>NC_037288.2:7500000-8750000 GCF_000002775.5 Populus trichocarpa | reverse complement strand
CCCTAGCTCCTGAAGCATTGGCTGCAATACATGAAAAGTCATTGATCATCTTTAGGTTAGCACCTAAAAGTATGGCAACAAGGAGAAACAACCACATGAATTAAAATCCTACTAGGTACCTGTAGGATTTGAGGGTTTGCTTGCACCATAGCTCGCAAGGCTTGGAACTGAAATTGAGGAGGGTTGCATAAGAAACTTCAAGCCAATTAATGATTACATAGATCCACAATAAATATATTCAATACCTGTTGGCTATTGCGTAAAAAATCCAAGTTGCCTGTACCAGCATTAGAACCCGTACTGTGATGGCCCTAGTTCCATAAGAATCATGTTCATCAATTGACCCACCCTAATGAGGCTTTGAAAGTACATATAAAAGAAATACACACCTGTGGAAAGAGATCTAGTGGATTTGCATTCGGACCGCTATTAGGAGCCACAACTGGTTGTGGAGCCAGAGCTGGAGGATTCACAGCGTTGCCACTTGCTGGACCTTGGACAACTTGGGCAACTGGTGGAACTTCAGCTTGCTCTGGAATACCCTGGTATTGTAAACCAAATGCTAAAATGACCACTACTATAATAATATATAAACAAACACAACACACAAGAGTAAAATACTCTTGTAACAAACTAAAATCTCACCAAAAAGGGGGGGGGGGGGGGGCTCTGAATCAAAATATGAAAATGTTGATCTCATTATCATTAATTCACATACAAAATGTTGATGCATAACAAATAGAGGTAACAGAGACTTCTGAGGGAAAAAATGTTTTTTTTTGGCGAAGTGGGGATTGTTGCCAAAGTACAGGTCTTAGGTTGGATGAACCTAAATATTAAACAGCATACTGCTATTAAGGTTTAACAGTATTATACAAGAAAGACAATGAGAAGATACAGGGGAAATAGAAGAGCTCAAGATGATCTGATAATATTGAAGATAGGACAATATATACCAACACTCTTTAGTTTACAAGATTTGTGAAGAAAAAGATGAATAGAACTGAGCATAACCTAGATCCAGTCACCAAGTTACAAAATTATAGACCCACAGTTTTTAAATGACTTACAGAGTATAAATAATCAATAGCTCGTTCAGGGTTGTTGAATGCAGCACGTAGAGCACGAACAACTGTTTCTCGGTTCCAGTCTCCTCCACCCATATCAAGAATCTCTTGAATGGTTGCTTCTAAATTACTTCCTGCAACGAGATTTGATGCTGCTTGCCCATACATGTTTGTATCTAAACTGCTTCAATGACAGGGAAAAAAAAAAGAAAAAATATATATATTATTAGTTAAATTTTAACTGCTATTTGATACCTTGTTAATTTCACTTTTAAACACATTTTATTATTAAAATAAAACTTTAAAACGTGTCATTTTTCTTCATTTGATTGATAACAACACAACGAATTGCACATGTTAACCAAACACTTTATTATTTAACTACATACAAAACCTCACGTTGCTTTGGTTTATTGTGATTTTATTTCTTTTATTGTCTATTTTTAGTTTTTAGAGCATCAATTTTTTTTAAATTTTTGACGTAAATCATAGCAAAATTTATTAGATCAAGATATAATCTCAAATCCTTTAGACCACTAGCAATTTTTTTTCTACTTATTGCCTTTTCTCCAAACTTTTCTAGAAAACATACATATTATTTTAATCAATAATAAAAATACATAAGCATATAAAATATTATATAAATTGATTCAACATGTGAATGTAATAAAAACAAGTTTAATTAAATACATATACCATATTTAATAGTTGAAGATTGACAATCCAAATAATAAAATTATTGACATGATAAATAAAAACTCAATTGAATATAGAATTAGCCATGAAAAAATTTCAATTAACTGAACTCATGAAAAAGATATTTTTATTTTACTAATTATTATAGAGAGAACTCTAAAAGACGTGGGGGGAACACTGTAGACTAAAACTCATGGGCACTATGGATTCACTGTGCCCATGAGCTTCTTCTTCTTTTTGTTTTTTTTTTTTTTTGTTTTTCCCTTTAAGGGCCTAATTGGAGTCTAATTTGGTTAAATTTGTTAAAGAATTGTCAAATTGAAAGATAAAGAACTAAAATGAAACATTCAAAGAAGATGGGTGGTCTTTTCTAAATTTTTACAAAATGTTCAACTTAGTCCTTATTATTTACTAATTATAAGAATTGGGTCCCTTCAATTTTTGAAGTTCCAACGAAAATCAATTTTGATCCAAAACTTTATTTTTTTATTCTCGGTTTGAGAGATGAGAGAGAAAGTTGTCGGATTCCAGGGTAAAGAAAAAAATATCGTTGACACCGTTTTCAGCCACCAAAACAATCGATCTTTATGTCAAATAGTTTCATTTGATAAGGGGAGTTCAACTTAAGTGTTTTTTTTATCTTGAAAATGCCTAAAATAATATATATGAGCTCGAAAATATTTTTGGTTTAGCATTGCTTTCACGTTTTGGAATAGCTTTTTAAGGTTTTTTAGGCCATGGATGGGTTTAGAAAAGTTCCAATGGTATTTTCAAGTGTTTTGGATCAAAAATAAATTGAAAAATAGGTTTTAAAGTCAAAAAGCTTCTATCCCGATTTACCAACCACCAAAAAGAACGGAATCTAGCCGTCATCTTATGTAATTTTTTTTTCAAAAAAAAAATTAGGGTTAGTCCTAATTTTTTTTTTACTTGATGCTTTTTTATATGTATTTTTTAAAAAAAAATTATTTATATTTAAATTAATACTTCTTTTCTCTTTTATTTTGTTTATATAGTCTCTTTTAAATAGCAATTATTTTTTAGTTATTTTGTATGCATTTAATTTTTGAAAAGATTATTCTAATTCATCTATAATTTTTTTATGTTTAATATAAATAAAAAATATTTATTTTTAGATAATATGTATAACCTTATACATAGTATTTTTTTTTTCCTTTTATTTTATTCAATCAATTTTATGTGTATCTATTTCTATTATCATTTAATTAAATAAAAATTTGATTTTAGTAAACAAATTCAATACATTTCACGTGTATCTATTTCTATTATCATTTGATTAAATAAAAAATTAATTTTGGTAAACAAAGTCATTCACCACAACTGGGTCAAAGTCCCGTGTTGCAAAATCAAATATCTTGATCTATAAATATATCTATCGATTTTTTCATTTTTGTCTTTGTTTATCGTTAATGACTTTTTTTTATTTTTTTACATACAGTTCTCGATTTATTTGATTACATGTATACATGAATTTTTTTTTATTTACACTTATAATTTTTCAATGAACAAATATGAGTCGAAAAAGCCTACATATAATTTTTTTATAGGAAAAAATATATCTGACCCGTGGCGTAGCACTGGTCAAATAGCTAGTTATATTCCATTTGAGATCAACTTTCATTTATATGGTTATTATTGAATATAATACATGCCAATGGTAATTTCATGATTATGAAAAGAAAAAAAAATCAGATAATAAAAACATAATTGTTGTCTAAATAATATTTGGAAAGAGTAAAAAATGAGATAAAAAAATAAGTACAAAATCTTGAAATTCAAATTATAGATCAGGATATGAATGCATCTTCTCCATGAACAAGAAATAAAATGATTTTTTTGCAAGAAATCTCAAGACTGGGTTCAAACTTGATATTATATATGTACATTTTATCACATAATAAAAACTATATTCAGATGCGTATAATTTATCACATAATAGGGAGTAGAAAAAATAATTCAATGCATAGGACAAAAAACTGTCAACGCATATTCCTCCCTCCTTTTCCATATATACTTCACAAACTCTACTACCCAAAGCACTAGTATAAACTTGGCCAAATATCAAGCATTCCACCCACCAATCTCAAACCTCCTTTGGCCACATGTCAACTTTTTAATCCAACTTAATCATATTCATTAAATGTTATAGATGATTTATTGTAGTTGGCTAGCATGGCCCCACTAATAATTTAGATTTGTAGTTCTCATTAAAAGCATAAAGAATCCGATCAGAATAAGTATTGTCAGTTTGAGAGTCCTAGTTTTGATTGCAATACAGCTCAAGAATTTAAAAATTAAATAAATAAACAGTTGTTTCCTTTGCGATTATAAATTGAAATAGGTTATGTCATCTTCAAGATTTTAATAACTTGAAATTGTGTGTAAACGAACTCAACAACTCAAGGAACTTACAATAAATTTCAATTCATTGCCTAATTTAAAAATCACTTAAAGTAGTTAAAGATTTAATTGGCAGATTTCTTGATCAAATGAAGATTTATTACCAAATAATATCAAAAGTTGATAGGCTATGTATTTTCCGCGATCAACATTAGGGCTACAAATAATTTTCTTATTCATAGGAGTGTCAATTGCATCCGTATTATGTTTGTTGACCATTAAAATTAAATATTTTAAATCAGTAAGGATGTAAAATAGATTGTTACCCTAGTAGCAAAGGAAGTGAAAACAATATTGATTTCTAAAATTTCAGCTAACATATGAATTTTACATCTCTTTTACAAGCCATGATGATCAATGCATCTGTTTCTTGTTGCTGATCTTTCTTTTTTATCACTAACCTTTTCTCTTAGAAAAAACTCGCATATTAAAAAAAAAAAAAAGAAATCCATGTCCAAACATGACATATGACATAAAAGATAGGAAATTGAAAAGGGAAACCATCAAATTCAAGCTCAAGATGCGTACAAAATCCAGTGACTTGAATTATGAAAGCTGTAGATAATGAAACATATGTTTTTGATGATCATTGTATCATGCCCCTTAACAGTGATAGTAAAGAAGATTGGTTAAAAAACAGTACAAGAAAATACTCACAGAGCTGAAGTAACTACAGCAGGACTGGATTCAGCAGCAGATTGTGGCCTGCAAGATTCACAACTTTAAAAAAAAAAAAAAAGACCAGAAAAATACAAACTCAAGTAATGGCAGAAAATGAAAAGATATTCTGATATAAACAAAACAGAGAAAGAAAAAGAAAAAGCTTTAAATTCAAAACCCACAAAGCAGCAGCTGGTACAGGAGCTTGAGATGTTATTGATGGTTGTGTCACATTAGAAGGCAAGGAACTCGCAGGTGGGGCCTGTGCAGCAAGCAGTTGCATTAATTGATCTCAGACGGAGCTTAACAACACACTTTGAATCATATTGCTAACAGAGCATCTTTAATTGCTGCTTGCTACGAAAATAAACAAAAGATGAAAGAAGGATGCAAAAAAGTTTAAGATCTGTAAAATTAAATACTACAGTTATCCTCTTCCAAAATCAAAAGATATCTAATAAATGGGTATTTGTTAAACTCGCAGGTGGGGGGGGCTATGCAGCAAGCAGTTGCATTAATTGACATCAGATGCAGCTTAACAACACACTTTGAATCATATTACTAACAGAGCATCTTTAATTGCTGCTTGTTACGAAAATAAACAGAAGATGAAAGAAAGATGCAAAAATGTTTTAAGGTCTGTAAAATTAACTACTACAGTTATCCTCTTCCTAGATCAGAAGATATCTAATAAATGGGCATTTGTTAAACTCGCAGGTGGGGGGGCCTGTGCAGCAAGCAGTTGCATTAATTGACCTCAGATGCAGCTTAACAACACACTTTGAATCTTATTAACAGAGCATTTTTAATTGCTGCTTGTTATGAAAATAAACAAAAGATGAAAGAAGAATGCAAAAAAGTTTAAGATCTGTAAAATTAAATACTACAGTTATCCTCTTCCAAAATCAAAAGATATCTAAATAAATGGGTATTTGTTAAGCCAATAAAATTAAAATGCATGTATGATGAGAACATCTTGGCAGAGTTTTGTTTCTTGGAGAGCCATATGGAAAATCAAAGTCACATTTAGAGTGTCCTTTGCTTAACAAGGGGTGCTGGGGGTATGACTTCAACTATGGATAAATACAACAAAAAGGGAATGGTGTGGATAAATCAGTGCTATCATTGCAAGGAAGCAGCTGAATCCTTTACTTGTTGGTATCATTCGTGGGGTAGAGCTTTATGGAATTAGCATATGAGATCGTGGCTGTCGCTTGGATCATGTCAGGCATATTGGAACAGGAGCTGAATGTTTACACCGGGAAAACTGGAGAATTTTGCACAGGCAATAGGGACCTCTGGGGTTTGTACTCCATCAGCCAAAGTAAATGCAATAAATGAGCATTTGACAGGCGAGAATTAGATTGGGACACTAAACTTTTGGCACAAGGAAAATACTTTTCAAACTGTAGGTGATGCAATACTATACAGCGTGTAGATTCTTATTCTGCATGTACTTTCTGTTCCCAGTAAATGTGTGGCGCCATCTTAGTTCCTTTTAATAGAAGGCAAAGCCTTTAAAAAACTCATGATACCAAAACTATTAAGATCCTCACAAATCCAAAAATAACTAGGAGATTGAGTAAAGGGAAGCTAATACAGCAAAACCCAAGATCCATTATTTAAGCATGTGTAAAGTGTAGCTATGTCATTAAAAAATTATCATCTTATAATCTTTAATGCATGTTTTGCCCAAATTTTGATCTTGTACTAGAACTCCATAGATTTTTTACAACTAGGCTGAAAAATATCTCCTAGAGTATCCATATGTCATGGGGATTGATTAAAGCCATCTTGACCTCCAGAAAGACAGAAAAACCTATTTACTTCTAAATAAATCTAAGCTATCCCTTAAAAAGTATGTTAACAAAGTAAAAATTAGAACACCATGAGTGTTTGCATATAACATAATTAATCATGCACACCAAAGTATCCCATCCTAAAATTTAATAAAGGAAAGGATCTTTGCATTCTGCAACCAAGGGAATAAATGTAGAGACCATTTTATACTCTTTTTTTTTAGATTAACGTGGGTATCCGGGCCAGCTTGCGCGCACCTCGACTAATCCCACGAGCCCTGAAGTTAACGACCATGTAAGCCTCCAGTGGCCCTGAGGTTTGTGGGACTCGAACTGGTGACCTCTGAGGAGCAAACTCAAGACCTGACCAGTTGAGCTACACCCCTCAGGGTCAGAGACCATTTTATACTTACTTGGCTTGCTGGTGCAGCTGGTGCAGTTGAGGGTCCACCAGATGAAACCTTACTCTACACATGTTTGAGCATATGCATAAATCAGTGATCATAATTCATATAATTTCTTGCATCACACTTGAAAAAAGTAAACTAATGTTATTCAATTTACCAATCAGACAGCATGGTTAAAAATAAATTACATCAGACTTAAAATGGAAAATCTACCATCATTTTTCATCGTTATTCAAATCATGTACAAATATTCATATATAGAATTCCATTCTTATGAGCATGGTTGCTAGAATCTTACGATTCACTATTTGAATCTTACGATCCATCTCAATTCACATACAAAACGATGTGAATTATTGGGTAGACTGCAGATGCATATGAATATTGTGATTCAGTGATGATTCAATTCGATTCAGTGAGTTTTACAAGACAACTCTAATAGAAAATGAATGTAAAATTCATAATTGTAAAAGAGATGGTAAGAATAGGAATGTTAAGACTAGATATCATATATGGCAACAACTTATAAGCAATTTTCTTTGATAAATATTTCTACTTGAAACTGAAATGAATTATAAATTAAATTTTTGCAAAGAAAGAGAAGGGTGATTATTACTTTATATTAAAGCAGGGGTCTGGTAGTTTAACTAGTTAGAAGATAGCTTTTAAATATATCATAAGTTAAAGAGCCTTATTTAAAATCTATCTTCTAAATAGTTAAACTACTAGACCCCCTGCTTTAATAAAGTTAAAGAGCCTTTAGAATGATCAAGTATCATTGAACAATATGTTGAACTTTAAGACTTTGGGATCATTAGTTGACTAAGAACTAATAAATTAAATGAATTGATGCACATTTTGTTTAGTAAATGGTCAATTTTCCTTAATTTTAAAAACATTTAGCGTGTTATTTATCTTCCATAATACCATTTTCCATTTGTTACTGAATCTTACAATTCACAGTTCTATAAGATTCAGAATCTCAAAAACCGACTCACAAGTTGATCTCAATTTGACAACCATGCTTATGAGCTATTAAAATTTCAAAAATCAATACAGGATTCTTATACATCATTAAATAAGTTCAGAAAATACATCTGCAACAAGAAGCGGCGAAGCCATATCATATTTTATAAGACAGGTAAAGCTGGGTAAATGAATATCAGCATTACTATGTTGGTATGAAAGGACCGAGGAACCCAACCCTTGAGGTACAATAATATATCCTTAACACGTGAGCTACAAGAACATACCAAAAAACAATATTAAGCTTCGTGTTCATAAGAAATAAACTAAAATATATATATATACATCACAAAGCAACTCCTGCAAGCACCTCTCTCACTACCTTTATTTCCATGGAAAATGAAAGATAACAAGATTCCACTCCCCGACAAATCTAACCACATCTAGAGTAGGTTCGGGAAACTTTTCCCCATCTTCACATGGCAAATACAGAGAATTAATTAAACAAGCAATAGGAGTTATCTTGTATAAACATCAAATCTTTCCAAGTGCAGTTAATGAACATAACCGAACTTCCAAAACAAGGACTGAATATTGGATTTATGCTGTTGTGTTTATTCAAAAGTCGCAGCATTTCCTTTCACTTAAAAGACTTTCCCTTCATCATTAAAATGAGCAACAAAACCAAAAACACTCACCTTGCTTAACATAACAACAAAAAAACTACTTTCAGAAACTTTATTTTCATCCAATGTTGTATCATCCTTAAGTACTTTCCCTTGATAAACTAGCATCTGTTGTGCCGCTGGATAAACATCCGCTCCCTGTACACTCTCTATGTTTTTCTTAACATCAGCCACCTAAATTAAATAAAATAAAATAAAAAACGAACACAAATAAATAAATCACCAGAAGCATCATCATTTTCAATTATACTAAATTATGAAGCTAAAAAAAATTGATAAAAAAACAAACAAACAAACACGTAAAAGCCTAAATAACCTAGAAAAAAAAAACAACTCAAAAAATACACTAAATTGCAGTTAATTACAAAAATTAAACACTAAAAACGCGAATTATAGTTTTAATGGGTGTAATTAGCGTGAAAATCGAGGAATTTAGGCGAAATAAGAGAGTTAAATTACCGTATCTTCAGGTTTAACTTCGATCTCGAAGTTGGTACCCTTCAAAGTCTTTACAAAAACCTTCATTATCTTGAATCCGAATAATAGTAGATTCCTCTCCGGCGGGCGAACACTGATATCCGGTTGCCGCCGGCGAGAGAGAAAGGGAGAGAAAACGAGTAGGGAATAGACAAAGTACAAGTCAGTGAGAAATTAAAAACAGGGGGCTTGGTTTTGTTGGATATTAGCTGGAGGAAGAAGGGTAGGAATTGAATAACGGCTATGTTTCTTGAAGTGGTGTGATGCCCAGTTATTTGATGAAACGTGTAGGAAGGAGGGAGTATGTGCAACGTGGTGTGTTTTTATTGGGTAGTTAGGAGTTTTGGAAATAAAATAAAATAAAAGATAAGGTTTTGTCTACGTAAGGAGGGAGAGAAAGTGATAGTACAGATATATTTATAAATGGAGTTGGTAGATTTTTGATTTTGTGTGTCTGTGACAATGGAGGAACTTTCTTCTATCCCCTCTGCTGTGACTTTAAAAAGTCAAAGGCAAGAAGGTGGAGAATAAATTGGCTATCTATCCCCTCAAAAAAAACATTTGGCATAAAAAATATTAAGATTTAAAAGTGTTAGGTATTTTTGTAAAACTATACCCAAGAGTCTTGAGTTTGACTGCAACACCTGATCCAAGGGTAATATTTATAATATTAATAATAATATTAAACTTGCATGACCCAAGTTTAAATGGGTCTCGCTGCAATACCAGACCAAATAGTCTTGGATGTTGGTCTGACTACAAGATCGTGTCATAAAAGTGTGATAATTAAATAGATTAATTAAAAAAAAACAAAGAAAAAAAAACCAACATGAAGAAAAAAACTAATGAAGAAAAAGAAAAAAAATCTGAATTAACTGGGTTAACCCGTCAAAACTGAGATTCGCGTCATGAAAGTCTGATAACTAAATAGAAAAAAAATTAATATCAACAAACTAAATAAAAAAATTAATTCAAAAAAACAAAGAAGGCATTAGCTTTTTCACCATGGACTGCACTGTGCAGTCCACAGTGAAAGGCATAGAAAGAACAAAAAAAAAGCAAAAAAAATTAATAATAAAAACATCAGTCTTTTCACTGCGGACTGCATACAATATTAAAAGATGAAATCGGAAGAACAAAACTAATAAGAAAAAAGAAAAACAATCTAAATCAACTAGGTTAACTCGCCAAATCAGGTTAACCCGTCAAACCTAGGATTCGTGTCATGAAAATGTGATAACTAAATAGAAAAAATATTTAATATTAATGAACTAAATTTAAAAAAAAAGATTAATTAAAAAGAAAAAAACAAAGAGAAAAAAAACCTACAGGAAGAAAAAAACTAATGAAGAAAAAGAAAAAAAAAACTGAATCAAATGGGTTAACCCGTCAAACTTGGGATCCATATCATGAAAGTCTGATAATTAAACAGAAAAAATTTAATATTAAGAAACTAAATTAAAAAAGACAAAAAAAAGAAACTAAAGGCATTAGTTTTTTCACTATGGACTGCACTGTGCAGTCCACAGTAAAAGGCTTAAAAAAGAAAAAAAAAACAAAGGCATATACCACGGGTTATTTTTTTTTCCTTGCATAGAAAATATATATATAAAAAAGCTAAGAACTAAAAGTGTGAGGTTTTTCTGCAAAGATATACCCAAAAGCCATGGGTCTAGCTGCAACGCTTGACCCAAGAGTAATATTATAATATTAATAACAATATTAAACTTACATGACTAAAGTTTAAGTGAGTCTGGTTGCAACACTGGACCCAAGAGCCTTGGATGTGTGTCTTACTGTAAGGTCATGTCATAAAGTGTGATAATTAAATAGATTAATTAAAAAGAAAAAAACAAAAAAAAACCAACAGGAAGAAAAAATTAATGAAGAAAAAAAATATGAATTAACTGGGTTAACCCTTCAAACCAGGTTAACCCGTCAAATTTTGGATTCGCGTCATGAAAGTTTGATAACTAAATAGAAAAAAAAAATTGACGGGTTAACCCAGAATTAACTGGGTTAACCTGTCAAGCCCAGGATACGTGTCATGAAAGTCTGATAATTAAATAGAAAGAAATTTAACATTAACAAACTAAACTAAACAAAAAAAATTAATTAAATAGAAAAAAAGCAAAAAAAATAATTTCAGGTTAACTCGTCAAACTCGAGATCCGTGTCATGAAAGTCTGATAACTAAATAAAAAATAATTTAACATTAACAAACTAAATTAAACAAAAAAAATTCATTAAAATAAAAAAACACAAAAAAAAAGCAAAAAAAAAAAACCATAAAAACATAAAAAACAAAAAAAAAGGGGCAAAAAAACGAAAAAAAACTAAAAACGAAAAAAAATGAACAGTTATAGTATATGTTATAATTATAATATAATAATAATAATTATAATATATAAGTGCAATGAAAATAAAAGGCGGGGGAAAGCTACAGTACTTTCCCCACGCCTTTTAGAGTATTGTTAATGTTAAAATAGCAAAAAAAATAACACAATTTAAAGATATTATGGTTTAAAAATACAATATTTTAATAATATTATGGTTCTGTGATATTTGATTCAAATCGTGTTTTAGAATTACTACAACTGATGTTACGGTTCACAATTGCGACATTATTGAAATGTCACGGTTCACAACCATTTTAAGAAACAGTTAGACATTTGATAAAATGGTTGAGTACCGAGTTTTGGGTTATTTTCGTGTTTTAAGCCTAAAAAAGTTTATAAAATTATAGTTTTATTTATCTTAAATTTTATTTACTTTATAATTTTAAAGAGTTAAAACATTTACAATTTTATCAAAATTTCGACAGAGTTTTCTCTATATAGGAATAATTTTATTCAGCTCCTGCTCTTGCCTGAGTGGCCTCATCCTCTGTCACGGATCATCAAGAGTTAGTTTATCTCCAAAAGTTTCAAGTCTAGTGTGACAAACATTTAACCACTTGGACACTACGATATGAACTTCGCTTTCTTCATCAGTATTATGAAGATATAATGCGACCTCTCGACCATCTCATAACAAGAAGTCAACCAAATATTAATAAAACATTAATTTTAAATTAAAAGATAAATACATAAAACTTAACAATTAACATATATTAATCATGTGTGTGTGTGGCTCTTTTAACTTTGTTATCTCAAATGAATCCAATTTTTTATGATATCCCCTATACAAATATCACTTACATTCCGGTGCTTACACACATTGTAATTGAACAAATGTTGAGTTTGACCGTTAGACTTGGTACTCAACCGAGTGTGCAATGCGCCACCGTTTAACAACATTAACCAAATCATTTTTACTACTAAATGTTTGACTAACCTCCAAATCAGACCCTATTTGCATACGTTTATGATTAAGTGTCAAATCATGTGAAACAACAAAACTATACCTAGAAGCATCTACAAATTTAGGAACAAGAGGAATAATTTCATCATCAACATCATCTTCATTGTTGCTAGGCTCAGAATAGTTAAATATATATTGATCAGCAAAAGGATTATCAAAATCGTATCATTTATCATTTGTAGCGAATCATCCGATAATAAACTATTTCTACACTACCAACTGAATTTGAAGGACCAACAAAAGTTGGGACACACATAGATTTTGGTCGACAAATCACATACAATATCATCATGTTCAAACCATTTTAAATGAAAGAATCGATCATTGTCTTAAAACTACAATCTCACACAATTGGTATAGGATAATATTGTTGTTCATCAATTTGACAGCTTCAAGTTATTTCAACATCAATATTATTATAATTCCATCAAAGTTCATGACAAATGATTTATTTCATTTCTACATATGACATGCCTAAATTACCAATTAATAACAAACTGCTTCCGCCATTGTATGTGATACAACTGTTCACTTCAGGAACAATATTGCCACTGTAATGACATAACATAAATATGTTATTAGATATTTTGTAAAAAAAATCAAATTCTAGTCAATTTAATGTAATTTTAACTAAATTGCATTTCCTCAATCCTAATTGGTGAAATTCATAGCAAATTCAATCAAATTCCTAAAATTAGCGTTAAAGCAACTTAACAAAAAAATTAAACATAGTTCATGATACATTATCAATTGATATTTTTTATGCTCAATTGCATTAATTTAGACACAAATTCATAGAAAATTAATTTAACTCCAAGAAAATATTTAATTCATCAACTTATCAATAATTCAATGAAACATGCAATTCGTCATAATTCAACCATATTTATGCTTTATTGCATGAACGTATGTGCATATTTAACTATATTATTAGCCGATTCCAACAATATACACAAAATCTCTAATTTGACAACTTAACCTAAATTAAACGCAACCCATAATTAATTCAACATTAATTCAACTTATTTATATGTTCAACTATATCAAATAAACTCTAATTGGATGTATTTTTAACTAATTTATCATTGATTCAACAAACCTTAAATTCACCATAAACCCTAAATTCTTCCTAAACAATTATTTGATTTCAACCAAGCCAAATACAAACTAATAGCGATGTAGTATGTTTACCTTGCTTATATGACTACAAGAATGATCGCGACAACAATTATAGTGATGGTGGCAACAAAAGGAACGATGGATTCTTAATACAAAAACATCAAAGGATGCTTAGAGACTAAGATGAGCTCGATTTTTTTTTGTTGATTTAAGGGAAAAATCTAAGTGTTTAACAAGTTTTTTAGGAGAGAAATGAGGGCGGCGGTGTTTTTTTTCTGTGAGAGAGACAACGCTGTGTGTTCGATTTGTTTAAATTTTAATTAATATCGTGCTTATAAAGCGCGGCATCTTAAGTTATCGTGCTTCAAAAAAGCAACATATAGTTGTTGCATTTCAGAAGCGCGATATTTAATGGATATCACGTTTTAAAAGTGTGATATTTAGTGGATGTCGCGCTTCAGAAGCACGACAAGGTCAAAACTATACCATTTTACTAAATCTTTTTTAAACGATGTCATTCTCTCAAATTTTAAAGTTTACCTTGCTAATTTGACAAAAAAAAACCGAAGGTGGATTAGGATTTCTGAGACCTCTTCAAAGATTAGCTTTCCAGTTGTAAATCTTGCTGTTAGTTGGTTGGTATGCTCTCCTTCCTTTTCTTGTTGAGGAGTGCTTGAGAGTGTAGTAACGATTGCTTTTCACTCAGAAATATATTAAAATAATATATTTTTTATTTTTTAAAATTCATTTTTCATATCAGTACATCAAAACAATCTAAAAACATAAAAAAAAATAATTTTAAGCTAAAAAAAAACTAAATTTTGGCTAATCTCTGTTTGGTTTTATGTCAGCATTACTTTGTTTTGTTTTATGTAAAATAATTTGTTTTGAGAAATATATATTATTTGGTTGTGTTAAGAAAAATTAATTGAGAATAATTGGTTGGTATGCTCTCCTTCCTTTTCTTGTTGAGGAGTGTTTGAGAGTATAGTAACGATTGCTTTTCACTCAGAAATATATTAAAATAATATATTTTTTATTTTTTAAAATTCATTTTTCATATCAGTACATCAAAACAATCTAAAAACATAAAAAAAAATAATTTTAAGCTAAAAAAAAAACTAAATTTTGGCTAATCTCTGTTTGGTTTTATGTCAGCATTACTTTGTTTTGTTTTATGTAAAATAATTTGTTTTGAGAAATATATATTATTTGGTTGTGTTAAGAAAAATTAATTGAGAATAATTGTTTGGTGTTTAGTGTGTGTAAAAAACAACTGTTAAAAAGAAAGAGATAAATTTTAATAAATAATGAAGTTAACGAGCTAATAGCAAATATAGAATTTTAAAATCGTACGTTGTTTTTTCATTGTTTTAAGCTGTTTTTCTTATAATTGTAAAATATTTTCGAAAGACCAAGTTTTTTTTAAGTGAGTGATAGATACAGAGATAAAAAAATATAATACGAAAACATATCTCATGGAAAAGCAAACTGATGTGCCGTGAATGATTCGAAAATCGGCAATAATGAATCTGACGAAAATGGATGAAGGATGGGTCTGGTTGTGTTGTCTTTCTTTTGGTGTTTAGGCTGGATTATAGTGATTTCAAGGTAAATAAGATGGAGGATAGACTAGAATGATACTTTGATAAGTCGATCTGGACGCCACAAAGATCAATCTAGGATTTCGACGCCACACTCTTTGTGATTGAAGAGTGATAAGTCAGGTAGGGTTCTTCACAAAATCAATTTGGAAGAACAACTCTTAATTCTGTGAATTAAGTTTCAAATCTTGGCCAAAAGTCCTTTATTACATATTCTGATACTATATTTATAATTGGAACATCCCTCCAAAGTTAGGAAAAATTCAACATGGCAGAAGTCAAGCCCAAAAAACAGACTTTGACAAAATAGCCTAGACAAATTAACTAGCACACGTTTTTTGACCTTTCTAGCATAAACAGACTAAATTTAAAACAACTATATCTTCTTACACAAAAGTCCAATGCAATCATGGTTGGACAATCTAGAAAGAACACGTTCTGAACTTGAAATCCACCTAGATTAGTCTTGTTTTCACATGCAATGGATGACTTCAAATTCGGGTTCAAATTCATTTACTGTTCTGACTGTAAACAACATCAATTCCTTCATTTATTTGTATATCAACCCAAATTCAAGTAGTCCAGCATCAAAAGAACCATTAAGGGCTTTTCCCATCTCTAAGTTCCAATTGTAGGCAAATAAGCACCCTTGAACCAATTTCAAACTGATTGCTAATTTTTAACTCCGACGCAGCTTCAATCATTCCAATTTGACTCGTTAAGGCCCTTTGTAGTTGTTTCACTTTGCTCTTGTTATTGGACCATCTGAATCCTCTTGCATATTAGATTTAGCTTTACGAGATGGATTATTTAGGTACGGAACATGAACTAAGTGATTCTTGCACATAGCCCTTCTCTAAGAGCTCACCAACCTGTCTTTAAATCTCTTTTGCTTCCTCTGGATTACATCTGTATGCTGGTCTATTAGGAAGTGAAGCTCCCAGCACCAAATCAATTTGATGCTCAATTCCACGAATAGGTGGTAACCCTTTAGGTAATTCATCTGGAAACACATCTTTAAATTCTTCAAGCAATTCCTTAATCTGTCTTGGTAAGTCCAATCCTTCTACTTGTAGTAATTGCTTTGCCCAGATCATGAGTCTGATCTCTCGTTTTTTGGCTAACAACAACCCCTTACGTGATTTAACCTTTTTTTGTTGGCTTTGTAACTGATCCTTTCTAACCTGTTGAGAACTCAATGGTAACAAGTTCACCTTCTTTCCATTCAGCATAAAAGAATAAGTGTTCTTTCGTCCATTGTAGGTCACATCCTTATCAAACTGCCATGGACGACCCAACAACAAATGGCTAGCTGACATCGGCGCAACGTCACACAAAACCTCGTCATGATAGGTTTTAATGGAAAAAGGTACACGGATTTGCTTTGTCACCCGAATCTCCCCATTCTCATTTAGCCATCGCAAACTATACGGCCTAGGATGTGGAAGGGTAGTTAAACCCAATTGCTCCACCAAGGTAGTTGACGCAACATTAGTGCAACTTCCATTATCAATGATCATCCCACACACCTTATCTCGAATCTGACATCGAGTATGAAAGATGTTCTCGCGTTGCTCATCACTAATGTCAATTTGTGCATTCAGAACCCGTTGCACAACCAACAAATCTCCCTTCACTGGTTCGAAATCCTCTTCTTGTTCAGCCACTTGTAACTCATCTTCATCTTCAGTTTCAACTTCATCTCCACTAATCAGATCTCCATGATCCCCATGCAAAATCATCACCCTTTTATTTGGACATTCCGAAGCAATGTGCCCATGTCCTAAGCATTTGATGTCCCGAGACCTCCTAGGATGTTGAGGTTATGTCACCTTCTCCTTTCCCTTCAAAGAATCAGAACTGGTATTCCTCTTAGTAAACTCCACCTTCTCATCTCGTTTAGGTGTGCTCCATGTTCGTGTAGGTGTAGAAACAACCCTTGTTGTGCTTGACGTAGTTACACCAGTTCGGACACCTCCTCGTTTCTGCTGCCTCTCTACTCGAGTTGCAAGCTTTATAACTTCCTCAAGGAAGATGTACGACTATAGTTCAACAATATTAGCTATATCCTTCCTCAACCCTCCAAGAAATCTAGTTATTGTTTGCTCTTGAGGTTCCATCAATTCACATCGAATCAGCAGCAAAAACTCTTTCACATACTCTTCCACGCTCAAAGATCCTTGTAGCAAAGTCTGAAGTCTGATGTATAGCTCTTGTTTATAGTAATCAGGAAAAAAATCTCTTCTTCATCACTCTTTTCATAGTTTCCCACGTTGTAATCTCCTCTTCTCCATCCCTTCTCCTCTGAATCTTTAAATTTTCCCACCATAAAAGAGCATAATTTGTAAACTCAAGTGCTGCCACCTTGCACTTCCTTTCTTCAGAATATTCATACCATTCAAACACTTTTCAACATTCTGAATCCACTCCAAGTATTCCTCGGGTGAACTACTTCCTCTAAACGGTGGAATCTTAAGTTTGAGACCATTAGGAGGATTATAATTTTGCCTTCTTGGTCTGCCCCTATCATCGGCCTCATCATCCCCATTTGGATCTTCGTTAGCTTCTATAATACCATTTCGTGGCACCCGAAGTGCTTGTCTCTGTTGGGGTTGCAAATTATTTCTTTGCATCATTTGCATAAGGGTATTCAACTGTTCACGAATTCCAGTCATTTCATCCTGAATCTAGCATGAGATCATTGTAAGCCCATAACTTGTGCCTGTTCCAAACTTAACCCTCTTGGCAAATCTTCTTTATCTCCAGCCATAATTAAGTTTATCAACCTTAATTCCAACAAGCCTTTCTTTTGTTTTTGGCTCCTACCTTAGATCGTAACTGATGCTCTGATACCAGATGATGTGCCGTGAATGATTCAAAAATCAGCAATAATGAATCTGACGAAAATGGATAAAGGATGGGTCTGGTTGTGTTGTCTTTCTTTTGGTGTTTAGGCTGGATTATAGTGATTTCAAGGTAAATAAGATGGAGGATAGACTAGAATGATACTTTGATAAGTCGATCTGGACGCCACAAAAATCAATCTAGGATTTCGACGCCACACTCTTTGTGATTGAAGAGTGATAAGTCAGGTAGGGTTCTTCACAAAATCAATTTGGAAGAACAACTCTTAATTCTGTGAATTAAGTTTCAAATCTTGGCCAAAAGTCCTTTATTACATATTCTAATACTATATTTATAATTGGAACATCCCTCCAAAGTTAGGAAAAATTCAACATGGCAGAAGTCAAGCCCAAAAACAGACTTTGACAAACTAACCTAGACAAATTAACTAGCACACGTTTTTTTGATCTTTCTAGCATAAACAGACCAAATTTAAAACAACTATATCTTTTTACACAAAAGTCCAATGCAATCATGGTTGGACAATCTAGAAAGAACACGTTCTGAACTTGAAATCCACCTAGATTAGTCTTGTCTTCACATGCAATGGATGACTTCAAATTCGGGTTCAAATTCATTTACTGTTCTGACTGTAAACAGCATCAATTCCTCCACTTATTTGCATATCAACCCAAATTCAAGTAGCCCAGCATCAAAAGAACCATTAAGGGCTTTTCCCATCTCTAAGTTTCAATTGTAGGCAAATAAGCACCCTTGAACCAATTTCAAACTGATTTCTAATTTTTAACTCCGACGTAGCTTCAATCATTCCAATTTGACTCGTCAAGGCTCTTTGTAGTTGTTTCGCTCTCGCTCTTGTCATTGGACCATCTGAATCCTCTTACATATTAGATTTAACTTTACGAGATGGATTATAATTCCCATGATGCACATCACAAACATAACTTGCATATTAATAAGTGAGATTTAATTAATGGATCCAATAATTTTGCTAAAATTAAAGGAAAAATAAGCTTGAAATTAAAAAAAAAAAACAATTAGTAATGCGTATGTTTCTAGAAAAGGCTCCTGTTGTTAAAAATTGAAATTTTCATTTTAAAAAATTTAGAATATATGAGGTAAGGGTTTAAAAATGTAAATCACACGTTAATAAACTCCTATACTGGAGTTTATTAAAGTTCGATCTCAGCGTCTATGTAAAGTTAGAGGCAAACAGAAGTTGTCGCAATGCCATTGCTTGAATGTTGTGTTTGAGAACGTGGTTGAAATCGTGTTTTTTTAAAATTTAATTTTTTTTGTTAAAAATTATTATTTTTTTACATTTTTAAATTATTTGATGTGCTGATCTCAAAATTGATTTTTAAAAATAAAAAAAATATCATTTTGATGTATTTCTAAGTGAAAAGCATTTTGAATCGCAACCGCTATCACAATCTCAAATAAAAAAAAGAAAAAGAAGAAGGATTGTGGGCTAATTTAGAACTAAATGATGTAGCAGTTCTCATCAACATCAGTTCCTAGTCTAACATCTTCGGCCCTTTTTCCAGTCTCCCTAAAAGGGATTGATAACCGTCGGAGCAAATTATGAACAAGCTCAAAGTATTGCGAATAAATTTAGTAAAACATAACTAACAATAATCTTTTTATCTAAAGGATGTGTTAAGGCTGTGTTTACCTTCCTTCAAATATAATAAACTTAGAATTTCTATAACTAATGTTAATTTTAGAATTTTTAATTCCTTTAAATTTCCAGGTGTCACTCCAATTCTCTCATTTTCCCCATATTTTCCAAACCACAACAAATTCATTTCTGAGCCAATTGTTCGTGTTTGCTTTTAATATGTTTTTTTTATTGTTATTTATTTATTGTTATTTATTTTATTTGTATTGTTTATTCTCATACAATTCTATTTATTGTATATATTTTACACGATGGATTATATATGTATGCATGTTATTAATCTGAGTTTTCACACACTTCACGATGAACCCATAAAAACTTCAAACCCGAGCTCATCATTTTTAAAATTAGAAAATAAAGATTCAGATGGCGAGCATAGCTAATGTCTATTAATATTCATTTGAACTTCCACTCAGATTAAAATTCATCTTATACATTATATAAAAGATTTTCTCCTTCCACTCTCTCACAACCAAGCATTAAAATATAGTAAAAATTAAGTTTATAATCAAAACATGAATATCTACAACTAAAAAGAGGGAACAAATACAAAAATAAAAGTTTAAAGGAAAAGAATATAATTTTACCTTTGCATTGTGGATACACCGTGGTAATCTATATTGAAATTATTATCAGGTCTACAGTAATTGCAAGAATAAAATACCTTCTTCTTTTACTTTATTTTGTAATATAAAATTTTTTATTATGTTTTTTTATTTAACAAGATATCTATTTTATTTCTTAAAACCTATAATAAAACATTTGAAAAATCGCATTTCATATGATATTTCCCTTTATTATAACTATATTTATTAATTTTTATACTTTGATTCTTAATAATTAAAAGATAATTTGTATGAAATCCAATAGTTTAAAAGCAAGATATAACTTCTTTCTATAAATAAAATTAATATATAGTAAGATATATTAATTAGAAAAAGAAAAGGCTGGAAAATGAAAAAAAATGTGAGATATAGTTGTCAAACCTTATATATTCGAAAAAATATTTAAGTTACTAGGTAATATTAATTATTTTTATTAAAATAACATATTTTTAAATTTTTTAATAGTATTAACTAGGTAGGACTTGGATTGAGTTTTACTGGATTACTAGAAACTCTCGATTATATTAACTAAGTTTTGCTAAGTTAATACTTTTTTTGATTTAATTATAATTAAATATCAAATCATTAAATTTTCAGATCAAAATATGCCTGCCGTATAACAACTATGATGTGAAATTCACAATATTTATGGATGGAAAATAACACAATTTGTTTAATACCCAAAACTTTTATTAGAAAAAAAATAGCCCAAAAACTCACAATCCTATCCGTTAAGCCTGGGCCTGCCCAGCCCTTCACCAAAAGAAAGAAAAGTTTGCCGTTTAGACTTTCTTGTACGGTTGTACCCTGAGCGCCAGCCATCCTCCGGCCTCCAATCTGCTCCGTCCGCACCCATCATGACTGCTGATCCACCCAAATCCATTGTCAAAAACTCCAGAATTTCACCCACCAGAACCCATTAACAACCCACAAAAACATCAGGTAATTTCCATTCCAAAAAGAAAAGAAACAAAAATGGAAAAGGAGAGAAAGAAGTTCCAAAAACCCAAGCCAGAAACTGAAAGCAACAATCTTTATGACATCTCCTGCTTGTTTTTTCAAAAAGGAATAATGGGCTCATTTCTTTTAATCAGCATCTTCAGTCTCCTCCTCAGAGTTTCAGTTTCTCTCCATTCATATTCAGGTGCAGGCAGTCCACCAAAATTTGGTGACTTTGAAGCTCAACGTCATTGGATGGAGATTACAACCAATTTACCAATTAAAGATTGGTACTTTAACACTACTAACAATGATTTAAGTTATTGGGGTCTCGATTACCCTCCATTAACTGCTTATCAGAGTTACTTTCATGGTCTTATTCTCAAGTATTTTGATCCAAATTCAGTTTCACTGTTTAGTTCTCGTGGTTATGAGACACATTTCGGGTAAGGATCATAACCCATTTGTCAATTTTTGTTCTTTTTATGTTTTGTTGAGTTTTTAGTTGTATTGGGTATTGAATGTTTTGTATTTTGTTTGCAGGAAGTTGCTAATGAGGTGGACAGTTTTATCATCTGATTTGCTGATATTTTTCCCTGCTGTGCTTTATTTTATTTTTGTTTATCATGGGGGTAACCGGTCCGGTGGAGATAAGAGTGATGTAGCATGGCACATGGCTGTTATTTTAATCAATCCATGCTTGATCTTAATTGATCATGGCCATTTTCAGGTTTTGAATACAGTTCGTGCTTGTCTTTTGTTATGAGTTTATTGAATTGTGAGGTATGTGATTATTCTTCTATTTTATATGGTTTTGTTTCAGTATAATTGCATCAGCTTGGGCCTTACTTTAGGTGCTGTTGCTGCTGTTCTCTCACGGAAAAATCTTTTAGCTTGTGTTCTGTTCTGTCTTTCTCTTAACCATAAACAGGTGCTTCTCCTTTTTTTTAATTTTTTTGCGTTGCATGAATTATTTATTAATTTAGAAGGGCCTTATCTTAGTGTTTAACTAGTTTGAAGACAAGTGATATATGTTCTTTGACCCCATATGCTCACATACCCAAGGTCTGTATGTGTATGTGCTCAACAAATAATTTAATCGGAAATGGTGACATTTTACTAGTTAGCTTATCAAATTGTAAATAAATGTTTTTTCCTTCAAAATTTAAGGGCAGTTAACCTATAAAGTTAAATTAGGTTGGACGAGAGCTGTGATAATGCGTTTAGCAGGAAATTTGCTCAATGAGCTCTTTTGAGGGTTTGTTTGAAAGTGTATGTTTGTCTTCGTTGAATAAATGCAACATACAAGTTTATTGGTGTTTAGCAGGAAATTGGCTAAAGGAACTTTTTTGAGGGAGCATGAGGAAGTTTGTGACTTCATTGCATAAACTCTCTGCAATATACAAGTTACTTGCTGTACATATAATTTCTATGTCTGGACTCAGCATGAAGTCTTGTAATGTTTTCCATCCATAAATCTAAGGACCTTGCACTTTTTGGATAAGTAACTCCCTTATCATGTTTCATAAACAGAGTGAATATTTTGCATTGCCAATGTCTGACCACATTGATAAAAGGCTGGAAGAATAATGAGCTAGCAATGTTAAGTTCTTTAGCACAATTGCTTAACTGTGGCCAGGTTGGATGGGAGAATCTGATTAGGAATGTGTAGTGACTATTGAGTGGGTGCTCAATGCTGTTTGTTTCCTGGTTCCGAGTTTGAATGCAGTTTATATTATAATTGTGAAAATGGTAGTTCCTGCTGACTAAACAATGTGATTCCATGATTGAGAGGCTTACTAATTGTTAATATCTGTTGGAGAATTATAGAAGTCATAGCTGAAACTATTTGTCTGAAGGTTTTTTTTTTTTTATTTTAAATGAAGGCATATCTGGTTTTCTACTCGTAATGCATTGGGCTCTGTAATGTTGCTTGGAGGGGTTTTAGCCAGTGTCTGTTTATTGGTTCCCATTAGTATATATAAAATACCCGACTCGAATATCCTTACTGCTGGATTCCAAGAAGCCCAATGACATATGACAATAAATAGATGTCTTTTGACTTTAGTTGTCTATCTGTACTTTCTTAATTTGTATTCCACTTTGGAATATGTAAATGCCTGAACTGCCCCGGTCGGGAATATACATTAAATAATTACATAGTATCATTAATCATAATAGACCTATCAACCATCCTGATGCGCATTTGAACATCTCATATTTGAGTCCTTGTGACTCTTGATGTTGGCTGGCTTCTTTCTTTTTCCTGCGTATTGTATCTTCAAGGTAGATTGCAAACAACTCTTGTTGTTTATGATGTGCAACTTGCATGAACACACAAGAAGATTTAGCTACAGCAATTGCCATATTTCTGGTGCCAACCCTGTTATTACCAGTCTTTCCTTAATTATGTGAAATGTTCTAAGGAATTCACTCATAGATTAAACCAATAAATACATAACACATGGGTGAATTCAAACATCAATGTCCATTTTCTTTTAGACACTGTCGCACCACTATTGGCCTAGTCTTAGTTGGTACACTAAGTCCATCTGACAATTTTTCCAATTACACATACCAAACTTTTCATAGAACCCATGGTCATTTTGAATCTTTATCATTTCATATATGTTTTCTTTTCCTTTCTAATTTCTCTGCATGTTCATAAAGATTTTTAGTTTTCATGCTTCTCATTCTGGGATATGGATTGCCCATTTCTTATGGAGAAATAAGTGTATGACATTGCTTTTCCATAAATTAGATGATAATATATTTGGACACCAGTAATATTTACTAATAGTTTGTAACACTGACTGCCAAAAAGTGAGAAATGCTGAGCAGAAAAATATAGAGAATGATGGGATCTTGAAAATCCTAATTTTCCATATGCATCGATATTTACTGAGTACAGACTTTTATCTATAGTAGCTTTGTCTGTTGCACTTCTTAAGCTAGTGTAAGTGCAATATCGAAGAAACTACTGTTGAAGGTGGATCTAGTCTAGTAACAATCGTTTTCTATATATATATATATATATATATATATATATATTATATATATATATATATATATATATATATATAAATTTTTGGGGTGGGGGGGTAATGTATTTATTCTGAGAGATGACAGATGATTTCTGCATAATGAGAAACAAAGAAGTAAAAATAATGAATGCTTTTTATATCCTTCCCAACTAAATTAAATCAGAATTTCTTATTATTCTTCTTTTTACTTGTCCAGACTTGTTATTAGGTTGGTGTTAATTATAAATTCTAAAGGTGATGTTTTTCTGTGTTTTCATCCAGATGAGTGCATATTATGCTCCTGCGTTTTTCAGCCATCTGTTTGGTAGCTGCCTAAGGCGTAAGAATCCCCCACTTGAGGTTTTAAAATTGGGCTTGGCTGTCCTAGGAACATTTGCTATTGTTTGGTGGCCATATCTTCATTCAAGAGATGCCTTTTTTGGGGTATGAAGCAGTATTAATATTGTTAGAAAAAGTTTGTTGGTCCTTGTTTTATTTGTATTGGCTTACACATGTAACTCATTCCATATTTTTACCTTAGCAGTTCACACTTAACATGTTATATGAATATGTTGATCAATGAACCAAAACGTTGATGGTCATCATTCTTCTCTGAAGTTGATTGTTATACTCAAGCATAACTATTTACTTCAAGTTGGTGCTTGGTACAGGTTCTTTCACGTCTTGCTCCTTTTGAGAGAGGAATATACGAAGATTATGTGGCTAACTTTTGGTGCAGTACCTCAATTTTAATTAAGTGGAAGAGATTATTTACAACACATTCTCTGAGATTTGTCAGCTTGGTTGCTACTATATTGACTTTTCTGCCTTCAATGATTCAACAAATATTGGCTCCGAGCAGTAAAGGTTTCCTTTATGGGTTGCTGAATAGTTCTTTCGCGTTCTACTTATTTTCATTCCAAGGTATGTAGGACTTTCTCTAATATTATATATTTTTATATGATCTCATGTGTAACTAGTATTTGAGTCACTATTTTTGCAGTTCACGAGAAGTCTATTCTGCTGCCGCTTCTGCCTGCAACCTTGTTGGCAATGGAATTGCCTGGTGTGCACTCTATGTTATTAATGCTTTGTGCCTTGCTCTCTATGTTTCCTCTTCTGTGTCGTGACAAACTGGTTGTGCCCTACATGGCTCTTTATGCTTCTTCCATCCTTCTTTACCTTGCACCCAGTGGAAGAAGGCAAATTAAGAAGCATCTCTCTAGGCCTATGATCACATTCTCAATTGTGATGATTCAATTTCTGTGCTCTCTTATTTTTCATATTATATACTTAACCATTCGCCCTCCTGAGAAGTATCCTTACCTTTTTGAAGCAATGATCATGAATTTCTGCTTCTCTCATTTATTGGGCTTTACTGTTTACACCAATGTAAAGCAATGGATGCTGCCAAGACAATTTACATCTGGAGACAAAGAAAAGAAACTTAATTGATTTTTGTGTTTTTTGGTTTAGGTTCCTAGTATTAGCATTTAGAATCTTGTTGCCGTGCTGGTGGGGGCACAGATCTAGAGATGGAAGGGGCATATATGTAAAGCATATGCAGGCTGAATAACTATTACAGTGAAACATATCTCAACTGAATCATGTAGCTCCAGTCTCCCATTTATCATTTTGCTCAATGTTGATTTGCATTTGCGGTAGGGATTGATGACTTTCGGAATTAAATTTGCTTTGAACTTCCTGTGATGGTTGCTGGGTCTTCATTAGATTTGCCAGTGCCATTTCTTTCCAAAGTTGTAGAATGATGCGGCATGGCGACTACCGCATGTAACCTTTCCGATTTGTAAGCAGGCAAGAAATGAACACGACAATGAGGTCATGGCAAGGCGACTCATGGGTGTAAATTACATCTGCTGATGTCTGTATTATATGTGATTAGATGAATCAGCTAGACATGTAGAGCCGCGTCCTCACCTTATTAAGTTACGCAGGTTGTAGTTTTGAACTTGGCACCTACCTGGTACCCCAGTTTGGAACCTACATGACTTGGGGGAAAGTAATTAGGGGAGTCCTTGGAACTTAGAAGAGATTTCAAGAGGAAAATACACCTTTTGGACCCTGGAATCTTTTTGCCCCCATCCAAGAAAGGAAAACGCCTCATGTTGGAGTCTTTCCTGTCTAACCATAGGACCATATCTCTTGATTGACGAGCTACCTGATGAAAAGAATCCCTTGAAGGAAAAGCAATTACCAAAATAACTTCTTCTTCGGGAGTTGAAACTCAAAATGCAGAACTTGCATGTTGATGATTTCTCAGGTATAAAGCGTGAAAGTGAAATGTTTGGTTAATTGTGGAGACTTGGTCATCATCAAAATAACAACAATTTATCAGAAAAGATGGAATAAAAAGAGAAGGAATGTTATCATACACTACAGTAAATTATAAATTTATTTTTTAAATCAAAAATATTTTGTTTTCTATTTTTATCCCTTGTATCGTACAATAATAGCTAAAACACAATCAAAGTGTCTCGTACTCATGATTGAAGAAAGAGACTTGTCATCTTTCGATGGAATTTTTCAAGTTCATCACGGACAGGAGGTGAGAATGCCCTGCAGTCACTGCTACAGCATTCATTCTACTGAGATGGGCTAGGCTAGCTTGATGTAAAAAAACATGGATCCTTTCCGTACCGCATCAGTAGTGAATTGTACTAGAGTTGTTCTGTTCTTTTACAGTTTTTATCAATCAAATCACAGGTTCAATAAGTTGCCCATACAATACAAGGTTAAAGACTGAAGGAATTTTCTCTCCTTTCTACCTTTTCTGGATAGAAAGGAATATGCCCTTGACTTTGACAGGTGCTCAGGCAAATTCGGCTCCACATACTTTTAGAGCATATTTATTTTTGCCTTCTACGAAGTTTTTTTTTTTTTTTATAAAAAAAGTAAGATTTTTCATTTTAAATTAATTTTTTTTAGTATTTTCATATAGTTTTAAAGTGCTAATGTTTGAATAAATTTTTTAACAAAAAAAAATACTTTAAAAAATAATTATTATCACAATTCCAACAAATTTTATAGGCTATATAATGATTCGAGCGTCGGTTTCGCAAAAACAACCCGAAGTTTTTATGTTAATCCTTGGCAATGACAAGTTGAATACAAAATTTATGCTGTTATCACCGACCTGGGTTCATAACATGTGAGATTAAAGTTTGCTGTGTGGGTCTCATTCATACACTACATGTTTCATTTAAAACCATAAACCAAGAAATCTTTCTTGTTAATGCCAACCACAAGAACAGACGAATCTGATATCTGATAAATTATTCAATACCATTATTACTTTTTTTATTTATTTTTCGATTTTTAACATTCACACAAGACTTGCTGGAGAATCCATTAATGGAAGTGAGAATAATCATGCACTACATCAACATTTCTCAATCATTTTTGTTCAGATTAAATCCTATATATCGAATCCAAAGGGAGAATTTATTTATTTTTTGTTCTTTATACGTGGTTTTTTCGTGGTAAAACTGGGGCGTCGAGATATCTGAAATATTAAAGAAAAAAAGGGGGAAAATATATATATAATGCCTGTTTTTATCATTCCCGTAGACCAAAAACCAAGATACATGCAGTGCATGAAGAAGGAGCAAATGGAACACATGCATGGTTTTGCCTTGCCTCGATCAGTCCATTTCGTTTCTTGGGACGAAGGCGCCATACAGAACCCATCAATTTGCTAAAACAAGCAAAATTAATTGATATGCTTCAACATGTGGGGTCCTTTGATTCAAAATTTGTCTATACTCTCTCTTATTAAACCTAATCTCAACCGTACAAAGCATCTGTTCCTTTGACATCATGTACGACTTTGATCGAATATGTCCTCCATCTTGTGTGCCTTTGAGAGGCACACTTTCCCCCTGCAAGGGCACTCGAGGATCCTTTCTCCCCATGAGAGCATGTTCTATGCTCTCGTTTAAAGGCTAATTCTTCAGGACCGATGCATATGTTCATGTCCTCCCCCATTCCCCTTCTTTTTGACTCATTTAGTCAACAATTCGTTTCCATAAATAAAAAAAAGACTCAATTGAATTAAAATTAAGAAAAACTTCCACGTACGTCTTCTAGATTTGAGGTTAATTAAAAAGCAGAATATTACTAAAATAAAAAAAAAAATTGAGACCAAATCTAAAAGAAATCAAAATCGAAGAGCTAGCTATTTTGAAAATATATAGGGTAAAACTCTAAATCCGAAGAGAAGAGAGGAAAGAAAAAAAAATAGACACTAGAGCAAAACCCAATATTTTTTTATACACGCGTCGCCCATTAATAAAGGCGATGTTGTGAGGAATAAAACACAATTATAAAAGTTGGATTTTAGCTGCTGTACACGTCAAACGAAAATTGTGGGAGCATTCATGTGCGTCCATGTTAATAGCACACGCGACCAATTTTTTAAAATTAATGAATAAATTATATATAACTACATACTAAATTGCTCCTGATCAGACTTGACAATAAAAAAAAATGAAAAAGACATAAAAGCCCCTTAACTTGAGGCAAAAACAAATTTAATTCAAGGGCATTGTGATTATTTTTATGCACGTTTGAAATGAAAAAAAAAAAAAACCCCTGTCAATTAGCGCATGGTTTTTTTGTTCTAATTATATATTAGTTATTTTATGTGTACAAAATAATAAAATAACTATTTTACCTTGTTTATAAAGCCATTTGTGTTGTTTTGTTACGGTAAAAGAGTTACGGAAAATGTTTTATACCCTTTTAGTTTCTTTTAATAGTATTATATGCCAGTACATCCAAAGATATAAAATTAAAGATCTAGAATTTAGATTTAAAAATTTAAAATTATTCTACAAGTGGATAAATAGCTGACATATTCTTTTTTAACAATTCATATTAATAACTCTGCTACTTTAATTTTCTACTTGATACTTTTTTCTTACGGTGGATAAAATATCTGAATATTAATTAATTTATTAACACCAGACGTAAAACTTTCATAATTAATTCTCTAAAGAACACAAGAGAAATAATTAAACAACAACCTTCATCTTTTTTCACGTCCTCTCATTCCCATCCTTTTTCCCCCATTCAATCAACAATTAATTTCCATTGCTTAATTTTTAATTAATTCCCTATTAATTAATTATATTTGAAATGTGGAGCCAATGCGTAATTAATCATTAGCAGATCACGATTCCCTGAAACCCTTTCCGTTATCGATGACGTTTTTAATTAATCTCTGCTTCAATCGCAATATCATATTTTTGTACGCCTTCTAGAAAAGTTACTTTAGAGCCTATTTTACAATGATCATGGATATGTTTTACGCACCGACTCACCAATCCCTGCCATTAGATTACAAGTGAGAGTGCATTCTCTGTTCATGGAACATATCCAAAGATGATCGATACGATAAATTTTTGATTCTTGAAAGGGATTCTGAGCTCCCTTTTGATCATAATTTTCAGCAAGTTTAGATTATTTTTTTCTAAATTTGGGAGAATTAATTTGCATTGTTAACTTTCGGCTGGATTCTATGCATGCGTTGATTCTTGATCCACTTGGTGTACGAGCCAATATCTCTTTATGAGCTTTGAACAGGAATGTCAATGAAATTTCGCACAGTTATTATATATTATTATTATTATTATTACTGCTATTACTATCTTGTGTTCATATTAATTACCATTTATTTATAGCTTGGTGCTTTGCATGTGCCATGCAATGTAAAGAAAATGGAAGATTTTATATAGATTTGGTGGAGAATTTTCTATTTCTATTTTGCTTGCAGAATTCGAGATTTTGATTTGAGTTTCTTCGTGTAGTATGAATTCAGTAAAGTAAAGGTTATATATATATACTTGGATACATAGAGACATGATCAGGCAAGTATTAGTAATTAATTACAAAATCTTCTAATTAAGGTGATTAATATAAACCTGATCATGAGTATACTTGATTTTCGGCCATTATGATTAATTTATCTTAATTAGGATATGTAAAATTCTTTGTTTTATCATATCAAAGAGTTAGATTATTGGGTGCATGCATATTAACTATTTTATCATTTTTCTAATTAATTTGATTTGGCGTGCTACACTATTTTATTATTATTATTATTATTATTGAACATGTTGGTATGCCGAATTTATGAGGTGTGAAGATTATAGACGACAATATATTATTCTATGGGTTAATTAATTAATTGTTATGGACATTTCGTCAGAAATATTAACATCATGTTGGGTATCCCATGCAGGCCTGCTTCTTTAACCCTTTACCAAAAGGAAAGAGAGGAGGTTAAAAAGACAGGAAATTCATGCACCTTCTAGTGTATAAAACAAGCTTTAATTGCCTGTGCAATATTTGAAGAATTAATTAAGCGTCGAACGAGATTCGTTTTAATCAAGGTTCTACCGTCGTTGACTGATAAAGCGGTCAAACACCAAATTAATACACACAAAGTCAAAGCATCTTCCCTGCCTTTTGAACTAATTGACCCCGTAAAATATGAACAGGTTCCTTGCAAGCAGTCGATCGAATAAAGCAACAAAGTTAAACGGTGCATTGTTTCTCTCGATTCCATATTCGAAGCTACAAAGTTTAATTTAGGCTACATGCATGGCTTTTTGGAGATAAACCCTAAAAGATTTTGTATTAATAAAGTACTTGCAATAATGGGTTTAAGCTTATACTTCCAAAATGTACAAAATTTTGAGAAATTCATGTAGAAAGAGTTGTGTTGCTAGTTCTTGAACTCTACAATCGACATTGTATATATGGCATGAGAAAGCCATGGATCGATGCGAGCTTACACATTGATTGCAAGCATGAAAAAAGGCCTTCGATGAAATAAAGCCACCTGCAAATATGGCAGGAATTCAGAAGGCGCAGCAAGATTCATGATCAACACCATTTTCAATAATTGGTAATTTATCAAGATCAAGATCAGACAGCAAAAAAGCAACTTGTGCTATACTTTATTACAATTATATTTGTTTTTTTTATGCGCAGGTACGTAATTTCTAAGCACAAAAGAGAAGGAACCAATCGTTGTTTTCTTGAATAATGAATCGAGGTATATGTAGCAAGAAATGTCCATTTTTTTATGAATAATAAAAATAATAAAAAATTTCCATTTGATTAACTGACAATTGAATAGGGAATACAAGACCTGGCAGATATGGTGTTTGATGAAGATACAAAAAATTCATTGGTTGAGATGGACGGTATGATCTCTCTTGATGTTAACGACCTCTTGGAAATTATTTGGACAGATTGATGAAGTCAATTTTTGGAGAGACTAACAATTATTTTTTAAAAATTTGATCAATGAATTCATTTGTCAGAAAAGGGGATTGAATTTTCTATTTCAAAAAATAAAATTCCCTTAGAAAATAAAATGATTTATGATATGATACATTTCATATATAATTTCATTACAAAACAACTAAGTCACATAATCGAAATCAATTTCATCAAATTACAAATAATTTTTTAAAATTTCAAACAAGCTCTAACATGTACAAATCATACATTCATACAATAAATTTCTATGAAAAAAATTATAAAACAAGTAAATACACAAATAAACTACATATACTACATCAAATTAAATTCCATAAAAATTAACATTTTTAGAATGAGTTAAAACAAAAAATGGACAGTTTTGCTTACTTGATGTGGGCAATTCTAAAAAAAAAATGAACTATTAGCGAGGAGAAGAAGAAGAAGAAATGGGGGGAGGGGGGTCGTTTTGTCAGGTCATAACTTAAATCATACTGGCGGATTTACTGACAACTATTAGCGACAAATTTATTCCGTCGGTAATACTATCTGTAAAATGACACGTCATTTTTTTCTTTCTTTCCTTCTTATCCTACTGTAATTTCCTCAGTATACACTGACAAACAATTTTCGTTGGTATATATTAAGGAATATAACAAGAGCATATTTCATCGGTAAATATCACTACAATATACTGACATAATTGTTTTTGTTGATAATTCCATTTGTATTTGCAATTTTCTGGCTGTGAAAGATATCCAAAATACCTTTTTTTATAATGACTTTGAAGAGGAAGTCTATATATCCTTATTTTTACCTAGTTATTCCTGATCTTATTTACCATTTACGCAAGTCACATTATAATCTTAAGGAAGCTTCTTCAAAATAGGTTGAGTAATTACTCGGTGTTAGATTTATGAAATCTCATGTTGACACTCTTTATTTTCCTTTCATAAAGGCGCTTCTTTTATTTTCATCTTTATTTATGTTGATGATACCATTCTGACTAAAAATGATCCATAAGCCATTACATATGTAAAATCTTTTCTCCACTCATAACCTCAAGTTAAGGAACTTGGTCCTCTCAAATATTTTTTTTTTGTATTGAGGTTGCACATTCCAAGAAAGGAATTTACTTAAATCAATGTAAATATGATATAGAGTCACTTCAAGATGCGAGTCTCATTGCAACTAGATTTACTTCTCATCCTATGAAACATAACCTTAAACTTAATGTTATTGATAGTGATGTTCTTTCTGGTCCTCAAGTCCATCATAAACATGTTGGACTTTTTATTTATCTTATTATTACAAGGCATGATATAGTTTTTGATGTGAATGTTCTCAATCATTTCATGTATCATACTCGACAACCTCATTTACATGTAATTCATAACTCATCACTTATTATAGTACCTCAAACAGACTCTAGGATAAATTATTTTTCTTCTCACATCAAACTCCCTTCAACTTATTGTTATTATGACTTAGATTGGATAAGTTGTCTGATAACTCGTCATTCAACCATCCTCTTGTGTATTGTTTTCTAGTTCAAGTCCCATATCTTATAAAACCATGAAGCAAACAACTATCTCTCGCTTCTCCGTGGAAGCCAAATATCATGTCATAGCTTACACAACTTGTGAGTTGTTATGGTCTCATTCATTGTTGGCTGATTTTGGCATCATTATTTTCATACTTACTCCCATTTATTATGATAATCAGATTGACTTACATAATAATGCACATTATGTTTTTATATGTGTACTTTCATATTTATAGCTTGATGCAATCATTGAATAATTATTCTTATCTTGACATAATCACATTCTATCTATTTTGAGTTTACTTTCTCTCTTCTATATTGATTGACAACTATATTTATCTAAAGAGTTATATTACACCTTACAAAAGACTTGAGATTTTCTTTGTAATCTATTATTGTGAGTGAGTGTTGTTTTTATTTTTATAGTAAAAAATATTGATAGAGTGTAAATGGCATTATAATCATTTGAATATTCAGTTGTGAACTTTCATGTGATCTCATGTAGGTTTTGATCTTCATCCCAAAAAAAAATACCATTTATGTTTTGACTTTGATCTTATATAAAGGTCATATAGGTTTCAATATTTATCCCATAATAAGAGTGTTAGGTCTCGATTTTGAGTCCATGAAAAAGATCATGACCAATTTCAAATTTTTTTTCCTATAAAAAAAAATATTTGTTAGGTTTTGATCTAGAGAAAAAAAATCATATTTAAAGGTTTGGATCTTGAGTCTATAAAAAAGATTTGAATGTAAAAAATATGGTCTATTCCGTGAAGCGGGTTGCATATGCTAGTAGAAGCCCAAATTTTCAGCTTAGGTAGTGGAGCATGTGGTTAGTGCTGAATTATTATAAAATTCACATATAATTTATCCTTTCTTATCTCTTTATTGTTGCCTTACTATTTTTTTTTTATTGTTGAAGTGTGGTTTTTTTTGTTTTCAAACTTGGAATTTTTTGTGTGGATGTTGTTGTATTCTTTATGTTTGTTTGATAAAAACTAATTATAGGTTAAGTTTTCATAACACCTAATTTACCTCTTATTTTTTAGGTGTTTTGGATCATTCAATGAAGTGGTCTGATAATAATTCTCTGATTTATTATAAATAAACAAGATTATTAAAAGTTTTGAAGTTTTTATTTATCTCATTCAATGATTTATATTCATTTCTACAATTAATTTTTACTTGTAAAAATTAAGAAAAATCATTTCAATTTGATGACTATATTTTGCTTTCTCATTATAATAATCTATTTATTTTTCATTGTGTTGAAATTAATATGTTTTATATATACTTATTTTCAATAAAAAAACATTTCAAAATCCAAATTCTAAATTTGTTCAAACACCTATTCTATTTTATCCTAATTTTTTTATATATAACTTCAACCTACTTCAATCATGTTTGTTAATTGCAATTAATTTTTCATAAAATTATTTATCAATTAAAATGAAAAAATATCATCAAGAGTATAAAATTAAAATGAAAATAAAATAAAATTTCAAGATAAGTGAATAAATGAAACATTGATGAATATAAAAAATAAAATCATATCTTAATTATTAATGGATTGATTAAAATAAAATAAGGATGTAAATGATACATAATTAAACTAATAGATTGTAATAGACGTTTGAATAGGTTAAGGGACTTTGAAGTTCATTGTTCATTTTTTTTATCGTGTCTTCACAAATAAATATGTAATATATATATCTTAAATAAAAATTGACAACATGATTTATTTTTCTTAACAAACAAAAAAACAATAATAAATATACTAAGAAAATATTTGCACTAAATGATCTAGATAAAAACTTATCTCTTCTAGTTTCTTACCCTTCATATTCATTAATTGGTTGTGCTTGGTTATTTATTTATTTATTTATTTAAGTGGTGCTAATACTTAATAATTGGGGAAGTGTGGATGAACGTGATTGTTAAGAAAAAAACTCAAAGAGATCGGTGATATACTGTGTATTGTGAGAGGAAATATTGGGGATTCATATAGCGTTGCCTCCTGTTTTAGTTCTACTATTTTTTCCAGTCATTTGTGTTTTTTTTTTTTTGGATTTGATCCATTTACATCAAAATAATTAAAAATTAAACTTTGTTATTTATTTTGTTTGACTTAGTGTTGACTAATTAAACTTAGTGTTGACTATTTGCGGTGTCGAGAAAAAAAACTAACTCTAAGTAATGCTTGATTTGAAAAATATAAATGAAATTATATTAAATTTTAAAAAATAAAGATATAAGAATTGAATTTGAACAATAATAAAGTATTGAGGTTTTTTTTTTTTTTAAACATCAAGTACTAAATTGAATGGAAAAGGAAGAGATACAAGCCTCTTTTTTTTTTTTTTATAGTAGCTTGATTTGTTTTTTAATTTTATCATTCTACTCTCAATTGAGTCTATGATTCAAGTTATAAATTTCTCTTACTTCTTTAAACACATTTTAAGCACTTGGATATCTTTTTATATTATAAAAATTTCTTGATACGGGCCACATTGGAGCGCAGGCCACTAACCATTAATCTAATCATATAATATAAGGGATACTTTCAAAATAGTCACATAATTAAAAGTGAGGGTTTATAATTGAAATTGAGAGTTTTTTTTTTTTTTTTGGGCTATAAGTAGGCAGAATTGTACATATAGATTTATTAGGACATAGATTTACTTCTAGAAAAAACAAAACACAATAGATTACAAGGAAGAGAAATTATTTGCCTTATATGTAATAAGGAATTAGATTTAGTTTTGAAAATTGTAGTAGATTTATAATTTGAATTCAATGCACTAAATCCATAAAATATTATTATTTTTATCATGCTTTAAATCATGTTCATCCCGTTTAAATTTAAAGATTTATATTTAGCAAATATATAACAGTCATGTCTTTAAAAAACAATTACGAGAGGGTCTCAATCTTTTTAAACTAGTATCATCAAGCAAACAATTTGATTCACAAATTTTATAAATAGAAAAAAACCCCTCAAATTTACCAATCTACCAAAAAATAAAATAAAAATATTTACCTTATCATGGGTAAATATTTGAATCTTGAACTTATAAAAAAATTCCATATGAGCTAATTAATGAAAAAGATTTGATATAAAAGATATAGGTAAAAGATATGAAAAAGATTAGATATAAAAAAAATTAATTTGAAGCAAATAAAAAATATAAAATTTTTAATATCTTTTAAAAATATTTTTAAAAAGTAAAAACAACAGGTAATTATTAGAAAATAGATTTACTTCTAAAAAAACAAAAGCAGCGCAATATATTACTATAAAAAGCAAAGAATTTATTGTTTACCTTATATGGAATAAGGAATTAGATTTAGTTTTGGAAATTATAGTAGATTTGTAATTCGAAATATTATTGTCTATCCGGTTTGAATTTAAGGATTTATATTTAGCAAATATAACAGTCATGTCAAAAAAAAAAAATCGACTGGCAAATTTTATAAATAGAAAAAAAATCCCCAAATTTACCAATCTACCCAAAAACATAATAGGAAAAAAATGTTTAATGATATTAGAGGTCCTTGTGTTGTTGGTTTTTGATAAAGATACCCTTTCGATTTCAATATGGGCAATTAGATCCTTATGGTGTTTGGTCCGTTAGGCAATAGAGGTCCTTCTATTTATAATCAACCTAATTATCCATTAATTTTGCCTTTAAAAGGGAGGGGAACACATGTAAGCTTTTTATTGGTTCCTATCATAGAAAAAAAGAATTTTTTTTATAAATAAATATATATATTAAAATTAAAAATCAATTTTTTTTCACATTTTTATTTATTTATACTTAGAAATTGTTTTACATTAGAAAACGTTTTTTTTACTTTATATTTAAAAATAAAAAAAATTGATTAAAAATTTTATGTTGATTTTCATATTTGTTTTATGTTTCTAGCTTTTTTTTATTTTATTTCTAAAATCCAAATAAAAGTATTAGTAAATAAATTCATTTTATGCAAAATTATAAAATCTCAAACACATAAAATCAGCTTTCATGAAAAAATAAATTAAGAAAACAAGCCTATGAGAAAAATATAAAAGTTGAATCAAGAAAGTTTCATCTATAAATACATAATTTTATCAAGTAAAAAAAAAATATATATATAAAAAATAAAAACTCACTTTATTTTGGTAAATATGTAAAGGGTTAGTTAAATAAATAAAAATAATAACAAATCTAGAATAAGCCGAGTTAACAAAAAATAATAATAATCATTTTTAAAATCTTAAAATATAGTTAAAAGTAACTTTTTAAATAAATAAATTAGAAAAAAAATTCTATTTATATATAAATAAAAAGTTGGCAAGAAAAGTTTTTTTTTCAAAATTGAAATTAATTTGAACTTTTTCTAAACTTGAAACTAGAGGTTAAAAAAAATCTGGTTCATCTGTAATATTTGTATTATCTGACTCGATCTAATCCGTAAATGTTGGATAATATGGATATTATAGATAATAGTTGGTCAAAAAAATCAAAGAAATTGATATCATGGGTCGGGTGGCTGATCAAGATTTTTGAAACCTGGTCAACCCGACCCAACATGTATACTCTATTCTCTGTTTTTATTTATATTTGATAATTTATGAATTAAATATTTATTTTATTTTATTTATAAATGTTTCACATCCAAAGTTCTTGTTAATAGGTTTGCTATTAGATATTTTAAACGTAAGCCCAATTCGTAAATATCTTCAATATCCATAAAATATTTAGCTCAACTCGATATATCCAACTTACTTGAGTTTTAATAAATAAATAAATAGAATTTATAATTTATAAAATACCAGAAATTAGATTAGATATAATTATAGACTCAAATTCAACCCAAGTATATCTACAAACACCACTAATAAAAAGGTAAGATGCGTTCCCATACTTTCAAAAGTCAAAATTAACAGATAATTAGGTTGATTATAGACGAGGGACCTCTATTACATAATGGAGAAATTATAAGAATTCAATCGCCTAAATTGAAACTATAAGGATGTTTTTGTGAAAAATAGATACCACTTTAAACTTTAATATCATTTTTTTAAAAAAAAAAACAGTTTTAAAAATTCGTGCTTTTTTGTTGTGCCTATAAATTAATGTTCCTCAGTTGATTCACTAGACAACCCTCCAGTCTGCAACTCTTAATATTTTTTTCCCTGTCTGTAGTGTATTGCTTATAAGTTGATTGATCACCACCAACCATGGCTGTGATGATGATGGTGTTGACAAGTCTATTAGTTATATTCATCTTTTCATTTCTCAAGGTTGCATATGATAACATATCATGTTATTTTCTTACACCAAGGCGCATCAAGAAAATCATGGAGAAGCAAGGAGTGCGTGGCCCAAAACCCCGCCCTCTCACCGGAAACATCCTAGACGTTGCCGCTTATGTTTCTAAATCAACTTCCAAGGACATGGATCACATCACTCATGACACTGTCAATCGTCTCTTGCCACATTATGTTGCTTGGTCTAAACAATACGGTACGCAAGCATATCTCACTGTTGAGACGACGGGACTTGAACCGGAGACTTAATCCATTGTTTTACTGAAAGAAAAAACCTTATATTTGCTCTCCTTTTTTTGTGTTTTTTACAGGGAAAAGGTTCATATTTTGGAATGGGGTAGAGCCACGGCTGTGCATATCGGAGACAGAAATGATCAAGGAACTTTTAACAAAGTATAGCACTAAATCTGGAAAATCATGGCTGCAGAGAGAAGGAACAAAACATTTTATTGGTCGTGGTTTGTTAATGGCTAACGGCAGTGATTGGTATCATCAACGCCATATTGCGGCGCCGTCATTCATGGGAGAAAGGCTCAAGGTTAATATATAGCTCATGACATGATTCATATTGTTGGTATTTGATTCGTTTTTAATGATTGAAGTGCTGGTAAAAATGGTGGGTTAATTTAGATTTTTTATTTTCCTGGTTATGAAGAGCAAAGCAGGGCTGATGGTGGAATGCACAAAGAATATGCTCCAATCACTGCAAAATGCAGTAGAATCAGGCCAAACAGAGGTAGAAATTGGTGAATACATGTCTAGAGTTACTGCTGATATAATTTCAAGAACCCAATTCGGTAGTAGCTATGAAAAGGGGAAGCAAATATTCCATCTCTTAACAGAATTGCAAAGTCTTTGTCATCAGGCAACTAGGCACTTGTGCCTTCCCGGAAGCCGGTAGGTCTTATTCAGAGAAATATAATTTATTTTTTTCTTTTTTTATAATCTGATTCCATATCTGATAAAAAGTAGTGTATGGATTTCTTTTACGTGGTCATTTTTTTTTTCCTTTGATACTCTTCTTTCTCTTTCAAGTCAGTTCTGGCTCTTCAGAAATTTACTAGTGATTCCTTGTCTGCAACAACTTGCATTAACAATAGATTCAGGGTCATGTGGGATTAAATTTTAATGTATTCCTCTGACAGGTTCTTTCCAAGCAACTACAACAGACAAATAAAATCTAAGAAGATGGAGGTGGATAGATTACTGCTGGAGATTATACAAAGCCGGAAAGACTGCGTAGAGATCGGCAGAAGTAGTTCTTATGGAGATGATTTACTGGGGATGCTTCTAAATGAGATGGAGAAGAAGAGAAGTGATGGTTTTAATATAAACCTGCAGTTGGTTATGGATGAATGTAAGACATTCTTCTTTGCTGGACATGAGACAACTTCTCTTTTACTCACATGGACAGTCATGCTTCTAGCTAGCAACCCTTCCTGGCAAGAAAAGGTGAGAGCAGAGGTGAAAGAAGTCTGCAATGGTGAAACTCCTTCAATCGACCATCTTCCCAAATTCAATCTGGTAAGTAACAATTCAAGCCTTTTAAAATCCGTCCCCTTTACCCTAAACCATGCAAAACAGTGGGGGCTTAATTGGCAGTAGAATCCATGGTGTAGGGAGGTATAATAATACTGAAATCCAACACTATGATTCTAAATGTAATTTCCTCTAGCTTCATGAAGAATTCAATTGCAAATTGACGCCTGAGCTGTTTACAGTATAGATATGAAAATTGTCCTGTCTACTGATAAGATAGTTGTCATTGCCTAACCTTTCTAAAACTTTTAACTAAAAGTTGTACCTACCAAATCCTACTTGCAGCAATATAATTAGCAATGACTAACTTCCTCAGATAAGCTAAAGAATATCAGTTTTAAATATTTTCATTTCTCTCTCTTTTTAAGGTAGTAAATCTTTTTTGCCATTAAAGAGAATTAGACAAAATGCTCTTGTACTATTGTGCTTTTAGCTAGCTGGTGGCACTCAGTTATGTATGACAACGACAAGTCTAGGGTCATTTCCAAAGAAAATATAGAACCACCACCATCTAATTTAACAAATCAGGCCTTATAGTTCATGGTTCGCCACTCCAGAGCTCGTTTTTCTAAGCTAGAGCTTCAAGGTATAGTTTAATGGAAGAAGCCAAAGAATCCCAATATTGATTAATCCATTTAACAGCCTAGCTGCTGCCAACCTAGTGATGATTAAAATGGAATCATCCTAAATGAGTCAAAAGGGATTTCGTATTCTTTAGGTTCACGCAGGTTGGTATGGTCAACAAAGGTCCTATAGTGGCCATGTAAAGTTTTGTACCTTCCATTAAAGCCAAAAACCACCTACATTCCTTGCCTTTTGATCCCCGATTATCTGGTCAAGTTTTTTCTTCATGGTCAACTAACTTGTATACGAACTTCTTTCCTTTGCTGCAGTTAAACATGGTTGTAAGCGAGTCTCTGAGGCTCTACCCATCGGGTACTTTGCTCCCTCGAATGGCCTTCGAAGATATTAAACTAGGTGATCTTGATATTCCAAAGGGGCTACAGATATGGATTCCGGTTCTAGCAATTCACCACAGCGAAGAATTATGGGGAAAGGATGCAAATGAGTTCAATCCTGACAGATTTGCCTCCAAGTCATTTGCTCCCGGACGGCATTTCATCCCTTTTGCGGCCGGACCCCGGAATTGTATAGGCCAATCCTTTGCTATGATGGAAGCTAAAATCATATTAGCCATGTTGATTTCCCAGTTTAGCTTCAATATTTCAGATAGTTACCGCCATGCTCCTGTTGTTGTCCTTACAATAAAACCAAAATATGGGGTTCAAGTTTACTTGAAGCCCTTGAATTCGTGAAAAAAAGATTTTTTCATTATATTACAGTCAAGAAATTAGATGTCTAAATAGTGAAGTTTGTGCTCTCAATTTTGTAAACAAGGTGATACAGCCACTAGTAAAATAAAAAAAGCACAGTGAGAGATTTTGTTCAAACATGCCTTTGCCTGTCCATTTTCACAAGTAATTAACTGTGCTAATTAACTTCTAAATTAGCAAAATATCCTAACTACTCCAAGTAATCTAAGACCAAATTAATTTATGGCAAACTTTTGTGAAGCCAAAAAAACTCAGTAGGCCATCCAATGAAAGAAGGAGAGAGGCACTACAGGCATGCTTAAGAGGTCAAATTAAGCCAGTAGAGCATCTAAAGGCGATGAAAAACGAGTGTGAGTGCTGTGTAGATCAGCCTGAGATGCTCATGGAAAAGACTAAATAAAGAAACAAATATGTGAAGAGGGGAAAAAGGGTTTCTTCTTTAGCAATTGATGCCCATAACACTTGTAAAGATAACGATGATTCTTCCATTCTCTTCTCTCCAATTAGATCTTGATTTAGCTAAGTGCTCCAACTTTCTACACTGACAAAACAAATAGCAAGGCCAGCTTGCGTAGGGCATTTTGGCCCTTAGAAAGGATGCTTTCTGATCAGCCAGTACCCTCCCCCCCATCATATACTTCCTGCACCTGCAGCCTGTTATTCTGCTCCTTCCACTACTCATTTCCTTGTATTATTTTTGTTTCAACTTACTATTTATTTATTCCTCTTTTTTTGTCACTGTCCTTGATCACTTTGCACGAGAAATTCCAACTATTTTTTTCTTCTTAAGATGAGATTGTTTTTTATACATCAAAATTACTGGTATCAGGTAGATTATATACACCTCGACAATTATGTTATTAAAGACATGAACAGAAAAAGATCACAGAAAAATCATAGTAAAGATCTGGGAAGAATATGTTAGTAAATACTATGAAAGACGAGATCTTAAGTAGAAGGAAATTGTTATGATAAACGTATCTGTACTTTAAGTGATTTAATTTGGTCCGATTGTTTTTCCAAAATCAAAGCACGAGCTGTCGAGCTCCATGTTATTCAAATTTCTCAAGTTTTAATTAATATATATTTTTCTTAATTAATTACTAATTTGAGGTGAACAAAGTATATATTTTTTAGTGACTAGTAAATCTTTTAGAAGGGATTATTATAAGTATATTTAGCACATATTAGTAATCGAATATTTTTTTTTCCTTTGTAATTCGAATTGTGATCAAATCGTCATAACTTAATTAGTAAAGGATGTAAATTTATATTTAAAAATTCGCCCTCCCGGCCATTGAACCATATTTCTAGTTTATAAAAACAAACACTTGTCCCTAAGAGAATTCTTTAATGGTTAGGATATCGAATTTCTTCTTGGAGATCAGATCTCTGGCTCAAATTTTGAGAAAGGTGAGTGAGATTTTTTTTTTTAGATTAACATGGGTGTTCGGGTCAGCTTGCGTGTATCTCAACTAATTCTACTGGTCCTGAAGTTAACGACCATGTAAACCTCCAGTAGCCCTGAAGTTTGTGAAATTCGAACTAGTAATTTCTAGGAATAAATTTAGAGCCTGACCAGTTTAGCTACACCCCTTAAAGTTATCATATAAAGTATTGGTTTGTTTTCATTGTGTAGCCTAAGCTTTTTAATTTTTTATTAACCAAAAAAAGAATTATATTAATCAAATATTTACTGTTTCATTGTTTTAAAACCTTGTCGAAATTAAAAATGACATGATCAATAAGGATATGAATTATTGTTCATCACAAGTTCAAACCAATGGGTTACTCTGTGAATCAAAAGCTAGTAACTATTACTTGCAGAGCATAAAATAAGAAATAGTAAAATTGGTAAGCGTAGCCATTGAAAAGGTGTAGATACCAAGTTCCAACACGGCTAACTATTTTCTTTACATGTCACTGGGGAAGGCAATGGATATTTATTATTAACAGTTAATTTTTTAAAATATCTATATAGATATTTTTTATTTAATTATTATTTATTATTTAATAAAAAATAAAATAGTTAATATATACATTAAATAATAAAATTATAAATATTATACATACGTGTGTTTTATGTCAATATCGAGAAGTGTATATATCATATTATATTTTAAAAAAATCTAAATATATCTATATAATATAAATATATTTCAGGTTAGGTTCAGATGAATTTAAGGTTAAATTTGACAATATTCATACTTTACCTTTTACATATTAAATAAATTAACTATCTAAAAGATATTTATCCGCGTTCAAGTCAAGTTGAATCGTTTTTTATCGGGTTTGAATTAAATTATTATTTTAAATACCACCAAGTTTCATTGCTATATTTACATACATACATGATACATGATGTAAATCATTCATGAAATCGAATTAAAATTAGTTAACTAAGCTAAGTTACAGTCCATTCCATGTTTTAGAACAATATTGCAACATGGGAGTCTAAATTTGCGGATTACAAGCAAAAGGTCATGTGAAATCAAGAGGCAGACAAGCAAATGGTAATCATTTTCACAAAAAGGCAGTCGTTAGTTTGAAAATGTGAAAATTTGTGATGAAAATGGAAGAAAGGCAATCCAGAGCACATGATCCAACTAGCCGAAGGAATAAAGATCTTTTTTTTTTTTTTTTCTCGTAAGCAAGTTGCCTCATGCGTGGCTGATAACTTGGAGTCGTCCTTGCTAGTTTTGGCTGCCCCCAATTGATTCTATTTGTGAGGATCTTAAATGAAGATGGATAGTCTAGTGGTACGATTTATTATTTACTAATTAATTAGGGTTATTAATGTGAAAATGTTTATCTTCAAACTTTTTTGGAGAAAACAGAGACGCAGTGCAAGATAAAAAAAAAATCACCTTTGGTCCTTCTACTTTTAAGATTTGATCAGATCACGCCCTTTACAACATTTTGTCCCGAAATTGAACCCTTCTCCATGAACATTTTGTCCCGATTTCAAATCTTCCATTACAAATTTCTGTTAAGTTGAAAACTATCGTTGGTTGACTAAATAAAGGATGATAAATAGACCTATCATCTCTCGGATCAGTCAATCACTGGGCCCAGATATATATGGGTCTGACGAGCTGATAGACACACCATCTCTAGGCTTAGTCAGGCATTAAGCCCGTGTTCTATTTATCTTTGAAGAATCTTAGTCTCTATATTTTACTCTCATGTGTCAGATATATTTTACTCTAATGAATTAGAGATATTTTGCTCACACTTTAGGCCATTCTCTTCAAATGGGGGAGGGGGTCTCGATTCTCTACTCCATATTTATTCTCAGAGTCTCTTTCTAAGATATTACTATATTTTCTCAAAAAAAAAATATTTACTTAAGAAATGGAGAATCCTTAAATTCCCCAAAGAGAATCTTTTGTAGATATCAGACACTAGTCACCAACCTCCTTGGCTAGGAAGAATGAATCAGTTTGTCAGAACCAAAAGATTAACCGATTATTCAAGATATAAACTTTGCTTCTAAGCTACTTAGATTTTTTGGAACGACATCGTATTATGTATGTATACCAGTAAGATTGAAAATAAATATAAAACAATTTGAAAATCTATTGGAAACCAAATGTAATATTGTCTAAACTAAAAAAAAAAAGTTAACTAGAAAAGTGAAATATTTTATTTAATAATAAAATAAAATTAAAAATTAATTAATCTTTATTGTAATATTTTATTATAGCAGTAAGATTTTTAGCCCATTTATGTATACCGGTAAGATTGAAAATAAATCCCTCCAGTAGAGGGATCATTGATGATTTTTAGCCTCATTTATTTTCACACACTGTATTTTATGCTCTTAATAATATTTTCCAAGTTAATGAATTGATATTGATATGAAATATGTGACTTCTATATCTTGGACGAAGACGAATGCAAGAGAAAAAATCGATAAATGTGCTCCACGAGAAGGAAATTCTGTCAAGAATGAAAGAAAGAAAAGAAATCTTTCACTTTGGAAAAGGAATTAAGGTGAGAATTACAGCAGTATAGTTGAAATATTTGAAGATCAATTATTTTTGAAGAATAATTTAGTATTTGACTTGATATATTTACGAGAATAAAAATATTTTTAAATAATTATTTCTTAAAAAATATTTTATTATATAGTGAATGCAAATAAATTACAAAATACATATAATATGATGCACTAAATGATTTTTTTCATTCAAATTAAGACTGATATATAGGATTGAGATAAAGACAATTAATTCTTAAACAATTATTATATTACAACTAATGATATTTGATTAATTTTTATGTTTGTGAACAAATTCAAGCTTATCAAGAAATTAACAAAACAATTTGAGTGCTAATTTGAAATTTAATATAACATTCGATCGAGCTCAGCTCGAATGTTACATAAATCAATTTAAACATTATGATATTAGATTTGATTTTAGATGCAATTAGTGGTGCCGAATCCTTGAGAGGTCAATGTACTTAATTGGTGTTTTCTAATACGTATACTATACATATTATATGTCATGTACGTATTCCTTGATTTGAGCTCCCAACACATTTGTTGAAAGTGATATACAATCCTATGATATACAACGATTATTTGTAAACCTTTTTATTCATTATCTTCCCTTTGCGCGAGTGGGTTTTATTAAATGGCTCAAAAGTAATGGTTTGTACTTTAATGCGTGGTTGTGTTTGCACTGGAGTTTCAATAAATTTTAATTTTTTTATTATATTTTTAAATTGTTTTGATGTATTAATATAAAAAATTATTAGCACGAGAGAATAAAGGTCAATAGATGTATATACAAGGCCTCTCTCTCCTTGATGTAAACATATATTTAATTGTGTTAAAATATGTGATAAAAAAAGAAATGCACTAGATATCAAATTATGCGCCACCATTACTCTCACCTTCACTACCGTGTCCTTCCCCACCACTCTTGTTTGCCTTGCAAAAACATAATGAAACTACTAAGTGCTTCACCAATTTAAAATTATGCTACAAGAGAATGTGTCTATTCCGAAGAACTCCAAAGTTATCATTTAAATCTTCATGTCCATTATTAAATTGAGGTCCAAGTGGATCATTATTAATTGTCCATATACTTTTAATTAGGTGATAACTCGTGCGGCCATTTAGCATATAAAATTAGTAAATTCCCCATCTCACACTATCTTTAAGCAGTCGATAACTTTGATTAATTTATGAGTTGTAGTTTACTTTAACATCTAGGGATAAGTATATATCCGTAGATTAACCCTTTCTAGCACTAAGGTACGTGGAGTTAATTTCGTCAGTAAATCAAGATTAAAGATGAGGTTAGGCTGCTAGTAACATCAATGACTAGTGAATTAGCCGCCAACTAAAATACCTTCCACGCATCGCCCAAGAATTCATTAGGCTAATTATTATGCTGGGGATATAAATAGATCGTACAAGGGGCACTCACCAAAAGGTTGGATTTTTAAGCTTCGACATAATTTCCTTAATATGTATTATAACGTGTATATAGTAGTACATAATCTCTCACCATATCTTGTTAATGGGCAATTCCTGTTTTTAAAAAAATGGGCAAACTTTGAATTAGTTCCTAAACTTATAACGGATGATGTCCTAAAAATAAATATGTTGTAAAGAATGAAGATTGTAAATCTTTTTTATTGAAGGATTCATAGGATCTTGATAGTCCATGAATCTTGTTATTTTATGGAGCGGAGGGGCTGGAGTGTTATCTTGCCCTAATAGCATTAACAAAAGAAAATATCTCCGAAACATACATTAAAAAGGGGTAAATATTCTTTATACATCATTAATGAGGAAAAACCCAGAGGTGCAAAGACAAAAGTAGCCTTGACTTTAACATTTTGTGTTAAGGGTCATAAGAAAAAACAAGCGGAGTCTTGTGGTTCAATATGGAGCTTGGGCTCCGCCTTGGGCTCACATGGACAGTCAATGTATGACATGTGGGTTTTTAAGGCTTGGTTCAACGTATCAACCAACCGACCTTGGGCTCTGCCTTTGATAAGTTTCTTAGGCTTTTCATAATTGAGCCTATAATTAATGTCTTTAGGACCTATTTACCATCTGGTCGTTAGCACTGATGGTGGTAATGACATGCGTTGGTTTTTTACCTTCGCAAACATACACATAAGAGTCATGAAAGGAACCTTGTACAGAAAGCATGTTTATGTCAAGAAATGAATGGGAAAATGGCTGATAATAAGGTATAATGAGTTAGTCATCCCTAGAGGTGGGATGCAACAAATTTAAAGTTCTTATTGTTGGAGGGTACCTCTCCTTGATGTTAATAGTATACCTTGTTTGAGCTCAGATGAGGAGAAAATATGAGCTGTATTGGCATCGATGTCAACCAGGTATGATGCCAATAGAATGGACAAACAACATTACCAGGCCATATTGCAAAGTATGCAACTTCTTTACCCCTTGTTTTTTGTACATCTAAGTTCATTACTGACTTTGTTTTTATGCAGAACTAATAATTGAAGGAGAATGGGAAAATTCAATAATATATGTCGAGGAGAATTCACAAAGAGGGTCTTCATCTCTTAACTTGAAGTGAGGCAAGACTAGAGAAGATATGGAGGATGACCTTATCGTTGTAGATGAACTTTATATCTCTGAGGACACAATTACAAGAGCTAGGACTTCCGCAGAAATAAAAGTTAAAGGTAATTGTAATCCCTCACCTAGAGGTCAAGCAGATCTAACCCCCCCTAAAGTAATTGTGGGCGTTTCTGCCTACTTTAAGAGAAATAGGGTCTCTACCCCTGTAGACAATAATGTTCCAACCTTGACTGTAGAGGCTTTTATGGTGGCATTCCCTCTGCCTCTAGTTCTAACCTTGTCTGCAGAAGTTGTAGTTGTTGGGTCTTTTACTTGGGTTATTCTCAGGGAATCTGAATAGAGATTTGAAGATGCTTTTGTCAATTGGGTTGTCGACTGAACTCCCTTTAGTTTCCCCACCCTAACTAGAGATGAGAGACAACTCATGAAGGTTATTGTTGGTGGAAGGTTATGCCTTGATGAGACAGACCTTGAAGTAGTGAAGCAGCTATAGAGGATTCTCATAATTCCTTCAGACATCTCAATAATGTCTAATGAGAGTTATAACTGTTATTTGGCCTTAACTAGATAAATGACCTTTAATGTAAGGAACTTTCTTATTTAACTTTTTAGTTTCATTTTATGATCATTTTCCTAACAATAGCAAACTTTCATGATATGTGCTCATTCTAAAAGGCATTGGATGAGCAAGAGAAATTAAGTAAGAGAGGTTATTGCCAAACATAAAGCAGGCTAGACTTACCTCTAATGGCCAAGGGAGGAGAAACCTGTTGTGGAGGCTGAACTAAGAAGCCTCAAGATAGCCTATACATCGCTAAAATAAATAAATGCAAGGCATTGTTCTTTAGTTGGTCTCCACTGAAAATTAACTTCAGGCTGCTTATAACCATATGGATACCCTGAAACAATATATTCTTAAAGTGTAGTCCACTCAAGACAACATAAGGGTTGAGCTTCTCGCTGCCAGGAAAAAGCTAGAGTTCTTGGGTGTAATTAGAGGCTTTGAGAAACTCTCATATGGAGTTTCAAGAACTTTTTGAAGGGCTTTCCGCTTTGTCCGAAATGATTATGGACAAGATCTTTTTCCTCATGTTCAATCTGTATTTCTTCAATCAATCAAGGGGAATGCAGGTGGACTTCAATTTTGCTTTTCATTTAGTCTCGAAGCCTGATTTTGCATATGTGTTCTCTACTAGGGCTACAACTACCTAACATAGAGAATATGTAGCTGAGGAGTTTGACCTAGATGTTTATGCTTTAACCACTAACTCCCTTTATCCTTATAAACAACCTCGATCATGCAGGATTTATCCTTGTGTAATGCCTTTCATTTTCATATGAAAACTTTATTTTTATATTTTTTTTTCTATATTGACTTGTATAGTTCGTATGAGCCTAACACTTATAGTAAAAATCCCATGTAGGATCCAAAGTTCTTAGGAGATTTTGAAAGTTTGTATGGGTCCAACGTCCATACTTAGAAAAATATTTTTGAAAGTTTGTATAGGTAAAATGTTTAGTTTCAAAATTTGGCAAGAATTGAACTTTGAACTTTTCCTAACATTAGTAGGATTCAGTAGGATTAAACCTTTTCCTAGAACCAAGAGGGAATTTAGGTTACAAGTATATCCTTATGTTTGAATGAAATATCAACGAGTTGGTGAGATGCCCCTAAACATTATATAGATATTGGTGGTGTTACATTAAGGAGACCAAAATAAACCTTATGGAGAGTTTTAGGCTATTGCCCTATTTAGACAATTGATTAATCCATTTTAAGGTGAGTTGTGCAATCACACTAGGGAGATCATGTCAATCCTTGTTATTGAGACCTTGTCAATCCCATCTTTGAAGAGTTGTACAATTGCACCAGTAAGACCATATCAATCCCTTCCAAGGTAAATTATGCAATTGTACTAGGGAGACTGAGTTGATCTATTTTAAGCTAAATTATACAATCCCACTTGAGAGACTGAGTCTATCTCATCCCTTGAAAAGTTACAGGGCTATTGTCCTAGAGAGATGTTGTGTCAATCCCATCCTTGGAGAGTTGTGCAATCTCATTAGGAAGACAATGTCAATCAAGGTAAATTATACAATCATACTAGGGAGACTAGGTTAATCCCTTCCAAGGTAAATTATGCAATCGCACTAGAAAGACTGGGTCTATCCTATCATTGGAAGAGTTATGGGGCCATTTTCCTAGAGAGGTATCGTGTCAATCTCATACTTTAAGAGTTTTGCAATCACACTAAGGAGACCATGTCAATCCATTCCAAGGTAAGTTATGCAATCGCACTAGGAAGACTAAGTTGATCCTTTCCAAGGTAAATTGTGCAATCGCACTAGGAAGACTGAGTTCATCTTATCCTTGAAAGTGTTATGGGGTTTTTTTCACTGGAGAGATGTCGTGTCAATCTCATCCTTAAAAAGTTATGCAATCGCATTAGGGGGGCTATATCAATCCCTTCTAAGGTAGTTTTGCAATTTCACTATAGAGATTGAGTTAATTTATTCCAAGGTAAATTGTGTAATTGCACTAAGAAGACTGATTACATCCCATCCTTGGAAGAGTTCTAGGGCCATTTCCCTGAAGATATGTCATGTTAACCCTATCCTTGGAGAGTTATGCAATCAAACTAAGGAGATCATGTCAATCCCTTCAAAGTTAAGTTGCGCAATCGCATTAAAAAGACCGAGTTGATCCCTTTCAAGGCAAATTGTGTAATCACACTAGAGAAATTGAGTTCATCCCATCCTTAGAAGAGTTATGGGGTCATTGCTCTTAAGCATCACCTGGAGAAGATGAAAACATCGTTACTTTGAATTAGTTAATCTATACATAAGAAACTTAAATTCTTAGTCATTGAATATGGTATATTTTTATTTCCCTCTAAGGTATAATCAACTCAATGACTTGGATATCCAATTTCTGCTACGATCATGGTCTCAATTCTATAGAGTTTCTTCAGTAAATGTCTTCTGGGTAATTGACTTACTTTTCCTTGGATAGTTGCAAAAGAGACTTCACATCTTTTACAGTTTGAACTAACATTCCACTTGTAATTGTTGAAGGCTTTTAAGCTCTTGAGGTTTGAACAATATTTGTGAAGTTGAAAAAAAGTGTGACCAAATTTGCTTGTCTCACCGAGTCCCCGAAAAAAATAAAAGAAATCATATTCTGACTTAGAGCAACAAAAATGTTGCATAACATCCTGATTCTCTTACAAACAATTCATGTCCAATTTTCACGATAGATTGTGCCTCCTAATTTGATTTGAAACATTCTTGATCATTAAAGTAATCTCTTCTATTGATGAACTTTATTGGTACCATCAACGAGATCATAAGAATGAATACCATCTTTTTGGTCGAGTGATGTTGTAGCTATATGGAGCTTCTCTTGGCTAGTATACTAGTGCTAAGAAGCGATATAAATTTAACAAAGAGGCCACTAAAACACATAATAGAGGTCGGTTCCAAGTTATCATATCGAGCTCATTGGACCTGATGATTCCCTTGAATGCCTAGCACTACCTCTATGACGAGTCAGACTTTTATTGAAAAGTTATTGATGCTTTGATAGAGTAGTTGTGTCAGCAGTCGTAGGGAGGTTCGTGGCACATCTCATTCCTGATATGTTTTGATTATCTACCCTTAATAGTGATAAGGGATGTCAAAAACCAGTTTAGAAAGAATAATTGATGGCTTTTTTTATCAGTTTCCCACAGACAGCGCCAATGATAATGTCCTAAAAAATCCAAGTAGCTTAGGAGAAAGACTTATGTTTTGGATGATTGCTTCATCTCATGGTTCTAACAATCTAATCCATTCTTATTGACCATGATAACTTGTAGTCGTTACCTGTAAAAGGTCCTCTTTGGCAGATTTAGGGACTCTCTAATGCTTAAGTATCTTTTTAAGAGAAAAGACAATGATATTTTAGAGAGAGACTTTGAAAATAAAATATGTTATAAAAAATGGAGATTGTGAACCTTTTTTTATTGAAGGACTTATAAGGTCTTTATAGCCCATGATTTTTTTTCCTTTTATGGAGAGAAGGGACTAAAGTGTCATTTTGGCCTGATAGCATTAACGATAGAAAATATCTCTAACATATGAATTACAGGGGATAAATATCCCTTGCACATCACTAATGAAGGATAAGTGGTAGGGCCACTTGAAAACTTTTATACACCCTAGGAATGTAAAGAAACTAGTAGCCTTGACCTTAACATTTTATGTTAAGGGTCATGAGAAAAAAACAAGCGGAGTTTTGTGGCCTAATATGAGGTCTAAAAAGATCATCAATTCTATATTCATTTGAGTTTAGCGAGATGTTGAGCCCTAGGATGTCGAACTTGGTAGCTTGTTAGACTCAAATGTATTTAGGTTCAGCGTATAACTGAACCCGAAGATATTGGATCTGACAGCTTGCCAAACTCACATGTACTTGGGCTTAACGCAATAAGTTTTAGGCAAAAATAACATATGTAAAACACATTGATCCATCAATAACCCATAATTTTGTAAGTTCCCAAAGAAAAAAAAATTAAATGAATCCTCAAGGGATTCTTCACTTATTATTAATTATATCCTTTCATCCTAATCTTTTAAGAAATCGGTCTAAAGAAAATATTTTTAAAAAAGAAATTCTAATGTTTTTTGTTATGATTTTGTACAGAAAGGGTTTTATTGAAGTTTATAAAAATTTTGGGAACCTATTTAAGAAAATATATTCGAAAGTAATTAAAATAACTTATGGTAAAAAACCCAATGACTATTTGACAAATAAGTTTTTAAAGGAAAACAAAAATTAAGGTAACATCTAGTACCATTTATCATTTATGATTTTCTGTTTTTAGGGAATATTAAAATAACCCAATGACTATTTGACAAATAAGTTTTTGAAGGAAAACAAAAATTAAGGTAACATCTAGTACCATTTATCATTTATGGTTTTCTGTTTTTAGAAAACCAAAATTTGTTTTATTGTTATTGTTTATTATTTAAAATATATATATTTTGATTAGAGAAAATACATGAAGCAGAAAACCTTATACAAACTAATTGATTTTAAAAACATAATAATATACTATTAATTAAAGAATATAAAAAGTAAAAATAATATGTAATTTAATCAATATAATTAAATGGTGGTATCATGAGAATAATATATGTGATAGTTGTAGTGGTGGTGACAATATGATCATAATGATTGATATAATACTAGAATGAATTTATAGTAATATAAAATTTATGTTGATTGTTATTTTATTTGTAAATAATGATGGGCACAATTGATGACAATGATATGATAGAGGCTGATGTAATAATATGATAGCAATAAATATAGTCATAATATATTAATGAGGGTTAGGAAATATAATGGTAATATCATTGGAATTAATAATGATAATAATAATGCTAGAAGGAGATGGTAGACATGAAATACTACAGTGATAATGGTATTATGATAATAATTATAGTCGTCGCGATGATGATAATGGAGGTGATATCGATGGTGTGATGTTGGTTATGGTTATGGTAATATTAGTAACATGATATTCTATAAATAAAAGAAAAAAGAAAACATGATTAAAGAAAAAAAATATTATTTTTTCTAGAAAAAAAAAAAAGTAAAAAAAAGAGGAAATTGCAGTGATACCAAATAAGACCTATCATTTTAAATTTGGTCGTCGAATAATTATGTGAAGTGCCAAACTCCTAATTCTTCTTGAATGCTTGTTAAATGCTTTGAAAGTTAAGATCATATTAAATATTGTCTAATATATCGTGCAAAATACTTTCAATATATATATATATATATTCTTCGACACAAATCTGGTTTACTAAAAGCTAATTTGGTTGGCAAAATATATATGTAATATTGTTTAATTTATCGTGAAGAGGACAACTTCTGCCTATTCAACCACGATGGAATTAATTATCATGATGATCAACAATATTAATTAAGATGGGAAAACATATTGTTATGAAATCCCATCAAGGGCACCGACAATGTTTGATTGGCCTAATGTGCCTTAGCAGCCATCACTAAAACATCCTCTAAAACGTCAATTGCCACCTTTTCACTTCTCTAATGGTCCAATATTCCTTTACAATCAATTTCTGCCTTCATAAGTGTTCTACAAAACAAAATCCAAGCCATTCAAAATATTTGGAGATCTTCTAGTGAATCTCAAGACTTTAGAGTATGAGGCATAGATTGTTCAACTATCTATGATCGACAACTCAAATATAAAAACCTAAATCCTTAAAATCATGTTTGGCTGATGCAAGAGAAGATCCTTACCAGTATCTGCCCCAGCCAATCTTCTAGATCTATATGATTTTGTTTCCGAAGTGTCTAGATTTTCATCGGGGTGCTAATCTTTTTTTTTTAAAGGATTCATGTTGGCATACTAATCCTGTACCCAAAAGACAATAAAGAAAAAGGTTGGCATGGCACTAATCAACTTATCATATCCCCTGAAAAATAATTATAGATATGATCCTCAATCCAATTAGTTTAATTAGTGGTACCTATGTTATTACTAATTAAACTAGGGTTAACTTGTCAAACTCGGGTTAAGAAACTTGTATAGCTCCATAGAAAACAAATAAAAAAAATATATAAAATCTAGTTCTCAATCAACCCAATATTGAATGATGAAATTGAAAAAAAAATTCAATTAAAAAGGATAAAAAAAGTTGTAGTCAACCTAACTAGCCCGCAAAACTCGTAACCCGAGTCATGAGACCATGATAATCTCATAAAAATTAAACCAAGAAAATTATGAAGCTCAATTTCAAATCAACCCAATGTTGAAACATAAAGTTAAGAAAAAAATAATTAAAAAAAAAATGACTCAAGTCAACATGGCTAACTCAGGTCATGAGACGGGATAACTCCATAGAAAACAAATTATGAACTCCAATAACTAGTAAACTCAATATCAGAGGATGAAATTGAATAAAAAAACTAAGTTTGAAATTAAACAAAATCCTAAAAATATTTAAGGATCAAAATGTAAAAGATCTTTTTTATGTTCAAAGTGTAAATTACCTTGGCATTTCACTGATCATTGCTACATTGTCAAGGACTTTTAGTATATGTTAGTTATATTATTTGATATTAATTAATAAAATCTAAATGAATTCTAGTATTTAATCATCCAACTCAGTTAGTTCAATTTGATAAACTTCATGATAGCATTTGGTTGTTGTCTCTAAACAGAAGAGATAAAGATAAAAGAAACATGTCTCCTATCTTTTATATTTTAAAATGAAATAAATTTAGTTTAAAATTATCTTAAAAAATAATTTATTTTTATATGTTCATCTTGGTTCCTCTAACATGACAATTAATGGTTGAACATAATCGTTATTGGGAATAACTATTGTTTCAAAAACCATGTCCCTCTCAATTCAATTAACATGCATAAAAAGTCAATTCAAAATTTTATGAAGATTAATGACCAAGAAATGAGATTCAAGATCCAATGATCAAGAAAGAATGGGTCACCAGGGACACATCGAAGTTTTGTTTTCGACACACCCGGTACCGTTAAAAAGATCTCAATAAGATGATTCTAACCACACCTTGAAAGACCACCACACATTATCGTAATTTGTTAGGTGTTTTGTTCAGGGTTGATTTTAACCTCCTTTGGTGTTCTTCCAATATGTAGTTACAATCATTTCGTTGAGATCTTTTTAACGGTAATAGGTATGTCTAAAACAGAGTTCCGGTGTGTCTTCGATGACTCATTATTATTTTTTTCTTCCCCCATTTCTCTATCCTGCCACATCACTTTATCTTTTTTTTTTCTTGACCATTGGATTTTCAATTTCTTCTTTTGATCATTAGATCTTCGCATAATATTTGGTTCATTTTTATTAAGGTTAATTGATTTGTAAAATAAAGATGTTTTAAAACATCCACTAAACGACTACTATTTCAAATAGTATTTGTGTAGAAAAATATATTTTAAGATGCAATTACTATTCCAAATAGCAATTGTATATAAAAATGATATTCTAGAACATAGTTATGCTCAAACCATATTTTTTAAATATTTTTTTAACATGTATTATTTTTTAAAAAAACAAATCCCTATTCTAGAACATCAATTACACGCAACTCAAGAAAAAGTTCCGGGCCTTGGAATTGAACTCGAAAACTCTTTTGAGTTAGATCACAATAAAGCAATAACTAGCTCTAGTGAAAATTACATGTGTTTTTTTCTCTAAGTGAAATGGATTTAATCTGATATGATATTAATTAAAAAGAATATGAACACTTAAAACATGGCACAAGAAGAAAAAAGAAGAAGAAGAAGAAAAAGCGTTGACCCTCACATAGTCAATGCGTTAGGTCAATATTCAGGTTTCCAATTTCTCACAGCTAGAAACTGGTGTGCATTGTGGAAAATGGATGCAGCTTATTGGTTTTTGGTGGTCACCACTTAGCAATGGCAAAGACACGTTATTCGGAAGGTGGGGCAAGTTTTGCTTCCTCCTCTTTATGAAGGCCTAGCTAGTAAATGCCACAAATTTCTTTGGCCAAATTCATGACCATTTTGTACGGAAATTTGGTATATGTTTAGCAATTAACTAGTTTGTATGTTTACTTTGTGTTGTGGGAATAAAAAAAATTAAATATAAAAAAAAAAATAGGTCAAGGAATTTTTTTATCTTTGTTATTAAGCTTGAAAAAATAGTAGTTTAAAAAAAACAATTTCATCAATATAAACACTTTTATTAAGGTATCTTTTGTTTATCTTAGTAAGAGTAAGGTTTTTAATTGAAATCATAATCTTTGTTAAAAATATATATATTTTATGATTGTTAATGCAAAACAATATCATAATAGTATGTTCATGTTTTGTGTGATTGAAAGCTAAAACAATTATAAATGTGATAAAATCATGTTTAAAATCTATTTAAAAATTTTAAGAATAAAAAAATATTTTGAATCAAATTTTTATGAATAATTTATTATTAGTATTATTATTTTCATATAGATACATAATAATTGAAAAAACATTATTAAATTTTAAATAAATATTTATAATAGTATTTAAGAATCATGTCAAAACCAAAAGATAAGTGAATTTGTTAAGTTTTTTTTAGTGTAAAAAAAAATAAACCAAATAAAAAAAAAGAAAAAAGGACAACAAAGTGTCAAGCCTGGTGTCTAGCCCACTAGTAGCAAGTGCGCACGCGCGTGGCATTTCTTCATTCTTAAAAAAATATATAGACAGCAGATCATTTTGTCACCTTAAAAAAATATTGACTCCCGGCTCTTAAACTCATGACCTCAAGGTTTAGATATACGAGTTAATCAATTGAGCTATGACATGAAGTTATTTTTATTTAAATTAAATAGGTATATTAATATATGTATGTTCATATAAATAGTGAAGCATCATTAAAAAAAAAAACACATTGTTTTAGTGTTGTAGTATTATTATTGGTCATTAATAAGCTACACTAGTATATTGCAATATACTTTCAAGATGTACGCAATTGTAAAACCCACCATTTTTAATCTATGTTGGCGAATATTAATGTATATTTTTTCTAATGAAATTACTATGAGAAATAAACACAATTAAATTAAAAATCATGCATCATTACAAACGTAATAAAGTTATAGTCCTCAAGTTCCTATAAGATGTGCATATACTTGCATACATACTTGTAAAAGAGAGAAGAAGGAAAGGTCCATTTATGCCATCAATTTCTTTCGAGAAAAAGAAAAAAGGAATAATCTCTAAGCTATTATGAAAGATGAAAGACTGTGCATGTCTATTAATGTTGCGGCAAGTGCGCACGGTGACTTCTAAGAGCACATTGCTCAGTGGTCTAAGGAATTCGTTGTTTGAAAATATATTAAAATAATATATTTTTTAATTTTTAAAATTTATTTTTGATATTAACACATTAAAATAATTAATAAACATATAAAAAATAATTTTTAAAAAAATATTTTTAAAACACAAAAATAAACATTCCAGGTCCACAGAGATGAGTTTCTGTCGGCATATGCTAAATTATAGTTTTAAGTTCATCACTTGTCTGTGTGTAGGATTTAATTATACGACGACGTACAATGGTGCAAGTATCAATATTTTCTTATTTAGTGCCTACGACGTTCAAATTCCTGGACCACTTTCCATGCAACTTGCCATGACTTCTGCATTTGATCCCACTCATACTTACTAGGCATGGCTCAGGTAAAGTATGATTATATATTCTCTACATTATAATTTCAAGTTTGAATTTAAGAGGAAGTCATGAGAAATAAGTTTTTTCTTTATAATAAAGGGTAAAATGCATTAAGATCTTATGCTAGGGTTTGCCTGGGGCAGATTATATATACCTTTGAAAAGTTTGAAGAAAACCTTCAAGTCCCATCCATCCATGATCCATCCCTTTTATATATATATATCAATGGTTTGAAGAAATTCAATGTCGCGTTCTTGTAATAATATATATAAAGTAATTATTATTTTAATCTAAATTAATTAATGCAGTAATGCACCTACATGATAATGTTGATTGACAAGCTTGAAAAGCCCCACAACATATATTAGGCTACGGATTAGGCATGAATTGAAATCTTGACAAATGAAAAGTTAGTCAAGACAAGATCACGAAAGGATTGTAGTGGGTTAGCCTCTAAAAGCAGCCAATTAATTTAGCGTTAGTGCTAGCTAATTAAGTTATAAAATGAAATTTGGTTATAAGAAAATAGGTTCCAATTCATTGACAAGGGAGTTAAATGTTCATCTCTTAATATTTTTAACCCTTCATTTTCTTATTTTATAGTAATTTTTATTTTTCATCGGAGAAATTTAACGGGTTAGATGGTGTGTCTTTGGTGTTGTGTATGCTTCAATTGTTTTTCGCTTGAAAATAAACTAAAATAATTTTTTTAGTATTTTTAATATTAATACATCAAAATTATATATAAAAAAAACATTACTTCAATGTTTTTTTTTTTTAGTGAAATCACTTTTAAAATACATCAAAAAACAGAAATTACAACACTCTCAAACATCTTAAGAGATGTTTAAATTTAGTTTTGTAACTTGAGTGTTTTTTTCCCAACTCTTCGTTTTTTTTTCTACGCGTGTAATCTTTGGTCTCATTTGTATATGTTTTACATTATTTTATATTATTACCTAATTTAAAATTTGATTTAATTATTTTTATACACTTATTGAACATCAATTACCAGATTTAATAGTTTTATCGATGAAAATTTCTCTCGGTATTTACACTAACATTCTTTTTGTGATTATTTTACCGACGGAATCACAGATGAAAACCGTCCATAAAAAAAACACTCATCAGTAATTTCTGGTCTGTCAGTAAGTTCGTCGTTAATAAATTTACCGATGGCTTTATAAATGGACCATGCGCGCCAAAAAAAAATATTAACCACTTCAATTTGTCAGTAATTCTCTCAGTACTATTTAGCATACCATCGACAGGATAACCGTAGGTAATTTTGTCGGTGAGTTGCAGTGGCATTTACAGTAATTCTATTCCAACTCTCTGGAATATACCAACAGAATTATTTCGTCGGTGATTTAATAGTTGCAGTGGCATTTGCCATAATTCTTTTTCAACTCTATAGAATATACCAACGGAAGTATTTCATCGGTAATCCCGTCAGTAATAATTTAAAAATAGTTTTTTAAAAATATATATTGAACGAAAATAGAAAATAATTTTTTAAAAATTAAATTAATATAAAATTCAAATATTTAAAAATAAAATATTCATTACAAATTTATATGTTCAAGTACAATGAAACTAGAATAGAGACGGCGCTGGAGGAGGAGGAGGAGCTAGTCATCCCCGGGACCATAGGGCCAATAAAGGGGTGCATATATACCACCCATCTGTGATCTCATATCCATAACCATTCAGCAGAGTTCTTAATAATTCATAGAGAGTCGTTCATATTTTTCATTGAGATGGGTCGTATATTATTGCACTCATTGATCTAACAAGGTCGTGAACTTTGGAGACTGAGTGCTCGAGACCGATTGCGAGCACCCAATGGTTGAAACACTATGGGTCGTCTGCAAGTTCTTAGCCATAGTATTAAAGAGTTCGTACACCCGATTTCTATCAGGTCCACTAGACGATCATGCCTTCAACCACAAAACCGGATTGAAATCCATGTGGGTCAAAGGATTGTCCCCATATTTCTCCTTCAACCGGATGTTATATGTCTCCTAAAAATAAAATCATCAAATTCAAGTAAATAATAACTTAAGAAAAAATGGTTGAAAACCAACGTACTACAAAGTGTTGAACTCGGCTGTCGACGAACTGTTGCACCTCTTTTTGGCTATCATCACTCTGCACGTGCATTTCCATAAAAAGCTTCATTGGGCTTGGCTCAAGTCCAAGATCCGTAGTCTGCAAGAAAAAATTTTGTCAGTTAAATATATTTATAAATAACAACAAATTAAAAAAATATATATGTAATTAAAATAAATCTTACCATCCGTTTCATATGTGAAACAAACATCATGGAGTTGTCGGTGTGCATAGTAACAAAACCATGAATTTTTTAGCTTTGGTTCCCAGCACTGAACTATGATCATCATGTGAAATACTCAGACATCATATGCTGAATGTATTCCGCCCATATAATCTCCTGAAATCCTTCCAAACTATCACGTCATTCCAGCCTGGTAAAGCACTTTTTTGGCATATTTTTTAGATTTCTTTTATGCCTTACACCAAAAATCACCCAACCTATATGATACAAATGAATTATCTATAAGTAAATGACAAATAAAATTTTAATATTTGGAATAAAAAAAATTATCCTGATTTCAATGTTACCTAGTTGTAACGTGATTCTCCAAAGCTCTCCTCATAACATTATCATTTGCTCTATCCCACTCAAATTTTTTCTTACAGTAAAAAATTATAAAAAGAAAAATTTCAGTAATTTTAATAAAGTAAACGAATTAACATAATAAATAGTAAAATTTTAAGTTAATACCAACCTTAAATCTTGAAAACCATGCATTGACCTATGGTTTCTATTCAGGATGTTTGGAAACCTAGCTTCATTGAAACAATAGAATTTTCATTGATGATTTAAATGTCGATGTTATTATTCGGGCAACCTCAATGTTTGTGAACCTGAAATTGGATAAATGTAATGAAATATTATTTGTTCATAAATTGTTAAACATAAACTAGTTCAAAGCAAAACAAAATTATATTGAAAGGGCATCCTTCCATTGCGCCTTATACACGTGGGTGAATGGATCCCGATATGAAGGGTCATGAGTTGATGCATGTGCCTCAGGTGCCTCTTCTTAGCCGGCACTTAATGACTCGTGGTTGTCATTATCATTGCTAGAAGAACTAGCAACAATCTTATGCTCACGACGTGCAATTGATTTTTTCCTAGGCATCTACCCAAATTTACAGAAAAAAAAATAATTTTCATTTTAAAAAAAATTGGAAGCACCTCCCCTATACGAGAACCTGCTGAAAAAATTTTAATCTTACAAATAGACAACATATATGCCATAAACCAATTCATATTATTCTATTTCTACCAACAATTTTTATAATTCAATTCCGTAGAAAATTCTCATTTTCTACATGATAATATTTTTAATCCTAAATTTACAAGAATTTATTTTAAATGGAATACATACAATATAATAATTAAAATTAATCCTACACATTTAATTAAATATTAACAAAAAAATTCAACAAATAAAATAACTAAAATTCAACAAAATAATGAAAACATTATTTCAATAACAACTACAATTCAACATAATTATTTCTAAGTGCTAATACTTGTGATCCTAAATTCATAAAAAAAAAATTATTCTAAATGGAATACAATACAAAATAATAATTAAATTTAATCACATTTAATTGAAGTTGAACAACAAATTTGAAAATAATAACTAAAATTCAACAAAATAATGAAATTATTGCAATAACAACTAAAATTCAACACAACTATTACTTCATAAAATTATAAAGAACAAATAATTGAACAAATAATGGCGTGCTTAATTTCTTATCTTAATGAAGAAATTATGCAAAAACAAATAATGAGTAAGGAATTAAAACTTCTTATCTTAATGGCGTGCTTAATTTCAGAGTTGAACTAGGTGTGATACAAAAACAAAAACAAAAATACATTGTTACAAAACCTCGGGAAATAAAAAAGAAAAATGAGAAGAAAATACTTCAAAAAATTTACCCGCAAATACTTGTTGGTGTTGAGAGAAAGAAAGCTTGATTTCTAGCCTTGATGTTTGAAAGACAAAATAGAATAGCAAACCACGGAGGAGAGAATAAGAGAGAAAACTAAGTTTTTAAGCCAAGATAAAAAACTAAAGATTTGTTGCCTTCATGGAGCTCTTATATTAGTTTTTACTAGGGTGAGCAAAAAAATCAAAAAACCGATTAAACCAAGAAAACCAGAAAAAAAAATAACCGAAAAAACCGAACCGTGAAAAAAAACCAATTAAACCGATTAGAATTTTGAAAAAACTGACCGGTTTGGTTTTGGTTTTATAAGCCTGAAACCAAAAAAAACCGAACCAAACCCAAACCGAAAAAAACCAAGCCAAACCAAGCCAAAACCGAGCCAAACAAAAAAAACCAAGCAAAACCGAAAAAACTGAGCCAAATCGATTTGAACAGATTTTTGTTGTAAAAAAACAGAACTGAAACCAGTCGGTTTGAACCGGTTTCGTTTCGGTTCGGTTTTGGTTTTTTTTCTTAAATCAATTTGGTTACTTTTTTTTTATAAAAACCGAACCGAAAATGATCACCCCTAGGTTTTATGGATAGAATTATCGATGACCAATTAAATATTATTAATTTAAAATATTCTATCAGTGATTCCATCTGTAAAGTCTGTTTGAAATTTTTGATTTGCCCTAAAAATTGCACAAAAGCACTCCAGATTTTTTTATTCTATCTGTAATTCCGTCGATATTATAGTAAACAGTCAGAACTGTGTAGCTCAATCAAAATGCTTTAATTACCAGCGCATTAAAATTCGCATTCCATTAGTGATTTCGTTAGGATACCCGTTAAAACATGCACCTCAGTCAGTAAAAGCATTAAGTGTTAGCGTGTTGAAATTTGCATTTCATCAGTGATTCCATTGGAAATATTAAAAACTTTAATTGGCATCACCGACTTGTGAAGGGGAACAATTCTCATTGCCTCCAGAATATACCGACGGACACAGCCTATCGGTATACCCGTGTGTAATTAGTTACATAAATAGTACAGGGAGAAGGGAAACGATTCTCATTGCCTCAAGAATAATTATCATCGACTTGTGAAGGGGAACAATTCTCATTGCCTCTAGAATATACTAACAGACACAGCCTATTGATATACCCATGTGTAATTAGTTACATAAATAATACAGGGAGAAGGGAACAATTCTCATCGTCTCTGAAATATACCGATGGAAATAGCCCATCAATATACCCGTGTAATTAGTTCCATGAATAATGCTAGGGACAAGGAGAACAGTTCTCAACGCCTATGGAATATACCAACAGAAATAGCCCGTCGGTATACCCGTTTGTAATGAACAAACTGTTGGTATTTTCATCGGTGTGAAATAGTATTTGATGCCAAATTATATTTGTATTCCCTATCTATCCATCATGTAAATACTTAAATTGATAGTTGCACGCACAACACAATAACACTAATTCACATAACAATAATAAAATAAATATTTCTTTATAGAGAATTTCATCAATAAATATTACATTATAGTTTATGGCATTACACTTTCCTGTTTTGCAAATTAGTCAAAGTTTTCTTCTTCTTCAATTGACTCGTTGTCAACTCCATCACAATTTTTTACGTTGATTTCATCACTATCATAATCTTCATCGACTTGTGCATGTCCGTTGGAGCTCAAAACAACATTCAACTCCTCAACATCAACAAAAATATTCTTTAGGATGTGAAAAATTAAATTTTCTTGTAAGTCAATCGATGGAGCAACTTGATATGGATCAACTAACTCATTAACTTCAAAGACATCATCTCTCATATTTGATTCATCGTTCCCATCCTGAACAACCTCGACATGACCTCTGGGTTTGGTTTTCAATACGGATAATCAATCAACTCTTGAACGATCCTTTCTAAAGGAAAGGGTGAATATGTAATAAACTTACTGACATTGCTTTACGAAAACAAAGACATCGTTGACGTTGCGGAGTCTAACTTTTGAATTAATTTCGACTAAACCATGATGGGGGATCTACTCTAATTTCTCTTTCAATGGTGTCATACTAATAATATTTGAATAAAAATACTTTATTATGCTCTCTATGATACTACAATTCAATTACTTCTTCTAATTTTTCATAATAGTCAACTTCAAACTCATTAGAAATCGATCCCTTAACACAAACCCCGTTGTTATATGCCTTTCTACCCTGCCCATATTCTTCAATATAAAATACATGTCTATTGATGAAATACCATTGTAGCACTTCACGTTTCTTTCAGGACCGAGACTTAGTAAAGACAAAGTAAAACTAGCATTCCTTCCAAATTTATAAACCTGGTACATGAAGTACAACCATGAATAGTTAATGAGAAATGTGTAATGAAATTAAGTATCATGATAGATAATAATAATTAAACGGTAAATGTATGGGTAGATGCACCATAAAGTCAAAAAAAATGACGGAATGAATATCATCTAAAGTTTGTATATTATCTGAATGATATTCGTTTCAAGCCTCTTAATGTGTTGTGTATACAACTTATTGGAACATATATCTCTAAACAAATGACTAATCTCCATGAGTGCATCTCATATCCTATTTGGAGATAAATTCCGATAAGCAAATGCAATGAGTGTTTGCATAAACATGTGGCAATTATGGCTCTTCATTCTATATAATTTGCAATCCTCCAAATTAACCAACCTTGATATGTTTGAGGCATGTCCATCAGGAAAACAAAGACTCTTAAGCCATTGGTAGACAAGTAACTGTGCATTTTTGTCTAAGACGAAGCTTGCTTTGAGTTTTATGACTCGTGACCCAACATAAACCAACTCCATATTTTTATGGTGACAAAACAAAGTTATATCCATTTTAGCCTAGATATTGTCCTTTGTTTTCACCTTCACGTCCATAATCATGTTGAAAATGTTCTCAAAAACATTTTTTTCTATATGCATGACGTCAAGGTTATGGCAGAGAAGATTAGTCTTCCAATAAGAAAGCTCCTAAAAAATACTTTGTTTTACCTAATTATAAGTCAAACCAAAACTAGGAAACTTTTTCTTACCAGATTGAAAATCAAACACAATGTCACAACACTCTAACACCACGTCATACAATTCTTCACCCGAAAGATATGGCAGTGCAACTTTCCTTTCAACTCTGCTAACAAATAAGTCCTTTCTATTCTTTCTATACTTGTGATCTATTGGCAAGAATCGTCGATGGCAGTACAAAAAAGATGTTTTACCGTTGTTTATTAGTGTGAATGCCTTGTTATTTTCCATGCAGTATGGACATGCTAGTTTTTCATGCATGCTCCAACCAGAAACCATTCCATAAGATGGAAAATCATTGATAGTCCACATCAAAGTTGTCTTTATTTGAAAATTTTGTTTTGTCGATACATTATAAGTCAAAGTCCCAGATGACCACAACTACGTCAACTCATCAATCAACGGTCAAAGACAAACATCCATATTCCGACCTAGACTAAGTGTTTCCATGCTTCACCATTAAAAGGGTGCATCATCACTCCATCCACCGCATCATATGATTGGTGTCATGTCATGTGCTCAGCAGTCTTTGGTGACATGAATAACCTCTGCAATCTAGGTATGATTGGAAAGTATCTAAGTTTTTTTATATGCGACAAGAGTCTTTCCCTTGTCAGTTCTGGGTTTATAAAGAGAATGCCCACATGTCCTACACTCGGTCAGCTCTGTATTTTCAAGGTAGTACAACATGCAAAAGTTTGGACACATGTTAATTTTCTGGTATCCTAGACCGAGGGGTTTCATCATGGACTTAACAGCATAGAAGTTCTCTTTCAGCCTGTTCTCTCAAGGTAAAATGCTTCTCACTTATTCGATAATTCTGTCATAATTGGCCTAACTCAACTCATGATCCTACTTACTGGTGAACACCTATGCAACGACCGATAATTTATTGTGATTTATACAACCATCCCATAATGGTTCATTAGAATCTTTCAAAAGATCAAAAAAACTTAGTTGCGTAATTCATCACAAAACACTTAAGTCGGTAATTCGACATAAGTTTAACATTTTACAGACAAATATAATTTTACAAAATTTAAAACAAACTATAACATATACAAATCATAAATTCATACAATAAGTTTGTTTGAGAAAAAAACTATAAAACAAGTAAACACCCAAACAAAATACACATACTATAAAAATATGCAAAAAAATAAACATTTTAAAATTGTGTTCAAATTTTTTTTTTTAAAAAGGTAGATTTGCTTACTTAAGGTGGAGAATCCTCAATAAAATTTAAATCAGAACACAAATGCTGACAAATCGAGTGTTGTGGTGGCTGAAAAAGTTATGGAAGGTTTAGTTGTGTTGAGATTGAGGAGGGGTGGTTGTTTAGTTGTAGAGAAAAATTTTACAAGGAAGAAGTAGAAATGGGAGAGGGAGAGGGGGGGTTGAGCGCCAGGTCATAAATTAATTATTACTGATGGATTAACCGATGAAATTATTCTGATGGCAATTCCATCAGTATAAATGTCACGTCACCGTATGATTTGCATTTTCAAATCCCACTTTAATATCGTCCTTAATGTCATCGGTATATACCGATGGAATTTTTTCGTCGGAATATTCATGGACAAATTGTATTGTACTTCTGTCAGTAACTTCGCCTATAAAAACTTACATGTCATCGTACTGGTTGGCTTTTTTTTATTCCTTCTATTCTCACTGTGATTCTCTCGGTATATACCGACGACATATTCTCATCAGTGTTTACCGACAAATTTAGCGATGGAAAAATTTGGTCGGTAAATGTCACTGTAATATATATACCGACAGAAAAATTTTGTCGGTGTTTCGTATTTGTCAATTTTCTGATAGTGATCCTTATATTCTACCTCTCAACTGCTTTTTTACAACCTTATATTTCATTTCTCAGTCCTAAATTTCTAATTTTTAATACCAAACCCAACATAACCTTAGATGCTTAAGACTATTTGACGTGGTATTAAGCAATCCATTCCTTTCAAATAAAACACGAGAGGAATTAAAAGAAAGAAAATGACACTATTTTATTTTTTGATAATTATAAAATTTTGATACATGTGCAGCTTGATGAGTTTGAATGCATGTATTTTTTTTATTGAAAGGTCTATAATAAAAGATTGTGATCAATTGAAAACCTTGGTTAATCTTCACATAAACATCAACAATTAACATGTCTATTAAACAGACAATTGGCACCAAAAAGTAGATTACATCTTCTTCTTTTTTTATTGTATCTCACTTCCATTTTGAAATAGAAGAATGCAAAATTTATTCCAACCATGGAGAAAGAGATGTTGTTTAACAAATTAAGAAGAGTTAGAGAGGTGAACGGAGCAAGAAAAGTAAATTATTATTGGAATCTCATCTAACAGCTTATGTTTTTGAGTGGGATGGTTTTTTAATATGGTATCAAAACCTTATTAACCAAGTGTTCACAAGTTCAAATATCACCATCCCATTCTAATTAATAAAAATTAAACATAAGTTAGTGTGAATCTGTGCAAATTTCAAGTTTAAAAAACTTTCATTTAAGGAAGTGTGTTAAAAAATAATATAAAAGTATTATTAAGACGCTTAAGATTTTAGGTGAGATAATTCTTTTGATAAGATGTGTTAATTTCAATTTTATCCCCGTAGTAAATGGACAAAAATTAAAAAAAAAGGGAAATAAATATAAAAGATATAGGGTATGAACACATCATCAAATTTCAAGAGAGATTTCAGAAAGTTACTTAATTAATCACAATAATATGATATTAATACAATCTTTCTTTCAATAGAAAAGAAATAATACACAAATAGAAAAACCCATCCAATACATTGCACCAACTTTGTAGTTATAATTAATCTCGATCTATCTACTATCGTGTATATAATCCAAATGTGCCTGCTAATAAATAAAAACAATAGCAATAATTTCAGCACGCAGAGTACTTGTCATGAAGAGATTGAGAAAGGAAGGAGGTTATCTCTCTTGTGTAGCCTAAAAATCCAGCAGAAATTCTTTCAAAAAACCAAAAACTAAGCTTCGAGCAAACTGGGATCCGGCCAATGAATACTTCCTTCCTTTTGTGTTTGTTTCTGATAATTCTTTTATCAAAATGAAAGTGGAATATTTGATGGAGACAATGCGGAAACATGCTTGACTAATTAGCACAGTGAACCATGCTGGGTGAGAAGAAACAGTTGACTTTATTTTGCCAAGAAAGTCAAAGGAACAGTGTGACATTATAGACATTATAGGACTTTGGTGATTTTGGAAACCACAGTTGAAAGGGATTCATCTCTACACGGCATTAGAAAATGTCGAAATATATATATATATATATAATGGAATTCACAAGTGTCATATTTTCTTTGATTCATTGGAGATATGATTACTACTGCATTTTGGCTGTACATCTCTATTATTTTGATTCACAAGTGCACATGTCAGTTGAAAGGGATTCATCTCTACACGGCATTAATGTTAGAAACTCTTAGTGTGCATCTCTATTATTGTTTTGAAAAAAAAAATACAGATTTATTATTGTTTTTCAATCAAATATGTTTAAATTTTTTCTATATTTGAATTTCTTATCTTAAGACACTAACTAAATACAACCTGAAAACTTAGTTTAGATTAGATTATTAACTCGCGCTATATTATGGATCGAATGAATTTTTTTAAAACATAAAAAAATATGTCCATGCCTTGCTAATATTTTTTCTAGTAAAAATAAATATATCATGAGAGGCTTAATTCAAGAAAAATTCAAGATAATATTTTTATTAAAATATTGAAACGACAACATATTGAATCAACTTGAGATTAACATGTGAGATCCACAATCATGGTGATGAGATCATAATAACCTCCAAAAGCAAATTGAAACAAATTATAAAGCCTAGTCTCTAATCAATTCAATGTTGAAGTATGAAATTGAAAAAGAAATCAATTAAAAAAATCTAAAAAAACAACCTAAGTCAACGGATTAACCTGCTAGACCCACGGACCAGTTTATAAGATTGAAATAACCTTATATAAAACAAATAAAAAAAATTATGAAACTCAATTCTCAAACAACCCAATATTAAATGATGAAATTGAAAAAAAAATATCTATCAAGGAACCAATTCAACTCAATAGCTTAAACGGTTAGGTAAAATCTAAATTTATGATTTATATTATTCTCTAACAATATCAGTTTTATAAAAGGACTAAAAAAACTATCAGTGTCAAACTGAGTTAACCTGCCAAATTTTTTAATGGTGGGATAACTATGAATGCCAGCCCCAACAAATTAAATGTTGAATGATGAAATTAAAAAAAAAAATCAGGCTAATATATCAAACTCTCGACCGGAATCATAAGAGTGGGATAATCACATGTAAGGAAAGCCAAATCATAAAATCTAATCCCTATCAAACAAACTAAATATTAAAGATTGAGATTAAAATTAAAAAAAATAAAAATAAAAAGCACCACTACTTTTTAGTGTTTCGATAATTAATTGTAAGGGGGTTTGATTTCCATTTAATTATTCAAGTTTCAGATCTTATGATAAAGGGTGATAAAACGATTTCTATGTCTTTTAACAGACTTGATCCTAATGTTGAAAGCTAATTTGAAAACAATGTAAGAAATATGACTAAATTTCATGTTAGAAACATGCTACTTTACAATCCGGGCTAATAGTTACCTTAATTCATCTGTGTTTATCGAACCCTTTATAGCACATTATTCATTGCAAATTCCTTGTTACAAAGCTTACATGCATCACACACTATTTATCAAGGGAAGAAACATGGAGTTTATTGGCAAGCTAAAACATGATCATGCTCTCGTGTTCAACCACACATGGAAGCAATTCAACATGATGCAATACTGTGTTTCTGAAAGAGCAGCCCACAGGAAATCTGAGGTGAGGATTAAGGTTTCTGTGACTTGTAGACATCTACATGACTCTCACACGATTCAAAATACACAAAAACAATGATGCCCTCGGAAAGTCTTCCTTAGTGAATCCAAAGTGAAATGCTGACAGAATTCTCGCCTCAACAGTCATGGACACTTTTGTCGGTCCTATGGTATTGAGTCAAGGGTGTCACAAAACTCGACACTACAATAACTTAGGACAGATTTCATGTGGACAAGTCTGATTGCATGATTTCATGGGTGCACTCAATTTATGGCAGTCTATCAAACATGGCTTGTGATGCCTCCCGTTGTGGTGCAAGTTCTTGTGTTCCTGCTTTGAAATGACAAGATTCTCCCACTGTACAACAACTCCTTTTGTGGGCAATCAACAAGTAATTTTCATAGCACTAGATAGAATTATAATTATAATGCAAACAAGATCAAATCTTCAACATGGATCGCCACAATACCTCTGATTAAGTGGCCAAGTTGAGGGTGCACTTGTTTATTGAGGATACCATCTATCTTGAATTTCTTCTGGTTGCTGATGAGTAGTGGATACCAGACTCTTATCCATTTCTTGTATTGCATGTGCAAAATGACCCAGGCCCATACGTGATCAAACTTGTACTTTTCAGTACAAATTCAGCCCCACTTCATACCAAGTCAACCATGGATGTGCCATTGCAATGTGCTACCAGTTGTCTGTAATGGAGCCTAGAAGGTGCAAGGGTACTCGAGACTTGTTGGCGTTTGTGTCAAAACTCGGGACCTAGCACACGCACGGGTCGTCTGCAATGGATTAAGGATAAATATTGAGCTGTAAAGCTTGTTGATGCCTTTTCTGAAGAGATCATATCAATCCATTCAAGATCTACTTGAATCATTTAGAAGAAAGCTAGCTTTTTGGTATACATCCACAACAGAGCTCGAAGTACTGAAGAGACAACCAATAATCACATCACTCCTGGTCACCAAACCATCTGAATCTAAATTGGTTCTGATGCATGTCATTGAAGGATGGAACCGCAGCAGGAATTACATGGATTTCCAACAGATTTCTCTTCCTGATAAGATTTTAATGATTTCGATTGTAGAAAATATTTGATTGTCGATTTTAAAGAATAAATATCCTGTCTTCTCTAATCAGAAGTTAACAATTTGCATTAGCCAGCCAAAATTGCACCTCCACTCACGTATCCCCAAGATAATGTCACAGCTAAAACAATCGCTGTGCATCCTGTCCTGCTGACAGGTCTATCTGCCAGTTGTAGTTAAGAAACCTTCCTCTCTTTTTTCCCAATAATTATTATTGCTAAGACACTATATGACAAATCCTGATACAAAATGGGCAAATCAAAGTCGGTGCTCGGTAATGGTAAGCGACTTGCTGAGCACTGTTGTTGGAGGAACTTTGTGGAGCATTAGTATTTGTGGACACCTTGCTGGGCAGTCATGGAGTTGGGGCTTTGCTGTGCCCTCATATTTGAATAGGGGCTCTGCCGGGCATTCATGTCCCGGTACGTGTTCTGCTGAGCATGGACGTTTAGTTAGGTGATCTGCTGAGTGTTCATGCTTTGGTAGGGGTCCGGCTGGGCACTCATGCTTTGATAGGCATCTTGCTGGTGAGCATTCATGCTTTGGTATGAACTTTGCTGGGAAGTTACGCTGGTTTGGTAGGAACCCTGGTGGGAATTCATGTTCTGTCCACCAGAAGACATGAAAGCTCGATAAAGACATTGTGCAGCAGTCAAATGCTCAGAAGATCCGTGATTCTCAACTTCATAACTACCATAATGGGATGTAAAAGCTTCAACCTTGTTCCAACAACCTGCATTTTGTATAAAGAAATTTAAGAATCTTTTGCAAAAATAAAATTTATGAAATAAAATATTACAAATGATTGATACAAATGTACAGAGCAAAACAAAATACTACAAAAATCCCTTCAACTGTAAAGGTTAATTTCATCAAATGTTTCAGTTTTACTGCTTTGAAAGCACCGGAATAGAGACATTATTCACAATGCTTTATGCTAGTTACGTATAGTACTGGCAGTGTAAATTCCTTCAGGGAAGGAATATTGCCAATGGCAAGGCCAGCTCCATGACCAGTGCTACAATCAACATATACCCACATGATCAAGCATGGATGATGAGTCCAAGGAAAACCATGATAGTCAAACCATGAATCAATTGAGCAACATAAATAGAAGCAGGATGTCGTTGAAGAGAGACACAGCAGGAAGCGGGTCATGTATGAGAATACTCAGATATTAGTTTTCTTTAAGTAGTGGTTACGTGTTTAGATCAAGAAGAGTTCAGGGATGAGTTTAGCTTAAAGAGACCAGGAGAAAGGCGAGACTGTCAGAGAACTCATACAACTGGGAAGTTCCAACTCAATCTGCAGTTGTAACTCTAGACTGGTGCAGAAGGCAGAAGGCAGAAGGCAGAAGGCAGAAGGCAGAAGGCAGTTTTATTTGCTAACTGTATCAAGGAATTTTAGTTGGTTTCCTAATGTGTCTCTTGAGAACTCTACAAAACTCGCTCTCCTCTAGATGATTTATTTGAATTCAGAGACATGTGGCATTTCTCAGATTTCACAACTCAATAATTTTATCAGTGCCATCAGTGCATCATAAAGATGGTAAATGGAAACATTTACTGGTATCTAAACAAATATAAAGGAGGTTTGGAAAATGATGCCTTTCTTTTTATCTGTGGAAATTGTGCTAAAGAACTTATGCCTGGCAATACTATTTTAATTTTTTGAAAAATATTTGGTTTTGAGACTCCAAGGCACCAGAAGGAGGAGATGGATGGTACCATGAGCTGTGTGTTTGGGGAAAGAAAAGGCCATTATATGAAGGGAGAAACAACCAATCAAAGGTAGAAAGAACGAGAATTCTGATAGAATTGTAGGAGCTCTTAGAATGGTTTTTGTCCACATAATGACCATAAGTGTTACTTTTTCATTAATCAGGAATTATAACTCAGCAAATTGAGTTGTGATTTCTGAATTCTCGAAGCACATCGAGGCATGGACTAGTTGCCAGTGTCACTTGTTGATATGTCAAACGATATATATTTATGTTGATCTGGTATGCCATGTCCCCAGCTAATGGAACCACTTATTAGCAGCATCATCAATCATCTAGCAGACTCTAGCAGACTCTAGCAGACGATCATTGATGAACTTTACAAAAACCTGAAAGCTCAAAAACTCAATGGCACAATTTGAAATCATGGGTGATATTTTTGTGGTTGTCCCATGCTCATGATATGAACGCAAAAAAACCCAAGACTTGTATCAGAAAATAAGTCCAAATCCTCACAAATTTTATATGCTTCTGCTAAACCACAAGGCCATGTCAAGATCATACCTCGTCAATACTTGAAACATCACACCCTCCAGATCTAATGACAGAATTCATTCCATTATGTGAGTTATTGGCCTCCAAAACATGGTTCATATTAGGCGAGTTATTAGCCTCCAAAACATGGTTTCATATTTGGGTATCTGAAATTTGGAGAATAACAAAGAACTCAATCACATTATTATTCAAATGCTAACTTGTACTTGCAAAAATAGAAACATCATCAATACCCCATAGCAGCTGGACTTGCACCTGTGTTTCGTCCACATTACACACACAAACACAGCATGTGCTGGACTTGCAGCAGAAGAAAGAAGAGTTTTGTTTAACAGTTCAAGCACCCTTAACTGTGGGATATAAATCAATTTATTGTCTTGGTTCAGACATTCCTAAATACATTATGGAACTGTGGGCTATGTTCAATCAAGATATTGTCTCAATTCAATTAAATCACTACAGAAAAACAGATTTAAAAGTACAAGTTACTGCCCAGAGTGTGGTAGAAATACAATAATTCCCAATAAGAACAATCTATAACCCTCGTCACTGAATTTATCACAAAAAACTTAAACAGGTAGTCACATAGTCAGCATATAAAGTACACAAAGATGGAAAAAGAAACAAAATTACCTCGAGAGGTTCGTATCCACCAGAATTGCTAGCTCCCATCATAACAGATGGTGGGGGTCCTATTCCTGGCAAGTTGTGTGCCAGCCCAAGGCCCGGGACAGGTCCAGCACGCTCAGGTTCTGCTCCAGCATTTTCATCATGCAAAGTTCTTGCTCCGAGTCAGATGCAATATCTACCAAAACATCTTTAGCAACACCATAATTTCCAGATATCTGAGAAAACCAGTATGAAGTTTACCTCAAATAATAGCCAAGCTCCAAGGAAAAGGGGGAAAAAATCAGAGCATCATCAGTTAAAACATCAAAATCAGCAAAAGATATTGATTGTGAAGTGCTGCATTCAACCTCATTACCTGTACAAGCTCCTCATCTTCAGATGCACATTTAGGCTTTTCATTCTTGGGGTATACACAAATTTCTGCCTGCAACCTCCTCATTTCATTGATATCCTGACTTCCTTGTCCAAGAATGCAGCCAACCTTGCTTGACGGAACCAGAAGTCTAGTAATCATACCCTTTTCAGAAAATTCACTAGTTTTATTCTGAAGCTGAAGAATTGCTTCAATGGTTTGTGATCTTGGATTCCACAGACCCTGAAACACTTGGAGATTTGTCCTTGCACAGATTCTGATGCAATAGAGCAGGTATTTCATAAAGAGCCCTCTTTGGCACAGCTGGTTTTCCAGAGATCTGAAATTTACCTTTTGAAATTACACACATTAAATCCACATGCAACATTTCATAAACATGAATTTGGAATGTTACAAAAAGTAATATGCAAGGCACGCACACGCACACTGCTATGATTCCATAAAAAACATCATAACATAATTATGCAGCAATCAAGTTTGTACTCATGTCCCTGTGCACACCAGTGCAAATGATGATGCTTCTGCATCCAAATGCTCAAAAGCAGTGAGCTCACACAATCATCAAATACTTGACAACATGCAATGAGGCATGATCAGTCACCTTATGGATAGAAAAAGTTTGTTTCTTGTAATGTATATGCTGAACAAACCCTCCTAGACTTCTGTTCCAGAGTCACCTTATCCTTATGGATAGAAAAAGTTCGCTTCTTGTAATGTGCACGCTGAACAAACCCTCCTAGACTTCTGTTTCAGTGCAGTTTCTTGCATGCAATAGACACACGCCATACCACCACATTCTTTCAACTTAGCAGCAGTTTAAAGGTCCAGGAAGTACTATGGCACTTTTGTATGTGATATACATCAATCCAACTCAGGATAGATGTTAACTTCTAAAGCCCTCGTAATAACAACCTGTTAGATAGTCTTGCCAACTTAAAGCTCAGCGAAAGGTACCACATATACTACCCCAACCAGATACTCATTAAGCATTGAGAAATATTACAATGTCTCTAGGGAAAAAACATGAAAATATACAACAGTAATGGAAATTGGTCAGGTTATAAAGCCTTTCGAAAAGCAACGACCACCAATCCTATCAAAGCAATCCACCATCTTAAACTCCAGAGAGAGAAAATCTTTGTCGTCAAATTCAACCAGAATGAAACCACCAAGAGCAGGATGCAATCAAACTAACAATTTAATGAATCTAAGAACTAGATGTCATTATCATTATGGCCAAGCCTATTGAACTGTTTCTTCCTACATAAAGGGCAAATTTGTAGAATAAACCAGTTAAAAAGAGAAAAAGAACCAGTTCACTTGTGCTCCCATATATATATGCAGGGCTATCCACCAAAATTCTGCCAGGATTAGATATAGTATCAAAAAATTGCTTCAAAATTATCAAACAGGGACAAAAGAAATCTCCCCAACCTGCATAATGCAATGGGGGTAAGGGTGTAACCCAATCACAGAGAAAAATCATAAGAAAATATGTAGTTATTAAGTAAATAGTCAAATCATATGATAATAGAAGGCTATATGACAGGATCATGGCATAGCTCTGTCCTACTCCATTCTTAAAAGCTCCCCGTATGTAACTCTTCCTTTTCAAGGGGGGAGAGGTACCACTCATAATCTGGCTGGAGGTTGCTCAATGGAGAAAGTGAACTTCAAATTATGAATAGCGTATCTACTAATGCCAGGGAAAACCCCATCTATCTTCTATTGAAGACATGGTAAAGAATATGAAACAACTCAGACTACACATAAAATAATATAACAAAGAAAACAGGGAAAGAGGTCAAAATAGAAAAATAAATGTCCTTCATAAATGCTATTAATTCCGTAGTTATGCCAGTCTTCCTGCACTAGATATAACAATAAGGTGAGAAAGGTCTGTCCACCCACCTCTTCTGCATGTTTGGCCTCATCCTTTGCAACTGTCATGACTTAACCAGCGTACGCTAAGATCTTGCAGGGGTATACTCATTTCTGGATGTATCTCTCAAACTCAAACTCGAAACTACAACCTTCCTTCCAATACAAAGAACATTCAATCAAGCGGATCACTTGAGCTCTATCGGGGAAATAATTATCACATCTTTGAGGACAGTTCATGGCGAGCGCCTATGTCAACTGCTCATGAGATGCGTACAAACAGCCAAAGAAGACCCATCTTCTTGAGAAGACCTGCATTCCACTATGCTGATTCACAAGGCAGAACTCAAGTAAGAAATCTAGAAGTGAAATCAGTAGAAAGCATAAAGATGTCAATGCCAAAAGTCTTTAGCCAAAAAAACCTTAACATATCCACTTAGGTATTGAGTCAACTACACTACAATCCACTGGACGATATGGTCATATCAAAATTCAATTGGTAACTTTCAGATCATTTATGTGACTTCAATCAACCCCACAATCTTCCACATGAGGCACTCATCTACTTTATCTAGTGATACTACTTTATTCAACTATTGGCATACGCATTAAAAGAATTCCAAGAATCCTAATGGCCTTCCGGTGAAGATTTTGCGAAGTCCTTGGGTTGTTGGGCATCTCAATTAACTTTGCTCATGTAGAAAAAAGCACTGAGAATCAGCCTCTCAGAAGCCAGTGAAAGACTATTTCCATATCCTGTCTCACATAATTGACTATAAACTTCAAATAAGTGTTTGATGCCACTTCTTAAATCCATTATGCTGCAGTTACCATCAAAGGTTGAAGAGGAAAAGGACAATTTGCAAACCAAGGTATTTCTTCTCAGATGTCATTTTATACTCAAAAAATTATTAGAAAGATCAGACTGCAATTGCAAGAGCTACATTAATTTTGTATCAAAAAATCACAAACTTGAGGTATAATGCAGTAAAAAAAAGTTAAAGCTGCACACTGCATTCTTACCTAAAAAGAGTAGGTTTTACATTCGTTCCTAATGATGCTAAAACTGCAACTTGATATGGGTGGGCTCAGTGCATTGCAAGCCCAAAACTAATTACGTGTTCTCATTATCCAGAACCAAACCACTGGCAAGTAGTCTCCAGAAGGCACAGCCAAAAACCTTAACGGGACAAAAAAAATAGGCGCTACCTAACGGGTCTTCAACTTAGCAATTATTTTTCTGTAGTGGTGATAATCAAGTGATAGAGCAGACTATACAGAATAGGACTCTAAGCCTTTTTTTTCTTGTATGCAAGATACAAATGCAAATGAGATTCCTGAATCCTCCTACTTAACAACTAGTTATCCTGCCTCACAACTACAGGAACTCATTAGGACCAAGAGCCCAAAAAACAACGGCGCTGATTGGAAAAAAGGAATAAAAGAATTAGCGCACCTTCCCCTGGTGAGCAATCCACGCACAATAACAACATACCTTCTCCAACATGCATATAACGGAGTTCTACCTTGGGAACAAACAAGAATGCAATACCATCAATCTCCAGACATGCCTTTAATGTGATCTCATGATGAAAGTCGAATCGATATTTTCTTTGAAAAGGTTCAAAAAAGATTTACAATTCTCAAGACAGGCTAATTAAAGAGAGAGCTAGCATGATTCATATTCATTCACAATCAATACTCATATGCCAAAATCTGTACTACTACATAATACCAACACACAGCTTCGGTAATTTGTCAAATGTTAACATCAATTATCATCCACTTCTAATACAAATTATAGTCGGCCAAAAAGCCTACATATTAACTATAATTCAGTTACTAGGGAAAAAGAATTGGAATAAAAGAAAAAACAATGCGGTGCCAGTATCATGTCCAATAAAAACCCGATGAAGCAAATGAGAGACCAACATCATATATTACCTGGACCAATTCATCAGTGTCCGTAGCACAGCAAGAACACGTATGTTTGCACCAGTCTCACTTCTTAACCTCTGAGTAACATCTCCCCGTTTTCCTAAAACACAACCTACCATATTATTCTGAACAAGAAGCCTTGCCGTGACAAAATTATTCTCCTTATCATCATAATCCACAATCCGGTCATGAACTTTCAAAAGCGCGTCCAGCCAGCACAATGTGGCTCCAATTCCTCCTCATCGTCATTTTTTATCGGAGGTTTAACAGAAGAACTATAAAAAATAATAACTCTCTCGTCCAAACCCTGAATTGAATCAGCAACAGTAATTTTGGACTGCCTTTCTTCCCTTAAGGCTTTCAGCCTTTCACTATATTCCCGCCCTTTCCAATAACACTCCAAATCTCTTTGGACGGTCACAGTATCCTATAAACAGTACCATCATCAAGATAATTTTCTGATAATTCTTCGTATTTTCCTTTCCTACAACTAATACTCACCCCTTTCCTTTTAAATTGAGTATTTACCGGTTTCTTGAAAAGTTTCCACCTATTCCCATCCATTCTTCAACAAAATTATATATATAAAAATATTAATTAGACTCAAAATTTAGAACTATAAACTCGTGATTGATCTTTTTGTAAGAAAATAAAGTAAAGAATCAAAAACTTAGGGTTTTGTAAAATGTGATAAAGAGGAGGAGAGAGGCGCATACCTAAGAAAGAGGTGTTGAGAGAGAGAGTTGAAGCAAATTGCCGCTAGCTAGAGATGGCAGCGGTGGAACTCTCAATGGAGAACCCCCTTCTTTGAGTTTATTTGTTATTTTGTAGTTTTTTAGTGTGGTTTGGGCTAGTCCAATGACAAATCACGAGGATTTGTAAGGAGTGCTTGTTTTTATCTTCTAACTATTTTTTTCAATTGTTTTTTAAGTATTTATGATTATTTTAACTGAAATTAAAAAAATATTTAATTTCAATCGAAAAATATTTTAAAAAAATACATTTCTATTTTTCTTAATTATATAATGGATCAACATTCTTTTAATTAAAATGGTATTATTTTAATAAAAAATAATTTAAAATAAAATTTAACAGAGAAAAAAATAAACTACGCATAAGTATTAGAAATACTCACAACTTCATACTTTATTTATTTAAATTGAATCTTACATACTTATTAACAATTACATTTAATTAATATATATATATAAACCACATAAAATATATGTTTAGCCAGGTCATGATGCACTCTTCGCAAAACAAATCTCGTTTGTGACTGTAGCTTTGAAGACTGTTTGGTTTAATGATTGTGATTGGTTTTTAAGGTGTTTTTTATGCTGAAATATATTAAAATGATTTTTTTTAATTTTTTAAAATTATTTTTGAGATCAGCGTATCAAAACGATCCAAAACACATAAAAAAATTGAATTTTTTGGGAACGCGGATTGAGATTTGTAAAAATTAAAGAAGAATGCTTAAAATTATTTTTTAAAAAAATTTTAAATTTTTTTTGATGTGTTGATATTAAAAATGAATTTTAAAAATTAAAAAAATATTTAATATATTTTTAAATAAAAAATATTTTAAAAAATTATTATTATCATACGAGCCCAGCACTACAATACCACTTAAAATTTTGTTTGCTGGAAAGTAGTTTCTTTTTGAAAAGTGAATTATTTTCTGATATTTGGTAGTGTAATGGAAAATAAGTTGGAAAATACTTTTCAGTGTTTGGTTATGTCATGGAAAATGAGCTGGAAAATAACTTATTAATGTTTTATTTTTCTCAAGTTTATTAAAATAATGAGGAACAAAGCTTACAAATTAAAAAGTTGAATAAAAATAAAATTGAAAAAAAATATAATTTCATAAATTATCTCAAATAAAATAAATAATAATCAAAATAATAGAGATCAAATCTAAAAAATAAAAATAATAAAAGATGAAGAAATTAAAATAATAATAATTAATATTTCATAAATTATTTCAAATAAAATAAGTAACAATCAAAAGAATAAGGACCAAATTTGATACATAAAAAATTTCAATAAAAAATATGATAAGGGAAAAGCAAATAACAATTATAAAAATGAGGACCAAAGTTAATATAAAAATTAAATTTTAAGAGATGAAATTGAAAAATAAATATTCAAAACAAAATATATATAGCAATCAAAAATTTGAGGACCAAATTTGATATAATCAGCAAATAATATGACATTTCTAAATTTTTCACAACTTCTGGAAAGTGTTTTCCGCCCAAATTTTCCAGGAAAACACTTTTCTGGAAACCAAGCCAAATTTTTCTTTGACTGGAAAGTGTTTTTTGTTAACTAACTTTTTTAATGGCAAACAAACACAGGAAAATTTGAAAAATAGTTTCCTGAAAAGTGAATTCCAAAAAACAAACATAGCCGAAAGGACACACTAAAACCTAGTGAAACAATCCCCCACATCTGAACATGTGGGATGAGCTTTTTACCTTCCATGTAGCTTTATGACACGTGTGTTTAATAATATAGTATATGATATTTTTTTAATTGTTAAATTATTAAAATGATAATTTATAGATTTTTTTAATATTAATATATTAAAATCATTAATAAAATTAAAAAAAATTAATATTTTTTTAAACGGAAAAAATAAATAACAAACCCAAGAGTTAAAACAAACACATCTTAAAGGTGTATTTAAGAGTCTCGTAATCGTTTATTTTTAAAATGTTTTTTTTTAATATATTAAAATAATATTTTTTTATTTTTAATTGTGACATATAAAAATAAAATATTTTTAAAAACAAAACTCTAAATCAAGTCACTCGCAAGTAAAGTGAAACAACTCACTGGGCTTCTTCCTGGCTAGCATGTGCATGGAGGAGGGGCAGTGGGGCACAAGACAGTGGGTTGAAACGACTTAAACTAGAGGTGACTATTTTTTGTTCGGTTCGGTTTTTACCTTTAAAAAACAATCAAACCGGAAGGGAAAAAAAAGGGACCCATACCGAACCGAAACCGATCCAAACCGACCGATTTCGGTTCAGTTTGGGTCCGGTTTTTAAGGTCCAAAACCGAAAAAACCTATGGTTATTTTTCTGAAGCCGCTTTTACTTCTTTCTTTCATTCCCCTTTTAACAGACTTAGTTTTTGGCTTTGTAGGAACAACAAGTTCATAACCCGGAGGAACTTCCTGAGTTTGCATTTCCTTTCTCCACTGCGTCACACATTATAATAAAAGAAGCCAACCCATATCAATCTTTCTTCATCCACATACACACATAGCAGAAAATTTAAGAGAATGGAACCAAACCCATGATTCTCCATATCAAAGAAGAGCATACCAAGGCCCCTTTGGATTGGTAGACGGCGACTTCGTCTCGGGGGTATAACCAGCCTGAATCCAAATGGATTTTCTAAGGGTACTGCCAGGTCGTCTGCTTGGAGTCACAATCCTCTCCCCTTCTTCTAGGGTTTTGCTTCAGGTGGGAGATTCAAATTGTGTGTGTCCATAAGCTGTTTTAGCTCTGTAAACCAAAAAATATCTTGTATCTATAGCGTCATAAGAGGAAACAAGCATTTAACACTCCAACTCTGAGCCTTGATGACGACGTCAACCCTGACTGCCTTTACTCCAAGCCTCCTACCGTGCAACGACCTGGCCTGGGATCAACGAATTCAACTCTTACCGGGGTCGAGAAGTGTGAATGACAATTGAAAGGGTTGGAGGGGAGGGGGCGGCTGTGTGAATGGGAAAGCAGATAAATGGTCTGCTAGGATTGTTGAAAGGGAAAGTAATGGGAGGAGGCGGCCCACGGCTTGGACCGCTTGGTTTATTTTTTTTTCATTCCTAAACCAAACTGGTTCGGTTCGGTTGGGGTTGGTTGGTTCAGGCACACCAAAATCGGAAACCGAACCGAACCGAATATTTTTCTAAATATTTTAACTGGTTAAATCAGTTTTTTTTACCGGTTTGATTTTTTCGGGTAATTTTTTTTTAGTTTTCTCGGTTAAATCTGTTTTCCGGTTTTTTTGCTCACCTCTAACTTAAACCTTGTATGTTTTTTAAATTTTAAAAATGTTTTTTTAAAAATTTTAATTTTTTTATTTTTTTTTAAATTAATATTTTATTAGTATTTTTAAATCATTTTAATATGTGAATATAAAAAATAATTTTTTTAAAATAAAAAATAATTTTTTTAAAAAAACAACCGAATTAATTTTTAAAATCATTGATTGTGTTGGGTGAGGAAAAGATTAACGAACGAGAGAGAGGGGCAAGGAAACGGCTTTGATTCCTGATTGGACAGGAGCATGCCTCTTCCCATGATGGGAAACTGAAAATACAGAACCTAAGCAAAAGGTACCATCAAAAACAGTGCACGTCACACCCACTTTTGTACATGTGCAAGACATGCGCATGTATGTGGCAGAGCAGTTCAGGCCACCTGACGCAGAATTTTTTTATATAAAAAAAATTGCAGTAAATTCAAATTATCACAGTTAAAAATAATTAGTAAAATAAATAAATTTTAAATATTAAAAAAAATTATTTTAATATATTTTTTCTAAAAAAACTTTAAAAATTAATCGTTATCACAATACAAAACAATATTTAAAATAAAACCTAATAAAAAATATTAAATAATCAGGAGAGAGGGAAGGAAAATAAAAAAAACATTAAGATAAACTAAACTATAATTATAACACCATTATTATTATTGGAAAGAATAATTTAATAACATCAAAAAAAGTTAACAACAATAAACCGAGTAGTCCTATGCAATGACACCCAAATATAACAGTGACTCACTTATCTTTGATTATAAATGTGGCATGTTGGAGTATTTAATTATTAGATTTATCTTGTTAATTTTTTTTTGAAGGTAATAGTATTATTATTTCTGCCTATTTAATGTTTTTTACTAGATATCCATTTAATAATTTTTATTAGATATTATTATTCCAAGTTCCGTTATTCCAAGTAGATATTGTGTTTTTTTAACCATAACATGTATAAACAGTACCATTTGACCCATTCTTTTTTCATTTATTTAGAAAAAAATGTGTTAATAACAAAATTAGCCCTCCTGAAATAGACAGCAGAGCAACCCCCAGCTCCTAGATTATTCCTTGTTTTGAGCACCCCCCCATGGTAAGAGTCTTCCACAACTTTTCACATGAAACTCCACATCCAGTAAAACGTGCAAAAGGAACGCTCGACACTGCCCACACGCACCCATTCAAACTAGCAGTACAGGCACACGAGTCCCCATGACATCTAACCACCATTGAAGACTCTCCTTTTAGCGGCGAGATTGAACACTTGAAGCCATTACTTTTGAATCGCTTGAGCACTCCATGCCTATTACTTTTGAATCGCTTGAGCACTCCATCCATGCCTCCACAAATGTTGAAGGAGACTCTTGGGAGCAATCGCACCCATCCCCACAAACAAATCAAATGGATTTGATTGCTCAAAGGTTAAAAAGATCCCTCTATTGATCATTTACCGTTTCTGTCCATGTAAAAACCAGGTTTGTACAGCTCTATTTTCACCATAAAGGGCCGCAAAAACAAACAAAATAAATTACACCGAGGGAAAAACCCCCGGAAAAAAAAAAAAAAAAACTCCGCGTTTTCTTTGGGCTTTCTCATCAATTCAAGCTGCGTAGTCAAGTCCCAGCTCCATCTTACACGTGTCAATATCACCAGACCCGAGAGCTTCAATCCTTCTCTTCTTCACCGGAACAACGTGATGCGCTCGTGACACGGGCTCAAGGCCCAGAGCCAAGTCCAGCCCAAGCCCGGCAATTTCGTTGCTCGCAGCGTCATGGGTCGCCAAATCGCTCTTTGACTCCGGTTCGGATCGGAACAGCAATGAATCCTCTGCTGTTTCCACAGACATCATGCTCTCGTCCGTCTCTTTGCTTTCACCGTCCACCATTGCCAACTCGGATTGGTGACTCACCGAGGACTCGTGACTCGGGGACCGAGTCAAGCCGTCCCGTGTCGCCGACATGTCAACAACGATCGACCCCAACCCATTACCACCACAAGCCGGTTTGCTAGCTTTCGGCTTCACAACTCGCCTGACTCGGCACCGAGTCCTGACACGGTTTGCATCGTTTGAGGCAGCCGAGTTCTCATCTTTCGAAACGTGCCGTATATCATAAGCTTTCAGCGGGGGTCCCTGAGCATTAGCTGCGGTTTCAGAGTTGATTTGAGTTATCGACGCACCTCTTAGCACGGCTTCAACGGCTGCTTGACAAAGCGGCCAGCTTCCCGACCACATCAACCCAACTGATCCATAAATTGGGTTCACTATCCTCCCACAAGCCTCGTAAAGCAAAGACCTAAAAATTGCTGTCACAAAAAAGAAGAGAAAAGAAACCCATCAATTTTGATGCATCATAAAATTATCTTAGTTAGCTTAGGGCCAGTTCTTTTACATCAAAACTTTAAAGGGTCATCAAGAATTCTTCAATTTTCACAAGCATTCAAAAACTTTGAGTTGTTGAGATAAAAAAAAAAAACCAAGAACTTTGAGTCGTTTCTTGCACCAGCAAGAACTAAACTTGGATTTTTTTACCTAAAAAATTGAAAGGGTTACAAAAAAATTACTAAGTTTTCAGAAACACTTATTGATGTGTAGATTTTTTGACAACCCAAATATTCTTAATATATGTACTAACCAGGACGGAGATGTTCAGGGCCAGCGTTGATGAGGTTCATAAGGCCAGCACGGCCATAAAACTTGGCAAGAAAAACAGTAGCGTTAGCTTGAGACTCCGGACTCTTGATCCATTGTAAACAAGGTCTAATACTGCAATTTTCACTACAACCTTTGCGTAAAACTCTACATCCATTACAACTCATCCGCATTTTGGCTTCCAATTTTGCAACGAAAGACGACAATACTACTGAAACTAGAGAAAAGAAGAGTCTTTGATCTTTGTTGTTGAAGGAGGGAAGAGGGAAGGAGGGAAGTGGGTATTTAAGAGGATGTGTTGGGCGTGTGTGTGTCGAGAAGAGGAAGAGCCGCTGGGTTTATTAGAGATACAAGGGACGGAACTTATTTATTTTAACATCCGAAACACTGGTTTCCACATTCAAGGAGGTTGGAGCTTGTACTTTGTACCACCGCCACCACTCCATCTTTTAATATTGATTTTAAAATGTTAAAATGTCTCATGGCTACTTTCACTCACAGAGCGTGAGGGGAACTCCCAATGGTGGATACTGGATAGCTTGTTTGGTGCTCTGCCATAGGGGAGTGCTGTCGCATTGCGCGACAACATGGGCTAGTTGTTTGTAGCTCTTATTTGGACTTTCTAATTACTAATCTGCTCTCCAATTGATCTTAAATTACACTCTTTTCTTCTGAAACACGTTACAGTTCTCGAGTTGAAACTGTTTGGTTGCACAGTGCACTATAAGTTGTTTTAAAAATATTTTTTTAGTTTGAGGATGTATTAGAATAATAATTTTTATTTTTAATATTAAAAATTAAATAAATAATTTAAAGTTAAAAATTAAATAAATATTTTTTACTAATTGAAATAAAAAAATATATATATATATATATATAATATCAATTGAAAACTAGTTCAATGTCGTTGTTAAAATGCTAATCATTTTATTATGAAAAATTATTTAGTTTAATTTTTTGAATAATCATATTGTTTTTACTTTTTTTCTTTCTGATATTTCAAAACAAATTATTGATATATTTACATCACAATCTTATAATTAAATTTGCAACATAATATATTGATAAGTTTAAATAACAATATTATATAAAAAGTTTAGGTTAAATAATCAGTTAATAATATATATGTTTAATATATTTTTTTTTTGAAAAATATATTAGTTTTTTTAAAATTATAAGAATTAGTAGAGAAATTTATAAAATTTGTTGGGGGCATTCATTCAAGGGATTTATTTAGTTATTTTATAATAACATATTTGATTTATTTTTTTCTTCATGTATCATTCATCATATTTTCAATAGATCATCAATTAAAACATAATACATATAGCTTCTTATAGCTTTTATGTTTGAGGAGTAGATTATGATTGAACCACATAAATATTTTTTTTATTTATTATTATTTATTTAATTGCATACTTTAACTTTAAGAAATGATCATGTTATATATCAAATTCTGAGATACAAATTTCTTCCTCTATTTTAAATTTGCAAAGGGTTTTTTAATTTGGTACAATTTTAATATTTGGTAGAATTTAAAAAAGTTAATCGATTACAAAAAAAATATATATATATAAAACACAAGATAAAGCGAAAAGAATTGTGTTTCTCACTTTTAAGATTTGGAATCACATTCCAAACTTAGAGACTATGACAAGTTCTACTATTTATCTAATCATGGAGAAAATTTTATTTAATTAATTAAATAATTATATTGTTTGGACTGACTCAACACATAATTATATTTCAAATCTTGTTGCGATGAAAATTAAAATAATAAATTTTTAATTTATAAACACCTATTTTTATTTATTTTACATGTAAAAATTCATCTCATAATAATTTTAAATAATTACATTTTTTTTTTAAATCACGAGTAAAAATAATTTTTTCATATCTATTTTTTAAAACTATAATTGTAAAAATTACTATGATGTCGCGCACACGACACGGTTAAAAAACTTAATGAATTTTGAGGAATGAAGTTTTAAAAGTATATACATGTAATTAAAAAATCATATTATACTGTAATCGTGACATATTGAATTATGTAAGTTCTATTATTTGTAAAAAAAATATTAATAAACGGAGCCTAAGTTCGGTTAAAAGCAAATCGAGGGCAAAAGAGTCCCTTGAAAAAAATATTACAAGTATCCACAGAGAAAAGGAAAATGTTAGAGCAGGATTGCAAGTGGATCCAAATTTTAAGAAGAAAAGATGAAGCGCGTGGCATCCACGTACTGGTGTCAGAGTGCGGTCGAATCGCCACATAATCGGAAAAGAGCGTTTGGGTCCACGAGAAGCTCCCGGTATTAAAAAAAAAAAAGAAAAAAGAAAAAACTAAAGCTCCCGGTTTTCGGGAGGTCGTGTGCTGAAACCGCTTATAGGGAAAACAAGTAACTGGTTTCTGGTTTTGTGTGTGTTGTTTTGGGACTGTGGGCGCACTACATGACCAATTTAGCCATCGGTTTTGGAGTGGGTTTTTTCGCTTTGTTTCCTTGTGCTTATCCTCGAACACATGACTAACAACTTGAATTAATTACACATAGGATTATCTGATTAGACTTTAGATCAGTTAAAACTCAAAGTTAACCTTCTCTCTTTATTTTATTAATTAATTTGTGGGTTTGGGTCCATTGATCGAACCCAATATTAAAAAAGTATTTAAAACCAAACCGGACTGGATTTATATGATTTAAGGGAGTTTTTATTTTTGTAGTTGATATTATTTTTTAAAGTATTTTTTTATTTAAAAAATATTAAATTAATTTTGTTTAAGTAATTTTAATGGTTTTGATATACTGATATAAAAAATTAAAAAAAATATCAACACATTATTGTAATATATTTTTAATTGAAAACACTTTTAAAAAATATCATATATCACATTATCAAACACAATAAAAATAATTATTTTAATCAAAGTTTCAATAATGATTTTATATTAACTTTCAAATGTACTTTTTAAATAAAAGTTTGAAACCTAAAAATTTGTATAAAATTACTAATTCCAAATCATTTTGGTTCATGATCCATGATCTTTTTTCAATCATACATTTAAATTGTGTTTGTTTTTGTGTTCAAAAAATATTTTTAAAATATTTTTATAATTAAAGTTAAAAATAAATAAATAAATATTATTTTAATGTATTTTTAAATGAAAAACACTTTAAAAAAATCACTACTACAATCTCAAAAACTACTTTAATATTTATTTTCATAGAAATAACTATGAGATGAGTCTTTTGTAGAGGTGTAATTGAAACAAATTCGATTGCTAAGTGTATATTTGGTATGGTGATGCAAGATATTTTTTAAATAAAAATATATGAAAATAATGTTTTTTCATATTTTTTTACATCAACCAATCAAAACCTTCCAAAAACTAATAAGAAAACATCAATTTAATACATTCTCAGGTAAAATAAATCAATTGAGATATAATTTAAATTCCAAATTAAAATTGAAATCAAACAAGAATACTATTTAATCAAAGTTATTAATTTGTAAAATATTAAAATCATACTGTAATTATTAAATATTCAATGAATAGGTGGCTGCTAAGATTTTGGAAGACAAAGACATGTGATTATGTTTTTATTTTATTTTATTTTTCTAGATTAAATTATTGGACTTGACCTTTTTTTCTGAGCTCTGTCTTTCCTTATCCAAGGGCGTCTGGCCCCCGTCTCAAGGTTCAACTTGCTTCCTTTGCATAAAATAATGAACTAATCTATTACCAGTTGCAGAATCTAATGTGAAACCGCAAGCTTCTAGCTAAGAATTTTATATGCTTAGATGTTTCTCCTCTAATCTGTCCCCTGCACTGCCCCATTACACGATTTTTAAAAACAAAAATAAAATAAAATAAAATAAACTTGTAGTGAAGGGCTCTCTGGTCTTTATATATATATATATATATATATATATATATATATATATATATATAGTAAAATGATAGTTTTACTCTTAAAGCAAACATAAATTATGCTACGGCTCACAAGTGTTTTCATCCTTTGCTTATGTAATTTTTTTTTTTTAATATTGAGATACACTTAGGGTTGCTTGATAATTTAACAAATAAAAAAATTATTAAAAAAAAGAGTCAGATAAGTGTGTTGCACTTATCTGCAGGCGAGCGCCTTATATGCTATTCTAGCCATGCGTGTGTGGTCATCCAATCGTCAAAGACAACATTTTACGGCGACGTTTGTAATCATCGCAATGAACCCTTCATTATAAGGCATCGCATGTGGCCCAATGGTATCAGATTTTGTGTCAATGACCTATTTTTCTTTCTTCTCTATCTCTCCTCTTCGAATTTGAAGTTTTAATATTTATGTTTTAAAGAGTATTTTGGTTATTTCACCGTGCTTTTGATTTATTTTATTTGATTTATATATAATCAGATACCAAATTGACTCTTATCTAACATGATAATAATGAATTTGTGAAAATATCAAATTGATCATTGCCGCCAATTGCTCATTGACGCTAATTTTATTTGTTTAATTGTATTTTAATCATTTTATTATTTTCATCCTTTGCTTATGTAATTTTTTTTTAATATTGAGATACACTTAGGGTTGCTTGATAATTTAACAAATAAAAAAATTATTAAAAAAAAAGTCAGATAAGTGTGTTGCACTTGTCTGCACGTGAGCGCCTTATGTGCCATTCTAGCCATGCGTGGGTGGTCATCCAATCGTCAAAGACAACATTTTGCGGCGACGTTTGTAATCATCGCAATGAACCCTCCATTATAAGGCATCGCATGTGGCCCAATGGTATCAGATTTTGTGTCAATGACCTATTTTTCTTTCTTCTCTATCTCTCCTCCTCGAATTTGAAGTTTTAATATTTATGTTTTAAAGAGTATTTTGGTTATTTCACCGTGCTTTTGATTTATTTTATTTGATTTATATATAATCAGATACCAAATTGACTCTTATCTAACATGATAATAATGAATTTGTGAAAATATCAAATTGATCATTGCCACCAATTGCTCATTGACGCTAATTTTATTTGTTTAATTGTATTTTAATCATTTTATTATTTTCATCCTTTGCTCATGTAATTTTTTTTAAATATTGAGATACACTTAGGGTTGCTTGATAATTTAACAAATAAAAAAATTATTAAAAAAAAAGTCAGATAAGTGTGTTGCACTTGTCTGCACGTGAGCGCCTTATGTGCCATTCTAGCCATGCGTGGGTGGTCATCCAATCGTCAAAGACAACATTTTGCGGCGACGTTTGTAATCATCGCAATGAACCCTCCATTATAAGGCATCACATGTGGCCCAATGGTATCAGATTTTGTGTCAATGACCTATTTTTCTTTCTTCTCTATCTCTCCTCCTCGAATTTGAAGTTTTAATATTTATGTTTTAAAGAGTATTTTGGTTATTTCACCGTGCTTTTGATTTATTTTATTTGATTTATATATAATCAGATACCAAATTGACTCTTATCTAACATGATAATAATGAATTTGTGAAAATATCAAATTGTTCATTGCCGCCAATTGCTCATTTACACTAATTTTATTTTTTTTAATTGTATTTTAATCATTTTATTATTTTTTTTGAAATGCAAAAAAAATTATTTATCATATATTTATTTGGTAATAACTAATCCATCTGGTTAAAAAAACTTAATATCTCCAATAGCTATTTTAAGATTTTTGATGTAAATGTTAAAATCGTCATTATAATAATATTATAGTAAACAATATATTTTTTTTAAAAAAAGATGGTTTAGATTTTGTTAATATTTTCATGATGGATTTATTTCTAGCGGCTGGCGATTAGCAATCTCCAACTCGGCTGGACATCAATTAATCATACGAGTCGAAAACCTTTTCTTGGAAACTGATGCAACCAAAACCTAGAACAATGCCGTGAAACCAAACCATCAGCGTTTTGGAAGGCGGTTCAACCCGCGTTCCTAAAAAATTTGAATTTTTTTTTGTGCTAAAATTTAATATGGTTTGTATGTTTTGGATCGTTTTGATGTGCTGATGTCAAAAATGATTTTTAAAAATTGAAAAAACATTATTGACATATATTTTGATATAAAAAATTATTTAAAAAGCACCCGCAACACACGCACAGCAACGGGGAGAGAGGTTGCCAATAAATTAAACAAGAAAAACAAAGAGATGGTTTCCGTTACATTTGGAAGCCATCGACATGACACGTGGACAAGTCCAGGTGATAAAAGTGCTGACAGTCGCATGCAATAGTGTCCAAGAATGCCATGCAATTTTTGAAGCCAGCGCGTGGCAATCACTTTTCAGATTGTCAGTGATGAATCCAATTGCCGCATGCTCTTGGAATTAATTAAATGCAACCTTCCAAAATTGTGCTATTTTTGTTTTTTAGCATATTTTTTAAAATATAGATGAAATAACTCTCTTGAAAAAATAAAAGGTACAATGAAAAAAAAAACAAAAAAAAATTTGGAAATACAGTGAAGCTCTAATTACGACATTATTAGTATCTTTAGAAAAATTTTGACAAGATAAATCTAATGACATTAAAAAGATCACCAATAATAACCCGAGTAGGTCACAGTTGTTGTGCAAAGACAAATCTAGAAAAAAAAATATAGTGAATGTAATATTTAATAAGAAAGAATGTGGTAAGGGTGATGTCGTTTTTCTGAATCTCTATAACCAATGCTAGTTTTTAAAATTCCTAATTTCCTCTAATTACTAGATAACAACTCTAATTTTTCTCAATAATTATTTTTTTGAGAGTTCCGGCTGATGTCACTGTGTGACAAGGGTTCCTGTATGATCCATTTTTCAGCACAATTATGTATTATTGTGCTTGTTGTTTTTTTTATGTTGCTTCTGTTTGGGTGAAATTCACTTAAAAGAAAACAAGGAGTAAGGATATAGCCTCCAGATTTAGTGTGTGTTTGACATTGTGTTAGTTTTTGATATTGTAATTTGAAAAAAAAAGTTTAAAAAAAGTTTAAAATTATAATTTTTTGTAGCCAAGGTTTAAAGAAAGAGTTTTCAATAAGACTAATGTAAAATTATGGTACGTGTTAATTAACTAAATACTTTTAAAATTATAATTACAATAAAATATAGTTTTGAGGTTTCTCAATTATAGTTATGTAATAAAAAAAAGATTATTTTCATTAAATAATTCAAAACCCGTTGAACCTCCATTTTAAAAATCATTTAATAAAAAAGATAATTATATATTCATCTATCTAGGAAATCATTCTTGAATCCTTGATCATTGAGATGATTTTTCTATAATAGGTAGAGTTAGTTTATTTTGACCATGGGAATTTGATAAATACTGCTAGATGCATAGAATTGAATTATTTTAAACTTTAAATTGAATTGACCACTTGTGTTTAAGCACATAATTATTAAAAATTGACCCTTTTTTTTTTGACTGAATAACTCAACTTGATAACTTCTCTCAAGGGAAAAAAGAATTGAAAATGAATGAAAAATCTTTGCTCTATGACGAATTTGATAGTATAACTAATACAAAATCTGCAATAATGGCTATAAGAAGGATCTAGGAGGGAAAATTATATGGTGATTGTAATGATATCTTATTAATTATTTTTTAGATTTATTTTAAAAAAAATATAGAAAATAGTATATAAACCCCGTGATCTAAACAAATAATAAAAATATCATCACATAAAATTTCACTTTCTAGTTGTATATAAATTTAAAAATAACTAATATAATATCACAAATTATACTTTCATATTTGGCAAATTAATTAATTTGGGAGAACAAAAGATATCAAAAATCTTTTTGTTTGGTGGCCAAATCTTCAAGCTTTAACCTTTGTCAATCCTTTCGGCGAGAACAAAGCATGGTTTGTTCATCATTCAAGAGCACTATCAAGACTCCTCTAGCAACTCCCCGAATTCGTCCTTGGATGGATATTCATGTAGGAAGACAATTTGCTCAAGTTATATATATATATATTTGTTTACAGCCACCCAGTGCAAGAATTTGAACGTGACTGGATTTAAAAAAATTCCCAAGAAATTTATTGCCATATTTCCGTTCTTTTAATTAATTGGAGAGACCGAGAGACTATAGGTTAAATGGGAGTAATATGATCAAAAAATATATATTAAATTTCTATACAACACCATTTAAGAAAAAGTGAAAACCAACTGAACATATTTTGCATTATATTAAAATATCTTAATACATCATTATTGATGGTGGAAGACCTTTTTTTTATATATATAAAAATTACCGCAGATTAAATGGACTAGTTTGATATTGTAATAAAAATTATTTTTTAAAGTATTTTTTATTTATAAATATATTGAAATAATATTTTTTATAATTTAAAATTTATTTTTAATATTAGTATATCAAAACAATTTAAAATATCTTATAAAACACAAAACAAACTATTTCTAAAAAGCTTCAATGTATTGATAATCCAAACGCATCGCGATACATATCACAATGCAAGGTGACAAGTTGCAAGATAATTAGAAGGCGTCGCGCTCTCCTCGGTAATTACCAATACGACACCCACCTTTCTTAACCATCTGCTATTTCCTGTTACCATGTCTCCTCGGAGAAGCACCTGAGAGAGAAAATGTAATTACTATCCATTATTATATCATTTTTCCCGAGGCAAACTGATCTTTAAACGAGGTCGTTTGTATTTACGGTAGTTGCTATGTTTTTATTAAATTCAATAATATAGTATTTAGCTATAAAATAAAGTTGTGGTTTGGTTCATGGTACCCACTAAAAATAAAGTTTAACCTCAGTTTTTGATAAAATAATTTTTTCATGCTTCTCATCAGCGTTTTGTATTTTTACATTTTCATTGTTCACTCTTACAAAGTGAACAGTGGAGAACATATCCACTGTCAAGTGTCAACACTAAGCCCTTCCCTTCAACTCACGGCAAGCAACTCCTCACCACCAACAACACAAAAAGCTCCCATCCTCTAGCCGACAGCCAACAACTCCTCCACTCTTCACTGTGGTCAACAACAACAGCCACCACGTATGTAATAGTAGAACCAACTCCTCCTTCAACCAAACCCAATTCGGCCAAGCTGCGACAAAATCTCCTTCAGCAGCTCCTGCACGCCAACCTTCTCCTTTTCGCTAGTTTCTCCTCTCGGTCACAACCCCCTAAGCTATTGATAGAACCCATCTAAAAATGATAGAGGCATGGAAGAAAAATAATATCGATTATGACCTGTTTGTTTGCTGGAAAGTAATTTCTATTTGGAAAGTAAATTTTAAAAAAATAAATTTCGGGAAAGTGAATTATTTTCTGATATTTGGTAGTGTAATGAAAAATAAGTTGGAAAACACTTTCCAGTGTTTGGTTATGTCATGGAAAATGAGCTGGAAAATAACTTATTAATGTTTTATTTTTTTCAAGTTTATTAAAATAACGAGGAACAAATCTTACAAATTAAAAAGTTGAATGAGAATGAAATTGAAAAAAAATATAATTTCATAAATTATCTCAAATAAAATAAATAATAATCAAAATAATAGAGATCAAATCTAAAAAATAAAAAAAATTTGAAAGATGAAGAAATTAAAATTAAAATAATTAACATTTTATAAATTATTTCAAATAAAATAAGTAACAATCAAAAGAATGAGGACCAAATTTGATAGATAAAAAATTTCAATTAAAAAATAATAAGGGAAAAGCAAATAAAAATTATAAAAATGAGGACCAAGGTTAATATAAAAATTAAATTCTAAGGGATGAAATTGAAAAACAAATATTCAAAACAATATATATATATATATAGCAATCAAAAGTTTGAGGACCAAATTTGATATAATCAGCAAATAATATGACATTTCTAAATTTTTCACAACTTCCAGAAAGTGTTTTCTGCCGAAAATAAAAGGAAAACGCTTTCCTGAAAATCAAGCCAAATTTCTCTTTGACTGGAAAGTGTTTTCTGTTGACCGAAAAGTGTTTTTCGTTGACCAACTTTTCTAATGACAAACAAATACAGGAAAGTTTGGAAAATGATTTCCCGAAAACCACTTTCCAGGAAACAAACATACCCTATGCTGAGTTTTGTTTTTTTTTTTTTGCAGGTTTCCGCTAGCTCTCACTGATGGGATAAAAAAAATATCTTCCATTATAATTGATTTCGCACTTTCAAAACAGATATTTTAAGTTATTGTGTTTAAAAAATATTTTAAAATATAATATTTAAAATTGTTGTATTTTAAAAGCGTGATGCTTAAATATATCATTTTAATAATAATATTTCTTAAATTTCATGTTTATAAAATATAACATAATTAAAATATGCTAATTTAAGAAAAAACCGTTTTAATTAGTGTATGAGGGAGTCAAATACTGCAAGAGAATTTGAGCCAACTCTGTTTTTTTTAATTTTTTTTATTCCCTTTCCCCACCTCTCCTCTGTTTTCATTTTTTTACTTTTATTATTACACAACCACTGCTGTTATCATTTTACGTTACTAATTTATACCATATATTATAGCAACAATTAGATAATTTCCCATGTAACGCAGGTAATATCAAAAAAATTTAAATAGGAAAAATCTCAAGTTATGAAGAACTTGATGTTGTTACACTTTAAAAAATCATGAAAAATATAGTTTTTGTTGAATGAATTTCGTACGTGATGGAATTATAGATAATATAAATTATTTTTTGTTCAACCTCAATTTCAACCACAGTTTTAACCAAACATATATAAATACCAAACCAATCTCAACTAAAAATACTTTTTATAAAACAATTTTTTTTCAAATCACAACTACAAAAACTAACATAATACCTACCACACTCTAAATAAACCAAGTAAACAATACAAGATATAGAACTCCATTCATAGCCACAAAACCACATTGCTTCTCCTCCGCTCTTCACGTATATTTCTCCTGCTCTTCACACTGTTCTTGTTTATTTTTGCAGGGGAGCGTAGATGTCACTTCACCAACCAATGATCAAGCTTAGTCATTCCATCAAACACAAGATGCAGCTATAAAAACGCAATTCTGTCTAAAGTTTTCATCAATTATATAATCCTCAATAATTGAAAAAAAGACCCGTTTTAAGTCGGTGGAAGTCTGAATATTTGATGGTTGCTAGAAGACAAAAATACGCAAGGTTTCTTTTCTTTTCTTTTCGTATAAATAATAAATACACGAGGAGAAACTACTTATTTTGGGATTTTTTGTTCTTCTTTTTTCCCTGTCTTTCATAATTATACGAGGACAAAAATATGCAGGAAAGTAATGAGGTTCTGAATGTTCTCAAAACCTGAAGTTACTGGAGGATGAGTTTGAGAGGAAATTAAAGGGGTGAAAATTTCATGCACGACTGTCCAAAACATGCATGCAAAATGCGAAGATCACCCGTGGCATCTCCACTTTTTGAATAAGATCATGTCAAGTGCGAAATTATTTTCAGTTTATTTGGAAACCACCACGATGGTACTATGATGGTGTCTAGTAATCAGCTCCAGGTTTTTGGGAAAGCAAAAACCATCTTTCTGAAAACCATTGGCTTTGGAATATGGGGCATGTGTTATGGGACCAAAGGCATGTATTATGAGGACCAAAGCCTCCAAACATGGGAAAAAATGTACTCATTTTGGTATGTTTTTGCTAGATGAATGATTCGTTATGTAGAAGATAAGCAATATCCAACGATCTCAAGGGAAAGGAGCCATGAAGCTAATGTTGGAGCTAAATCCAATGATGATTAATCATTTAAGAATGTTTAGAGCGGTGAAAAAAATCAATTCAACACAATAACTTAAGTTGTTAGGTAAGATTTCAAGACATTATTAATATTATTTTCTAATATACCCTTACGAGAAAACTCTTTGAGTTTGAAACTTGCACAAGTCGAGATTATTTTGTATTTAATTTTTTCATCAAATAAATAGAGATTGTGAGATTCAAACTCATGATCGCTTGGTCATGAAGGCTCTGATACCATGTCAAAGAACTAATTCAACCTAATAATTTAAACTGTTAAGTGAGGTTTTAAGATATGATTTATATTGTTCTCTAGTAACGCTAACAAAAATAAAAGGAAAGATTATTAGAAAGAATTATACAGTTTCACTAATTAGTCCCTGGCCTTCCAAAAAGATCATGCTAAAGAATATTTCTTTCACTAGACTTAGCTACGAATATCCAATTTCATCCGTACTTCGATTTCGTCTATCAAGAAAAGGAATTTATTTGCTGTAATCACGTAACTTTAATGGGCATATATCTTAACAAATATTGAAATGCAAGAAAAAGTAGGACTTGATCTCAGAATCCAAAGGAATAATTGCACGTCTAAACAGCAATTAAGGTGATGAAATTCGTGCAAAATGTGAAGGTAGCATACGGGAGCGTCTTCTAATATTTGATAGCTATTTAATAAAACTACTATATATATGTTTGCTTGTCCTTAGCTGCTAGCTCCAAGTATTTATGAAAGTGATGCTGCCTTTGCTAAATTAAACCAGTGCTTTGTAATGATCTCTGCAAGTGTGGCTAGGCCGGGCATGGCGAAGATTCAAAGCCGACCATAAGGAAGAAATTAAACCAGTGTTCATGTTTCTTTCTTCTTCATGTGCGTAACCACCATTATTCCATTGATTTTAAACCTTTTAGTTGCTCGATGATTTCATTGAATATGGAATAGTGGAATCATTTAAATGGAAAATAATTTGCATGCTGAGCAGCTGAGACATACACAAATAACTCATCGAAAGACTGCCGCCTAGGCTGTCATGCAGCTATATTTGTTGTGATTTAGCACATGGACGGCTGCTAGCTAGTTATTTGGAAGACCACCTCACCTTCTCAATATTATTATTTAAAAAATAAAAAAAACTGTTATTCTTATCGAGTCTACTCTCCCTTATCGTCCAATTAGTCGATTCATAGCAGCAATTTTTAATTGTTTTCCAATGATATCAACATCTTGATTATGGTTAATGAATGTGATTTCACGGTGTAATCACTGTTGTCGTAATGCGTATGCTCTGTTGCATGACCAATCTTTTATAAGAAAACATTCCCTCTTGTGATTTTCTTAGTGTTGCTTTTTGTTAGGTTCATCCCCCCTGGAAATTGTTGAGCCAATCAAGGTGCTAATTAGACCAAATTAAGAAGCCCACATAGATTATTTTCGTATTTAATGACCATGGTGGCTCATCATGACTTGTAGTACCTAAAACAATTTAGCATTGAACCCATTTATGCTATGCAAAGATTAAGATTTTCAACCAATTATTGCCATTCAACTTTCAACACCCCACCACAAAAAAAAATAAAATAATAATAATAATAATAATAAGACTCTAATTAATATAATTAATATTGTGAGGTGACCTTAACTGGTTTTTCTATCTTTGATTCCTAAAGATCATCAGTTCGAGTCTCACAAACCTCAGGATCATTGGAGGTTTACATTGTTGTTAATTTCAGGGTCCGTGAAGATTAGTCAAGGTGAGCGCAAGCTAACCCGTACATCCACGTTAATAATAATAATAAAAAACTTTAATTACCCCACGCGCATATATATATTCAATTTGTGGTTTCAAATAAATTACAAGAACCAAACATTTTCGTGATTTTCTTTTCTTTTCAAATAAATTATAAGAGAAAATTAATGCTAACTATTAGTGTAATTTAATTTAATTAAAGTCCATATGGGAAAAGGGGCAACCCATAGTCTAGAAAAAGGTGAAATTAGAGAGGTGGCATCCATGCAAGAAAAGGTCCAAGAAAGCATGAAGAGGCGGCAGTGCGTTCAGACATGTAAAAGGGGAAGAATATGAGACCACTCGCCACATATACATCCCCCTCGAAAACGCCGTTTCAAGCTCCCGGTTTTCAGGAAGTCTTTTTCGATGGTTCCATCCCATTTTCTGAGCTAAAAACAGGTGACTGGTTTCTGGTTTTTTGTGTATGAACATTGGCGATTAATATCTTAATCATGATTAAGAGAACACTTATAATTATAATCAAGGGACAGCATTAACTAATTTAGTTGATCTCAATTACATCACGTAATCTTAGGACACCCAACGTGGATTAAATTATGTATGTAACTTGGTAGAGATTTGCACTCGAACCCTAGATGGTCGGCAGAATGTACTTTTTTTTTTGTGTACAACTAAGAAGGTTCTCTTTTTCTGAGTTTGATTGCTTTTATTTTTAAATATATTTTTTTTGAAAAAAAGTTCAATTAATTTTTTAGTGTTTTTTTACCTCCAATGTACTATGTTAAAAATAAAACACACACACACACACACATATATATATATATATATATATATAAAATATTTGTTTTTGGCTATTAAAGCCATGGTGAGTCTGTGATACAAATTTTAATCAAATTGCAAATTCAAGAACCTTAAATTTAGAGTCACTCTCGCTCATTCAAATAAATAAGAGATTTTAGGAGGGAATCATATCAGCATCCAACCTATCCATCAATTTTAATCGGATCCCAGAACTACAAATTAATTTTCCCAATTGAATTCCTAAAGGATTGGACATTTCTCAATTGAGTATTCCAACAACTATATTTATTGGCATTTTCCGTTATTTCATGCAATAAATAGCATGAAACTATTTTGAAAACAATTTGACATTTTTCTATTAAAAAGCTACAATGATGTCAAATGAAACAAGAATTTCCTAACACGTGAGAATTTTTTTTATAAATTTAATCATTAGAAGTTCATAACACATTGGAGTCGAAAACAAAATTCTTACAAAATCTTCACCATCTAAGTTGTCCATAGCAAATTACATTTTTTACAAGAGAGATAGCGTTTGAAAACGCGGGCTAACTCGCTTTCTAAAAAATTTTAATTTTTGTTTTTTGCTAAAAATTAAATTTTTTTTTATGTTTTGGATTGTTTTGATACGCTGATCTTAAAAATAATTTTTTTAAAATAATAAAAAATTATTTTGATGTATTTCGGCATGAAAAACACTTTAAAAAGTAATCACAACTATTCTCTCAAACAGGTCCAAAATAAAAAAAAGAAAAAAAAAAAGAAGAGGGAGTTGCTGGGCTGTTTAGTAATGTGTAACGGAGGTGAGATTATAATGGGCTGGAAATGGTTTTAGCCCGACTTCTCTATAGAAATAGCCATGGGCCCATGGCATTCTTCTTTGGGCTAATTTAAACTGCTAGACCATTTTCTTTTTTTTTTCCCTAAGAAAGTACTGGACCAGACCATTAAGAACCCTGTCCACTCCTTGTTTACTTGGCCATTTTCAATGCATACTGAGCTGGATTTGATCGTTAGAGGACCTAAAGCATTGCTTACTTGTGACCACGTATTGCTTTAAATTTTGAGGTTTTGAGGGTGTTGTTTTTTAAATTATTATTTTTTATTTAGAGTTGTATTAAAATAATATTTTATTTATTTATTAAGATTTATTCTTGACATCAAAATAATAATAAAAAATATAAAAAAATAATTTTAAATAAAAAAAATTAAATTTTAAATAAAAAAAATTAAATTTTAAATGATCTTTATTTGGATCGCAATTCCAAACCAATACTAAAAACCAGATTGTTGAGCTTTCATGAATGTTTTGGTTTTACTTTCCATAATGAAATTGCTCCAACTAAAAAAAAAAAGGTAAAATCTAGTGAATCCAGCCAAACCTAATTGGTTAACTCTAAATTTTTTTATTTTAAATATGAAACAATATTATTTTTAAAAAATCTTATTGACCCAAATTGACATTAACTTCATATATATATATATATATATATATATATATATATATATGAAGTAAACTAAGCTCTAAAATCACTGTGTCAATGGCAAGCTGGCAAGAACCACAGAAGTGGTCATAAATATCTTAAATTAAGGGAGCTGAAAGAGAGAGTGGAATTAATCGAAAGGCTGCCTCAGCAAGAACCATAAAGCCATAAATTAACTAGCATCACACATCCATGACGTCCTCCATGGGATGAGATAAGGTCATCGAGCTTCTTCCACGTGGAAACCTCTTTGTGGTGCTAACGATGAGGCTAGCATCAAAAGAATTCCCACCTTCATGTGGACAGAATAGTGTAATGTCATCACTTATCGTATCGAACGGTCAAATTCCGCTCATTATCAACTCCACTGATTTGTGACCGTAGGATACGAGGGGGACAAGTTGAAGCACTATATATAGGAAGTGACAGTAAAGCGAGTTCAGAATATCACATTTATAGGGAGCACTGCATAGCTTACAAGCTTGTAAGAGATGGCTTCCTCCTCTATGATCTCATCGGCAGCCGTTGCCACCGTCAACCGCACCCCGGTACAAGCCAACATGGTGGCACCATTCAATGGTCTCAAGTCTGCCGCAGCTTTCCCAGTCAGTACCAGAAAGGCTAATGACATTACTTCCATTGCAAGCAATGGTGGACGAGTTCAATGCATGCAGGTAACCTAATATAGACAGACTTCATACTTCGATATCGGTAGATTCAGTACAGCTAGCACGCTTAATTTTATTGTACCAACTTGGCAATTAGTCTTCTGTGCTCACTGTTTTTGGTTGTTGTTGTTGTTTCGACCACAACAAAATGTTCATACATTTTAAATATAGGTGTGGCCACCAACTGGATTGAAGAAGTTCGAGACTCTTTCTTACCTTCCAGATCTCACAGAGGAGGAATTGGCCAAGGAAATTGATTACCTTCTTCGCTCGAAGTGGGTTCCTTGCTTGGAATTCGAGTTGGAGGTGATAAATCCAATCCCATAATCACACAATTCTCACTAATTATTGTTGTTATTATTACGAGGAGATGATTAATTAAGGACAGAGAGTAGAAATGTAGAATTGGAGCCCTGCTTTGTGCTTTTTATCACTAGAGTACTAAATTAATTGCACCTATACTATCACATTGAACACATTATGATTATAAACACTAAATTGTCGTCTCATTTAACCAGATGCTTGAGTCTGACATGGTTATTGAAATTAGAAGCTCAATCAAAATTATGAATGTATGAAAAAAGGAATTAGTCTATGCATGGTCGATTCAGTGATAACTAGATGGGAATCTTTAGCTGTATATACCTTGTAAAAACACAGACTTATTTTTTCTTTTGTGAAATTAATTGTATATGTTGGATTATGCAGAAAGGTTGGGTCTACCGTGAGCACCACAGCTCACCAGGGTACTATGATGGACGCTACTGGACTATGTGGAAGCTACCCATGTTTGGATGCACTGAGGCATCTCAAGTGTTGCTTGAGCTTGAGGAGGCAAAGAAAGCTTACCCTAACGCCTTTATCCGTATAATCGGATTCGACAACACGCGTCAAGTGCAGTGCATCAGCTTTATTGCCGCCAAGCCAAAAGGTGTCTAAGTCGTCCCAGAACTTGATGTGTCCCTAGCTATATCTGTTAGGGCCTTAAGGGTGGTTTGTTTAAATTGTACTTAGACCTTGGCAAAATGCTTTACCTCTTCCTTTTTTATTGGGTTTTTGGAGATGAATATCATTCTACTTTGTTTTTGTTTTTAGCTTCTGGATTCGGATGCTGAATCGGGCGAGAATTGTTGAATAAAAAGTAGATTATTTTTAAATCCGGATGATCCATGCTCGTGAAAAATGCTTTATTTTTACTGGCAGCTTTGGTTTTCATGCATCTAGTGTTAATTTGATTTTAAGTACCCTTGGAAGAATGGTTCTTGCATGTGGCTAGCTATAATTAGTCTTCAAAAGAGTATGGAATGAAATTGTTTACTATAATTATCTTGGTTTTTAACCTTGGAGCAGGTTATATATCCCTTAATCCTCCAAGATACATGGATAATGTCATTAATTAGGCTTTGGACACAAGATTAATGTTCTTAATGAAGAATTCCAACGTGATTTATTCGCAATCCTTGGTTAGACTCCCTGCCCAGTGCCTAAGAGCCAACTTGTCCAAGAAAAGACCATTTTTAGCTTACAATCACTTTGAAGCAGAAGAATGACTCTCATGACTACAAATGGAGTTCAAATATGGTAACCTAACTGCATTAAGAGCTCGACTTAAAATTGGCTATACATATATATATACATGCTCCTTAATGTTCATCATCAGCCTGCAATTATCTTTCTATTTATAACAGCGATTGAAAGGGCACAGAACGTACACAACTCCCAACTCTTTTAGGCATAAAACCATAGCAGCAAATGGAGAAATATTCAGACTCAGCTTCATTCATTGGTTTTAATTACTAGAACTCTAATCTAAGCTCATTAATGGACCTGAAATTTACAAATTTGAGTGAGCATTTGAGCTACTAGCTCAGTGTATACCACGTACCTTTATGAAAATGTCATATCCATCATGGAATTTAAGCATCTTGTATTGTATGTATATATAGACATTCCATATCAGCTAGGGTCCCCAAGTGCTTAACACTGACCCAGAGGAAAATAACAGCCTGAGATTACAAAGTCTACGGACTAGTATACTCCCTTTTGTTTTTGTTTTTTGGATCTCGAACTTCAGAAAATAATTTCTTGTTTAGAAATGGACAAAATATTCAAATGAATTAAGAGACAATGAGCGTGATAAACGTAAAAAGGTAGAAACAAATCCCATTTTCTCAGCCCCAAGTTGAGCGGACAGTGTTTTCCCAAAATCTTTCATTAGAGCACTATCCATATGGTTCAGTCATTTTTTTTTCTTTTAAAAAACTTGCATGGTTTCAGTCATTGATAGCTACACTTGTGGACATGCCATAAATAAGATAAGATGAAGGTAGAGAGATAAGAAGTGTTCCTTTCTTTCATTTTAGTTGCTTCCATTTTGTGTTTAAAATCTCAATGTCAAGGTGCTTTTCACCATATAGAATTAAGATGACACATAGATTTGAGGGGTTTTTTTTTTTTTTTTTTTTATGTGCCGGAAGAAATAAATATAAAAGAGATAGAAACGTGTCTAGTAGTTAAATGAATGAAAACAAAAATATAAAAATAAATTTATTTCTTTGATAATTTTAAAATAAATTTATATTATTTTAAAACATGATTTTTTTTTAGTAAATTGAGATAGTATCCAAAAGCCATATATGAGAACAACAATTTACAACAATTTTATGTCTCGTGTACTAGAAAGTAAAAAATATAAACCAAAGTATGGGTTCTATAACTAAATTATTTTTTTCTTACACTTTGCCATCTTGTATTGCTGAATTCATTCCTCTATTTTTCTTTCAATAATTTCATTATTGATACATTATTGTTTTTTACTCTTATTAGAAAATAATATAAATTATATTTTAAAATCTCACATAACAGTTTAAATTTTTGAATTGAGATAGATTTTTCATATGATGTGTGTTAAAAAATAATATATAAAAATTATATCTTGAAAAATCATTTAAGAGCTTAAGTTTTTTAGTTAAGATGATTATTTAATATATAGTTTTTTTTAAAAGAACCATAGATGTTCTTCAAGCTAAAAAAATTATATTGTAAGATTTGCTCTCTCATCTTTGATTTGTAGAAATTACCATAACTATGTTCGTTTTTTTCCTTCTAAATTATATTGTGAGATATGCCAATTAATTGTCAAGAATCTCTTTCGCATGGAACTTGAAAAAGAAATGCAAGATTTCAATATATGCTTATGGTCACAATGCTAAATCAGGTCATTGTCATTCCAACGGTCGAATGTTACAATAACTTCCAATTTTGATGTTTGTCTTTTACAATTTTGGTTGATTAATTATTATAGAATAATCTAAACCACTACTCCAAGATGTTCCTCACGAGGCTCCGATCATTATTTTACACGCAATCTCTTACCATCATAATCATAAGAATAAAGCTTTTATTTTTGTGGAGTAATGGATGCCAATTGGGCTCTTTCTTGCTTCTCCCATGGGTTAGACCCATTTGTTGTGGCTGCCAATTGGGTTCTTTCTTACTCTTGTCTTGGGTTTGCCGAAGAAGAGACCAAAAAGAAGTAATAATTTCTCAACTTTGAACTATATTAAAATTATTCTTTTTTGGAAAAAGAAAAACTTCATGATATTAATGTGATTGATTTGGTACACCTGCACCATGTAATATAATTGAATTGATTCACATGAACATCTAATAATTTCTTACCTCATGCAACCAGTTTTGGTCCATTAGCATGAATTATGGTTCTCTTGTCTTCTTTTTTATTATTTTTCGGTTCTTGGTTTCTAAAGGGAAAAGAAAGTTTTGTTGGATTCTGACATAGAAAAAAATTGTTTTTGCATTTTCCTGCTATGAAATTAGTTAATATTGATGTGCACGGATTTTATTTGATGAGATGAACTTGTTAATATTACCTAAAAAAATATACTAGAAAATTGGCTTTTTAAGTAAAAGAAATTCATTTTTTTAGAAAATATTATCCAAACACGTTCCCAAATAATTGTACAAATCCATCTTTTTTCGTTGACAGACAACCAATTCTGAATCTCAACATCGTCATCGAATTTTTCTTAAAAGATTTAAAACAGTGATAAGAATTAAACTCTTAATTATTACAAATTAATGTAATATTATGTTAAATAGCCATTTTAATTTAAAAAAATTAAGGTATTGATTGACACAATATATAAATATGATTTTATATTATTTTTTAATAAGAATTACTCATATTTCTCAATATTATGGAATATGTTGTAAAATAATAAATATTATGTTTTTTTTTGTATAGATTTATCTTGTGCACTAGATTACACCATAACACATATATACTGTCCTAATCTTATAAATAGAGGAGGGAGCTACCTAATTAGTCCTCTCTTCAAATTATCACAAACTTTGTTTCAACTCTCAACAATTAATTTTATTTTATAAATCTAAAGTCTTAAATAACACAAAATGCATTACTATTCTCATCTTTTGGCTGCCGGAGAAGAAAGTAAAAAAGCAAGAAACATATTTTAAGAGGAATTTAATGGATGTTAATTAATTAATTATTTAACCAAACCCTAACATCTTTTTTATTGAAATGGAAAATATTGTCTTATTGCTTCTAGGTTAACAATGTTGAACTTGTCTTACATATATAATTAAGGTCACCACCTAAGTGAATTAATTTTTTTTAATATAAATTTCTCATAATATTGATTTTAAGGTTTGAATCCTGGATAATTAGTGAACAACAACCACCTGAAGGATTCTAGTTTTTTAATATCGAGAATAAAAAGGTTTGTAAAATATCGTGATTTATTGTCTGGTGGTGCACATCTTATTTATAGAGCATGTCGAGCAATATTACAACAGGTAATTAATATACAAAGTCAACGTAAACATTTATAGTTATTGTCTATAATAAATGGATTGCCTATAATGATGCTATTGTCTATAATCAAGGGATTGCCTAGAATCATAGGATTGAGTTTTGGTAAAAGGTACAACATGATTTGAAGAGGATCTTATGGATCCTTCTATATCTGTTATACCGCCTGCAAGCCTAGCATCTCAGAATCAAAGATGCGAAGCTTGGAATGTAAAAAAATAAAGGCAGGTTGGTCGAGACTTTTGGTGAGAATGTCAGCAATTTGTAAGTAAGTGGGAACATAACGAATCTTGAGTTCTCTGATGGCCACCAGTTCTATCACAAAATGATAATCCAAATCAATATGCTTAGAATGCTTATGAGAGACTAGATTGACAACGAGAAAAATGGAGCTTTGATTGTCACAAAGCATAACCGAAGGAGATGGAAAAGACATATGAAAATCTCAAAGAAGATGCTGTAGCCACTTAACCTCGGTGGCAGTAAGGGCCAATGCCTGATATTTAGATTCACAACTAGATCGAGAAATCGTTGGTTGCTTCTTGGAACTCCAGGACAATAGATCACCACCGAAATAAACGACATAACCAAAAACTGATCGACGTGTATCCGGACACCCAGCCCAGTCGGAATCTGAATAAGCAATGAGTTCTCTAGAAGAAGATGGAGTGAAAGATAAACCAAACCGAAGAGTCCCCTTAACATAATGTAATATCCTTTCAACAACTTGAAAATGAGAAATAAATGGCTTATGCATGAACTGAATGACAACACTTACAACGTGAGCAATATCAAGACGAGCGATTGTAAGATATTGAAGGGCACCTACGAGCGACTAGTAGAGGGATGGATCATCAAAATCAGGACTAGTTGTGGAAAGATGTTGAGCGATTACCATGGGAGTACCCACCGGTTTGGAGTAACTAGCTGTGCACACTATAAGATCTCATGCTCGTACATGACTTGGCTAAGAAAAAGACCAATAGATGTGCGATGAGCTTCCAAGCCCAAAAAATAGTTCAAGGATCCAAGGTCTTTAGTGGCAAATTCACGAGTTAGCTTGCCAACAAATGCATTTAGGAGTGCTGAATGGCTGCCAGTCATGACAATATCGTTAACATAGAGTAATAAATAGATCAAGTCATCATTCTTAGAGAGAACAAATAAAAATGAGTCAGCAAAATTATAAGTAAAGCCACAAGCCAAGAGAAAAGAGCTGAAGTGATGGAACCATGCTTGTGGAGCTTGTTTGAGGCCATAGAGAGCTCAAAGAAGCCTACAAATATGTGTAGGATATTGAGGATCAACATTGCTAAGGGATTGATCCATATAAACCTCTTCCTGTAAAAGGCCATTAAGAAATGTATTTTTGACGTCAAGTTGCCGGAGAGGCCAATTATTTGAGACGACCAGTGATAAAACAACTCTGACCGTTGAAGCCTTGACAACATGACTAAATGTATCAGTGAAGTCGAGGCTCGGTTGTTGGGTGTAGCCCTTTGCAACAAGACGAGCTTTAAAACGATCCACAGTGCCATCAGATAGGTATTTGATGTAAAAAACCCATTTGGAGCCCACAACATTTTTGTTAAGTGATGGAGGTACCAAATCCCATATATGATTCTAATGAAAGGCCTGAATTTCTTCCTCCATGGCAGCAATCAAATCTGGATGTCTAACAGCGGACTTGAAGCCTTTGGGCTCACGCATGGTGAGAAGAGATTGTAATAGGTTAGTGTGAGGAACGGTGCACATATGGGATAGGTGAGAAGGCTTGAAAATTCCTAATATAGCCTATGTTTGCATCGAATGAGTGCTAATTGGAGAAGGATGGCTCGAGGCTGAAGGAGAGGATACATTAGTGATAGGATCCACATTAGCAGCCAAAAGGGTTGAGGCATGCGAAGGTTCATGCACTAAAGGGATAACCTGCAAATCTGAAAGAGGTACAAAATTAGAAGATGAGTCAGTTAAGTAAGAACCACACGGATGTGGTATAGTAGCAAGCTAAGTCGGTAATTCAACCACTAGAATGGTAGTAGGCTCAAGAAATGCATTAACAAGAGAGTTAGGAAAGGGCCTAGAGCAAGGAGTTCCTTTAAAAGGGTAATTAAGTTCATAAAAAATAGCATGCCTGGAAATAAATACATGGTTAGTAGAATGATCAAGACAACGAAAGCCATGGTGAGACATATTGTAGCTAAGAAAGACACAGGGATGATTTCGAGGGCTTAATTAATGAGAAGCATAATCACGTAAGTATGGAAATACAAGGCAACTAAAGGGATGAAAATTGTAATAAATAGAAGACTTATCATACAGAAACTCAAAAGGAGATAGACCATCAAGAATTGGTGTGGGCAACTGATTAATGGTGAAAGTAGCCGTTCTAAAGGCATCAACCTAAAATTACAGAAGGACATAGGAGTGAAAAGGCATTGCTAAACTAGTTTCAGTTATATGTCGATGTTTGCACTCAATACGACCATTTTAGGCCGATTTATAAGGACAAGACATTTGATGATGAATGCCACAGTTTAGTAAATGATCTTGAAAATTATGATTTGTAAATTCAGTGCCTCCATCACTTTGAAATACTTTGATTTTAACTGAAAACTGATTTTCCATAAATTTTTGAAATTGAAGAAAAATGCAGAAAAAATCTGATTTAAACTTTAAAGGATAGAGCCACGTAAATCGGGAATGATCATCAACAAAAATGACATAATATTTATAACCCAAATTGGATGGAACATGAGATGGACCCTATAAATCACAATGAATAAGATCCAAAACATGAGATGCTTGTTTGTCATTATATTGAAATGGTAGTCTATGACTTTTTGCGAGTTAAAAACTAGAGCAAATAATGGGAGTAGGAAGCAAAGAAGTCATACATAATATACACTTTTTATTCAAAGGAGAAATAATAAAGTGAGACACATGGCCCAAACGAGCATGCCAAACATCAAATGAAGCTCGAGGATAATTATTAGAGAAAATAGAAATTAAGGATTGATATCCACGCTCAAGCACATTAAAGCCATTGTCATGCCGCCCGGTTGCCACCTCCTTTCTTATGACTTGATTCTGTATAATAAAGTGGTCATTAGTAAAAGTGATAGAAAAAAGGAAATCAGAGGTAAGTTTACTGATTGAAATCAGATTTTTGGTTAAGCCAAGCACAGATAAGACATCTTTTAAAGTAAAGGAGGGGGTGTGAGAGAGGGTACCAATGTTATAAATGAGAAGAGAGGCACCATTATCGACAACAACACAATCCTTATCAGTGTACATATCAATCTTATCCAATTGAGCAATATCATTAATCATGTGTGCAGTGGCTCCAGTGTCCATATACCAATAAGAGGCTTGATTATTATTAAGGCTGCATGAGGTAAAAACCTCTACAAGGTTGGCAGCATTTGAAGAATGGGAGTAACGGTCTCGACAAGAAGAGGTGTAATGCCCTTCCCCACGACAAATTTGACAATGAATAGGGCGGTTTTGTTGATGACGACCACCACAACAGCTACGACCCTAACGAGAAGCAAAACCACCCTCACGAGCATAGACAAATTTGTTACTGTGATAAGTGGTGAAGGCGGCATAAATGGGTCCCATGAAAGGCAGCTCCAGTGATTTAAATTTTTTTTCATAACTCTCCGTCATGGGAACAATTTCAATAAAAAAAGGGAGATGAAAGAGATAGCTGTGTAGTAGAAAATATAGAGAAAGCAAATCCAACTCCACGTAAATACTAGTGTATTTTATTGAGATCATCTATGGAACGACCTATTGCAGCAAGCTGGTCACAAACGGATTTGAACTCATATGAATATTCAATAACAGACCGAACATTTTTCTTTATGTGCTGCAATTCATCTTTTAAATACATCTCTTGGGATTTAAAACGATGGCTGAAGGTGGTCTCCAAAGTGGACTAGACGACATGCGAAAAGGTTAGGCCAACAACAACAAACATGACTTCTTCAGTCAATGAAGCAAGGAGGAGGCTTAGTAAAAGTTGATCGGTCTGCTGCCATTTAGCAAATGTTGGATTGACAGTGACAGAGTAATCAAAACTGATAGTTGCATAAGGAGATTTAATGGAGCCATCAACATATCCAAGAAGATGTTGACACTATAACAATGACAATACTTAACCATGACAATATTACAGAATATCTTGCAAGGTAATTAACTGTACGCCAATATTACAGAATATCCTTTTATTGATTATTGTTGTATTTGATATACAAGGTTTATCAAATGGGAGGTAGTGCTGCTATTTCACTGTCTTTACTAAGCTTAAGCCCTGAAAGAAAAGTCTAGTGCTATAACGAGTATTTTGTCAATGGATATGTCTTTCATACTGAAGAATACGGACATGGAAGAAAGACATACAACAACGATATTTGTATAAAGGGATCAACTTCTAGTGAGTTTGAAGTTGACTACTATAGTATATTAGAAGAGGTCATCGAACAATATCATAGCGAGCAGAATAAAGTGTTTTTATTCAAATGCTATTGGTATGACATAACTGACAGAGGAATCTGAGTAGATCCTCACTATGGTCTCGTTGAAATCAACTCAAAAGCTATACTCTGCAACGTAAACGATTCTTTGTTTGTGTAAAGCAATGCCAACAAGTTTATTACACATACACCCCTTCCTTTAGAAAGGACCGATCAAGAGTTGATTGGTTATTCGTTTTAAAAACCAAACCCAGGGGTCGTGTTGAGGTTGTTCAGGATGAGAACGAAGACACAAGTGTGTTAGATGAAGTCTTTCAAGCTAGTGAGTTGGTTGAACCATACGGAGTTACTCCTTCGATTAACTTTGAAGAAAATTCAAATTTTCGTGTTTTCGATGATAGTCTGTTGATGTTGACACAAAGGAGTTGAATGTTGTTTTGAGCTATAGTGGACTAGAGAATGTTGATGAAGAAGATGATAACCACATTGAAGAGTGCGATGAAGCTGATAAGAATTCAATTGAGGACGAAGATGAAAATTCTGACTAAATATGCTGTAAAGCCTTTTTTTATAATGTAATATTATGGATGATATTTTGAAACATGAAATATTTATTTTATAATTGTTTGCTCTTGTTATTGTGTTATGCGTGCTGTAAGTTTGTAATTTAAGCGTTTGTGCAGGAGGATAGACAGGCAATACAAGCAAAACATTCCAAAGCTAGCCACAATCACCGACGGCTATACCAACGGATCATGTGCCATCGATATTTTACAAAGAGATGGAAAAAAATTACAGCATTTTGCCACAATCACCGACGGATTGTGTGCCGTCAGTATTTTACAGAGAGTTGGAAAAAAATTACAGCATTTTGCCACAATCACCAATGGCTATACCGACGGATTGGTTCTCGTCGTTATTTTACCAAGAGTTGAAAAAAAATTACAACCCCTGCCATAATCATCGACGCATTTCCTGACGGCATCACCAACGGATGGCGCACATTCAAATGTGTGCGACTATCACACTGCCTGGTCGGTCGGCACAGTTATTGACGGCATCACCGATGGACGTGGAAAATTCAATGCGCGCGTGCTGTGACAGCTTTTTACCGACAGATGTGCCGACGAACTTTGTAAAATCTGAAGGGATTTTCCAAATTTTAGTGCAAAATTCAAAAAATACCGACGGAAATTACCGACAGAATTCAATGCCACCGCCTAAAAAATATTATTCGATGTTCCGTCGGTAATTCCGTCAGTAAAACTGCATTATAAAACCGACCCCCCCTCCGCGGCTCAGTTTTTCTCGGCTCCTCTCATTTCTTCTCTCCTCCTCCTTCTCTTCTCCTCCTGCAAATCATTTGTGTTTGTCATTGTATTTTTATTGTTTTGATTGTAGTTTTCAACATATTAAAAGGTATGATTTTCCTTTCTTTATCTTTGTATTTTTTTACTTTTATTTTATTTTAATTATGATTATTTTTGTGGTGTTCTTTGTTTTGTGTATTGTTTGTAGATAAAATCTTGAAATCAACACACTATTAATGTAAACATTTTTCATTCCTAAAGTCTTTATTTTTTCTTTGTATTTGTTTAATTTATTTTATTGTTTATATTGCCATAATAATTAAAAATTTTGTTAAATTTGAATTGCTATTGTTGAATTTACATTTAAAATGTTAATTGAAATATATAATTAAATTTAATTAGTTTATCTTAATTTTATTATATTATTGCTTGTTATATTTTTTATTTTTTTGATTAATTTTAATTGTTATTTATGAATTTGTATACATATTAGTTGAAAATATATAGATGTTGAATTTCTATAGATGTTATGTTGTATAGAGTTGATTTTGCAATATTTGGGTAATTATCAATATTTATGGGTGTGCAAATTGTGGCTAATATCTAATATAGGGGAGGTGCTAGTGAATTTTTTTAAATAATTAAATTTAATTATTTAATTATTCATATGAATTTGTGTAGAATGAAAATTTAATTATTTTATTGTTTGTATTGTAATAATTATTTGAAAATTTAGTCTCTTTTAATTGTTATTTTTGAATTTTCCATGGAAATGGTAATTGGAAATGAAGAATTAAATTCCATTGTTTTATCTCAATTTTATTCTATTATTGATTGTTATGTTTTTTATTATTTCCATTAATTTTAATTGTCATTTATTCATTCTCTATAGATGTTAGTTGAAAATATATAAATGTTAAATTTCTATGGATGTTAGGTTGTATATAAAATTTTTCAATGGAGTCAATTGGTTTGTGGTTATTGTAAAGATTTGCAGGTTTAAAAACTGTGGGTAGTCTCCAGTATAGGGGAGGTGCTGCCAATTTTTTTTAAATAATCAAAATTAATTATGTAATTATTCGTATAAATTTGTATAGATGCGTAGAATGAAATCAATAGCACGTCGTCGGCAGACGGTTGCAGCTAGTTCTTCTAGCAGCGAGGATGACTTATCCTTAGGTGCTGATCATGAAGAGGCAGCGATGATAACTTTTAATTTCCAGCTTATTTAGAATAAATTATTTTTATAATTTTATATCTTTTACTATTTTTATTTTAAATAAACTATTTATACACAACATAAATTTGAGTGGGATAGCGCGAACAACAATGTTGTGTGGAGGGTATGGGAGAATCACGCGGCAACTAGGTAACATAAAAAATAATATAATTTTTTGTTCTAAATTCTAATTTGTTACTATGAAAGTAGGTTGCGTGATTTTTGGTATGACACAAAAAAAGCAAAAAGATATGCGAGAGATAACGGTCTTGAAGGATGGAATGAGGTGGCGGTTTGGTGGGAATTCAAACCGCCATTCATCTTGGGAGATATATGAACACAATATATTGAGTACGTGACGTCTGAGCGGTCAACCAGAACTGAAAAATTCATGGTTAGGTGACCACACACACCGGCGGCTCCGTCCCGTTCAGTGCACATGCAAAGCGGATGATAAGATTAATTGAAATGACATATATCTTTAATTAATTTGTTGTTTCTTATAAATATATTTAACTTGTAACCTTTTTTTTTCCTTACAGGCTATATCTTTTGGACGTGAGCCGAGCCCAATGGAATTGTTTGTAGAGACGCACGTGCAGAGTCAAGACCGCTAAAAGGGGGTGCAACAGTTCGTGGACAACCGTGCTCAACATTTCATGGTATGTTCGTTCAATCATTTTATTTCTTAAGTTATTATTTTCTTGAATTGAATATGATGATTTTTTAAAAAAATTTCAAGAGATCTATAATAGCCGGTTGAGGGAGAGATAATAGCCGGTGGAGGGAGAGATATGGGTACAATCCTTTGACCCATCCAAATTTTGATCTGGATTTATGGATGGAGGTAGGATCGTCTGGTGGACCCGATAAAAATCGGATCTACGGGCTCTCCAACACTACGACCGAAAACTTGCGGACGACCTGTAGTCTCTCAACCATTGGAAGCTTTCCATCAGTATGGAGTACCCAATCTGACGAGTTTATGGCCTTGAAACAACAATATGAACGACTCTCGACGGATTATGATCAGCTCCGTCAAATGGTCATGGACATTTGATCAAGGATAGGTGATGATACATCTGCAACCTCTTTTTAGTCGTATGGTTCCGGGAACAACCAGCCTCCTCCTCCTCCTCCTCCAGCTCCGTTGCTATTCTAGTTGAATTTTGTTTTTGAAACACATTAAATTTGTAATAAATATTTGGATGAATATTATTTAACATTCTTTTTAATGTTTAATACAATTTGATTTGGTTAATTGGTTTTTTTTTACTAGTAATAAACAATTTTTTTAAAATATTTTAAATCAATACCGACGGCCTTACAGACGACACCAAGCCGTCAGTATTTTACCGAGAGTTGCACAAAAATTACCACCCATGCCATAATCACCGACAGATATATTCCGTCAGTGATTACCGTTGCTATTACCGATGGACATATCCATCGGTATTTACAGAGAGTTCTGAAATATTTACTGCCCATTTCACAATCACCGATGGCACGTTCGTGAGTGATTACCATTGAAAATACAGACGGAATAATTCCGTCGGTAAAGTTGTCACGAGAATTTTTTTTTGGCGCGCTCCCTCGTCTTTAACACCATCAGTGTTTGGTTTTTTTTTATTTTCGACCAAATTAGCGACGGAACAAAGAATTACCGATGATCAATATTCTGGTAGAAGGATTCCATCAGTGATGCCGTCAGTAAAAATGTTACCGACGAATTGTGTGTCTTACACTAATAGAATGAATCCGTCGGTAAAACTGTTTAATGGTGTAATGGAGAAGAGCATGTACTTGTAAGTTGTTGGAGATTGCGTTCCCATAATGTGCAGAGGAATGATAGAAACATGCGAGGAGGAGTTATTGGTGTGTTCTGCAAGGCTACTGTTGCTGTGGAAGAACACCACTGGCAGCTGCTTGTAGATGGCTAGCCGGCTGGGTTGCACAACCGATGTTGAGGGAGAAGTCGGCGACAACAACAGTGGAATCCATTTAGGAGAGGAATAGAACAAAATCAGCTGCAAAAAAGAGAGGGAGAGAAGAGTTCTGATGACAGAAGATTCTGATACCAAGTTGAGAATACTCAAGAGGCTTAACCTTTAGTTTAGTCAATCCTTTTCTATTTATATCAATCATTTTCTATTTATATGTATGGGCAATATACAATAGTTAAGATAAAGATTACATAATAGTACCTATAATATTTCCTATATAATATATATTCTATAATAAGGAGAGATTGGTGACAGACAACATTATTTATACTACTCAACGTTGTTATACAGCAGAAATTACAAGTAAAAGACACCAACTGACTCTAGGTAAAACATTAAACTAAGTACATATATAAACAGAAAATACATAGGATATTATACACAGCAATACATGCAGCTGCGTAGGTTTATTTATTTAATGCATACAACATTTTTCTTACTTACTAAGTGAGGTATATATAACCTCACCCTAGCTCCTTCGCTTCCTAGATCCGTTCTCGTGCTCTGTGGGCCTTTGGGAAATGATCATCCATGTCTCTAAAGTTCCATATGTCATCCCACCAGAGTTCCTCTTCAGTCATTCCACCAACAAAACCTTTCACCAGCACCTCCATCGCTTGATTCTCATTGGTTCTGTAGCTCACTGGCCAGTACTCCTCCCACCACGCAGGCCCTTCATTTTCCTCCACGATCACCTCTCCTCTCATAGTTTCAGCCACCATTTGGTGAACAGTTTCAGAATCAAGGATGACTGCAACGTCAAGAATAGGCTCATCATCAATGATTTCAACGGCTTCAACATTGTCAAGTGTCTTGCCTTGATCTTTCAACATGCACGCTTCTTTGTTTGGTGAAGCCTCCACCTTTCTCTTGGTGTTGGACCTAGCCTTTCTCCGCCTTTCAGTGACCACAAAGCAACGATTCTTCTTTGCTCTCAGCCCGTTCTTTCTAGCTCTTGCATGCATTCTTGCTATCCTTGAGTCGTTCTCATTCTCTTCCTTGCTTCTCTTTCCAATCCTTCCTTCATACACGGCGCTCACTCTTGCTTTCTTCATTTTGAGAGAGGGAGAGAGATTTTTGTGAGCTAAGGAGAAGAAACAGGGTGAGAAACAAAAGGAGAGAGCAAGATCTTTTGATGGTGACTAGCTAGTGAAGAGAGTGTGAATATAAATAGGCCATTAGGGTTTGGTAACATGCAGGTGTCCACACAAATGGAAATCTTCCGTTTAATTTTCTAGGGCTTCATTTTTTTCTCGAGAAGATATCTATTGATATATAATACTTCCATAGTCAAGTTAAGCTACGAGATATCAGGGGAGGAGAAGATTTGTATTCTAAATATCAAAGGAAACAAGAGACAAAAAGTAATGACCTTGCAGAAAAAAATAGAAAAGAATCAAGAGAAGAAATTAAAGGAACTTCGAGCGTTTCTTTTGGTTCATCTATACGTGGCCATGCACATAGGGCACGTGGAGATCTGCCATGCAAAATGAGGGACTCACCACCGGCCGACAAGGAGGTTGGCTAGCTATGACATTTCCACTCCTTTTGGGTGTTTTCCTTGGTTTAGTTAATGGTTTTGTCTTTCATTTTTTTGTCTTTTTTTTTTCCGGTGAGTGGATAGGGAAAATGGAAAAGGAAAAGGAAAAGGAAAAGGTTGATGATTCTTGTTTGTTGTTATTAAACATGGTTTTGCATGTGATGACCACGTTGACACTGATGCTTAAGTTTGTTACAACTCACTCTCTTTATGGTGTGTTTGGTTTGATTTCAATGTATAATGTTCTTTATCATGAAGGTTTAAGGGAGAAAGGGAAATGAAAGGAAAAGCTTGGAGTTATAATGAAGCGTCTTCTCCATGTTTTTCAAATATTGCAATGTTATATATTTCCTATAAAACAAAAAAAAAAAAGAGTCAATTATAACTAGAAAAATTAAAAAAAATTACAAGAATTAAAAAAAAAAACTTACGACGAATGCCTCAACAATGTTATTTACAAACTTCTTCATCCCTTTCCCTTTATCTGCCTTTCTTGTATAGATTTCCTCATATAACTCAATTGAAGTAGGCCCGCGCCCAAACTGTTATTTTTGCAAAATAAATAAGTTGTAAATAAGTATAACAAATAAATATCGTATTAAAAAAAAAGTAGTTTAAAATTTTTGTCAAACACTTTAAATGGTTGACAAATGGAAGCCCTTCACCAGTGTACTTGCTCAACGAACCTTCAACGAACCATATGTTTTTTTGTTTTAGTTACGCGATCCAAATCACGATCACCTTTAAAGTTCTTTCGATGTCACAAACTCTTGAAAGATCACCTAGTTATCCTTTGTCATGTGACTTGGTCTATATTTCTTTCATACCTTGACGTCATTAAAGCCTACTAAGTTTTTTATATATATATTTATAGATATCATACCACAAATCACACAACCTGGTACAAAAACATTTGTTAAATATCCATGAGATTTTAAAGATTTTAGATGTTTTTATAATCATTTATCTACTTCAAATGTTTTTGAATATCATTACTTTTCTTTTACAATTATGTTTATGTAATTTAACATATTTATTGAAAAAGTATGCATAAGAAGTACAACATTAAGTCAATGAATTCCAAAAAAAAATTATATTAATTGTCAAAAAAAATTACATACACAACAAAAAATAATTTAATTGTAAAAGTAATCCAATATATGAAACTTAATTGGTTGTTGGCGTAATAACATATATATCAATTATAAATCTCTACCCTTTTATTACCTTTTCCTTTAAAATTTTCATCCAATACAAAACTCAACCTTAAAATTAAAGATATTTTCAAAAAAAATTAGACATAGGAGTCATGTATCCAATCTAGTTAAAAATGGGTTATCCATACTTAGACTAATTCAACACTAAAAAAAAATCTTATCATGACATAATAGGACAATAACTATTAGTATTATGGAGGGTGCAATTAAACAAGAGATTGAGAGACTTACCTTTAAAGAGATAAAGAAAGAAAGAGGGGGGGTTATGCAGTGAGTGAGAGTTGGTTGGTGATGAGAGAGAGAGAGAGAGAGATGATGATGGTAGAGAGAGAGAGGGGTGACAACGTTTTTTATATGAAAATTAGCAGCAGAGATGAAATGGGGAAGATCAAGTTCTAACCTATAATCATTGATAGAGTTTTTATTGATGATTCCATCGGCATATTAACATTTCAACAAAATCACCGATGGAAATTTAATTATTTTTTAATATTTTTTAGTTATATCGATAATTCCATCGCCCTTTCTCAAACATATTGTAATTTTATGATAAAATTGCATGTCTGTTGATCATTCCATCGCTATTTTTTATAATTTGTTTTACTTATTATAATCTCATAGTCAATCTAAATACACAACAACAATAACACCAAGCATTTTAAAGCCAAGATATACGTTTTGTGGTTCCATTGAAAACCGAAGATGCACATTATTAAATTGTTTTTCAGTTTCACCATCAGAAGGGTGCACCATTACTCCATCCATCGCATCACGTGAATGATATCATGTCATGTGCCTAACAGTCTTTGGAGACATAAATAACATTTGCAACCTAGAAGTGATTGAGAAGTATCACTTTTTTTATATGCAATAAGTTTCCTTCCTTTACCATTATTGAGCTTGTATTGAGCATGCTAATAAGATTTGCACTTGAGAAAATTTGTATATCCACTATAGTACAACATGTAAAAGTCTGGACACATATCAATTTTTTAGTATTTTAGGCAAAAAAATGTTTCATAATGGACTTTGCAGCATAAAAGTTCTCTTTCAGCCTATTCCTTTCAGGTATCATACTTTTAACCATTTAATGATGCTATCATAATCGGCTTCACTCGAACTATAATCTGACTTGATGGTAAACACTTATGCAATGACCGATAATTTACCCATCCTATAATGACTTATTAGAATCTTTCAAAAGTTAAAAAAAACCTAGCTACATCTACATTTGATTTTTTTACTTTAAAAGATGTTTCGTGAGCCTTCATCTAAATAATTATGATTCATTCTTATTGCAACCACCATCACACTTTTATAAGGATTAATATTATCATTCACAAACCCATGTATTGTGGAACTTTTTATTCTTACAATTCACACATGGATATCCAATTTCTCCTGCACTAATATTCTTCAATTTATAAAGTACAAAATTAATAAAACATTCAACCTCTTGAAGATAATCTTCCCTATATATCCCTTCATGTGCATTTTGATAAATCCAAGAATAATCATTCATTGCTTAATTATGAAGCCTATATATAATAATATTGATTTTGTAAATTCCATAAAAAAAATATTTCTATAAATTTTCAACTTAACAATAAAATTGACAAAATATTATTGGTACCTATTAAAATAACTCATCATTTATCAATTATAGCATACTTAAATTACAAAATCAAACTTAATTTCATCAAGTGGCAACAAAATTCAATTTCCCTCAAATCCCAAACAAACCCTAGCATATAAATCATACATTAATATAATAAATTTCTCTAGGAAAAAGCTATAAAACATTTAAATATAAAAGCAAACTATAAAAACCATAAACAAATCAATAAATTAACCTAAAACATAAATGAGTTACAAAAAATGGGAGGGTTTGCTTACTTTGTGTATCGAAGCTTCATGAAAAATCTAACAATTAATACTGACAGTACTAATAGATGTAGATCGATGTTAGTGTATTGGGGTGACTAGCTTTGTGAGAAAATGAGGGGGGGTTGCAGGTATTTTTTGGGAGGAGGAGGAGGAAGAAGAAGAAGAATATGGGGAGGAACTTTTGGTTTTAACTTATTTACATTTGCCAACAGAAATATTATATCAGCAATTCCATCAATAAATCATAACGTATAAAATTATCAACGGAATTGCCGAAGGATTCTTTATCATTTTTTTTTCTTTTTTATGTAGTTGGACATTCCATTGGTAATTACCAATAAAATGCGACCCTTCATTATTCACATCGAAAATTGCCAACAAAAATTCTTCGTCACAATACAAAATGTTTTCTATGTGTTCCCATTTCTATTTCCTAATTTTCTGGTAGCGTGTGAGTGTTAAGAATAATTGAGATTTTTTTTAATGAAAGTGATCATAATTTTATTAAAGATCAAGGGAAAGCAAAGTACAAAAGCCACAGAGAATAATTGAGAGATAAACCAGTTGGTTATAGAGAGCAAGAAAAATATTTTTGTAGGCATTTTGATTGTTTGAATTAGTGATTATAATTTGTAATATATAAGGAATTTTTCTCCCTTTTTAACCTTTTGAATTCTAATCTTAGAATTAACATCTGAAATATCAAAACTAATCCAACAGGGAAGGTTGGATCTTTAATATCGCTCAGAAGCAAGATTACATAGTCTCGACACCTTGTCGACAAGAGGCTGGGTAGAAATTAAATTGCACAAGTATTATCCCTCATGGTATGGACTTTATAAGAAAACATCTTGGTCAAATTTGGCAAGGTAAAGGAAATTAACAAATTTTGTCACTAGTTAATAATGCAATGAAAAAGGCTGTTGACTTTATTGATTCCTAGAAAAATTAAATAGATTTCTCTGCAAGCCATTTTCATAGCAATGGATTATTTTCCTTGGGAAAATCCATTTAGTTTTCACCTAGGTAGCTCTTTCTTCTTTTGATTTTTCAAATTACATCTCATTTTAAAAATCTTGCAGTCGTTAAGCTATGTATTTTGGAAATATCATATTTGTTTGAGAAAGATAAAAACCATTTTTGAAAAAGAAAAAAAAAAGGAAGAAAGCGTTTGGAAAAAAGGCATTATAAGACCAAGATTCTTCAAAGACTATAAAAAATTTAGCCTCATCCTTCCTATAAAAAACTAGTGGCAAGGTGCTCATCAAAACAATAGCCAAACATCGACTTTGAATTTTGATCAACCTACGTAATCAATCACCAAGAATCTCGAGCCCTTTCTTTCACATGGAAAACAACGTGTAGGAAACATTTTCTGTATCTGATGCAACACAAGAAAACAAATCAACTAAAATTGGTGTCATAAAAAGACATATCCACCAATTTATCCCTTGGTTACCTGTCAAACTCATTACTTCCCAAAAAAACATCCCTATGTTATGCCACAATAACAAGCTGATGACCGTTAATACAACCACGCACCCAGGTCCCAAACTATTATATGGATGTGTCATTTTGCATGATGTTGTTAGTTGATGCTCCAAAAATAGTTTTATATTACTCTCTAATACACCATTTCAAATAAAAGTTTTTTGGGTTTGAAACTTGAACGAGAATGGTGAGATTCGAACTCTTAAATGCTTGGTTATCAAGGCTTTAGTATCATGCTATAAAAGCATCTTAACCTAAATACTTATGCTATTTGATGAGGTTTCAAGAATGGTTTTATACCACTCTATCTACTGCTAATAATCACAATAAAGTAATTAAAGAAAATTGCAATCCATACCACCAAATAAAAAAGAAATGCAATACCATCAAACTATTATGGTGTACTAGTTAACATGGTTAACCAAGCAAAACACCTAGTAGTAAAACACTGGAGTAATACCAAACCCTCCTCAAGCTCTAGGAATTGATTCCTGCAACTATTACAATGGACTAGCTAGCATGGTTCACCATGCGAAACACCAAGTAGTAAGACAGTGGAGTAGTATCGAACCTTCCTCGAGCTCTCGGGATTGATTCCCAGAACCATTATAATGTACTATTTATCATGGTTAACAACCATGTGAAACACCTAGTAGTAAAACAATAGAGTAATACTGGACATTCCTTGAGCTCCCAAGATTGATTCCCGCGTATGAACACTGTTGGAAATCACTAGTAGTGACCATAATACATAAGCTAACACCACTAAAAACACTATGGATGACAACTATCCTAACCCTTCGGTCACCAGCAATATATGGCAATAACCATCAACCATCTTACTATAGATTTTACTTGTATGCACAACACCAGGAAATAACATTGAAACCACTTCCTATAAACTAACTATTTACCAAAATATTGCTTCGCTAGAAAAATAAATAGAGCCTCAATCTAAAGTAATATGCCCAATCCATTTCTCTATGGACCATCCATTTATATAGAAAATACACTAGTTTGTGTGTTTTGTGAATGTGCTTCATGATTTTTTATCCAAGTAAAAATATCCTACTATGACAAGTCAACATGAATAGACAGTTAACCAAAAAATTTAATGCTATCTATGTTCATAAACCAAAGAATGTTCATGTATGTATATTTTCAGATGTTAACTTGAGATTTAAGGATAACAAGCTTGACAAAATCATTTTAGATTACTCAACTATTATAATTTATACAAGCATACCGGTAAGACATCATGCCCACTCTATAGAGAACAAAGCATGACATGAAATCTTCACGAGGAAAACTGATCAGTGAACTCCTTACCTTATTAGGTTGGTCATATCTTCTTTCTTCATGAGCAATGTATTCAGTTGCTCTTTCATACTTTGTTTTTATGAACTACTAAAGCAAACTATAGAAGAAGTTTCAGTATGTCAACAATCAAAATACTAATATTTTAAGTTTAGATCAAAAGAACTCCATACTTATTGGTAGCAAGACAAGCCTTCCAAACTCAAAAAAATCCTCTCCCACCTTACAAACTCTTTTTTCTACACACCCCGTGACAATGAACTGATAAGAAGTAAAGACTTTTAGCCTACAAGAAGTTTTTTATACCTAATATCTATGATCAAGACATTGAACATATAGTAAAACAATCTGACAATGAAAACATGATACAAATACATCTAGTTTTAAAAATTATATTATCACATAAAATGTTGAGCTAACCATGATTTAAAATATTCATAGAATGGAAAACCAACAGTATAGTAACCAATTGTCAAGTAACTCCCTAGTGGGTTTTAAATGGAAGTAGAATATGTCTCTATTAACAATATAATAGACACTCAATGACAAGAGATATCAATTATTCTCACTATTATGGCTGTAAATTTTTGATAAATTGCACGAGAATTTGGCAATATTTCGTATCACGTAATGGATAGAAGTAAATCCATGTCTACCCATTCTGCTTTGGAATTTTCTAAAGCATACGCTAATTGACAATTTCTCTTAGATTAGTCATAAAATGCCATAAATAATTAATTAGACATTACAATATGGAATTCATCATTGCTTCTTCTACACTCAAAAGAGTGTTGTGCACAATTAGCACATTACACACCACATGCATCATACATGCAATTGTGTATTGAATTGAGAAGAGGTGTAAATGTATTAATTAACATTTTTCAAAATTTGAATTACAATACCAGAATCCTACAATTGAGATTTCTTTCTCCATAAAGCTTAATAGATCCAAAATATTGATAGTGGAGCTCAACACTCAAACTAAATCAATTAACTTCAGAAAGTCACCAAAATGAGAGTGTAATTAAATGGATCCAGCACAATTACATTGTTTTTCCTTCACTAATAGAGGAACACATAAACATCACATAAAGCAAGAATCATTGGTACTTGAAACAAATTGTCATTGCAAAAGCTTATTAGCACATGCCATGTATAAAGGGAGAAGATAAAGAATAGTGAATAAGAAACAATATTAACTAGAAATTACAGAATTTTAAGAAATGAATAACTAGTTGAACTTCAGGAGTAGAATTTGCTAGTTTAGACTAAGTTACAATGTTTAAGACAATTAAATCTCAAAGGAGTTCAAACATAAGGATGTTTTGAATGTTATAGAAAACAAATTACCCAGACCAGATAGATAGGGAAACCTAAACATATACCGATGACCAATAATTCCTAAAGTCAATTATCATGGAAAACCTGCGATATGATCCAATCTAACTACTATGGTGGACATTTAACATGATGATTAACCATTTATTAATGCATAGAAAAACATTGATGTGATTTGTTAGCACATTGGCAATCGTTGTCAGTGACCAACAACACATTGATGAGAAGCTGTTATTTTTTCTAAAAACTATAATCAAAAGAAGAAGCAAATGGTAAAACAATTTGTTCAACAAAATATGGCGATAAATAGAGATGTAAGTAAAATTTGATCTCTAAATGGTATTTTTTATCCTCTAATATTACTCCTTTAACAATCATTGATAAATTAATCACTAAAAGTCCATAGCTTGATTCATATAGGACAAGAAATCAAATTAAAAGTAACAATTAAACCAAAATTTAAAGACATAAAACCAATCCAACACAAACTACCATTTTCCATTTACGCTTCTCCATAGTTCAATGGAACGCACCACCATCAATGATATAATATAGATAATTTGATGACAAGGAGATATGAGCCATTCTCGCTATAATGGTTGTATATTTTTTATACTTGCATGAGAAGTTAGAAACATTTCATAACAATCTTCGATAACTTAGTTACTAATCTAGCCATCGTTTAATTCATATACGACAAGAAATCAGATCAGAAGTGACAGTTAAACTAAAATGTAAGGACATCACCAATCTGATACAAACTAACACTTTCCAATTATGCTTCTTTTTACTTTAATAGAATGAGCCTCCATAAACAATACCATATGAACACTTTAATGAGAATGAGATATCAACCATTCTTGCTATAATGGTTGTATATTTCCAAAAACAATTGCATTAAAAGTCAGCAATATTTCATATCATAACGCAGAATGAAAAAGCTCACAAATAAGTTGCCAAATGCATAAGCATTAATAACTAATATCATGTTATAAAGCTCACAGATCCAAAATTAATTCAAGATACATAATCAAAACCACAATAAAAGAATATTTACCTAGTGAATCCACCCCAATAATATTATTTATTTTCATTTTTAGTTTTTGAAACTAACAAAGCATAAGATAAACACAACATTAAGCAAGAAAAAGGGTTTTGGAAAGAAAAAGATTAGGGCATTGCAAAAACTTAATTTCCAACTTATCACGCATAAATAGCAAATTATGGAAAAGAACAACTATCAAAGCACAAACAAAATGAGATTAAAGTGAATTTAACTTATCAAGAAAAAAATAATGTTTACCTACAAATCTTTAAACAAACCAAATTGTTGAATTTGAGCTTTGAAGGCAAACTCGACTACTCCTATACACCAAGAAAAGAAAGACCCTGCAAAATGATTTCAATCAGCTTTGAAGACAGATGGTTATAGAGAGAGACTGAAAGAACCTAGATATAGGCTTCATATCAGCCTAGAGAAGAGCCTTGAAATATTAATTTATTTTACTACATCATTCAATATCTAAAAATGATGTTTTATTTTAAAATTATATCTAGATTATTCATTTGTCAATTAAAAGAAAAAAAAATTATTAACATTTTTTTTTCATTCCAACTTTCTTGTTTTCTTTTTTCAAGCATAGTTGTAGTTAGACTTAAAAATTTCATAAACTAGTAACTTGACTTGGATTAGGATTTAAATTGGATCCAAAAAGATATTGATTTTATAAAACATGGTTAACTTGGTCAGGTTTTCAGTGATTTGGTTGACATAGATAAACTTGATCCAAACTTAATCAGGTTAACACCAAGGAAATTATTGGAAAAAAAAACAAAACAATATTGTTTTGATAAAAAATTCTACTCGGGTTGCCTTGTTAACGCGTGGATTGACCCAATAATTTAATGACCTAAGCAAGGCTCATTTTGGATACGTACTCAAACTGCATCTAACAACTAACTTAAATGAATGCATGGAAGAAAAATAAAGGTTAAAATCCATTGTAAATTTGATGGATGAGTGATTGGAAGTAAGAGTGAGCAAAAAAACTGAAAAATTAAAAAAACCGGAAAAAAAAATAACCGAAAAAACCGAATCGTTAAAAACCGATTAAAATTTTGAAAAAACCGACCGGTTCGATTTTGGTTTTATAAGCCTGAAACCAAAAAAACCGAACCGAACCCGAACAAAAAATAAAAAAAAAAACCGAGCCAAACCAAAAAAACCGAGCCAAACTAGAAAAAACCGAGCAAAAACCGAGTCAAATCGAGCTAAAACCAAGCCAAACCAAAAAAACCGAGCCAAACCGGTTTTAACCAGTTTTTGTCCTAAAAAACAGAACCGAACCGAAACCGGTCTGTTTGAACCAGTTTCAGTTTTTTTATAAAAAATTTGGTTTGGTTACTTTTTTTTTATAAAAACCGAACCGAATAAAAAATGATCACCCCTAATTGAAAGTGTAATAGTAGTTGTAGTTCAAATTATTATTTTTCTCAGATATGTATTAAAATAATATTTTTTTTAAAAAAATAATTTTTAATATCAAGACATCATTTATATAAAAAGAATTAAATTTAAATAAAAAAATTAAAAATCATGATCTCGAACACTTAAAAGAGTATTTAAAGGTAACCTTTTGATGGGATAATAATCAGCTACTGGGCAACCCAAACTAGTGGCTATTTAGGCAGGTGGTTGAAATGAAAGTTAAATGTACAGCCCCCCAAGCAACAGCAATCAATCCAACATCGACCAACAAACCTACCATATACTTGCATTAGAAAGGAGTTCTGCGTACCTGGCTCCACAAGCATTTAATTCTTTTCAAGTATATGCGAAACCTGAACTTGATGCTGAAGAGGTCAAGAGCTTGACGATGGTTATAAACTAGAACAAGATTACATGCCCAGCTTGATTTATCTTCGAAAGACCGTGACCATGGGAGTTCCAACTAAGGAAGCAAAATATCCAGCTTCGCTTTTACCCCAGAATATACTTGACATACAAAAATAAGTAGAAGCAGCTTTTGAGTTGATAAGAGGAAGAGATTAGCGTCCAGGAGCGGACCAATTCATTGACAATTACCAATATACAATCACAGGGTAAATGATCAAAATTCAATCACCGATTGGCTCTATACAGGATTTTTTTCATGGTGATCATCAAAAGAAATCAAACGATCCTCCCACTACTAGCCCACCTTACCTTATATTACAATGAGCTATGCTCTCAAAACCTTGCTCAAGAACACAAGGTTTTGACCTCTCTTCTTTGTTCAATCAATCAAACTACTTACAAGATATTAGCAATGATCACCGGAGAAAACATATATCATATATACACTACTAGGGGCATTTCTCAAGACTCTCGGCAAAATGATTCAAAACTCCTCTTGTTAAATCTGCTGTGTTTGTGACTCTGGTAGCGATTTAGCTCCCTTCTATATACACTTGATTTTGCGAGTTCTAAGCCACAGCAGGGATGCTGGAATTTTGGCGATCCCTGTTGAGGCAATCAAATCCTTCTACTCTAACCATGGCTGGCTTAAGCCCAAACTTCATTCTTGCACACCCTCCTTTGCGTGCAGATGATGATGGAGAAGATAAACCTGAAGGAGATGGAATGGACAATGGTGACATTGGAGTGAGTTTATCATCCCCAAATCTAGCATCTTGAATTAATGGGTTGCCTACTCTGGATGGAGGAGACCCACAAAAAAATGGAGGTGGCGATGAGACCACCTGGGTAGCAGAATGATCTGGCTCATGACCCTCCTGTTAACACCAAGATCATAGTCAAGTCAAAACAAACCCGTAACATGAAATACAGCCTGCAGATTCCTCTCCATGTATAAAAATGTTGAATGACCAGCAAACAAGTTCAACATAATCAAATTCAACAACCACAACAGCAAAGCACCCTCACCAAAAGGAAAAGAAATTGAGTTCAGATGCCTCCCAAATAAAGGATTATGCATCAACAACATCATAAGCATACGTCAAAATTATCAACTTCTACTACACAAATGTCTTCCTAACTTCCACACAAAAAGGACAACACCAGTTTACCTTCATGAGAATAATGTCCAGAAGCTCCGCCCCAGCTTTCCAATCACCCACTTCGGCTTGATGGCTGTCATTAAAAACAATTTCCACACATTAAAATCATCCTGAGTCGCAAAACAACTGAATAACCTAATTAAAAAAAAAGCAGAAATCACCAAAAACTACATACCTCACGGGCCATCTCAAAGGCCTAATGGGATTATTAGCCAGAATTCCTACTCGCCGAGGCTTTGGACAAACAACAAGACCCTTGGAATCAGAAATTGAAACCAAACCTCTTCTCTCATCACAACAACTAATGGCGTTCTGCTGAAGACTGATTTGATTCATCATCTTCAAATTTGTAACAATATATTCACAGCAGTAGAACGCCTGTCCATTTTCAAGAAATAAATCTTAGAAATCAAGTAATTACTATAAAATAAATCACTCTGATCTAATTAAAACAAAAAATACCCCATTAAATCACGAAAAAATATTTAAAATCAAATTGACTTCACAAAAAAGCTAAAAAAAGGTGGAAAGATTCAAATCTGTTTCGAATTCTTTAATATTCCTCAACTTTCTCAGCAACCAAACAGAAGGAATTACAGATCTAGACGAAAGCCTTTTAAAAACAAAATCCATCAGAATCAGGTCTTAAACAATAAAAAAACTCATCTTATCTCCCATTAAAACACTGAAAAACTAACAAGGTTTAATTTCCAAAGAAAAACAGTGAGTACCCGAATTATTTTAAAAAAATAAAATCAATAACAGCTCAGAAATAAAAACAGCGAAGTAAGCCACCTAAACTAGATCTGATCTACACTTCAATTAGCAAGCAAGGATAGATCTGCTTATTAGCAATCGTATAAAGGCAAGTATGTACATACGTACGGATATACGTAGAGAGAGAAGTACCTGAAGCAGAAGATATGTAGAGAGAGAGAGAGAGAAGGCGCCTGCCACGAAGGAGAGGAGGAGAAAGAAACGGAGCGGGGATGGCATATTTATAGAAGAATGGAAAAAAAAGGGAAGTTGTCTACTGACTGACTGACTTGGTAAGAAAATTATTATAAAAATCTATGCTTAGGGTCAAAATGAGAAATGGCTATATTGGTGATTTGTTATTATTATTATTAATTAACAAAAATAAAGGTGCAAAAACTTATTATTCATTCATACTCATTACACACACCGGAGATTACAAATTATTTTGCTTTTTTTTTTCTTTTATATATATTTAGTATTGAATTTTTGTTATAATTTTTTTAAAAAAAATTATTTTTGTTGGTTTTATTTTTAAATATTAAAATAATTAAGAATTTAGTTTCGTAATTTATTTATTTTTATTTTACTATTTTAAAGAGTTAGCATGATTTGTGGGTTTACTATTATAACCTTGGTTGTCCCGACTTACATGTTTGATGAGGTGTTTTTTTTAATTAAATTTGATAATTTTTATAGTCTATTTTTTTTCTCCTCATTGCATTGTGAATTACAATAGTAATCTATGATGTTTTTTTTTTCTTTAATTTTTTTTTGTTGTTGAAATTTTGTTATAATTTTTTTTTCAATTTTTTTTTTCAATTTAATTTTTAAATGTTAGGGTGGTTGGCTTCGTAATTTGTTTTTTTATCTTGCCTTTTTTATAGAGTTAGCATGGTTTGCAAATTTGCCACAATAACACAGGTTGTCCTAATTTATGGGTTTGGTGGGGTGTCTTTTTTTTTTCTTTTTTAATTTAATTTAACTTTTTTATAATCTATTTATTCTCATATAGTTACAAAAAATAGTTTTTGAGAAAAATTATATTATTAAATTTTATAAAGTAACAAAAACTAAAGGGTGTGAAAACTACTATTCACCCACACTCATTGCATCATAGATAACAGTGTTTTGCTTCTTCACCTTCTTCTTCTTTTTCTTTTGCTTCTTTTTTTTTGTTCTATTGTTTTTAAGTTTGTTTTTGTTGATTTTATTTTTTAATATTGGAGTGGTTGATAGTTGAATTTCATAATTTATTTCTTTTTATTTTATCTTTATATATAGTTAGTGTGGATTGTGGGTTTGTCAAGGTAACCCGGTTGCTCTAGTTTATGAGTTTGGTGGGGTGTCTTTTTTATTTTTTTAATTGAACTTAAATTTTTTTTATCGTCTATTTTTTTCTCAAATAGTTGGAAAAAATAGTTTCAGAGAAAACCCATGTTATTAAACTTTATAAAGTCCATAAACCTATTCACAGATTTGACTGGTTGACCTAGTTCGCATGTTTGACAAGTTTAACTTTTTGTTTTTAATTTTTTTTATTTCATCCTTAGATATTGGGTTAATTGGGAATTCAATTTCATAATTGATCTTGTTTCACTTTCTATAAAGTTATCGTAGTCTCAAAAAATATCTCAGTATTGGGTTGGTGTTTGATTTTGCGATCATCTATTTTTGTTATCATAGAGTTAAATAAAAAATGGTTTTTGAAAAAAACAAATTATAATCTCAATGGAGTCCATAAATCGATTTATAGGTTTGGTGTGCTACCCCGGGTTACCCGATCACAGGTTTGATGATTTTACCCACCGACCATATATGCTTTTTTTTTAATTTATTTTTTTATTTTATCCTTTAATATTGGACTGTTTAGGAAATAAACTGCATGATTTATTTTTGTTTGCTTTCTATAGGGTTATTAGTCTCAAATAAGTGTCTGTTTTTATGTTGATGCTCAATTTTATGAGCATCTATTTTTATCAAGTAATTAAATAAAAAAGTTTATTAAAAATTATTAAACCCAAAATCATGACACGAGTGATGGGAGGAATAAGGTCAATTCAACCTGTCATTGTCTCAATATATTTTTTTTAAAAATAAATCATCATCTTAAAGTTTTTTTAAAAGTTAAGTCATGTTTTTACCGATCATCAATGTTGTATTTGAACCCATGAAATTGATCGATTTAAGTCAGGATAGCTATCGTGATCTTTAATTGGAAACTTGAGTTAAACAAGGAGCTAAGTCGGGAGGTTTTAAGATTAACTCGCTAGGTTAGGTTTAATAACATTATCAAAAGATTCTTCTTGCCCTTAACATTTTTTTTACATTTAAAAAAAAATTGGTTTCACATGTGACAAAGTGCAAGCCAATAGACTAGTAAATACACTAAAATATGTGGGGTTTTTACTATAGTAATCCACAATGAAAACCCTACTTTGACCTTATTTACACAATTGCTTTGTTTTTTATTCAATCAATGTTTTTTTTAATTTTATCTTTTACTATTAGATTTATTTTTTATCAGGTTATCTCACTCTCATGACACAGATCATAGGTTTGGTAGGTTAACCTAATTGGCTCTGGTTTTTTTTCTTCTTAACGAATTTTTTTTTTTCTAATTTCATCTTTTGTTATTGGGTTAATTGGAATTTAGGCTTCATGATTTGTTTTGTTTCTATTTGGTTATTCCAACCTCATTACCCGGAAATATTGCTTAACAAGTTAACCTGAGTTGACTCAGGTTAGTTTTTGTGTTTTTTTTTATTGTAACTTTTTTCAATTTTATCATTCAATATTGGCTCGGTTTGGAATTGAGCTTGATAATCTATTTTGATATGTTTTTTTATAGGGATATCTTAGTCTTATTATCAGGGACACGTGTTTTTTCATTTTAACCCTGGTTAAATTGATTATTTTTTTCTAGGAGGCTATGTTGATCTCATAACCCGGATCATGAGTCCTTCAACATTGATTTTTTTTATTGGGTTGTCTCCGTCTTATGATCCATGTCACAATTTTACTGATTAATCTAATTGACTATTTTTTCTTTTTTTAATTGACTTTTCCCCTATTTTTATCATTTAATATTTTGTTTCATTTGGAATTAGGTATCATGATTTCTTTGCGTTTGCTTTTTATTATGTTATCCTAGCCTCGTGACCTAAGAATAGTGTTTAACGAGTTAACGTAGGTTGATTTGACTTATTTTTATGTAATTTTTTAATTAGAATTTTTATAAATTTAATTGTTCAATAATGGGTCTGGCAGGGTCAACTAGGGATTGAACTTCATAATTTATTTTGATTTTTTGTCTATGGGTTTATCTTAATCTCATGACCAGAGTCGAGGATTTGACGGGTTAAATCAGATTTTTTTTTAAAAAAAATCTACAAGGTTATCTTCATCTCTTGACCTAGGTTCTCATGACCCAGGTCATGGTTTTGGCGGATTGACTTGAGTAATTTTTTATGTTATTTTTTTAATTGATTTCTTTTTTAATCTCATCCTTCAATATTGAGTTGTTTAGGAATTGAACTTCATAATTTATTTTTATTTATCTTCAATTGAGTTATCTTAGTCTTATGACCCGGGTCATGGGTTTGATAGGTTAAATCGGCTCACTTTTTTAAGTCCTTTTTTAAACTGATTGTTTTACAATTTTATCCTTCAACATTTGGTTGATTGAGAATTAGACTTCATAATTTGTTTTGATTTGTTTTCTATAAGGTTATCATAGTCTTATAAATCGGGTCATGAATTTAACATGTTAACTAAGGATGACCCAAGTCAATCAAATATATTTTTATCTTAATATTAAAAAAATATCATCTTGAATTTTTTTTCTAAGCCAAATTATATTTTTACGGGTTGTCCATGTTGTTATTAAACTTGCAAAATCAATCGAGTTAGTTTAGATCATTCCCCACACAATTTAAATTTTTATCCACTAGAAAAAAATTAAAAACATTGGCAACATTTAAATATTTTTTTACATTCAAGAAATAATTTACCCGACCCGCAACATAACACGACTCAATAATTTAGTGTTTATATATTGAATGAAAAGCATGCTGTATTAGTTGATATTTTGACTATTTTTTCCTATTTTTGGAAGATTTCATGGTGTGAAAGGGGTTTTTATGAAAAGCATATTGTATTAACACTTGTTAAGAGTTAATTAGTTTATTTTTATCTTGTGTGAAGAAAGTTAGGAGCATACTTGATAGATCTTGATTAACTCAAATAGAGTCTCGATTACTAGATTATTGGATCAACTCATGGGTTATTAAGTCAATTATTTTAACTAAAACAATGTTGTTCTTTTTTCTCCTAATTTATTTGGTGTGGACTCGGTTAGGTTGGTTAGGTTAATTGGATCACTAAAAACTCAGTTAGGTCAATCAAATTTCACTAGGTTATTATCTTGTTCGGCTTAACTAGAAACCTGATTCGGGTCAAGCATTGAGTCTTGGGTTTTTTTAGTCAATCCATACGGGTTTAATTGAGTTTAGAAACTATGATTAAAAGTATATTTTCTATCTCAAATATCATAAATTATGGATCATCAACAATATTCAAAACTCGTTATTCCTCCATGAGTAATGTTTTAATGAGAGTTTGTAATATGAAAAGGGTTTATGTAAGGCAGAGTTTGAGATTGTGATTGATATTGCTTTTCAAAATATTTTTTACTTGAAACTATATCAAAATAATATTATTAAAGCTACAATCTTACTTCTCATTGCTCACATATTGTTTGATTCTAGAACTAGTAACATAAACACATATTGTAAATGTGATAAAATTTGAAAAGTGAAAGTTTCCTATATATTTTATCAATTTAGAATGATCAACATTGTTAATCATCATCAATGTAATTTTTCTCCCACCTCGTTTGGGTAGACCATAAACTCCAATTGGGGTTTACAAGTTAACTTCAATTCATTTAATTTTATTTATTATAAGAAAAAAACCAGAAAATTTTATTAGAGTAAATCATATAACATATTTAACAACTATCTCAATTCAAAATAAACAAATTCTAGTGGTTAGATTACCCTACATTTCCAACCATCTTTTAATTTCTTTGTAACAAAATCATTGAGAATTAAGACAGACATAAAAAAAAAAACCTTGATATTATGTTAAAGAATTGATTTTCACTCATAGAAAGCTCCTACATCTTTTTTGTATGGCATTGGACACGAGTTATTGGCAAGATTAAAAAATCCAACTTTTAAAAGCAATTCAGAACTATATGTGATCTAATACTAGTCTAGTCTCGATTGAAGTGAATATCAACTTAAAAAAAAATACTCTACTAACTTCAATATAAAAAAATATTAGAAGAAAGGGAAAGGGTTAAGCCCTACCTAACCCAATGTTGCCCCAACCTAACTCAAAGAAAAAAGGGAAGGGTCAAGCCTAATTTAATGTTAGTTTATATGCCTTGTAACTAATTAGTCTATTACACTAGCACCGACTCTATTCATATAAAATATATTTATTATTGATAAATATATTATTTATCTTTAATATTCATTAATGTTTTATTAATGAGTCTAAAGTAAAGATAAAGTCATTAAGATAAAAATGTTTTGCCAAGAAAATTATAATTTGTTATAATTATGAGGTTCATATTGTTTCTAAATGTTAATGGTCAATGTTATGTTAAAACTAGATATTAATTAGAGTTGTTGGAACCGATATATATTATATTCTTTTATTTATTAAAAGAAGCAATTATTTTCATAAGATGAAGTATTAAAGATACTTGGAACTAATATGTAAGTGTTTGTTAGATGACATGTACACTGAACTGACTTGCATAAAGATTTCATATGGAGAGATCACTTGTGTCTATGAAAAGGTTCATGTGATAGTTGTGTAAGTGATCCTTAGACTTGAGATCATTAAATTATTTTATATAAATAATGTTATGCTTTGATATTGACTATACATTGTTTAAATCGAAACATTATTGATGTAGAGATAATAATTATTAATTACATTGGGAGATTGGTCACTAAAATATTAAGTCAAACCATGTATAACTTCCCTAATATTTGAGAAATCATGATACATTGTTAGATGGTGCATTTGATCTTCAAATATAAATCAATCAATTTGTTGAATTGATAATTAGTCAAATTATTTAATTCTTTAATGCTATTTTATTTAGGATTGTGATTTGTATTTAGACCAACATATTAAATAACCTAATGGGTCACATATATTGAGAACCATTCATCAGAAATTAAATCGGGATGATTGATCAAGTGTGACTTGATTGTAAATAATTTTAAAATTGAGGACTATAATGTAATTAATATATGGATTACACTTCTAAACCTATAAAAATCAAGTAGGAACCTAATTGAATAAATTTCTAAAATTATCTTGAAATAATATATGTGATATTATTTAGGAGCAAATTGATATTTTATTATTTATAGGGTTATTAGGTTTTCTCATAAGTAGAATATTATGCCTCATATTTTTATGAGAGTTGTATAGATATTACAAAACATACGGTGCAAAGAAATATCTGAAAACACGAAAGAGAGAGCTAGCACTCAAATACACAATGGTTTTTTTTTTAAATAAGGTTTTAGGAGATTTCTTACTAGTGATTTATATGGACTACCGTTAGAGGTCTGACTCTTGGATGACTTGTGGTTTGCAATAACTCATCCTTGAAAAAGTTGATCAAACCAAAAATAAAAAAGATTTGATCTCTAAATAATCTTCATTCAAACCTTAAACGACTCTAGATTGTCTAACGGGATCCATTGGACTCTTAATTTTTAAAAAACTATCATTTCAATTGCGTCAATGTTTTTTGGGAAACCCAATACCTAACTCGAGAAATAATGAAGAATGAAAGGAGGAGATGAGAGAAAGAGAAGAAGTCGGCTAGCTTAATCAAACCTGAGCCAAGAAAGAGAGGAAAATTAGTGGCCCAATCAAACCTACTAGGCCCAACCAAAACTAAAAGAAAAAAGGAGAAAAAGAAAAGAAAAGAACAAGGACGAAGAGCAAGGCCCAACTGAGCTCAGAATAGTGAGCAGGAGATAAGGAAAAGAGAATAAAAAAAGGGAGAAGGGAAAGGCCTAACTGAGCTAGAAGGGGTGAGAATGATAGGAGGAGAAGAGAGAAAAAGGTAAAGGGAAGAAACCAGGATGAAAAAAAAAGCCCTTAGGGTCCATACTTATGAGATCTAAAACTTACCAAAAGCCACCCCCTAATCCATCTACGTCCACCTGAATTCTCATGTTGACAGAGCTAACCCCCTCCATGTTATGGGTGTCACCCTACTCCTTGTTAAAAAATTATCTTATTCCTTGATATGAGTGCTATTATTTGTGATCGACAACATAGACACTTAATTTTATTGTCCATATTACAGGATAACCAGACAGTGGTTACCAATAAAGTAAACAACTTCACATGATAACTTCAGGGAGAATACACAACCATAATTTTTGCGATAGGTTTGCAACTTTATCCCTACTTGGACAATAATTGACATAACAAGCTTGTCGACTTATTCTCGCTATAGGTTTGCGATCCTAATCTCTATTATCATTTTCAAATTTAAAAGTCTATAATTATTGAGGATCACTAGGTATAAAAAAGATGTTTTTTTATCGATCTTATATTTACACACAATAACACACTATATTTCAATCTCTTTTCTTGTTACATTACATTTTTTTTTTCTCTTTGTGTTTTGGAGAATAATTTGTGTTTTAATAGGGAACTTATTTTACAGAAATTCATGAGTCTCAAGACTAACCCAAAAAGAATTCTTCAAAGCCTAATGCACCAGGCAAGAAAAGACTCAAAACTTAATTAGAAGTTTTTCCTGACTTTATCACAATGTTATCTATATTATTATCAATACATTTCGTTAATGCCACTAGTTGGAAAAATCATACTCAAAATAGGTGTGCTTAACAACCAGTCGGGTGAGGTTTCCCTAAAACCGTAGGTCACCTTATGTTATTTCTTGATATATGCCAGTGTCTACCTTGGAAGCCAAATCTTTATACATTTGTTTCTTCCTTTTTTTTTCCAACGTTCCAACCTGAATTCAAAAATAAAGGAAGAAAAAGAGGATACAAAAACAAAAAAAAAATGGTTTTGAACATATATAGACACCACTTGGGAGTGAGTTTTAACCTGTTTTTTATTAAAATATAATTTTTTTTATTTTAAATTAATTTTTTTATTATTTTTAAATCATTTTAATATGCTGATGTTAAAAATAAATTTATTTTATAAAAAACACTAAATCATGCCTCTTAAGATAACATTAAGTATCATAAGAACATATTTTTTATATTTTATTTATTGTTAATTTATGTTATAAGAAAATAAATATTCAAAAAAATCAATAATATTTATCAGAGATGTTAAAAAATATTATTTACACAATAGCATTTTTAAATATTTATAATAAATCTAAATAAAAAACAAATTATAATGATCAATTAAGAATATTTAGTGGTATTTAACAAGCACTTTTAAAAACACTGTTAATCTGACCATTCTTTTTATTATGGTTTGAAAGGCTGGCTAGAAATTAAACGGTGCCTTTTGTTTTTCTCCAAGGGGGTGAGAAAACAAGGACGACGTTTACTTTGAACTTTCAAAGAGTTTTAATGTCTTGCAAGTAAGACACCAACCCATGAACCGGTCACTAATAAATTACTATCAATGAGGGCAACCCTTTCATTTGATTTGGAAATTTTGCTGATAGAGATAGTATTTAAAAATATGATAGCGATTATGATTTAAAATATATTTTGCATGAAACTGTATTAAAATAATATTTTTTTTAAAAAAATAATTTTAACCACATTTTCAAACTCTGCTTTATATAACGATGAAAGGTAGATCAATGAAGTATTGGTCTAGTAGTTAAGACACTCCTATACTCATACAAGGATAAGAATATAAGTTTGATTTTCAGGAAACATACTTATTGAAAAGTCAATTACAAATCCCGAACAAAATTAGTCTCACCATTTAAAAGGACATGAAGATATCTGGATAAGTACAAAAAAAAATACCGATGAAAGGTAGAAAATGGTTGAAGAACTTATCCATCACAACAAATTAGATTAGAAGCTAATTCAATGTTCATTTTCAATAGAATCCAACCAAATTCCTGTATCTACTTTTACTCCAACATCTAGAAGGAAATATATTTGAAAGATTCCTAACTTCTCACCAGCATTGTCTCTCTTGACAAACCAAGGGAAATTAATGAGCTCTTCATCCTTGCTATCGAAGGTAAAAAAATACATCATGAAATCATTATCGTTTGCGAAATCATTTAGCTTAGTTTGAACTCCATTGTCATTCGTGACATTTATTTTCAATAAATTCCATTCAAAAGTTATTATTTTTCTTATAACTAAAGGGATCTTTATATTTGTTTGAGATTATATAAATTATAGTTTTTAAACTCAATACAAGATAATAGATTAATTTAATAACCTGAATTGAGATGAATTAATAAAAAAACTCAATTTTTCCGAATTAATTTAATCATTCCATAATCTTAGTCCTAAATAATATTTATCATTGATATGGGTTTTAGAGGTATAGTATAAAAGACGATATTACCATTATGGTTGCACATTCCTTGTATAATTGAAGCGTGCGTTCTTAGGAAAAAAAAAAGGAAAAGGAAAAGGCAGAGCAGAACCATGCATGATTTGAGCTTGGACAAAATCACATGAAGGAATAATGAGTAGCCCAACTGGATCTGAGTCCGAGTCAAGCTGGCTCCCATAAACTCAATCAAAAGACTTGTTCTCTCACTTTGACTTTTCAAGGAAACTTAGGTTGGGTCCACAAGATTATTATATTTTCTGGGAAAAGACAGACAGAGAGACAGAGACTAGAGAGAGGGCAGAGAGCAGAGAGTAGAGACACGGCGTGTCGTGTGCTTGTTTGCGCGGGCGTCATTTACGCACCGGAAAATGAGGAACCGTGTAAAAATGCCAGCTTGCCAGATGGGTCCCATTTGCAGCTTGTCTAGTACTTTGACTTCCCTGCTCCGATTGAGACACGTGTGCTGCTCGTGACTAAAGACTCTGCTTCGAGGGTATTAAAGTAAGCACGTGCACCACGTTCGTGGGGCTGTTTGCTAGGCGATTTTATTTTATTTTCGTGTGAACAGCTTTTCGAGCGTGATTGGTGAATCTCTATGCAAATTTGAAGGCAATGACAGAAATATCCAGGTTTAGTAGTATTTTTTATTTATTAAAATAATATCTTAATCGATTAAGATCTCGAGCCACCGCCAACTGATCATTTCGGAATTAATTACATCCTCGTGGAGAGAAATGTAATTTAAAAAGATTGATTTTTTTCTTGACATTTTAGATTTCAATCTTAAAAGATTCCTTGAACGGGTCAGAAATAGATTCTTTGATCTCTTTTTAACTCTTACACTCTCTCACTTTTCTAAACAAGTTAAATTCAGACACTCTTTGACATTACTTTTTTTAAAAAAAGAAAAAATATTTAAAGCTTACAAAACTGTTTAAGACATAAATTATTATAAGATTTTGATATAAAAGTAAATATATATTTTCTCCTTTAAATCTAATAATTTATGTACAAATTCTGTTCACAAATGACCTGTTTTGTACTTAACTGAAAACGACTTAGTTTCAACACATTTAAGTTTGATAAATTATACGCTAATCATTCCCATTCAATATCTTGTTTAATATAAAAAAAAAATCCATAAGAAGCGATAGGGTAAGCTTATATCTCGTGATTTAGGTTTTGTAGTTATTTAACCTAGCTAGAATTTTTAATTCTATCTAGTAATCCGTGGTAATTCTATTTATTTTTTTTAAGAAAAAAACAATTTATGAGTTGAAATGATAATATAATAACCGGAGTCTTATATCATATTAATCTCGATAACTGTATTTTGAATTGGACCATTCTCAATGATTCTACAAGTCAATTGCCATTTTCTCATGAAGGTTAGCTAAAAATTAAAATATTGTATATTCGATTGGTCATATTTTAAATTTGTTTTTTAGATATTCATCAGTTTAAGTTCTATAAACCTCAAAACTACTAATGACTTACATGGTCGTTAACTTAAGGGTTCATAGAATTAGTCGAGTTACACGCAAGCTGGCCCGAACATTCATACTAATTTTAAAAAAATCTTGTAATGTTTTACATCACAGGACATCCATGTGTGTTTGGGAGTGTGGTTGCGGTTGCTTTTCAGAGTGTTTTTCACTCGGAAATGTATCAAAATAATATTTTTTTTTTTTAAAAAATTATTTTTGGCATCAGCACATCAAAATGATCTGAAAACACTTAAAAAATATTAATTTGAAGAAAAAAAAAACTAAAATTAAATTTTTTGAAAAGTGTTTTTTTAAAATACAAAAACAAACAATAATTAAATTAGAAGAAGTCTTCCAACTTTTCATTATCGAACTACTCTAGAACACCAACTGACGTTTTTGCTGTCTAAATGTCCCTCCCTTTTCCTTTGAAATACAAATAAAAACCCAAAGACTCCATAATTCAAAGTTTAAACAAATAAATAATCACAGCAAAAAAATAAATCAAAACTTTTATTGTAACATTTTAATATATAATTACCAACAGATGTCTTTGACACTCGTAGATCTATCTAGCAAAGTTATAAAAAATGGTTCAAAACTAAGATTACATATTAAAAAGTTGATCAAGTTAATTTAAAATAATGTTATTAAAAAAAAAACAATCAAAGGAACTTCATTTTGAATTTTAAAAAAACATTAAATTTGGTATCATTTCAGTTTTCATATAGTCAATTAAGTTTAATTGTATTAACTACCAATCTAATTTAATCTAAAACTTGACTAAACTTGAATTTTGAATTAGCGAGTTATCAGTTGACCAACTAAGTTGATATAAGATGAAAAATCTTATAGTAATCAAAGTAATTAGTGATATTCTATTAGTTATTTAATAAGTCTATATTGAAAAAAAAAACAATACCAAGAAAAGATAACAAATAAAACCTTGTCCAACATAAAATTTCTTTCTCGTATTTATTTTATTTTAAAATGAATCTATAAATACAACTAATAAAATTTCATTAATTACTCCCCTAGACACAATAAAATTCCCAGCCCATGATTAATAACAATGCTCTTTATCATGGATGGTTGTAGGAGACTTCAATGTTCTTGGTGTTTAATGATGTTTACTTACGTGAGAAATTAATGGGTAAGGTATTAATCATGAAGTTTAGAAGAAATTTCACACCCTCCGCTTATGCATGAGGTTCAACCATTACTAATACTAGGGGAATTGGAATTCTTGAATTTAATTGAATAGGATATTTTGCTAATTTATATTAATAAAAGTGTTTAATTGTGAATACATGATTATTTTGCTTGAAAATCTAAAGAAAACTCATGAATCCTATTGGAGGGAGGATTTGGTCAGATAGTCATCGGTAAAGAATGATGAAATTAGTTTTAATTTTATATAAAATTATGTTAAATTGGAGTAGATGAATTTTTCTATAATAAATTTAATTGATTCTTGTAAAAAAAAAACTAAAAAGTAAAAAAACAAAATATATATTCTATGGACAATGACATTGGCCAATTCAGCCAAACTTAGTGAGGGGTAGGGGAGATAGAGAAAAATTGGATTTGGTTCGGGGATGAGATTGTCATTTCTTATGTTCAAGATAAAAAAAAAAAGATAAAATAAACAAACCTCATTATTTTACTTTTAATTTAGAAATCATTGATATTACAAAAATTATAATTTATATTTGTTACGAGGAAAATGACATTAAATATGGGCGTTTAAGAAAAGATATAAATAGATGTATTTTGTTGGAAAGAAAATTGAAAAATATATATTTGTTGAAGAAACTTTTGTATAAAAATATTTTCATTAAAATATTGAGAGAAAGAAATTCCTTGGTTTTTCTCAAGTCAAGCATAAATAAAATAAATATTGACTTGTATGTAACAAAATGCTGTTCACAAAAATAAAACCCCAAAACCATTTACAACTTTCAAAACTAAAGAAATAACATAGAAATGTTCTCTCGCGTCTCTGTCCATAAACCCCAAACAAAAAGGAGACCTTCGGTAAAAGAGATTGCGAGAATCTGAGAATGTTCAGAAGGGCCCATTTGGCAATTATGTGGGCATGGGGTTGGTTAGGCACGGAGACGGCCATGAAGTTAATGTCCTGTCTTCCTTCTTGTTGCTCATCAAGACATTGAAGGAAACCTAACCGGTAACGGAGAGATTATAAACATTAATTTCTTTATCAACACAAATTTGACTAGGATGTGCTTGTAGCACAGTTCAAACAATGTTTATTTAAAATTTAATTTTTTTTTTATGTTTTCGGATTATATATCAAAAATATTTTTTTAAAAATAAAAAAAATATTATTTTAATACATTTCTAAGTGAAAATACTTTGCATCACTTTGAACACTTTAAACTGTAATTATTACTACATTCTCGAACACATTTTTAATCTAAAAAAGCTTTTCCAATGCCATTGTCTTTTTTATTCCCTTATCATTTTCAAATAAAAATAGAAATTTGGATATTATATCAAGAAAAACAAAAGACAGATAATTAAAGGTGAGGTGATTGGTTCATATTTTATTTTTAAAAACAACTAAATAATAAATTGTTTTTTTAAGATTCAAAACTAAACCAAACTAACCAAATCAAATTGAATCAAAAACCTACATATGTTATGGTTTTTTTTAATTTTTTTTTATCAAACTGAAATAATCTCTTTTTATATGATTTATACGATTGGGCTTTTTATTGATGTAAAAAAAACCAATTCCAATTGCCTAATTTTTTGGTCCTTTTTTGGAATTTTTCTTGGGCTTTTCAAAAAAATTTATCATTCGAAACAGGCTTCTTGGATTTATTACGGCCATGTAATTTAGCAGAAGATTTTGAACAATGTTGAGGCCCTATAGGATCAGAAACCTCCGAATAAACATCACCATCACCGGGAACCAGACACTCAATATTTTACAAAGAGTGTCATCTGGTGCCATTGCCATACTCAATATCTATGCTTCAAGAACTGTTACATTGATCTAGAACTATTATACCATTTTATCATTTGGCAAACACAGATCATGCTTTCTCAGAGCATTTAACAAATCAATTGACGTCTCAAATAGAGAAAAAAAACACCAAACGAAAAAGTAAAAACCTTCCACCATTGAAAATTATAGGCGAAGGAAGAAACTTACAGATAATAGAGAGGGCGGCACTGTTGTTAAGAGACAACAGACTAGAGACTAGAGAGAAGAGAGAAGACATATGAGAGAAAAGACAGAGGTGGGAAGTTGCAGGAAAAAAGATAACAAATTGTTGAGAGAGAAAGGGAGGTGAGGGTGGTTGCGGGAGGAAAGAGAATTAGGGAATTGGGGTTTGATTTAAGTTACAAACTAAACAAGTTCGTTTCGGTTTTAACTGAATCAAACCATAAACATTTGGGTTTTTTAGTATGTTTTTTCGGTTAATTAATTTTTTTATTTTTTCAATTTTTTCAGTTATTCAACTTTTTTTTTATCATCCTTAATAAAAATAAAGGTGACATTCCAATGTATTTTTTATTTACTTAAAATAATTTTTTTATATATATTTTCAGATTAATTTTATATGCTGATATTAAAAATAATTTAAAAAAATAAAAAAAAAATTATTTTAATATATTTCTAAATAAAAAAATATTTTAAATTGTTATCATCACCTTAACTTTAAAATATTTATTTTTTTAAGTTGGTGGCTATAAAAGTAGAACGTCTAAGAAAACTTAAGTATGCTTTTCACCTTGTTATTTTTAAGTTCAAGTTAAAAAAAAAAATGTGTAAGAATTTTTTTTAATGAGTGCACTTATCCAAAATATAAATGATCTATCTAACTAATTTTTTATTTATTTATTAACCATTCTCCAATGCCCTACATTATGTTTGTAAACATTAGATTTTTTATTTTTTATTTTTGTATGGAACTGCATTCTCTTCGCTGTGTAAATCTTCAAGAACCTTTAATTGAATACTTAATAGCACAGTTCTGTCAAACATCTGCTATGCAGTGTTTTGTTTCATTAATTTTGTCTTCGGAGCACTGGTCATATTAATCATTCTGAAAAGGAAATCTTTACAGAAAATCAGGCTCTTTATGACTCGACAATTGCTGAAAGGAGATTTGAGATGTTCTAGCTTGCTAATTCTCCAAGTAAACAATTTCAGCTGTTACTATAAACAAGTTTGTGATATTTATTATGAACCTGATATAAGCTATTTTAGCCTCCTCCTTTTTTTCATTTTCTTCTCGTTTTCTTCTTAATTTTAGCTTTTCAGTGACGCAGAGGTGGAATGCTAACTTGGCCAGTGGTTCTTGTCAGATTTAATGGATGAATCACTATGTGGATTTTTTTTTTCTTTTTGAGATGGCAGTCATATGAAGTTAATTCAAGAGGATTGGAATTTTTTTCGAAAAGCTGGCTTCCAGGGAACTCTCATCCCAAGGCATTGGTTTGTTGTTGTCATAGTTATGGAGATACTTGCACTTTTTTGTTTGAAGGTACGCAAATTGAGTGAAAGTTTAATGGTGCGCCATTTGTGGAAAATGGAGCTTAATTTACCTAGCTATGGAGGTGTCTACAGGAGTTGCAAGAAAGGTGGCATCTTCTGGCTATGGAGTTTTTGCAATGGCTTATCCAGGGTTTGGCCTTTCAGATGGTCTTCATGGCCATTTTCCAAGCCTTGATAAGCCTGTCAATGATGTCGCTGAGCATTACTCCAACATCAAAGTTTTACTTATCTTTCTTGAACTATAATCTGATGTTTCCGCCGGAGCTTGTGAATGGTAAATGACTTTTATTTAGGGAAGAAGAACTAAGACTCCATATGGGCAACTACAACTCTGAACACTGTTTGATTTCGTTGCAGAGAACCCTAAGCTCCGTAACCCCACAAGCTACCTGTTTGGACAGTCTTTGGGTGGAACAGAAGTATCCTCTTGAGCTCCATTTCGTTGGCGATTCTCACTTCCACTTAAGCTGAATAATCTTTTCTCTAGTTCACAGATAACATGATTCCACCATGGTTTGTGAAGCAAATTCTGACAGGTGTAGCTCAAGTCTCTTTCCAAAGTTGAAAATAGTTCCACACCAGAATTTAGTCAAGACGGTATTCAGAGACTTGAAAAGGCAAGAGCTGGTTTGCGTATTAGTCTTATGATCTAGCATAAAACACAGATGTAATGCATTATTGTTATGCATTTAATGTCCTTTTCTTCTCTCCGGGGCACATAAATGCTACTTGCTCTGTGTCTTCTGACCTTGAGACCTTTCTGCAACAGCTACTAACACAAGTTACGCGGTGAAAATATCCATTTTCTCATGCCATTTAGTATGTTTCTCATGCTAATAGTGCTCCATGAAGATTATTGGAGAAATTCCAACTTGGTGTAAAGTTTTTCGACAACTTTTACAAGCCAAGAATCACATGAAATTTTCAGGAGTTGTGGTTCTGATTGATTATGCAAAGTTCTTTCTAGTCTTTTCTGATGGTTATAGTTTGATCCGAAGTGGCAACATTTTGCGGGTTTCTCTCTGTCATTACTAATCCTGCATGGAGAAGCTGACGTAGTAACTGATCCATCAGTAAACAAGGCATTTCATGAGAAGGCAGGTAGCTCAGAAAGGTGAGACAGATAGATGAGATGATTTTCCGAGTACTCGACGGCATTATCTCCTGGCTTGATGAACACAGAATAAAATTTAATGCATGATGAAGTACATACAAAATCCATCCCTCTCCACAACATGTCTTATGCCCAATAAATTTATCAAGGAGCCTACCTTGGCTGCCATGATCTGTGCAATAAAGCTTCCTTCAATACTATGTTTAATATTTTTCAGTGATTTTGGTTAGATTCGCAATTTAGTTTTAATGATTAATACTATATATCAGTGATTTTGGTTTTTCAAAATGATTTTAGCTGCCAAAATTACTTTGGAATGAAAATTGAAAAAAAAATACGATACCAACGTCCCAAAACCTGCACAATTTCACTGTAAAATTTTTAAAACATGGGGATTTGAGTGAGATTTAAAAGTATATATCAAATTATCTAACGAAGGGTTTTTGAAGGCTTACATCCACTAGCCTAGGTTTCTTGATCTATATATTCAAGTATATATGATTTATAGTAAGTTTTAAACTCATGAAAAAAACTCCAATATTACATTAAAAAACTAATTTAATTTAAAATTTAAAATTATTAAATAAAATTACAATACAAGATTTATACCATTTGGCATATTCTTATAAAAGCGCTTTTAGGGCAAGGAGATTATTGATTAATTATGATATCTAACCAAACATGAAAAAGAAAAAAGGACGAGTAGAATAATAATAGCTGAAGATTGTGTCAATAGAACAAGCAAATTGACAGCCTAAACAACAATCTAGCATAAACTAAAACCATCACTAATCTGTAGTATTATCAGCTAGCAGCAGCAGCAGCCCTACTTAGAACATTGAAATTAAACCTAGAGTGATAAGTGTCCCAATAGAGTCCAATTTCATCACCTTCAACGAGATTCCTCCTTCTAACGAAGTCTTTTGTCCAGCCATCATTGAAAATATAACTCCTCGACGTGCTCCATCTCTTGAAGACCAACTGATGCATGCTCTGTGTGTTCATATCCCAAACACTGACCTTCAAACCCAAATTGGTTTCTTGATTCACCTGTTTGATTTGATCCGTATTCAAGAAAGGCAAGATATACTTCTCCACCAAATCTGAAGGCACAAGCAGCCTGCATAAATTACCCAAATCACTTGGTTTCATCTTCTTCTTGATCGTGAATGGATCATAATGATGATATAAACTTAGATGAGTTGATACCCCACGAGAACTCTCCTCTAACAGATCCCCCAGGGTGTAGGACGTTCTCATCCTCCTAAGATTAAAAGCCACCCTCGATCTCTCCAACTCTTCCGCAGATTCTTTGTTTCTTGGCTGATTCCACGGGACTTCTCCTCTACCAAATCCCCCATGTTTCTCCATTGTTGCTTGCAATAACAGATCAAGAAACAACAAGAGAGTACTACAAACAGGAACAAGAACTAGTATTTCGATCCTTCTCAATTGTTTTAACTGATATTTTCTTCTCTAATATTGTTTTATATATAGAGAGAGGGGATGAAGTTAATCAGTATGGAGTTCGGAACGTGGAAGTCGGTCAGTATGGAAATCGAACACGAAAAGGATTAAATTCTGTTATCAGGTAATTCAACGGTAACGAACGTACTCGTGCTCTATCTTTTCCAACCACCTCGCCCAATAAAATTATCCATTGGGTTCCCATGCATCGCACAGATGCGCTCTTCTCATCTTGGGCTTGGCTCGTAAATGATCCATCGGCTTTTCTATTTTTTATTTTATAAAAACCATAGATATTAAACCCTACACGCTACCATTTATCCAGATTTTAAAATAAATAAGGTTAATTTGAACTTGCTACTCCATCAAAATTTAATTTAAATATTTCAATTTTTTAAAAATAATATTATTTTAATTTAATATAAGTTAATTTACTCTGATCAAATATTAAATTGGGTTAAGTTCAATAACTTTAATAAAAACATTCCCAAATAATTTTCGATAATTCTTTTTAAAATTCGTTATTTTACTACATAATTTTCTCGAGAAATATCATTATGGCTAATCTAAAATATTTAAGAGACTTTAATAATTATTTTTATTATTAGTTTCTAAACACAAACTTGATTTTAAAAATCAAGAAAGAAAATATTACTTTTTAATAAGTGAACCAACTTCTAGTCTCTAAATTTATGACCATTGAATTTCAATATATGTACGGATTCTATCTTCCTGCTTCGGCTTTATTCTCTTAGTTCGGGCCTATAAGTTGACAGTGGTTTGACTGTGTGTAGGCCTGGCCTGAATTGTTCTACCTGTGGGCTAGATTCTGGTTTGCGCTCTTACGTTGAAAGTATGGGCTACATGATGACCTCTATTTTAAGCTTAGCCCAGTCTATTAATTAAAAGCAATTAAACTAATAATATTTTCATATAAATTCCAAAAAATAGTACTATTAAGAAAACATTTGGTATTCTAATAGCTTTTGTTTCTTATCTAACCATAAAAAAATTGTCTGCTTGCGTGTTTAATATTGTGATACAGTATGTTTTTCAAAAGTATTTTTCATTCAAAAATATATCGAAATAATTTTTTTTAAATTTTTTTTATTTTTAATATCAACAAGTCAAAACATCTAAAAATATTAAAAACAACATCAACTAGATGTTTTTTCAAAACGTAATACCAAACGATAAATTAAATAGCTTCAGCTTTTTATTGGGCTTTATATATAATTGTGTTTCAAACCTTAGTTTTTTAAAAGTTAAAATAATTTGTTTTTCATTCATGTAAACTTGCTTTTCCTTTATTTTAAATGTAAATATCAGTTTTAATCAAATACATATTTTTTAAAATCTTATTTTTTTAATATCTCAACTATAAATGTTTTTTTTCTAAACCAGCTTTTTTAAAAATACAATTATAAAGACTACCACAATGTGAAACACACATTAATATTTTAAGTGTTTGAGATTATGGTGTAAAATATTTTTTAACATAACTTTTCACTAGAAAATATATTAAAATTAATTTTTTTATGAATTATTTTTATTTTTGATGTTGGTACAACAAAACCATTAAAAATACTAAAAAAATAATTTAATATTTTTAAAAATTAAAAATATTTTTAAAAAACATATAAAAACAAAAGTTACGACAAACACCCTAATTCTACCTCATAGCATACATCCGCGATCACATACATCTATCTAACCCAAGAACATAGAGAGAAGAACCCAAAACAAAACTCTATCCATCCAGTTCAGAAACAGCCCACAAAGCAACAACCAATGTAACTCAAAGTGGGACCGTCTCAACCTTGTATGCATATAGTATTTGCACCATCTATGAATCATGCATGTATTTACTACATGTACGGCCTGTAAATGATGCGTGTAATAAATGTATAACCTATTAAAATTCATAGTCGACCATATAGCACATGCGCAACTAACAAATTTTCACAATCTCGAAACATTAGCAGTCCAACATACTGAGTGTTCTTTGAGTGCGCGCACAGGACACCTTAACTTTCTTTCCTTTCTGAGCTGCCCACTTGTCTGTTACACCCCCATTTTCTCTCTAGTGGGAGTTCACCGACCCTTTCTTTTGGTAACTTGCATTATTATAGTAGATAGTGATAATCGAATGAAGAGACCATTATTGTTGGTGCATGTTTTTGTTTTGCTTCAGTCATGGCCTTCTCTTCCTGCTTTTGCTATCCTCAATTCTCACTCAAGGTATGATCTTTTTGCTTTTTTCAGTGTTATGGACTATTTGTTTTTCTCTTCTGAGTGTCTTTGTTATCTTTTGAATAAATGAATGGATGAGTTCAGGTGTTTTGTGTAGTATAACGATAATTGAATTGAATTGCAAGTGTTTGCTTGGGGATCTTTTAGCTGTGTTTATGCAGTTTTGGGAATTCTTGATGTTACTGCTTTTCAAGAAAAACTGGCCGATTTAAGTGGTTTTGGATGAATTTCTCTTTGATTGGAAATGGGAAGTTGGGTTACCTTCAATTAAGTTAATGTAGACTTTTTATATATCTGTTGAATTTCTGCAAATCAAAGATGCCTTTTCCACCCATTTGATATTAGAGGGATTATATTTTGGGGTTGCCTTTATGAGAGTTTACCTTTGTGTTGTAAATATATGAAGTAAATCAGTGACAGCCTATATTTGTCTAACTGTTATTGTCTACTCGAAATAAGCTTCAACATAAATTGAGTTATGTTTGGGCAATTGGGGTCGTTCCACTAGCTGAGGCTTATGATGATTCAGTAATGTAGTGAGGATCTGTCTCAGAGATAAGCTGTTGCATTGCTGCAGTTTCTATGTTCACACTTCACCTATATGTGGTTATTTTCTTTTCTAATTTCCTCCCTCGTTACACAGTTGATTTTCTTAGCATTTCTTTCACTTGAATTGCTGTTGCTAAGTTCACAGCAATGTATTGTGTTACCTCTCTCTATTGTTCACATGCTCTGAGCTTATTGTTCTGTTATGATGTTATATCACAGTATGATATATTATGTATTCTATATGTCTTGACTAGATTAAATGGGTTCCAGTTCTATGAAATTGTTGTCTTTCCAATTGAAGTGTTTTATGCGCTGAATTTGAGTTTGACTTGTCTCTAGAGTGCACCACAGAAGTGAATCACTCAGTTTATATTCATGAGCTTGAGGGCTTTTCTTAAGGTTTATTTTGATCTCTTATCAGAATGATTGCTCAGGGCTGACTATAAGATCTCATCACATTGTTGGGAAAGATCGAAAGTTGTTTTCTTCACTCAGAAGTAACAGCATCGAACTTTTTGGCCAACGGGTTGCAAGAGTGGGAGCTGACTTACACAGAGACTGGAATTTTCTTGGAGGTTCAAGAATTATCGTTCATCCAAAACTAACAAATTTCCTTGTCTATCGAAAAAGCTCAGGAGTAAATGCATCATGTAATTCTTCTTTTTTCCAACTGTCCGCTTTATTCATCATTTATGATTTTTATATTTCATGAGAAGTATCAAGCATTTCTTTTCTTCCATTTTTTATTTTTATTTGGATTCTGCTTGATACATTGTTGTACTGATAGGCAGGCCCTGCTCATTTCTAGAATGTAACCCAATTTTAGCTAGACCCCCTGCTGTTTTCTATGAAAATATTTCTCTGGCTATGGGGGTCAGATGCTTGGAGCAGGTGCTGCTTTGAGATGCTTGAGGTCGATTACTTGGTTTGAATTATTTAGTATCCATTTATTAGCTGTTGTCGATGGGTGATCTGGTTCATCAGAGTCAACTTATAGAGCATCCCAATTCTGGATGTCTGACTTATTATGCCTTTACTTTATCTCCTCTAGAATTAACTGCTATCAGAGCCTCGGAAACCAGGGACTTTATTGGTTCATGCTCTTTCACGGATACCAACAGGGACTTATGGTCAGGCAGGAACACTTTTGTTGTCCCCTCTTGGATCTTTTCTGCATGACAAATGGACAAAACAGGTTTTCTGTATTATAAACAAGTAAAGACTAGTATGGAACAAGCTGGTTTCGTTCTATGCTATTATTTGTTACTGATAAGAGTCCAGGACTTCTTCCTTTCAAATTCATCTACTATCTTTAAGTCTGTATCTTGAGGATGTTATTCCTTATTGTTTTATTGCTTGATATTACAGGGTTGACAAGTTCTCAGATTGCGAGCAGTGTTTTTACTTTGGGAACAGCAGCTGTTCTCCCATTTTACACGCTCATGGTTGTAGCTCCTAAAGCTGAAGTGGTATGCTTTCTGTACCTTTTAAGGACTTCATGTGTATTCTCTCCTTTTTTCATCTTTCAAGTGACATAGTGTCCGTTCTTCATGTATGAATATTCAACTTCCTGAATTTTGCTGATTTTGAACAGAAATCTTAATGGTTTACTTAGTTGTAGGCTTGTAGCTACATTTATACTCTTTTGGACTTTGGTTTTAAGTAGTTAGGTGTCCTCATTTTTTAATTATGTACACTTATGAATATTGTACACTATCAGTCAAGATGCTCTTGGTTAGAATCTCCCTCTTTCTCTCTCTGTGTGTGTGTTTACAACTAGCACTTCAAGATAATAATCAAGTCTAGATTTTTATTTCTTTCTCCAGTGTTACAAAATCACATGTTGGCCTTTAACTTCTATAGTTCTGTTTGCATGTGATTTTCCTTGGAAGCTCATTGATCACGCCTTATTTTCTAACAATCAACATAACTGCTTAAATTTGAGCAAAATGCAGACCAGAAAGTCTATGGAAAGTAGCATTCCATATATTGTGCTTGGACTTCTGTATGCATTTCTATTATACCTCTCTTGGACACCTGACACAATGCGTCTAATGTTTGCGAGTCAATACTGGTTACCAGAGGTAAGAATGTAATATCCCTTTTCTTTTTTCCCTTAAATTTTTGAAGCAGATGCCTGTTTACTGGGAAAAGTTAACAAAAACTTCTATCTGGTTTCCGTATACAGCTGCCTGGTATAGCGAAGATGTTCTCCAATGAGATGACATTAGCTTCAGCATGGATTCATTTGTTAGCTGTAGACCTCTTTGCTGCAAGGTCTGCTCATTTCCCCTCTCTATCCACTTTTTATCTGTTGCAGTTCTAACACTTCTGCCGATTATCCAGGCAGGTATTTAATGATGGACTAGAAAATGAAGTTGAGACTCGACATTCGGTTTCTCTTTGCCTGCTCTTTTGTCCGATTGGAATCGCCACTCATTGCATCACTAAAGCACTAACCAAAGGTTCTGGAACTACCACGCATGACATGTAATTCATTGACTTGTGCTGAAACAATCAAATCAATCTATAAGAGGTTGACAAAAATTGGATTTTCCAACATGAAAAAAATACTACAAAACATATCAGCCTTTTATAAACTCTCTTTTTGCAAAACTTTCGTTGTCTTTTATCATCAAAGATTACATGGTTGGTATTTGCTTCTGTTGGTAATCAAGCCATCAGAATATGGTTGAACATGTATTATTTCTTCCCTTAGTTGAACTCCAAACTTTTGATCTACCTTCTCCTTGGCCAAAGCAATGTGGTCAAGCATGTCTTGGGAAGTTGAACCCCCAGCATTTATGAAGAAGTTGTCGTGGATGTTAGAAATCATAGCTCCATCTTCTCCGAAACCTTTCAATCCAGCTTTCTCAATCAACTCAGCTGCTACAACTCCCAATTCAGATGGATTTCTAAACACGGAGCCAGCACTACGCTCTCCTAGTGGTTGAGTTCTCTCTCTCCTGGAAATGGAACCATACTTCATAAGCATGATCTATTAACCATACTTCATACTTGAGAGTAATGGGGTTTCTTGGAGAGGGAAGCAGCTGGGGACGGGGTAATTGATCTTATTTGTTTGATCGACATCTCCATTACTCCTATCACATTGCCTTGATCATTTTGGAGAAATATGAGATTATGTTACTTGGTCACCCATTGTAAAGCACGAAATTAAGATTAAGTTAATATTAAAGATTAAGGTTTCGATGCTTTACATGAAATAACTTATATTTTTTCCAGTAAAATCCCTCAGTGAAATTAAAATCCACTCGTCTTTCTAATACAAAAAACAGTGAAGTCTGAATTGCTCTTACTTGTACTATATTTTTTTGATTTTTCATCTTTGGATGAAATTATAAACACCTAGGGTGATAACATCATCGTCAATTAAAAAGAGAGAAAGGAAACAACCCTAAGAGCTTATCTCTTCAACTTCTCTCTCCCCCGACCTTTAAACCATGCAATACCATTGCCATTCTTCTTCTCTTGAAGAGAAACACACAACTATATAATCCTTATAACCTAACAACCTCATTGTGATCAGATTTGAAAGTTACAAAATGAATTGGTAGAGAGAAAAACCACCACCATATATTTCTGGTGTTATATCTCCCATACCGGCGGGAGGTGGCCTACACCACCACCACATGTTGAAGTAGGACATTGGAGCGCACTCTTTGGATCCATCCACACGGCAATCAAACATTAGTGGAGCATGCAACAATGCGCTGAATGTGACAACTCACTCTTGAAGCATGGCTATATGTGTCAACACTAATTTTCTTCATTCCAACAATGTTTTGCCACTATTTCGAATCTCAAACCTCTCTTGAATAGTTATATTGCTTTATTATTGATTTTTATTGTGTTTTATAATGTGGTTTGGATTGGATAATATTCATTGAATGAATATTTATGCTGAATATTTTAATTTGCCTTGTGATGAGATTTTGTATATAGGGGGGGGGGGGGTTCTTGCATACTCATTCTCATGTGTAAGTATTGTGTGGAATAACATGCTTAGACTTTGTTTGTGACATTGTTTAACAACGAGTTCAGCATACTGGTGGATCGCTTCATTTCATTAACCATGCAAAATATTTGGTAAGATTTTGTTTTATTTTTAAGTATTTTTCTTCAAAAGTTAGTGATTATTTGTGACAATGTTTAACTAACGATTTATTTTGCAAGCTACATGACTTTGGCACGAGCCAACCTTGTGGAGTTATATGTGGAAACACATATACGAAAAAAATGATAGATGAAAAAGAGTGTAATGATTCTTGGCAGCCAAGCCAAAGGCGTTTGCTATAAGTAAACTTGGAAATCTTTTGAATATTTTTTGGACTAATGATTTTTTGTCGACATATTTAGCTTTTTTTTAATGAAGGATACATATAACATTGACATACATGTCAAATACAATAAAGACCCTTCAATCCATTTGGAATACGATCCAGAGAGTGGTTGAAGGTTGGAGCAATCGATAGACCCGTCAGGAATCAGGTTTATGGTATCTCTATTACTACAGTCTGAGATATGAGGTTATGTTGTAGTGTCTCAATTGTAAGCATCCCACAATCCAACCTGAGGCAGCCATTATCAGCCATTCAAGAGTTGGTTCAAGAATAAATTGCTAATGCGAAGGTCGATTTGAGGGTCGAAATGGAGGCGCAATATGAAGAATGAAGTAGAAAGTAATGACAACAAATGATGACTTACATGTCAACTTATTATCCTCTCACTCATGGACCTCCAAGGAATTTTCCTCCCCCTCCACTTGCAGCTCCAACATTTTTCAAAGGTATTAAGATATTTATAATTGATTTTATAGTTAAATTAATAATATTAAATGTGTTCTTTGATTTAATTTAGTTGTTTAATGTTAAATTATTTGATCCAAATAAGAATGTATTTAAAAAGAAAAAACAAATTACTGAAATATCGATGGAATCACTGAGGAACATAAAAGTTCTACTGGTGATTTTGTCTGTAATATAGGCCTATTTTTCTCGGAGAACTACAAAACATTGTGAATTGTTTTGATATCGTTGATGGTTTCGCAGACATAATTTGTATGTCAACGATTCTATCGAGGAATCCATCAATGATGTACAATCAATTACTAACTATTAGTTCGTTGTTAATCTGTTGGTAATGTTTACCAATGGATTGACCGACAAAAAAATGGTTAGCAAATTTTTTTTGCGTTGATATTTTATCGGTGTTTTTTTCGGTAAGTTACTTTACCGACCAAATTACAAACAAACCTGAAATCTCTAATGAGAATTTTTCTGACAAAAAGTTTCCATCGACAAATTTATCTATAATATTTATATGCTATTAAAAACACAGCTTAAACACCGATAAGATATTCCGTCGGTGATAATCAATTTTCTAGTTGTGACTTGGATCAAAAGTAGAAAATATGCATGAGCTAAGACATGGATTAATGTTACTAATCATTCCAGTCATTAACCAATAAGTTATGAACAAATTTCAAACATCTTGGCATGCATATAAATACCTTGCAAGGGGACAGTTTTATATATATATATATATATATATATCCAAAAACACAACATTTAAAACCATCAAATCCATGCCCACTATAGATAATACTAAAGAAATTAGAGGGGCACATAACTGCGAGATGCATTTCCTCAATGTAGGACACTAAGATCAGACAAAATAACAAATATGGATTCACACTATTTAACACAAACATCTCTTGGGAGTCACTTCAGTCTCCCTCTGCACTCTTATTGTTAAACCACATCCATATGTATCCCTACCTAGAAATTTAAGGACTGACATGTCTCGGTTTCTGTTAGGAGGTCCAAGTTAAAGAATTCTTTTAAAATAAAACCATATTATTTTAATAAAAATAATTAATTGGTTGATATAATAATTTGGTAATTTAGATTTTTTTTCTAAGTTAGTTATCAAATTATTTTACTGTTAAGGATTTCATTGTTTTCCGCTTGACACATTATTATTATGAATGGGCTGTGTAAAATTTTTTATTTTTTTAATTTAATTTTTAAACTTTTCTTTCGGTAATTTATTTCTAATTAAAGACTAGTTGTTTTTAATTTTTTTTATGAAATAATAATTTGAAAGAAGAGAGACCGAAATGAAAAGACATCAAGCATCGATGGTGTGACATAAGTTAATTTCGTAAAACATATATTTTGATCCTTAAACTTTAAAAATCACACAAATTATATAATTTCAGTATCTCACTATTTTTTCAATTCAATTTAAATACAAAAATTTATTTTTATTATTTTTTAACTTCTCGTCAGTAGCCTTCACTAGCAACTGTGCCACCACTTCTCTTCTAATTTTGCACATAGTAGTAGCAAGTTCATAGATCAAATTAAGAGTAGAAAAAAAAGGGTTACTGATAATTGTTCTTTCAAATCAGGAAACTTGAGTGGAATATATAATTTATATCATTTTCTTATCCACTGATGTAATAATACACCTTGGATTATTGAATTACAGTACACTTTGAAACAATTTCCTCTTTACAAGTCCTCCTAAAATGCTATTCTTAGTCAAATCTAGGAGGGGCCGGGGGTGGGGGGGGGGATCGTGTTGAGTGTAGATAAGATTTTTTTCCCCCTTTTTGTTTAATTTTATTTTTATTTTTCCTCTAATATTTTCTCTAAGTTAGGTATGGGAGGTTGATGATGAAAGCTGGTGTGCGTATATGTTGATGATTGTTCATTAGATTTAGGCTCAATGGACATGTTGGCACACAGGCAATTGTCTGCTCCAAGTGCATGCACCAACAAAAAGACTAGTGATGAAGAAACAAATTCTTTCAGAAAGTAGTCAAAAATCGCAGATAGAAGAAGCTTTTAAGATTCTTATGGTCCTTCTCATTCAAGAAAATCTAAGAACACATATTGCTCTATCTTCTTGTGAGCATGATATGGCCCATTTAAGCTGTCTTCTATCTTATATATATCTTTGGATTCAATGCATCTGTACATGTTTTTCCTCTCTTTAGTGCCATGAAATTATTCTACAATTTACTCATTACAATCATTCAAGTCTATGAGTTGGAAACATCAATGGGATTCTATTCATCCATATGTTTGTAGGACCTATATTTCTGATAATAAATCCTTAAGATTGTTTGTGTCTTGTTATCGTCATTGTTGTATGTCGCAAAGCCTATCGTATGATTCTATTTGAAGTCTGCCTGTCCCTTCAACCAGGGCCGGAGGCAGGGGGTGGCTGGGCCCCTGCAATTTTTTTTTTTCCTGGCTTCGTCCCTGCTTTCAACGCAAACTGTGCTTTTCACCCGATAGAAACTCATCGTTATGCAAGAAAGAAGTGGTTAGGGTCAAGTGATTATCCATTGGACATGTGTTTTTCCTTCAAAGACTTTGCTACCAATCTTGATGTTGCCATGATTTCAATGTTATTGAGCCTTGATGATGAAGCAATTGATTGTGTGGTGATGGATTCCTGGTTGATTAGCTTTGAGCTATTGTTTTTTACACAATGGAGCTACGACTGTTGCTTGGTTAATCAGTATTATGGAAGGCATGATAGAAACCTACCACCTACAAGAACAAACACCAGAGAGCTAATAAGAGAATGAGCCATTTCTTGGAGGTCTATTCCATTGGACTTTATCTTTGTATCATCCCTACAGCTGGCTACGTACTGGGAATTGTTTTTTCTCAAGGGTTTTGGCCATTATAGTTTTTATTTAGCTGCTAGTAACTAGTTCATGGACAAGATTGATTTATGCAGGTGATGGTCAAGGGAAAGTCTACTTGATTTGATTCATAGGGAAACAAGCACCAATTACACCTTTTTACATGTTACTCAACAAATGTTACTGTGATTGAGATTGAGATTGGATACACATCAAATTTGTCTACATATTTCTGGTATATGCAAGGAGTATAAACAGTAAATCGCTAGTATGCATGTTCATATAAGATCATTACTTAGATTCTGTTGACAGCTGCAGAAGACTATCTTCTCTTCCTGTTTCTCTGTCTCTTGCACACTAAAAAAAACCATGAACCACATGAAAGTATCTGGTTAAAAGGGTATAACAGATTCACCAAGTGGCCCAAATGCCAAATTCCAAATCATGAAGTGGGTGCATGTATAATTTTGTCACAAAATGGATAATGAATATACAAGGAATACATAAAGCCAAGAGAACCTGTTGAATCAAATGGATGCTTAACTGCTCATGCCGACAAAGCAGCATCAATACATAGGATGTTAAACACCACAAATCACTATAGAAGGTCAAATTTGAAAAAAGAGAAAAAGAAATTAGCCCTCGAATTGGACAAGTAAATAGCAATATAATCTCTCTTTTCTTGTACTTTATTTCTGGACCTTTTTGTGAAGTAATGCAAATATCATTAGCATTTCTGCCACATAAATAGACATTTGATTTGCGGCAAAGGGTGATAGCTAGGGAACATATTCTTGTGCTTTATAGCAACAAAGAGTAATTGCCAAAAATGCAGTCAAATGGACCATGTAGAGTGGAAGCAAGTGATTTCTCCATATCTTTCTCTTGACCATTTCTGTGTCTCCTGTGCATCATCAGTTGAATTTGTTCCCTGCAGAATTGATAGTTCAGCATCAGTCACTTTTGACATGCACCAGGACATATAGATATGTGCTTACAACTGTATTTAATTCCATGCCAGCACAGGTAGAGATACAATGTATGCATATACGAAATGGAACTTCCAGCACATAGTGACCAAATTATCTAATCAAGTACTGCAATTCAACATATTAATTATTAGGGAAAAGATAAGCTGGTCAAGATTCAAGAAGTTAATGTAAGAGCACCTGAGCCTTCTTGGAAGATTCTGTGAGATTTTTCAGGTCATTAGAACAACTGGCAGCGGCAAGCTCCATGGAGAGAAACTGGGTTTTGACAAAACAAGGTTAATCCAAACACGCTGGTGCATGGAACTATAAGATGAAACAGTAAAAATGTTTGTACCAGATTTTGTCATAGTAGGGTTACCTCAACTTGATTCTGCAATGAGTGTACATAATTGATTATCTCCTCTAGCATAACTGCCATCCCCATTGACTGTATGTTCATGCACTCATGTCAGCTACATCTTATGGATATAATCAAGAAATTTAAACTTCAACTCCGAATAAGCGAAGGTACATGTTTTTTACGATTATACAAGAATAATAAATGCATGAAATATACTAAAAAATAAACTTGTGCAAAGGATTCTTACCTTGTGGCATCCAGGAACAATGTCTTGCAAGCATCTTAATTTGTTATTGATTTTCTCTCTTCTTATCTGACACAACAAATAGTAAATTCACTGTCAAATTCTTCACTTCTTGACTTTCACTAGTACATTCCTATTCTTACACGTTAGAAGATATAATAAGCCTGGCAAGTGGTTAATAATAAGGCTTTATTGAATGTGTAAACTCTATGCAGTCAAAAACATACAAATTTACCCTTTCTGCTATACTGTGACTGTCTGTTGCCTGGCCTCTCTTAGCTCTAACATGAATAACTTCCTTTGATTTGTCCCCTTCTTTCTCCTTGTTTTTGCCTTTCTTACCTCTTCCTAAGTTCTGAACACATCAAGAAAAAGTACTGCTCAACTTACTTTTTGCACAAAGACTAGGAGTTAAAAACTGAAATTATAAAACAACCAGTAATAACTTCAAGAAACAGACAGATACGCACATTCTTTATCTCTGTGATGTTTATAGAGGCTGTAGGAGAAACGTTCTTGGAGCTGCCGGTTGATTGTTCCATTGCTTTTGGCTTCTTCCTTTCATGGAAAACATTTTGATTCAAGCTGACAGAATGAACAAGTGGTGCTGTACTCAAGATGTGAGGATGGGAAGTACTTGAAAGGTTGTTGTGATTATATGTTGCAGGAAATTCAGGTTGTTGGTGGGCGAAGAAAGAGTCTGCTGAGAAGTCATGAGTGATGCTGAAATTCTCCAAGATGCTTGGATTCAGTTCTGGAAGATGCTTGAGCATTTCCATGTTCATGTCCATCATCTCTGTCAAAGGTTGAGATGCCCCAAACCTCTGCAGATATTCTGCAAACTCAGCCATCAAACTTCCAAGTACCAAAGCTTCTTAAAGGGCCTAATTTTGCTTACATACAAGAGGGTTTTGGAATACAATTTATAAGATTCCAACATGGTGCATTATTAGCTTAACAGCTTGTATTATTAGTAACTTGGATATCGGGCCATCAAAATATGGGTATCAATGTAAATTTGTTTTGCTTTACAGTTAAGCAAGTAAAAATTGAAAGCACAGGAGAATTACAGGTGGAAATTTCATTTTCTGAGTCTGAGTTTCAATGGTAGGTACATGCAAAAGATATACATATCCAGTAGAGTAGGCCATGTATGTTCTTAGAGTGGGGCTAAAATATTGGAAGAAATATGATAAAAGTACACTTCTTTTTCGCTTTGCCAAAAGAAAAGAAAAGGTTAAAGTAGAAGGTAAACTTCGTTTCTAGCTTGCCTTTAGGTCAACTTGGGACCCTGTAAGTATTATTTTTTTAATGATACTAGTAGTAGTGTTGTAATTGAAATTTTAATGTGTTTAAGAGATTTTTTATATTTTATTTTTTTATTTTTAATGCACGGCATTTCATAATTTTTTTTTAAGTATCGCTATTTTAGATAACAACAAGCTATGAATGTTGCTATTGTACAATATATATGATTTAACTTTTAGTCACTGTTTGTTTTTACGATGCAACAATATTTTTGAAAAAAAATTAACTTTGTTTTAAATTAATTTATTTTGTGGTTTTAAATTATTTTAATATGTTGATGTCAAAAATAAATTTTTTAAAAAATATATTATTTTGATGTATCTTCAAATAAAAAATACTTTGAAAAACAACCGGTATCAGAATGCTAAATATGTTATGTGCAAAACTAAAACTTGAAAAAGAAATTAAGAAAAAATAAAAAACCTGAAAAAGAGATTTATTACTAACAAACTAAAAGAATTGAGGAAGAGTAATAGTGTCATTCGATTTGCACTGAAACTCGGGTGCATTGTTGATTGTATTATTCATATGAATAGTGGGCAATTTTTTTCTTTCGGGTCATTGAAGTTCTATTAATTACAATTTTATCCTTCTAAATTATATTAACATGGTTCAAACACATAAAATTTTCTGTGTTTAAATTTCTTTTAATTCGCATGTTCTCGTATACACAAAGCGTCAAGGGATAGTCTAATATAAATTAAAATTTGATTTTGCAAAATAAAACTTTAGATTATTGTTAAAAATTAAAAAAAAAAAAAAGAAAGAAGCAAGCCCCATTTAGATTATTGCGTGGAAAGCTTGACTTTGCTCCCTGCAGATTTAGCTTATCTACTAGATTTATGGACCCACGGTACGTTATGGGCTCAAACTTATTTTTTATAAAAAAGAAATACAAAAAAAAGTCTAAAAGATAAAAAGCAACAAATATAGTTGGAAATGACGATGGACCAATAATTGAGTCTCCCAATTCAAATATTGAGTTTGGGATTTTATAAAATCTCAGGAATGGTTTAAGTTATAATAGGAGATTTAATTGAAGAGAAATCTAAGAAATAAGGCTCAATTGGGTTTAATTTGGCTGAAAATACACAATTCTGGAAATCAAGGACCAAACAGAAAAGGAGGTAAAATATAAGGTTTAAATCGGAGGATTCAAGGGCTAAATTGAAAGGAAATTTGGAAATAGAAATTCTGATGGGGCTAATTTACTGGCATTACGAAATCAGGTAAATTGTCTTTCCATTTCTTTGTATTATGTTTTCGTAATATACCATGTTACAAGGTTTTGCTTGAATCATTGCTGGATACAGAGGGCATGCCAAATCAGATGTCATGAATTTAACGATGGTTGCCTTTCTTGCCTGGGTTTCTCGGTAATCAGAAGGGGTTAGTTCTTTCTTTTATATAATCATCCCACAAACAAATCTTGAAACCTGTAAAAACTCAGCATGCCCACCCTAAGGGTAGAATTCCTAGTAATTATAATATAAATGGCGACTTTATTTTATAAGATTATACCTTTCCCAAAAGAACATAAAAACTCGTTTTTTTTCCTGGTCACTGCAACGTCGGGTAGCCATAGATAGATCCACCAAGAAAAAAGATTGATACATGGATCAACTTTTAAAAAAATTCACCTGAACCTGAAAAAGAAAAGAATAGTTAAAAGAAAGGTTGGTCAACCTGACTGGACAAGTCAAATATGCAAATCGGGTTATGAGACTGAGATAAGTAAGTAAAACAAAAAAAGCTAAAGTTAAATCCTAAACAACTCTGGCATCGAATGATAAAATTAAAAAGAAGATCAGTTAAAGAACCATCTCAACCCAATAGCTTAAGTTGTTAGGTGAGGTTCCAAGATATGATTTATATTATTCTTTAACACACCCCCTCAAGTGAAAGCCCTTTGGGCTTGAAACTTACACAAGCTCATTTTACCTTGTGCTTAATTTTTATCAAATAAATGAGGATGATGAGATTCGAACTCGTGACCGCTTGGTCATCAAGGCTCTGATACCAAGTCAAAGAATCATTTCAACCCAATAGCTTAAGCTGTTAGGTGAGGTTCCAAGATGTGATTTATATTATTCTCTAACAAGATCAATTACAAGAAAAGGACCAAAAAACCCAAGCAAACCAAACTCTCGAATCTGAATCAACAATTTCGACATCGAATGATAAAATTAAAAAGAATGTCAATTAAAAGAAAAGGACCAAAAAACCCAAGCAAACCAAACTCTTGAATCTGAATCATGCGAATGAGACAACTAAATAGAAGGCAAATCAGGAAACATCATGCGCCTAAACTCCAAAACAACATGATGTTGAAGGACGAAGCGCAAAAAATATTAAATTTAAAAAGAGCAACCCTACAAAAAAATCAAGCCAGCTCAGACCAACCTGCAAAACTTGCGGTCTAATCGATGGACTGAGATAGACAAATAGAAAGGAAATTGGAGAAAATCACAAAGCCTAATATTAAAAAACCTCAACCTTGATTGATAGATCCAAAAAGAAAAATTAATTCTTTACCGATACAATGTTAAAGGATGAAATCTTTTTTAAAAAAATCAATTTAGAAAACTTGTCAGAGCAAATCTAAGTAAACCTCTCAAACCTGAGTTAATCTCTAGAATTTGCTAAAGTGAAGCTTGACCGCAACAAAAAAAAACAAGTCAACCTGCCAAACTTGTGTTTAAGGTGATGGGCCCAGATAAACGAATAGAAAGAAAATCATGAAACCTGGTATAAAAAAACCTCAACTTTGAAGGATGAAACTAAAAAAAAAAAAATTCAACCGATATTATATTGAAGGATAAAATAAAAAAATATCAATTTAAAAAAATCAAAGTAAATTCAACCAAAAATGACAAATAAAAAAGACTCGAGATAACGCGAGTCAATTTGGAAATTCATAGAAAATCCTACATAAAACAATAAAAAAAAGTATGGAGCCTAATCGATAATAATATAAATGTTGAAGAATGAAACTGAAAAAACATGACTTAAAACAATGGGAAAAACCAAGCAAACTCAGGCAAACCTTTTAAACTTAGGCTAATATCTCAAACCTACAACCCATGAAATTCCAAACCCGGGTTGAATAAAAAAACTTAATTTTCAATCAATTTAATATTGAATTATGCAATAGAAAAAATATATATCAGCTTAGAGAATTAGTCAAAGAAGATTCAACAAAAAATGATAAATAAAAAGACCTAAGATAGCTCGGGTCATTTTTAAAATTAGTGAAAAAACTAACAGAAAGAAAATAAATAAAAATAATATAGCCTAGTCTCTAATTAAATAAATATCGAAGGACAAAACTAAAAAAAAAAACCCTCAAAGGAAGAGAAAAAAAAACCAAGTAAACATAAGCGAACCTCTCAAACTCGCAACCCTTGTGCTCAATAGAAAAGTTCAATTCTCAACCAATTTAATGTTGAATAAAAATAACAATTTAGAAATTTTGTCAAAGTAAAAAAAAAAACAATGAGAATCAAATTTTATAGTAAAAAAAGTTAAGCATGATGAAATTTTATAAAAAAAATCAATTCAAAAAATTATTTTAAACAAAACAAATAGCAACCAAAAGAATGAGATCCAAATTTAAAACTTAAAAAAATAAAAGGGGTGAAATTGAAATTTTTTTGCCAAAGTTAAAAAAAATAGAAATCAAGAAAATGAGGATTGAATTTGATAAAAAAAAAATAAACATAAAGAGGATGAAATTGTAAAGAAAAATAAAAATGAACTCAAACAAAACAAATAGCAATAAAAAGAATTGAAATTTAATTTGATATGGAAAAAAAAATAATTTATAAAATGATCTCAAACAAAATAATAGCAATCAAAAGAATGAGGACCAAATTTGAATATAAAAAAATAAAAGGGGATGAAATTGAAAAAAAAATATATAATTTTATAGATTATTCAAAATAAAAAAAATAGCAATCAAAAGACAGGAACCAAATGTCAAGTAAGAAGAAAATGAAAGGGTTGGTCTAAAATAAAAGAAATAGTCAAGGTTATATAATTAACCTCTAAGATAGTGTCTATCTTTTTTTTCTTTTTTTTTGCTAGGAAGATTAGTTTTCCACTTTAGTATTTAACTAGATATGTTGTCCACGCTTCGTCGCGGATTGATAAAAACAATTATGTAAAAAATTTGTTATGCTAAAAAGAATCCAAGTCTCAAGTCATTGGTTCAAGTGACAATTTAAAAAATATGAAAAAAAACCTGACAAAAAAATACAACAATAAAAAAAGATAAAAAGAATTATATATGAGTTTATTCAAATTATCAAATAACCCAATGTTAACTTAATAGAAGGAAAATCGTAAAAAAAAAAACTTGAAAAAAAAACCATCAACTCAAAAAAGAAAAGAAACCAGGTAAACTTGTACGAACTTCTAAACCTGGTCTTATCTCTAAAACCTGACTCTTGTGAAATCTTATACATGAGTTCAATAAAAAAAACTTAACTCTCAACAAATTTAATTTTGAAAGATGAAACCTCATAAAAAAATATTAATAAAAAAACTTGTAAAAGAAAAAAAAACAACAAAAAATAGGGATAAATTTTGACAAGAAAATAACCCGAGGAGGATTAAATTTGAAAAAAACATAAAAAGAATCCCAAACAAAATAAATTGAAATTAATAGAATGATGACCAAATTTGAAAAATTAAAAACATCATATGGGTGAAATTGAAAAACATTTATAATTTGATAGATTATTTATAGATTAAAAATTGGTAGGGGTGAATTAGAAAGAAATTGTTGAGGGCTAACCCAATAGAATCAAAATGCAAAAAAAAAAAAAAAAAACAACCAGAAGAGAGAATAAAAATAAGAAAACATCAATTTAGAGAAAGGAAAAAAAAAAGCAAGCAAACCCAATGAACCTTTTAAACCTGGTCTAATCTTTAAAAGTTGCAACTCGTGAAATCTTTCACATGTATTCAATCAATAAGTCTGATTCTCAACCAATTCAATAAAAAATAGTGAGGAAAATTTAAAAAACAAAACTCAAAAATGATGCAATTTTAAAAAACAATATGATGCCAAATAAGATAAATAACAGTTAAAAGAATATGGATCAAATTTTGAAGATAAGAAAAAAAATAGGGGTGAAATTGAAAAACAACAAACCTAGGCAAATATAGTAAATCTGGTTAAATTTTAAAAACTCGCAAGTCCTAAAATCTGGAAGTCGGATCCAATCAAGAAGTTTATTTTGAGTCAATTTAAAAATATAAATTTTAAAAACTTGTCAAGGTAGAAAAGTAGGCAATCAAAATAATAAGGATTAAATTTGATAGAAGAAAAAAAAAACAAAGGAGGATGAAATCATCAAATAAAATCATTTATGATTTAAAATAAAAACTTGTCAATGCAAAAAAAATGACAATAAAAAGAAAATGGATTAAATTTGATAGGAAAAAAAAAAGCAAAAGAGGGTGAAATTTTAAACCAAAATCAATTGAAAAAATGATTCCAAACAAAAAAAATAGCAATCAAAATAAAGAGGAATAAATTCAATAAATTATTCAAGAAAAAAATTATAACAAAAAGAAAAGGAACCAAATTTGAAGAGCCAACAAATTAAAGTGTTGTTCTTTATTTTTTAAAAGGGCCGGTGCGAAAATTTAGGTGCGGAGAGAGAAGAAAGGTGGGGAAACATCCACCGATGCCCAACCACCTCGAATATTGGCACACGCGCCACCTCATCTGGTCTGGGGAGCTGAGATCTTTCAAACAATGCCCTAGAAGACAACGTTTGATGGTCGGACAACCCCCACGCGCTGCTCGAACTGCACAAAGGTCATCCACACACTGGCACGTGTTGTGCACCCCCAGCTGGATTTTTTATATATATTTAATAAATATAATTTATGACAATACCCTAAGCACCCTTGAAAATTACAATAAATACATTGTAAAATGATGAAAAAAACCCTTGGGTAAGAGTTCATTTTGTTTTATCTTTAAGAGCATCAAAGTAATTACACTATTTTAAAAAAATAAAAATAAAAAAATGTCCCTGAATAGTAGGTATTAGATTATTTTACTCTAAAGTTAAATTAGTAATTTTACTGTACAAAATAAAACAAAATTACCAATCTAACCCAATACAATTTAAAAAAGACAATTGTGTCATGGTAAAAAGACAATCTTGTCCCTAAAACTTAGTGCATTGCCTTTTTTTTCCAAGGGAAAATTCATAATTTCACTATTATAATGAATAATAATTTATGTCTTTATGCAAAATAACTTCCTTAGGAGATTTAGTTTTTTTTTGTTATTAAGTATTAACAACTTTTTTTATTTATTGATTCATATATTTTTTAATTTTTTTATTAATCTTAAACAACATCTTTCTGTTCCTCAATTAAAAAAATAATCATGATACTTCAAAATACATTCATAACACTAACACCCTCTTCTCTTGCTTTTAAAAATAACTTAAAATCTTAATTACAGTTACTTGGTGCAGATTATAAGTCCATTAAAGAGAAACTAAAACATCTCGAGGCTTTAATCTACCTCGAACACAAAAAATTATGGATTGTAAATAGTTTTCCATGGTGTTTTTTTTTGTCATTTTTTGGTCACTTGAATTTTTTTTATTTTGTAATTTGATACATTTATGTTGAATTTATATGGGATTGAACTTGGTGATTTTTTTTAGTTGGCTTGATATATGGTTCCTGCGATGTGAAGGAAAAATATTGGAACTAGGTTAATGCTCGAATCAGTAAAATAAAGTTCAATTTTATTTATGCTAAAAAATTAAAGCTCTATGGACCGAATTTTAAACTAGGTCAAATGTTCAAGTCTTTTTTTCTCAAATCAAGGATTAAATGTCCAACCCTTTTTTCAGCCTTTTTTTTGTCACATAACTCCCTTTTTTTCAATTGGATCCTTTCATATATTGTTGATGTGGTATTGGACTTGATGATATCTTTGGCTTGGTTTTGGATTATTGCGATACCATAAAAAAAAATATGAGGCTCGAAGATCCAATTTTTAAATTTAAATATATTTTTATTCTTTTTTTATCAAGTTAGGGAATAAAGTGGACAATTGGCTGGCATGTGTGAAAAATGTCATCACAATGTGGTGGTGTAAGCGGGGTGCATACAATTTCCTCTAGGGTCTAATAATGCCTCACTTCGAATCGTATGAATTGTCTTGACGAGGACTTCCGTATAAAGTACATGACGGTGGTAAGGGTTCATGTGGCTCTAATGACCTATTCTTCTTTTCTTTTTTTCTCTCTCTCTCTTTACCTCAGTTTCTAGGCCTAGCCTTCTCCAAAATAGCAAAGTGGCTTGTGAGTTTTTATGTCAAATTTGATCTCAATTCTTTTTATTGTTATTTTTTTATTTTTTGTTCTTTTTTTAAATTGATTTTTTTTCAATTTCACTTTTAAATATTGGGTTGATTGGGGATTAATCATCGTAATTGTTTTTTTATTTGTTTTCTATGGGGTATTCAATTCTTATGACCCGGGATGCTGGACTTTATAACTTGTTTCAATTTTATTTCTATGAAATTATCACAATCTCATGACCTGTTTCGCAAGTTTTGCAGGTTAATTAGGGTTGACGCAAGTCGATCCCATGTGTCGTTGTTTCAATATTTTTTAAAAATACATATTGTTCAATATGTCACCATCTCAATATTTAAAAAAGATATCATCCAATATATATCAGATTTTGAATCAATGATTAATTTATTTTTTTCTTTTAATTAGAAATGACTTGGTATTTTTTTTTATGTTTTAAAAATTGATCACACAAGACAAAGATCTAGTTAGTTATTAACTAGATTTGTGGCTCGCACTTCATCATCGACTGACAATTTTTTTTAAAGTAAACTAACAAAAAAAATTTGAGACTCGAGTCATTGCTTAAATTGGTAATTTAAATGACATGAATATAAAATACAACAAAAACAAAAAAACTGATAAAAAAAGCTAAAAAGAACCGGACCTGAGCCCATCTGAATTAATAAACAATCCAATGTTAAAGGGAGAAATTAAAAACAAATAATTTAAAAAAAAGCAAAAAAAAATAAAACTCAGTTAAACCGGGTAAACTTGCAAACTTCGCAACCATGAGTATAAGATTGAAATAATCTCATAGAAAGGAAAACATAAAAAAAAAAGTTTGAAGGGCAATTCCTAACAAATCAAATAAGAACATAATAACTCCGTAGAAGGCAAAATGAAAAGAAAAAAAAAGTTGAAGCTCAATTTCTAGCAAAACAAATGTTGAAGGACAAGAATTAAGAAAAAAATATATATAATTAAAAAAAATACAAAATACTCGATCCGAGCACACTTGGGTCTAGATGCAAAATCTTTGATCAATCATGATGCCAGGGTAATCGCATTTAAAATCAAATTGAATAAAATTATAAAACTCAATTATTGAACAACTCAATATTGAAGGATGCACAAAAAAAAAAGAAATTGAATTAAAAAAAGCAATGAAAGAAATTGTAGTCAACTCGGGTTAACTCACTAACCTTGTAATATAATGTTAAAGGGAGAAATTGACAAAAAAAATATTTTAAAAAAATTAAAAAAAGGAGACCCTAGTTAAATCGGGTTAACTTGCAAACTCCACGACCATAAGCATAAGATTAAGATAATCTCATAGAAAAGAAAACAAGAAAAAAAAAAGTTTGAAGGGCAATTCCTAATAAATCAAATGAGAAAATGTTTGAAGGGCAATTCCTAATAAATCAAATGAGAAAATGATGACTCCATAAAAACCAAATTGAATATATATATATATATATATATATTGTGATATCCCACATCGGAAGCAATCGTCCAGAGCCAGGGCTTTAGGAGTAGTGCTGGTCGCTAACCTGTTGAACGCGTTTTGGGGCATCAGGCTCAGAAGTGGGCTCGCGTCACCAAGAACAAAACCGAGAGGGCGGCAAGGCCCAAAGTGGACAATATACGACAGGTTGGGCCGAGTTATTATATTTGATATCAGAGCCGAGGACAGCTCGTCTTAAGGTGAAGGGATTGTGATTTCCCACATTGAAAGCGGGCGTCTAGAGCCAGGGCTTTATTAGTCGTTTTGGAGCCACGTGTGGCTGCCAAGAACAAATCTGTGAGGCCCGTGGGCCAAAGCGGATAATATCTTGCTAGTGGGATGGAGTGTTACATTTGGTATCAGAGCTCGGCTCACTAGCTGTCCGATGGTGCCGACGGGGTCGTCGGACTCCTTAAAGGAGGTGGATTGTAATATCCCACATTGGCGGGTGAGGACTTGGGGGAGGGCCTTATATGAGCATGCTCACCTTGACTAGTAAGACGCGTTTTGGAGCCATGTGTAGCTGCCAAGAACAAATCTGTGAGGCTCATAGGCCAAAGCAGACAATATCTTGCTAGTGGGATGTGGTGTTAAAATATATATATATATATATATATATATATATATATATATATATAATTGAAAAGGTAAAAAAAAAACTTGATTTGAGCATACTCGGTTCAAGATGCAAAATCTCTAACCCAGTCATGATGCCAGTGTAATCGCATTGGAAAGCAAACTGAATAAAATCATGAAACTTAATTATCAAATAACCTAATATTAAATGATAAATTTTTTTTAAAAAAAGCAATGAAAAAAATTATAATCAACCCGGGTTAACGTGCTAACCTTGCGACCATAAACACATGATCAAGATAACCCAATAGAAATAAAAGGGTAAAATAAGCACGAAGAACAATTTCCAATAAATAAAGGCTAAAATTTAATTACATAAATTTAAAAAATAACAACAATCAATTTGCGTTAACTTTTAAAACTAGTGATTATGGTCATGAATATAAGACCAACCCCATATAAGACAAATTATAAAAAATAACAAAACAAAACTAAAACAAATGATAAAAAAAACATCACCTTAAAGAAAAAGGGAAAAAAAACCATGGAAAATCAAACAAACATCTTAAACCCGGTCTAATCTTCGCAACCCGTGAAATGAAAGTAGAAAAAAAAATCTAAAGACCAATTCCTAATAAATCAAATGAGAACATAATAACTCCCTAAAAATCAAAATGAAAAGAAAAAGTGATGAAAAAAAAATTAAAGTCGATTGGGGTTAACAAACTAACCTCACAATCATGGACAACATAATAGCATGAAAGGAAAAGAAAAGTACGAAGATCAATTTTCAATACATCAAATATTGAATGATAAAATTAAAATAAATTAATTTTAAAAAAGGATAATAAAACACAAAAGTCTGCTTATGTTAACCTATGAAATTGATGACTCTAGTCATGAATCTGGGACTAACCTCATAGAAGACAAATCATTAAAAAAAAAAACAAAGCAAAACTCTAATCAAGAAGGGTAAAAAGAAAAACAACAATTTAAAAAAAAAGAAAAAAAACAAGTAAACTTTAGGAAGCCTTAAAAACTTGATTTAATCTCTAAAACTCATAACCTGTGAAATCCTAGACTCGGGTTCAATCAAAAAGCTTAATTCCCAACCACTTTAATTATGAAGGATGAAATTATGAAAAAAATATCAATTTAAAAAACTTGCCAATTAAAAAAAAATAAAGATTTAGGATCAAATTTGATAGAAAAAAAACCATAGAGGATGAAATTAAAAAAAATCTAAGAAATGATATCAAACAAAACAAATAGCAATAAAAAGAATGATGACCAAATTTAAAAGATTAAAAAATAAAAAGGGTGAAATTGAAAAATATTTGTAATTTTATAAATTATTCAAAATAAAAAAAATATTGGTCGAACAACCACGCATACATCGCCCGAAAGGCGTTGTGGCCATCCACTAGCTGGCAAGTGCATAGTACGCACCAATATTTTTTTAATAATATTTAATATGTAGTAAATTATAATCATGCCCTGAGTAAACTTCAAATTAAAAATAAAACCGATATAAAAGGATAAAAAAAAACCCTTGTGAGAGAGTTATGTTGATTTTATCTTTAAAGACATCAAAGCAATTACATTATTTTGAAAAAAAAAAAAACCAAAATGCCCTTCAGTGATAGGCATTATATTTTTTATTCCATGGTAAAATTAGTAATTTTTTATGTGCAATAAATAAAATGACTAATCTAACCCCATATAATTTGTAAAAGATAATTTTACCATGGTAAAAATATCACATTGTCTCCACTATCTAGTTCAAAGGCTTTATGGTTAAGGATCAATTTGCCATTGCACTATTATAATAAATAGTGTTATGAGTCTTGGTGAACATTAATTCCCTTAGTAGATTTAGATTTTTTTTTAATAGATCGTTGACCCACACTACGCTGCAAATCAGATCAAATTTTATTGAACATATAAAAGAAATATCTAGGCATTGCTAACGTTTTTCTAATATAAAAAAATTTAAAACCATGTGAAGGTTGACCCAATGTGACATGCGACTTAATGGATCCAAAGACAACCGGTAAAAACATAATTTGATTCATAAAAATTCAAGACAATATTTTTTTTAAATAATATTTAAAAGAAAACATATTCGATCGATTCGGGCCAATCCGGATTAACCTTTCAAAACTACCTGGATCATAAGACCATGATAATTCTATATAAAGTAAACAAATCAAAACAAATTACGAATCTTAATTCTCAATCAACCCAATGTTGAAGAATGAAATTTTAAAAAAATAATTAAAAAACAACAAAAAAAAATTAACTTGAGTTAACCTACTAAACCAGTGACCTAACTCATGAGATTTAGATAATCTTATAGAAAGTAAACAAACAAAATGACCTGAGTCAACTCGTATTAATCTGTCAAACATGCGATCAAGATCATGAAACTATGATAACCCCATAAAAAACGAATCAAAACAAATTATGAAGCTTAATTCTCAACCAACTCAATGTTGAAGGGTGAAATTAAAAAATAAATTGTCAATTAAAAAAAAACTTGAGTCAACCTACCAAACTCGTGACACTAGTTATGAGACCGAGCTAATCATGTATAAAAAAACCACAATAATTATGAATCCTAATATCCAATAAACTAAATATTAAAGTATAAAATTAAAAAAAGATATAGATTTAGAAGAAAAAAACTATTGAGATGAATAATATTTTTTGTGAGGTGATGCAAAGTAAAAACACCACCTCTTTTATTTTATACTATAAAATAATTTAATTTAATTAATCTGTTATAATAAATAACAATTATCAACAAAGGTTGTCAAAAATACTTTTTTAACTAAACACAACAAATACAATATAAACTCAAATTATAAAATCGTAAAATTATGAGTAATTTTTTTAACTAATTAAATATTTACAATTCCTGACAAGAAATTAAATTACATTAAAATCTAATAAAAAAGTCAACAACATTATAATCAATGAATAATCTAAGAGAGAGAGAGAGAGAGAGAGAGAGAGAGAGATGGTATGAATTAAGAAATTAATGATATGGAGAAATAAAATGACTCAGAACAAAACTTCCCAATACAGGGAGAATCACCGAATGGTATGAAATACACAAGACCCTGGTGACAACTTAGTTATTCCAATCACAACAAGTCCTTATAAATTTTTTTGGGGTTGCAAGCTAATGGGTCTAAACTAGTAATTAACTAACATAAGTTTAATAATGAAATAAACCTCTAAACAATGTCTAATGTGCCATAACAAACTCAAATTAAAAATAATTATTCAACATTAAATAAAAAAATAAAATAGGATAATAAAAACAAAGTCTTCATGCTAAAATTTCTTCATGTAGCCTGAATCTCTAATTTTCACACATTCTTAGCAGATTTCAGTCCTAATTTTAAACACGTCGTTCTCTCTCGTATGGATGAATTACTAAACCTACCATATATAGTTGTAAAGCTTGAGATGTCTAGTTTCCAGTTTAATTTTAATTGTAGCAAAATTTCACCACTCCATATATGTTCAAGACAGTACATCAAGGTTTAGTTTGACAAATTTGATAAAATTCATCTAGTAACTTTGACCATTTAAAATAATATGTTATCAAATTTTATTTGATCTGAAATTTTACCACAATATAGTTTCATGTATCTTGTATTTTCTTGTAAAATCACAGCTTAATTTGATATACAATTTGAAAGATATGTCCGATCTTATAAAATTGATTATAAAATATTTTAAAATTAATTTCAAATCTGATTATCATATTATAAATTTAATAAACTCGTAAAAGTATATCAGTTTTACTGATTTTACAGTAATTCAATCTGATTTTACTAATTATTAAATTTTTAGTTAGATTTTACATGTTATATATATATTCTTGTAAAATCGTATACGAACGAAATCACGATGATGACAACAACACTATCAGCTATTACAGGGGGCGAGTACAAATGGAAAGGGCAAAAGAACTGTGATAATAAAGATTAAAAAGAAAAATTAAAAAGGAGATTACAAAATCTTATCCATGAGTGAAAAACTGAAACTTTTGGTAGTTACCCAAGCTTGATAGCAATGGCTGCGTTTTCTCTCCTCTCCCTATTCCATCCAAACCCCTCAATCCCCAAAATGACCACAAAACCCCTTGCTGTCCTCAACAAAGCCTACAAAATGCAGGTCCCTTATGAGTTGAAGCAGGGGCAGACACGTATTTTCCACCAACTTCCATCTGGTCTGAACATGGAAGTGATTGAGCAAAAGGGTCGTGTTCTGGCAGACAAAGAAAACAATAGAAGACCAGGAAACAGTGAAAAAAACCCACCTTTGGTTTTTGTTCATGGAAGTTACCATGCTGCTTGGTGCTGGGCAGAGCACTGGTTGCCTTTCTTTTCAGGGTTTGGTTTTGATAGCTATGCTGTTAGCTTGTTGGGTCAGGTCTGTGTCTTTCCTTTCTCTCTCCCACAAATGTTTGATTTTTGAATTCTTGGTTTTTCAATTATTGTTATAATTTCTGTATTGAATGTGCCATTTTCTTGAAAATTTGATACCATAAGTTAGCGTATAAAAGATATGTATATCCTATATGGAAGAAAGGCTGTATTTTGGTGGAGCTTTATTCTTGTTGCTGTTTCTCTCTATCTTTTTTTTTTTATTATTTGCTTTGGTTGACTGTTGAGAAATGTGTGATGTGGGCAAAAAAAAAAGATATGTAAATCCTTTCCTCGTTATTTGGATCAATTAGTATAAAATTTACATGATTGATTAGTACAAAATCACGCGTTTTTTTTGACAATTTCTGTCCGGTTTAAGTGGGTTTTAACAAAAAGAGTTTGGAAGATTTGGAAGGAAAGGCATTTCTTCCTATGACTTGCAAGTAACCAAGCAATGATCTTACATTCAAACATCACCAAATTTCAAAACTATAAGTTCGTTGTCTCATACTTTTATGTCTGGCTTGTAATCTTTTTATTGTTTCATTCTTCTTCTTTTGAGATATAGCAATTCAGTCATTTATTGCTTAATGCCATCCCTGCTGTATGAGCTAGAAGAACCGTTTTCCTATCATATGCATTCGAAGGTGTTAATTATATAAGGGCATTGAGATGCAGTGGAACAAATACCTGGAATTATTATGATTGCCATTATAGCACTGATTAGGCATATGTTGCCTATGTTTATGCAGGGTGAAAGTGATGCACCAGCTAGTCCTGTTGCTGGTTCTCTTCAGGTAATTTAGCTCTTCACTAGAGATGATGAAGTCCTTCACAGACTTGGATGCTTTCCTTCTATATAATAATCTAAGATATCTCACTATTAAAATGCTTTTCTTATTTCATATTCATTTTCAAATCTGCAGTAGACACATGCAGGTGATGTAGCTGACTTCATCCAGAAAAAACTAACGTTTCCACCAGTCTTGCTTGGGCATTCATTTGGAGGGTTAATCATTCAGTGCTACATTGCAAATATAAGGAATAAACAAACTTTAGGTAATATCCATCTTCTGGTTGATTGATTCTTATATTCAAGATGGTTGGGGTATGTTTAGCATGATACATGATCAATAATATACTCATACCCTTCATGACAACACTGTCATGTGCATGTGGATCGAAACCTTAACATATACTTGATGAAATTAATTACATTTAAAAACAACAGTTGTTTCATTGTGATCAAGAACAAATATTTTTCATCAGAGTAATCTTCTCTGATTTATTGGTTTGAGAAAGTCCCCCTTCACTTGTACTTTAACTGCAATGCTCTTTGGGCTTCATTCTAGAAAAGAAAATGCTGTACCCAGATCTTGCTGGCGCTGTTCTTGTGTGCTCTGTACCGCCTTCAGGTAATAGGTATGTTCACATTTTATGATGGATTTACTTTTCGCTTACTTGAACATAACTGGCCAAACTGAAATTTTGATTGATACTTTCCAGCGGATTAGTGTGGCGTTATCTGTTTTCCAAACCTGTTGCTGCTTTTAAGGTATTTGCTTCAGGATTTTGAAATAGAAGATTAGTATGCCTCTTTAATATTTTTCTTTCCTCTTCAATATTGGAACCTGGATGTTGAAAAACTGGACTCATTACTTCAATTTAGACTTCATCAAAAACATGAGATCGGAATTTCTTCTCTTTATTTTCTTAACCCAAAGAGTAAGATTGGCTGATCAAATAAGTCTCTTCAAATAATAGATATGTTTATATGAACCCATAAGCAGGTGACACGCAGCTTGGCAGCTAAGGCTTTTCAAACTGATCTTTCACTCTGCAAGGAAACATTTTTCACATCAACCATGGAGGATCATCTGGTGAAACGGTTGGTTTATTAGCTCTTCTCCATGTTCTTATAACCTAGTCTACTCTTCATATTGTTCTATATGAAAAATGCACAATATACAACATATTTATGTGGTTTCATGCGTCTATGGTTTTGTTGATGTAAGCATATGGCCTGAAATTTACTTTGGGTTCAAAATTACTTTTTGCACGACCTAACTAGAGCTGGAAGCTTGCGTTATGTCAGGAATTTCTATTTCTTTTTAAAAACTTCAAACTCACATTTTTAAAAAGGTGTTAGCCTTAAAGGAAATGAATCAAATGATTTTTTTGCATAGCTTATTGACATCGCCAGTAGAAACATGCATATATCAATCAATTATGTTAGTGTGATTCAAACCAATAGTCCTTAGGGAAGCATTTGATAAGTATGACTTCTGCTCAGAAGTCCTTTCAGGATGCTCAAGACTGTCAATCAACATGTTATACCTCAGGGGTTGGCCAACTGAGCAAACTCAAAATTCATCTATGAATTCCTAGTTGTAAATACTGAATTGCCATTGAGAATGTGCCAAGTCATGACTATATTGAACATTTATGCATTTTTAGGGGAGTTTATAATGGAAATTTCATGTGCAATTTATCAAAGGCTAGGCTTTAGGTACTGATTTTTATGATTTTTGATGCCATATTTTGTGCTTTATTAATCTGTTATATAAATACTAAATATCTCCAATCAGCCGGAAGCAATGAAAATCATATTTTGAAAAAAAGAAGGATGTGTTATTTCCACTTCACTACTTGTGACTCCTACTTCACCATTTTATTAGTGAGTAATATGACCTGTATTGAATACATATCTTAATCACTTTATAATTTTAGATTCTATGATAAATTCATGTTTGTGTTTCGTTGAAAATAATAATAAGAAGAAAAAAGACTACACAAAAAAAACCTATATCTCAAGAATTTGTTTGCATCTTCAATTGATTCAAATTTTATACTTTATAATATATATTTTCTTAAATAATATATTTTGAAGAATCTAACTTGTCAAACAGTGATTGGTATTTATAATTACTATGAGTTTGAGTTCCTAATATATAACTTTAATGTTGAAATCAATACATTATAAAATAATACTATAAGATTAGTAATAATTTAGAATTTATAGTATATGTACGTTGATACTCAAAAATTTTAGGGTCGTGATTCATTGAATAACATATTCATAAAGATTGCAATGTCTACCAGCTCAATTTTAAGGGGAAAAAAAATATTTTACATGACTTGTATTTTTGGAAAATAAAGTCATAAATAATAAGCATAACTCCTTTTCTTATATACTCTCTAAAAATTAAATTCAAGAAGTACATTAAATGAAGCTATTTTAGTATTTATAATAAATAATGCAGTAGAAGTTACAAGTTCTGAAATGAGAATAACACCAACCAAAATTCAAATGCTAAGTTGCCAACCCCTAGAAATATAGCCATTTGCGAATTATTTTTTTTACCTTAACCATGCCAATTTAAAAGAATTTGTCCTCTCACATAGAGAGCTACATCCTTAAAAGTGCATCCATTTCTAGGTTTATTTAGTTGACCATCGAAGTTTGAGTCATTTTGGTTTCTTTCAGTTACCAAGCACTAATGAAAGAAAGCTCAAGAATGCCACTGTTTGATCTAAGGAAGCTTAATTCATCACTTCCAGTTCCTTCGGTGCTAAAATCATCTATTGAAGTGCTTGTGCTGGGAGCAAATGATGATTTCATAGTGGTAACTTCATATATAACTCAAGCAACTCATATCTTCCTATAAGTATTCAGATTTAATATGTTGAAATCGTTGGAGTGCCTTAGTATTCCTCTCTCATGTAAGTATTCAGATCTATTTCTCTGAAAAGGTACTGTGTTTCTCAATATGCTCCTTATCATTAGAGATAATCATAGTTTCTTATCATTACAGTGATTTTGTGGTTTTCCTTTATCCCTACAAATGGTTAGCCTGAGAAAGCACCTTGGTATAGTCTTTTTCCTCTGTATGTGATAGGGCAGGGTATGTTGTCTACATAGTGAAAAATCATGCATGGCATGAATCCAACCTCAAGAATTCTGGTTCAACCATTTCGGTGTTGCTGACTCCTTCAGGCCTCCAAGGATTCAAAAAAGGAAAAAGTAAAATAAAAAAAATAAAGTGAAAATTTCCGCAGTTGCTGCTTGTCTTAATTCGTTCTCTTTCTTATCTGATCATGGCATGTGTCACACCATCTATTCTATATTCAAAGCCGGATCCCATCCTTGGCAATGTCAGTTGTCATGTTTGTGTCTGAACTTCTGAGTGGGACCTTTCCTTGTGATGTTTTTCTTAAAGACATGTCAGGGGTGGAGATTCACTCTTAAAATGGTAAGGCACCAGAAGGGGCCATTCTTGATAAGGGCCATCCTTATTATACTGGAAAAAAAAAAACCTCCTTTGGTTGGTCTGAAGTCAAGACCAAAATCCCCATCACCTTGCTATGCTCAATGGCATCCTACTCCCTTGAAACCCAATTACATTTTTCTCCTCTAGCATCTTATGATTTAGCTCCCAAATTTTCTGTATCTTTGGCAAAGCATGCAGTTGCCATATTTGTGGCCTCAGCAATTCATGCATGAATCTAATTACCCTCATTATCATAGTGAAGTCTTTGAACAGTGATCGTCCTTTTTGGCAGAATAATCTCTGCTTCAATCTCAATGCTAGAGTTTTTCCAAATGGTATCATTTTATTGGTTTTGTAGGGATATATATATCCTGGCCATTCTAGACAATTTGCCTGAGAATTTCTTACCAAAAATCTTGCAGCTTCAACCCAGGAGAAAAATTGAATTGCCATTGTCCCAGTTTGGCTAGATCACTGCAATTTTCATTTGTTTGTAGTCTGGACCTATTTTATTGCTTGCGTTACCTCTAAGTAAGTTTATTGTTTATTGCTTGCTAAAATTTTCAGGACACTGAAGGACTCAACGAAACAGGCAGGTTTTATGGCGTATCACCAATCTGTGTTGAAGGGGTTGCCCATGACATGATGCTAGATTGTTCATGGGAGAAAGGTGCTAGAGCTATTCTATCATGGTTAAATTGTTTAAGCAGATAGGAGTTAGGACCATTGTTTGATTTTGCTCGACACTTGCTTATCTTGCAATAGAAAATTGTGTGGTTCTTAAAGCCATAATGAATTTCAAATAACAAAGAAAAAGAAAACTCAATTGTGGGTCTTATATCATTCTCCTTTGTGGTTACAACTATCATAGATTATACAAACGAATGGCATTAGGTCGTGATATCTCAGACCACATAAAATCCCACGTTAAACTGACGAAAACCTTGTATCCATTAGCCATTGCATGATTCCGTTATACTATATCGAACTCACAGGCTTCTAGCTATAGCAAAGTATGCCATCTTCTATGTCATTTTTCCATTGTTCTTAATCGTCTCGCCCATGGTGCTAGCTGAAGAAGACGAGGTCGTAAGTCCTTCACCTGAGCCCTTTCCATCATAGCCGGCAGCAGGGATTTATAAATATGGGGACCATTGCGCGAATGTAGCAGGCGAGGATGGTCGGAATGAGATTCTGGGTGGAACTTTGCTCGGAAAGCATGTTCTCTTGGTTCTTGAATGCTGAGAAAAAACAAACTTACTTGAGAGGCTAATGGGAAAGGCATGCAATGAGGCATTCAAGAAGATGGTTCTTGAATTTCCTGAGTTTTAAGCACTGAATCCAAATGCATATAAGCGGCCTCATCCAAACTTGGGTTGACCTGAAGCTTGATAAAATATTGATCTAAGAGAACTTTTAGACATTTCACTGACTCAGTTGACTGGTCAAACTCTGTTAAATTCAGGCCAGGTCAATGATATATATATAAAAAATACCTTGATATTATATAAAAAATACATTGATATTCCATTTGTGTTGCTTTGATTCCACCTGAACACATGAGCGACGACGATGCTTGAAAATAATGCCAAGTCAGAGATCCATATGTTAGCCACCAAGAGTAAGCTCAACGCATTCGTTTTATTTTTATTTTTATTTTTATTTTTATTTTGTACTAATCTCTTTCTTAAGAGAATTAAAGGGCTTGAATGCCACGATGAGCTATAAGAAGAAATAAATATGTTCAAAAGAAATGATCAAAGAAAAAATACAAGTTTCTTTCCAACATTCTCATCATAACCCCTTTAATTTTACAATAAATAAATAAATAAAAACAGCATTTTGCAATTTCTCCTCTTAAAAAAATATTCTAACCTTTTTGTGAGTTTTTTGTGGTTTTAAACATTTTATATATTTTATTTGATTTGTAAAAGCAATGAGAGGGAAAAAAATAAAAAAAAACGCAAAAAAAATAATAAAAAATCTTAAATTTAATTCACATCTTTAATTGTAATTTTAACTCAAAAAACACATCAATAAAATACCAAATAGTTAAAAAACAACCTTACAAAATTATCATTAGCACATATTTATCTCATTAACATTTAAAATATTCATAGAAAAATTATTTTTTTCTTAAATTCATAGATATAAGTAATGTACTTTTTATTTAAAAAACTTGCACATATTTTTTTACTGTAAATATGTGTATATTTTTATATCTTTATTTACTTCAATTACTATGTTAATTTGAATTTAAAATGGTAATGTCAATTTTTAGCTTCTATAAAAATCATAATAAGCTTATGTATTTTATAATTATTTAATTCAAATAACATAATAACAAGTTTATTACAACACAGCCCAATAATATATTATCAAATAATTTCCATCAGAATAGAAAAGAAAAAAATAGGAACAAATAGGCCCTATTTTACCGGCCCAAAGCAGAAATCAGCCCATATGTCTAAGCGAATCCTAACCGTCCAAAAAATATGTAACCCTAAATCTTTCTTATTAAACCCACACTTCATCTCATACCGTCGCTTCTCAGCAGCACCAGCACCAGCACCAGCACGTCTTCTTCTTCTCGTTGCTGCTTTGGTAAGCTTCAAAGAATTCAATGTGCTCTCTTTAATTTCTCTTTTTATCAAACTCTTAATCTGAGATTTTTACCTTTTTATGTATTTGCTTGTAGCGATTCTTTTAGCTTCGTTGTTTTGTTATCTTGTTCACCAACTGTTTTCTTATATGGGTGCGTTTTGTCTCCGAAGCAAATGGGTAGCTTTTATTTTCTCTTACTTTGCACTTATTTGAGAGATTAAAGATGCTGTCTAGCGTGTGCTTTTGTGTGCATGTACAGTATAGAAACACTAGATTAGGCTGATGCATTAACCTTGTCTCTTGAATTTGTGTGCTTAGATTTGATGGTTTTTTTGTGTGCAATGTAATCGGTTTGCTAGTAAATCGAGTAGAGAGGGTATAGAGGAGAAGTGAGAATGGTTTTTAAGATGATAAAAAATGGAAGTTTTTTCGTAATGCATGAGTTGTCTGGACTGGTTCTTGGTTTGTTGTGCTTTCGGCATGTATTTGTTAGCTACGCTACTAATAGTGAATTTTTTTTTAAATTTCTGTCTCTTTAAAACCCTTGGTAGCTTACCATCTGTTTGCTGCAAGGCGCTGAAAAGTTTGGAGTTAGGTCTACCTTTTGGTGGGATATCTATACAACTTTGTGGGATTCATCATTCATTGATGTTTTGTTCTCCAACTCCTGGTTCATTTCTGAAAAACAAAATTGAAGGGATCTTACCTATCGATGCATGACAGGAAATTAGGTGGCCATTAGGTTGACAACTCGTAAAAGAATATGGTGATAGCTATTATGGTGAATTTGAATTGACAATTCTAGTTTAGTTATGGAATGTAATCTCTTGCTGTTGCTAAGTAGATCTGTGAAGATGTACACTACAAAGAAGAAGATCCAAAAGGACAAGGATGCTGAACCAACTGAGTTTGAGGAGACAGTTGCCCAGGTTAGCTCCTTAGGTTTCTATCTGATTACTTGCATTCCTGGCTTAAATGAGTCAATTGTGATGAAATCTAAATGCTTTTTCTTCTGTAGGCATTATTTGACTTGGAAAATACCAGCTCAGACCTGAAAAGTGATCTAAAAGATCTCTTTATAAATTCTGCGGTGTAAGTACACTATTGTATGCTTGTTATATGCAAAACTTTTCATTCTTTTCTTTCAATTTTCTGTTTCCCTTTTGGTGCCTGGTCTATTTGCTAAATTTTAATTTTGTAAATTTGCAGTCAAATAGATGTTGCTGGAAACCGCAAAGCTATTGTCATTTATGTTCCCTATAGACTGAGGAAAGCTTATCGCAAGGTTCATCTTCGCCTTGTTAGAGAGCTGGAGAAAAAGTTCAGTGGGAAGGTAACATCTTCTCAGATTCTTAGTTTTCTACATGTGTAATTGAGAGGGGGCCTGTTGTAAAGTCTTGAACTTGCAACTAGTAGGCTGCTGGTTTCATTCCTTAGAATAAGGCGCTCAGCATTTGCAGTTTTTAATCTTGGATAATATACAAGTCAATCCCGGTTTCAGTTGAATATATATTTGAATCTGAACTCTGAGTCATGTTTCATATGCTTCTCTTATAATCCGGCAGGATGTTGTTCTGCTTGCTACCCGAAGGATCGTGCGTCCACCAAAGAAAGGCTCTGCTGTTCAGCGTCCCCGCTCCCGCACCCTAACTGCTGTGCATGAGGCCATGCTTGAGGATTTAGTGTATCCTGCTGAGATTGTTGGAAAACGCACCAGATACAGGATTGATGGATCCAAAATTAGCAAGGTAACTTGGACACTAGTCAAAAGGAACAGAAAATTATAGATGGAACTGTATGCTCTGTCACCATAATCTCTGCTTTTCTCATGAAATCGCATTTTGTTTTTATTGTCTCAGATCTTCTTGGATCCCAAGGAGCGCAACAACACCGAGTACAAGCTAGAATCATATGCGGGAGTTTACCGGAAGCTTACAGGAAAAGATGTGGTTTTTGATTTCCCGGTAACAGAGGCCTGAAGAACTGTTGATGAGTTTTTGTAATGTTATTCTATTCAAGAGTTCTATAACTGGAGGCAGATAGGATACTATTTAAAATTTTGTCTCTTGAATTTGATTGAATGTCATTTGAATAGGACACGTTTCTTCAAGGTTTCTTTTACCATGCACTTCTGAGTTGACTTCCTATGGATTCTTATGAAAAATTTCTTACGCATCGGTGCTGGTGGTTGTAGAACATGTTACACTTGGTTGTTTTTCACGTGCTTGTATTAATATTATATATTTTTTAAATTTTTTAAAATTAATTTTTGATATCTTTAATTTTATTTTTTTTTACAAATATAGGTAAAAAAAAGTCTGTTAATTTTTATATAAAAAAAACTCCAATCAAAACAAAAGGCAACTCAACTTTTTGATAAATGTTTTTAAAAAAAGTCAAACTCATTTCGTTTTGTCAATTTTAACTTGATTTTTCTTTAAAAAAAAAGGAGAGATAAGTCAGCATTGTTGAAAGTTAAAATAATGTTATTTTAAAAAGAAAACAAAAAAAAAAGTCAACATTGTTATCTTGTAAAAGTCAAAATAATGTTATTTTGAAAAAATGAAATAAGTCATTTGTTTTGACAGGTTGATTTTATAACTATGATTATAATTATATTATTTCTTTTCTCATGTATTGTATTAGGATCCCATGTTTCATATAAACTACAAGTAATATACTCAATCCAAAGGTAGAAACACTGTAGCTACCATTCCCTTGCCTACTTTAGGATTTGAGTTTTTTTTTTTTTTTTTATGCGTGTATGCAAATTATCCAAGAATATTCAATATCAATATTATGCTATAGTTAAAAACAAAATTGAAATAACAAGTTAAAATTAGTAAAAATAAAAATATTATTTCTTAACTATGTATGCAAAGGCATTTTTGTTATTTTACTATGGTTTTTTTGTTATTATTACATGAGATCAGAGGGATAATTGGATTTTTTAATATATATAATATTATTTCTATTAAAAAGTAGCTACACATACAGTAAAAGAGTGTTGCTTGCACCTTTAAAGTGGCGCGTGAGGCACTAAAATAAACCTAAATGTTGCTGGTTGAGCTTTGATCACATGTTTTTTCTTTTCTATCTCTTTTCACTCTTTCCTCTTAGATAAATAATTATTTGTTTGTTGAGTTAAATTAGATCCTCATTCTTTTGAATGTAATATATTTGGTTTTAAATCATTTACTGAGTTAATTATTTTTTAATTTCATCCCTTGACATTTTATTTTTATATCAAATTTGTTATCATTCTTTTAATTGCAATGTATTTGGTCTTTAATCATTTTATGAGTTAATATTTTTCAATTTCATCCCTTGATATTTGATTTTTATATCAAATTTGATTATTATTATTTTGATTGTTATGTTTAGTTTTTCTTATCATTTTCTTAATTGAAATTGGTTTTTTATGTGTCAAATTTGATTCTTGTTCTTTTCAAATCAATTTTTTTTCTTTTCTATTTTTTCTATTTTTTTCAAGTTTGTCCCCTGTTATTTTGATTGGTTGAGAATCTTACGTTGTTATTTTTTTGGATTTATCTTTTATGCTATGATTCATCTTAATGATCAGTGTCATAAATTCTGAAAGTTGGACTGGATTGGCTTCGATCATTTTTTATTTTTTTATTTCATCCATGATCATTAGGTTCATTAAAAATTAATCTTCTTTGTTTTTTTATACATTTTTTCTATAGAGTTATCCTAATATCATATCTCGAGTCATGGATTCAAAATGTTTACTAGGTTTGACTCGCACGACCAGAATCTTAGATTTGTTTTCTAAAAAAAAAACATATTTGCATTATCTTGATATATTTTCTTTGATGAAAAAAAAACACGGGATACCTATCTAGTATAAACTATGATAAATTTATGATTGCTTCATGTTACTTGTTATAGAGGACATTTGAGACTGTTTGGCTGTGCGTTTCAACCTGCGTTTCGCCAAATTTTGATTTTGATTTTTTTTTGCTAAAATTAAGTGCGGTTTGTACTTTTTGGATCATTTTGATGTGCTGATGTTAAAAATAATTTTTTAAAAATAAAAAAACATCATTAGCATGTATTTCAGCACGAAAAATTATTTGAAAAGCAACCGCTACCACACTGCCAAACATACTCTTAGACACCAAAAAAGTGAAGTAGAAGAGATAGAATAAGTTACTGGGACATCTAAAATGGTCTCATAAAAATTCTAAATAAAAAGCTAGTTATAGAAAAGATAAAACCCAAAATGATGTTGAGAACAAACTCACTTACCCCCAGCCAAGCCTCTACGAGTAAAATCTCCTGTGCTATACTGTAAAATACCATCCTTGTGCACCACAAGGTCCTCGGAGAAGAGTTGAAAATTGTTTGCTTTTTGGCATCAGCATGATGAACCAAATTGAAAATAGTATATGTGATTATGATCCTATAACTTTCACTATACGTTTGTTGCATTTACATGCTAAGTTCGGATATCATATTACATATAATATAATACATATAAATATAATCTTGAAAATAAATAGTACAAGGCATGAGAACTGAATCAATCCTAAAACTGAAAGCTGCAGTGTCTACCACCTCAAGGTTTGAAAGAATCTGCTATTCACTCCTGCCCTATACAGATGCAACTCAGATGCAGTTGATACGCTGATTTCAGAGTTGGCAGGTGCAAAGAGGACATCTCCCTCCATAACTACATCTTTGGATGATCCTGTGCACATTGCACCGTCGCCAACCATGACAAGAAAAATGGATGGACCTGGAATCGCGGGAAATACTGTTGATGCCCCTCTTGGAAGAATGCAGCGATCAACCTCAAATTCATCAAAAGGTGGAAGGTATCTTGTTATATATGGACTCAAAGGAAATCCTTTTAAGATTTCAGGGAAGCCCTGGATCAGAACCAGCATCATCATTAATGATTTTGCAACAAAAAGTTGCTAAGACAGAGCTACTAAAAGCAAATTTAGGGGAAAAAAAATCTCCCCTGCATTCTAAAAGCTTAAGTTCCTTTCTTGTCTTTATGAAAAATGACAACAGTATTGTCTTTTCTTCAATGTGTGTAGATGCATGCTGATGCAACACTATCCACAGCAGAATTTTATTGATTCTTAAGCCGAGGTCAATGAAGAGCAACGAGTGAATAAACAGCACATGACTACAACAGAGCAATCAAACTTCAATTGTTAATTTGTGCAACCCATCACAATCTGATGAAGATTTACTGACGACTCATGGCCAATCTCCTTTCCATTGGCTAATAACAAAATGAGTGCCCAGTTGAAAAGGAAGGCCCAGGTTCTAACACAGAGAAGGTGTCATAAGATAATATTCTTCTCTGTAAAAATTTCCTGTTTTTGCTACTAAAAAGTACATTTCTACAGAGTAATCACAGAAATTCGTTCCTAAGATATATTAATGTCCAGTAATTAAAACTGTTATGCCGAGAAAATTTCCCATCCTGTTCTTTTGGCCCTTTCTAATAAATGACTTTTTTAAAAATGCAAGGCATATGGTTTCTGGAGTATTACATGCTACAGGTGACTGCAAGGCATTTGATTTAAAAAGCCCAACATATTTATCAAATTTAAACAAAAAATAATGCAAATTCACACACATATATATTTTTTAAATGAAGTACATACATGCATGAATTTATTACCTGTTTGTATGTGAGCATGGAACAAAGAGTTTGAATATCCCGGAGCTTGGGTGTAAGACCAGCCCGCACAACATTGTCTGAGGTTGCCATGCATTCTATACACTCACCGTATAGATATGCATGGGGTTCATTTGCCCCGAGATACAAAGCTTCACCAGAATTGAGCTTCACATAATTAAGAAAGAAGGCTGATATGACACCAATATCAGCTGGATATTGCTTTTCTAACTGCAAGACCAACTGTTCCTTTCCTGTCAATTGTCTTATCTGACAGATAAAAAAGTTGAGGTGTTAAATCAAGAGCATGACAGAAAATCAAGAATGATATAGCTTAACAAGTCATTAATAAAATACTCTACTGCAATTCTTTTGTTATCATTTTTTTATTCATGAAAGAAACACTCAACATGAATGCTTTTAACCCTAAATGCAAATCTATTACACATGTCAAGTCACGGCATTCAGATCACCTTACTAAGCAGGCATCTTTAATCAAGAAAATCTCAACTAACCTTGCTTTCCATATACAATCTACTTTTTAATTTTGATATTGCTTCAGCCGTGATCTCTTGGCTCGCTGACATGAGTTGGGTAAAAGCTGATCTCAGAACAGATTTTACTTTTTCCTCATGATCTTGCTCATGGATTTGCAAGACTTGGTTTGCTTCCGCACTGCCAACCACTTCTACTATCTCAGGAACATCTCGAAGCACACCTTTAAGCTCCTGGAAAATTTATCAATTTGCTTCGATTGAATGAAAAAATGGATATGGCTTCAACAGATTTATTAATAAAAAAGACATTAAAAATATGCATGTCGAGATGCAATAAACAAAGTCAAGGTTGTTAGAAGAAAGTAATGGTGACCTTGATCGACTGAGAAAAACACCGATGCCTATTCAGATCTAATCGATACAAGATAGATAGATTTCACCCTCATTTTCTTTGGATTAATAAGTTCCCAATTAACATTGAGAAGTCATGGGTTTTCAATATGCCTGCAGTCTGCAGTAACCATTTCCTGTTCAAGGCTTCTTTTAAAAATGCATGCTTTATAAGGCGAAGGAGAAGTTTGTTGATGACTGGTAATTCTCTCGCAACTTTAAGGAACCCAAAAGGGCAGCAATAAAGGATAAGGAACTCAAAAGTATCCCATCATCTTAGCGATGCAATCCAGACAAGTTGTGGTCACATGATATTAAGAATCGCCAGACTGATGATTATTACAGTTGAGAGCCACATTGTTCTAGCCCATTAGAAATATTAATAACAGGAATTACCAAGAGATACGGGTTAAGTTATGGTAGAATCACATCCATTTGATTGAATCTTTAGATTTCTCATAAAATGAAAAATAAACAATTTAAGGAGCCTATGTGCTTCTCATGCATCAGAATGACCTCTAAAACTCCTTCAATGCCAACCAAGATTCACAACACTACCAATACACAAAAATCAACTCGAAGAATTTGCGAATTAGATAAATGCAAGAAAGATAGGGATCAATCGAGCACCCCAATACTGATAAAACCACAGAGGGCCTCAAACTCTGTTATGGCTAAAGCCATCTCGGGCTTATGATTGTCATCCTTATAACGATTTGGCTGCAACTTGTGTAGAACTTTTGCCAATTCCTTGTCTGGGTGAGCCTGAATCGACAATGCTTTTGCCACAGAAAGTACCTATCAGACACCAAACTTTGAAAATCAAATTGAAAACATTCGATCAAAACACAGTGAATTTTTTTTTTTTAATCAAACACATATAAAGAAGTTAGTCTAATATACAGACACAAAAACCACAACTCATCCTAATCATAAAAGAACCAATTAAAAAAAATCATACTCGTGACTCAACCAAAACATAAATTCAAACACAACACAAACAAAATCATACAAGAAAAAAAAAGATTGTACCTTGAACAAGAAAGGGAGATCACAACCCCACTTATCCAAAACTCCATCACCAAGCACATTAGGATTCTTAAGAATCCATTCTTTCAAACCCATACTCCCGGACCCAATTGAGTCGCCATTCTCCACACCACTTTCCACCACAAAAGAAGGCCCAGAACCATGTGTACCCATCCAAAACTCAGCAAAAGGCTTCTTCTTTTCCAATTCTATATCAGACCCAGAATTCAATTCATATAGCCTTGCAACCTCAGACCCCTCTGTCCCTTTTTTGCCCCAATCATAGTTTTGAACTGAACATCTCAGTCTCTTCAGTCCTCCTCCTCCATGATGGTTCTTCTCCAATCCAGTCTCCATTGAATCAAAGACAAGACCTTTACTATATTATATGAAACAAAAAGAATGAGACTTCAAAGATGTGAATATAGCAAATGCCATGAAGAAAAGGGTGTGTGTATATAACAGATATTGCTGGTTTTTGAAGTGTTGGAAAGGGTAAAAAGAGAGAGGGAAACAAGTTGAGAAAGAGAAAGAAAAGGAGACTTGAGAGAAAAGATAGAGGAAACCGCATGTAGTGGGGTCTGATCTGACTACCAGTTTTCATTCCCTTCCCTTCCTGTTTAGTTCCTAACTCTCAAGATTTTCTTTCTTCTTCAGCACTTTCTGTTTTGTCAGCATATAATTAATGAGCGTGTTCTTGAAATCTCTCACTTGATATTGATATTAATTGAAGTACAAATTAATTCTATAATATTTTTTAATCATAAATAAAATATTGGACAATTAAATAAAATATTAAATAAAAGAAACATTTGACCAAAAAAAAAAAGCATAATTTTAATACGTAAAAACTAACTAGAAAAAAATCCATAAAAATTAAAAATATAACAACTTAACAGATTAATTCAGAATAAGTTTTAAAATAACATATATTTTTTAAAATAAGAATTAAAAAATCAATCACGTTGGTTTGGCGTGGAATGAGTAAAATTGCCAAGTTTCTATGGGCATAGGGACATAAAACCCGATCAACGCCATGTGAATTGGACACAGCATCACCATCCCATGAGGAGAATATCCAAGCCCCCCAATTTATTAAAATTTAATGCCTGTCCTTTTCTTCTACACTAAGAATTTTTGTAGTTATCATTTCCATTTCTTATAATGCTTTCACGTTAATTAATATATGAATAATGTTTGACTTCAATAGTGTTTTGTCTTAATTTAACATTTTCTTGCATCAATTTCAGTGAAAAAAAAAAATTAGTTTTATTTAAAAGTAATAAAAGGACCTCTTGCTCTTGTATTATACGTGCCCAACAATTTCAGGCTTTTATAAGAGTATAATTAAAGTTCCCTTTTAAAGTATTTTTATTTTAAAAATAATATTTTTATTTTATTTTTAATATTAGTATATTAAAATAATTTAAAATTTAAAATTTTATGAAAAGTCTGTGCAATCGTAATCCTGAAGAAGCACTTCCTTGGTACATTCTTTCTACAACATGACTTCTTATCCGTGGATTGTTCAATCCATAGTATCAATTTTGACGAGCATCCAAGCTCAATTCATAAGAAATATATTGTCAAAATTGTTGTTTTGAATTCCGATTCTATCTTTGAAATTACAAGAATAAGATGCTTCTTACTAGCATGAGATTTACGATAAAATAAGAAAAGGTCCTTGGACCACCAATAATAGAATAATATAAGGTAAAGAGTTGATACAAGTTGGAGAAGGTTCCACCAGAAACTAATAATAATAATAAAAAACCAAGATAATATAATCCCATACCATTGTGATCTCAAATTCGAGTTACGTGTTTGCTAATATGATGGTCACTAAAGACTTACATGGTCGTTAATTTTAGGATTCGTGGGATTAGTTGAGGTGCACGCAAGCTGACCCGAACACCCACATTAATTAAAAAAAACAAGATAATATAATCTCAAACCATCAACTTTAGTATTGGATATCATACATGTTAATTATTTACACTTTTATTATTGCATAATGCGCCGGTGCGCATACATGCAAAATCTAAAACGATTATTTATTTGATCATGGAATTATAAATATATCAATTAGATTAAATCACAAAAAAATTATTAAAAGGGGAGAGAAAATATATAAAACACCCATATAAAATTGATAAAAATAATGTCAAAATTCAGAATTGTTTCCCAACAATAGGATTTGGATATTTTTATCGCCTAATACTTGGATAAGAGAGAGAGGGAGAGGGGTAAATTCATAGTTTTATGATTGTAAAGGCAACTAAGATGTACTAAAATGAAACAATATGCAATATATGGGGACTTGAAAGAATTTAATCCGTCAATTATTATACGCGTCAACCATACCGCTTGAGCAAAGTTATATGTTTTGCACACGGGAAATTCGCAGGACATTTGTGGACGGAATGGACGTCGGGCCACGGATGCCAACGAAGCTAAGATCCACTTTTTGTGTTGTTCACTCCACTAAACGAATAGAATCCACAATATTATAAATTCCTTTTTCTTCCCTTCTTTTTCTTCTAAAAAGTTATTATTATCCCATGTTCTAACTTTAGATAACATTCGTTATTATCCCCAATATAACAAAGATAAGATACAAAATAAAATTGAGATAAAATTATATTTAGTAGAAATATATACAATAATTATTTTTTATCTTGTTTAGTTATAATGGACAAGACATAATAAAATATAAAAAAATTTATTTCATTTTTAATATGTGTTGTTATCAAACTTACATATTTTAAAAAAATTATTTTTTTTACTTTAGTTTATATCAAGTGTTGAAATTGATAATATTATAATAATTCTAGTTACAAGACCTGACATAACTTGACAAATTGATCTGAGATCTGAATAGGTTTGAGTTTAAAAAAATAGAAAAGAATTAACTAGACCTGATACAGTAAAATACCCAGGTCAACTCGGGATAAAACACGAGTGAAAAACCCGTTGATTTTTTTGAAAATAAAAATAAAAATCTTGGGTTAGCCGAGTTAACTCTCCCGACCTATGACTCGAACCTTGTCTCGGGTTGACTACCGAGTCAGGTTTTAAAACTACGATAATAATAACTTTTATTCTTACACTAACTCGGTTAACTCTCATGATCCATGACCGGGACCTTGCCTCGAGTTGACTCTCGAATTAAGTTTTAAAACTATGATAATAACCACTTTTATTTTATGTTGACCGGGGTCGGTTAATCCTCCTGAAACATAACCCGAGCCTTACCCCGAGTCGACCCTTGAAGTGGGTCTTATAGCTATGATAATAACGACTTTTATTTGTGTTGAACTAGGTCAACTCGGGTTGATCCTTCTAAGATGAGATCTCGACCTTACCCCGGATCGACTTTCGAGTCAGGTTTTAAAACTATGATAATAATAATTCTTGTCCTTATGTTAACCCGGGTCGAAGGTCAACTTCACTTATGACCCGGAGCTTGCCCCAGATTAACCCCTGAGTCAGGTTTTAAAACTACGATAATAATCATTTTTATTCTTACTCTAAATCTAGTCAACTGACCCATGACCCGAGTCTCGACCAGTGACTCGGATCTCAACCAGTGACCCGGGCTTTGCCCTGGATCGATCCCCGAGTTGGGTTTTAAAATTATGATAATAATCATTTTTATTCTTACATGTTTTGGTTGGAAAATTTTGGAATTGAAAGTTTTTTATAAGGATATTTTAGAAATAGAAAATAATAAATATTATCTCTATCACTAGAGACATATCACTTCTATACCTCATGTTTTAGAAGTACATAAATTCATTTAAAAATTATTTCAGAGACAAATTTATTTTTATGTCTTTGTCTCTTCAACCAAACACATTTCTTTCTTTATTATCTCCTTCTTTTCTATCTTAGGACACTAACCAAACACTAGGGTTGCAAATGTCATTTTCAATTTGTAGTTGCATTATCATTCATGTAATATTATTAAACTTGGCTTGTAACAGTCTCAAATTGTAAACTCAAAATATATGATATATATTCATAGTTACCAAATATATATTTCTCAAAATTTTGGCAGAGTTTCCTTTGTATTTTTTAGATACCAAGTTATCGACTCAATCATTTCTCAACCTGTAACATTAATCACAATATTCGTCCCATCATTTGGACTTAAAAAACTCAAGCATATTTCAATATCTCAATTCTATTTTCTATAGAACACTATAATAAAACTAATAAATTCTTAACATGCATCGTCTCTTTTTTTTAAGTATTTGTGCTCAAATATATATACAACCAACCATAATTCAACTTAATAATAATAATAATATTATAAATTACATCATACACAAGATAATAAGTTAAACATTACAATTTTAGTTCTTCCAATTACATTAATGGAAGTATATTACAACAAAATATTAATTCTTCCAATTACATTAATTACATAACAAAATTATTTATCCAAGCATCTACTTTCCAGATCGAGGGTGCGATGTACATAAAAACATAATCGCATTAAACATGATTAAAACAATTGCATATTTCAATAAGTAATTGATTAAGGACTAATTATTCATATACATTAAAGTGACTTTCATATCATAGAATAAATTGTCTTATTTTCTTTTTGAAGTTTCTAATTTCATAAATTCTCTTCTAGACATAGGGATAAATCTACTAAAATAAAAATATCAAGAGTGTCTCCCACAAACCAGCATATTTAACTTCAAAGTTTTACAATTAATCTATTTTACATCGAGTGATTATCCCATTAATTTGTAAATTAATTTTCTTAATATGGCCATTCAACCAGGCATAAATTCCAGTAATCAGGAAATGATCTTCAAGACTTGCCCATTCAACAAGACATTATTTCTAGTAACCAGAAAATAATCTTCAAGGCTTGCCCATTCACTAGGGCATTATTTCCAGTAACCAGGAAATAATTTTTCAAGGCTTGCCCATTCACTAAGGCATTATTTCCAGTAACCAGCATTAGAATTTACAATCTATAAAATTCCTTCTACAATAATAAAAAAATATAAACTAATTAATTACTCCAAGGTGTCGAACACCTACCTGGTGTCTGTGCTCGTGAAGAGGTCCCTTGTTGCTGATTAGGTCTTGCGGCCTTCTCTGTACCAATAAAAATTACTTTGTCATTGTTCATTCATTCGAACTGGTAAAATTCTAATACCCATTACATATTCTTTGATTAAATCCAACACCCTTAATTAAGTTTAATTAACTTTTAATTCAAGGATGACAAAACCCTTCTTTTTAAAACATTTACTTATTTTTTCACAAAAGTCCCTATACAATTTAACCTATCAACATCAATTGTCTTCAATTTGGTAAGATTCCTCAATAATATTATTTAAACTTCATTCTCTAATTTTTCTTCTCCATTTAGCCAAAAACTCCTCAATAATATCATTTAAACTCTATTCTCTAATTTTTCTTCTCTATTTAGCCAAAAACTACCTAGGGAAAGAAGTGAAGATTTTTCTTTTCTCTTTGAAAAATTCTTACTCCATTCATATAATAACACTTATAAACCTTCATCTTCCCATATTTTCCAAACAATTGTATTAAATCTCAAATCCCCTAAATTATTCCTCTTTTGGCCAAATATTCAATTAAAATGAGGAAAAATAATTTTTGTTTCTTTTACTTAAAATTAAACACTTACCCAATCATAATTCATGCTTTCTAACATGGTTCAAACATAATTTGCATCATTCCTATAAATTAATACATAAATCTACAACTTCACATAATCATAATTTTGCATAATCCTTCATCAAACATAAAATTAAAGGAATTAATCATTTGGAGCATGTTATTTACCTCACTTTGATAAGGATTCAAGGAAAGAATGCAAGAAAAATCAAGTTTTCTTCTTCTCCCTCTTCAAACCCTAGCTTGAAATCCTTCCTCCAATGCACTCACCACCTTAAAATCAACCTTCTCTTGATGTTTAATTAAGTTAATCACTTTAATTACTCACTTTAACTAGTGAAATCAAGGAGAATTTAAGTAGAAAAATTACACAATTCTTCCCCCTCTTTTTGTTTAAAGCTCACGGCTAAAAGAGAAAAAATAGAGTATTTATAGTTTAACTTTTACCTATTTACACATTGGCCCTCATTTCTTTTTTTGTCACTCAACTCTTCTTTTTACTTAATTCTCACCATAACATCTTATATTTTATTTTATTGTATCCAATTACAATACTTGAAATCATTTTATTTAATCTATTCGGTACTTTATTTATTTTACTCAGATTATAATTTAGCGGGTTTTCACATGGCTTAACCCGGGTTGAATTTTAAATTAAACCAATTGTGGGTTGACTAGGTTAAACTTGGTCGATCTGACGAGTCCATTCATGACTTGGTTGATCCGTTTAAAATCCAATTTGACTTTGTTTTCTAAAATAAAAACGATATTGTTTTGATTTTATTAAACAAAAAATCCTTAAAAACAATATCATTTTAGATTGATCCAGTTAACCCACCTAATCTGCAAATTGATTTTTGGAATAAGATATAACAACAAAAAAATAAAAATAAAAGATTGTTTTTTTCATTATTATTTTTATCAAAAGACCATTTGATAATCATTTTCCACTAGAATATAAGAAGTTTGTTAGGGAAAAAAACAAATTGTTATTTTCTTCACTCCAATCAACCAAGTATTATATATGTATATTTATTCCAACTACGTGGGATATAATACGTGCATGTAAATAAAACAACGAAATTTATGATTTAAAGTAATCATTTGGGCAACGCAATGATTGCAAGTTCCAGCTTCCCAGGGTTAGTAAGAGTCACAATCTTGCCTTAAGCATGCTTGTACATAACTACATACCTAGTTTGATCGTACAAAAGCAAGCATAGTAAAATGAGTGACTAACCTTACAAATTACATGTCAATGGAATGTTAAAAAAAATATTAAAAAATACCTGTGTTTTCCATGAAGCAGTTGTTCAGGAGTTTGTTTTATTTATAAATTTATTAAAAAAATATTTTTGATAGTAGCGAATTAAAATAATTAAAAAACATAAAAAAATTAATTTTAAATAAAGAAAATTAATTTTTTAAGAAATATTATTTCAACTTGAGATTTAAAAATTGATTTAGTTTGAGATGTTAACTTGATTCTGCTTGGATTAATATGAAAATATAGGTTTTTTTTTAAATAACATTAAAACGTTGTTTTGTTAAATGTTTTTTTGAAAAAGTCAATGAGCTTTTAATTAGATTTTACTAAATTAACTGTGTTACAGGTCAATCAAAATTATTAACCAAATTAAATTAAATTAAAAATATATATATATATATATATATTTTAATCGGAACCAATCTAAATTTATAGCCAGATCTCAAGTCAAAACCAATGTATCATGCACCACCGGGGAGTTATAACTATAAGTATGGTTTAGCTGTCATTTGATGTCTTTCACTAATTGTAGTCCCCCAGCCCACGTGTGTCTCTTTATTTATCCATAATTGTAGGTTATGTTAGGTTTTTTTTAGGTAAAAAATTAAATTTCACATGTGACCGCCTGTTGCTTTACTGATCGTGTTTTTTCCGATTTTAATAAAGGATTTGTGATCACTTTTTGTTGAACGGAGGGAATTTGACCTTGACAGTTCATTTTCTATGAGCAAGATTTGGTACTGTCGTTCCAACTTTGAATTGACAAATTCATATTATTAATTTCTAATATGGGAAAGATTCAATTTCCTCATATTTTAATGTTCAATCCAATGATAATTTCAAACAGAATTTTTAGATCCGGCCTGGTGCAAAGCCTCATATTTTAATGTTCAATCTGATGATAATTTCAAACAGAATTTTTAAATCCGGCTCGGTGCAAAGTCCGAGTTTCGGGTTTTGACCGGATCATCCTTGTCAAATTTTTTTTTATTAAAATTAAAACGATGTCGTTTTAATAAAAAATCAAAAATTAATGGGTTGCAATCGAGTTTTTGTTCGGGTCTTGCCGGGTTAATCGGGTTGCCGGGTCACCTCGGGTTTTGACTTTTCCTATTTTTTCTTAAACCCGACCTGGTTCCAGCCTTGGATTGATCTACCAGACTGGACCGGATTTCAAAACTATGATTTCAAATACTACTTGTGGTAGGTGTTTTTGTGACTTTTGAAAATTAGTGAAAAAAAAGAAGAAAAAGAAAGAAGTTCGGAATTCAAATATAAGAATGTGTTTGGTATTTCACCTACACCATTGTTTTTAAAATATTTATTTGTTTTTTGTTTTAAATTAGTTTTTTTTTATTGTTTTGATATATTAATGTTAAAAATAAATTTTTAAAAATTAAAAATTATTTTAATTTATTTTTAAAATAAAAAATATTTTGAAACTAGACTCAATAGCTTTTATTTTGTTCTGAACACCAAAACAAGAACGCTAATTTTAACTTTATATCAAGAAAAATTATACCATGCTTGTATACGGACATAAATAGATACGAGAATGACATAAAAAAATTATATATAGTACAAAAAAATGATAAAAATATTTTTATCTATTATATTTTATTTTTTAATTTCCTTTCTCCTGTTTCTCTCTCTCTAGTCTCTATCTCTTTAATGTCTGTAAATCTATTTAACAGGTGAGCCACTATCTAATATAAAAAATAATTTAGCTTATAATTTATAAAAAAAAATAAAATATTGCAAAATAATAAGTTTTCTTTGATTTTTTTCTTAAAATTGTTTTTACAAACCTTTTAAAGCAAAAAATTCTTATTTATTTCCCTAAAAAAATCCTATTTATTTACTAAATCTCTTAGGAAAAAAAAAACTTATATGAAAGCTCCTAACTAATTTTGGTTAAAAAAAATATGCAGCAATTTTAAGAGAATTAATAAATTTAACAAAGTACACAAATAAAAAAAATACTAAACAAATCCAAACTTTAGGGCCATTTAGTAATAATAGAAAAATCCAGGAACCAAACTACAAAACCCCCCAAAATCTTTTCAAAAACCCTCAAAATTAGGGTTTTATTTGCAGTTCTCAAAATCTCTGAGAGTCAACAATGGCAGAATCAATGTGCAGAACCCTACGAGACGGATCGTTAGAAGGAGAGCAAGCACCAGCTCTTACTATCAAAGATACTGCAGCTTCTCCTTTCGGTTTTCACGTCTTCTCTCACGTGCTGTCCCAGCTCTCCTCCTTCATTTTAGCCTCCAAATCCCAGTCCCGGTTTGTCCAATTCAAAACCACGCCGTTTCTGGTCCCTTTTGTTGTTTTATTAATTTAATCGAGATTAATTAATTGATGTTGCAGTGGTATTGTGATTGTTGCGTTTTCACGGAGCCCTTCGTTTTACGTGGATTTACTGAAAAGTAGAGGGATTGATGTAAATTCATCTCATAAATGGTAAAAAGTTATTTACTCTATACACACTGTTTGGTTATTGTGAAAGTGAAGGAAATGGAAAAAAATATTAAGTGTTTTTTTTTTTTATATATAATTTTTATGTTTTTGGTAAAATCGTGTTATTTTTGTGATTGTAGAATTTGTGAAGTGATTTATGGGCGGGGACATGTGGGCTGAATTATTGTTGTTGTAGGGTTCAGATTTTGGATTGTTATACGGATCCGCTTTGTTGGAAGGATCAGCTTATGGGGTCGGGAAATTTCATGGATGCTTCCCATGAAACTTCTTCAAGTTTGAGCCGTGTCTGTAAGGATGTGAAGGATTTGGACAAGCTGTACTCTATGATTCTTGAACTGGGGAAAGGCAAGTTCTGTGTGAATTTTTGTTGCTGCTTGGTTTTGTATGTGAAAGATATGGCAATAATGGAAATAGAAGAAAAGTGGATTCTTCTGAGAAGTATTGTGCTTAAAAAACTGTTTGGTCCATCAGTTGGTTAATTTGCGAGTAGTTTTTTGTGTTTTTACTTGCAGGGTTGGTGGGACAAGGAAAGGATCGTTTTTCTGTTGCCATAGATTCGGTAATTCTGGAACCTGCAAGTTTGAATCTCTGATAACTGTGTTTAGAATATGAAAAATTAGGGCTATGGCCATCGCTGTTAAGTTTAAATGAAGTTCAGGTGATCCTGCTGGTGTGGTCTAATGATTTTCTAGTAAATTGTTGCTTTAGGTCTATAACTAAGTTCCACTTAGTTATGTGTGGTAATATGAACAAATGGATTGTAGGTTGCTTTTCTGTGTGGAAACGTCTTGTCAAGTACTGATATGAGCCAAGAAGTATTTTGGGTTACTATATTGGATGCCTCTGTTAGAAAGTATCGTTCTGTTTTGGATGTGACCTGTGGAAACTTCCTGTGAAGTGCCAATGTTTTCCCAACAAACCTGATGAGGACAGGCTTAGCCAGAGGGAAGGCATTATTAGGGATTGTATGTCTAGTGTCTTACTTCAGAATATTAGGAGGTTCATATGCTGAAATGGATGGATTTGATTGTATTTTTTGTTTTCTCCTAACTCACGTGGAATAAATTTGAAATATGGTTCTTAGAGCAAAAGATGCCAAAAGGTACTTGCATAGTGCTTTTTTGTCTCAGTTTAGTTCAGCAGGCATGCTCACATGAACAGTGCTCATGGAAAACCCAGAGAATTTGTTGATTGGTATCGAAATCATTCTCCTTATTTCTCGAGGCATGTTCTAATGCAGTAGAATGGATCCTAGGACATAGAGATGATGTTGGCTATCCTTGGGAATGACACAACACTTCCTTCATCATTACAGTTCTTCAAAAACCTGATCAATACAGAGTATATTTATTTGCTGTTAAATCACCAAAAGAACAATTTCAATCTGTTATCATAATTTAATAGTTTTGTTTAACTTGTGAGATATTGAACTTGTGGTAGTTTGTCCTTTTATATAAAATTCTAGTGACAGCACAATATGTCAGAATGCTCAGTTTTAATGTTGAGTAGTCTTTCACGTCTTACAGCTCATATGTTTGCCCCTTTTCTTCTATGATTTCATTCTGATGGATTCTTCACAATTTTAACCAGATAAATGAAATGCTAAGACATACATCTACACCAACAGTTGCAGGCCTTTTAAGCAACCTTCGTAGCCATGGTATTAGCATTTATGTTCCCCCCCAGACTTTCTGTAATTTAATGCACTGTTTTCCTTTGATCTTTGGTGTTTAAATACATAAAAATTAATGGTTTGCCTTTCCTTTTAAATAAATCTGAATCCTTTAGGATTGGCAGAAGGGTTTTGATGACATTGATGTGGTTTAATATTGAGTGTATATTCACTGTGTTTCATGATTGCAGAACAGATTTCTAGCATCTTTTGGTTGTTACATTCAGACCTTCATGAAATCAAAGTTACATCTGCTCTTGAATATCTGTCCTCTGTGGTGGCCAGTGTAGAACCACTGCATCAAACTGCTGGTGGAAAGAGAGGGGATTTAGAAAACCTCTCTTTGTTGGAACAGAACTTTGGGAAAGGAAAGCTTCAAGTCCGATTCAAGCGCCGGAATGGGCGTGTTCGTGTGGTGGTGAGTGTCTCTCTCCTTTTCTCTCTTTGCTTGCTTGCTTTCTTTCTTCTGTTTTTTTGGAAGGGTCTGGTGGGATCTGTTGCCCCTGATTATGAAGCATCAAATTGCTGTAACGGATTTTTATTCTGTTTTTAGAATGAAGGATTTCATATTGATCAGTCAAGCAACAATTTTACATCTGTTTCATCTGAAGATGGGCTAGTTAATCAAATTAATCAAGGCCTTGTGCCAAAGGTCAGTGTGGAGTGCTCTCTCTCACACACACCAGTACATGCACCCATGCACATGTGCACCCCCAAGATAGCAGATGTACTTTGTGTAACTTCACTCATTTTTCTGTAACTGGTGCTTCTTTCAACAGGTGCAGTTTAATCTAGAGTTAACAGAGAAAGAACGGGTTGACAGGGCTAAGGTTGTACTGCCTTTTGAGCACCAAGGTGTGGAAACGTGGATTGATTAATAGATTTGATTCCTTAACTTGAGATTTTATTTAATCTTAGAAAGTAGAAGATGTTTGCTTCTACATCAATTCTTAACCTTCACTTTTGTTTGCTTTAGGAGACGGTGGACCTATTCATATCTATGATGGTCGAAGATCTCTTACAGAGAGCAAAACTGAGGCAACTCTTTCTTCAAGTGGGAATTCACAAAAAACTGACTCTGGTGAAGGTGAGATAATATATTTTCGTGATTCAGATGATGAGATGCCAGATTCTGACGAGGACCCAGATGATGATTTGGATATATAATAAATACATGCACTGTTCATGATTATGAACTGATGCCAGATTGCATAGATTGTAAAATATAGTATCTCATTTTCTGGTTGTTTGCACGTCCCTTAAAACGGAAATCAATTTTTATTTTTTACTATTTGACTATTTTAGTACAACATAGGATACCTAGAAAAAAGGGTTATTCCTCGGATCAGTGTGATGCTAATTTTTTGATAAGAGGCAGCGCTATGCTCTATAAATGGATCCAGCAGACTTTTAAGCATGCAGAAGATAGCAGATGGAGGAAAGACATTAAGTGTTCTACAACAACAATGGACATCTAGGCTAATGGGAGTGCATCCAGTCCGGGAAAAGATGATTCTCAAGTTTGAGTTGTATCCTTGCCAGTTCAAGAACAATTTAGTGTTGTCAACTCTATGAAGTAATTCCTTTTGCTAGCTTAAGAGGAATGCGTCATGGCCCTGTCCAGCATACATTTTCTTGCCATAAAGAGAGAGCTTCAAAGTGGGTGTATGGCCTTGCCCTGATTTTAATGGAAAGGAGTAACCACCACAAGGATCACTGGACTGGTAAAACTAGCACGAGCCCATTGCATTCTCTTCACGTTGGGGAATAGTGAGGGATACAAGTACAATTCATGTAATACCCAGTATATTTTCACTTGTGCTTACTGGCGAGCTTACTCCATAAATATAAAAAGAGCTGTGTTTTGATTTAACATAAGATTGCTATATAGGCTGACACTTGTTGCTCGTCAAGTGACTTCTTTCTAGGAGTCTGGTGTTGTTTGGTAAGTTACTGTGAGGCTTCTACATATTCGATCTGGCAGTTTTTTTCGCTTTTCTGAGTGTGCCTTTCGGTTTTTCCACTGACCTATATGTCTTTCTTAAGCGCGACGAAGAGTGTTGTGAGATACAGACATTTTGAGTAATTCATGTGCTGTTTATAGTTTTGGATCACCTGAGACTGGAATTCATATAAGATGATTGAGCTACTTTAAAAGCCGATCTCCATATGTCAGTCGGTATCTCAATAGGCGAAATCCATTATCTGTACCACCCTTTTCTACGCACAGCCCGCCAGTTCCCCGATTACAACATCAGAGAGTACACTAAACGAAGCACCGTCGACTCCTTCCATCAAAACCAAACCTCACCGACCCATCCTCCATCTCCGCTGCCTATGAGGAATTTGATTTTCATTTTAAATAATTGAAATAATTCTTTTTAGAACTTGTTAATTAATAGTATTAGCCTATAAGATTAATTTATGTTTGTCAGGCTTTCGACTTCACTGTGAATGTGAAGTTAATTAGAGATGTGTTAATGTTTTGTGATGATTCTTCTACTTCGTGTAGTAGTTGATGCTGATGTGTAGCTACCACATATATGAGACATGTTCTAATGAAGCAGGATGTCCTGCAGCTACAACATATGAATGAAGAGGACAAGCTAGAATGCCCTCTCTGTTGGTGTTTTTTAAAGCTAGCAAGAGGCAGACAAATCAATTACTATGGTCTTTATGATGTTCGTAAAAAAAGATTTGGTTTAGATCTGTAGCAAAGTTCTACTTAGTTATGTGTGGTAATTTGAACAAGTAGATTGCAGGTTGCTTTTCTGCGTGAAAACTTGTCAGCTACTGATATGAACCAGGAAGAAGTGTTTTGGGTCACAATATCGGATGCTGTTTTGGATGTGACCTGTGGAACTTCCTGTGAAGTCCCACTGGTTTCCCAACAAAGCTGATGAGGATAGGCTTAGCCGATGGCAAGGCATTATTAGGGATTGTTTGTGTAGTGTCCTACTTTAGAATATTAGGAGGTTTATATGCTATAATGGATGGATTTGGTTGGTTTTTTTTTTTTTTTTTTGTGTGTTCTCCTAATTCTTGTGGAATAAATAAATTTAAAGGTTTTAAATTAAAATCACATCAACAAGCATGAAGAATTAAATGATGAAATTAATCAACAAGTTCAAGATACAAAGTAAGTGAAGACTTAATTCTTAAGAATTCTTTTTAGTATAAATTGTGTAAATCTTTATATCTTACTTGATAGCACAAATTAAAATGAATTCACACACTTCACATTGCATGCATTATATGATTGATATGCATTTAGTTGGTTTAAGATTCATTAGGTTTAAAACTGTCAAATCTAGTTTTTTAAGTTGAACTGGTCGACTACTTGGCTATATCAAGTGAACCGGTTAACTGCTTGTTCATCCCTGAGAATTTATAGGAACCGGTCAATCGATTGTCCTAAATAATTTGAACTGGTTGACCGTTCCATCTATCAAAGAAACAATAACAACTATAAAACTACTAGGTTTTGCTAGAAACATATATATAACTTCTCTAATTACAAAATTAGATAAAGAATTTGAACATATATCATATACAAGCTATTTTAAGAGCAAAACAACTTCAAAATCATCAATCCTTAATCATACCCATATTTGTGCATAAACTCTTGGCATTGGTGAAGTATTGTCACCAAGAAAAAAAATCTCGAGGAGGGGATATCTTCAAGTGGCATATAAGCTTGGTATGAATTCATCAAGGACATTGTATCTTTAACTTGAATTAGTAAAAGAATACAATACTCAAGTCTAGTTGGTACTTGAGGTGTGGATGTAGGCTTGTTGAACCACGTTAAAAACTTGGGTTTACAATCTCTTTTCCCTTACCTATTTATTTTAATCACTTTAATTATATTGTTGGTTATTGTGTTTATTGTGCTTAGTGTGCTTAATTGTTTTAAATCATATTTTTTTGTTAATATTAGTGGAACACCTAATTCACCACTCTTTAGGTGTTATTGTTGCCTTAATCCTAAAACAACAATAGAAACTGAAGGTTCCAAAAATTTGGGTAAGGATATGACATTACTAGATGGAGATTTAACAAGCAGACTATATAAATGGCTTAATATATGCTTTTATGGACCAGTATGACAGGTCTAGGCCCAAGAAAAGACTTGGTTGCATAGGCTAAGTAAGCATCTTAAAATTGAGATAACTGGAGATCCGATCATTGGATCGGGATCAATTTTTTCTAGGTGATTCCACATGTAATTTTCTTATAAGAAGCCACTCTATGCTTATTGGACCATTGGATATCATAGAATTAAGCCCAAAAGTTGTTGTGCGGTCTAATTTTGTTATTTTCCTAGGATTTTTTAGATTTATTATTTTTATTTTGGATTATGTTTTAATTTCCTTAATGTTTTTGGACTATAGGTTGTTTTCTAGAAGAGGCATGTTTTCCTTGTCTATTTAAAAGTCTTGTAAACCTTTTGAAGAGGTAACCACCATATATTTAAATTTCATAGAATAAAATTGTGAATTTAGAGTTCATATCTGTAATCCTTTTCGCTTATTAAATTTTTTATGTTTTCTATGCTATTGCTATCCTATTAGCTTTCGTCTATATTAGTTGGTAATTAGAGCTCAACGATCCTATGTTTTATATTGCTTGTTGTGTGCTACAACTTTATAATTTCATGAATAATTATTTGCTTGATGTGTGCTGCCAACAACCATGGTAGAAATAGGTCATGAAGCAAGACATGGCCAGGGGGGATAAAAAAGCTCCTCTTTGGTAGAGATACATCTAGGAGCTCATCAAGAAGGATATGAAGAGGCAAATCATAGAATTGACTTATAGGTTAAAAGATAAAAAGCAACAAGAATTGACCTAAGAAAGTGACAATGAGTCCTTGGCTAATACTGAAAACCAAAGGCATGATTAGAGGAGACAACCTTATGAAAAAGAAGAGGCCAGATTTGGGGATTTCAGGCTTCATATCAAACTCTTTGAGTTTACTAGAACTTTATAGGTAAAGGAGTTCATAGACTGGTTGAACAAAGTTAAGAGTATTTGTTTAGTATAAAAAGGTTCCTCTGCAAGCGTGAGTTAAGTTAATCACAATCAGACTAAAAGGCTAATCATTTGTTTAGGGGGAACAATTAAAGAAGACACAAGAGAGACAAAGAAAATAAAAAATCAATTAATGAGATAAGACAAAGAAAAAGATGAGGGAGCACTTTGTTTTTTGGCTATTTCTATACCCTGTATCAAAGGCTTTATACGCTAAAGCAAGAGGTAAGTATGTTAATAATTCATTGATAATTTCTACTAGTTAGCAGTTTAAAATGGTTTGGCAGAAATGGAAGAACAATTAGTGGCAATGTATCTAAGTGGTCTACGATAGTTCATACAAGATCTATTATGTATCTAGTCTTTATGAACAATTTTTTAGGCTTATTAGAGTGCATCGACAATAGAGAAAAAACATGTTGCTTATTAAAAATCTTTAGGCATATTAGAATAATAGAGAAGGGTGACATAATAATAATCAGATGGGTACCCTCGTATAACCTAGGCTAGCCCAACAGAACCAACAGACAACGGGTCAGGGTTCCAAATTCAGAATCCGTTGCTTAAGATATGATAAACTAGGGCAACGAGCTAGTGAGTATGGCAAAACAGTGAGTCATCTAAGAAAAAACTTGCTGATAAAGAAGCCTACTAATGTGATTGATCTTAAGTATAATGATGACTCGAGAAGTGATGTAGAGATTTTGTATAAAGATGGTGGTACTATCTTTATTATTAAAAATAATTTATTAATGCTCAAAAGTGATTTAGAATAGAATTGGTGGCATACTAATATCTTATACTCTACATACATTATTAGAAACAAGGTTTGCAATTTGATTATAAAGTGGTAGCTACGAGCATATAATGTTTGTGAAGACAGTGAAGAAGCTTCAACTTACTATTAAAAATCATCTTAAGCCCCATAAGTCAACATGGATGAATAAAGACATTGAGGTAATTATTGATAAATGCTATATTTTTTCCTTTTATATAGAACAAAAATATTTTGATAGTGTTTGGTGTGATGTAGTGTCTATAGACTCGTGCTATATTCTATTGAGAAGGCTATGATAAATTGATAGGAGTGTTGTACATAATGGTAGAAAAAATACTTACACCCAAAGCATCAAAGAGAAACATATAATGTTGGCATCTATAAAAGAGAAGTGGATACAAAAACTAAAAAAAAAAGGATTTGCTGTTTTTTTTTATCATAATTTCTAAATGAGATATAGGGCGAACAAGTAGTGTATGCCCTAGTTACCAGTAGTATAATAGTTAAGGATGATGATGATGTTGTTATCAGCCTTGAGAAATTACAAGATGTGCTGGTAGAATTTACAAATTTTATGTTAGACAAGTTACTCTAAGGATTAACTTCCATGTAAGATATCTAGCACCAGATTGACTTGATTCCAAATTCTAGTCTCCCAAATAGACTAGCTTATAGACTTAAACACAAGGAAGCCAATAATTTACAGAGGTAGGTTATGGGATTGTTAGATAAGGGATACATTTGGAGAAGTATGAGTCTATGTGTAGTCCTAGCTCTCCCAGCCCAAAAAAAAAAAAAAGGTGGTTTGAGTTGTCAAGTTCTAAGTTGTTTTTAAAGATTAATCTTAAGAGTTGGTACCGTCATATAAGAATCAAACTGAGAGATAAGTAAAAACACATTTTAAAACACAATAACAATTATATGAATGGATGATTATTTTATTTGGTCTGTCTAATACTCCCAACATTTTTATAAGCTTCATGCATAAGATATTAAGGCCATTCATATACAGATTTATAATGGTTTATCTCGATGATATTCTGATTTATAGCTTTACTCTAGAGTTTCATTTAAAACATATACGTGTTATTTTTTACATTTTGAGAAAGAAGCAGTTGTATGTGAATTGCAAGAAATGCAATTTCTTCACTAGTATTGTTACTTCTCTAAATTTTACCATGTTTGTTGATAGGATTCAGATTAATCCATCAAAGATATCTGTAATTATGGTGTGGCCGACTTCAAAATGTGTTCATGATGTCCAAAGTTTTCACGGACTTATATTTTTCTATAAGAGGTTCATCTAAAACTTTAGTTCTCTTATTGCTCCAATTACAGAGAGTATAAAGGAGCACACCTTATAATGGCAGATAATGTTGAATCTAGCTTTCAGTTAGTAAATCAAAGGATGACTGAAGTTCCTATTTTGGCACCTCTAGATTTTATGAAACTATTTGAGATAAACTATGATGCATATAGGTTAGGAATTGAGAGAGTTATTAGCTAAGATGAAAGGCCAGTTGCTTTATTTAGCGAGAAGTTATCTAGCTCAAAGAGGAACTACTCCACGAATGATATAAAGTTTTATACTATTGTTCAGAGTTTTAAGCATTGGCGATATTACCTTGTGCTGAATGAGTTTATCCTAATCATAGATCATAAAGCTATAAATTATATAAATGGATAACATAAGTTAAGTAATTGACATGCAAAATGGGTGTTGTTTCTACAAAAGTTCATTTTTTCTCTAAGTCACCAGTTAGACAGTTTAAACAAAGTGGCTGATACCCTCAGTAGATGGGTTGCTATACTCAATACTATATATACCCAAGTGACAATGTTTGATTCTTTTAAGAAGGTGTATTCACATGATTATGATCTAGAAAGATTTATGCTAAGTTGATGGATGAAGGCAAGTAAGATAACTTTGTACTTATGAATGATTATCTATTTCATGGTTTGTAGCTTTGTATTCTATATTACTCATTACTAGAACATATCATATGCAGATTGCATTTTGAGGGACACTTTGGGCAGGACAAGATATTAACCCTAGTGTCTGTATATTATTATTGGGCTAAGCTGTCAGATTAAATATGTAGTCTTATGAGGATATATGTTGTTTGTTAGAGGTCCGAAAAAGCCTTAATGAATGCTAGGCTCTATACGCCATTACCGGTTCCTGGTACTCTATGGTTGAATGTTAGTATAAATTTTATATTGGGTTTAACCTGTACACAACGAGCCATGGATTCTATTTTTATTATTGTATACAGGTTCTCAAAGATGTCTCATTTTATAACATATTAAAAAAACCATTGACACATCCTGGATAACCACCTTTACTTTAATGAGATGGTTCATTTACATGACATTTCTAAGTCTATGAATTCGGATAGAGATATGAAGTTTATGAGTAACTTCTAGAAAAGCTCGTGGGGTTAAGATGAGAGCTTAACTAAACTTTAATAGTTTATATATCATCCTCAAACAAATAGGCAGATAAAGATGGTTAATTGAAGCCCCGACAACTTGTTACGAAGTTTACTGGGAGACAATTAGAAACAATGAGATTTGACCTTGCTGCAAACATACTTTACTTATAACAAGTCTCATAATTGAACTACCTAATTGAGTCTATTCGAGATCGTTTATGGACAAAACCCTTCTAGAGTGCTGGAGTTGATGTCTATCCCTCATATTGGATGATTAAGTGTCCAAGCTAATGATATGACATATTACTTGCACGATATTCATCAGCAAGTCAAGAAGAAAATCACTAACAACAACACCAAGTATAAAGCCCTAGTTGATACTTATCATATAAGAGTGGTGTTTTAAGTTGGGATCTAGTATGGACAATGCTTACTCATGACATGTTTCCAGTGGGCGAGTACAACAAATTGAAAGAAAAAAAGATAAGTCCTTATAAGGTGTTGTAAAAAATAAATAACATTGCTTATAGACTTTGCCTTCTTAGTCATCTAAAGACTTTTGATGTCTTTAATGTGTAACACCTGACACCCTATCTGGAGGAAGAATAGAACTCAAGGACAAGTTCTCTCCAACCTAGAGAGAATGATGTAGCCGAGGTTATAGAAACTAAAGGTTTTGAGCATTCAAGTGAAGATCTAACCCTACTAGATGAGGATATGATATAAGCAGACTATATGGATAGCCTAACATATGCTTCTATGGACCATTGAGACATGTCTAGACCAAAAAAAAGGCTTGGTTGTATTAGGCTAGATTAATCCCTTAAAACCAAGATAACAAAAAATTCGACCATTGGATCGAGCTCAAATCTTTCCAAGTGATTCTACAAACAGTTTTCCAATATGACACCACTTTATCCCTTATCGAATCGTTGGAACTCCCGAAATTAGGCTCGGAAATTGCTGTTTGGGCCAATTTTGTTATTTTTCTAGAATTTTTTAGATTTATTATTTTTATTTTAGATGATTTTGTTTTAGTTTCCTTAATTGTTTTCAGATTTTAGGTGATTTCCTAAAAGAGGTAGGTTTTCTTGACCTATTTAAAGGTCATGTAAACATCTTGAAGAGGCAACCATCATATGCTTATATTTCAGAGAATAAAATTGTTAATTTAGAATTCATATCTACAACCCTTTTTCTCGTTAAAGTTTTTGCATTTTCTGTGCTATTGCTATCTTATTAGCTTTTGCCTGCATTATATATCCAAAGTGTTGTCCTTCTTTCTTAAGGCATGTGCTAATGCAGTAGAATAGATCCTAGGGATATAAAGATGATGTTGGCTATCCTTTGGTAGTGGCACAAGGCTTCATGGTTACAGTTCTTCAGAAACCCAATCAATACAAAGTATATTTATGTGTTGTTAAATCGATATAAAAGTTATGTAATATTTCTTCATAGTATAATAACTTTGTAACTTATGTTATATTAATCTTGTGGGGAGTTTGTTTTTTTTTATATAAAATTCTAATTAACAGTATAACATGTCAGAATGCTCAGTTTTAATGTTTAGTAATCTTTAACATCTTACAGTTCATATGCTTTCTCCTTTTCTTCTATGGTTTCATTTCGATAGGTTCTTCACAACTTAAATTGGATGGATGAAATGATAAGACATACATTTACATCAGCAGTAAGAGGCATTTTAAGTAACAATTGTAGCCATGGTATAAGCCTTTAAGCTCTTTTCAGATTTCTCTAGTTATAGGCAATTTTTATGATCTCTTTTCCTTTGATATTTCTCATGTTACTTGGATGAGAGCATTCACTATTTGTTGGAATTTATTCAATGTTATTTCATGGGTAATGGTTTGCCTTTCCTTTTAAATAAATCTGAATCCTTTTAGGATTTACAAATGAGATTCCATGGTATTGATGTGGTTTAATTTTAGGCATTTATTCACTCTTATTTCATGGTTGCAATTTGAGTTAGCATAACAAATCCATGACTCGGGAGATAAGATAGGGAAAACCCCTATAAAGGATAACAAAAAAAATCACAAAGCTCAAGGCTCAATAACCTAAAGTCGAAGGATGAAATTGAAAAATAATCAATTTTTTAAAAAAGACATAAAAAAAACTGAAGTTAAATCGGGCTAATCTCTGAAACTAGTGACCTGGATTATGAGATTCGGATCACTTCATAGAAGGCAAACACTAAAAATTACTAAGAAAAATCCCTATTCATTCAAAGTTATAAATAAAACAAAACAAATAGCAATCAAAATAACGAGGACCAAATCTGGTATAAAAACTCAATGAAAGATAACAACGAGGGACTAAATTGAAAACTAAAACAAACTTTTTTAAAAAAGATAAAATAATAGCAATCAAAAGAATAAGAACCAAAACTGGATTAAAAAAAATTAAATGATGAGTGATGAAATTGAAAAAAGAAAATAAATCAAGAAAATGATAAAACACAAAAAAATAGCAATAAAAAAAATGAGGATCAAATTGAATAAAAATAATTAAATAAAGTAAAATGCCTAAGGACAAAATTGAAAAAAAAACCTTTAAAAAACATTAAAAGAAAAACAAATAGTAATTAAAATAATGAGGGCTAAAACTAATAGAAATACAAATTAGAGGACACAATAGATTTTTGAAAGGGCTGATGCGTATTTCTAGGCCAAGTGAGAGAAAAGAGAGGAAAAGCAAAAAAGCTTACCGAAGCCAAATTGCACCACCTTCGTGAACGCGTGCTCTACTACCATGACAAGGATGACACAACGCTTTCAACGTTGTTGCAGATGATGATGTTTGAACACCTGGAGGAGTCACTCGTTGTCCGAAAAGTGCGAGTATCTCCTACTCGCTGGTGATGACTACACACGTGCCACCCTCTCTTTTTTTATTTTATTTTGAGGTTTATTAAAAGACCTAATTGCCCCTCATTCAATAGATAATTACAAAAAAAAAACATATGGAAAAAACTTAAGTGCCCCTAACCGTAAGTCTTATTTTTTTAAAAAAAAATTAAGAACAATGTAGTGATTTTACTGTTCATTCAAAGTGCAAAAGACCAAAAAGCTATTCTGCCTAGTTTTAACTATTTTTACTTTTATGGGTATGTAAGTCATTACACAATTCATTTAAAATATAAAAAATATTAATTTGTCCCTAATCAATATAAAAATGATGAAGGAATCCTAAGAAAAAGACCTTTTTACCCCTAAGACCAAGTTATATGAATTTTTGTTTGCAATGGTAAAATGATAATTTTATTGTTCCAATCCATAGTAAAATGTCTTGGTGCACAATAAATAAATGAGGAATTTCAATTCCAAAGTTGAAAGATAAAATTAAAAAAAATATAAATAAAAAAAAGAAAAAAATAAGACTACCTGAGTCAACTCGGGTTAACTTGTAAAATTCAGAATCTATGTAATGAGATCGAGATAACTCTATAAAAATAAAATATAAAAAATTACAAAATCTAATTTCCAACTAACCCAATATCAAATAATAAAATTAAAAAAAAACAACCAAAGTTAACTTGAGTTAACATGTTAAACTAGGGACCTACGTAATGAGACCCAAATATCTTCATAAAAAAAAAAAAAATTACGAAACTCTACTTCCAATAAATCCAATGTTAAAGGTTGAAATCAAGAAAAAAAAATCAATGAAACCGAGAATTCCTAAACAACTAAATATTAAAAGATAAAATTTAAAAAAGAAGAAGATTGAGTTGGTGGGGGGGGTGAAAACGAAAAAAAAAATTAAAAAACTATAAAGCTTAATTTCCCACCAACTCAATGTTGAAGGATGAAAAAAAAAAAATCAATGAGAAAAAACAATCTAAAAAACACAACCCGAATTAACCTAGTTTAACCTGATAAACATAGAACATGGGTCATGAAATCAGAATAAATTTATATAAAGCAAATCGAGAAAAAAAAAATCATGAAACCCTACTTCCAACTAATATAATGTTAAAGGTTGAAATTAAAGAGAGAAAAAAAATCAAATATATGAGACCAATATATAACCAAATAAAAAAAATTAAATTTTTTTTACAAAACACAATTTCCAAAATAACCTAAAAGATAAAATTAAAAAAAAAACTAATGAACAAAAGAATTTTTTTTCCAATAAATAATATTTCACGGATGTAGCTAAAAATGATTTAACCACTAATGTTAGTTTTATAAATGATATACTTTTCACATGTGTTACATCAACAAAAAAAAAAAAATGAATGAATACGGAAGTTTATGTCATTTACATCATTGTAACATGTATATCTGATGCCATACTTCAAATCCACACCATGGTAAGAGGCCTTTTAAGCAACAATTGTAGCCATGGTATAAGCCTTTAAGCTCTTTTATGGGTATGTAAGTCATTACACAATTCATTTAAAATATAAAAAATATTAATTTGTTCCTAATCAATATAAAAATGATGAAGGAATCCTAAGAGAAAGACCTTTTTGTCCCTAAGACCAAGTTATATGAATTTTTGTTTGCAATGGTAAAATGATAATTTTATTGTTCCAATCCATAGTAAAATGTCTTAGTGCACAATAAATCAATGAGGCCTTTCAATTCCAAAGTTGAAAGAAAAAATTGAAAAAAAAGAAAAAAATCAGACTACCTGAGTCAACTCGGGTTAACTTGTAAAATTCAGAATCTATGTAATGAGATCGAGATAACTCTATAAAAATAAAATATAAAAAATTACAAAATCTAATTTCCAACTAACCCAATATCAAATAATAAAATTGAAAAAAAATCAATTAAAAAAAAACAACCAAAGTTAACTTGAGCTAACATGTTAAACTAGGGACCCAAGTAATGAGACCCAGATATCTTCATAAAAAAATAAAAAAAATTACGAAACTCCACTTCCAATAAATCCAATGTTAAAGGTTGAAATCAAGAAAAAAAAATCAATGAAACCGAGAATTCCTAAACAGCTAAATATTAAAAGATGAAATTTAAAAAAAAAGAAGATTGAGTTGGTGGATGGGGGGTGAAAACGAAAAAAAAATAATCAATTAAAAAAAACAAAAAAATAATTTGAGACATCTTAAGTCAACTAGGAAACCCATAACTTGGATCATGAGATCAGAATAACCCCATGGAAAACAAATGAAAAAAAATACGAAGCCAAATTAAAAAAAAATCAATTAAAAGAGGGAAAAAACCAGAGTCAACCCGGACCAATCTGTCAACCCCACGATCTAGGTCATAAGATCGAAATAATCCTATATAAAAGAAATAAAAAAACTATAAAGCTTAATTTCCCACCAACCCAATGTTGAAGGATGAAATAAAAAAAAAATCAATGAGAAAAAACAATCTAAAAAACACAACCCGAATTAACCTAGTTTAACCTGAGAAACACAGGACATGAGTCATGAAATCAGAATAAATTTATATAAAGCAAATTGAGAAAAAAATTCATGAAACCCCACTTCCAACTAATATAATGTTAAAGGTTGAAATTAAAGAAAAAAAATCAAATCTATAAGACCAATATATAACCCAACAAAAAAGAATTAATTTTTTTTTTACAAAACACAATTCCCAAAATAACCTAAAAGATCAAAAAAAAAAAAAACTAAACAACATAAGAATTTTTTTGTCAATAAATAATATTTCATGGATGTAGCTAAAAATGATTTAACCACTAATGCTAGTTTTATAAATGATATACTTTTTACACGTGTTACATCAACAAAAATAAAATAAAATAAAATGAATGAATACGGAAGTTGATGTCAGTTACATCATTGTAATATGTATATCTGACGCCATACTTCAAATCCACACCATGATTACTGAAGAAGAGAAACTCTTTGTTGAATGCTGAATTCTATGATCTTCTCCTGATAATTATTTTAACCAATCATCAAATTAGCTTCTTGTGGATATGATTGCATGATTGGTGAAGAAGTAATATCCTCATTGCTAAGAAGAAATTTCTCACAACCATAGTTAAAATAAAACAATGGCATCCCCTCAATGTCATCAACCATGAAAGAACAGAACCAGAGTGCTTCCATGAAAGAATAAACAAGAGGGCATTGCATAATGGAATTCTAAATTTAAAACAGTTGATTGCGTCAAAATTTTCAATTCAATTGAAAGTGAGTACAATGATATCAGTTTTCTACAAAACAATAATGCAAACCAATCATCATAGCCTACTAATTACCCTAGATACAAGGGCAAAAGAATTAAGGGATAAACAAGATTGGCAGGACCACCAATATATAATGTTTCAAAATTGAAGAAATATCATGCACAGGAGCCATTCCAATACATAATGTCTTGGATCATGAGTCTGGAGTCTGGACCTGGAAATGTAAAGGGGAATTAGGAGAACTTGAAGATATCAATCATGGTGATTCTACAGATGTTACAGGCTAGGGTCTATGATTGAACTTTAAGTAAAGAACATTAGATAATTAAGCTCAAAGTGGAAATTTCCCCATGAATAATCCTCAAATTACTAATAACTCTCCTATATTCTGCTGACATTGTACTTCAACAGACACTCAGATAGTACAAAGAAAGCTCAATGAAGGAAGCAAAACTCACAATACTCGGTTCAAATGAGAGTACCAAATATAATTCAATAATGCTAAACACTTCAAAGATCTAACAGTGACTCCAGCCATGAAGTGAATTAAACTTGTTGCATCCAAAAACTGGAAAAAAGCCTATAATTCATGATTTCCATGGAGAACTTATTGAGACTTTCTCCAAGGCATTTAGATCTCTTCCCGTTCTTCATTTAGGCGAAGCATTCTTAAATGGGGTTCTTATTTCTATAAACTTCATATAAATCACGCATGTCACACTCAATGGAATTTTTCAACATTTGTATGAGCTTCATTTCTGTTTCTCATGACCTTACTATAGATGACTTGCAATGCCAAAATTCCAAATCACAACTCCAATAGTGCATAAAGAATGGAAAAAAAAAAAAAGTTCAAAAAACCAAATCATTGCAAAAGTAGGCTATACCTCAGGATAAGATGACCAGTCCAAGATATATGGATGCACTCAGAAATAAAAATGAGATTATTCCCCTGCAATTGAAGTCACACACAGAAAAAGGAAATGCAGAATTGTTAAAAGTGCACAAACTCCCTTATCAGACATTGACTCTATCAACCTTTTATGGTCCTGTCAAACGTTAAAAACTCACCAAATGACTCCCCAACCAACACCGGTACAAGGGCAAGGGCATATTTCTGCAAACTTCTCAGCATCACTGGTGTGGACTCTTCGAGATATTAGATCGTCATAAATATCTGCAGACCATTTATATTGGTCAGATAGAATCAAATTAGCAATAATTATATTAATGGCACATGGTTAATTAAAAGGACAATAGAAGAACAAGAGAATATTCACCATAAACCGAAAACAAACTGTTCATCACACCTGCAATTGCAAGACAGAATATAAGCTAAATCTCTATTTCATTCACCTTAACAGTGACACCATGGTAGAGAAGGAAGTTCAAATAAAAAAGGGAAGATATAATGGGACAAGCATATACCAATAAAGAGAATGACATATCGGAGAATTCGTACAGTTGTTTTTTCTTGCAGTACCCAAACAACAGCGAGGAAAATAATGAATCCTGAGAATTGGGTTTGTTAAATACAAGATGTGAGTATTGAAGACAGTGGATATCGACAACAACAATGTATGAATGAATTGTTGTGGACATTCATGAAAACACTCACCAATACAAAGTCCTCGAAGAGTCCACTGCAAGAAAAAAAATCAAGTGAAAACATACTAATTTAAAGCTTGAGAAAACCTTTCAAATGAATGTCAATAATCTGATACAGATCATCATATTTAGGGATTATAATATATTGCAGAAAATATAATCTTCTCATGTCAATATCTTACATTCTGAGCAATAAAGAGAACAATTAACAGGGCAACAGCCAAGCCACCAGCTGCTATTCTTGCAGTAATGAGATTTGTGGATGCAAGTACCAAAGCCATCCCCCAAAATGACGAACCAAGATCTGGAAGCACAAGGCAATGGCACAAAATGTGAGTGCCACAAGGAAGCAGCACAATAGAGAACATGTCTAAAATCTAGTATCATAAAAGCTAACATAACAAACATTGAGAGTTTATGAAAAAAAAGTAGTCCAAAGCAAACTCTTCATGGCTCCTGTATAAGCTTCTAAAGCATAAACACTGAGAAAGATAGCACTTTCAAATTGATGTTTCACACTGGACTTGGCAAAATGGGCTCCACAACAAGTTTGACTCGCATTGTACTAATCCATAAACATGTATTGGTTACGGAGGCAAATAAGACTTGGAATTGGAGTACTAGAAACAAGCAATAAAAATTAGGCCCACTGTGATTAAAAGAAAAACTTTCAAGGGCAAAAGGAATGTACATCCTGCAGGCAATATCAACCAGTATACACCACCACGTGTCTGTGTCACTCCACCTTCATTCGCATGAACTTGCATCCCTTCCACCTGCATAGCACAGTGGATACTAATAAACTAAAGATGAGCATTCCTCAACGGAGATCAAGAAGATAGTGTGAAATAACAAACATGGTAACTATCTGTAATTAATTATGCTATAAAAAAAAATACAAAGTCTATCCATATCACAGGAAAGAAAAAATAATCATTCAAGGAAAAAATCACGGTGAAGGGTGAACATAACAACCACACAATCAGAAGTCAGTGCCATACTTATAGAACAAGGCAGGATGTCCTTATTGAAAATTTCATTTGCAACTAGCTATAACTCTGAAGAACCATTCAGAAAGTCAAATTAAGGTATGATGGACAAGATGAATAACATTGAAGTCATCTTTTCATTGACCAAAGAACTCACTTAGATCATCATTTCAATCAAAGCAATGGCACTAAAGGCAACTTCATGAACTGCTTTTCGAGAAAACCAATTACTTCACTTAATAAAAACAGAAGTCAAAATACCACAGAATCTATCTAACAAGAGCATGTCAAATTGTTGTTTCCTCATGCATAATGGCATGTTGAATGATAACATTGTCGAAATCTATGAATACAAACATCATACATTTGACTCAACTACAAAGTAAACTATATGCATTCTGTTACATAGCTTAAAGTTGTAAACAAAGAACCCAAGTTCTCATTATATTATTCCTTAATATGACGGGGAATCATGAAGTACATTAGAGAATTAATTGTGAAGATCACTTTTATTAGTTAATAAGGAAAAATGATAAACTACACCCTTTAAGCGCCTGAAAACCTCATCTTCCAATAAGCAAGAAAGCATGAAGTATACCTCAATATGCACGCGAATTCACATTAAAAGCAGCAAGCAGCAAGCAGCAAACAGCAAGCTAGTTAATATTGGATCAAACAAGCATGGAGCATGTTAATAGTACTGCACAGAATTCCACTTAAACGATGAGTCAAATTTTGAGGGGAGCAATATTACCTAACAGAAAAAGTAATGTGCTTTCTTTCAAACTCCCTAATTGCATCTTAAATTACATATTAGGCCATACTGTTAATAAAACTCAGTACTGAAACCAAAAGCATCTAACTTCCCTGGCCTGCCAAGAACACACAGGGCAAAGAACGAGCTTCATACCTGACCACATGTCAGTTTACAAGCAATCGCATGACTTGCTTCATGCAAAAACACAGTGATGAGCTTAAAGGGTGTCATTATGAACGTCCTCCATAACTGCAACAATAAAAATTCAACAATTCAGTGTCAAAGAACAAGTCCAACACAACCGAACCGCATAAAAAGTGATAAGGGCATCTCAATTTTCATCAATTAGTGTAAAAAACTAAACATAATTGAGCCAATTAGAACAACTCATAACCCATCAAAGCAAATCTTTGAACAAGTTGATTTGATCTTCTAATCTTTCAAAACACAGAGGCAACAAAAACATAAAAGAGCCCAAGAAGCCAAAACCAAAAACAAGAAACAGAAAACTGCACGTACCGCGAGGATAACAACAGAGAAGATTGCAATAGTGACCAGGTAGGAGACCTGGTCACCTTCGCAGCAGTTCTTGAGTTCCCAATTGGGCATTTTCGGGCTTGGAAGGTGAGAAAATGAGAAAAAATCCAGAAAAAAACTACACAAAGTAAGAAACTTTGATGGGTTCGTTTTCTTTATAACAAAAAGCTCTCAATTTTTCTCCAAAAAAACAAGGGTCATGTCAAGTTTTGCTTTCTTGTTGGACCTGAACGTTGTATTGTTGAAATGTCAAGGAGAAGAGAAAGAGCTGATTGCGTGTTGGATAGATTTTTTTAAAAGATTATTTTGGAGCTTAGTTGTTCTTGGTGAAGGAATTAGGCAACAAATATAAAATAATGTTTGGGAAACCGTGTTTTTTTAAAAAAAAATTGAATTTTTTTATTTAAATTAAAATTTTAAATTGTTTTTACGTGTAAAAACATAACTTTTAAAAAATAAAAAAATAAATTATTTTAATGTATTTCAATAAAAAAAATTAAAAAATAACCACTAAACTCTTAAATATTTATGAATTCTTCTTTTAGGATTTTTTTTAATTTTTTTTTTCTGATTTTACTGATGACATGTGAAAAGGAATTTTTTTCTGATTTTTATTTTTTATTTTTTTTTAAAGTCAATCTTGAAATATTAAACAAGTCGAAATATGCTGAGGGTAATCTTGTATTTTCACGTGGAAATTCAAATCATGGGGGCGAGGATAAATTATTGGACGTGGCAAAGGTGCTTCCCTTTTTTAAGTCAATCAATGCATGTCATAACGGTAGGTTGTCACGTGTGAAAAGCTCCACTATTCATTAAAATAAGGGCAGGAAGGTAGTGAGAAGAAGGGAAAACAAAATATAATGAAAAAAAGGATGCGATTGGAAGGATAGTGGTTGAACTCTCTAAAGCTTGGAGGGTTGATTTATGAATGGGTTGTCCGTTGACATTATGGTTTGATTTTCTTTTTTAGTTTTAATTTTTTATTTTGTTTTTGAATTTTTTTGATGTGCTAATATTAAAAATAAATTTTAAAAAATAAAAAAAAATATATTATTTTGATATATTTCCAAACAAAAAACACTTTGAAAAGTAATATCTACCGTATTACCAAATAAACTCTTAAAAAACTTTTATATTCAAAACAGGATTAAGATATTAATATAACGAAACTCGATTGATTTAATTGAACTTTTAGTTATGTAATTGACTTGGTTTATACTGTTACCAACAATAAAAAAAAAATAACAATGTTATTTTAATAAAATAGTTAATTTAGGTTGGATCAATGACTTGCAAGATAACCTAATAACTTAAGTAATGTTTGATTCTATCTTAGGCTAGAAGATATAAAAATAGCGAGGATAAAAATATACTTTTAAATTAAATTTAAAATAAATTTTATATTTTCAAAACAGAAATTATAAGCAAATATATCCTTATATTCCACTATTTTTATTTCTTTTATCCCGAATGCTCAAAGTAATTTAAACTTTTTTTTTTGCCAGGTAAGAGCTATAAAATAATAAAAAAGATAGGTATTTTTTTTTTTAAAAAAAAGAATGTTATTGGTAGCCTAATATCACAACATTTGTATATAAAATTAGATATAATGGAATAGGTAACCATCCTGTATTTCAATATTCAAAAGTGGCTAAAACTTAGGTGCTTCAGTATACGGATCCATACAAAAATTTGCTATTTGCACCACTTTTATTAAACCCGGCCCGATAGGTTAACCCGGTGGCTGGACCGGTCCGAGTTTAATAAAAGACCGGTTGTGGCAACAACCCGGCCAAACTCGGGTGACCCAGGCGAACCCGGACGAGACCCGGTTTTTTTTTTTTTTCAAATGTGGGATTTGAAGCCCATTAGTATATATACTCTATATTCCCAAGAAAAAAGTCATGTTTTTTCAATGTGGGATAAAAAATCTTTTGGTTTAAATACTTCAACTTAAAAGGATAACATAGTATCTTTTCAATATGGGATTTGAAGTCCTTTCATATATATACTCTATGTTCCCATGAAAAAAACCATGTTTTTTCAATGTGAGATTTGAAACCCATTAGTATATTTACTTTATGTTCCCAAGAAAAAATCATGTTTTTTCAATGTGGAATAAAAAACCTTTTGGTTTAAATACTTCAACTTAAAAGAATAACATATTATCTTTTCAATGTGGGATTTGAAACCCTTTCATATATATACTCTATGTTCCCATGAAAAAAGATATGTTTTTTCAATATGGGATTTGAAACCCATTAGTATATATGCTCTATGTTTCCAAGGAAAAAGTTATGTTTTTTCAATGTGGGATAAAAAACTTTTTTAGTTTAAATACTTTAACTTAAAAGCTTAACATAATATCTTTTTAATGTGGGATAAAAAACTTTTTAAAATATTCTTTTAAACTTCATAATATGTATAATCTATATTTATATGGATTTTTTCATATGAAATATTAAAACTTTAATTTTTTTTTATTTTTCCGGGTTAATCCGGGTTGACCCGAGTTGACCCGGGTTGACCCATGAAACCCGGGACCCGGCCCCTTGGCCGGGTCAACTCCCGGGCCGGGTTTAATAACTATGATTTGCACAGAACTTAGCTATGTCAGGTAAACATAAGACCGTCCAACTCACTAAACTATGTTGGTGCTCCTTCAATAAACAAAAGTCACGAATGAACTATTATACAACATATATTAAAAGAGTTTATCTAGACATAAATTATTATAGATTGAAGCAATATAATGATAAAGTTGTTCTTACAAAAAAAAAACTTGCTAAGCATGCAGTGGAGAGTAGGATTGTCTTTTTCATGAGATGCATTCGATATTGAAAGAATAATTGAAAATAAAATGATCAGTTCAGATTTTGCTAGGAAATGGTAAGGCTATCAGGCCCCAAGCATTGGGCCATGGCATTACTACCAGACACCGAGGTCAGGCATGACTGTCATACTCTAGACGCCCAGGTCAGACAGAGCAGCCAGACCTCAGGCGCTCAGGTCAGGTATGCCAGCCAAACCCTAGACTCTTGGGTCTGGCGTTGCAGCCAGTCTCACTTAAACTTGAGGTCAGGTAAGTTTAATATTATTATTTGTATTATAAATATTTTTTAATAATTAATATTATTAATAAATTTTTAAAAATATTATTAATATTAAAAAACACCTATAGATTTGATTTGAAGGGTAAACTTATCATCATCATCATCATAATTATCATCAATAAATTTGAAAATAATATTATTATTATAAAAAAAACCATAAATTTTATTTGAAGAGATTAAAAACTATAAAAACTTGGGCCAGACAAGTTTAATATTATTATTAATATTATTATATTTATTAATATTATTAAATTTAAAATAAATATTATTATTATCGAGAAAAAAATATATATATTTGATTTGAAAAGTAAAATCAATTATTGTTGTTGTTGTTGTTGTTGTTGTTGTTGTTGTTATTATTATTATTATTATTATTATGTTAATAACTTGGGTCGGGTATCCCCTTCCAGACCCAAGTAACTTGAGGTTGGACAGGGACACCAGACCGAAGTCACTTGGGACTTGCAGCCCCATTGACCCAAAGGCTATTGGGTTCAGCGTCCGGATCCAAGGTTCTAGGGTCGGCATTGCAACCAGACCCAAGGCTCTTGGGTTTGGCGTTTAAGAGGGGCCCAAAGTTTTTAGGCCTAGCGTTGTAGTCAAACCCACTTAAACTTGAGTATTAATATTAAAAATATTATTATTTGTATTATAAATATTATTATTTTTATTATAATTAATATAATAATTAATAAATTTGAAAAAATATTATTAATATTGAAAAAAAAAACATAGATTTGATTTGAAGTGTAAAATAAAAAATTATTATTATTATTATCAATAATAAATTTGAAAAAAAAAATTATTACTATTGAAGATAAACCATAAATTTGATTTGAAGGAATTAAAAACTATAAGAACTTAGGTAAGACAAGTTTAATATTACTATTATTATTATTATTATCAATTAAAGAAAAATCATAAATTTTATTTGAAGTGATTAAAAACTATAAAAACGTGGGTCAGACAAGTTTATTATTATTATTATTATTATATGCATTAATATTATTAAGTTTGAAAAAAAATATTATTACTATCGAAAAAAACATAGATTTTATTTAATTATTATTATTATTATTATTATTAATAGATCTGGCTTGGGCGCCAAATCAAGGTAACGTGGGTCTGGCAGGGGCGCCAGATCCAAGTTTATTTATTTATTATTATTATTAGTAGTAGTATTAGTATTATTATCATTAATAATTTCTTTAAGAAAAATATTATTACTATTAAAGAAAAACCATAAATTTGATTTCAAGGGATAAAAAACTACAAGAACTTGAGTAACACAAGTTTAATATTATCTTTAATATTAAAAATATTATTATTTGTATTATAAATAGTACTATTGGTATTATAATTAATATTAAAAATATTACTCTTGGGTCTGACGTTGCAGTCAGATCTACACCCAACGCTCTTGGGCTCGAAGTTGCAGTTAGACCCACACCTAATGCTCTTAGATCTGGCGGTACAGCTAGACCCAAATCCAAGACTCTTAGGTCTGACATTTTGCATACAAAAGCTCTTGCATCTTAGTTTTTTTTATATATTTTTCATAAAAAAAAAAGTTGGATCGTAGCATAGCGTGAGCCATTAACTAGTTGTATTCTAATTTATTTATTTCATCTTCGATTAAGATATGATCTTAAAACTAGGGTTTTCCAAACAAAAAAAAATCTCGAGATGCTACTCTTATGTGTCTTCGTTATTTTCTATCATTGTAACGTTGTTTGCGTTATAACGTTGTGATTTTGGTTCCTAGGCAAAGCAAGAAAACCCAGCCAGGTCTAATAAATGACCATGATGTTGCAACAAACTTTCTGACCCGTTCAAGTCTCTGAATAAGATTATAAAAATTGAGGAAGCCATCAAATTACAGAAACCTAGTTTTTGGTTATTCATTTTCTTTAACCTAAACACTTCTTCAACTTTTGGAGACAACTTTGTCAATGAGTAAAAAAAAAGACAGAAGTAACAAAGTGAGAGCTGGCCCTTTTCTGTTTTATATGTACTGGAACAGTGCTTGACAAATTGCAAGATTATGTGTGGAAATGCATCCGAAAATTTGTTTAAAACATGGTTAAAAGTGAGATCTTTTGATTTTTAGTATTAAGACTTTGATAAAATTTAGTCTCTGGCATTAGATTTTTAACATGAAATATTAAAATGACTTAAACAAATTATGATTAAATAAAAAATTGATCTCAAAAAACGCTTAGTTGATATGTTTTGGAGATACTTAAACCGTTTTTAAATATCTATACTACATTAAAAAAAAAATTTTTTTGCCAGTTGTTTATATTTGAGAATGTGAAAAGTTAAAATTGGACTCAAATGACAATTTTTTTAATTAGAAAACATCTTATTTAAAGCCAAAACATTCAGGTTTAATTTTGGTTGTATGATGGGTAATCAAAATTAATAATGGAGAGAATTCATTCTGGCAATTACTAAAATTAATTTTGTATCAGCTTTGGTTCCAAAATCATCTATAAAAGGAGTTGAAGAAAAGTGTTTTAGGTTTATTTTTTCTGCACATATTTTACAGTAATTTTATGCTCCATCTGTACTTTTTTTTATTTTTTTAACTTAGCTCCTCTGGTTTTAAAGCTTTATTTTCTCTATCAATTTTCTTCATAATCTAGAGCTTATAAACAGTTCTTGTAAAAGCCAATAAAAAATGTTTATATAAAACATCTAAAGTATTTTAACACCAAATATCCTATTAATCCACCCCATCAGCTTCACAAATAAACAATTCAAGCATAGAACTATTAGACACACATAATTTTATCTCTTCAAAGAAGTAATCATTTGGTCTATAAGACTTTCCAAACACTGACTTATCATGAGCAATGTACATATTAGCAAAATCACTATCATTAGCATACATTCTTTTACATATTCAAATCCCAACAATTTTGTATTTATAGTATAAAGAAGAATATACCTCTTAGATAGTGCATTAACCACTACATTTTCCTCATCTTACTTGTATTTAGTCACAAGTAGGCAAGTTTCAATAAATTCCACCCACTTGGGATGTTGATTCAACTTACTTTGTTCTTTAGAGTGTTTTAATGACTAATGATCTGAATGAATCACAAATTCTTTTGGCCATAAGTAGTGTTACCAAGTCTACAAAGTTCTCACCAAAATATAAAGCTCATTGCCATAAGTCAAGTAGTTCAATGCTGTATTATTAAGCTTTTCACTAAAATAAGCAATAATTTGCTTCTCCTGTATTAAAAAACTCTAATACCTATTCCTAAGAAATCACACTTAATCTAAAGTTTTTTAGTAAAGTCAGGTTATGCTAATAAAGGTGCAAATGTTGAACTTATCTTCTTCTTTTTAAGAAGATTAAATGTATTATCTTGTTCAACACTTCATTTAAAACTAACTAACTTTTTGATGATTTTAGTGAATGATACAGCTAGTATACTAAAATCTTTAACAAACCTCTTACAAAAATTAGCCAAACCATGAAAACTTCTTACCTTGGTTATTGACTTAGGTGTGAGTCATTCTTGGATAACCTTCACTTTTTCCTCATCAATCTCTATATTTTTTACACTAACAACATATCATAAAAACCATGCAATTCATCTAACATATCATGAAACCTAGAAATTGAATGTCTATAATTTATCATAATGTTGTTAATAACATGACAATAAACACACATCCTCCAAGTTCCATCATTTTTAGGCACAAGAGAAACATCGGAACAACACATTGACTCAAGTTTTCTATTATGCACTCTTTAGACATTAACTCATCAACTTGCTTTTAAAGTTCCTTTGTCTCCTCAAGATTACTTTGATAAGCTGGTCAATTAGTAATTGTAGCACTGAGTACAAGATTGATTTGATGTTTGATTTCTCTTTATCGGTGGTTAACCACTAGGAATCTCTTTGATAAATATATATTTGAATTCTTATAATAAAGAAATTGCCACACTAGGAAGACAAGAGTCAAGTTCATTAGTGTTAAGATAAGTCTCTTTGTACACAAGTACACTCATCACTTGGTTATAATAAAAACAACACTCTTGATCTCACTTTTTTTTTTTTTTTGCATAAAAACATAGATGTTTCTTTATTTCTCCCTAATGGCTCACAATATTTTCTCTCCTCTTTAAGCTCAAGACCTTTCCATGATTTTCCCTCTTTTTGGCCTCACTTTATCTTTTCAGTTTTAATTGATCTTTATAGACCTGTTTCGGTGACAATGGTACAAGTGTGATGAATTTTTCATCTTTTACAAAAGAGTTTCTATTTCTAAACCTACCATGCACTACACTCATATAAAATTGCCACAGACGCCCCAATAACAAGTGGCCCGCGTGCGTAGGAATCACATCATACAAAACCTCATCATGATATTTCCCAATAAAAGAAAGATACCAAGACCTATTTCTTAATCTTAACTTCTTCATATTCATTCAACCATTCAAGCCTATATGGTCTATGATATTTAGTAGCACTCAAATTTAATTTCTTAATAAGTATAGTACTAGCAACATTAGCACAACTCTCACCATAAATAATCTTACTATATATATTGTTATCGATAGGGCTTCCTGTACGGAATATATTCTCTCTTTGTTACTCCAAATCATTTTCCTTAATCTAAACATTTAGTGCATGCTGAATAACCAATAATTCTCCCTCAACTGAATACTCGACATTCTCATCGGTAGCATCCTCAAGTGGTGACATCTCTATTAGTGTTGTCACTCTTGATCTCAATCTTGTCGTGATCCTTTAAAATCATATCTCTCTTATTTAGACATTGAGAAATTATGTATCCAACTCCCAAATACCTATTAATAAGCTTGAGATAAATCAAATGAATATAAAAATAACTTTTTTAAATTGTGACTCTAATGAGGAGGTTTACATGGAATAGTTTGAGCGGTTTATTGTTAATAAAAAAGAAAAAAATATTTGTAAGCTTGCCAAATCATTATATGGTTTGAAACAGTCTTCTAAATAATGACATGAAAAATTTGACAAAATTATGTTGTCAAATGAGCTTAAAAATCAACGAAGTTGATAAATATATTTATATGAATAACACAAATAAAGGTTATGTTATTGTATATTTCTATATGGATGATATGTTAACTTTAGATAGAAATGATCACATGATTAAGGATACTAAGAAAATATGAACTAACAAATTTGACATGAAAAACTTGGGTGTTGCAAATGTCATACTAGGAATAAAGATTTCTAGGACATTTGAAGGGCTGATATTATCCTAATATCATTATGTTGAAAACAATTGTAGTGTGTATAATGGTAAGTCTAGACATATATTTCATAGACATAATATTATTAAACACTTGCTCTTAAATAAAATTATTTTCATTGACAATGTAAAGTTAAAGAAAAATATTAGGGATCCGTTAACTAAAGTTTTTTTCAAAAGAGCTTGTGTATAACATGATTAAAGCGTTTAAAGATGGAAGACTGTAATGATAGTAACCATTTCTAGCTGATTAGAGATCTAAAAATCTAAGGTTAAATGAAAAACTAAGTGGTAGATGCAATGTGATAAATGATGAATTGTGCTCTTAATGATTCTTATATTTTGGCACGCCAATTAGAGTATAGCAGAATACTCTTAATGAAATATCACTTATATGAGTGAGATATATAGCTGTTTCTTTGATAATTTTGATAAAAGTTGAATTTTCTAAAACACTTATGAACCTGAGAGTTATTCAGAACCAAAATAAACACAATATTAAGAACCAAATGAAATTTCTAAGTAAAGAACTATATGAAAACTATTTTTTTAGTTTATACAAAAGATGAATAATTCAAGACATTATGTTCATTATTTAATGAGTAAATCTAATAGTATTTCAGTAAAAGCTATCTATCATGATATATTGATCTACCAAATCAGTATCTCTCAACAAATCTTTTAGTTGTTTTTGAATTGGTTAGATAGTTTTCATTTATGTGGGGGATTATTGGAAAAAATTGTTTGAAAACATGGTTAATGAACATATTTGAGGGTAAATAAAAAGTGAGATGCACTCACTTTTTGAGTTAAAACTTTGTTGGAATTTAACTCCAATATAAGCTATTTAACATAAAATATTAACATGATTTAAACAAATTACTGGTAAATAAAAAATTGTTCTAAAAAAACTTTTAGTTGACATGTTTCGGTGAAACTAAAAACCCTCTAAAAGAACTATATCACATATAGGAAAAAAAAACAAAACTTTCTTGGTACTTATAAAGTAGAAAGTTAGGAAGTTAAAATTAGGTGTAAAGAGTACCCGAAGTTTTTAGAGAGGATAAGTTCTAAGCAAAATGGACTATAGATTTAAACCCACATGTGCACCAACCTGGTCTGGTACAACTTATGCTCGGGCTTTCGGTTGAGCTTGAGTTTGAGTTTATTGTAAAATAATATTTTAGACCATAAAAGATTATTATTTTTTGCCAACTAGAAGTTGAACTTGGGCTGGTCCATGAATAATTATTTCTTTTAACCCATTGTTTTGTTTAGTCCAACCTATGAATGTTAACAGTCTTTTCCAAAAGCATTTTCACCTAAAAAAAATTAGATTTATGGACACTATATTCAAATCTAATTCCTGATTTATGGTGGCTAATTAAAAGTTAGTAATGGTGAAAATTAATTTTGATTATTATTAAAATTAATTCTTCAACCTTTTAGTTTCCAAAATTCACTATAAAAAGAGGAAGGGGTAAAAAAAGTGTTTCCTACAAGATTTTCTTTTTCCAGAATTTTACATGCTCTTCCTCACCTCTTTTTTGGTGTTTTTTTTTCCTTTTTTATGCTTTGTGTTTTCCTCCAAATTTAGAGCTTAGGTACATTTTGATGAGAGATAATTGAGTTCTTTTACTTTAGTTCAAAGATCTTGTTTAAAAGTGCATCTAAACCAAGGTTGTGTTGGAATTTTGTGAGACATAATACAAACATTTTAATTGCACAAGTGAGGAGCAATAAAACTTTAAGAACAAATGATTCATCATTGACAATAACAAAAATTTCATTACTTTAAAGTGCTTCAACAAGTAAGAACCCATATATTTTAAACTTTCATTGACATAATACAAAAATTTCATTGACAATAACAAAAAATTCATTACTTTAAACTTTAAGAACAAACTTTGTTTCAATTTAAACACATATATTTTTATTGTTAATATGCAAGTTTGAATATATGTTTAGTATACATACTATAATGATAAAGTAGTCACGTGTTCGAATCTCACTATCCTCATTTATTTGATAAAAATCAAGCACAATGTAATGTGAGCATGAACAAGTTTCAAACCCAAAGGGTTTTCACATAATGGGTGTGTTAGAAAATAATATAAATTATATCTTAAAACTTCATTAACAATTTAAGCTATTAAATTGAGATTGTTCTTTTATATAGCTCAGGAGCTTGTTCATACAAGGTTAGGAGGGGTTTCATGTCAATTAAAATTGATTTTGAAAAGGCTTCTGATCGTCTAAGTTAGGTTTTTGTTTATGATAAACTTCAAGATACATGCTTTCTGCTTAATTTTACAGTTCTGGTTAAGTCAAGTATTCATACTTCTTCTTTTTTTATATGTAAGTAATTATAAATCATATCTTTTACTTTAATTTAATAGTTTAAGTTTTTGAATTAATATAGTTTTTTTTTTATATGGTATCTGAATGATTAAATAATATATTTAAATGTAATATAAATTATATTTTTAACATTCACTTGATAATTTAAGCTTTAAGTTGAGATGATAATATTACATTGGATCTCTTTCGAGCAAGTTTCGTCTTACCAGATGCATCAGGCAAGGTGATCCTTTCTCACTTTATATTTTTGTTCTGTATAGAGATTTTGTCTTAATTTCTAAGTTTGCTGGGGTGAGATTTGATGTCTAGGAAAGCTCGCGAGCAAGGTCCCGGTATCTCTCATCTTTGTTTTGCTGACGATGAAAATCTTTTTACTGGGAACAGTATGCATCAAATTCAGGAGGTTCGAAGGTGCCTGGATTTATTTTGTGCCTATTCTGGTCAGAAAGTGAGTATTGCCAAAACTCGTATTTTATTTTTTTCCAAAAATGTCAGTTTGGCCTTGGAAAATTCTATTGTTCAAGCTAGTGCTTTTAGTAAATGTGATTATCTGGGTAGATATATATTTAGGCGCGCCTTCGTTGCATTTTCGGATTACTAGAAGCACATATCATCATTTAGTTGAGAAAGTTCAACATCGTCGACGTCTTTCGGGCTAGCTGGCCGTATAACTCTATGCCAGTCGGTTTTAGCTTCTCTACCTTTGTATACAATGCAACTAAGTTGCCTAATGCCACTATTGATAACATTGAGTGGCTCTGTCGGTTTTCTGTTTGGGTTGAGCATATATAAGGGTCAGCTTAAAATACATTTGCTTAGCTGAGATACTCTTCTGCACCTGAAGAGTCCTGATGGTGTAACACCTGGGGTCGATGAAGGAGGCTATGCTTGTGAAACTGGGTAGGGGTTTGCTTACTCAGGAAGATAGTTTATGGGTCAAGCTATAGGGCTGGTTTTTATCGTGTTCCAGTTTTGTAGTGCAAGCAGTTCTATGCAATGGATTGTTGGGAAGGCTAATGAGGTTCGGTTTTGGCTGGATAAGTGGATGGATGGTTTATACTCTCCTCTGATTATTTTTTTCCCCTCTTAATCAGGTCCCTGAGGAGATTGCTACTGTTACTGTCAACTATTTTTTCATCGGTTCAGGCAGTTGGAATTCGTCCATGTTTGATCCTCGCCTGCCATTCTGAAAATTCCAGCTTTGCCTCCATCTTTTTTCAGTCGATGATGATGCAATCACTTGGAGTCTTTCCTCTGATGGTGATTTTTATTCTAAATCAACCTATGAATTACTGGAAAAGCACAAGTGGGGTGGAAGCAAGTGCATTCGGTCTTTAGTTTGCAAATGGCCAGGTCCCCAAAGAATTAGATCAAAAGCTTATGACTAATGGGTTGCGTTATCATGGCCATATTGTTTTTTTTTTTTTTTTTTAGTTTAACGTGGGTGTCCGGGCCAGCTTGCGCGCACCTCGACTAATCCCACGGGCCCTGAAGTTAACGACCATGCAAGCCTCCAGTAGCCATCATATGAGCAACCACATGGCTTGAACCTGAGACCACAAAGGGAGCAAACCTCTTGGTCCCCAGCTCTTACCACTGGGCCACTATCTAGATGGTTATCATGGCCATATTGTTGATTCCCCATGTTGCTGTGATTGTCTCATGTAGAGGAAAACATGCTTCATGTACTTCGTGAATGCTGGCATGCTCGACATTAATTTGGAGGAAGTTGGCCTCTCGGAATAGTAGGGAGAGTTTTTTCCAAGGCTCTTTTGACACTTGAATCCTAAACAATTTTACCGATGAAGTTATATAAAAACTTCCCAGATTCCTAGATGATGAGTTTTGAATTTGTGCTGATCCTGCGAAATAAAAAGTTCGGTCCACTTCCATTTGAATACTTGTTTTCTGTTTTTTATTTTATTTTTTAGCACTATTAAACCTTTTTAGATCATTTGATTTAATCACATTCCAAAACACCTTTAAAACCAATTTAGGGAAAAAAAATGTTTTCTAATGCGCACAATTTATAAATTATTTATTTTAAGTTTTATAGTTTATTCAACAAGACTTCAGTAAATTTAATGTAAAAAATGCTTTCACTTTGTCTCCAAGCCATAATCTATAATGTAAAAGTACACTAGGTTTTGGATTTGTATTTCACTGTGGGTTAGATAAAAAACATATAATTGCATTAAAAATTATAAACACTGTTATTTTTTTCTTGCATACTTGAAATGATGATTAAAATACAATGTATCCTAATAAACTAATCAACTGCCATAAGTGTTAATAATAAATATAAAAAAAAGATTGGTGTGACTTATTCAACCAAGCAAGTAAACAACAAACTGGCTACCTCATTTAAATGATGATATGGTAAAAACAAAATGCCTTGTCATTTTTGTTCAATCTTAGCTTAAATGTGAAAACAAAGAACTGTCAAATGATTAAATCGAAAAAAAAAACAAGGAAGTGAAATGAAAAGATAATAATAAACTATATTGACCTGGGTTAACACGTGAAATTTAAACTCGGGTAATAGACACAATTATAATGAGTTAACCCGAGTAGATAATTTATCTTTCCTTATTCTCTTCTCGGTTGGATCTTTATTGGGTCCTAATTGACCACAAATGGGATTAAATCTAAAGGTAAATAAAATAATTTAAGCTAAAACTTTGTAAATATGTCATACTATATTGATCTCAGTCAACTTTAATCAACAAAAAAAATTTAGAACCTAGGTCAAAACATTCTCAACTATGCATAATTTTTTTAAGATAAGTAATAAAAAATAATAAAATTATATATTTTTAATTTTAAGTTAAATAAAAAATCAATGATAATAAATGGTTAAATTGTATTTTTTTAATTTAGTGGAAAAATGTATAAAAAAAAGCCCTAGAAATTGTGTCATAACCCATTGAATTAGCGATCCATGTCATGGACTCAACCGAGTCTAATAATTTTTTTCTTAAATTTATGTCAAACCTAAATAAATAATAAAAATCATTGCAAAATAAAAGCCCTACAAAAGAGCTAGGTGAGCAGGCCAACAACATAGTGCATCTAACCTTTTTAAAAAAATCTCATTTTGTATTATTTTTATTTTTTGAATTATTGTTAATAAAAGTAATTTTAAAATATAAAGATATTTTAAATATGAAAATTAGAGAACTTTGTAATATGTTCTTCATATTGAATGAAGTTTCGTCGATGTTTCTTTATGAATGAATAGCAATGCTCATTCATAAACACTCATTCATAAACTTCATTCATGGTGATAATATATAGTCGTGCCCAAACTTCATTCATCTTTTAATTTCTTACGGCAATTGCTACGCCCTACTCTCCAAATCCACAACGGCGAGCCACCATCTTCGATCAATGATGCATGGCACAACAACCCAGATGAGCATGACGCAAGATCCAATTTTTAATACGTATATTTTCCTTCACTACGAGGAAAGGTTCCGGGAGTCACCAGGCCAAAAGACAAAGCAGTTCTCAGTCCAAACATACAACCATTCAAAACTAGAGCAATCCTTTAAACTTCATTTTACTTTTTATATACATTATTTTCTTGTATATTTATTTGTCAAAAAACTAATTCGACCAAAGTTTCAAGATATAATTTATATTATTCTCTAACACACCCCATCAAGTAAAAGTTTTTTGGACTTGAAACTTGACAAACCCTTATACTATATTGTGTTTATTTTTTATCAAATAAATAGAGATTGTGAGATTCGAACTCGTGATCGTTTGGTCATAAAGACTCTGATACTATGTCAAAAAACAAATTCAACCCAATAACTTAAGTTACTCGTGATCGTTTGGTTATAAAGACTCTGATACTATGTCAAAGAACCAATTCAACCCAATAACTTAAGTTTTTAAGTGAGATTTTAAAATATAATTTATAGTATTTTATAATATTATTCACTAAGTGTAGCCACAAGGTTCAAGCTCATCACTCCTTTAGCTTAGGACATAGCCATGGAAGACCTAATTTTTATATGAAGTCTTTTCATGAATTCATCACATGCTATAACACCGTCTTTTCTCTTTAATCCACATTTAATCAAGACAGATTAGGGATCTTCATGAAACAAGAAGATTATAATTATAAAAAGTTAAAACCCAAGAAAGTGGAGCCCATGATTCATCCTCAAAAGCAGTTAATTGGTACACCACAGCCAGACAGACTTCATATAGATCCCAAGATTTACAACTCAACTCATACATAGGTTTTCAGATACCAATCAATCCAGTTTAGCTACCGTTTTTTCAGCTTTATGGTTGTCAGTCCAGAGGTTCAATCACAAAGACCAGCGAGGATGGTGACAAAACTTACAAGGTTTCATGGTGGGGTTCTTTCATCTTTGGTAACAAGAGACCACCTTTGTCGGAGTAAAAGATCGGAATTTGTAGCCATAGTTAGTTTATGTCACGTGCCAAGTGGCCATGGATGGAAAAGAAAGGAAAAAAATTCAAGAGAGATGATGGAAAAAGGTTGAAAAGAATTCCTTGGGACCATTTTTTGTTGGAACATCATCTATCAATTGTCTTGTAAAGAATCCCAAAAAAAAAAAAAAAAAAAAAAAAAAAAAAGAAGTGAACTAAACCATCTAATTTTACGAATGAGATTTTCATGATTCCCATCTAATTTTTGCTCGAAAGATTCACCGGTGCAAATGGGCATATTTGCCCTGGGTTTGATGGATATTTCTTGACCCAGTTTCAAATGGGCCAAAGTGAGGGTGAATTGTAATTTCCAGGCACAGCATAGATCAACAAAATATGAGTCCAGCAAGTAAGGCTAATTAGGATACAAGGGTGGGTTCAATTAAAGATTTGTCTCCCAATCTATCACTTTTCTTATCATAATCATAATAATATTCATAATTTTAAGCAACTCAATAATTGAAATTGATGGTGTTTTAATTGTAACTTTAATTATTGTTCCGAGACCTTTATTTTCTCGGCCATCAATGTCTTGTCGCAAAACAAATTATAGAAAAAAAAATATTTGATCTGAGTTATTTTATGCCTAAATTATTATATGTATACTGCTTTTTTTTTTTAATATATGTACATATACTTTGGTGTTTTTCCCTTGTAAGATGCAAGAATATTGGAACACAGTTAAAAAAACGAGTCGGGTTTTTATTCTATTTTTCCAAAAATATATTATATTTTAACATCAAAAAATAGCGAGGAATTATACAATATTTTCTTAAGAACAAAAACGTCACTTGTATATTGAAATATGAGTTTACTCTTTATCTCTTCTTTGGTTGTAAATTATTTTATTTTAATTCATCTATGTTCATATTTATGTTCATCTTGGAAGTTTGTTTCTTTTTGTTCATTCTCATTAGGATATATATATGCTTATAATTTTAACTTATTGGTTTTTTAATTTTGTTACTTTTTATCTATAATACTTACTTATATTTCTAAAAAAACAAATATGAGTTTTTCAAGGCTTAGGCATGCGAGTGTTTGTTTTGATGTTACAATTTGTTTTTTCAAATGTTTTTCAAATTGATTTTTAGCTAATAAAGTATGAAATTAATTTTTTATATATATTTAAATGATTTTGATATATATATATATATATATATATATATATATTATTTTAAAAAAATTAATTAAATTCCTTTTCTCACTTGCACAATCATATTACACACAAAATAGTAGAGTTGGTGGTGAGGTAGCTCGAAGACTAGGTCCATGTATACCCCCACGTACGATTTTTGAAGGATAATATAAGTTGATTTTGTGTTTTTTTTAGAATTTTTTTAAAATTGATGTTTTTTATTTTAAATTTTTTAGGATAACACGGAATTGGTCTTTATTTTTTATATTTTTTTCCTATGAGATTATCTCAATCTTATGTCCAGAGTCGGGGGGTTAGCAAATTAACCCGGGTTGACTCAGATATTTTTTTTCTTTGTTTTTTTTATTTAAATTATTTTTTTAGTTTCGTTTTTCAACATTAAATTTTTTAATAATTGAGTTTCATGATATTATTTAATTTGTTTTTAATAATCTTCATAATTTTTTTTTATATTAATTTTTATTTATTGTTGTTAAATTTTATATTTGTATTATTTAAATTATTTGAACTTGCTAAACCCATTCAAGATGATCAACTAAGTCTTGGATTTTTTGTTTTTGTTTTTAAGGAGCGTTTTTGTCACCGTAGCATTTTGTTTATATTGGAAAAAAATTGGACCACTCGCGGAGTAGGTAGGCCCCATATCTAGTTGATATTACATAGTGTGGATGGGCAAATTTTATTTGATTGTTTGATACTTGAATCTCTTGTTGATATATCTTTATGATGGCTATTAAACCCACTCAGGAGCTGAATCTAAGTTTTGGTCTAAGTTGAGTTTTTTTTTAATAAAAAAATTCAATTAAAAATTTACTCAATCAACCTAACGAGTTGATTTGATCAAAACTTGGTTTGGTTTTTTAAAAAAATTAGCATGACTCATTTTGATTGATCTTTGTCAATCCAGGTTAACTAGTTTAATTTATAACCCGGGTTCTAGTTGACCCGTCTCTTGGCCCAAATTAGATGTCAAAAAAAGTTAAATCTAGAGTTAACCTAATTGACTCGGTGGGTTGGCTCGGTCAAAAACTTGTTTGACTCTTAAGAAAGAAAAATCATAGTGACATTGTTTTGATTTTTTTTTAAACGAAATAACTCATTTTGGCCTATGTAAAATTAAATCAATTATTTTAATTCATAACCCGAGTCTTAAATTGATATATGAAGAAAATTAGGTTTAATAACTTTAATCAGTAGGTGAAATTGCCTGAAGAAAATTAGCGTACCAATTTGTTGTGCTGGTTTTGTAGTAGAGAAACAGTTTTCTATTCGAGCTCTTATTAATTAATGGACTTTGTTTTGCAGCTAGTTATAATCTCTATAGTCTCTTTCCAGCCAAAGAAATTAAATGAAAACATTTAATTAAGGTTTTGGTAGGGGCATATTAGAGGTTAAAATTTAGCCTTGTAATGTCGGAGGGTAAATTTACCATTTTTTACTCAAAATATACACCAAATAATTTATTTTTTTATTCCCATTTCTCCAATTATTACTCTCACTCTATCTCTTTTCTGCTAACAATTTAATTTATTAAAATCTTTAATGTCTAACTGTTACTACACCTATAAAACTTATTTTTATAAATAATTTACTCCTTTTTTTTTTTCTAAATTCGTACCTAACTACTTAAATTTCATTGTGGTAAAAAAAAAAATGTTCATGAAAAATATTAAGGGAAATCACCTTAATTTTAGTTTTGTTAAAATTAATCCGAATAGTGACCATTCAACCAACTAGATCACTATCATTAGCTGGGTTGAGAGGACATGAGAAAGATCATAGGCTCAATATAAATAGATAGAAAAACTTGAATTAATTGATCCAATCAATCAGATTTCATCAGGTTTAAATAGTTTTGATCGAATTTAATTTAATTTTTATGAATTTAATTTGAATTATCAACTCGTACATGAATATATCATTGGGTTTCCAGACTAATTAGCATAGTTTAATAACATGGTTTGATAGCATGCCTCAAGAATGCCACAACTCTATTCTACTAAATACTTTAACGAGAACATTAACCCATGGAGTCTTCCTTGCCAACAGATGCTATTCCTATACTTAAATTGATTTCTATGTGTTTTTTTTTCTAAATGCTAAGAATTTAACACCATTCCCATGTTTTTGCTTATCATCTCATGGTTAAAAATATATATTTAAGTTTTTTTAAATAATAATAATAGTTAATTTGTTGCAATTTGGGCTCATGTGGCTTAAATGGCAACAAGCCAACAACCTTTGATTAATAGTCTGGGCCTTGGCCCAAACAAAAACATCCATGTTGTTTGGGACTTGTTTAAATGGCTATGTCTAATAAATTCTCACTCTCAGTATACATATTTTATTTTTATTTTTGAGGAGTCAGAACACATCATCGCGCATCACCCCATTCATATAATATTTTTATTATTAACAAGCATACTCTCTACATTTTATGTTAGGCAACATTTAGTGTCGGCGCTATAATCAATGATGGAAACCAACATTTCCACCAATCAAACAAAACATCACTCTCCACACTCAAGGTGAGTCGACATGACCAAGGTCTATAAATATCCTAGATCACCAAGTGAACGAACAAGCTTCTCATACTCAACATTTCAGTACACATATTTTTATTGATTCTCTTGTACATTATTTATCTCGTATGAATTACTAACTTAAGTATTGAAGAGTTTCTCGTTCCACGAGAGACTTATTTTTCAGGCAAACTTTCGACCACTAATCAAACCCAGCAAAACCTAGATAAAAGCCTATAATTAATGGAAGAGAACCTCAATATGGAAAGACTCATTGAGCCTATTGCCATAAAAAGTCTTGATTAATGGAGTCTACAATTATTTCTTATGGAAAAGGTTGTATGCTCTCTCTAATTGAAACCTCCTCGACATCAAACACACCATGAAAAATTATATCAGGGTGGAAGAAGCTAGTATGACCAGACAAAGAACACCCTCATTTCTACTCACAAGCAGAGTCTTCACAATGCCATCAGCTTCCCACAAGAGCATCTATAAAAAGCACCAAGGGCCATATCCACGATCGCCTACCATTCTTATAGCTTATGGCTACACTTATGATCACCATATGGATAAAGGTGTTAGCTGTTATCAGAGAAAATAAATTTGTGCAATATCCACCTTCCATGAAAAGTGGCACGAACATGAGGAACCTTAACAAATTCTTCCTTTTTCATCGTGACCATGGGTATGACACTAAGGAATGTCACGCCTTGAAAATGAGATAGGAAAATTGATTGCAAGAGTTTACCTTCAAAAATTCATGAGAAAAGAGACAAAGTTAGAGTAAGAAACAAAAATAATCTGTACACTTGATGAGCTACCCGAGATCATATAATTCTCGGGTTATTCTATATAGTGTATATCTGTTTTTTGAATTTTTAGTAGTTTTTCTCCACATTTCCATGTCTCCAAACTTCTTTCTAAAACAAATATCCATATCTTTATTGAGTATTCATATGTGTCTCCAAATCTTCAAAATAACCAGGGATCCTTCTCTCGGTCCAAGGGACCACTTGTTTTCCGATCTTCATGATCGCTTGTCTCTTAGTTTATGTGATCGTTTGTATCCAAGTCCTCATAATGTTTTGTCTCAAAGCCCTCGTGACCATCCAAAATGATTAAGGATTATTCTCCATAAACATTGACAAGATTTAAGGTTTCCTATTCCTTAGCCTGAAAGATATGTGGCCATGAAATAAGGATTAAGTGGGATATAATTGACTAGGTGGTAAAAAAAGAGACCCACCAGGGCAAAAATACTATAGACGTAAGATATAGAATGGGAATGCTTATACAAAAAAATAATTAATGTACAGACATAGCAACAAAAGTGTAACCATTCTTATCTCATATAGGTTTAACCACAATAATATTTTCACACACACACACACATATATATAACCTTTTTTTAATAATTAGGGCCTCAATCCAAATGGCTACACCCAATAAATTCTCACTCCTAGCACACACACTTTTTCCAGTTTCGAGAATGTGACACTATGCACTGCCCCGTTAACATAATATTATTTATGATTAACCAATAGATTCTCTCTTTAAGTACATATTTTTATACAGGGCATCACATTTTATAGCTATTTGTGACAGCACACCACTCCTTATGCAAGGCGAGCACCATTTTCTCAACTAATAACTATTTTCTTCAAAGTATCACTACCATTCATCAATTGCTCAACCAATGATGCTGCTAGATACTATAATTAATGGTGGGCAACAACATTTCTACAATTCAAATGTAACACAAATCTCCATGTTCAAGTGAGCCAATGTAATCAAGGTTTATAAATACCTTAGTTCACTATATAAACAACATGCTTCTCATACTCAAAATTTCACTACAAATACATTTTTTTTCAATTCTCTCATGCATTATTTATCTTGTATAAATTACTAATTTAAATTATTTCCTTATTCTACGAGGGATATATTTTTCAAGCAAACTTACAACCACCGGTCAAGCCCACCAAAACCTAGATATAAGCCCATAATTAAATCCACATATCTTGGCCTAGTTTCGCAACCATGGAAATTCTTATACTATGTGTGAAGTTTTTTCCTAACTTCATCATCATGAAAACTTAAATCTCGACCCTCATCACTTTGTTTTTTCCTTTTCTTTTCTGCACTAAATAATGGAAGGCATTCACTCTTTCTCTTTGATGGTTTAGGAAAATGCTAAAATAATTTTACTAAAAATTCTAACACTAGCCTTCCTGTCCCATCATTCTTGTGCTTTTTAGATTTCATCCTTTTTTTTTTATCTATGTAATGTCACACAATAATTTTCAAAACTAAATTTTATTTAATTTTACTATAATTAAAATAGAAATTTATAAATGATTTAAATTTTGAAAAAAAATTATTAAGTGAATTTTCATTTGCTTGTTCATATGTTTTTTTTACAAAAACATGTTTTTTTATTTGTAGCATGATTCTTAAATAAAAAACTAAAGATCATTAAAATAAATATTCATAAAAATGCCAACCATTTGAATATGAAGGAAAAAAAATATCTTTTCAATCAAAACTCCCTTTCCTTATTCATTTAATTTTTTTTGTTTTGCTAAAAAGAAGTTTATGAAAAATATTTATTTTTAAACAAACATTTATTAGAATCTAAGAAAAAAAAAGTTCAATAAGAAATATAAAAAATCATGACATGATAATATGTACGTGTTAGAAAAAAAATATTAATGTAAAACAATATTTAAAAAACTTACAATACACATTAGATGTTTTATTCTTATTTTTTTATATAAATTCTATATATTAGGTTCATATATAATAATTCAAAAATTAATTGTTAATATTATCATAAAACATATAATCTTATTTGAAAACTATTACAAGATTGGATAATATTTTAAATATCATTTTAATTATTTTATTTATAGTGAATTTTATTCAAAATTGAAAAAATGAAAAAATTGAAGGAAAATATAAAAAGAGGCTAGGTGTTAGGCTTGAGAGGATTAACTATCGCGCTTGGCCAAAAAAAAAACTCAAATGTGCCTAGGCTTGGAATGTCAATGTTGTAAGCTTAGCCCTTTCTTTTTTTAAATGAGCGGATGAAATATCATGGGCTTAAATTATCTTTCTAATAATATGGATGACACATTTTTCACCTAAGAAGATGACATGTTGTCATCTAGTTCAAATTCTAGGCATCTCATATGGCTGGAAAGTCAAGTATTGGATTCTTATACCTAAAAAACATATTTTTAACTTGTTTTCACCTTAAAATACCTACAAAACATCCTAGCAACTTAATGGATCCATTTTAACCCTAAAACACCATAAATTCGATTAAAGAATCCAAAAGTTAGACTGAATAAAGAAACATTCATGAGCTTTAATCTTTTTTTTCCTATAAGATAAAAGTTCCAAACCATCTTAATGAATCTTTACTTTTTAAGATAAACTCATTGATATTAAAATCGATCTTTTTCATAACTCGAATGAGACCGACTAAACATTTCTTTTTTTCTTCCAAGTTTCTATCTCCCCCTCAACACACAGGGACCAAAATGCAATCAAAATAAAGCTTACTATCTAAACATAAGATCTTAAATTAATAGGGACCAAATATATAAAACAATTTAAGGACCAAACTAAAGCTTTTTCGCGCCATTGAACAATAAAAACTCAAATGCCTATTTTTTATATATATAATTTTGATCATTATTCTTTCAATGTTTTTCCAACAACAAATTATGGGTAAATAAAAAATTAATGTCAAAGAACACTTGGTTGGCATGTTTTTATGAAAGCCAAAACCCTCTACCCCGCATAGAAAAAAAAAAGTGATTTTCTTGTTGTATATATAATGGGAAGTTGAAGAGTCATAATTGAGTCTTAGCAAAGTAGCATTTTTTTAACTCATAAGCACGCACTTGGCTCAACTCCAACTCGGGCTCAGGCCTCGGGTCCAAAGTTTAAGATAAGTCTTGAACTTGGGTTTGAGTTTGTTTTTTGCTAAACTATTTTGTACTTCAATTTGAGTTTATTAGAGAATAATTCTTTTGCCCATAAAAAATTATTTTTTAGCCCATTTATGGATATCCATTCTATAAATAAAGAGTTTGAATAATTATTATTCTTCATCTTTTTGAACAGTTTTTTAGAGGAAAAACATCTAGTTTTAAAGCTAAAAAAAACTTTCATGTTTTTATTCTTTTTTATGGTAAGTAATAAAGGCAAAAGAACATGAATTAATTTTGGTAATTGCTAGAATTATTTTTACTTTTTTATGGTAAGTAATAAAGGCAAAAGGACATAAGATTGATGATTGAAAATAATAAATTATTTTTACTTTTGATTTTAAGTTTTTCAACAAATAAGTACTTTACATCCACTCTTATTTTAGATTAATCTAAAATAGTCTTTATATGTGATAGCATGCATACTATGATATATTACTATAAGTGTCATGTTTGCATCGAGTGAGAAAAAATAAAGTCTTAAGAATATAAGATTGAAATTTAACAAGAATAAATTATTTTTTACTTTTGATTTTAAGTTCTTCAACAAGTAAGTACCTTACCTCCACCATTGTTTTACATTAATCTAAAATAATCTTTATACGTGATAGTATGCATACTATAATATGTTACTATTCAAGTTAAATTATATACACTTTTTGATATGCTTGGAATGCATGCTATGTTTTTATTTGGATCTATATTGCAAATTTCTTTAATTATATAAATTATATATTATATAAACTAAACAATTTTTATCTCTGGTTTAATTATAGCTCACATTTAACAATCATGTTGTTATAATATCTTTACTAGATTAACTTAATATAAAATGGAATGACTATCATGATCATACTTCAATGTACAACAAGTAAAATGCAAGAAATTACTATGTCATCAATTTATATCACGTGTTAATTATGCCACTTTCAGTGAAACATATCACAGACCACACAATTATTATTATTATTATTATTATTATTATTATTATTATTATATGGATAAATTACTCATACCTAATCATTTATGTGTTGTCGGCATTGCACCCGGTGGAAATGTAAGGAGAACGTGACTGTTCCAATAAGGAAGGGGGGAAAAAAAACAGAGAGAGAGGAGGGGGGGGGGGGGGGGGGGGGGGGTGGGTATGACTGAACACTTCACACCTATTCGCAAAATGTTCGGTGTGAATTACTATAGCATACCTAATAATTGTACATGCATAAGCAGTTTTAGTGTAATAATAGTATATTTTATAGTTTTTTTTAGTGAAATAATATTAGGTTTAAATAATTGTAATTATAATCATGTAATGGAAAAACCTACAATTAACTACTATACTAAATGAACTGGGGGTGTGTATATACACGCGCACACACAGTTCTTTCATTTTTTTTTTTATGAAAAATAAAGTAGCTAGTTTTTTTTCTAACTTTTTTTTTATTGAATTTTTTTTATAACCGAATTAAATAAAATTGAGGTGAAAATACAAAATTAAAATAAAGATCATTGAAATGTACAATATGAAGAAATTATATAGTTAAACCTAGATTCACAACAATTTTCATTAAATCCAAAAGTTTATTTTCAGCTCAGCCCTATATTAGAGGAAGGAGAGAGAAACTTGCAGGAAAAAAAAAAAAACGGTTGACTATCAAGATTCTAATAACAAAAATATTTGTTCTTTGTGTCAAAGGTTTTCATTCAACAAAAGAAGTTCAACAATGATGATTTTCCCTCTAAACATGACAAGATAGGTAGATCCAGTTTGATTTTTATTTTTAAGATTCGGTTTATTTTTATTTTTTGAATCACTTTGGGTTATTTTGGGGTTGTTAAGTGGTTTATATTGATTTTTATGATGTTTTGAGGTTTTTTAGAATGTTATGAGAAAAAACAATTATACATAATTTTTCAGTCACCACAGTTATGGCTAAATTATGAGAAAATACAAGCGACAAGTCACAAATTAATTTTAAAAAAATAGGAGTGGAAAAATAGCCTAGCATGTCTTTGTTTTGTTTGTTTGTTTTATTAATTTAAGTTTATATATTGTTTTAAAATTAGTTAATTTAATATATTATTAGTATATTAATTTATTAATTTCTTAAATTAATTAATAATATATTTATATTTTATTTTATAAAATACCATTCATATTTTTACTTTAGTTTAAAACAAGAGTATATCGATCTTTTATAATATTGTAATTTTTTTTAATAACTCATCAATTGGATCTCGATGAAAAAATACATCAATGAAAAGTTAGTTTGATAAATTTAATTAATTTTTTTATTTATAGGTAAATAACTAAGAAAACCATCTTTCTTGAAAAATGAAGGTAAAACACCTTTGTTATTCATTAAATGAGATATACGTATTGATTTGTTTTGTGATTTTTGATAAGCAGTATGCATCAAAAGTTGCATGAATAATTCCTTAGGGATAGAATTTGATCCTCATCAATTAGATTTACCAAGAAGGATTATTTTTTTATATCTTGATTATGAAGTTATTGATTATGAGATCTTGAATCAATTTATTGAATTTATGATATATTTTAATATGAAAATAGAGATAGCATATTTGTATTTATTTATCAACTATCCTAGTGGATGAGTAATATCCAAAATAGTTATTTATAATACTATGCAATTTGTGTAATTAGATGTACAAACAATATGTATTTTTGCAAAAACAAATTAATTAATATCCTTCCTTTTTTGTATATATTTTTTTTGCTTTATATTAATTTTTATTTCAATTTAAATTAATATTGTCTCTTATTTTTTAAAAATTAAATTTTCATTTTTTTAAATAGTTATTATTTTTTAAAGATGCAACTCATTTTCAATAATGAACTTATAACTCTTTTTATTATTATTATTTTTTAATAACTTATAGTTGGTCAGTATTCTTAAAAAGTAAAATAAAATAACTCATTTTTGTTAATATTAAATTAATATAAAAAGGAGATTCTGTTAATTTTCCTTTATTTAAAAAAGGATTAAAAAAAATGCAACTCACTTTCTTGACGAAAAAAAAGAGAGAGACACACATCAAAAAGGCACATCCATATCTTTGAGAGCGAGCGAGAGAGAGAGAGAGAGAGAGAGAGAGAGAGAGAGAGAGAGAGAGAGGAATTCCATGATTATAATTTGATAGAAAGGGGACCATTTCTGAACAACCTAGGTAACTGTTTGGGAGTAGAGGATGGATAAAATATAATTTTTTATTTAAAATTAATATTTTTAAATAGTTTTAATGTATTAATATTAAAAATAAAATTTTAATATATTTAAAAAAAACAAAAAAAAAACAACCACTGTATTCTCCAACGAGATTCTGATAATTTGTGCAAGATAAATTCAGGTAGAAATCCTGGCTGCCAGCTCGGCGGTCTTGCATGAAAAAATCTTAAAAGAAACGTTACAAGTCACTGAGGTTCTTGTATGTTTTTCAAGCCTTTGCAATCCCTCCAGGGGCAGAGACTATACTGTCCACTTATTTTGCCATTGTCTGCAGGCAGTGACTGGATGATTTAGACTGTGGGGGATCTCACAGACATGGGTTTGATTGCCTGTATGATCCACCAGACAAATCTGTCAGAAAACAATGGTCATTCTGTTCACAGCTATCATGGAGGTGGAGGTGGAGGTGGTGGTGGTGGTTCACCTGCAAGCTGATGGTTTGATAGCACTAATTTATGTTGTGTTTGTAGACAAAAATCACCACCCCCACTTTTCCTCTTTATTTATTTCTTAGCTTAATTCTCACTTCAAATCTCCCTCTTCCATCAACAAAAGTTAGAAGTGACCATAATTGGCAGCAGATTATTATTTCTCTAACTAAATTATTGTCCTAGAATGAGATAAAATCTGTCTAAGATCTTTATGTGGTGTGTGAAACTGGTCATCATTGACTGCAAGCTCATGACTCTAATTCAATTTATTTTCTTTCTAGAATACCATTTTGATTATATGTTAATCTAGAAAGAACCCAGGGATAGTTAATTATTTTTTACAAAATTATAACAGTTATAGTGCCCGTTCGGTAATGTGATAGTAACTGATTTCCAAAGTATTTTTTGCTTGAAAATACATCAAAATAATATTTTTTTATTTTTTAAAATTTATTTTTAACATTATAATATCAAAATGATTCAAAAACACAAAAAAATAAACAAACTATTAAAAGAATGACAGTCATAAGTCATAGAAGGTTAAGAAATTAAGTTGTCGTTTCTGAAACTACAGGGACTAAGTTATTATATTGCTAAAACTACATGAACTAATTATTATTTATTTCTCATAACTAACAGCATTCAAGTCTGATTATTAGTCCTGAAGTCTCTCGACACGGCCTCTTGTTATCTCTTCTCCCTTCAAACAGAAGTGAGTAGACTTGGTCTCCGTCCCTACCTAAGATCATTTATCACATATATAGTTCGTAGGTTCCTTAATCTCTCCATTGGATCCTGGATTAGCTATTGCCTTCTGTTTCCATGTCCTTGTCTTCGTTTTTCATTGATACCCCAATATTGAATTGCCTTTTACTGATACTCTTCAGCGCTCCCTCTCTAAATTTTAGACACCGAAGTCTTCTATTATCTGCTTGTTATTATGACTTTTAAATGTAGCTTTTGTTAGGGTCCAGTTTTGAATGCTCCTTTCTTGATAAGAAAACCTCAAAGTTGGCTGGCTGGCTTGTCTGTCTTCAATTCTATCAGGACATTGGTTCTCTTGTTTCTTTATATGATCACTGTTGTTGCTACTGGGTTTGAATGATTTTCTTGGTTTCTTTGAAGGGTAAATCAAGAAATGGCAATTGAACTTTGCTCGGATAGTTCTGCTGGTGTTAGTCCAAGAATTTCGTTTTCTCATGATCTTTGCATATCAGATATTGTTCCTGTTGAAAAACGCCCTCTGCGACCAAGTTCATTAGGCAACATTGATTTCGATTTCTGCGTCCGAAAGAGTTTCGATCGAGATTCATCGTCTGCAGATGAGCTTTTCTCTGATGGAAAAATTCTTCCTACTGAAATCAAGAAAAAGACTGCTTCTGCAAAACAAGTTGATCCATCTATGCCCCCAGGACAAGCCCTACAAGATGACGTTTCGAGTAATGATGGCTTCAAGAAAGATTGCTTGAATGAAATGAAGAGTTCAAGTTATGAAGAAGAATATCAGAAGCAAAGTTCAAAGTCATTTTGGAGGTTTAAGAGGAGTAGTAGCTTGAATTGTGCTAGTGGTTATGGAAAGAGTTTGTGTCCGTTGCCACTCTTATCACGAAGCTATTCTACTGGTTCTACACCAAGTAGTAAGCGAGCACCACTAACCAAGGACACCAATCATAAGCAGCATAGACAATCATTTCTCAAGCCATCACAATCGTCGTCTTCCACGAATTATCAAAAGCCTCCATTGAAGAAGAATTATGGACCTTATGGCAACGGTGTTCGCGTTAGTCCGGTTTTGAATGTTTCATCAGGGAATCTATTTGGTTTAGGTTCAATCTTCTTCAATGGCAAAGATAAGAACAAGAAGAAGTGACTTACACAATATGTGATCTAATTACAAACTACTTTCAGCCTAAATTGAATGTTCTTTTTTTTGGTGGATTGGTGTTGTTTTTTTTTTTTTACTTAATTTTTGTTTACTTGATTTGCCCTTTGAGTGGTACTAAAGATAGAAAATTTGAAAAGATCAGTGCCATGAAGACAAAGAGATTGAAAAGTGGGAAGGGTTTGAGGGACCAGGAAAGATGACCATATAATTCAAGGCACATGGTTTTGGAGCAGAAAATGACAGGTAACCATTGCTTTCATGGTTGTCTGTGTCTGCTTTTGGTATTTGCTCATACATGGTGTAAATAATTTGATTTTGGTTTATTCTTCCATTTTATACAAGAAGAGATTTTCAAGTTTGTGGGAATGATTCTATTACACGAATTGGTGTCTCATTGTTTCTGGTTGGGGAGATGATGAGCTGGTTGTTCTTGTTTGGAAGTTGAAGATCTATGACTAGTTTCAAGATGAATTTTCAACAACATGAAATAAATATGCCTGCCCAGCTTGCCCTTTTTAAGCTATGATATAAAGAAAATGATATTTGATTTTACTTGAGCCTCCTTAAATGTTCCTTTCTCAGAGGAAATGTTTCCAGTGTTGCGCTTCAATCACTTGGCTTCATCTTTTTCAATAGCAAAGATAAGAACAGTAAGTGTCGTATGTATGTGTTTGTTTGTTGTTTTCTTTTTCCTCTTGCCTGCTTGGCAACTAGCTAGTAATCTTCAATGTTTTTAAGAAAGTCTACTGTATGAACTACATAGACAGCATCTCAGACCTGAAAGAGCTGGTAGTATGCATGAAAGGAAGCCCCAAGGGAAGAGCTTAATAATGGCACATGTTGTGGGGCACAAATAAAGACATGTACCCTTATTTCATGCTTGTCCCAAGCATCTTGTATTCTTATCTCATGTTCATGGCGTCTACGCTTCAATATCGCTTCCTCTCCTCCGAGTGCTCATCAGTCTCTGTCATGTTTTGCAAAGCTTTAACATGGTATCTTCAACTTTTGTGTTTCCATCTTAAAAAAACTAGTGATCCTGCAACAACCGTGTGGATCCCAATTTTCACAACCATCCTTCCAACTACATTAGAGGCATTATGATTCGTGCAGTGAAGATTCCTACCTTATGCCTGAGTTTTATAAAAATAGACCTCAACAAGCAATCTACGTCTGCATTGACTTCTAGTTCTACCTAACATGGGATTTTAATTCATATATACGTGCTGCCATAACATTCTCTTAGTAGTGCTAATGTGTGAGAGTCCCATCCACATCAAGCACCGCTTTTCCCTCTAACCAAATCTTTCAACAATTTGAAAAGCTATATTATGAGAAGAGAAACCTGGCATCAACAGCTGTTTTTCCTCTGGGGGTTGGAGCTTTGAATGCTATTCAGGGTAATGGTGATTCTGATGTCTGGTCCCGGGGCATCAGTTCTGCCCATGTGTAGCTACCAGCACACAGCAGGTGTGGCATGGTCTCATGAAGCACGATGTCCTGCAGTACAATATGTGAATTAAGAGACAAGATGCCCTGTCTGTTGGTGACTTTTTAACGCAGGTAGCAAAAGGTAGACAAACCAATAAATATGGCCTTTATGATGTTAGTCAAAAATGAACTGCGCGCTTCCATTTATCTTCCTGTGTTCATCAATCTTTTAACTCGCACTAACTTATCAGAGTTCCATTACAGTGCTTGTTACTGTTAAAGTTGTAACTTTTTCTCTAGTTTGAAAATGGTTTCGGGAGTAAATAAAAATCACAATGGACACACATAAAGCTGACAAGGTATGGATTGAATCTTGATCTCAAGTACTAGGTATATAAACTGACAAGGTAGATGGGCTTGGATCATACATGAAGCTTCACCCATCTTTTTACGTGTTGATCACCCATTACCGCTCCAGCAACTCAGGATGCCGGACTCCTGACACCCCTTGTCGCAAACAGGACTGGGTCTTTTCACATCTCTTGATATTTCCTCTTCATGGCAAACGGAAGGAGGAACAACATTTGTTTTCAGTCTTTTTAAGTAGCTCCATTTTCTACCTTCTTCAACTTCGAAAGTAGTGATTTCAAGTTTTTACACTGTTTTGTAAATAGATTCCATTTCCGATCTCCTTTCTGCACCGTTGTATTTGGTTGAAATATGATAGACTTCCATTCTCCCAGCTAGCTTGCCATTAAAGCCCTTATGTTTAACTACAAAACAGCCAGCTTTTTGGTGAAAAATATTGCTGTGCTTTCTTGAAAAACTGCGAGCAATGGCTAATGAGTTATGCTCCGATGATTCCTGCACGTGTCCCAGAATCTCATTTTCTCATGAATTTTCCCAAACAGACGTTGTGCCGATAGAACAACGTCCTCCCCAATCAAGTTCATCGAATTCCTATTTTTGCTTTCGCAATGACACCATCAATCCAGAATCTCCAGCAGCAGACGAGCTTCTCCTCAATGGAAAGATCATCCCTATTGAAATCAAGAATATTATTTCTCTCTCAAAGCATGTACAAGAACAACCTCTAAGTCCACCTCCACAACCATTTCTTGATGCTACCATAACTAGTAATGATTCAAGGTATGATCAGGGCTCAAAGGTAATCGAGATTACTACAAGCAAAGAAAACAGCAATTATCAAGAGTTTTCATCCTTGAACGAGCATTTCCTTGATGGAGAAATCATTATTCCTGTCAAAATCAAGAAAAAGAAAAATATCCCGCCACCATTTTCACCTTTAGGCGCATTTCTTGATGCTGATGGTGACATTGATGAAGATATCAGCAAAGGTTCAAATCAAGGGATGATCGAGAGTGCAAGAAATAAACCACCGGATGGCCACGAGAAAAAAAACTTGAAATCATCTTCACGTTCCAAGATGAGCAGTAGCTTGAGTTGTGCGCTAGCATATATGGAGGGAGCCCATGCCCTTTTCCATTATTCTTTTGTCGAAGCAATTCTGAGGTGTCTGTACCAAATGTCAAGCGAATGCCATTGTCGAAAAGGTTGTCACAATCATAAGTTGAATTTGTATAATTGGATGCTCTTTGCTGTTTTCCAATCCATTATTATTTTCAATTTGTTTTTTTTTTTGTTGGAAAGTATTTTTATAAAAAAACATAATTTAAATTTTTTAATTTTTTTTTTATTTTTAAAAAAATTATTTTAATACATTGATATTAAAAATAATTTTAAAATAAAAAATATTTTAAAAAATAATCATTACCACAATACTAAATTAACTCTAACTATTACATTAGTCTTGATATTCTGATAAATTATCATGCTAGAGATAACAATATTCTTGAAAATATTTTTACCATGAAAAAAAGTTTTAAATTTGTTTAAATTGTAAGAAAATAAGAGCAGGAAGCGAATATAATTTTTCTAAACAAAAGTATGTATTTCTTCAAAACTAATTCTACTTATTCCATGCAATAAAAAAAAACAAATTATTCCCACCAAGATTACGAGAATTTTTCTCCTTCTCATAACTGTAGCTAATGTTTCTTTTTCATTATTAATGGGAGGAGGCCATTTAATTAATTAGTACTTCATATGGCCTTTCTGTTCCTTACACTGATTTTATTCCCTGTGGTCCGGCTTCGATGGTAGTAATTTAAAGTATTTTTTATTTAAAAATTTTAATATTAATATATTAAAACATATGAAAATATAAAAAAAATTATTCTAAAAAAAAAATTTGAAAATATAATTTATACTGCGTTACTGAATACACCCTAAAGCTGCTGGTAGCAACGCAACAAAGAAAATGGTGTGAATTGGATATGAATTTGGGCCTCACCTGGATTGAAATGTTATGAAATTGGACTTTCAAGCCCAAATAGATAAGAGAAAGGTCCAGAAAAGGAATTTAAAACTGGAACCAGTAGAAATGCTTAATTTTGGTTAAGGATGGTTCGAATTAGATTTTGTGTATAGAAAATGTGATCTAGTAGACATGATTAATTTTGCGTTGACTTTAATGTCCACAGTCATAGGGAGCCTACAGTTTTTCCCCTCCTTTTTATTACCCCTGGAATGCTGTCATGTAATTTAGCTAGAAACTAGGTTAGAATCAAAAAAAGATTTAAATCAATGGTGAATTATTTACCATTGTTATTAAACCTAGCCTAATAAGTTAACCTTAAAATTTTTCTACCGACTTCTTATTTAATTTATGTTTAAAATTAAATCATGTGAAAATTATTTTTATATGACTTTGTCGACTAGATAGATTCAACAAAAAAAACAATGTTAACTCTAGTCACCCTGTCAAATCAGTAACCCAAGTTATGGACTTTACTGGTTTGAATTAATTTTTTATTTTATCATATGATAAAAAATATAAAAATCAATTTATCATCAATTTAACATTGAAAGATAAAATTAAATAAAAACTTGTGCTATGTAAGGAGTCGTCCTAGATATGGCCCAAGACTGTTAAGTTCCTGAATATCATACATGCAACAGAAACAGTAAGACAAAATTTTCAGGATCCTCTAGTATCTCGTTACACAGATCTAGAGTTGTTTAGGGATTTATTACCTGAAGATCTGATCTTCTTCGGATTTGAATAATTCTTTAAAGGTTGGATTGTCAAAAACCACAAGTCGTCTAATTTTCTGGCCTCCAATGATAATCCACACGAACCACAAGTGAGAAATCCTCTAAATTCCAATTTAGGAGAGAGGATTTGCTATGCTTGAAGTGTCAGCTCTCTATTCTATGACTTACGTAATTTTTCTATCTAACAGACAACCACTAAAAAATAAAAGGTATAGTTTACTATTTATAGGGAAATCTGACAAATCCTATAAATTGATAAAATATCAATTTGCCCCTTTAATAATATCCATATATTAATTCAAGAAAATTTTAGAAATTAACTCAATCAAGTCCTTACTTGATTTTTCTAGATTTAGAAATATAATCTCTGTATTAATTATATTCTAGTCTTTAATTTTTAAAATATATTTTAATCAAGTCATACTTAATTAAATCATTTTAGTTTAATTTTTAATGAAGTTGTTCCTTGGATTTGTTTGAGCAAAATTTAAGATTAAACCCCTTTCTAAATAATTTTAAAAACATATATGATGCATCAAGAAAAACTTAATAAATTTCGTAGATGATATTCCAAAAAAACTCTTTAATCACAAAACTAATCCTTTGAAGTTATCAGTCAAGCTCCTAGTTAATGTCATCTCATCTAATCTCATCTCCTACTCCTATCCATTTTTGTGTGATCAAAGCCAGAGTTGAAAAATCTACATGTTTTTCGATTCGAAAACAAGAGCTTATCCACTTGGTTTGTACCAGAAAAGGGGGAAATTTTATATAGTGGGGTTCCTTGCAAAATTGGACCTCGAAAATGTCTTCAGCTCATGGAAAACCAGCATTTGCTAGCATCAATTCAAATTCAATGTGACCTGACAAGAAAACATCTTTGTTGGCTCTAGCTTTTCCATCAATTACATTTCCTCGTGACTTTACATTATCAATAGTCAGAAGTGAGCGATTTACTGCTTCGAGTTCATCATTGAACATTGTTTACCATATGATGAACCAAGATTTCATACACACACACACACACACACACACACACACACACACACACACACACCAAAAAAACATTGTCTCAAGAAAAACTTATGGGTATAAATTTTTCGGAACACAAACACACTCTAATAAAAGCGTGTTACGTCTGTCGCTAGTCAGACCCAGCCGCGATTGGGCTTAGCAGTATGATAAGCCCCAAGCGTTGGGTCTAGCGTTGGCTAAACCCAGCCATAGATGAGCTTGACAGTGTACCTAACCTATGCATGTTGGATCTGGTGCTGCACAGACTCACTAGATGATTAAGTCTAACACCATTAATTCTATAGATTTTCCAGAACACAAACATGCCCTAATAAAAGCGTGTTGGGTCTGTCGCTAGCCAGACCCAACTACGATTGGGCTTGGCAGCATGCTAAGCCCCAAGCGTTGGGTCTGGCGTGGCGAGACCAACCATAGATGGCCTTGGTAGTGTACCTAGCCCATGCACGTTAGATTTGGTGCTGCCCAGACTCAAGAGATGATTGAGTCTAACATCATCAATTTTATAGATTTTTATATAAAATTCATAGAAGAATTATTTCTCAATAAATATGCTTAATTAAACAAGTTTATACTCTACCAAGACCATTAGATGAATTAAAGTCTTTCATGACCAGTCATTTATCCATCTTTTACCTGGATAAAATGAGTGGAATACAACTCAAAATATCACAAAGATGAAGTTACACTCTAGCCATTTTTCTCTATAAAATGACAAAACTCATGGGCTATAAATACACCATGAGACCTTTAGAACAAATATTCATAATCTTTATTTTATGTTATATATATATATATTTTCAGAGTATCTTTTTTCTAGAATATTATTACATTTTCTCTCTCTAAAAAAATATTTATTTAAGCATTGAAGATTCCCCACCTCCACCAAGATGGATTTTTTATAAGTATTAGCCACAAGCCACCTTGACCTACCAAATACCAAGTATAAGCTATCAACCACCTTGACTATAAAAAATAAATGAGATTGCTAAAACCAATTAATTAATTAATTATCCAACTTGAAAACCCTATTCCTAAGCTACTTGGATTTTTCAGATTTCATCACCGTATCTTCAAAAGTCATTATTAATAAAGCTCTTGAGATTCGCATGAAGATGGTGCTGCCTGGCTTGAGTTCATGCATATTGTGACCAATCTTCTTGCAAAAAAGTCTAGTCCTCTCTTTTTCCTTCTCAATATATGGAGGAAACGAGACTGGCAGACTCCATGCTTGCTTTTAAAGCTTAAATAACCGGTGATCACCTTGGTAAGCTCAGCTCATGGAATGAATCTTTGCATTTCTGCGAGTGGTCAGGTTTTACTCGTGGACGTTGGCATCAAAGAGTTGTAGAGCTTGACCTGCACTACTGCCAACTAGTGGGCAGCCTATCTCCCCACATTGGCAGCTTGAGTTTCCTCATGGTATTAGACTTGGCAAATAATAGCTTAAGCCATAACGTTCCCCAAGAGTTAGGTCGTTTGCTTAAGCTGGAGAGGTTGGTCCTCAGGAACAACACATTCGATGGTGGAATCCCTGTCAACATCTCACGTTGCGCTAATCTCCGAGTCCTTGATTAAATAGAGGCAATTTGACAGGGAAGCTTCCTGGAGAACTTGGGTTATTATATATGGAAGTTGCAGGTATTTATTTTTGAGCTTAACAAATGTTGTTAGACAAATGAAAAGGTTGAAGTATTTTCACTAGGTGCAAAAAATCTAAATGGCATGATCCCTCCATCCATATTCAATCTCTCTTCTCTTACTCTATTCTCTGTGCCAGTTAACCCAGTCTTCCTCCTGACTTAGGCCAAACTCTTCCAAACCTTCAAGTGTTTAATATTCTCACCAATCAATTCAGTGGACTAATTCCGAAAAATTCCTCCAATGCCTCAAATCTCCTTTCTTTTCAATTGGAAAGATCAACTTCACTGAGAAAGTTCCACCACTGTCAAGCTCCCATGCTTTGCAAGGTTTGGTTATCGGTGAGAATTAATATATGGGACAATGTGAAGATGATGACTTGAATTTTGTCTTTTCTGTAGCAAATAACACCAGTTTGGAGGCTTTGGATGACAACAATTTCTTAGGGGTGCTTCCTGAAATTGTAAGCAACTTTTCCACAGAGCTCATGAAGATGACATTTGCGAGAAATCACTTGCGTGGTAGCATTCCAACCGAAATCGGAAACCTCGTCAACTTGACTGGAACTATACCAAGATCTATGGTGAAACTACAAAAGTTGAGTGATCTATTTCTTAATGGAAGCAAAATCTCAGGCAGGATGGAATCTTCACTGGGGATATACGACTTCTTTAGGTAGAATTAATTAACATGGGGCTCGATAATTAGCGGGAAGCTTTCCACCAAGTTTGGGAAATTGGCAGAAGTTATTGTCCTTGGCTATCTCGCAAAATAATTTGGGCGGTCCCATAACGAAAGAATTAGCTAGTATTGATACCTTATCAACGTATTTAGTGCTATCAGAGAATGTGCTGACAGGTCCCTTCTGACTGAAGTGGAGAAACTGATGAATCTAGGATATCTATACGTCTCTAAACCCAGGTTTTCTAGAGAAATTCCTAGAAGTCTTGGTAGTCGCGTGAGTTTGGAAAGTTTGCATTTGGAGCAAACTTTTTGCAAGATCTTAATCTCTCCCACAACAACTCGACTGGCTAGATTCCTGAGTTCTTGGGAGACTTTAAGTTGTTGGAGAGTTTCGATCTGTCTTTTAAAGACTTTGAAGGCCTATTCAAGGAGTGTTTCAGAATACAAGTGCAGTTTCTGTTCTCGGAAACAAGAAGCTTTGTAGTGGAATATGACAACAAAGTCGAAATCTTCCACCACGTTCTTGATAGCTGGAATTATTTGTGGCTTTCTCGGAGTAATCTCGATCACCACTTTCTTACTTTCCTACTGCTTCAGAAAACCGAAAGATAATAATCTTGATCACCTCTTTCTTACTTCTCACATCTGATTCTTAATGCATTGTCACCCTCATAGCCTTATCCAAAACATCTCAAGAAGGTTGGCAAAAACTAAATAATCTTTTTGCTAACCGATCACAATCTTGTATTATGTTCTTGAAGGATAAATTGACTCTCTCGTGGTACTTGTTTTGTTGCATACTATCTTCAATCTATGAAGTCCATCATGGATGAATTATTCACATCATTAACGGCATTAGAAGTGAATTCAAGGAGTTAGCTGCTGCTATTAGAGCTCAGGACACTCCTATCATTTTCTAGGATTTTTCTGACAAATTTATCGATTATAATGAATTTTTTTATAAGAAAAAAGAGGAAAATCAGAATAATTTATCTGCCGTCACTATTAAATACTACAGTAAGCGATCCAATAACCAACAAAGCAATTTTCGCAGCACTTTTAACCTTAATAACTTCGCTTGCAACAATCCTTCCTATAGTAGGCAATCAATCTAACACTAGAGGACCGAATTCTTCACAATCATTCTCCAACAACAGACGCAGGTTTCCCAAGTGTCAATATTGTGATCAGCTGGGTCATTTGCTAAAAAGAATCCCCAGATGCAAGTCTCTATACTTCAAAATGTTGTTGCAACCACACTTGTTCTAGTCCTTCCTTTTCTTCTCATGGATAGCTCGTTAGCTTTGTTGCATATCATCACATTACATGTAATATTGGCAATCTCTCTCTTCACTCAGATTATACTGGCCCCAATGAAATAATTGTTGGTGATGGTGCAAATTTGTATACATATCGCTCATACATGTTCAACAAAACTCAGTTCTTCATCTCTATCTTTCTCTCTTCCCAATGTTCTTCGTGTGCCTTTTGTGCAACAAAACCCCATATTTGTGGCAAAATTTTGCAAGACTAATCATACATCCATTGAATCTTTTCCCTTCCGTTTTCTTGTACTTCAACACTTACAAGTCATCGTCCACTTGATCTATTATATAGTGATGATGTTTGTGTTGTAAAATAATATAAATCATATCTTGTGATCTTACTTAACAGCTTAAACTATTGAATTGGGATGGGTTTTTGATGTGGTATCAGAGCCTTTGACGACCAAGCGGTCACGAATTCAATTCTCACCATCCCTATTTATTTGATAAAAATTAAGTACAAGGTAATGTGAGTCTGTGCAAGTTTCAAACGCAAAAGACTTTTACTTAAAGGGGTTGAGATGGTTCTTTGACAGAGATCAGCCATGGTTTTTTCTACTATATTATTTTTATCAATCATTTTACTAAATACATAAGGCTTTATCTGATGAAAAACAAGTCAGATCAATTTCTACACTATTTTTTTAAAACTCAAGGCAACTGTTGAAAATTACTTCTCACAAGAAATTTCTACAGTTTACTCTAATGGTTGTGAGGATCAAAAACAAAAAACTTTATAATTGCCACGTTTGGTATTACTCATCTTCTTACCCAACCTCATGCACCTCAACACAATGGAGCTGGCAAAAGTCAACATCATCGCATTGTCGAAATTGGACTCATCACCTTACTTCACCAAGTCTTCATGCCTGTCTTTTGCTTTTCAAACAACAGCATATCTAGTCAAACGGTTGCCTTCATCACTCTTAGAAATGAAATCTCCTTTTGAAAAGCTCCATAATCAATTGTCTCACTATAAAAAAGATTTGCACTTCAGGTTGCATGCATGTGTTACCCTATCTTCAACCCTACACTCAAAATAAACTTTAAGCTTTATCTTGTCCTTTTGTTCTTATTAGGCACTCTAATTCTTAAAGTGCTTAAATTTATTTTGATAAAGTAACAGATAAATTTTTTATCTCATCTTATATATAATGGTGTTTGAAAGTGTTGTAACGATTGCTTTTTAAAGTGTTTTTCTTTCTAAAATACATTAAAATAATATTTTTTAAAATTATTTTTAATATTAGCATATTAAAATAATCTGAAAATATAAAAAACATATTAATTTAAAAAAAATTAAATTTTTTTTAAAATATTTTCCAGTACAACACTGAGTTTGCAGGTATTGAGTATGAATCAGCTACCTATCATATTTCTATGACTCCTGTAACCTCCGTTAGTCATGTTTGCTCCACTAGCATCTACTCCAATAAAAGACACTTTCACTCATATCTCTTTCTCTCGTAACTTTGTGTCATCCCAAACACAATCGGCCCACTTCCTCATCATTTTCTAGATCTCATTTAATTTCCTCAAATAATCATGTATCTCCGATTAAAACAAAACTTTTTCAAAAATCATCATCTCCCACTCATTTTAAGATCCCAAGTGATCTAATCATTAACTTTAGAGGCTAATCATTAATTTTAGATTCTCGAAAAATTAATTAAAATACACATAAACTAATCCAAACACTCATAGCTAGCTACCAAAAAAAAAAGAAAATTCATTAAATAACATCTTTAAAAAAATGTATCTATAATGCTACCAAACACCCTGCTACATCACATCACTTATAAAACCAAAATATTCCACCATTGCCCTCAAATATCCACAATGGCAAGCCACCATCGATGATAAGTTCAATGCATTACTTTGTGCAAATGGCACATGAAATCTTATTTCTCCTCAACCACATTTATAAAGTTCAACTCTCATTTTCTTTTTCTAAAACTAACCACACCTTATAGTTTATTCATGTCTCCTTAATTTACAGGTATTGATCGTGAACAACTACCTATCATATTTCTATTACTCCTGGAACCTCTGTTAGTCGTCCCTGCTCCACCAGAATCTACTCCAATAAAAGACACTTCCACTCATATAATCTAATCATCTCATTCCTTTTCCTCCCCTAACTTTGTGTCAACCCAAATACAACCATCCATCTCCTCGTCATTTTCTAGCTCTCATAATTCAACTTCCTCTCAAATAACTCAAAACTCCATCTAAAAACTCAGAATAAAAAACTTTACAAGTTCAGACCTATCATTTTAAATAAAAAAACAATAAAAAACACCCAGATGAAATTCTTTTCATTAAAAAAAACCCACTAACATAAAAATTATTTTTTTATAGACAAATGGTATCAACGGGAATTTTCTCTTCTCCATTAAAATTTGACCAAGTAACTTTTTTATTTCCTCAATAAATACCTTTTCCAGTCCAGTACTTTAGGCTTAAAAAGTATCTTTAATCCTTATTTGAGTTCCAAGTAACTTTCTCAAGTCCCATGAAACAAGCAATCCAAGCTTTGCTTTTTCCAAAAGAAACAAGCAGTAAATAGACTGTGGAAGAGCTGGATTAGTTGACTCTAATACCTAACATGATTAAACATAAAGCCACTTTTAACCACTAGAGGGAGCTTAATTAACAACTTATCAAATCAAACAGTGATCTCACCATGCCGACATGACACAACGTCGAGCACAAACCAAAGGATGTGGTGGTTTAGCTGTCCTTTTCCATTACGTATAAATATATGAACAGGCCGATCGAGGTCCCTTCGGACGGTCATTTGTCCACTGTCCTAGTAAGTTTGTATGCATTGCCATTTCTCATTTTACCTATGAGATTCACGTAACTTGTGAGTAAAAGGTAGCTAGGTGGGCAATACCAAATAGGGTGGTCCTACTTGCCAGACTCTAGGCCAAAATTATTTATCTTGTCTCGTGCATCTGGGTCTCTGGAAATGGTATTGACAATTGCTCACTAGCTTTCCCATGCTTGCTGGTTTTTTCCTGTGTTTCAAATTACATTTAGATTTATTTTAAAAATTATTAAATTAGGATTTTTTATGTTTTTTAATGATTTTAATGTGTTGATATAAAAAAATCTAAAAAAACTATTTTAATGAATTTTTAAGTAAAATATACTCTTAAAAAAATATCTTACACTTCACAGTTCACACCTACAAAGAATGAGCTAATTTTTGGGGGCATGGGAATTGTTTTGGTTTCATGCAAGTGGCCAAGTGGGTATGAATTACTCAATCATTTATCATTCCGGGAATTAAGAGATTTTTTTCTCTACATTTTTTTTCAAATGATGAGAGTTGCTGGTCAAATTTTTGGTGACCGGGAGGAAGCCAGGTAGAAATTGTTTTTTAAATTATTATTTTTAAAAATTATATTAAAATTTTATATTTTTAAAATTTTATTTTTTTAAAATTTTATTTTTAATATTAGCATATTAAAATAATTAAAAAAACTAATTTAAAGCAAAAATAAAATTTAAATTTTAATGAGAAATAGATTCAATCTCAATACAAAACTAAACAAGTACCAGCTCTTATACACATGTGAAGCAAGATGCCAATAAAGTGAGTGGATATGAATTTCTTATTAAAAATTTGAATCAATCTTTTTTTATAAATAAAAGTGAGATGTTGTCGCATTGAAGTTTGGTGATTTAAAAAATTGATGTATATTTTTTATGATTCCGATAAAAAAAAATTATATCTTCATTATTAAGTATTATTTTAAAAAACGTGAGTTTTTTATTATACAAAAATTCTACTATTTATTCTTTTGCATATTATTGTTGATAAGCTGTGCAAAATTTTACCTTTTTAAAATTTGATTCTCTCTCTTTTTTTTTTGTGTGTGTGATGTAGTTCTAATTAAGAATCAATTAATTTTGATTTATTGCAACAAAAATAAAATTGAAAGAAAAGAGATTGAAATAAAAAAAAAACATAAAAAATAGATGGTATGTTATAAGTTTCGCAAAAGAAACACTTTAGTGTTTGAACTTTAAAATCAAGCAAATTATACGATTCTAGTTCCTTAATATTTTTAAGAATTTAAACAAATCAAAGGATGTGTCAACTTCAAAAAAAAATTGAAGTTGATGACATGTCCTCCGCCCCAGTTGCAAACAAAAACATCTAAGGGTCCAATAACGCGCGTTGGCCTAGCTTGTCAGTTTCAACAACGCCTGGTTTTTTTTTTTTTCTAATTTTTTTTTTCTAATTAGTTTTTTAAATTAAAGATTTTTTTATTATTTTTTTTCTAAATTTTTTTAATTTGTAAAATTAAATGTAGAACATTGCATGTTGATTGAATAGGTTAATTCACGGCCTACTATTAAAAAAAAGGAACTATTTCTCGAAAAAGAATAAGAAATATATTAATTAAACTAACTGTTTTCCTCTAGCAACCAATTGCTTTCATCTACATTGATTTATATTATTTGTATCCATGTTCGTTGCGAGCACCAAAGACCACCCAATATAGATTAGAGACTTTGACACCTGTGAACAGGGAAGTTCAACCATTCACAAACTATATATGTATATATATATATATATGTATATATATATATATATGTATATATATGTATATATATATGTATTCCGTTTCAAGAAAGTTAATAAGGAATGATATTATTTTGAAAAGTTTTGGGAAAATGATATGGTTTTGTAAAGACTCGCTATTAGGAATTATGGTGGTTGAAAAATCACTATTTATAATCACGATTTTAATACAATCACTATTCTCAATAACGATTTTGCGGCTGATTTTTATAATTTTAACGGTGATGATGAACTTATTTTTTATTATGCATCTTCTTGGTTCAAGACATGTCGTACTATACTTAACCTGTTAGAAAAAACATTGAGTCTAGATGATTTTGTCTCAAAAAATAAAACTTCACAGACAGGTGAAAGTTGTGTTATTGATGGAACTGATCCATCCACTCGTTGTCATAGAAGACATGGATAGGCTCAGGTGTATTATTAAATTGTATATAATTATGTTGTGTTATTTTTCTAGTTAAGAGTTACTTTTATTATTACTACTTTTGTAATATTGTTTTTGCTTATTTTTATGTTGATTTTAAAGTTGTCATATATATTATGCATTTTCATATTTAGTTTATATAAGCATGATTTAATATTGTTAATTAACAAATGAACATGTAAACATGTTTAAAATTTCAAATCATCCATCAACAACTTAAAAAATATACATAAATAAAAATAATATTAAAAAAACATACATATTAATTTGAGATTATAATTAACAAATAAAAATGATGTTAGAATATATTCTGTTTCAATTATGGGTTTGAGGTTTGATAATTTATGGTTTTGTTTGGCCTCTAATCATGATGGTTTAGATTTTATTTTATATAAAATTTTGGGATTGGTTGTGCTACTTCACACAACTGCTAATGACAATGGTAGTTTGTTAGTGATTATAAACAATTGTTAATGACAATAGTAGATATTTACAACAACTGTTATTGACAATAACGATTATTTACAATAGCTATTATTATTAGCGATGAGTAAAAAATATGTTATTTTTTAAATAATATTTTCTTTTATGTTATTTCTTAAAATTTGTATGAAATTATAATGGTTTGATAAAAAAAAAAAAAACCATGTTAACATATGAAATATATCACAAGCTATGGCCTCCAAAGCTTCCCCCTCCAAATACAAAAACTTACAGCATTTATTTTGATACAAGAAATAATAGAGAGGAAAACAAAACATTAGAACGTGAATGTGCCCTCGAACACATTTCCCCTCCTCATTCTCAAAATACATGACACTCACTTTACTTCGGTTGATTAACTCCTATTTTGCTTTGTATTAACGATAACTCACGTGAGTGTGTTTGAAAGTATAATAATATTATTTTTTAAAATATTTTTTATTTTAAAATATATTAAAATAATATTTTTTTTATTTTTAAAAAATTATTTTTGACATCAAGATATTAAAATGATCTGAAAATATCAAAAACATATTAATTTGAAGTAAAGAAAAAAATAAAAAAATTTTAAATTTTTTTAAAAATATTTCTAAAACACATTCTTAGAGTTTAGCTTTCATCAAAATTATCTTTTAAATATTTAAATTAAGTTTCGAACTTCAAAACTTTTTTGTTTTGGGCTACGAAAAAATGGAGGCAGGAAGACTATTCCATCGAGTGTCCGGTTTGTTAAAATTTAATGTTTTTTAAAAATTATTTTTTTAATATTTTAATATTGTTTTATATTAAAAATTAAAAAAAAAATTATTATTCTAATATATTTAAAAAAACACTTTAAAAAATAATAATTATCACATTTTTTAAAATTGATTTGACGATTCATAAATTAAAGGAGTTAATTAAATTTTTTTTGAGAAAAATTAAAATAATATCATTTAAAAAATTATATATATTTTTAAGAAATTTGATTTTTTTTTATTAATTTACTAGTCAACTCTCTTTAAATTTTTTTTTAAATCCAACTTTAATTAAATTGAATCTCAGATCGACCGTCAAGGTTTGTTTAAATAAAAGTGGTATACCAGAGGATGAGGTGGCAGCGAGTGCATTGACCCTGAGGTAGTTTGGTGATTTGATTTGATATCTTAACTTCGAAACCTGAATTAGGATTATACAGTTGTTTTTGTTTCCGTGATTAAATCATGTTTTTAAGATTTTTTATTTTTATTTTAAATTATTTTAAAATAAAAAAATAATTGCTACTAAATACCGCAGGCCTGCCTCTAGCCCTGCCAAGTCGTCGTGACTCGTAACAGCTCGAAGGAGGAGACATGCGTAGACTCCACGAAATCAAAGATAAAAATAAAATTGTCAGAAAAGAAAGATGTCCTTCCATTACTCCTATTTTTAACTTCATCTCACCCATTTTTCCTAGAGGTTTTTTACTTTTTTTACCCCGAAGGAACACTATGAGGAAAAACTTTCCCAAAGAAAAATTATATATATATATATATATATATATATATATATATAAAAGATTTTAACCAACATATAAAATTCCGTGAATTATAATAATATTTTTATTCTTCTCCGTGAAAATCAATGGATTTACTGATCAGGATAGTGTCGTCTTTTTACATAATTCGTTTATTATTATTAAATTAATTATAATGATGTTATATTTTGTATTTTTAACACAATAAAATTATTTAATTATCCTTAAAAATAAACAATATTAAACTGGCATTTAAAGATTTTATTATTATTTTCTTATCTTCAGCATAGTAAAATTACATAATCTTCTTTTTATTTTTGTTTTCTATTAAGAAACCTGGATTTATAATATGAGTCATGAATTTTAAAAATTATATTGATTTGATTATTTTTAGGTTTTTAAAAATTATTTTTTTTAATTTTATTTTTTAATATTAGATTATTAAGTCTTTTATTTTGTAATTATTATTAATTTTTTTATAAATTTTCTTGATTTTTTATTTTATATTGTAGGTTATTCAAATTAATTTAAATTATTTAAAGCAACAAACATAACTTGCTAGTAGTAAATCTTTTTTTTTCTAGCAGTAGATCTAGTTTTTTTTTTTCCTAGCACATGTGACACGCTTTGTTTTTTTTATTTAAAAAATATTTTTTAAAAAAATTTAATTTTTTAATTATTTACTTCAAATTAATATTTTTTTATGCTTTTAGATCATTTTGATATGTTGATGTTAAAAATAATTTTTAAAAAATAAAAACAAATATTATTTTCATACATTTCCAAGTGAAAAACAACCACAACCATACCCAAACATGCTAGTTTTGATGTGTATATAATGTCTTTTTTTTTTTCTCTTTTATATTTTTTTCTTCCATGCTTTAGTTATTGTGACAATATATTTTATCTTCTTTCTTCTTTACTCAATATACATGTGGTCCCTCAACTTATATATTTAATGAATTTTATTACTTGAAAACTACAAGTGTTTATTCTTATTTTATTTTTTTCCTTTTAATTGCAATATATTTTCTATCCACCAAGTTTTTATAGGTGAACCAAATAAGAGGAGAAGAAGAAAATATCCATGAAATCATATCTTAGAAGTAACAAATGGGGGCACAAAGCTATGTTTTGAATTTGATTTAATAGGGAAAAATAATAATTTGAATGCTCATGAATTTCAAAATTAATCCATTCAAATTTTAGAAAATACTCAAATTAGTTTATATATTAACTAAGATTAAATATATTTCTCGAATTATTTTTTAAACAAAATAAATTATCCTAAAATAAATACAAATATCAACATTCAAACACAAAAAACAACCTTCCTTTTTTATCACCTTACCTAATCCAATTTAAATTAATTTCTATCCAACACAATCTAAATCACAGCATCATTTTCCTCTTCCATGAATTTACCACAAAAAATGGAACCAGCTGTCTATAGACTACAAGAAACAGGGTGACATGGCAGAGAACATTGGTCCCTTTGACGCAGACACGACACGACACAACACAACAGTATCTATCTACTCTTCTCTCTCTCTCTCTCTCGTTTGACCATCCACACAAACACGCAGAGAGCATCCACAGTGAATGTGAATCACTGTACTGCGCGTGCGTCACTTCTCTTTCTCTCTCTGCTTAGCCCCCCCTCTCTCTAGTCTTTCTGTAGCCAGCCCTTTTCATCGCGCAGAAGTAACAGAACCAACTTTTGTTTTTGGTATCATTTTTTCACTCTTTCTCTGCTACGTTGCCAGTCCCTCGAGCTTCATTTTCTTGGTCTCTGTGCACAATCCAATATCTCATAGTCACATGATGCTCTCTTTCTTTCACATCTTTTCATTTCTTGATTCTCAATCATCACCATCTTTTACTCATTGATCTTTCTCTTTCTATGTTCAAGAGAATCACTTGTTCCTTGCTTCAAGACATGTAGATAATACTACCAAGTAACAGAATAATACAGGTAGGCCAGTACTGTTTCACTGCGCTTTCTACTGGGTCTTCTTGGCTGTCGTCTCCTGCTTTCTCTTCTGTCTTATTCACTCTTTCCCATTGCATCTTTGTAATGCATCTTACTCTTTTTTTTTCTCTTGGTATCCCGTTGCTGTTTTGGGCAAACTTGGTTAGCTACATTGTATTATTTTGTTGGAAAGAATGGATTTTGTTTTTCACATGGGCTTGGCTGATAAATGGTATTTGAGATTCGAGTGTTTTTTGTTTTGAAAGAGAGGGATTTTTGGTTTAGGGTTTTTGGTTTCTTGGAGAGATGAATGAAACAACAGGGAATCCAGCAGGGGCATGTTTGGCGTTGACAGAGAAAAAGGCTCACAGGTCTGGTGGTTGTGTTGGTATTTTCTTTCAGTTATTTGATTGGAATAGGAGATTCGCCAAGAAAAAACTCTTCTCCAGGAAATTGCTTCCTGCAGGTTAGTCCATTTCTCTCTAAACCAAGAATACCCATTTGAACTAGAATGCTTAAAATTGATTTCTTTGGTTGTTTAATGCGTGTGTTGCTGCTGCTGCTGTCCAGCTCGTGCAAAACATCCATCAAAGAAGTTTGGTGGGGATGAGAAGATGCCCAAAACAAAGCTCCATCTGGTATGCATTTTGGTTTATAAAGTTGGATCTTGATGTTCATAGATGTTTTTAAGGGACACTTATTTATATCTCAATAAAAAGAGATTTAATTCTGTGAGTTTGGTTAGTTTTTTTTTTTGTTGTTGTTTATCATGAGGGCTTTTTGCTTGTGCTTGAAATGTAGATTGTTGATGAGAATAAAGGAGGTTTTCCAAATGTAAAGAAAAGCGGGAATTGTAATAATGATATTGTAGTGAAAAAGCGTGAAATGAGAGCTCCAAGTTTGGTTGCTAGGTTGATGGGCCTCGATTCTTTGCCAGCCGTGCATCGAGATAAGCACAAAAAAGTTTCAAATTCTGTTGCTTGTGATGTTACCGAAGAGAAACTTGTTAATGATAGTCATAGTGAATCTGATAGGAATGATTTGAATATGGAGAAAGGGAGCACAAAGGTTGAATCTAGGCCTCAAAAGCTTCAAAAGACAGGTCAGTTTGAGAGACAAGCATTGACTAGGTTCGGAGCCGATGTGTTGCAAATTAACAGTGTTTTGTCAAGGTCGAGAAGGCATCATCATCCAAAACTTGCACCACCAGTTAAGAGTCCTAGGATTTCCTCGTCCAAGAATGCATCTAGGACGTCTAGGTTGATTGATGCTGCTACTAGAATTTTGGAACCTGGGTTGCAAGCTACCAATAGGTCAAAAAGTGCTCTTACTTATCCAAGTTCTATGAATTATTGTCCTAGGGATGAAGTTTTGACAGAGGAGATTGGAATTATGTTACCAAACATTGTGAAACAACAAGATATTGGAGATTGTAATGAGGGAGAAGGCACGTCTTTCATAGGGCAAACTTCTTGCAAAAATTGTGGTAATTTGTTTGATGTTATGGATTCTAGACCCAATGTGAAGGAGCGGCAGTTCGTTTGTCCATCCACTCCTTCAAATTATATGTCCTCTCAAGAATCAGAAATGATCAAGCCTAGGCCACCCATATCCACTCCTGAGCAAGAAAGAAATGTAATTTATCAGAGAAATTGGGACCAACAATCCATTGCTGTGAGAGAAAAGGATAACACACGAGTACCAAGTCAAACCATCACAGTTATCAAACCTGTGTCTCCAGAGTGCCAATCACAGCGGCAATTGAGAAGCCAGCAATGCAGGCCTCAACAGCAAGAGTCATCTTCTATTACTTATAAGCAGAGGATTCATACTCAAAATGAGATGTTCATAAGCAGGGATGGAACTCCTCCAAGGGCCAAACTAAATAATCTGCAAAGCAGGAGAGCTTCTTCAGCTGCAAATGGTATTAATGAGGCAACAGATTTTGTTGCTTTGAACAGAAGCATAATCAGTCGTGGCAGGACAAGGGCATCTAACTTGGCTGATAATTCTACAATTGACAAAGACAGAAAAGTTTGCAGCAGACGAGATGATTCCATGTCACCGCTAAGGAGCCCAGCGCGCAAGAGGACAGTTGGTGTCAATGCACAAGTTGAAAGTACTGGACTTGCTAATCCGATGTCTATGGGACAAAGGAATACCAAGTCTGACAGTGTGAGTAGAAAAGTGGTTGCATCCAGCTCTCTCTCCATGGACCGTGCATGTATCAGAAGTAGATCTGTTAATGATGGAGAGTGTAATAAAAATAATGGCAGTAGGGAAAATGATGCTATATCTTTTACGTTTAATTCCCCATTTAGGCACAGAACTTTTGTTTCCAAGGGGCTGAAAGAGAGGAGTCTTCAAATTGATAAGAACACTTCTCACCAAAGAAGGCTGGTGTTGGATGAAAATGATGGCAAAACACCTTTGCAGAATCAATTTCCATTAAGAGGAGATGCCCTGGGCACAATTTTAGAGCAAAAACTAAAGGAACTGGCCTCTCAAGAACAGGATGAATTGACAAGTGGAGGTAGTAAACCCATGAGATCTACTGCTATGATTCTCCAAGAGCTAATATTTGCTTTGACTGCGGATCAGCCTATGTCTCCACATGCTCATATGTTTAATGCAGACAAAACTTACCAGGTTGGTTTGCTATGTATTGGCATGGTGCTGTCTTTTTATTATGCTGTTTATGGTCCAGAATTTCTGTGCTTATTTTGTTTTAGTTTGTGACTTAATTAAAGCATCTATGATTGAAGAAAAAACTACAAAACGTCCGTTCCCCTCTGATATCGGTACCTACCTTATCTCTAAATAATAAACTATTTTGAACTGTTTTAGCTTGCATGTCTGTTTGGAGAATGCTGATTCTGGTGCTTGTGTTGAGTGAAATTTCTTATACCATTGGCGCAACCAAAATAAAAGAAAATGGAGAAATTAATGAAATTGTGCAAGGATTGCCTTTTCATTTGATATGTGTTCTCATTGACTAATGTCCCATGGGTTGCTATCTTTGTTTTATAGTGAGTTAAGAAGGTTGTCAAATTTGACTTTGTCGAATGACTGAGTTGCTGTTTGAAATTTGTGCACCATACAGCGCGTCTTAGTGATATACTTGCTGTCAATTATGAGATGTAAGGCCTTTGAAACTTTTTGGCTTTACCCTCTTTTTTCTATTTCTTTTTCATGGTATGTGAGAAAACAAAATAAGTTTCCGTGATCAATTAGTTTCAGTGAAACATTGGCCTTTCCTTTCCTCCTCCTTTTCAATTGATTTCAACGTAAATACAGGTACACGCATAATACAGATTAGGTTGGAAAAAAGTGCACTCCAACTCAAAAGAATCTAGATTTTGATAGTCATGTTCTGGTAAGAATAAAATATGGCAAAACTTTTACCAAGAATTGGCTCTTGCAAGAATGGATGTATTAGTTCATGTAAAATCCCCAAGGGAGTTTTATTCATGTCCAAGCAAGTTTCAACAATACTATTGAAGTTCAGCAACTTTATGAGTAAAGACTGGAAACTGGCTGTGGACAGGTGTGGAGAATGATAAATAAAGAGGGCATTTTTAACTTAGAGTGGGATAGAGGTGGTGATTGAGTGTTATAGATTAAAATATACAGAATATGAATTGAAAGCCAGCAGTTTTTAGGTGGCCCATTCCTAACATATGTTACTACTGAGTGGTAAAGATGGTACATCATAGGAAAAAGCTAATAGAAATGGAGTGAAAGCATTTGTGAGATACAAACAAGTGTATAGGTAGCCCCGAAAGCATGTCAAAAGGAGAAACATGCTTTGGTTTGAAAGTTTACGAGGCAAAAAGGGATGTCTTAAACAATTGCTTTCCATGGTTAGCTAAAGTGATCGCCTCTGCATGCAAATCATCATTTTAACATAATGGTAAAAAATGAAAATAGTGTGTTACAGAGGCACTGGAATTGTAGTTAATGGCTGCAATGATAAGCTACCTTTGTAAGTATTTTGAGGCAATAGGGAAGGTTTATCTTGTCAAATAAGCTAGAGACGTTACTGGAGCAGGAATGCATAAATAGAACTGAATAACCAGATTCATGGAACTAGTCCTGAGTTGTTCAATTCAAGGTCATCTTGAGGCCAAGCACGCACCCTAAACCTATACGCCATGAAAATTAACAGTTTGCCTTTTTATGAAGCTAGGTTTCCTTGATAGTATTTTATCTGTAGGTGTGATTTTTAAAATTATTTTTTGTGCTTAATGTACCTTGACAATAACTGGACCTGACATGTCTAGCGTGTGTGTTACTCTTCTCAGAAGGAAGTAAAAATCAGGAGGAATTCAGTTGGAATATCAGTTGATGGTGATCACCTTAGTCCTGGATCTGTTCTTGAAGCTTCTTTCTCAAATGACAGTTGCATTTCAAGCAGTCTGGATGAGAGCTCAGGTAAGAAAGTGAAATTTTATGACTATGCAGAATGAGGATTTCATGATTATTTTTTATTGAACTACTCAGAACCTTGACTATGAATTTTCTGAAATAGTGGTATATATATATATATATATAAACCCTGTTTTCAGTCACTACTATGTTATCTAATCTTTTATCAAATATTTTGAGCTCTCTTTACATGTACTATTTTTGCTTGTGATTCTAGGACGCAGGATGCTGCTGGACTCCATGGATTGCTCCTATGATCAACCACAACCAGTAGATACTGATGCGGATCTTCTGGATTGTGCATCCTCTTTGATACAAGGGAGGACAGGTAGCAAGACGGCGACGGATCTTCTTAACCATGTTTCTAGGATATTACAGAGCATCAATCTTGCTGGTGGCAGGTTAACTGGAAACAAGCTCACTCATGCAAAGGAGGTTATCTTGAATGCTGAACTGTTGTTTGGTAAAGCAACACTATGTAATTCAGATAGAATGAAGAGATTTCTCGTTGGACCCTTTCTGCTTGACGGACTTGAAACTCTGGCTGGTGCCTTGTGGAAAAATCTTAATTGCCTTCCTGGATTTGAAGAGAGCAAGGAGGGTAATCAACTCAGAAGCTTTCTTTTTGATTGTGTGATAGAATGCTTAGATTCAAAATACACCCGGTGCATTAACACTGGATTCAAAACGCGGAAAAGAGTACCGTCATGCATGAATGCAGAAATGTTGATTCAAGAGATTGGCGATGAAGTCAGAAGGTGGACAGATTTTGCTGGGATGATTCCGGATGAGATAATAGATTCGGAGATGAGTCATTCCTTGGGAAAATGGACAGATTTTGAAATTGAAGGGTTCGAAACTGGTGCAGAAATCGACAGCGACATACTTCAGACTTTGGTTGAGGAAATTGCCGTCGACCTTTGGGAGTGCAGGGTGGATTCCTTTTGAGGGGTGTGACTAACATAATGGAATGTGGAAGTGTATTTTGTTTTACTATGATGCCACATTGTCTACTATGAAAGTGTCATTTTATTTTTTTTCTTAAAAACCATGTCTAACGTCATTGATGGTTAGTTGTAACTTGTCTTGACAATGAAAAGCAGCTCCAAATGGTCTTCTGCATAAATCTGTAGTCTGTATCCTTTAAGATCGATCGCTTTTTCAAACCCATGAAATAAGCAACTCTTATTTATGATTCGGTTTCAAACAAAACGACCAGTTCTCTAGCGTTCTTCTTCAAACTCAATTGCAGAATGTTATTGTCTCTATGCAAAGCATACTGGCACCGACAATGAATGAATCCATGAAAAATTTTCTCGCCTTTTCTTCCAGGATGCAAACCTGAGCTGGTATGGTGTGTTGAAAATAAATTAGATTTTTAGTTTTTTTTAAATAAGAGGAACCGGTCGAGTGATTGAGTCGGTAGAATTACTTTTCTAGTTAGAATAGGTTTTCTTGTTTAGTTCAATTTCTTATTTGTCTAAGATTTTAGATCTATAAATAAGATGTAATCTAAATCATAATACATTGAATATAAAAGAAAACTTAGAGAAAAGTACTCAATAAAGTACATCTTCCTCTTAAAATCTCTCTTGATCTTTAGCTTTGCAATTCAACATTATTGTCCCTAATAAGTTTCTTGAATTGATTTTCTTTCAACAAGTGGTGTCAGAGCTTGTTCTTATTGTTTGACATGACCAATCTAAACTTCCCACTCTAGTATCCTTGTTTGACAAAGGATAATCATGAGATTTGATGTATCCGTGTGAAAGCTTGGCTAGGTTCCCAAGATGTGTGATTAACGGCTACAAAAGGCTTTGAAGAGCCTGTAGAAGGAGTGACATTGACATCTGCCCCAAAGAAGGCCATGCAGAAAGCATGAAAGAAGGATCAATAAGCATTCATAATCATCCATTAATGTTTGGATGACACTACTTTTGAGATAGTGGTTGACGCAACCACCGCCAAGCAACTATGAGAAGTTTTGCAACACTCAAACCAAGGAGATGATAACGTATAAAAGGTACACTTGCAAAAGTTACATGGTGCTTTGAAAATTTACATATGCTTGAATAAGAGAATATCTCAAATTACTTTGTTAGAGTATTGGCCATATACAATCAGATGAAAAGATATGGGGAGAAGATGGAAGAAACACATGTGATAGAAAAGATCTTATGCTCATTGCAAAAGAAATTCCACTATGTAGTGGTCGCAATAGAGGAATCATAAAATATGACTTTTTTAACAATTCAAGGTCTCATAGGAAAACTACAAGCCCATGAAAAAAGAGTCAACGAAATTCAAAAAGACATGGGTGCAGAAGCACTTTTCTCAAAATTCTTAACAAAAGAGAATCAAGATTACTCTAGATATATCCAAGGAGGTAGAGGTCGTGGACAAGACAGAGGATGATGAGGAAAAGACAAATTTAGAAGAGAAGACCGAGGCAGCCTCAACAGATTAATCGGTCGACTGATTGAAGCTAACCGGTCGACTGGATCCTCAGACATTAGCTATTCGAGACCTAGGTTTGACAAAATAAAAATTAATTCTTATAATTGTCAAAACATGTCATTATGCCAGGGCTTGTTGGAATCCAACCAAAAGGGTTGAAAAGAATGTCAATCTAGTAGTAGGAGAGGAGCAAAAGACCACTTTATTTTTAGTCCATGATGAATGAATGGAAACAAAAGAAAACATGTTGTATCTTGACAATGGAGCCAGCAATGACATGTGTGGACACAAAGACAAGTTCATGGATCTTGATGAATCAATTAAAAATAATATTATATTTGTATATCATTCAAAGGTTTTTATCAAAGGGAAATGTATGATTCTGATTTAAATGAAAGATGGTAATCATCAATTTATTGGTGAAGTATATTATATCTCAACTATAAAATACAATATATTGAGTTTGAGACAATTAATGGAGACAAGTTATGAAATTAAGATGAAAGATCGTATTTTGACATTACTTGATACTCATAGAACTATGATAGCAAAGGTAACCATGACAAAGAACATGATGTTTTTTTTTCTAAACATGGAGATAAATGTGTCTAAATGCCTAAAGACATGTGTGAAATATCAGACTTGGCTTTGGCATATAAGACTTAAACAAGTAAACTTTGATAGCTTGAAGATGATGATGCAAAATGAGAGGTTGAAGGGTCTACCATCCATCAAACATTTGAATCAATTGTGTGAAGGATGTTTAGTGGGCAAACAATTCTGCAAAAGTTTTTCAAAAGAGTCTGCATCTAGATCAAGTCAACCCCTATAAGAGATACACGCAGACGTATGTGATCCTATTCAACCATGCTTATTTGATAAAAACTTTATTTTATACTCTTTATTAATGATTATAATAGAAAGACATGAATATACTTCTTTTAAAAAAAGCCTAATTGTATTTAATTATTTTAAAAAGTTTAAGACATTAGTTGAAAAAAAAAGTGATTATTCTATAAAATCACTTAGGATAGATAGGGGGTGAATTTTATTCTAACAAGTTTAATGAGTTTAGTGAAGATCAACGTATAAAAATACTCGTAACAATGCCTAAATCCCCACAACAAAATGGTATGGTAGAGAGAAAGAATAGAAGCATCCTCAACATAGCGAGAAGCATGCTCAAAATCATGAAGATGCCATAGGATTTTTAGGCTAAAGTTATAGATTGTATTGTTTACTTGTCAAATATATGTCATACAAAAGGCTTGGATGTCATGACTCCACAAGAGGCATGAAATGAAAAAAAGCCAAGTGCTACTCACATTAAGGTGTTTGGGAGCATTGAATATATGCATATAAATAACTAAGTGAGGATCAAGCTAGATGACAAGAGCAAAAAGCTAATCTTTATGAGTTATGATCAAAAGTCCAAAGGATATAAGCTTTACAACCCTAATAAAAGAAACATGGTGATTAATAGGTAGATAATGGTGAGAAGTATGGCATTTCATCAGTTCTTGATGAAGAGAAAAATAGATATGAATATCATCAAAAACTAGTTACACCTCCACAATCACTAATGAACTCAAATTCACCTTCATCATCTTTTTATAGTAAAAGTTCAAGTAGTGACAGCCTACCAAGTCCACAAAAAAAGATGATGAGCCTTAATGACCTGTATGAAGTAACTAATCCAATTGATTCAATTGATAATAATCTAACACTATATTATCATCTTGCCATATATGAACCTATAGTGTTTAAAGAAGCAATAAAGGATGAAAGTGGAGAATTGCTATAGACAAGGAGATTGCATCAATTAAAAAGAATGACACATAAAAATTGGTTTTTATACTAAAAGGAAAGAAACTAATATGTGTCAAGTAGGTTTAAAAATAAAAGAAGAATGTGAAAGGAGAAGTGGAGAGATACAAGGCGAGGTTGATGGCAAAAGGCTATAGTTAAAAGTAAGGAATTGACTATGATGAAGTTTTTGCTCCAATTGTTAAGTTGGAGACCATTCGATTGATAATTGTTGTAGTTGCCCAACGTAGATGGAAAATCTACCAAATGGATGTCAAAGTCAGCCTTTCAAAATGGATTTCTTGAAGAAGAGGTCTACATCGAGCAACTTATGAGTTATGAAGTGAAAAGACATAAAGACAAGATATTAAAGTTGAACAAAGCCTTATATGGATTGAAGCAAGCCCTTAGAGGTTGATATAGTCGCATTGATAGTTATTTTTTGAAAAATGGATTTGTAAATTGCCTCGTGAATATGCTATCTATGTAAAGATAAAAGAGAGTAGTGATACTCTTATTGTATACTTATATGTGGATGACTTGATCTTTACACACAATAACCCAAATATGTTAGGAGACTTTAAGTAAGCAATGATCAAAGAGTTTGAGAAGACAAATATTGGTCTTATGATTTACTACCTAGGAATTGAGATCAAACAAGGAGAAAATGGAATCTTTGTTAGTCAAGAAAAGTTTGTAAAAAAAATTCTTAAGAAGTTCAAGATAGAGGGTTGTGCAAAAGTGAATACTCTAGTTAAGTGTGAAATGAGGTTGTCAAGGAATGATGAATGAGAGAAGATAAAAACATTCAAGAGCTTAGTTGGAAGTTTGAGATATTTGAAATGTAGTCGTCCAGATAATCTCTTTGGAGTAGTACTTATAAGTTGGTTTATGGAGACACCACCTATGACACATCTCAAAGCATTGAAGCAAATTTTTTGATATATCAAAGGTACCATAAATTTTGGCTTATTCTATGGCTACTCCAACAACTTTGATCTTGTGGGTTAAAGTGATAGTGATTGGACCGAAGATATGGATGATAGAAAGAACACTACAAGTTTTGTCTTTTACATTGGAGACACAACATTCACATAAAGTTCAAAGAAGCAATCTATAATAACATTATCAACTTGTGAAGCTGAATATGTAGCTACTACAACATGTGTTTGTCATTCCATATGGCTAAGAAGATTATTGAAAGAGTTGCAAATGCCATAAAAGAAGCATATAAAAGTTTATGTGGACAATTTATTAGTTATTGCCTTAATAAAGAATCAAGTATTTTATGACAGAAGTAAGCACATTGACTCAAGATTTTAGTATCTATGAGATTGCATTAGAATTAAGAAAGTTGAAGTCAAATATGTAAAAACCCAAGACCAAGTTGTAGATATTTTCACAAAGCCACTTATGATGTTTTTGCCCAGAAAAGAGATATGCTGGGAGTAATTAGAAATCAAGTTTAAGGGGGATGGTGAAAATAAACTAGATTTTTGGTTTTTTTTTTTAAATAGAGGAACCAGTCTACCAGTTGAGAACCGGTCAACCAATTGAGTCGACAAAATTACTTTCTTAATTATAATAGGTTTTCTTGTTTAGTTCAATTCCTTGTTTGTCTAAGACTTTAGGCCTATAAATAGGCTTGTAATCAGAACCATAATATAAAGTGTATTGGAAAAAATAACTTAGAGAAAAACACTTAATAAAGTTTACCTTTCTCTCAAATTCTCTCTTATTGTTTAGATTTGCAATTCAATATTATTGTCCATAATAAGTTTGTAGCCAACCTACCCACTTTTGATGCAAATGTGCTTCAATATTCATCAAAATTAAATAACAAAATCATCAAGTACTAGATATGAGCAGTAATTATTAGAAAACATCAAGGATATCAAGCAATACGTGAAAATTGAACTCAAGGTTCCATGATTATATGGAGTGAACTCTCATAGGATGCCTTGTAGCCTTTTCTTATGGTAGTGTTTGGTTACTATCTCGGAAAAAAAGAGATAAAGACAGTGAAGATAAATGAGACAAAACAGAAAACGAGACGAAGACAGAATTGTGTTTGGTAATGATTTATAGGATAAAGTGACTATCTCTATATCATGTTTGGTTATGGTGAACAAGACAAAATAAAATATGAAAAAGTCTATTTTACCCTTAATATGTATTTTTTTCAAACTTACATATTTTAAAAAATAATTAGATATATTTTTTCTTTTATATTGCATGTTGAAATTAATAATATTATAATATCCTTAGTTATAAAACTAGGACTGACTTGCTGAGTTGACCCGAGGCCTGAACTAATTTGAGTTTAAGAAAAAATAGAGGAATAATTGACTCGACTAAAAACTCAGGTCAACCTAGGATAAAACACAAGTAAAAACCCCGTTGAATTTTTTGAAAAAAAAAGGTTCAAAACAAGGTTGCTTTGATTATTTTTAATCAGCCGAGTTGACTCTTCCGACTTGTGACCTGAACCTTATCTTGAGTCGACTTTCGAGTCGGGGTTTAAAATTATGATAATAACCACTTTATCCATGCGTTAATTCAAGTCAACCTGTGTTGACCCTCCTGACTCGTGACCTGGGTCTTGCCCCGGTCAACCCCAAGTCAGGTTTTAAAAATATGATAATAACAATTTTTATTTTTACATTGACCAAGGTTAACCTGCGTTGACCTTCGTAATCCGTGACCTAGACCTTACCCCAAGTTGACCCCCGAATCAAGTTTTAAAACTATGATAATAATGAATTTTATTTTATTTTGACTCAGGTCAACTTGGGTTGACTCTTCTGACACATGACTCGGGTTTTATTTCAGGTTGACCCCCAAGTACGGTTTTAAAAGTATGATAATAAGTAATAATCATTTTTATACTTACATTGATCTGAGTCAATGATCAACCTCACTTGTGACTCAGACCTTACCTGGATCGACCCCTGAATTGAATTTTAAAATTATAATAATAACCATTTTTATTTATAAAGTGACTCGGGTTAACCTGACCAATGACTTGGGCCTCAATCATTAACTTAGGCTTTACCCCAAATCAACCATCGAGTTAGGTTTTAAAAATATGATAATAACTATTTTTATCCTTATATGTTTTAGTTAGATAATTTTTGAATTGAGAGTTTTTTACAAGGATATTTTAAAAATAAAAAAAATATTATCTCTAAAACATGTCCTTTTTATACATCTTGTTCTGAAAGTATAAATATTCACTTTAAAACTGTTCCAAAAATAAATTTATTTATATATCTATAATTTTTCAACCAAACATATTTTTAAAAATTAATTTTAAAACTCTTCCAAAAATAAATTTATTTATATTTTTTTATTTTTTCAACCAAACATATTTCTATCTCGTTTCTATTTTTTATGTTCACAATCAATAACCAGACACTATCTAAATCAGTGTTTTCTCCTTCATGGTTCTATTATAAAACAGAAAGGAAAGGAAAGATCCGCAGCACGACACAAGTTTGCAATGCAAATAAGATAGGATTTTATCCCAAGAGAGACAAAAGTTTCTCCAGTAATACTATAATCATATGTGAAGCATGATTACATCCAGAGCTTTACAATCCCCGAGATTTAATCAACAAACAATCAAAGAATAGAACTTACAGAAATAGCAGTAGTAGTGAGAAAATTCTGATAAAATCAAACCGAACTAAACAAAAACCCAGTTAAGAGATCAACAAATTTCAGAATGAATTAAGAAACCACCATAGATGGATCAATATCAAAATTTTCTATATCCCAAAACATTCTTGCCAACACCAACACCAACTCCTCTACCTCCTCTGTTTCCTCTGTTATCACCATTAATAGCATTTGCAGCAGCCAAAGACAATCCTTTTAATTCTTCAACACTTGCATAACTCTTCCTCGCCATTAACAACCCACCATTCCTTTTCTCCTCGACTTCGATAGAAACCCATTATTAGTTTTTGACACATTCTTAGATGGAGGAGTCAGCTCTTGCCGTGGCTTTCTTTCCTCAAAGTAGCAGAGAAATCAGGCACCGATTGAGCCAAGATAGAGGACCCTTTTCTTGAATTCCCCAAATTTCCATGAAACTTCTCTTGTTTCTTTGGTGGAGTTTGTTTAAAATCAGTCTCTTCATATTCTTGTTGCTTTAACATCGTCATTCTTAGTTTTTTCTCTCTTAACTTTGCATACGCTCTGTATCTTGGCCCTCTTTCCATGATATAACTCTCAGTGGTCAGTTTTAAAGGCACCGGTTGATCAGAATCTGCTGAGTTTTGAGAAAGAATTAGAGAGATATGATCAATGGCTTGAAAGAGAGATTGAACACTAGGGTTTTGTTGATGGGATTGGTTCAGATGGCAGTTAGTTTCTGCCATTGTCGATGGTTTCCTCTCTGTTTTTGTTATGTTTCTTTAACTGTTCTGGGTAGCTTCAGGTTTTCGTGTTGCTTAAGAATTTGATATTGCAACGGTCAAAAAATGGAGACAAAGAAACCCTTTTGGTCTTGTTATAATAGTTTACCATTACAACGTTATGGGTAAAAGGTGTTGAATCATCATGGATTCTAGATTGATTCTTTGTGATGGTTTTGATTGGTGTTTTGTGATGGATCAAGAGCCATCCATTTGTGATCATTTGATTTGGGTACAGATTATTTTTGTCCCTTTCTAAGGTGAAAATGAAAGGTTTTCTTTTACTTCTTTTGTGTCCCTTCGTTGATGAAGTAAACGATGTCGTCACCAATGGTAAGACGGCTATTTCAAGGCTTTACATATGGCAGGCAGCCTGCGACAATAAAAGGAAAATAAGAACATGATTGGACTAGTATTTTATTTTTTTATTTTTAAATAGTTAAAGAGAATTTCAAGTATACAACTTCATTTCAAAAATATCATCTCAAATACGCTTGTATCTTCATCCACAAGACATGATACCCAGTTAAACCAACCAAATATGGGTTTTTTTTAAAAAAATTAGCGCAAAAATTTTAAAATTTCAAGGGAATAACGTTTGAAAAAAAAATTGCACTAAAAATCATACTTCTAAAACGCGAAAACTTAATATGTCGCACTTTACAAGCGTGACAATAATTAAAATTTAAATAGATCAAAGAACATATTGAACAAACAACATTGTTTCTCTCACGGAAAAAACCATTGCCGTTCTCACTTCTCTCTTAAAAAACATGTTAAGCACTTAGATTTTTCCCTTAAATCAACTAAAAATCAAATTCATTCTAGTTTCTAAGCATCCTTTAATGTTTTTATGTTGAAAATCCATCGTTCCCTTTACTGCCACTACCGCTTCCTCTGTTGCCCCAACCACTCTTGTACTCCTATAAATAAGATAAACATACTGCATTGCTATTAATTTGTATTTGGTTTGATTGAAATCAAATAATTATTTTTGTTGAATTTAGGGTTTGCTGAATCAATGATAAATTAATTAAAAATACATTTAATTAAAGTTTATTTGATATGGTTGAACATGAAAATAAGTTGAGTTAATTATTTCAATTTAATATTTATTGTGTTTAATTTATGTTAAGTTGCCAAATTATAAATTTTATGTATATTGTTGGAATCGGATAATAATGTAGTTAAATACGCACACATGTTCATGCAATAGAGCATAAATGTGGTTGAATTATGACGAATTACATGTTTTATTGAATTGTTGATAACTTGACGAATTTAGTATTTTCTTAGAATTAAATTAATTTGCTATGAATTTGTTTTTGAATTAATGCAATTGAGCATGAAAAAATATCAATTAATATCATGAATTATGTTTAATTTTTTGTTAAGTTTGCTTTAACGTTAAATTTTGGGAATTTGGTTGAATTTGCTATGAATTTTTCCAATTAGGATTGGGATAATGCAATTTAGTTAAAATTATGTTAAATTGACTAGAATCCGATTTTTTTTTACAAAATGTCTAACAACATATTTATGTTATGTCATTGTGGTGGCAATATTGTTCCTAAAATGAACAGTAGTATCACATACAATGACAGGAGCAGTTTGTTGTTAACTAGTAATTTAGGCATGTCGTATGTAGAAATGAAAGAAATCAGTTGTCATGAACTTGGATGGAATTATAATGATATTGATGTTGAAATAACTTGGAGGTGTCAAATTGGTGAACAACAATATTATCTTGTACTAATTGTGTGTGATGATAGTTTTAAGACAATAATTGATTCTTTCATTTAAAATGGTTTGAACATAATGATATTATATGTGAGTAGTTGACTAGAATATGTGCGTGTCTCAACTTCTACCGGTCTTTCAAATTCAATTAGTAAAGGTAAAAATAATTTATTGTTAGATTATTTGCTGCAAAGTATATATGATATTATGTTTGACAATTCTTTTGTTGATCAACATATATTTGACTATTATAAGCCTAGTGACAATAAAGATGATGTTGATAATGATGTTCATGATGAAATTATTCCTCATGTTCATGAATTTAGAGATGCTTCTAGGTTTAGTTTTGTTGTTTCACATGATTGAGTACTTAGTCATAAATGTATGTCAGGAGAGTCTGAATTGGTGGTTGGTCAACATTTAATAGTAAAAATAAATTGACTAATGTTGTTAAATGGTGGCACATTGCGCACGTGGTTGAGTACTGAGTCAAATGATCGAACTCAACATTTGTTCAATTACAATGTGTGCAAGCACCAAATTATAAGTGGTATTTGCATAAGGGATATCATAAAAGATCATATTCATTTGAGATAGGAAAGTTAAAAGGGCTACACACATGTGTTTCGACCTTTGTCCAAAAAAATCACCATCAACTTGATGCAAATTATATTGCTAGTGCTATATCAACCTTTGTAATGAATAATCTTTCAATGACGGTTGTAAGCATACATGATGAAATAAAATTGTCGGATATGACAGTCCAAGCTATAAGGATTACACTTCATCTCCTACTAGGATGCAAATATTGTGATGTTATTTTTGCAATTATATACATTTATATTGTGTTTTTGAAACTTTGAAAAATGCAATTAAACTGACAATTTTTAATGCAAGGTGGTGTGTTGGACGAGTTTTTGAAAATAATTCAACATATATGTTAGCATTTTATTGGAGCGAGCTTGATAGACAACATACTACCCATGTATTTTTTGAACTATTTGTTAAATAAAATAATTAACTACATCAAATTATTGTTGTTTGATATTTATTTAACTTATAATTTGTAGGTCATTTGAGCGCCTTACTCGGAAGAAAGATTGATCATTTCACCAGCGGGATGGATCTATGGACAATAGTGGTGCTGCTAATATGTTTTAAGATGGTTGAGCTATATTGCCTAGATCAGGTAATGCGACAGTTCGGCTACAGAAAACACATTTCAGTCGATATCAATACAAGTGATGTTTTGCACGCCATTACTTGTAAGGATAAAAATAATGATTACGATTGATTAAGTCGGCATAATGCTTATGTTGGGATGCATAAAGGAATGAGATATTTACAGAGTTGCGTCCTGTGATTACTGACGATGAGTATATGATTTAATACATGAATATAACATGACAAATTATTACTCTGACTTCTGAACAAGTTCCTCCACCTGAATATATGTAGTACGAGCAACATGCCTAGCGGATTCAACATCACGTAAGTAATAAAATCTTTTTATGATTAAATATATTAACCATTGAGTTTTATGTATTTATCTTTTAATTTTAAATTAATATTTTATTAATATTAAGTTGGCTTTTTGCTACGAAAAGGTTGAGAAACTTCGCCGTACTGACGAAGAAAGCGAAATTCACACCATAGTGTTCAGGTGGTTAAATGTTTTCCGCACTAGACTTAAAACCTTAGTGAGAGACTAACTCTTGATGATGTCATGACAGAGGACAATGCCACTCAGGCAAAGCAGGAGTTGGATCCGATCGTGCTACTAATGAGTGTGGATCATTCAATAGACATAGATGAATTATGTTTATATATTTTAAAATTACTTGAATATTGTATTGTTGAATTATTTTATATTCATTTTGCATGTATATATGTTTTTTTTTTTTTTTGCATTCCTAAGGCTACTACAATCCAATCGTTTTATCAAATGTCCAACCGTTTCTCAAAACAGTTGCAAACGGTGACATTTCAATAATGTCGCGGTTCAGAAATGCAACATTTCAATGATGTCGTGGTTGTGAACCGCGATATCAGTTGTCACGGTTCTAAAACACGACATGTATCAAATGTTGCATTTCTAAACCGCAACATTTTCAAACTATGCTATTTCACCAAAACTTTTTTAATCTATAATATTTCAGTATTTAATTATATTTTGGATGCTAATTGCCTAATTTATCCAAGATAGCTTTGCAGAAAACAAGAGTGTAACACTAGATCCAGCCAGATTAGTAGCCTGTCATCAGGTTTCAGCAATCAAGCAAAGATTTATGCAATGACTAGCCTATGACAAGCTCTAATCAATAATAGTGCTAACAACATCTAAAACCTGAAAGACAAATGACATAAAAGCAGAATAACCAGAAAACTTGTAGATCATTTTGGTTTGGTACGACTTGGTGGGACTTTGGCATGCTTGAGCTTAAGATCCGAAAACAATCATCCCATAATATGACTGCATGTATGAAATTGCGTAACAAAATAACATGACAATGAAATTTATCTCTCGGTCATATGACCTCAATTAACATGAGATGCAGACACTGCTGCCAGAAGGAGCCGAGGATGACATCGACAATAAATGGTTAAGCATCCGTACATTAATTACTGCAAGGAAGCTTACAAGAAGCTACATCTTTTGGCTCAAATGTCAGAAGCTCTCAACTTTACTGAGATGGTTTTTGCCTCTCTTTCAGCTATGCCTTTTTCTTGGATTCAAACTTTGTGATACTTGTACTTTTGCCCCAGATTGAATCTAGTAATTTTGTTGGTGAACCCACCAAGTATCAAGGTCCTCATAGCCTCAACCCCTTGTTCCAATGATGCATCAATCTGTCCAGTAGAGATTAACAGTCAAAACGTTGCAGCAGTTTTGAAGAAAATACAAATGCACCCATATAAATATAGAGCAATAGGCACGAAGTCTATACAACAGTTGTTCAATCAGAAGATGTGAGTACTGAACAATTGCGCAGACATAGACAGAGCCATAAAGCATTTGACAATAAATGTAAAATCAATGATATCACTACTGGCAACCTTAAAGCCAGACACACCATACTTACTGGAATAGCTGAAATACATGTATATTACTGATACAAGGATCGAGTCAATATAGTATGTTAAAAAATGATTTTGCACAAGGTGTGAAGCCCGGTGTCTTAAACATGAAAGGAATAGGGAGTGACCAAATGCCTGAACTTTTTAGTATCAAATACCTTTCACCATGAAGCATGAGGAAGAACCTTTGCGCTAGAATCAAACAATGACATACCTGTTCTCGCTCTGTTGGGCTAAACTTCTGAAGGAGAAAAGCTTTCATGTCCATTGTGCCAGGTGGATTTCCAATGCCTGCAAAAAATGGAACTTTTTATGTTCTATAAACAAAGACAAAAATGGCTCTTCAGCACATAAAATGTTCTGAAAAGATGAGCTACGAGAAAACTACTTGCCTATACACAATCGAGGAAATTCTCGACAACCATCCAAATGGTCCATCACACTCTTTACTCTGCAACAAGGGATCACAAATAAATGTTTTTTGTATTTCTTGGTTTAATTCAGAAAAGAGAGTTCTTTAAATTACAAGAGGTGCATTAATATGAGGCCAAAATATTTGATTAATTGATAATGTTCTCCCAGGAATTTCATTTAAGGAGGTTAAACAACATAGATAAATTTAGGAAAAAGACTCCAGAATGGGAACCAATTGCTACTCCAACCCCCATAATACATGCAGATGCAGTGACTATCCATGCATTAGCTATCAACTAATTGATTTGCTCCTATAGAATTACAAAACGAAGGTTTCCTCATCTCTTAAAAGATATATGTAAATACATTATGTTTGATGAACCTCCTATTCATCTCTAAAACAAGCTAACCAAGGAGCAGAAAATCCCTTCTTTATACAGGTATGAAATGTATGCTGCTCATTAAATTCATTTAACCTACACTGGGTTTTAGATGCTTTGTACTTGGTCCAAGGAATAGTTATTTTCTTTCAACTCCTTGAAACAAATTGTAATTCTGTGTTCAGAGGCTGGCAGGCCCCTATTTGGCAGGTGATCAATAGATATGCCTAGTGCAGTAGCTTGAGCTTTAAATTAAGCCAGGAAAAGTGACCCATAAATCTTCTTACAGGAGAATGAGAAAAGTTAACAAGCAAATCATTAGTAAACAACTTTCCTCTTCTGTAAATTTATTACATTATGACTTAGCAAATAAAGATCTCAGTTAATAACGAGTTGTGGTAGAATCAAGATAAGTTAATACTTGGCAAAAAAGAAAGTGGTTTAAGAACTTGTGGGTCAAGGAGGATTAGTGGGATGATAAGTACTGTCAAACAATGCCAACATCATAACAGTAAAACATACCCATTGTGATGGCCATGTCCACCTTTTGGCTGAACCCTCAGAATGCCATTTGGTAAGTTCATCTCATCATAGATCTACATGTTCAAATCCAGGACCATAATGTCAGTATAGAGTAAATTGCGAGTAAATAAAACTAACAAAATTCTTTTAAATGGAAGTGAGGAATAAAAATGCATACCAGTAAAATATGACGAAGAGGTATTTTATAATGAGCAGCAAGTGGTCCAACCTTGAAAACATTGAAAAGAAAAATAGGTTAGTTGAAAAATCAGCTGTCTTCAGGGACAGCAAAGCACATGTTTACATCACATCCAAGTGCCTATCGATAAATTCAGTGAAACATGCAAATCAAAAGTAAAATTTTATGACAACAAAATAGAATCATGGAACTAACTGATTCCCCACTAAAATTCATATATGCCTGTGGTTTTGCCAAGAGAATCGGCACCTCTCCGATGCAACCTGTACTGATCACAGAAAGAATCTGAATAAACCATCACCCATATACAAAGAAAGAAAGTAGAAAATGCATAAACTTGGAGGGAAGTTAGCAGTGAGATTTTTTACTTAACAACCTATTCCAATCAAAGCCTTCGATTGTATTGTGTTCATCAAAACACCTTCCGCTTGGGCAATTCGATCAATCATTTCAAATCCAACCTGACAAAGATAAAGTTGCAAAATCGTTAAATTAATAAAAAAACACTATTGAAGCCATCAAATTCATGTGTGACTTTAATTACATTGTGCCTAGTGCCGTGGTACTTTGTTCCAGGGTTACCCAATCCAACAATTAGCCAGGGCGTATACTCCACTTTAACTCCATTGCCATTATCGGGCAATGAAGCACGTACACAAAGCCTGACCGAAACTAAATTCCTTCGATGAAAACGAGAACTTCTTGGACAGGAAATGCATGTTCTAGGGGTAGAAACTGCATACAACATTGACCTACACATAAAATAAGCAGAACTTAAATACCGGGTATAAACAAACCAAATAGATAATAAATAACCATTCACAAAGAAAGAATAATGCTATCAAATAAAAGAAAAACAAGTTTTATTGCACTAGGGTAGATTTAACTAGAGGTTTCTGCTTCCAAATTCCAAACTTTAAACCTCCTTTCTTCCAACATTTTCACAGCATCAAATAAAAGCTTTAAAGGAAAATTTATTGAAAACCCAACATTGTAATCAACCACGACTACCATTAAGTGCTAATGAGCTCTTTAAATTATTAAGAAACATCTACCGTTAGGCAAGAACCAATGAAAATGGCCACAAATATCATAATAATCACAGAATTTTGTGAGCTAAATAACTATAATTCCAGCAACTTAAACACTAAAAAGGATTGAACTTTTCACAAACTACAGTTCCAAAAAGAAAACCCATATCCATTAACTTCAGAAAAGACACACACATTACAGAGAGAGAGTTGCAACATGGTACGTTAAAAAGAATCAGTGAAAAAGATAAGTCAATCCATATTTGAAACTCAAAAGGTAAGCTTAGTAAAGAAGAAAAGAACAAACCCTTTTAAGTGTATTGATACTTGAATTCAGAGAAAAACTTAGTTGCTTAGAGGAAGAGAGAGACCCAGTAAATTAAAGAGCTTAGCTTTGAAGCATAGACGTCGAGTCTTCGCTGGTTTTAGAAGTTGCAGGGTAGCCTGTAGGCTCGTTGATTGATATTTTTGGATATAGAAACCAGATAATAATCAAGTCGAGGATAAATATGAGGGATTCTGGGCTGTAGCTCTAAATGGGCACCTGTAGTTTAGGGCTTTTAATATATGGGCTCTGAAATGAAGTTTGGGCTCTTTGAAGTAGTGTTTTTTTTACTATGTTTTATTGGTTTATTAGTAGGATACCCGTTTACGAGCTATGCTGCATCATGAATGAAGTTTTTATACATAACAAAAACTTTCCCCGTGGTAAAGAATTGTTTGATAGCATTATATAATATATCAATTTTAATTTTTTTTAATCTAATCTTTTATTTATCTTGGGTTTAAAATTAATTTTATGAAAGTTGCTTTAAAGTAATTTAATTGACTTGGTCGATCCAAAGACAACCAGATTGACTAATGAAAAAAACCTAAGGATAAAATTGACAAAAACAAAACTTCCCGACCCAACTCCTTTTTTTATCTTGGGTATAAAATTAAATTGTGTGAGAGTTGTCTTAATGTGACCTAATACATTTGGTTGGTCCAAAAGCAACCTGATTATCTGTTAAAAAACATCTAAGGATGAAAATAAAAAGAAAAAAAAGGACAAGATTGATTGAAAACAAACCTATGATTCAACTCCTTACTTCGCTTGAGTTTAAAATTAAATCGTGCGAGAGTTGATTTAACGTGACCTGGTTGACTTGGTCAGTCCAAAATAACTCGAAGACTGTTAAAAAATATTACAATGAAGTTGAGAGAAAAAAAAAAAAAAGAGAGAGAATAGGGGGCACCTACTTCACTATTCATAGTGAAGCAAATGTCTTGCACCCCACTTCTTTTAGTATAGGGTAAAACTAGATTTTCTTGCTCGTGCTATGATATGGTTCAGGTCAAACTTCTTTTAATATAAAAAAAAATTTCGAACGATAATAACCTGAGCAAACCCGGGTTAACTTAACTAACACGTGAGCTATGATATCAGGATACCATGTAGAATGGAAAGCAAAAAAAATCATAAAGCTTAAGGGCCAACAACCTAATCTCAAATGATAAATTGAAAACAAAATCAATATTGAAAAAAGAAATGCGAAAGAAAAAAACTCGAGTCAACCTAGGTTCACTCTAATAACCCACCACCTGTGACATGAGATTGGAATAAGAAAATTATTTTTTAAAAAAATTACTTAGAAAAAATGATCGAAGTTAAATAAATAATAAAATATTTTTAAAAAAAAAAAAACTTGAGTCATCGTAGATTAACTTGACTACCCTATGAAAAGAAATAGCATAAACAATCATAAAACTCAAGAATTAATAACCTAATATCAAAGGATGAAATTTTAAAAAATTAAAAACATTGAAAAGAAAGTTAACTTGACTAACTCACGACCCCAGATAACCTTAAATAAAGCAAATAAAAATAGAAAGTTCAAGGCCCAAATATCAAAGGATAAATTTTTTTTAAAAAAAAAGACTGAAGTTAAATCGGATTATTCTTTGAAACTTGCAACTTGGGTCGTGCGACCAAGATGACCCCCCACAAAAGGCAACAACAAAAAAATCTTGAACAAAATTCTTAACCATAAAAAATAAAATAAATAGCAATCAAAATAATAAAGACTACATCTTGTATAAAAAACTAATGAAAGAAAATAGTGAGAGACTAAATTGAAAAAAGAAGGATAAAAAAATGAGCAATTGCAAGAATGAGGACCAAAATTGGATAAAAAAACAAATGCAATAAAATATTGAGGGAAAAATTAAAAGAAAAAAAATTAAGAAATAAATAGAAAAAAGCAATTAAAAAAATTAGGACCATATCTAGACAAAAAAAAAAAGAAATGAAATAAAATGTTGAATGATAAAATTGTAAGAAAAATCAAGAAAAGAATAAATAAAAAATAACAATAAAAAGAATGAATACCATATTTGATATAAAAAAAACTAGACAAAATCAAAATGGAAATGGATAAAATTGAAAAAAAAATAAAAAAATAAAGACAAATAAAAATAAAGAAAAAAAAATGGAAGGACAACCTTGATTTTTGGCTGGTATGGCACGGTTTTCAAGAAGATGAGAGAAAAAAGAGGGGAAGATACAAAAACTCAACCACCACTGAACTACTAAGAACTAAGCAAAACGTGCCACCCTAACAGTGTGCTTTCACTGGACGCTTCAAAAGACATGAGGTTAAGAAATCTTGGTTGCTTTATGACGTCGCATGCGTTGTCCAAAAGCGTATACGGCGTCCACTTGTTGGCGCGTGCACAAAACACACCAACATCTTTCTCTTTTTTATCAATATTTAAATTTATAAAAATATTAACTTGCTCATAATCTAAAAGGAGTATAACCAAAAAACAATGATGAAAAATACTAAAATATCCTTTGACTCCTCCGTTAATTATTTTTTACTTGAAGAACAATGAAGTAATTGAAATATTTTAAGAAAACAAAAATTATGCAAAAACCCTCTTTCATTCTTTTTTTTTTGGTGCATTTCTAGGGTATCTATGTAATTTAACTATATAAAAAAGGTAAACTTACTAAATTATCCCGGTCATTTGCAAAATGACATTTGTGCATCTTGGAAAATACAATTTTAATCTTTTTAGGAAGATATTTTTTTTTGTTGAGAAGGGCAAAGAGGTTGAAACATTGTGTGAATTCATAATGTTTTTCCTTACAATCCATAGCACACCAAAGTGCACAACCCTAAAACATTATGCGAATCGATAATGTTTTTCTTCACAATTCATAGTGCACAACCCTCCTCTTTTAGTTTTATTTTTCAAATTTAGAATTTGTTTTTGAATGAAATTTTATTAAAATTCTTTGAATTTATGGTGTTGATATAAAGATGTATTTTTAAGATTATTTTAAGAACTTCGATTACATAAATATGAGAATGTCCTTAACCGTAAAAAAAATATATCATATATGAATTTGTGAATATTTTTTTTTTCAAGGCATATCTTTTTCACAATAAAAAATAAGCTTATCTTTTTCTAAGGCAATATTTTTTGCCAAGTATATTTGTTTCAATAATTGTTTTTCATTGATAATATATTTCAAGAACTATTAATGAAAAAAGGGAGACTTTTCTGAAAACATGTTAACTTTGGTGATTCATTTGTGATGATCGATGACAAACTATTTGTTTTTTAAATTTTTTTTTAAATTATTTTTTGTTTGTAAAAATATTATATTCATGTGTTTTAGGTATTTTTTTGATGATTTTAATATGCTAATATAAAAAATAAAAAAATCTAAAAAAATATTATTTTGATAAATTTTGAATTAAAAAATATTTATAAAATATATTATGCACTACATTATCTAACACACTATTAATCACTTTAAAATGACCTGTGCCATATTATAAAACACACTTAGTCAGTTCAAATGGAGAAGTTAGAAAAAAAGTTCACTCTATGGAGTACAATGCTAGTTTTTTTTCTAGCGTTGTGCCATGAAGTTATTTTTAAAATTATTTTATTTAATTTCAATGACTATTAAAAAATACTATAAATGATTTAAATGATTTAAATTCTAGAGTGAAAATATATATTTTCAGTTAAAAATTCTCTCTTATTTATGCGTTTTTTTATTTGACAAAGCCATGACTTTTGTTTTTTTTCAACAACATGGTTTTTTGAATAAAAACTTAAAACAATTCATAAAGATTCAAATAATTTAAATTTTGGAAGAAAAATGTATTTTTTTAGTCAAAATCCCTTTTTTTATTTATTTATATTTTAATGAAAAAGTATCAGATTTTTTTATCAGAAGCCTGGTTTTTCATATAAAAACTTATTATGATTTATGAACAAATATTCAATAAATAAGTAAAATCTTAATTATTTTTATGCGATTGTGTAAAAAATGAATAATTAAAAAATTTTACAAAATTAAAAAAAATATACATTTATATTTTATTCTCATAGAATAGTCATGCACATTATTTTTTTCATCGGAATGTGCTCAGCAAATTCTTTTCTTCTCTCTCAACATGGGATGGAAAATAATAATAAAAGCTTATGATTTGAACATAATGTCTAAAAATGATGGACTAAATATGAAAAAAAGGAGGAAAAGTTAAGGAACAAAATTGTATCTTTAGCTGTCTTAAGTACAGAATGATTTTTTATATATATATATATATTTGTGATTGTGGTTTGAAAAAAATAAGTTTTAAAAAAATATGATTAACTGAGGTTAGTTAGATTTAGATACGTGTTTGGTAAAAATTATGGTTGAAGTTTATGTGCAGTAAAAAATATATATAAAATGTTTGGTAGTTGTGTGATTTCGGTTGCTTTTCAAAGTGTTTTTTACTTGAAAATGCATTGAAATAATGTATTTTTATTTTTAAAAAATAATTTTTGATATCAGGTATCAAAATGATATAAAAACACCAAAAAAATATTAATTTGAAGTAAAGAAAAAAATAAAACATTTTAAATTTTTTTAAAAAATGCTTTTAAAACACAAAAACAAACAGTATTTTACGAAACTCAGTTAAAAAAGCATGTAAAAACTGCTTCACAAAAACTATATTTCAAACTTATTTTTTAGTGGGTCCCGTAGTATAAAAATAGTTTTTACAGTTATCAAATACTTTATTATGTTTTTTACATCGCAAACACAAAAACATGCGTAAAACAAACGCAGCCTATAGAAGCTAACACATTTAGTTTTTTTTTTAATTTTTAAATTTAATAGGTAAGAGGAGAATATTAATGCCAGCACTTAACCAGATGATAAGAGACAATCGATTAATTATCACTATTATTATTATTATTTATTTAATTTTGAGTATAAATTTTTATAAATGCCTTTGTCATCCATATAATGGATCCAAATAGCAACCAACGACATATTACCATGTAGTAAAAAAATTACAACATACAAGTGTTTTTACCGCTGCATCTACATCTATATTCAAAAAAGTTTTTTTTTTTTTAATTTAAAAAAGACAGATTATTATTAGGTCATTGTGCATCCTATAATCTTACAAATCCAGATAGATACAGGAACTCAATCATAATACTGTAAATGACTATCTCCATGTGATTCAAAGTTTGCTGAAATTTCCAATAAATTAAAAAAAGAAAGAAAAACGAAGAGAAATTCAAAGAATCACCCAGGGTTCTTACTGGCAGAAATCAACAAGGAGAACTCGGGTCTGTCTCGGCCCTTCTGCTCCAAATTCTTACCGTCCTCCTCCAGCCATAACCTGCTATCCAACCCACTTCTAGTCCTATACATAAAAACAGCACACCCAGATTGTTCCTTAAAGAACCACTGATGCAAATCCCACATCATATCCCACCCAGATTGGTTGAATACGTAGTCTTACCTGAAGAATGCTCACTTCGAGAAGCCAATGAGGGTCTGTCTCAATGGTGCTGATTTTTTCTTCAAACATTTTGTGCTGATTTCTTCATTATCAATATCTCCAAGGACTAGACCCAATTCTGAGTCCACCAAAACAACAACGTAAAACCCTCTGATGGGCTCAGGTCCTGCATCCAAACAAGCAGCAGAAACACCCCAAAAGATTTCAATCTTTGAATTACAAGATTGAAATGTGCTGGTGCCTTTAATTTCTTGAAGCTGGTGGACGGAACCAGCACTGTTTCTTGAAGAAGAGGAAATGCTGTCATCAATATTTATGTTAAGGCCTTCGAATATCAATTTGTTCCACCAAGTGAGGGTGATCAAGAGGTGCTTTTGAGTGGAGAGTTTCACTTTGTATATACAGGAAACTGTATCTTGGATCGAAGGGGTAAAGTTTGGGGAGAGGTAGGCATGGTTTGAAGGGCCTGAGCAATACGAATCAGATACTTTGATGGCATGTTCGCTGTAACAAGTTCCTATACTCCTCATTGATGATAAGTTGAAGATATTTTTCCTTTGTTTTCGTATGGCTTATTATGTCTATAGGGTTGGAACTTGGAGGTAGGCTGGGGTGTTCGAGAGTGGAAGGTACCCTTCCTTGCCGATGATGTAAGAAATTGGAATGTTTAATGTGGTTTCACAAACCTCGTAGCCTGTGGTAATGAAGAGAAGAGGAAGATTGAAGGTGACAAAAGAAGGGTAATCTTCTGTGTTTCCCATGTTAATCCCTACCATATTTGAAGGCAAAGCAACTAAATTAGAAACCAGCCTTTCTGGATACTAAAATATAAAGCATAAATCTCCTTTATAAAACTTGAAAGGGGAGACCAAGAACTTATTTCTCTGATTCTTATGCCAGTTCATTGGTACTAATTATAAGAGAATTAATGAAATATTCATTCTTAAGCTGCTAGAGTTGACTTGGCTTACAATATAGTAAAAATCAAACATATTAAACAAAACCCTTCAATTTCAATACAAAGTAACTTAGTGAGATGCTCTCTAGCGAGACAGCAACAGAGCCAAATTTTGAAGAGGCAGATTTGTTGGCACGTTCCAATAAGAAAATCAAAGTGGATATGGGAAAGCAACAAATGGAAGAAACATCATACAAAGGAGCTGATGGGGAGAGAAGGAGTGCGTTTAGCTATAAATATTATTTAATGGGGTCATCTTATTTGGATAATCTAAAGGAAGGGAGGGGCATATATGGATGAATACAAATCAAAGGATGGGGATGAAGATGACTGCCGGCCGGTATTCAAATTGCTTGCAGAGGAAAAGAGATGAATAAGGGAACCTTGGAAACAGACTTCGATCATCTAGATCATGGGACATAAAGTGGGATACACGTATCTCATGAAAAAAAGGCTTAGAACGATGTTGAGGATCCAAGGAGATTATAGCTTGGTAGATCTGGGAAACAAATTTTTTTTGGCTAAATTCTCATAGTCTGAAGATAAGGAATATGTGCTTTTTGGAGGACTCTGCATGGTCTCTTATCATTATTTGATAGTACAAACATTGCATTCAAACTTTGATCCATATGGAGTGATTATTGAAATCATTATTTGATAGTACAAACATTGCATTCAAACTTTGATCCATATGGAGTGATTATTGAAATCATTATTTGATAGTACAAACATTGCATTCAAACTTTGATCCATATGGAGTGATTATTGAAAAGGTTGTAGTATGGGTCCGATTGCTGGATTTTTCCATATGTGAGCGTGTTTGGGAGTGTGGTTGCGGTTGTTTTTTAAAATATTTTTTACTTGGAAATGCATCAAAATAATATTTTTTTTATTTTTTTAAAATTATTTTTGACATCAACATACATCAAAATGATCTGAAAACACCAAAAAAATATTAATTTGAAGTAAAGAAAAAAAATAAAAAAAATTTCAAATTTTTTCAAAAGCACTTTTAAAATGCAAAAAAAACAAACAGGGCCTTAATCGTGGAATACGATGATAATTTTGTATTATGGAGAATTGGTGATCATATAAGGAAGATTTTAAAAGTGGATCGTACTACATCTTTTAGCACGAGGGGTAACTATACTAGAATTTGTGTGGAGGTGGATCTGACGAGGCCATTGTTAGGTAAATTCAAATTGCGTAGAAAAACTAGACATTATGTATGAAAAGCTTCATTTAATTTGTTTCCATTGTGGCTAATATGATCATAATAAAGAAACATGCCCCTATGCACGTCAAAATCATTAGGAGAGTAGGGAGGAGACAATCACTGAGAATGAGAGCAAAGATGATGATGATATGATACAGGGTATGGAGCAAGAAGGTGGTTGAGACTAGAGGTGGAAGAACAATTTGGGCAATGGATGATGGCTACATGGAGATGACGAAGCAATGTTAAGAAAGCACTAGTCATGACAAGTAATAACAGCCTTAATAAAAATCCCATAAATAATCGAACTATTTCCAAAACAAGTATGATGAGTAAAGAAATTCTAAAATTATAGGATTTAATGTATTAAAGGAGTTGGACATGAGGAATAATGAAGAAGATATGTTTATTATTGATAATAATAACAGAAGAAAATATTCAGATGAGGTGATTGTAAGAAAATATACAAATGATGAGGTAGACTTCAAGAATAGAAATGAGCCTAAAAGAGGCCCAGGTAGTTAATTAGGTAATAAAATGGTTGTGTTACATGGGTCAAAAGGGGTTATTAAGAAGTAAAGGGCTAGCCCAAGGATTAATGAGGTGGGCTTGGGTAGTGATATTCTCTCCTTAGTAAATAATACTAGGGATAACAAAAGTAATGGGAAATTTCATCAACAACATAAAAATAAACAGGTTATGGTTAATGATGAAGATTGATATACAATTATCATGTCCTTATCGATGGTTGATGAGATGCTTATAGGGGAGAGGTCTATTCAAATCCAAATGAGTGAGGTGTTTCAAGAACTAAGACCTCCCGAATCAAGTTATTAGGTAGGAATAAAGGTTACGAAAGATAATTTAATTAAAGATGATGTTGAAGTAGTGCAGGGTGCGAGCGTGACGATAAAGGAGGATAAACGAATGGGCACCTCTATACCAGCTCCAAAATAAATGAGTATGATGATTCTAGTAATTCTTCTACAATTTATTATTATGAATTTTCTATATTAGAATTGTAGAGGGGCATGAAATGATAGATTTTGTTCAATTGTTAATGATTTGAGGAGAGTTGTAAGGTTGATGTAATGACAATCATTAAGCCTAGAGTGAGTGGGGTAGTATTTGATAAAATAGCAGAGAAACTAGGGTTTAATGTAAGTTTTATGGTCGAAGCTTAGGGGAGATCGAGAGGGATTTGGTTGTTATGGAATAAAAATAAAGTGGAGCTAGATATTGTGAAGTCTTCTCTTAATCTTATTCATGTTGTTGTGGATGAGAGGAAAGGGATGGTTAGGTTTTTACAACTGTTTATGTTAATTCAAATGAGGTTTTGAAAAAAGAATGTTTTGAGGAAATTAAACAGATGGCTAGTGAGATTTTTATGCCCTGGTTGTTATTAGGGGACTATAATGAAATTTTATCTATTAAAGAGAAGGTAGAAGGGGTCCTTATTGATGTTAGGCATTGTTCTAGGTTTGAGAGATGGATGCAGGCGTGTGATTTGATTGATTTGGGTTGTAGTAGGTCGAAATTTACTTAGAGAGGTCAAGAAATGAGTGGTTTTGGTAAGGTGTTTGAGAATAAGGGTTTTGGGAATATGTAATGACATATGAAGTTTCAAGATGCTTTTGTTAAGGTTCTGCTTAGAATTAAATCGAATCATCATCCAATATTAGTAATGTTGGGTGGTGATGGTCAAAGTGTTCAAAGGCAGAGCAGACCTTTTATGCTTGAAACTGCGTAGGTGAAACATGAGGAGTTTGGGGATTTTATTCAGAGTAAGTGACAGACTGATACGGGGTTTGTTCCAGCCTTAGATGAAATGACTAAGCAGCTGAAGGATTGGAGTAATATGGTGTTTGGCAACATTTTCATATGTAAGAGGAGGGTGTTGAACAAGTTTGATAGGATTTAGAGAGCTATAATAGGGAGAAATAATATAGTTCTTTAGAATTTAGAGAATAAATTGGTAGGGGAGTATAATAACATTCTTAGACAGAAGAAATTTCATTGGTATTAAAAATCTAGATGCCAATGGATATCCCATGGGGATTGCAATACTAAATATTTTTATACGAAGATGATGATTAGGAGACATAAAAGCACCGAAGGATGAGGATAATATATGGGTGTGAGAGGAGGATAGTTTGAGGAATATGGTGGTGGGATAAAAGGCTATTTAGTAGAGAGGATGAGGGAGCAAAGAAGGATGTTGTATGGGAAGTTTCCTGAGATTTTGCAGGACCAACTTGAGATGTTATCTATTTCAGTCTCTAATGAAGAAATCAAGAAGGCTATATTTGACATGAAGCCTTACAAGGCTGTGGGACCATATGGTTATCAACCATTCTTTTATCATGATCAATAGAGAATGGTAGGGTTAGCAATGTGCAATTTCATTAGAGATATTTCTTAAGGAAGAACTGATGTGGCAGTTATGAATCAATCTTAATTGGTATTAATACCGAAGGTACAGTCCCCTGAATACATGCATTAGTTTTGTCCAATTGGGTTGTGCAATGTAACCTTTAAAATTGTGAGTAAGATTTTGGTTAATAGACTGAAGTCTCTAATGCCTCAGATAATTGATGTTTATCAAAACAGTTTTGTCCCTATGAGACATATTAATGATAATATAATTATTGCTCATGAAATAATGCATTCTATGAGAAAGATGAAGGATAAGAAAGGTTTGATGACTATAAAGGTGGACCAAAGAAACTATGTTGGAAATAGGATTACCTAGAAGGATGGTGGATCTAATAATGGCTTGTATTGAGTCATCTACTTTGAGTGTGTTGTGGAATGGATATCCTTCAGATAGTTTCAAACCTTTCAGGGGAATTAGGCAAGAAGACCCTTTTGTCTCCATATATTTTTATGCTCTACTTGGAGAAATTATCCTAATTAATTCGAAAGGAGGTCGCAGATCACTCTTAGAAACCTTTCGGAATTAATAGAAATGAGATTGATATTTCTCACGTGTGTTTTGCAAATGACATGTTGTTTTTTGCTGAAGCAAGTAAGGAACAAATGGAGAACATAATGGCTTGTCTTAACACTTTCTATAAAGCTTCAGGTCAAAAGGTGAACAGTAGCAAGATGAGGGTTTACTTCTCAAAAAATATGTCAGCAACAATTGTTATACATATAAGCAGAAATAGTGGCTTCCAAAGAATTGACAATCCGGGGAAGTACTTGGGTGTACCTATTATTCACCAACGAATCACTAAGTAGACATACTGCTACTTGATTGAAAAGGTGCAGAAGAAGCTAGCAGGTTGGAAAGCAAACTATCTCTCTCTAGTATAAAGTATTACTCTTTGTAAGCTTGTTCTAGCAATTATTCCTCTCTATACAATGCAATCAACAGTATTACCAAAAGGAATTTCTACGATATAGAAAAGAAATGTATTTAGAGATCAAAGGCATGTAGAGGTAAAGTGTACCTTGTGAACTAGAAGACTGTGTGCAAACCTAAAATTAAAGGTGGGTTAGAGTTAAAAGATATGCATAAGATGAATATGTCTTTTATGATAAAGCTGGCTTAGGGAGTGATGCATGAGAGTGATAGTCTTTGGGTGAAAATATTGAGGGGAAAACATATCAAATCCGAATTATCTGAATTGTTTAGAACCAAATAAAATAGGTTTCAAAAATTACAATTGTTTTTTGTTAATTTTTCTTTTTCGCAAAAAAAATAGCAAACAGAAACAAATTCTCTATTTCTATTTTTAGAAATTTGAAAACATAAGAAAAAGAAAAGTGGGTATAGATTATTGTTTTAAAACTCAATTTTAATTTGAATTTTAATAAACAAAAAAAGGTTATAAGAATACTCTCTTTTTTTCGTTCTAGCAAAACAATTTTAAAGCTGGAAAGAAGTTTAGTGCTGAAATCTTTATTCGCTCCATTTTCAAGAAGATTTCACAACTATATTCTAGTTTTTCTTATATTCTCATCCTTGATTTTCTTTTTCAACAAGAGAGTCTCAAATTTGAACACATTGATTTTTGCGATTATTCTCTTATCTATTGCTCTCACAAGACGGTAACTCTAAGGGAACAGTGAAAATCCATAATTATTTAATTATTTGAAAATGTTAAGCTAAGATTAATTGGTTTGATGAATTCTTGAATTATTATTACTCAGCAATTAAAGGTTAGGAGGTGGTGCGAGGGACCAAATTGAAAACTTTATAAAATGGAGGAACTACACATTACAATCCTGAAATATGAGGTCTTAGCGCATGCCAAATCTCCTGCTCTCCCATGAGAAAATTCAAAACTAGATAGAAATCTTGGTAGGGTGGCATTAATGATGGTTATGATGGTGATAGTGTGATAATGTTATGAAAATTGCTGTAAAAATAACAATAAAGATGGAGTGGTGATGATAATGAGAGATTAATAATAATAACAAAAAAAAAATTGAAACAATTGAATGATATTGTGATTGGGTAAAAGTTTTTATAGTTTTTTAAGGATTAAAAATATTTTTTAATTAATAAACAAATTAAATTTAAAGGTTAATGATAAAATATTTTATGTAAACCAATTTTTTTTATAAAAAACACAAATATAGAAAAATTAAAAAGATATTTTCTATAAACTATTTTCTTTTTTTAAAAAAAAACTCCTAGAATTATACATCAAGTTTCAAGGATCCTACCTTATTTATCATGCCTGAACCACCCCCACCCCCTCCTGCCCTACAATCGTACGTAGTAGATCTGATCCATCCCTTGTTAGTCACCGTTTCAGAAAATTGCTTCTGCTCAACCATCATCCCATGAGCCGTAGCCCCTAGGAGGTTGCTTGCTGAGTAAAAGAGAAGGGGAAAACTAACAATTTCTCCAAAATTTGAGACTTGTCTACACAGATTCATTGTTATATAATATTTTTTTGTTTCATCAAATTAATGTTGAGACTTTATCAATCCCAAATGCCATATACCATGCATGTTTAATAATGGCTACCAATATATGAAAGTGTTAAATTCGCACACACTGCCAGAAGAAATGTGAAGAACTGTAGCAATCAATTCTGAAAGTTGGAAAATGTACAAGGCTTTCTTCTTCTTCTTTTTTCCATATTTTTAAGGATAACACAACACAAATTCATTACAAGAGAGGCTCAAACTAGATGAGTGTCTTGTCCAAGACTGCTACTATAGATGCAAATCCAAACCTAATCCCTTATGATGGTCAACATCTTCTCTAGTGAATCCACTCATCGGAAAAACTTTAGAATGAAGCCCAACCTCACTGCCAACCAAACTCTTTCCGTCCAGACACCTTCCGTGAAAAGAAGCAGGCCCATTAAGATACGGGCCGCCACGCGGCATGCGTCCCGAATAGGACGTGTAAAACCAGGGAGAGGAATGGGCATGTTCTTGCATCGCCGCCGCCATCGGAACCACCGCTGGATCAAGGAGGTGAGGTGGCGGTGGTGAAAACGTTGAGAACATAGAATTTGGTATGGTAACATATGAAGCTGCAGCCAAGCTGCGGGTGGCTTGCATTTGAGCACGTTTCAAAAGCCGTCTTTCTTTCTTGTGAGCGTTTTGGTGACCACCCAAGGCTTGAGAGTTCGCAAACTCACGACAACAGTATTGACACTCATATTTTCTACCTTCGGAAGATTGGAAATTAGTCTCTGATTCCTGTGACCCAGATGGAGATTTACTTGAATCTAAAGGCACTGTAGGGTTGTTGTTCTCCGAAATGTCGAAGCCGAAGAGTTTTAGGGTTGTGTTGTTGCTGGAGATGGTATTAGATTTTGCATGACAACCAAAATCCATGAGAGAAAAAGAGGGTGGCTGCCGACAGAAGAATTTGAAGGATGGAAACCAGTGATCCTAGGTGGGGTGCGTACACATGTGAGTTAGCACTACTTATAAAGGATAAATAAAAGGCTAAAAAACAGTATATATAGTACCACTTTCATGTAATCTGTAGAAAAAGAATTTGATCGAGAAGTTGAGACATGAAAAGAAAGGGAGATCTAGTTGGTTGCGAAAATCGGTAGGACAAGAGGAGGAGAAAGCAAGAGCTATTCAAGAAAATCCCCAGAGCAAGAAGAAAACTAGGACCTAACCCTAAATAGATTATTAATATAGCTTGCCCTGAAGTGCAGCATCAGTCGTATGATCGACAAACGACCATGTACCTGATCCCAATATATAAAAAATGATTAGGGTATTTAATTAACCATGCTAGACTGGATACATACAAATCTAACACCACCTCTTAATGTATGGAAAAAGCATGTGTAAATACTAAGAAAACCATGTTGCTCATGTGTATTTTGCTCATCATACAGAGCAGAATGGATGTATACTTAAATTAGTTTGAATCATCAAAAGTTCAAACACTTCACATCATATAAAGGGGTTAGATTAGAAAAATGAAACCTAACATGATTTGTTGGAGAGAAAGACTTTGTCTTAGAATGGAGGGTTTGATTGTCAAACAGGAAGAAAGGTTCCCCATGTATAATTGATCGAGTGTGAATGATTAAGGGACCACCATGATAAATTATGCAGGCCTTAAATTCTGGATGTTTGCTTGATTGACGTTGAGATCTAAGCTTTGTTTATTCAGAGAAGATCTCCCGTATCTTACTAACTACCATGATTTCTTTCTTTCTTCCTTTTTTGGATTGAAGCTACCATGATTGATTATTGGATATTATTGCATAAATTCAGACTAATCAAGCTTGAAAGAAGCACAAATGCATGTGGACAGCTTGTATAAGACAATTAGAGTGATGAGATCAAGAGTCGGCTTAGCTTCACTCTCCTTTTGTTGACTGCATTTTCCGGGGTTTTGCAGCTATATATGTTACTCAAGGAACTAGGCCTTGTGATCTTACACCAAAAAAGCAAACACCCATTTTGATTTCTTTTCACAAAAATGAGTGTGCAAATAATTTGACTTTAAATTATTTCTTGTTGTTACTCACCACGCCATTTATTCGCTTAAAAGTAATGAGTCTCCCGTCATCTTTTCGATAGATTATAGCAAATATATTCTTCATCTAGTCAAAAACCTTAACGTATGTGTGATACACGCATGTGATCTCTACGTTCTTTATTATCCTTTCACGAGAAATATTGTGCTTCTCCTACCAATAAATGCAAGCTCAGTTGAAGCCGAGATTTAATATATTCTTGTAAATATGACTTCTTAGATGTAGATTTATCATCTTACAAAGATTAATAATAACATTTGAATTTAAAATATTCTAGGATTGGACATATCTTTTTCTTGTGACAGACCACCGTCTCAAGATAAAATTAATAATAACGCTACCTTAGTCTAGTTGGTTATTGGGATCGCTACCGCCATTATCTCTTAGATTCGAAAATTTAATTCAAAGGAGACTAGAAAAATAGTTCGATATGTCGATTTTCAATTTAAAATCTGATAGAGAAAATCCAAAAAGTTTGGATACAAAAACCCTTTTTTTGCGTCCAGTTTTTTATTATTATTAAATGAATGAATTTAATGTACCAAAAAAATTAAATATTGAAAGTAATTTGGGTACCAAAGAGAATTTTTATAATATTTTATTAAATCTTTAAAATTTTGAATAATTGGTTTTGATCCGAGCTCACTCGAATCAAGATGCAAAATATCTAATATAATCGTGATACTAAGGTGAACATATTCGAAAGCAAATTAAATATTATTATGAAGTTTAATTATCAAACAACTTAATGTTGAATGACAAAAACAAAAAACAAAAAACCAATAGAAAGAAATATGAGTCAACCCGGTTAATTAACCTGCAAACTACATGACTATGGAAATCGTGAAATCCTTGAACCATGTTCAATCAATAAACTTAATTTTCAATCAATTTAATTTTAAATGATGAAATCATGAAAAAAAATATCAATTTAGAAAACCTGCCAAAGAAAAAGATAACAATAAAAAGAATAAGAATCAAATTTGATATGAAAGAAATCAATTGAGAATGAAGTTGTAAACAAAATGACCTAGACAACCCAATAGAAAGGAAAGGAAAAAAAAATACAAAGATCAATTTCCAATAAATTAAATGTTAAAGGTTGAAACTAAAATAATTTAATTTCTAAAAAAGGTAAAAACAAAAAATCAATGCCCATTAACATTTGAAACCGGCGACCTTGGTCCTAGACCTGAGATTAACCCCTTAGCAACAGAGAAAAATCATAGTTAACTTGAGTTATTTCATAAACCTCATTATCATAGGCACGAGATCAGGATAACCCGAAAGAAAGGAAAGGAAAAAAAAAGGTAAGAAAACCACTTTCAAATAAATTAAATGTTGAAAGATGAAAGTGAAATAAATAAATTTAAAAGGGGACCACACAAACAAAAATCAACATACGTTAACCTTTGAAACTAATGACTCTAATTATGAACCCGAGACTAATCCCATTGAAGGAAAACCACAAAAAATAATAAAGAGAATCTTTAAAAAAAGAGTAAAACGATAATTTAAAAAGGAAAAAAAACCCAAGTCGGCTCGAGCACACCTTCTAAAGCTGGTCTAATATCTAAAACTTACAACCTGTGAAATCTTTGAACTGGATTCAATTAAAAACTTTAATTCCCAATCAATTTAATTTTGAGTGATGAAATTGTGAAAAAAAAATCAATTTAAAAAACTTGCCAAATAAAAAAAAAAGCAATAAAATGAATGATAATCAAATTTGAAAGAAAAAAAACCTATGGAGGATAAAATTGTAAGAAAAAAATCTAAAAAATGATCCCAAACAAAATAAATAGCAATAAAAAAATAGAAACCAAATTTGAAAGATGAAGAAAAACGAAATGAGGGTGAAATTGGAAAACAATTGTAATTTTATAGCTTATTAAAATAAAAAATAGTAATCAAAATAATGGAGACCAAATCTGAAAGATTAAAAATTAAAAAGGGGTGAAATTAAAAAATATTTGTAATTTTATGGCTTATTTAAAATTAAAAATAATAATAATTAAAAGGACATTGACCAAATATGAAGGGAAAATAAATTGCAGGGGTTAATCTAATTTTTTGAAGGGGTTAGAGTGAAATTTGAGGGTGGGGAGAGAGAAAAATAAAGAAAAAACGGTTGTTGACGCCAAACCCGATTCGTGTTATAGGCACGCACTCGTTCATGACGTCAGAGGCATCAAGACCTTTCAAACTCTGAACTGGAAGGTGATGTTTGGTGGTCGAACGACCCCTCACATGCCGCCCAAATTGTGTGGGGGCCTTCCATACACTGGCGTGTGCTACGCACGCCCCAACAATTTTTTTAAAATTATATTCAATACATATAATTTACAGCAATGCCCCTAGATGCACTTGAAATTTATAATAAAACCAATGTAAAATAATTAAAAAAAAATCTCTCGGGTGAGAGTTTTGTTGGTTTTGCCTTTAAGGCAAGGTTGTCAATTTCGCTCTTTTCTATCTATAAAGACCGATACATCTCGTTCCAATTAAAAAAATAGAACAAACTAGAAAAAATTTCATATCCTTTAGAATCTCGACCTGTTTTGTAAATTTTGCCCAAATTTCAGCCAGAATGTTCTATTTTTTTGCTTTATTTTTTTATAAAATATTGTCTAGTTTTACAGTATCAAATCACATCTCTTAATCCGACCGTTGGATTAGGCTAAAATATTACGAGGAGTCTCTTGACATAGTTATATATCTTAGGTTGTAATATTTAGGTTATCGGAGTTTAGAAAAGTCTTGAAAGACTGTCAATGGCATTATCATAATTTTGTTTTGAAATATCATTATTTTGTCCTTTTATATTGAATTTTTCTCAATTTAAGTATTCAACAATAAATTTATTAATAATTGAGCTTTATAATTTGTTTTGATTTTGGGGTTATTAAGGCCTCATGATCGTGGTCAAAGATTTGAAAGGTTAATTCAGGTCAATCCAATATGTTATCGTCTCAATATTTTTTTAAAAAAAAATATGTTATTTTGAATTTTTTTTTTGTCACGCTATATTTTTACAAGTCATTTAGGTTATCTTTTAACTCATCGAATCAATCAGGTTATATCAGTTCAACTCTCATTTTTTTACTTGTGTTTGAAATTTGAATTGCGTAATTTCAAATTAGTTTATCTTTGTATTTAAATTGAAATTATATTTATTAAATTAATGTTTTAAATTATATATAAATTGTGATTTGATTCTCGATGAACATTAATTTTCCTAGGAAAATTAGTTTTTTTATTTAATTTAGTTAATTCTCTGTAGCTATATAATTAATGGTATGGTTGCTCCTAGTAAACTCTCCCCTTCGTGTCTTTTCTGAAGTGAAAAGCACATAGTATTTGTCTGATGTGCCTACTGCCTGGCTAGCTTGAAGGATCGATGTCCATGGTTTAAAGAGATAATTACTAAATATTACAAGCAACAAGCCACCACCATAGCATTTGTCTGGTGTGCCTACTGCCAAGCTAGCTGATAGGATGGACGTCGTTTAAAGAGATAATTACTAGTATTATATATGCAATAAGTCATCGCCATTAGCATTCGTCTGATGTGCCTCCTGCCTGGCTAGCTGATTGGATGTACGTCGTTTGAAGAGATAATTAATTGCTAGTATTATATGCAATAAGTCATGACTAATGAGCATACCCCTTGAAAAATTTTCAATGCACTACTCACAACCCTATCATGCAAGTTTTTTTTTTTTTTTTTATAGATGTACTAAAAAAAAATTATTATTATTATTATTATTATTATTATTATTATTATTATTATATTAAGAAGAAATGGTATTTTCTTGTAAATATAGTATAATTATAAATTTTGCTAATTGTTTACAGTAACAGATGCAAATTTTTGTTAGTAGGAAACAAGTTTTTCTTATATTTTTTTCTCTTTTTATAATTGATATTTTTATCATTTTATACTTGCATACTTATCATCATTTTTTTTTCTTATCTTCATCTTTTTCTTATATTTTTTAGTTTTTTTTCTTTGCATTTTTTTTGAAAAAAATATTATTTTTTTTTAATTTTTACATTTTGAGTATTTATCATTGTATGTTTGTCCTATTTATACCAATGTTTTTGTTTTTACATATTTTTATTAACACATATAATCTTTAAATTAAAAAAAAAACACATTTGAAAAAGCTTATATATTTATTTATTTTTCAAAAATATTATTTCATCCACTGCGAAATCATATGGATTTAAATAATAAAAGTATAATATATATGCAAGAATGTTGTAAACGGGAGTTGGTTAAATTTTTAAAAAAAATTTGTTTAAAATTAATTTTTTTATATTTTTGAATTGTTTTGGTGTGGTGATATCAAAAATATTATTTTAAAATTAAAAATATTATTTTGATAAATTACCAAGAAAAAAACACTTTAAAAAATAACTACTATAACACTCTCAAACACCACTATAATTGATAAATGGGTAGAAATCTTAATCCAACAACAGTTTTGATTGAGTATTGACATGCATCAAGATCACCAAAGATTTAAATGATGGTAACTATGTTTCTAAATAAAAATAAATTACATAAAATCTTGAGGGGTGTAGCTCAACTGGTCAGGCTTTAAATTTACTTTCTAGAGGTCACCAGTTCGAATCTCACATACCTCAAGGCCACTAGAGACTTACAAGGTCATTAACTTCAGGGCCCATGGGATTAGTCGAGGTGCGCTCGTGCTGGCCCGGACACCCACGTTAATAAAAAAAAAAAATTAGAGTACATAATTATCAGTAATGATCACTTCATGTCATATGAAATGAATTATATACCATGAAAAAATTTATGATTTTTACCGTATAAAGCATTCGTCTAATTAACTTATACACAAAAAAAATTAACTGGATGTTACAATAAATCAGAGTCTTTGACAATTTTGTGTTGAGCTAAAGCACTGAATAATTCACCTGCTTCATTATCAACTGTGACTTGGAAATTAGGTCTTCGATTTTTCTCGTGATAGTATATGTCTCCCACCTAATCAGCAAAATACTCTTTTAGATGTCATTGTTTGGCTTTTCTTGTAGCACTCGATTGAACTTAAGCATATCTGCAAGGACTGTTTATAATTTTGGTATTAGTTATTTTTAAAATATTTTTATATAAATATATTAAAATATTTATTTTAAAAAAATAATTTTGATATCAACGTATGAAAATAATTTAAAAATTTTAAAAAAAATTAAAATTTTTTTATCAAAAACTCTTTAACCAAAAAAAAAAATACCCGTAAACATACGAAGATTGCCCAAGTTACAAAACATATATCTCCCACCTGCAAGTTATTGGTTCCTGCAAAACATTTTAGTTTGCTATGGAATGTGACATGTATATATATCAAAAGGGCTTGATTTTTTATTGCAGTAATGAATAATACAAAGCCAAGCTCTTTTTTACTTTGATCTTTAAATTTTTTAGGTTTTTTTTTAAATTTTTTTTATTTCATCATTTATTACTGAGTTTACTAGGTATAGAGTTTCATGGTTTGTTTTGATTTACTTTATATGAAGTTATCACGGTCTCATAACCCGAATCATGAATTTTACGGGTTAGCTGTGTTGACTCGAATCATTTTTTATTTAGATTTTTTTTTTCCGATTTCATCCTTCAACATGTACGTAGTTCATTGAGAATCAGACTCTATAATATTTTTCAAATTATTTTCTATGGAGTTATCTCAATCGTCTAATCCGGTTTTAGTAGGTTAACCCGGGTTGACTCAGGTTATTTTTTTGTCATATTTTTATTTTTTTCAATTTAATCCTTCAAAATTATGTTGATTGGGAATTTTAATTTATAATTTTTTTATTTTCTTTTTATATGATCATCACAATCTTATGACCCGGGTCGTGAGTTAGGCTGGTTGATTGGGGTTTTTCTTGTCTTATTTTTAGTTTATTTTAAATTTCATTTTATAATATTGGTTTGATTAATGATTGGGTTTAATAATTTTTTTTATTTGTTTTCTATAGTATTACCGTGGTCTCATAACCTGGATAACGGATTTGATATGTTAAACCGAGTTGATCAAAGTATATTTAATATGTTGTTGTTTCAATATCTATATAAAAAAGGATATCATCTTGATTTTTCTAAAGTCAAATTGCATTTTTATCGGTCGTTCAGGTTATTTTTAAATCTATCAAGTCAGGCATGTCATATAAGATCAACTCTCGTATAGTTTAATTTTTAATTTTTGTTAAAAAACACGTTAACAACACATGAATATTTTTTTATATTAAAAGAATTCAATCTTACTCGTAGCGCAGTGCGAGAAATGATCTAGACAAATTTAAAATCTTCTTTATGTATTCAAAATTCTTCAGAATTATTATAAATCATTAATTAATCTCTGTATCTCAGTTAATAAAGTTTGTTGATTGTTGCTGTTGCTTGCTTGAACATGTGTACATAAATAGTAGGTAAAATTAGGATCCAAGATCAAGGATTCTAGAACCATAAAGGTTGTGCCCACAGATGTAGTAGCGGTTCAAGCAAATTAAGTTGGACTAAGCAAGAAAATTATATACACAATAATTAATAATAATATTTTTTTACCAACAAGAAACACTTGGGATTATCTTAATAGAAACACTTCGACGGCACCCATGATTAAAATAATAATAACAATAATAACATTTATATCTAAGTATTGATCACACGTCCTGATTGATTGGGGATTTGTTATCTTATTAGAGAAGCTAAGAGCTAGGGTTTGAAAACTAGGGTTTGAAATTTGGGAGCACTTGTCTCCAAAGAATATATAATTAAGGTAGATGCAATGGTTGTGACATGCTTATAGTCTAAGTTGTTAGGACAGAAGGAACTGTAAGTTAACAAGGTTTGAAGTGTATGCCATTCGTACAAGAACTTTCCAACGACTACTTACATCGTTCTGAGTTCTCAGTTATTCCCACTGCTTACATTTCTACAAAAGCCCAAGGCACAGCAGTAGTTGTAAACAGTTCTCAGATTAAAAAAACAAATTACGCCTGCATTGCGTACACTCATGATTTTAAAATTTTTTAAAATTTTTTTGGTTTTAGATTAATTATTTTTAATGTTTTTAAGTTATTTTAATATACTGATATTAAAAATAAATTATAAAAAAATAAAAAATATATATAATTTTAATACATTTATAAATCAAAAACACTTTAAAAATTAACATGTTAGATTTCTAAACCATACCCAACTAATAGAGATGATCTAGTACTGATGATCCGTGTAATTATTAACCATTTTGGTTTAATAAAAGTCAGGGTAAGAAACGTCACCCAAGAAAACCAAAATGTACTCTTAAATTGGCGAGGACTTTTAAAGACTTGATAGACTTTAATTATGGATCATTCATAAGTTAACTTGGGTTAATAAAAGTTATTTTAAAATAATATTTTTTTTAAAAAAATATTATTATGTTATTTTATTTAAAAAAAGTTTAACAGGGTTTAAATAAAGTCATATCAAGTTAAATCTGTTTTTTTTTTTTTTTTCAAACATCTAATTTAGGCTAGAAATCAAGTTAGCGAGTCATAATGTCAATTTTAATAACATGAGCTATTTAGAAGGTTTGATCATTTTTACTTTTATTTTTTTATACAATTTATTCACAATAAACCTATACAAAAATTTTATTTGCAACAAATAAGATAATAAGTTAACATTTCTTAAATTTAATATGTTGAAAATATAAGAAATTCATTGCATTTATATATAGTTGTAAAATGAATAAATAAATTGTTGCCGGCATGGTAGTGATTCAATGAATTGCTAAATTTCTCAGGAAATTGCCTATGCCCTAGAGGCTAATAACTGGACACCCACCCACCCTCTATTCCTTGTGGGAGTCTCAATCAATTGCTAATTTAACATGGTGTCATGCCCTTGTGTTGGCACTTCAAAAATTAAAATCATAATAATTGTCACAACTGTGAAAGCTAACAAATTAATTAGGGTAATTGGCTCGATAACTGTGAACATGAACTCAGAACTTGAAAGCTATGGAAACGAAAAAGAAAAGGAAAAACAAAAATCATTGGATCATAAGAAAACAAGGGATGGCCCTATCGAGCTGGTAATCAGGGTGGTGGCCAAGGCCTTATAAGAGAAAACATAGTAAGAAAACAGGTAAGAGATAATGGTCTAGCTTGATATCATAGAGCTCTTTGGAACGTGGTTAAAACAATATTTTCTAAAAATTTTATTTATTTTCTTGCTTGAAGTTTATATATATATATATATAACGTTTTTAATGTGTTAATATTAAAAGTAATTTTAAAAAATAAAAATTATTATATTAATGTATTTCTGAACGAGAAATACTTTAAAAAATAACTATTATTACACTCTCAAATGAGCTCATAAAAACTATGGTTTCTCTCTAAAGTGTGGTGGTTATATGTTAGAATGAGTTTGTTTACAAGGTGAGCCACGTCTCCTTAACAAATATAATTTTAGTATTTTTTTAATGATTTTAATGTGTTGATTTCAAAAATAAAAGAAAAATATAAAAAAAAATATTTTAATGTATTTTCACGTAAAAAGCTATTTTGAAAACCAATATGCACTACAATCTCAAACACACACTTAATATTGATTATATTTAATTTATAAAAATATAATATTTCACACCTCGTAAATAAATATAACCTTAGGACATACACTAATTAATTCATGAAAAATATAATATTTCAAAATACCTATTATTCTAATATGTATATTGAATAATAAATATATATTAAATTTTTTATTCTTTTTATTTTTCAATTTTTATATGTTATTTTTATTTTTGAAAATTAAATAAAACATTTTTTATACTATGAGTATTAATTAGTACATATTCTTGAAATACGGGAAATATTTGTTTTTTAGTTGAGTCGTCATCTTTATGTCGAAATAGGCCGCATGAAAAAGAAAAATATTTTTATTGTTACTTAATTTGGGCCGGGACAAAAACTTGAATCCAGTGAAGATAAGGGAGTATTCCTGAGAAGAACCCAACATTTCTTCTTGTAATTGTGCGAAGCCCAGCTTAGTAACTCTTAAATGTCCAGTCCGCGGCCACATCTCACATCTGACATGACATGCGATTGCAGTAAACAAAAGGTTTTTTTTTTTTTTGAATAAAAAACACTTCATCATCAAATACTTTTTTATTTTTGATTTAATTTTTTTAAATGTTCTATGAGATAAAGTTTTAAATTGTAGTAGAAAAAAATAATTAAAATTGAGAAGACCATAATGTAAAATATAGAGAAAATGCATCATCAATCTCAAAAATTTTAGAATTTTCATTTAGATTTAAAAGTTTATTTTATTTTTATTTTTCAGTCCATGAATTTAAAAGAGAAAAAAGAGAAAGTTACTGAAAAATAATAGAAAAGAGAGAAAGTTGTTGCTTCACCACATTCTAACAACAAAAATATGCTTGAAAAGACAGATCGGGATTCATTTAGATTTTTTTAATTTGATTGATTTTTGTTTTTTTAGTGATTTTAGGGTATGATTTGGGGAGGTTTTATGGTTTTTTGAGGTTATTTTAGGTGAAAGTAAGTGAGAAAATGAATTTTTAGGCCCCCGTGATTTTTCAAGTTCTATAGTGAAGATCTTATTCTGCGCAGTAGTCTAGCAGAGAAAAAAAATGTTTTCTTGAATTTTTATGAGTTAAGTTATATTTTTATTGGTCGTTCAAGTTGTTTTTAAATCTATCAAGTCGGTCAAGTCACATCGGATCAACCACTGCAGAGTTTAAAAGTTTTTTTTATTAGAAAAATATTAGTAACATCTGAATGTTTCTTTTGCATGTTTTAAAAAAATTTTGATCTAACCCACAAAGTAGCATGTACCGAGGATCTAGTAATAATAAAAAGGGATAGTTACAAAATCCCTCATATAGTTTGATCTAAATTTCATTTTCCCTTCATATTTTTATAAATCACACTTTACATCATGTACTTTATTTGTTCAATAATAATTTACATCCTCAACAATGCATTTTGTTTGATCTAAAATGTAAAGTGTAATTTATAAAATAAAAAGGGTAAAATTTAGATTAAAATATAGGGGAGTTTTTATAATATTCCTAATAAAAAAAAAGAATTAGATTAGCAATAGGAAAGAGAAAAAAAATGCAACTTTAACAATAACAAAAAAACTAAAAGAGGAAGGATGTTTTTTTTACTTTGCCCCTCCTCACAAACCACTATTCAATGAAAATAATGCTTCATTTTTTTTTTCCTTTTTCCTTTTTAATTTTATCATTTAATAGCAATTTTATTTTTTTATTAGGTTATCTCACTGTCATGATACGAATCGTGGGTTAACTCGGTTAACTCGTTGTTTTTCTTTTTCTTAATTAACTTTCCCCCCAATTTTATTTTTTAGTATTAGATTGATTGAGAATTAAGTTTCATGATTTATTTTATTTGCTTTTCATTATGTTATTTTAGCCTAGGAATAGTGCTTAATGAGTTAACTCAGGTTGACTCGAGTTGTTTTTTTTTATCTTTTTTTTAATTGAATCTTTTTTTCAATTTCATCATTCAACATTAGGTCAATTGAGAATTGAGCATCATGATCTATTTTGATTTACTTTATATGGGGATATCTTAGTATCATGATCAGGTTCGCGGGTTTTGGTATTTTAACCCCAGTTAAATTGAGATGTTTTATTCTAAGATGTTATTTCTGTTTCATGACTTGGATCACGGGTCCTTCAACATTGAATTTTCTTTTTACTGGGTTGTCCTCGTCTCATGACTCATGTCGCAAGTTTGACGGTTTAATTGAGTTAACTCATTTTTTCCCTTTTTTTTAATTAACTTTTGTTTTTCTAGTTTCATAAATTAACATTGTGTTTGATTGAGAATTAATTTTCATGATTTTGTTTCGGTTTACTTTACATTAGGATGTCTTGGTCTCATGAATCGGGAATAGTGCTTAACGGGTTAACTCGGGTTGACTTGGCTTATTTTTATGTCATTTTTTCAATTTTATTTTTTTATAAATTTCATTGTTCAATATTGGTTCCAACAATGCCAATTGAAAATCAAGCTTCATAATTTTCTTAATTTGCTCTTTATAAGGTTATCTTAATCTTACGACCAGAGTCGTGAATTTGACAGGTTAACCAGGGTTAAATCAAGTTATTTTTTTATTTTATTTCTATAATGTTATCTTGATCTCATGACTCAGGTCATGAGTTTGGTGGATTAAATTATGATGTTTTTTAATTTTTTTTTTAATCGTATTTTTCAACATTGGACTAATTAGGATTTGGACTTTATTATTTGTTTTGATTTGTTTTCTATGAGGTTATCTTGGTCTTATGACCCAGATTACGAGTTTAACATGTTAACTCGGGTCTTTTTTTAGGTCTTTTTTTTTAATTTATATCTTTTCAATTTTATCCTTCAAGATTGGGTTGATTAAGAATTAGACTTCATAATTTGTTTTGATTTGCTTTCTATAGGGTTATCATAGTTCCATAACCTAGGTCACAGATTTGACATGTTAACATGTGTTAACTTTAGTCAATTCAATATGTTGTTATCTTAATATTAAAAAAAAATATCATCGTGGAATATTAAACTATGTTTTTACAGGTCATCTGAGTTTGTTTTTACCAGAAAAGTCAACTGGGTCAACTCCTACACGATTTATTTTTTTTCCACTAGAAAAAAATAGACAACTTCTAAATATTTTTTTATGTTCAAGAAAAAATTAATTTGACCCGTAATATAGCGTATATTAATGATCTAGTAGAACACTCAATGACTTTTTTGGCATTATAATCCAACAACATTTTTGAAAAGTTTTAATTTTTTTTATCTTCGGATTAATATTTTTTTAATAGAGTGTTTTTAAATAGTTTTAATATACTGATATTAAAAATAAAAAAATACTTTAAAAAATAACTTTAAGATCACTCCACATTACTTATAATCTAAACCATAGGGGAAAATACTATACAAGTCCACAATGTTTTTCCCATTTTCCTTATAATATTGATTACTTATAATCTAAAGTATGTGGGATAAACACTGTGCAATCGTATTATTCATCCCTTCATGTTTTACAATGGATGCACTATTTATTGTTTTTTTTCTTTCTATAAATTTAAAAGGAAAATGTATGAGGTGAACATTGTACAGCCGTACTATTCACCCCTTCATGTTTTACCGTAGACAACATTGTTTACTTTTTTTTAGGTTTGTTATAAATTTAAGGGGAAAAAAATGTTAAATCCTGTTGAGTTCATGGTCTAGATTCACCCTAAATAAACTAAAGCATGTGGGATGAACACTGTGCAGATGCACTGTTCACCCCCTCACGTTTTACTGTGGACAACACTAATTTTTTTATTTTTTTTTAGATTTTGCTACAAATTTCAGGGGAAAATATGTGAGGTGAACACTGTGCAGCCGCATTATTCACTCCCTCATGTTTTACCGTGGATGAAATTGTTTACTTTTTTTAGGTTTGCTATAAATTTAAGGGGTAAAAAATATTAAACCAGGTTGAATTCATGGTCCGGGTTCACCCCACAAATTTTACTGTGGACGACACTATTCACTTTTTTTTGTTTAAGAAAAATATTTCTTTTTTTTTTGTTTCTATTTTTTTAAATTAATCTTAATCTTTTTTTATTTATATTTAGATTAATATCTATTCTCTCTTTTATTTTATTTAGAAAGCCTATTTGAAATGACAATTATTTTTTAATTAACATTTAATTTTTGAGGATATTTTTCTATTAATCTATATTTTTTAATATTTTGTATGAATGAATTTTAGTTTTGAAAACAAAATAATTTATTTTAAAATAATATTTCTAATATGTGTAACGTTATATATATTATGTTTTTGTTTATTTTCTATAATAAATTTAATATGTGTGTTTATTTTTATTGTTGTTTGATTGAATAAAAAAATTATTTTAATTAATAAATCTAGCAAATATAACCGCGTAAATATCACATTTTATGAAATTAAATATCTTGATATATACTTGTTTTTTAATTTTTTTCTTTTTTTATTTTTAATCATTATTTATGATTTTTTTTATTGAAACATATAATTCTCAATTTATTTAACAACATGTATAAATTTTTTGATTTTTATTTAGATTTTTTTAATATAAAAATATATTGAAAACGTTTATATATAATTGTTTTTTTTTGTTAAGAAAACAAATAGTAAAATATCTAGTCATGTTATAAATGGAGTGACAGGAGGGAACAGGAAACGCAAGTACCTGCGTGTCCTCACTTGCAAACACCTGGACCCACCTGCGACCCCTCCAACGCTGCCCAAAAATCTGATCCAAAATCCACTCGTCGTCATCCTTTTTCCCATATCTGATACATTTTTAATCACTGTCATTTATATTTTTTTAAAAAAGGGTAAATGGTTGGTTACTGCCTGTGAAAAAAAAAAAAAAACTGATCATGGCTATTTATTGAATTCCAAATATATATATATATATATATATATATATATATATATTATTAACTTTATTCGTGTAGTAAATTTAAAATTTTATTTGTGTATGGCACTGAGGTTTTTTCCTATAATATCATATCATCTGAGCACCGCATCAACTAATGGAAGTTTGAATAACATACTAATAATTTTATATGATTTTCAAAATGTCTTAATATTTTTGATTTAAATGAAGTGAATTGATTTGAATCTAATTTGGATTAATTTTGTGAATAAGGATATGATATTCCTTTGAATTTGTGAAAAAAAAAACAATATTAATGGAGGAAAAAAAGGAAGAAAGAGAATCGAATTCTCCACCAACCTTGTTCTCCTAGTACTAAGCAAATAACGGAATTTCCAAAGCCTTCCTCTCTCTTATATTCATCTATACAGAGAAAAAAGAAGAAGAAGAAGCAAGCTTCAGTGGTCTTCACTCATCAGTGATCATATCATAGCCTTAAAGTGTCTCTCTCTATCTCTCTGCATTTGCAGCTTCTGCTCCTTTTTATTGTTTTTTTTATTGGTTTTTTAGTGTGTTTATTTATTGACTTTTGTGTGATTGAATTTTCAAAATCAGAATTAATTAATTAAGATGCAAGCAGCGGTAATGTATGGAGGAGTCGTCGTCAAAGGTAGCGTTAACAGCAATTCTACAAGCCTAGCAGTTTGCTTTTCCAGAGCTCAAAAAGGCCGGAAGCAGAAGCAACTCTCATCCTCCATTGATTTCAGCAACGCAAACTGTCAACTACTATCTTCTTCTTCTTCTTCTTGCATGCCTCACCGCACCTCTTGTTTCGGATTGCGTCTCGATTCGTTCTCTATGGGAACCGAACTCACTCGCTCCTCTCTTTTCCGCTCCCGCCCCATCGTCAAAGCTCTCGCTTCTGGTTCGTCCGGTTCATTTTTCTTTATTTATTCGTGAAGTTGCGTGTTTGATTTTGATTTGAAAACTTTTAGGAGGAGGAGGAGTGGGAGATGTGGAAGAAGGTAGGCCAATAAAATCGGTTGAGGACGCTAATTATGTTGTACTGCCGCAGCAGCAGCAGGGGAAAGCTTCGACCGGAACGGTTTTTCCGTTTGTTGGAGTTGCTTGTTTAGGGGCTACTTTGTTTGGTTATCATTTAGGGTAATTGCTTGTTATTAGTTTTCGTTTTCTTTCTTTTTTCAATTGCATTGGTTTTTTATTTATTGGTTTTGGATGATGATGATGATTCAGGGTGGTGAATGGTTCTCTTGAGTATCTTGCTAAGGATCTTGGGATTGTCGAAAACACGGCCTTACAAGGCAAGGAATTGTTTGTTAATTCATCAATGGAATTTTGTTTGTTGGTAATTTGCCGGTAGAATGTGTTGATTACTTGAGTTCAATTCAGGAAAACAGAGAATGGTGTTGATTACTTGAGTTCAATTCAGGAAAACAGAGAATGTGTTGATTACTTCAGTTTAATTTAATGAAACAGAGAGTGTCATTTGCCAAACTAGTATAAACAGAGATCTATTTGGTTCTTTAGTATGTTTATATTTTTCTTAGACTTTATAGTGTTTTTGTTAATTTAATTGGCATTGCTGGGTAGTTTATAATCTCAGCATTCAAATGATTGAGTAGGATGGATTGTTAGCACACTGCTTGCTGGTGCTACTGTTGGTTCATTTACTGGAGGAACATTGGCTGATAAGTTTGGAAGAACAAGGACTTTTCAGTTGGATGCAATTCCACTTACAATTGGAGCATTGCTTTGGTTTTCCCCTTTATCTTGTGTTTTTGGCTTTTTTTTTATATTTTTTTTATCATGCTTTTGCAAAAGCTTATGTTTTAAAAAAATTCCAGTGCTACTGCCCAGAGCGTACAAACTATGATAATTGGGCGTCTTCTTGCTGGTATAGGAATTGGCATTTCTTCTGCTATCGTGCCACTTTACATATCTGAGGTTGTTACTTATCTCATTTTAATAAGGTCACTGCGAGTGTGTATGGTTTTTCAAGAGCTAATCTGTTGTTGCTTATTTTTTGGGTCAGATCTCACCAACTGAAATCCGTGGTGCACTGGGGTCTATAAACCAACTTTTTATATGTATTGGGATCCTTTTGGCTTTGGTGGCTGGATTACCACTGGCAGGAAATCCTATATGGTATGTTTTATATGCTTTCTTTAATGGTTGTGTATGTGATTGCTATGCTTAATCAACATGAAGAAAGAAATAAGCATTTTAAATAAACCATATGGTAATTATATGCCTGACGATATAAGCAACAATGCTTCTGGTAATGCTGCTTCAAGAATCTTTTCTTCCATGTCCACAAGAAAAGTTTTTGGATTGTATGAGTGGAAGCTATTGATGACAGACTTCAAAGATGGAGCAATGAAACTTTAGCTGTATAGATATGTCATACTGGTGCTAAATTGAAGCAGTAAATAATTATCTAGCAAGTTTTTTGGTTTCTTTGTTAAGCGATGCTCATCAATTGTCTAGTTTTTAGGACTACCCATACATGTGGTTGCCAAGAGGAACATGATTTAGATAAGGAGAGGAGAGATAATGCATTGATTTTGAATTTGGCATTTCAAATTCTCTGATTGGCATGACATGTGGCCTGGATAAAATCTGTCTCTGGAATTTGGAGAGTGACAATCCTTTTGCATTAGGAAAGTTTGATCAGTCAATGCATTTTATCCTTGTTTCTCTTCAATATCTAAATGGCTCAAAAATCAAGTTGTTGATTTAAGGAAATCATATGTTTAAAAAATGTTTGGCCTTCTGAATCTTAAGCAAATACAAGTTCCAGCAAGATGACAGGTTTCAACATGCTTTTAAAATAGGAGGAGAACAGAACTGGTATATGGGGTTGTGTAAATATTAATGAGGTCAGTCCTCATGCGAGACAGGATTTTAATATGGTTGTAGTCAAAAGCTCAATGGGAATATAACAGGGTAGCATGACAGGGCAGTGTGTTATTGTTTGATTTATGTTACCGACAGTGGCAATTTAATGGACCTTCTAGCTAGTTCGTCCGTGCAAGGATGGCAAGGTCCTGGAAAGTGTCGTTACTAATGCTTTTTACAGCTGAAAAGAGCAATGAAAGAATGTTAAAATCAGGAGCTGCCCATGCTTAACTTTTTTTAATTGTTTTTTTTATCTTACAACTCCTGGCAGCCCAATCCTTGATTGGGTTTTCTCATCTGTGTTGTTTAAGATAGTTCCTCTGTGAGTTGAGGTTGGAATATCCTTTGCATATTCCCACTTTTATTTATTTATTTATTAATATTTTCATCAGTTATTAAACTTTGATCTAGGCAAATACGATTAGATAACTGCATCCAAATTTAGAGAGAAATTAATCACATTTTATCTGACTGTGCCTTTTACATGTGTGCGCAAATATTCTGTGCAACACCATTTCTTTTATTTTGTCATTGGGTGAAATGAACTGAAACAGAAAGGAATAGATGCTGCAAATGATGCTGCAAATGAACTGGAACCTTGTCAGAAAGTCTTAAATCTTTGCTTTAGTTTTGTGTAGCTTTGAGGAATACATTGTAACCAATCAAAATCAGTGCTCTTGTGTTATTGCCAGAAAATTTAACCGTAAACTTTGATCTCATTAGCATTCCAGATAGAATAGTTCATCTACCTAATACACTTTTTGCAAAATTGAAGTTGTCATGTCAAAAGAACACATGATTTTTGCACAATTGATCGATGAAAATAAATCGAGTGGCACTAAGTTAAAGTTTTGGTGTTCATTTTTTCTTGAATGGCTATTAAAAAGCTCTTTACTGGAAATCATCTTTTCCATGAATAATCTTTCCTTTCTTAGCCATTTACTTGAGTCTATTTATATGCCTCCTTCAGGTGGAGGACAATGTTTGGCATTTCAGCTGTCCCTGCTGTTCTATTGGCTTTGGGAATGGCATTTTCTCCAGAAAGTCCACGGTGGCTTTTCCAGGTTTAGTTGTATTTAATCCCATGTCATTGAGGCCATTGTATATTTATTTATGTTGTGATATAGTTGTAATTGCATATGTTTTTAATCTAAATTAATCATTCATTAAGAAGATATTGATAAACTTCTTTATCTTGCAGCAAGGAAAATTTTCTGAAGCTGAAAAGTCCATAAAGACACTTAACGGAAAAGAAAGAGTTGCTGATGTCATGACCGACTTAACTGTGGGTAGTCAAGGTTCTGCTGAGCCAGAAGCTGGATGGTTTGATCTATTTAGCAGCCGCTATTGGAAAGGTACTTGGTTTCAGAAGAAAAATGTAGATCTTTGGTTATTGGATTTGCAAGTAACATTCTGAATCAGATGATATAATCTTTGTTTGGTTTGCTAAAACTTTTGCCACTTCAAAAAAATGTTTCAAAATTTTCTGAACATACCCATGACTATACCTCTGCATTTTAATTAGTTGTTGACCTCTTCATTAAATCTACTAATACAGGCTTTACTGCATAAATGTTAATAGGCTCTTTGAGGAAAATCAAAGATTGTACTTCCCACAACCATCCAAGCCAATATTGCTTAAACAATGAATGGATAAAAGTCTGGGTTATCACCTTGCATTCCTTCATTAAAAACTCATGTCTTAGCACGTTTAGTGATTATGCCTTGGAAAATAGTTTTTGTCACAAGTTGAAAAACCATCCTAAGATAATCTTCTATAGCTTATTGTTACTTCAACCTCTTGGTATTATAGTATGTGTATAACTAATAACTTTTGATTTGTCAGGGTAAATGATTTGTTTTACTAACATTTTTATTGATGCAGTTGTGAGCGTTGGTGTAGCACTTTTCTTTTTCCAACAGATGGCTGGGATAAATGCTGTGGTGTATTATTCAACTGCTGTGTTTCGTAGTGCTGGTATTGCATCAGATGTTGCTGCTAGTGCTCTTGTTGGGGCATCAAACGTCTTTGGTAAAAAAATTTTATCTTTCTTTCTGAATCAGGTGCATGTATAACTTTACAATTTGCAACCACCATGTTTTAATTTGGCTGGCTTCTTCCAGGCACAACTATTGCATCTTCCTTAATGGACAGACAAGGAAGGAAGAGTCTTCTAATCACAAGCTTTTTTGGAATGGTAGGGTTACTTGTAGTTTCATACCATTCATTCTTCTTTTAATCAGACAAACATAATTTTCTGTTACTTTTTTATGGTCATCAAGAACAGAGCTTAGAGCCTTTTAAACTACCTCCTGAATTTTCATTTTGGGTTCAGTCCTTTTCTCTCCCTCAACTTTCACTGCTGAACTGTATTTTATGTCATTAACTACTAATTTTTTTTACAAACTGACTTGCAATCCTATTGGTTCAATACCTAACCGGGAATTATTGAATTAAGAAAACACAGAAAAACTAAAAGGAGGGAGATAAGGACCAATCTATACCTGAAGAAATTATCTTGACAAGGGCTGGTCTGCTCATACCTGCTTAATATGCTGAAAATAAGAAGGATTTTCCAATCCTTAAGTATTAGTTTGTGATCTATTATCTCACATAGGCGACAGACTAGTTATGCCATAAGCCTCGCTTCTTTGTTTTCATCCAGTATTTTGACCTGAAATGATTTTACAGATTCCTTGATGGATTCTCGAGTCATGAGCTCTCTCTTTGTTTTGGCTGACTGATGAATGGCTTTACCAGACATTTTGATGAGCTGATGGTTACTTAGGCATTATTGATTTGCACCAAGTTAGTAGATAATATTAGCATTTCAAGTCTGGCAACCTTTTCTTCTTCGAGCACACATGGCAAAGAATTTGGTTACATAATGTCAACCCACCGTTGCCAGGATCCCTCCACAAGTCCATGTTGTAACTTCTTGAGAGAACATGGCATAATTTAGCTTTTCTGCATCTTCTTTACAAACATTTTTATTCCCAAAGAAAAATATTCTGAATATGTAGGACTAGGATAATCTTGTATCTAATACAATTCCTTTTTTGCGTGTTTTGTCATGAAGGCTGCCTCAATGCTGCTGCTTTCCTTGTCCTTCACTTGGAAGGCCCTGGCACCATATTCTGGAACCCTTGCAGTTCTAGGGACAGTTTGGTAAGTCAATTATTTTCCGTGTGAGATAAGTCAAGCTCTTTTCTTCTGCCTTCTTGTTTCTGAGCGATTGGGGAGGGCTATTTCCTTATGAGATTTAATTGAGCTTCTCCTTTTTCTGATGTCTATTATTTTTATCCAATTGGATATGAAATCTGAATCGGACTTCTCATCTCTTGATACAGCTATGTGTTGTCATTTTCACTTGGTGCTGGTCCTGTGCCAGCTCTTCTTCTTCCAGAGATATTTGCCTCCAGAATTAGAGCGAAAGCAGTTGCTTTATCCTTGGGCATGCACTGGGTAAGTCATGAAAGAAGAACATTTGTAAACTATAGTTTTCCAACCGCAGATATCAGTGTTGCTAGTTTGGAATGATTTGCATTTTGCCTTTGATCACCACCTTCAAAAACTGCTATGCAATAAAGTTTAAACACTGACACAAACATAAATAAGCAATTGACTGGAATTAGAAGAAAGTGTCTGAAAAACAAATCATCATTTCTTATGCCAAAGACTTTGAATAGTTCATTTTGTAGATATATGAATGCACGCGCATGCCTGTAGGGGAGGGCCATAGTCAGCTCGTTGATTTAGAGATAATACCAAGGGAATGACCTCTGTTATGTGGAGTTTTGTGGGCAGATAGCTCACACATTTGTATTCATATATTTGTTACTTGTTTTTGAGTGTGTAAATGTGAATGGAACTTACTTTTAATTTACTTTTATCTTTTTTTTTTTGAGAATGTTTGATTGGTTGATTGCTTGATTACATGCTAATAATGATTTGGTTTTCTATGGTAACAGGCTGCAAATTTTGTCATCGGCCTGTATTTCTTGAGCTTCGTGAACAGGTTTGGGATCAGCTCTGTGTATTTAGGATTTTCCGGCATCTGTCTTTCTGCTGTGGTGTACATAGCAGCTAATGTTGTGGAAACAAAGGGACGCTCGTTGGAGGAAATAGAGCGAGCTCTTAACCCGACAATTTGATCGGATCAGGATACTCGTCGCAAGGACACAAGGTAACATCTCACTGCACCTCATGGACATTGGCCTTAGGATAGATGGTGGTTTTAATCCCTGGAGGGTTCATTGTTCTTGCGGAACGTTCACTAGGCTTGCTTATTGTCCCGCATTTTAAAATGCCAAATCTCTGTTATAACCAGCTTAGTGAACGAACGCACGAACATGCGGGTCATCAAAACTGAATGTTGAATATCACAGATTTTGTTTCCCATGTGACTCTTGAATGAAATTCTATATGACCATTCCGCCGAGTGATTAAAAAAATTCAAGTTAAGCTTCTGAGCTTTGGCAAAAAGCTCAAATCTGAAACCGTAAATGATGCATGTTCCTGTAAGTTAAGCTCTTAAATGGCCAAGAGAACCTGATAAGGACTTGTTTGGTTGCTTTATTGGCCATATCATTAGTCCATTGACACTATTCTGAAACTGAGATATCTCTGATATTACAGAATTTACATGAACACCAACATAAAAAATACTGGGGGTGGCTTGTAGTTGTATTACAACGTCTAACTTTTTTTTATTTTTTATATTTATAAGATCAAACTTGTATTCCGGAATGCCGTTGAACTGAACATTAAATTTCATATTAAAAATAAATATTAAATTACTAAAAAACCTCCCATAACCCTGAAAATAACAAATATAAAATAACAAATATGAAAGTACTAAAATACTTCTGAATGAATGTATGGAAGCTATTTTGTCTAATCTAAGGGTGAAGAAGTATTTTACTTAATTTAAAGTTTCGCAAAGTCAAAATAACTTTTGGTTAGTAGGTTTAAATTTCGATGACGTTGAGGGTAGAAAAATATTTTTATTGCATAAAATAATTTATAAAGACTATAATACCCTTATCAATCTTTTAATGATTAATAAGTCAGCGTAGCAAATCACAACTTTTCCATCAAGAGGCACAAGGATGAATTCACTATATCAATCTACAGTAAATTGAGTTTTGTTAAATAATACTCGTAAGAATGTTACAAAAGGAGAGGTAAATATTGATGATCATACATACTTACAGCTTGAAAAACTGGTCTTGAGTGACACGTTTGAGCTTGAAATTGGGTTGATGCTATTACGTCTCTCCTCTCGTCTTCATCTCCTTCTTCTCTCTGATTCATTGTCACCTATTTTTCTTCTCTTTTGTTTTGATGGTGTGTTCTTGCTTTCTTTTCTTGAAGAACAAAGTGTTAAACAGTGCGTTTTAAAGCCTTTTTCTTTTGGCGAGGCCAAAACGGCGCAAAAGGCAAAAGTCGTGCCTTTTTACTTCTTAAATGCATAATTTTGATGGATTTTAATAATAATAATAATAATAATAATAATAAAAACAGATGCAAAATTAGTAAAGCCAATTGTGGACTAACTTCTAAAACTTTTATTAATCTAAATAAATAAAAACATATGCATTCTTTGATTTCAAGTTCAAATTCCAAATCTAATATTTAAATAATGTTCTTCATTGTAAAAATATATTAATTTCTCAAATTTAAAGTTAAGAAATTCAGTGGAAATGGATGTTTTTAGTAGTTTCTTCGAAGAGGAAGCTAATTTGGCTAACCAGACCTGTGAACGGTCAGTTTGGAGATGAATACATTATTTTAAAATTTTAGTCATTCAAGGAAAAAAAGAAATAGCATGTAGTAAAATAAGCCAAAAATCTAACGTGATGTCTCCCTAGCTATCATCGGCATGGAAAACTTTAAGCATCCTCCAAAACAAAAATAAATAAATAAATAAATAAATATTCCCTCCTAAAAAATCTTCATTCCCAATTTTCAAACTTGACTACACAAGCAATCATTGATCTTTCCATTGGTAAAATTTCAAAGTCTTTCGAATGAAGATGTTGACTTCAAGCTCCAGCTGCTCTCTCTTCTGAACCGAGCAATGCCCTATGGCTCTCCGGACTTTTAAGGGGGTGTTGAGTCCGGCAGTAAATATTATTTTTAAAATAATTTTTATTTAAAATATATTCAAATAATAATTTTTTATAAAATTTATTTTTAATATCAATACATCAAAATAATTTAATATCATAAAAAATTAATTTAAAATAAATAAATAAATATAATTTAAATACGATTCCGAACATCCCTATAGTTATAGTGAAAATTTGTTTTTATGATAGCTTTTATTTTTTCAAGATATTTTTTAAATTGTTTTTAATATAAAAAATTAAATGAATATTTTTAATAATTTTTAAATAATTTTAAAAAACATCCAAGAGTATAATATCAAATATACCTTAAGTTTGACTTTGTAGCTCACATGCATCAACATGGGTATTTGTTATTATTAATATGCACAGTTTTTGACAGTGAAAAACAGGAGCAAATTAGATACATAATCCCTATACACATTTGCAGCAGTACAAGCCCTATCTCACAATCAATCAATTGACTATTCATCAGGTTGCTTCCTTCAAGTAAAATTTCAATGAATTTTGAATAGCATGATCCAGAGCATAATTATTCATTTCGTTAAATTAATTTTAGTGAGTTGGTAAAAATAAATTAGGGTTCAAATACTATCCAAAGATTTATTTTTTTTTAAGTTCAACTTTTTATCTTTACTGAATTAATAGCGTTTGGGAACGCAGTGCAAATCGCGTTCCCTAAAAATTCAATTTTTTTTATTAAAAATTAATTTTTTTATATGTTTTGGATCGTTTTGATGCGTTGATTTCAAAAATAATTCTTAAAAAATAAAAAAAATATCATTTTGATGCATTTCGGCATGAAAAACAATTTAAAAAGCAACCGCAACCACATTCCCAAACAACCACTAATAAAAGTCAATTAAGTTTTGATTGAATCCATATTATCCTAGTTGATTTAACATACAATTTTAACTTAAATTAGATTTCAAATTAATTACGAGCTTTCTAGCTAGATCATTATATTATAGAATACACTAAAAAATATAAATGACTTATTATAGATTAACACTATTCATACACTCTCAAAATACTTTGGATTTATTGTTTAATATGACTTTTTTAAAAATAATTTTAAAATTTATATTTCAATTAATATTCACCCTCTAATTAATTTTTATGTGTGTTTATTTAACCTTTTCAGTTAAAAATTCTTATTTAATATGAAGAGAGAGGGACTTGCCAGATGCCAGTTTTAGCAAGAGAAAATCGACATTTACATAGAATATTCCTATCACTTAAATTATTTATCTTAATACTGCATTCATTTTTTTATTTATTTTTAGGAAATTTATCTGTGTGAAAAACCGTTGAAAATGTCTGAATGTTTAATTTTTTTATTGATAGCGTAAAGTTAAGTAGAGTTTAATATATAATTATGGTCATGGCAAAGCTATATATGTGCTGTCATTAGGCCTAACGAAGCAATCTCTGGTGTGACAATTAGTGCAGTAGTTTTTATTTTTATAAAAGTGTATTTTTCTTTAAAAAATTAAATTAATAATTTTTAGTATTTTTTTAATGATATATATATATATATATATATATATATATATATATATATCATTTAATATATTAAAAAAAAAAACACTTTTTAGATAACGATACTAAACACGCATCTAGACTACAATATTACATCGTGGTCGTTACCTAAATTCAAGCAATGATTTAGTGTCACATTTCTCTAGATTAGTCAAAAGGTGTTGCTAGCCATATTTATCTAGGATGGATTCTAGGCCAAGACCTAACAATTTGCCTAATTGAAACAGGAATTCGGTTGGGAATATTTTTTTTTATGTTTTAAAAGTGTTTTAAAAAAGTTTGAAATCTTTTTATTTACTTTAAATTAATATTTTTTAGTGTTTTTAGATCATTTTGACATGCTGATGTCAAAAATAATTTTTAAAAAATAAAAAAAATATTATTTTAAAATATTTTCAAGTAAAAAATACTTTAAAAATAAATCAGAATTACACTTTCAACACGCGTCTTTTAAGAGGAACAAAAAGCTATAAGACAAGAAAATCTAGTGCTCAAGCAAAAATTGAGTACAGATGTGGTTGCTTGCCTAAATTTAAGCGAAGGGCAAGCTTTAGTGTCATGATTCTCTGGTTTTGTCAAAATAGTTCTGCTGGCTATTGCGTTGTCTACGATTATGGACCACGACCAATCGCAATTTGTCCATTAATTTCTTATTAGGTAATGGAATTAGACTTCCTGGGAAGAAGTGAAAAAAAAAAAAATGGTGCTGGTCTATTACTACGGGAGAAGCGAATTACAACTCATTCTGGCTACCATTACTTACGTTCCAAGTATTTTCAAATCAACCAGCTAGTTCCTGCAATTTAAATTGAGAATCTTCTCCCCTAATCTCCAACAATATCAGTAGCAATGGCTAACGAGCAATATCTACGAACCCTATCGACTTTGATCCCTTTCAAGCCCCATTCACAACTAGCCCATGTCTTCCATTTCATGTTCTTCGTTTTCGGCTTGTCACTTGGAATGATAGTTTGTCTGTATCTCAGGAGTTTCACTTTACAAGCCACTCCCAGCCCTATGTTTTCACCAATACCATCAAAGTCATTGCTGGTAGAAACAATAAAAGGAACGCATATTTACATGAAAGAACAGGAACTCCTCGCAATGCACAATATGAGTGACGAGGAGTTGCTGAGGAGAGCATCCATGGTCCCGATAGTTCAAGAATCTGCTCAGAAACAGGCTCCAAAAGTGGCTTTTATGTTCTTGACAAATGGGCCACTTCCGTTGTCTCTCCTGTGGGAGAAGTTCTTTGAAGGACATGAAGGACTCTACTCCATTTATGTGCACCCACATCCCTCTTACAATGATTCATGGCCTCGAAGTTCTGTCTTCTTTGGTAGAAGAATTCCTAGCCAGGTTAGCTTCTTTCAAAATCATTGCAACTTCAACATGAAATCCCTTACTCAATGAATCACTGTTTGAAAGTTCTCTTCTTCTTCTTCTTCCTTCCTTCCTTCCTTTTCTCTTTGGTAATTATACAAGTACCAAAAAGGTCTCCATATTTATTTCTTGTATATTCTTTCAAATTTCTTCCTTAAACATACCATTATTCAGTGCTAAAAGTGTTTTTTTGGGTTTCACTATGAAACTATTTTCACCTTTTCTATTTAATCTATGCATTTTTATTTTTTATTATCTTAGAGGTTATTTTACCAAGAATAAATTATTTTTATTTTGATAAACACATCATGAAAATAAGTTCTATTGATATCAAATATAAAAGAAAAAAACTCTTTGAAATATTATAAAATTACAAAATAATTAAAAAATAACTAATATTTAAAAAACATGAATTAAAATTTTTTAAAATGAAGAGTGCATTAATTTAGATTTAAAGAAAAAAACTAATAAACCGATAAACTGAGAAAATGTTATTAATTCTATTTAAAAGCTAAAATAAAAAGCCAACCTTTCTCTTAAAAATCAAAGATATACAGGTATGCAAATATTTAACCATGACTTATTTAAAAAAAAAAACAATATGTGTTTTTATTTCTTCAAAAAAACCCAATTTTAAGTGGTTTTTACTTGAAAACACCTAAAAAATACTATAAAAATATTCATAAATCACTTACTAATTTCAAAACAATACCCCAAAATCACTCAAGAAACAAGAACCAACCGAATCTAAACTGATCCGATCTATTTCTTCTAAATGTTTATAGAAAAAGATCATCATTATCAAAGTACTCCTCTTGTAATTAAATGAAACTCTTACACCAAGATCGATTATTTTTGTTTTCGGAATGTGGCCAATCGATAATTTTTTTATTGTCTACCATTTTCCGACGACTTTCTTTCTTTTATCTCAAATCTAGGGACTGGAAAAGAAAAAAATAAACTTTTGAACCAAAATAAAAATTCTAAAAACTTTGAGATTGTACCATGCATTTTCTTCATGGTTTATATGGCAGTTCTCTATCTTTTAATTTTGTCTTTCTACTATAATCTAAAACATTATCGCATAGCATTAGGCCATAAAAGAATTAAATAAAAAAATCCTGAGGATAAAATTAAAAAAAATAAAAATACAATAAGCTTTTGGACCAAAATGAGAATTCTAAAAACTTTGAGATTGACCTCACATTTTCTTCGTGTTTTATATAGCAATCCTCTATCTTTTAATTTTGTTTTTCTACTATAATCTAAAACTTTATTGCATAGCATTAGGCCATAAAAGAATTAAATAAAAAAATTTGAGGATGAAATTAAAAAAAATAAAAATACAAAAAAAAAGGAGGAGCTTCAATGTTTTTATAATGAGTAAAGCAGCTGGAGAAAAACTATAGTTTTTTTAGTTTATTTGTTTGATTTGTTTTTTCTTTTATGTAGCATTATTCTAAACTTTGTTTATATTCTGTGTTGCAGGCAGTCTACTGGGGAACTGGAACAATGATAGATGCCGAGAGACGCTTGTTAGCGAATGCCCTTCTTGACTCCTCCAACCAAAGATTTGTCTTGCTCTCCGAATCTTGTATTCCACTGTTCAATTTCAAGACAACATACGACCACCTCATGAACTCAAATATAAGCTTCCTAGGCTCATTTGACGATCCAAGAAAACCAGGTCGTGGTCGGTACAACCCTAGAATGTGGCCTGCAATAAACATTACCGATTGGCGAAAAGGATCACAATGGTTTGAGGTGCACCGAGACATTGCGGTTCACATTATTTCCGATCAAAAATATTACCAAATCTTTCAAGAGCATTGTCACCCGCCATGTTACATGGATGAACATTATTTTCCAACATTGGTGAACATACTTTATCCTGAATTAAATTCGAATCGGAGCATCACTTGGGTGGATTGGTCAAGGGGCGGTCCTCATCCAGGGAAATTCCGGTGGGCTGATATTACAGACGAATTCTTGAATCAAATTCGGCATGGTTCCGAATGCGTTTATAATGGTAACACAACCTCAATGTGTTATCTCTTTGCCAGAAAGTTCTTACCTCAAACACTAGAACCTTTGCTAAGGATCGCTCCTTTGCTGCATGTTTTTGATCCTTGACATTCTTGTCGAAATGGTAATTATTTCTCTCAGTGGCTGTGAAGTGCGATATCCTTTTCTCAGCTTGAAATCAACCCATGAAAGAAATTAAACAGTTTGGCTTTTCCCATCAAAATATCTTCAATTTCATTCACGTTCAAGCTGGGGCGTTCTCATCAAGGCATAAGTAGGTATAAATCATATCATCAGGCTTTTTAAATGGATTGAAATGGATGGTGGTGCCCTTTGCTGTGTGCAAAGCACCAAATTAAGAGAAAACTCCAAGCACGTACATGCACCTCCATATCAGCTCAGCCATGCGTGGAAAAACAAATACGTTAAAAAGGACTTGTCCAGTTTCCCAATCTTCACTGATAATGACTAGGCCGGCACCGAGATATTTGTTTCCATGTGCATGGCCGGCACATGAGTTCCGACATCACAAGTGGGCAGTAGGGTGTTTATATCTCTATAACAGCTCAGCAAGTTCTACCATTATAATCATGGTTATGACTCCATAATGTCCTTTTCTAGAAAAGAGGAATATCACTGCATTATGCATTGGGATATTTTATAATTTCACTGTCTGTCCAAACCAAATTGAAATGTCGGCACTTTCTGAGGTATCTTTAAAGGAATCCAAAGATATCTGATGAGTATCTGATCTTGATCTCTATGGCTCTGAATCATTAAAACATTGAACCATAACTCTCCGGCCATGACCGCACCGCACCTTGTAATATGGCACAAACGTGCTTCCAATATTTTTGGATTTTTTTTTTCTAAAAGCAACTAAGATGGCCTCGTAATAAGTTCATGGACTGAAATTAAGAGAAATTAACATGATCAATAATTCAAGTTTGGATTGAATTATATACACCTCAAGGAATTAGCTGGGATTGATCTTACCCGCAAGTTGAAGTTCATGATTGCAAGATAATCTCTTAATTAAACCAGCAAGTCCACTCTATGCTAAATTAATATAAAGAATTCATGCCAATGCAGTTTTATTATTTATGAACGTTTATTTATTATAAATAATTTACTTCTTCCTTCTTTATTATTAAAAAATAAAAATAGAAGTAAAAAATAATAGTTTTAATATGAAGAATAGTATGCAAGGACCTTAATTAGAATCTTAAGAAAAAAATGAATTTAAAATTTTAGAAAAAAACCTTTTAAACCAAACACAATTGGGTTTGAGTGGGTTTATCGAATTGAGTAGGTTAATAATACTCTATCTGTTCTAATGATTGGGTTGTCAATTCTTCGATCGAATTTAAAATTTAGTTGTTTTCTTTCTCCTTGGATCGGGTTGTTTTCTTTCTCTCTTACGTACTTTGTCATTGGCGCGATTGGTGGTGTTGCTTAACACCTGGAGAGTTACATTAATGAAATGCCAAGCACAAGTAAATATGTCTATTTCGATGGAGCAGTTGAAAATGTTCTAGTTGAAAATTGAATGAATGAAATGTTATTCTTACACTAAGGTCAGGGGAATCGAATCAACTACTGAAAGGGTATTGTTCAAATGAAATTGCAATTGTCTAAATTGGTATTCAATTTCTCATTCAACAGTACAAACAAAAAATTTGTGATTTTGTTATATATCTTGTTATAAGATAAACTTCTTACACTTGTGAGTTTTTCTAATTTGTTCTTTAGTTTCTCATTCTTCTTGCACACAAAACAAGTCCATGATTATGGACGCAAGGTGTTTGAAAAAATACATGTTCAAAATGTGGTTTCGTGGACCACTATAATTGGAGGACTTGTTTCTTATAGAGATATGGATGTTGCTCAACGAGCTTTCAATCAAATTCTAACAAGAAATTTGTGGGTGTATCATTTATACAATCATAGATTTTTCAAGATTAACTTTGAACTTGGATTGTGGGTTCTTTATGGGTTTATCAAAGCTTCATGTTGATTTTGTGAGACTATCATTTGCTATAAAATCCCCATGTTTGTAGTTCATAGAGAGAAATATTTTGGAATAATTTTTAGATATATTCTATGGCTCATCTTTGAATTGCTTGAAACGTATTCTTCTTTTAGTATTAATAGGTGTTATGACCAAGATGAGAGATTGAATGAAAGGTTTTTGGTGACATGTGTATGATCGAAGAGAGAGTGATATGAATCATTGAGCATCACCAAATGATCTATTAGATGTACCAAATGGGTCCATTAAAAGGTCTGAAACTAAGAGGATCTAAGAAGAATTGATTGAGCTGATTTTGAATTTTTTGATTAACAAGTTGCAAATCTGCTAGACTAGATCTATATGCATTATTTGGAGCATATTTAAAGCTATAAAGATTTGAGCAAATGACTGTGGCATTTGATAAAATACAAAATCAAATAGATAAGATTAAAGTTATAATTACTAATTTGCCACAATCCCAAATGATTCTTAATTTAAAGAGGCAAGAGAAACTGAGACTTTAATCTATGAATGTTGATGAATAACTTACAATGCTTATAAAGAAAACAAATAAACTAATGGACGAAAGGGGAGCTGCAGACCAGCCCTGAAAAGATGCAAAACATTCAAGTGGTATTACACTTTTAAAGAATTTAGAAGTTGATTCATTTGAGTTGGATGCTTTAAGGAGTGAAAGTCCAATAGATTCATATATTAGGAAAGATAACACTAAATAAAAGGTCGATCAATAGGACATAAAAGATTCTATGTCAATTCATGTTTTGAAAGGTTTATAAGGTGATGATACAAGGAAAAACATTGTTGCTACCTCAATTGATACATTGAAAGAAAATGATTTCTTAGAGCATATCTTTATTGTTGAAACTTCTAATGCATAAGTCATTGGCAATGCTACCAAAGTTAATTGGGTTGAAAAATACATGAATGACTCTGTGAAAGACAAAAATTAGGTTGTTGAAGCTTTTTAAAGTGAGATTTCAAGTAAATTGACAACAATTAATATGTTTTTGAGTAATGGGAACATGATGGTTTTGAAACACATACAAGTTGCACTAGTTAATGAACATAACATAATAGGTCTTTCAAATGATCCCTGAAACAATATGATAGTTTATTGAAGAGTCTGGAGATTAAGGAAAATAGTGATGTGGTTAAGAGAAAATAAAAAATAGATGGGTCATTTGTGAAGAAAAAAAAAAGAGTGTTAAGAGAAAAAACAAAGAAGTATGAGATCTTTTTATACAAGAAAGTGTTGTAAAGACCTTTTGTTATACTAACAACCCTATATAAAATATTTTTTTTATTTGTTGGAGGATTATCAGGATGTATTACCCATTAATGTTGTTCTTATTGTTTATTTAAAGACGAATCCATTGAGAAGAGGAGGAATGATGTGAATTAGTAAACATCACTAAAGGATCCATTAGAGTTACCAGTTGGGCCTATTACAAAGTATGAAACTTAGAGGATTAAAGAGAAATTGATTGAGTTGATTCTGAATATTTAGGTTAAAAAGTTTTAAATCTATGAGACTAGACTTTTGTGTACTGTTTGGGCCATATCTGAAGCTATATGCGGAATATTGCAACAATTATAGTTGTGTTGGAAACTAAACATCTCAAGTTTTTCATTTATTTTTAGTAGGCTCAATAAATCATCAATGAAAGAGACAATGACATGTTTGAAATCAGAATTGAAATTTATTAACAAACAAGGAAATTCAAAAAATGATTTTTTTCATTTGATTTATGAATTCTTATAAGATAAGAATTTAATTATACGTGGAATCCTTATTTTGCAAGGATTCTTTACTTTTCAAGAAGATCAATTAGGCAACAATCCTTATTTCACAATGATGTTTTAAGCAACAATAATTCTTATTATTCATGGACATTAGAGATAATTTTGGGCTTATTTTAGCTAATAAATAGTTGTACACTAACAAGCATAACTTTTGATTTGACTATTGGATTAAGTTGAAATCTTTTTAGAAAATTTTAAAGGCCTTTTTTTTTCTACAGGGTTAAAATTTCATGGTGATAAAAAATTAGAAAGGTCTTCGATAAAGACCAGAAGCTATTGTGTGGGATTTCCATTAGTTTCCTAGTTAGTTTAAAATTCTTTTTCCTATTTGGATCAATACTCTTTTATTATTTTTCCAAAATTGTTTAATAATTTTTACATACTTTAAATAGGGTTATTTAGTTTGTATTTAGGTTTTTTGTTTTAACAAACTTTGATTTCAAAATAATATTTTGTGTACTTTTGTGAGGACTGATCATACTTGTTAGTTCTTCATTAAACTGACTTGAACTTATCAAAGATCAACTGTCTTTATGATATTCTACCTTATACTTTCAGTTCACAATTCTTTGTAATGATTGGGATGGGGTCCTCGTTCAATAACTTTGATGCCTTGATTCAAGTATACATTGTCTTGAGTTTTTTTTTTACTATTTTTAAATTTGATTTTAGCTTTCAATGATTTGTTTGTTCTTCCTTATGGGTTCACGGGTTCTTACTCTTCAGGTTCGTATCATGGAGATTAGTAATTGGTGATGAAGGTAGGTTATCGATAGAAAATAGGTATAGTTTAATGATTTGGTTTTTTAGATACAGTTATATGGATATTGTGGACATAAAATCAATTATAATGACAAACTTGTAATATTTTTAAACTATTTTACTAATCAAGTTTGCTCTTTTTTGAATCGGTATGCAAATTGTTATCAATTATATAAACAATTAATAAAACTTGAAACTTAAGGACAAACAAAAACAATATATAAGCAATATGTAGAGATAATGAATTTTGCAAGTAATAAGCAGAAGACAAGATAAAGAACGTGAGTACAAAGATATCATATATAGGAATTTATCTTGAATTTCTCATGCCTACATCTAGTCTTCAAGATCCACTTGAGATTTCTCAATCTACTATGCATTTTTACAGATTGAAAAACAAGTCTCTTTTACAACCTTTGATTTACCCTTAATCCAAGTGTTGAACTATTGCCACTCTCACCTCACCAAGAAATGTCCCAATAAGAAAAAAAGTACTCAAATGATTGTACCCATCTCAAGAGTAATCAAAGTTATGCCTTATAACACAATATGAAAGATTTCAACCAATTAAGTTATCAAGAAAGATGAAATGAATACATAAATGTTTCTCTCGCTTTCTTGGCACTTTTCCTTGTCTTTCTTGCATATAAAATACAAAAAAATGGATGTTGTTTATAGAGGCTTCAAGTAACTAGTCGTTACTTTATAAATGAAAGTGGCCATTGCACAATGTCTTACTAAATTGAGCATGAATCTACCTAAAATCAACTCAACCGGTCCCAGAGATCTACTTGGTTAAGAATGTAAGGTCAAGATGAGTTGAAACGAATACTTAAATTCATTGTTTAAAAATTTGGAACCATACTATAAATCATAGCAGATTTAAGCAAAAATAAAAAAAAACTTAGATTTTATCAAAACTTCATTGTTTATACTTTCATAAAAGTGATGTTGTTTTACTCTAAATAACAATTTTTGATTTATCAAAACTATTTTTGTGTAGTGAAAGGAATGGTAGTAATGATAACGAGGAATAGATTGAAACAAACCGATATGAAAATAAACTAATGGTAGTATTATTGGGTTATATTGAGAATTATGTTCAATTTGATGTGTCAAGAGTCAACTAAAATTAAAATAAGGTTTCTAAACTAAAGAATAAGCTTTATTTTTTTTTATCAAAATATATTTGATTTATCAAAATTATTTTTGTGTAGTCATGAAAGGAATGGTAGTAATGATCGACACCGAGGAAGATATTAAAACATACTAGAGGTATTAAAAGCTATATTTTTTTTTTGTTTAACTTTCATAATTAGTATTATGGTTGGAGTATTTAGTATATTTAGAGATGTTAATCTTAGTATTTTTCTAGTTCTATTCTTAATGTTTAAATTTCTTTGCGTACTAATTATGTTGGCATAATTGTTTTGTGTTTAATAAAAGTTTAATTATTTGATACTCGTTTCATAGTTTGATGTGTTAATCTATCATAATTAACATATCCTTGTCTTAATTATTGCCTAGTACGTACTATTAAAATATACAAGCGGGTGTTAATCTCTTGGAAAGCATTAAGATCCTCATGTAAATAAAAACAAAGATTATATGATTAAAATATACAAGCGGGTGTTAGATTAATATTTCATATCATGATTGAATACAACTCGTGTAAATAAAAAAAAAAGAATAAAAAGAATAATTATCTAGTAGGTGATCCAAAGGTAAAAGTTTGGGATTAAAAGATTATTCCCCCTGTTGTTTCAGGTTCGAGCCCTGTGATTGCTAATATGATAGTCATTGGAGGCTTACATAGTCGTTAACTTCAGGGCCCGTGAGATTAGTCGAAGTGCGCACAAGTTGGTCTAGACATCCACGTTAATAATAATAATAAAACAAAACAAAAAAGAATAAAAAGCAACATTGCCTTCCAACAAAGATTAGAAGCTACAATGTTACTTTGCTAAAAATTAGATCACTAGTAAAAAAATAATTTTATTTTTTGAGGTATAATTAGAATTCAATTAAATATGTATTCACTTTAGTTAATAATACCAAAAAAAAAGGAAAATAGTTAAATAATTAAGGAGATATTTTATTTTCAAAAGAAAACACTAATAATAAGGCCCTTTTGCATCTGCAGTCGTTATCAACCTGAGATAGTCAAATGATTTTAGTATCATTATTTCTGCTACTGCAAGATATTGATGACAGGTATACTTTTTCCTTAATTGCATCTTGTTCGTTATTTGCCTGCAGGTTTGAGTGTTCAAGACCTGTGAAACATAGTAGTCTGGTCCAAGCTTGTCGGAGAGACATGAACAATAATTTTCCAATGTCATGTTATGTTTTCATGGTTAAAATACTTTCTACTAGATTTTTGCTTGGTATTTCACTATGATTAAGTGTTTATGGATGTGTTGGTAGTTAATGTCATCCTGAGTTTTTTTTTTGAAGGTTTGTGATTTTTCTCTTAAATCTTCCTAGTGTTCGGTTCTTTTTTTTATATATATATAAAAAAGAACCGAACACTAGGAAGATTTAAGAGAAAAATCACAAACCTTCAAAAAAAAAACTCAGGATGACATTAACTACCAACACATCCATAAACACTTAATCATAGTATATATATAAAAAAGAACCGAACACTAGGAAGATTTAAGAGAAAAATCACAAACCTTCAAAAAAAAAACTCAGGATGACATTAACTACCAACACATCCATAAACACTTAATCATAGTGAAATACCAAGCAAAAATCTAGTAGAAAGTATTTTAACCATGAAAACATAACATGACATTGGAAAATTATTGTTCATGTCTCTCCGACAAGCTTGGACCAGACTAAGCTGCATTTTGAATGGTTAAAAAAAAATTTGATGATATATTATTAAAAAGTTCGAGTTATGCATGAAAATAAAAACTAATATTTGTGTAATCAACAAGAATTTATTTATATAATTTCAAAACTTATTTTGAAGTTGAGACTTAGAATGTGTTCAGTGAGACTATGATGGTGTTTGGATATGCTGGTGCTGCTGCGGTTGAAAGAAAAGCAGTGTTATATATGTTTGGCTAACCACGAACCACAGGTTATTTGTATGTGGGTCCCAGGGAAAACTACGGTTCAAATGCAAAAAGTGAAAAGCAATTACACATTGCTTTTCATGCGTTTCTCCTCTCTCTCATCACTGATAATTTTACAATTACTTTCAAGAACAACCCCTTACTTTCCCAACTGTCCTCTGTCCCTCTTTCTTAATTTCCCAACAGTCACAAAAAAAAACCCAACAAATTGATGGTGGAAGGTTGTTGTAGATCAATAACGTCCAGTTTCAACATTTCCCTAAACTGGTCCTCCATGCGTTTCACTTCTCTCTCACCACCGAAACTTTGCCCAGTAACCACTGTCAATTACGGTCCTCACAACCTCACAAATTTTTTTCTTGTTTCGGTTACAAATCTATGTAATTGATGAACTAAAACCCCAATTTCCTTCCCCAAACTGTTCTCCTCTCTTTTCTCTTGCTACAGCCCCATTTCTATTTTGCCCTAAAAAACCACCAACGCAGGAGCAAGCTTCTTCCTCTCTGTCCATTCTTTCCCAACGAAGATCGAAAACACAAACTTTCACCGATCTGTCCCTCCACTGTTACAATTACAGAAAACCCCCAAGAGATTCGTGTTGGGAAAGTTCCACGAGTGAGATACTAGTAAGTACTGTGCGTTCCCTTTGTCAATTTTGTTTCACATGTTGCTCAAAATCTAATTTCTGTAATGGGTCTCTATTGTTTTTGTTTTTGCAGAACAAAGCTGCAGCACCGTGGTGGTTTGCAGAATAAAGACAGAGACTGAGGTCAGTTCCTGCCTTGTCTCCATCTTCATTTCAGTTTTTTGTATATGAAACATTGCATGTCTGTGATGCTACATGCTCTATTACTATTAACACTGCAATTGTTGAATTGATCTATAAATTTCATTGTTGTTGCTGCTTGTGTTCTATTTACTGTGCCTTCATCAAATTTTTTTAATTTATAGCAAATTTCATTGCTTCTTCTGCTTGTCCTCTGCTTTGCATGTGTTTTTAATTTTTTTCTACTTGAAAACTTGCGTTTCTGTGATGCTTCTGTGTACTGTGTTACCCATGTTAATTTTATAGTAATTGTAGCTCAAAATCTATTTTATCTTCTGGGTCTCCATTGTATCTGTTTGCAGGACAAAGCTGCAGAACCGTGCTGGTTTGGACACCTAAAGAGATAGACTGAGGTAAGTTCCTGCCTTATCTCCATCTGCATTTTCAATTTTTTAGATGAAAAATTGCATGTCTGTGTACCTGCATGATCAATTACTGTGTGTTCTGCAATTGACAAATTCCATAGCTGTTGCTGATTGTCTTCTGTTTACTGTGCCTTCGTAATTTGTTTTGAATTTAAAAGAGTTTAATTGCTTCCATATACTGCTTGTCTGCTATTCTTTATTCTGGTTTCGTTTTTTATGTTTACTACCAGCTGACAGTGCTGCTGCTGGATTATTTGCTTACTGGAAACAATGTCATGCTTTGAAATTTCATTTATGTGTTGTTCTGCATGGTCTGATATGTTTGTTATGCACATTGATAGTGTTTCTGTTTGAGCAACTGTTGATGCCTTTACTGTGTGTGTGTTTATTGTAATCGTAATGAGTGCCCTGTTAGCATGGCATGTAGGATTATGTTTATTTCTACTTGTGCAGTCAAAATCAGAATTTTGAGTTTCTTTTTTTTTGTGTTTGCATGCTGCGAAAGAAAGCTGAGTTTCTTTGAATGTAGAAATAGATTATGTTCTGTTTGTTTTTTTCCCTCTGTTTTTAGCTTCCAAACAACATGATGGCAATGAAGTGTTGCTTGATAATTCAAAAATTATCTCATGGCTGAAACTTAGTTTTCTGAACAGTTGAAAGTAATGGGTTGCAATTACTTTTCATTACAAATTAACATGAACATTCTCATTCAAATACATGCATGGTTAATGTTTGTTGCTAACCACACAGCTTTTGTAAATGCTGAACATTGAGTGTTTTATTAGTGTTTAAGTCCACGGTTTACTGTTGCTGTTTTTTTGTAATTCATATCAGTTATTGATTTTAAACTTTTGTTAAATGTGTTAAAAGATATCATGGAAGGTCTTGAATCTTTTGATAAGGCTGCTTGGACAAAGGAAATGTTGCATGTATTTTGTGATATATGCATTAAGGCAATTGATATGGGAATGAGACCTAATACTCATTTCGATAAAACGGGGTGGAAATTTCTTATAACATCATTCAAAGAACAAACTGGCCATGCATTTACTAAAACACAGTTGAAAAACAAATGGGATGGATGCAAAAAGGATTGGAGGATATGGAATAAGCTGGTTTCTGAAACTGGTATTGGCTGGAATAGTGAGTTAGGCACAATCGCAGCTAGCGATGAGTGGTGGAAACAAAAAATTCAGGTACATTCTTTGTCATCCTAACAATTTCTTTTATTGTTGTCAAATTCCAACCCCAAAATTTTAGTATTTTGATCCTTCATTACTTGATTTAATTTATATGCAGGAAATTAGAGGAGCCAAAAAATTCAGACATGTTGGTATTGAGCCGTCTTTGAAGAATAAATTTGACCGAATGTATTCCAACGTTGTCGTAACTGGAGCGTATGCATGGGCTCCTTCATCAGGTGTACCTGCTGGTAGTGATGTTGATCCTGGTACAAGCAATGCCGACATTGCTCATGATGGTTTGGAAGAGGGCAGTGGTGATTCGGAGGAAGATGTGATTCCAGATTTCTAGACTGACATGGCTCGAATGGTTGGAGGGATAAATATGTCTAACAGCAGCAACACAATAAGCGGTGGCAAAAGAAAAGAACGAGATCATTATGATGTGCGAGGTAGAAAGAAGAAAACAGCTGGAATTGGTGTTCAGCTGCTGTCAAGGTGCAATCATCTACTTGAGAGTATGTCGACTAAGAGTGATTCGACTTCTTTGAATATGGATCGCGAAAGTTGTAGTATTCGCGAGGTGATGGATGAGCTGCACTCAATTCCTGGAGTTTCAATTGAAGATGAGTTTCATGACTTCGCTACGGAGTATCTCAGTTTAAGAAGGAAAAGAGAAATGTGGGCCAGTATGGGTGATAAGCAACAGAAGTTGAGATGGTTGCAACGAATGTATGCACGAACTAAACGTGCTTAGCTGACATGGTATGATTTAAGTTTCTTAACTATTAATCAATTAACTATGTTCAAGTGCTTTGGATATTTATACATGTTTATTTTTTTGTTGCAGAGTAATGGGATGCCGGTTTTTAAAAGAGTAGTTTCCATTTGCCGAAGTTTGTCCGAGACATTATATTATTCCACATTTCATGTAACGACATATGAGCATATCCATTTGCGGTAATTTATGTACTGTTATATTTATTAAACTGCTTTTCGGGAGTTAACAGACTTGTATGAGAAATTGCTGGTTGTAATGTTGTATTTTATCTAGGAATTACAATGTTCAATGGTTAATGTTAAATGGTTGACCCTTTAATGGAATTGGTTGTTAATTTACCTTCACTGTTTTGTTCCCTATATTTTTTTCTTTGCTGCCGTGAGGTTTGATGGGAATAATAATACATGCTGTTGGTGTTTCTTTCCTTGGCTGCATTTTTTCCATTAGGTAGCTATTGTGAGCTTGTGGTGTCTAAAAAGAAACCCCTTTTACAATTTACTGTTGCTGTTTTTTTCTTTGCTGCCGTGAGGTCTGATGGGACTAATAATACATGCTGCTGTGTTTCTTTCCTTAGCTGTTTTGTTCCATTGGATTAGCTACTTTGAGATTGACATGCTGCTGGTGATTCTTTCCTTGGCTGTAATTTTTTCCATTGGATTAACTACTGTGACATTGACATGCTGCTGGTGATTCTTTACTTGACAATATTTTTTTCCATTGGGGTAGCTACTGTGAACTTGTGATGTCTGAAAAGAAACCCCTTTTGCAGTTACTGTTGATGTTTTTTTCTTTGTTGCTGTGAGGTCTGAAGGGACTAATGCTGTTGGTGTTTCTTCCTTTTCTGAAAGCTTGGTCTTGCTGCTGGTTTTTAACTTTTAACTCTGTTTTTATTCCTTTTAACTCTGGTGTGAAAGACTACATGTCAGGATGGTGTACATAAATGAGCTGTAAAAGTAACATTATATGCTACTTTTACAGCATATACATACATGTGAATGTACTTATGTTGAAAGCTAAAAAATTGTAAAATAGACGTAAAGAGCATTGAAATTTTTCTATATAAAGATGAATGTTTGCATCATATTTTTCACTGAAGTAGCTTTCTTCATAACAAGCTTCTCAAACCTCTCAGCTGCATTTTATACAAGCAAGTAGAATATTCCTTTTTTGCTGGCTTTACAGGTATGGAAAAAACTTATGTCGCACCAACTCTTTGATAGTTTTTTTATTGAATGATATTTAATTATTTAAAGTTTTTTATTAACAACATATAATTTTTTTCTTGTTTACATGTAATTGAAGTTATGGATGATCCACGATTTAATGACATATTTAATGAAGATTTCGATGGTAATTATGATAATGTAATGAACCGCATTGTAGACCAAATTAATTATCCTAGTTGTGAAGGTAGTGGTGCTTCAGTTGATGGTGCCGGAGATGATAGTAATGGAAACGACTCCGACGACAATAATGACGATGATGACGACGACGACGTTGACGATGACAGTGATGTTGACGAAGCATTTATTATAAGGAGGCATTTTGATAGGAAAAAATTAATTATATGCACAGCTGGAGCTATAAACACGTATTATATTAATTATATGTATAAAGAACCATGTATGGTTTCCTATAACACAGGGATGCGTTGGTTGTCGGAGGTTTTAAGAGGTCATTGGAAACGAAGTGTTAACATGTTCAGGATGGACGCAACCACTTTGTTGAGTTTGTGCACCGAATTAGAAACGCACCATGGCTTAAAACCGTCAAGAAGAATGAGCGTTATTGAAAAGGTGACAATGTTTCTATTTACAATAGCAGTTGGGGCGTCAAATAGACAAGTGCAGGAAAGATTCCAGCATTCAGGTGAAACTATTAGTAGATGTTTTAAAGAAGTGCTTAAATCATTACGTTTGTTTGCTGTGGAAGTCATAAAACCAGTAGATCCACAATTTACGAGCACACCAAGAGAAATTGCTATGAATCCAAGATTTATGCCACATTTCAAGGTAAGATGAATTTTTTTTATAATTAACTAGTTTAATTAAGTTGTTCAGAGGAGTATGAAATATGTTATAAATATTTATGAGTATTATAAATGTTTTTGTGGCATGTAGAATTGTGTCGGTGCAATTGATGGAACACATGTTCGTGCCTGCATACCATCTGCAAATCAAATTCCATTTATTGGACGAAAAGGTGTACCAACACAAAATGTCATGGCTGCTTGTAGTTTCGACATGCAATTCATGTTCGTGTGGGCAGGATGGGAAGGCAGTGCACACGATACGCGTATTTTTCTTGAGGCTATTGACAGTAGCAATATCAAATTTCCAAAACCTCCGGAAGGTTGTGATTTTGACTAAATTGAAGATTTGGTAATTGAAGGAATGTAATTTTTTTCCAGTTTTGTTTAAAATTACATGTTATTTTTTGCAGACAAATACTATTTGGTTGATGCTGGATATCCAAACGAGTATGGGTATTTGGATCCCTATAAAGGCGAGATGTATCACTTCCAAGAATTTAGGCGTCGTGGACAACCAAATGGTCGGAAAGAAGTGTTTAATCGTGCACACTCGTCACTACGTAACGTGATCGAACGTTCTTTTGGGGTATGGAAACAGAGGTGGAAAATTTTGCAAAACATGCCTGCTTATCCATACAAGACACAAGTTGAGATTGTAGTTACATCAATGGCACTACATAACTATATTAGAAGGAGTTCGCAAGATGATGCAGTTTTTTCCGAGTATGATCACAACCCCAATTTAATTCCAGATGACTTTTTACCTGATATTGTTCAGGCTTCGGCCGTTCAAGGCTCACAGAGGCCTTCACGTATGGATTTTGTACGCGATGGAATTGCAAATAGTTTAATGGAACAATAAAGGAGTACATTAATGTATGAGGATTTTTCATTTTGTTATGTAATCATAATTACAAAACACCTATGTTTTGGAATTATATATATGCGTTTATCTATGTCCTTTTAATTAATTCAAATCAAATATAAAATACAAAGCATATTAACAAAAAACAAGAACATATTTTTTTTTAACCACAGTTTTACCAAACACAAAACTGCTTTTTTTTCTACCACAATTTCAACCATAATATTTTAACCAAACACAAGAAACTGCTTTTTTTAAAACCACAACTTCAACCACAGTTTTAACCAAACACCAGTTTTTTTAAAATCAACCTCACAAAAAGCACTTTTTATTAAACTGCTTTTTTTACACCACAACCACAAAAGCTACCGCAATACCAAACACGCCCTATAATTGCATGATTTATATGATGATATCTTTTGAATTATTAGAATTAAAAATCATGGTATCTTTTTAAATTATTAACATTGTTAAAATTATGTTAATTATTGACTTATTTATTTGATGATTTGATTTGTGATGGTTTGATATTTGTTTAATTTAAGTTTGATTTGGTTAAAATATTAGAATTTTTACTGGTATATTTCTAGATTTTTTTCTCAACATTCTAATGAAAAATTTTGATAGATTTTTTTTAATATATAATTTTTATATTTTTCAGCAAATATTTTAATAAACAATTTGTATGAGATATGTCTATTTATTTCTTCTTTAAAATGCCTATATTTTATATCATCTTAAATAAATATAAGGGTTTTTGGAGCATAAAAAATGACTTCTATAACATAAATTAACTATAAACTAAAAAAGAAAGGGGTTTTATTGTACATCTCCTCGCAAAATACTATTTATTAGAATAGTGCTTTGCTTTGTTTTTTTTTTCAATTAATTTTTTTGTTTTATTTTATTTTTTAATATTAGATTTTTTATTTATTTAGTTATCACACTTTTATGACACGGATTTCAGATTTGACGGGTTAACCTAGTTGACTCAGATTTGTTTTCTTTTTCTTAATTAGTTTTTTGTTCTTTCAGTTTCATCCTTTAATATTAATTTAATTGGGAATTAAACTTCATGATTTGTTTTGTTTACTTTTTATTAGATTATCTCAATCTCATGACTAGAGAATAATGCTTAACGGATTAACCCCAGTTAACTCGGGTTGTTTTTTGTGTCTTTTATTTAATTTTATCATTTAACATTGGATCGGTTGGGAATTGAGCTTCATAATCTATTTTGATTTGTTTTTTATGAGAATATCTTGGTTTTAAAATCAAGGTCACGAGTTTTGGTATTTTAATCCTGGTTAAATAAGGTCATTTTTTTTTATTTTTTTTCTAAGAGGTTATATTGGTCTCATTACTTGGGTCACGAGTCCTTCAACATTGGACTAACTTTTTATTGGGTTGTCCCTGTCTCATGATCCGGGTCGCGGGTTAATCTAATTGACTCATTTTTCTTTTTCTTTTTTTTTTAATTTACTTTTTTCCCCAATTTCATCAACGAATATTGTGTTTAATTGGAAATTAGACTTCATGATTTATTTTTGTTTATTTTTTATTAGGTTATCCTAGTCTCATGACTCGGTAATAATGCTTAACGGTTAACTCGGATTAACTTGACTTATTTTTTATATCATTTTTTTAATTAATTTTTTTATAAATTTCATTGTTCAACATTAGATTTGACAAAGATGATTGAGAATTTAGCTTTATAATTCATTTTGACTTTCTCTTTATGGTGTTATCTTAGTCTCAAGATCAAAGTCGTGGATTTAACAGGTTAACTCAGGTTAAATCAGGTCATTTTTTTTTTCAATAGGTTATCTCAGTTTAATGACTTAGGTTATGAGTTTGGTGGATTGACTCAGGTTGTTTATGTTTTTTTTAAAAAAAAAAATTTCATCATTCAATATTAAACTGGTTAGGGATTGAAATTTGTAATTTGTTTCGATTTTCTTTTCATGGGTTATCTCGGTCTTATGACCTAAGTTGCAAGTTTAACATGTTAACCCAAGTTATTTTTTTAGGTCCTTTTTTAATTGATTTTTTTTTCAATTTCATCCTTCAATACTGGGTTGATTAAGAATTAAGTTTAGGTTTAATAATTTATTTTGATTTACTTTTTATAGGGTTATCATAGTTTCATAACCTAAGTTATGAATTTGACATGTTAACCCGGGTTGTCCAAGATCAATACAGTATATCTTTATTTTAATATTAAGAAAAAATATCATCTTGAAATAATGTTTAGTCAAAATTTGTTTTCATAGGTTATATGAGTTGTTTTTGGACTAGTAAAATCAACTTGGTTATATTAGATAAACCCTCACATGAGTTTTTTTTGTTAGGAAAAAAACATTAACAACATTTAAATATTTTTTTTACGTTCAAGAAAAATTTAATTTGACCTGTAGTGTAGCGCGGGTCAATCATCTATTGATTTTTAAATTAAAGGCAAAATAGTTAAAATTAATAATTCAATTCATTTATATAAGTATTTTAAATAATATAATTATTATTTTACTTTAAATATAAAAATTATTAATCCAATTCAAATTTACTTATAAATTAAAATAAATCCAGAAAGCGAGATTTTACCCTAGAGAAGGTGTTAGTAATTACCATGAATCGAAAGAAAAAAAAAAAAGAGGCAGCAGCAAATACGATGGATCACCACTTCACCACACAAATTTAAATAAATAAATATAAAAAAGAGTGTGCATATACGACAGTACGCTAAACGTACAAATAAAATACTATCCTTCCTAACTACGAAGTCTAAAGTACAAGTTTACAACACCACACAGTTTTATCAGAGAGCTAAATATCTGTCGCCCACCGAATTACACCTCAATCTCCGTACCTCTCTCTCTCTCTCTCTCTCTGATATCGTCGCTGGCGTCGTTTCGTCGGTGAATCTGAAAGACCAAGAATCAGAAAGACAATAACAATGGAGGGAGACAAGTACTTGCAGGAATTCTTGGTTGAGACATCAATGTTCAACAGCATTGTTTTGGGTCATTTGTTACCGTCCAATTGGTGGGTCACTCTGCCTCATTTCTTGCAGACTTGGCTTCGTAACTACATTGCTGGAACTCTCCTTTACTTCATCTCTGGTTTCCTCTGGTGCTTCTATATTTATTACTTGAAACGCAACGTTTATGTCCCTAAAGGTAGAACACATTTTTTTTTTATTATGTTTTTCTTGATTTGAGATTGATTCTGTTCGGTTCTTGAATTTTTTTAATCTGGGTTTTTTTTGTTGACTTTTGGGCTCATAAGTTTTTCTACAGTTTGTTTTTTTTTGTACTTTGATCTAGTATAGATGTTAATTTGAAATCTAAGTTTGTTTTCTTAGTGTTTCTTGTTAATTAACAGATATGATTCAAAAACTCTTCTTTTGTGATGTTAATGCGTAATGAGATTGATCTAGTTATTGATTTTCAATCTGGGTCTTCCCTTTTCATTTTTCATTTTTTTTTTTCTTTCTGGATTGTTTTTTTACTTCTGAAGTCTTTCATGTTGAACATGAGATGATAGATTTGTGGCTGGCAGCTCTGATGTGTTGGTGTTTAATTGAACCATTCATTCTGTCAACTCTCAAGTGCGTGTCTAGTTGTAAAGTTTGAATCTTTTGTCTGCTTACGGTCCATATTCATGACATTAATATTCGCATACGTGCTTATGTATAGTATCTGCTTTGCTGTCAAGTTTGATTCTGGTATCATTTGTTCTCATTCTAAACTTTTTATGTGGATTTTGACTGGCTCTCAATTATGAGTTAATGTTTGTATCTGAGTTGGTTAATGCCATTCTTCTTTCTAATTATTGATTTTCTGTGCTACTTTGGATTTTCTTCCTTTTTTCCCACCTCCAGATCTGTAATCATTGAATTTGAGAATTCTCTTCCTTTTTGTCAATTTCTTACCTACATTGCTTGTTGTCCTTACTTTGCTTGTAACTACAATAACATGCTATACCTTTTTCTTGCCCCCCATGCTTACCTCTTTCAACTCTCTTGGAAATATGTAGAATGCGTCCTCTTTTTCTGCAAGTGATATCCACTGCAATTACTTCCTTTTTTTTTTTTTTTTGAGTTTCAAAAAGCCAAGTGATGTCCTGAAGCCCGAATGCCATGTAACATAACATTACTTCATGATTATGACAACAGAAGTTATGATGTGTAGAGAAGTTACCGCTTTTTATGTTTTTTTTTTTCTCTGTTCCTATTTGCTGAGAAATTACAACTTTTTTTCTTATTTTCTCACAGCATGCGTATATGCCTATTTAATAAGATTGATCCACCATTTCAATCAGCAAGCATGACTTTTAAAAGTTGCTGATTGATTTATTGGTGGAGTTTTCTTATGTAAGGTAGTGTTTGAATTTCATTTAGACTCTAGTATCATTCACTTGAGATGATGATTTGCCAGTTTACTTGTCAGGCCTAAGATTACACCTTTTTTTGATCTCTTGCAGATACCATACCTTCAAACAGAGCCATGCTCTTACAAATATATGTTGCTATGAAGGCTATGCCATGGTACACTCTTCTTCCAACAGTTTCTGAGTACATGATTGAAAATGGCTGGACAAAGTGTTTCTCTAGCATATCTGAAATTGGTTGGTTCGCCTACATCATATATTTTCCTATATATCTTGTTATTGTGGAGTTTGGGATTTACTGGATGCATAGAGAATTGCATGATATAAAACCTCTATACAAGTATCTTCATGCAACCCATCACATCTACAACAAACAGAACACTCTATCTCCATTTGCTGGTATGTTCTTAATACAGCTCTTTTATGTTCATTGTTTATGTTGTGATTAGTCAGTTGAGCATTTATAGCATTATTAGTGCAACGAAGATAAACTTTTGGCCCCTTTTTTATTAAGAACCTTGCTGATGGCAGGGAAATATAGTCATCAGGCCTTGCTTTCCACGTAGAATGTCCACTATATATAATTGTGGAAGTTGTCTTTTACCATAAAGTGGTAGACCATCAATTGGTGATTGTGAAAGACTGGACTCAGTGGTCTAAGGCTTATTATTTTTAATTTGTTATTAGGTCAATTCTACAATGCCTTAAAATTCCTTTACCCAAATCTGACCTTCTCGTGCAATATCTCATGTCATTTCCCAAGTGGTTCCTTGCCACTTTACAAGTGTTACCAAACATGGCATAGCCGGTAAGACCTTGACCAGATCTGAGGGACAGCTGGTGAACTTTGTTCTGGATATCATTTGTCACTGTTGAAATTTGGTAGTGACAACGAAGGAATGCCTTCCCTTGCAAATTACTGTCACATTACTTTGTTACAAGTTAAAAAGAAGAAGAAAGGTGACTGTTATAGAACTGCCTTCTTTGTTGCTGAATTTCGACAATAAGCAATCCATATCTGGCCAGAAGGTGACCTGATATGGTCCATTGGTACCAACTATGTGGACCTATTCGGTATGACTTGTGTAATAATTGCAGAATGAAGTTAAAAAAATTGTGGATGAAGTGCAGTGTTTTTGGAAAAGGCATACAGGGAAGGGCATTGTAGAATTTGCAGTGAAAATTGTTGTAGCTTCTTGGCTGAAAATCTTGAAAGTTTATCCAATTACTAAGAGAACTGGATTAGCTTATAATACAAGTTTGTTTTCTGCTAATGTTGACCGCTTACCTTTTTTTCTTTTGCTCTATTCACGTTTCGAAATGCACTTAATATGTGGCAAATTTCACAAAAACACCACACTGAATTCCAGAATTTGTTAATACCAGATCCCAATAAAGCTCACCTTGTTTGACCAAGTCACTCAATGTGTGGGACACGAATCCACATTGTATGATTTAGTTAATGAATGTTGGATGTAAGTTTCAAAACAGTAGTGTGAATGTAGAAGCCACCCACAAATAGAAGAGTGTAAGACCGCGGAACTATTGATGAATTTGAAGAAACTTTGTTGATAATTGCAGCAACATCAGGTGGCCTCTACATTAGAGGTAGACACTACGTTTATGGGACTTTTATCTTACACATTCGCTGACTTAGTGGGTTTTTTTCTTGCACTTTCCGTGATTTGGTATTTCTGAATTTTAGAATTCAATGTGGTGCTTTTGAGGAATTCAGTGAAAAAATTGTCAAAAACACGTTAAACTCTGACCTTTCCCTGCAGGGGAAAGGTATTGTAGACTTTGCATTTAGGCATTGCTTTTTGAACCAAGTCATCTTTAATTGTTTACCTTTACAAGGATCACTTATTGGAAGTTATTGGCCTATTTCAGGTTTGGCATTTCACCCAGTTGACGGGATTCTACAAGCTGTACCACATGTTATAGCTCTGTTTCTTGTGCCAACCCATTTTAGATCGCACGTAGCCCTCTTATTCATCGAGGCTATATGGACAGCAAACATCCATGATTGCATCCATGCCAACCTATGGCCCGTGATGGGTGCTGGGTACCACACCATTCACCATACCACATACAAGCATAATTACGGCCATTATACTATATGGATGGATTGGATGCTGGGAACCCTTCGTGACCCAGAGGATGATTCATGCCAGAGAGCGCAGAAGGTGCAATGACGCCCTTGCTTGTCTTCGCCAAGCTGCTCGTGCAATTCCCTGTAGTTTGTTGGGTAGACTTGCGTTTTGGTTGGACTGCATGTAATGCATGTGGCCTTTGCATATATTTATTTCTTTTTTATGATTTGTTGTTTCCGTGGGCTCAAAAGGGGACAATGTTTGAGAGCTCAAGGATGTTTTCTGCTTGCTTAACTTGCAATTTAGCCACAAGCTCTGTAAGCCAATGTTTAGTGTGTCTTTGTTAACGCGGCTCTGTATGATGTTGCTGTTTGGTGTGGCCACAAAATAGTTAGTCTTTGGAACCAAGCTAGTTTTCTTTTTTCTTGAAGAAAGCAACAAGAGATCCAAAAATCGGGGTGTTTGTCTTTCATGGCAGATTTGTCTTTGAAGGGCAACCAACAGTGGCGCCGAACAGATCTTCAGCAGCAACTTTTATGGTGCAACCGTGGGCATGCATGCATGTGCTTGAAATACTATAATTCTATATGGTTTGGATAAACCAATGCATCACAACCGAAATGCTTTTTAGACTTGGACTGGCCATTGGCTGTCCATCCCCACAACACAGCCTTCTTCTTATCCAGTTGGCATGCCACGTATGGAATTCTGTTCTGTATTTTGCTTTGTTATAAAGAAACGTTATTTTTTTGTTTTTAATTATTATACTCTATTCTTAAAGAGATCATACTGTTGAATCGCATGGTGAATGTCTGATTTTATTCCTGGTGAGCAGGCTTGAGTTTAGGGGAAGGAAGGAATTTTTAATGAGACATATTAGTAATTACATTAAAGGGGTTAATTGATATATATTTTTTGTGTTTATAGTGTAATTATTAAATGACCCTTAGAAAAAAAAAATTTCCTTAGTTCAAGGGACATTTCAGGTTTTTCATCTTTTTTTCTTACAACTCAATTACTTAAATGCTCCTAAAAAATAAGGATGGAAGGGCACTTTAGATATTTTGCTACATTTTTCTTTGTAATTCTCATGGGTGTATTTGTTAAGCACGCTCCATCAAGTGGGTGTCGTCCATGCTCTTCAAGTGCAGTATGCAGTACGAAGACAACACTGAACGCAACCTTTTAAGGCGGTGTTTGATGCACCTCACCACCCCTATCGTAGTGGTGAGGTGTGTGTTTGCATCTGACACGCAAGGAGTTCCGATTATAAGATTTTTCCTCCCTCAATCTTTCATCTCCTTCTAGAAAAATGTGTTGATCATTGCAAAAAAAAAAAAAAAAACAAAACAAAAACAAAAAGAAAACAAAAAAAGTTAGGCTATTTGTTTGTTATGTTAAATTAGGTTCTCATTCTTTTGATTGCAATATATTTGGTTTCGAATGATTTATTGAGTTAATTTTATTTTTCAATTTAATCCATTGACACTTGATTTATAAATTAGATTTGGTTCTCATTCTTTTAATTACATTGTATTTGGAATTCAACAATTTATCGAGTTAATTTTCTTTTCAATTTCATCCATTTACATTTAATTTTTATAATAGATTTGGTCCTCATTATTTTAATTGTGATGTATTTAGTTTTAAATTCTTTATTGAATTATTTTATCTTTCAATTTCATCAATTGACATTTGATTTTTATATTAGATATGGTTTTCATTCTTTTGATTGTTATTTTTTGTTGTTCTTATCCTTTATATAATTGAAATTGTTATTCAATTTTATCTCTTATGATTTAATTTTATTTTCTTTTTGTGTCAAATTTGGTTCTCTTTCTTTTCAAATCTATATTTTTTAAATAACATTTTTTAAAAAAACATTTCAAGTTTATCCTTGATTATTTTGGTTGGTCGGGAATTTTACATTGTTATTTTTTCATTTTTTTTTATGTTGTGATCCGGCCTTATAATTCGTGTCACAAGTTCTGAAGGTTAAACTTGGTTAACTTCAATTATTTTTAATTATTTTTTTTGTCCCTCAACATTTAATTTCATTTGATTTTTTTATCCAGTTTTTGTCCTCATTCTTTCAATTACTTTTCTTAATCTTTTTCTTAGTTTATTTATTTCAATTTAGCCTATAATTATTTTCTTTTATTTTTTATACCATATTTGGTTTGCATTATTTGAGTTTTAAATTGTTTTACAGTAAGATATTTTACTTTATTATTTTTTCTTAGTTGCCTTCCAATAAAACAATCCTTTATTGAATTTGTTTTTTTAAATTTATCATTTGACATTTGTTTATTAAACATTTAGCTTCATTGTTTGTTGCTTTTTTTTTTTGTGCTAAGTTATCATGATCTCATATCCCGAGTAATAGGTTAGTCAAATTAAACATGGTTACCTTAGATTTTTTTTTTCCAGTTTTTTTATGAAATTGATTTTTTTTTACAATTTCATACTCTGACATGAAATTATTGGTCCTTGAGCTATGTGATTTTTTTCACTTTTTTTCTATTGGGTTATCCTGAGTATGTGTTAGTCACCCGAGTTAGCTTGCATTTTCTTACTCAATGTTTTTTTTTTTTTTATTTAACTTCAATTGTTTTTGCTAGGTTCTTCTTTTGTAAGTTTATTTTTTATCCTGATCTCATGTTACAAGTGGTGAGTTAGTCGAGTTAACTCGGGTTGACTTGTTTTTTTCCCTAATTTTATTTTTATTTTTTTGAATTTCATCATTTTGCATTAAATCATTTGCCTTTGAGCTTTGTCATTTTTCACTTCTCTTTCTGTTTTGTTATTTCAATAGCGGGTTGATCAAGTTAATCTAGGTCAGCTTGCATTTCCTTTCGCAATGTTTTTTTCTTCTTTAACTTTGGTCGTTTTTGTTAGGTACTTCTTTTGAAAGTCTAATTTTTTTATCATGATCTCATGTTGTTGGTGGCGTATTAGTTGAGTTAACCCGAATTTACACTTTTTTTTCCTTGATTTTTCCTTGATTTGTTTTTTTTTTAATTTTATCATTTTGCATAAAAGTATTTGCTGCTTTGTCATTTTTTCACTTTTATTTCTTTTTAGTTATTTTGAGTGCAGGTTGGTAAAGTTAGCTTGAGCTGGCTTAGGGTTTTTTTGATGTTTTTTTTTTAACTTTATTTTACTAGGTTCTTCTTTTGAAATTCTTTTTTTTTTTTTTAATCTTGATCTCATATCATGATTTGTGGGTTTGCTAAGTTACCCCGAGTTGACTAGGGTTTTTGTTTTTGGCATTATATTTTTTGAATTTTTTTTTGTTTTAATATTTGACATTAGGTTATTAGACCTTGAACTTTGCAATTTCTTTTTGCTTCTTTCTACGAGTTTTTCCAGTCTCATATTTTGAGTCATGTTTTAGTTAATTTAACCCGAGTTGTCTTGGATTATCGGAACTTGAATATTACTTTTTAGCATTTAAAAACGTTTGGCCCGATCCACAACATAGTGTGGGCCACCTATCCAATTAGTTCTATTTTTTTACATCTCAAGATGCTTATAAATCAAATCTAGAAAATACATTTCACTGGTTTCTGACCGATGCAGTATCATGTTTTCTTTCTCCAACAATTTAAAGAACCAGCACTCCATAACTATACACATCAGACTTGTATGAAACTCCTCCAAAGTTTCTGCATAAAACTTCTGGTGTGATGTATCCAACAGTCCCTCTTGCAACCACCCTCCATCGAAACCTTACTTTTCCCTGCTCTTGCATAGTTTTGAGAGACCAAAATCAGAAATCTTTGGACAAAAACCTTCACTGAGAAGAACTCTGTTGATTTCCAATAGCAAGTCATACGGTACTTTAATTTCCAAAGGATGGTCTGTAGGTTGAGATCCTTGACCACATATAAACTTATCTAGACATCCATTAGGCATGTATTCATAGATCGAAGCTCTTTTAGTCCTATCATAACAAATTATACCCCATAAGAGTAACTATGTTTACATGGGAAGTTCTACTAATGCATGCAACATCATTAATAAATTCCTGTCCTCCAGCTTTTGATTTATTTAGAACTTTTGACTGCCACAAGAGAATCAACTGGCAACTTCCCCTTATAAACACCACCACATCCTCCTTGACCAAATTTTCCGTTGAATGAGTCGGTCATTTTCTTGAATTCTGAATATGAATATCTCTTTGGAGTAAGAGATTGATAATTCACCATGAATGCCTCAATCTTTTGATTGTCCTTTGTATTCTTCCACCACCAGAGAGTCATTGGCTTGGTCGTAGATAATCCATCCATCGTATCACAACTATATAGACTCCTAATATCACTGCCACAGTAGCTGGTATGACTGTAAAAAAGATGATGGGAGAACCTCATGACAGATAATCAACGATTATTAAAGGGAAGGGATGTAATGTCAATATAATTTTTTTAATTAAGTCTTCAAATAACTGTAGAAATCGTCCTTAATTCAGAACCTAATCCATTAAAGAGTTGCTAAACACTTTCTTAATACATATTTGCCCATGTTGCTTAACCAAACACTAACATTGTTTAAAACAAAAAAATTTCCTGATCGAAGTAGGAAAAAAAATTCGAGCACACAAAGCTTTCCTTGTACACTACGGATAAGTCAGCCGAAAAAGGTAATGCACATACATTAGAGAGAGAGAGATTTCCAATACTTGTAAGAAAACCAGCAACCTAAACAGGAAACCCAGAGGAGGTCTGTCCGTACGAAAGACTGATTTCTTTCACATTCCATGCAAGAGAGGGATAAAAGAGCACAAGACGTTCACTATATTTTGTTGTGCTGCTTTGTTGTGAAGAAAGGTCTGCCTAATTGCCACCAATTTGCTGGCAAGTGGAACGTCTTGGTGCGTCAAGCCTTGTTTAAACCAAGAACAGATCAGTTATGGCCACTTGCTTAGTCCTTTTACGTCTTCTTTTCTCGCTTCTTGTTATTTGGGGTAAGTTTCTTTCTTGTTTTAACTATTTTTTTTTGCCTGCATTGTTCTGTTTGGTTTCCTGGAAAAGTACTGAAAGAAAATAAAAGAAAAACTTAAACTTGTGGGTTACCTAATTGAGTAGTATAATTCTTTGGCTTGATTGGGCTGTTTTTTTTTTTTTTTTTTTTACTGAGCATATTGTTTTACTTTTACACTGTATTTTATTCAAGCATGAAAACACAGAGGTTTTCTAATTTCAATTTCGTGATAAAATTAGTGGGATTACGTGCTACTTCTTTGTTTTTGTATTTGGATTACTTTTTTTTTTTTTTTTGTATTTCTTCTCTTGATTGTGTTCTTATTATGAATTGGGATTTAGAATTTTAGTGAAACTGAAGCTTAATGTCAATTATGATGAATTGATGATATCATGATAGTTATTTTTACTCTATATATTTTCAGAAAAAGTTTCCTTTTCTGTGTCCTGAGATTTTCTTAAAAAATATTCATTCTTTTCTGTTAATTTTTGAACCAAAGATTTTTATTTTCTTTTTGTTATGATATTTGATGATTCTTGTGCTTATTCCTCTCTTTTTTTGCTGCACCTTTCTTGATTTTAGTTTTGTTCACATAATTACAAACTCTGTTTGTCACTCTTTTCTCAGGTTCAGCTGTCCAAATCCATGGCGTTGAACTTGGGATTAACTATGGTCAGATTGCCAACGATCTCCCATCACCCACTCTAGCAGCTGTGCTGCTTCAATCTCTCAATGTCCATAGGGTAAAACTATTTGATGCTGATCTCAATGTCCTAATTGCCTTTTCCAATTCTAATATTGAGCTCATTATTGGACTTGGCAATGAGGACATTCAAAAAATGACTGTTCCCACAGAAGCTGAAAATTGGATTCAACAGAATGTTCAGCCCCATATCCCTCAAACCAAAATCACTTGCATCGCTGTCGGAAACGAGGTCTTCAGCAGTAATGATGCCCAGTTAATGTTCAACCTTCTCCCAGCAATGAAAATGATTCATAAAACTCTTGTGAATCTTGGATTAGATAAACAAGTGATGATCACTACTCCACATTCTTTTAACATCTTGGAAAATTCCTATCCTCCTTCATGTGGCACTTTTCGAGAAGATCTTGCTGAATACATCAAGCCTTTATTGAGTTTTCTTTCTCAAATCAAGTCGCCTTTCTTTATCAATGCGTATCCATTTTTTGCATACAAGGCTGACCCGACTCAGATTTCTCTGGACTATGTACTTTTCCAGCCTAACAAAGGGATGAAAGATCCAACTACTAATTTGCTTTATGATAACATGTTGTATGCTCAAGTAGATGCCGTGTATTCAGCAATGGGGCACACGGATATTGAAGTTAAGATTTCAGAAACAGGCTGGCCATCGAAGGGTGACCCTGATGAGGTGGGATCAACACCAGAAAATGCAAGGCTATATCATAGTAATTTGATCAAAAGAATTCAGGAGAAGCAAGGTACACCGGCAAAACCATCAGTCCCGATAGAAGTATATGTTTCCGCACTCTTTAACGAGGATTTAAAAACTGGTCCAACATCTGAAAGGAACTATGGACTCTTCTATCCTGATTGTTCCCCAGTTTATAATATTGGATTGCAGGATCATTTTCCTACTAATGGAGTAGTTTATTCTTCAGCAGTATCCAATATAAATGTAAGTCACATTTTCTCTCATCATTACTAACTAGTGTTTTGGTTGAAGTATAATTAAAGCTGAATTGCATTTTGAATGATTCTGCAGGCATTGTCTGTCTTTAGCTTGCTGATCTTTGTTATGGCGTACGTAATCCTTGTTTAGGACCATATCGGAGAATGGGGGGGGAGATCAACAACAAAAGCATATATAATGGTGGATAATTAACAGCTAATTACTGCTGTTAGGCTTCTTTTTTATATATAATTATAAGTAATTGTAGCATCTTCAACACTCCTTATATAATCATTTGCTTATTTGCTTGGTTTATTTATTATTTTTAAAAAATATGATATTTCATCCTTTGCCTTAAATAATTTTTTATGAACTTTTCTTTCTTTTTATATTTTTTAATTAAGATTCTGTATGTTAGTTGGTTAACGTAATATAAAAATAAAGAATATATACACCCATATTCAATTAAATACTTAGTCCCATACCAAAGGAGTATTTTATTAATTTATTTGACTTTAGTAATTTATCATGTCTTATGTCCACATAATATTTCACCATGTTATTCCATTAAGAATAGTAGAATATGTATGTCTCAAAATAAAAATTAGATGCAAAAGGAAAGAAAGTTTAAAATATGGAGCACATTAAAAAATAAAGAAAAAGAATATAAACCATGTTATGAATCTTTTAATTTGATGAGTCAAGAACTACATCACGTTCGTAGGGTCAACATTTGTTGATTTTATCAAATACATTGTAGGTAGTATAACATTTGATTTCATCAGCCCAGCCCAAAATGACTGGGCCGGGTCCGGCCAGTAAAAAAAAATCTCAAAAAACATTTGGGAAAATTTGTGATTTCCCCGCATATTTTTTTTACTGCTTAATGTTGGTTTGTATTTTCATACTATAAAGATACAAATCCGGTATTAAAATACCCGGTTTTCATCAAAACATTGAAAAAATAAAAAAAATATGTTTTTGTTTTCATGCATATGGCCAAGTCTCAAAAAATCATATTGTATTTCCGTATAATAAAAATAATTTTAGCATGCATTTTGACTTTAATAACCAATTTATTAAAGTCATGAGAACTAAGTCAATATCTCAAAAACTTTAAAAAAATCATTTTATTTTCTTTTAATATTAAGGATTACGCGCTTATACGTAAGACGTAGTCTCGATATTAAAAAGATAGTTTTATATTGACTTTAGAAAGGTTAAGTTTAACCCGATAAGATAAGGACCACCTTACTGAGAATGACTTTTCTTAAACCGTAGACATATCAACAAATAGAAATATAATGAAACCTTAGCATATATCAGACAATAAAACAATGCAACTTACCTTAGGTAAGGCTTATTTGGGGTGCTAATATCTTCTCTTTACGCAACCAGTCTCCGTACCCGATCTCTGAAACCAATTAGGGTTCCTAATGACCAAAATATTAGGTGGCGACTTTCCTTCTATCTTTTCACTGAAAAAGACAAGGATTTCTTATCTGTCTATATTTGCCAGATAATTAAAATATACTTGAGAATAAATGATTGCCACGACGCTGCACAAGTGCAAAACAATAAACTTGACCATTAAAAACAAAGAGGGGCATTAGTGTTGATATTGAGACAGGAATCTAATCTAGGATATAGGACAAATAATTACATTAGAAAGTACAAATTATAAAAGAAATTAAAACACTAGGGGTTTTGAACATCCTGTTGACTGCATTATTCATTCATACAACGTTTTTTTTTTTAATTTTGATTATTAAACTTTATTTTCTTACAACTTTATCATTCCAAGTTATATTAGCATTGTTAAATTAAAAATCAATATTACAAGAAAAAATCTTAGATATTAGTTATAAGATTAAAAAAAAAAGGACAAAAAAAAAGAACCCACTAATCAAAAAGCATGGAAAATGGAGCTGAAAAAAAGGTTATAGTTACGAATATGATGAACCAAGACATGGTTGAGAAGAAATGGGATTACATTTTCACAGAGAAGGAGGCAAGAAAACATTTCTGTGTTGGAGTGCTAATGGCCACTATTTCACTTTACATTACGTCAGAAATGGTTTATAATTTACTATTTACAATTACATTACATTAGTACACTTTGTCATAACTCATCTCTGGATTATTCCTCTAAATTTATTTTTTTTTATTTTTAAAATAATAAATAATAATAGTAAGGAGACTGGTGATAAAAAAAAGCTGGCTAAAAAAGGATTTCAGATATGTACAAAATTAAGCTGTAATTTTGGACAAAATCGGAAGCCTGATTGTACCCTGTTGTGCCCAAAACTTGAGAGACAATGCAGATTTAATGTCAAATAAAATGATTATTGGACAAATCTGCATAAAACTTTAGTCTAATGACATAATTAGATTTTTAATAGGCCAATTTGATTTAATCATGGGATAAATTAAAAGTTTATTTATGTTTAAGAATTAATTTGGATCAAATTAAAGGATTTAATTAGGTGCAAGGACTTAATTATACTTTAAATGAGTTAAATTAATTTTGTTAGGGACTTAAATGATGAAAAAATAAGTTTGGAAACACAATTTGAGCTTAATAGAGAATTTTAGAGGACCAAATGTAATTTTTACAAAGTCAATTGGTTCAAATCAGGGGTAAAATCGCAAGAAAATCAAAGTTTTGGGATCAATTAAGGGCTAAATTGAAGAATTTTGCAGTCAATGACCATTTTGAAAAGGCACCGAACTCTAGGGATAAAATTGAATGAAATCAGGGGTGAAATTGAAGAGATTTGAAAGTTTAATGGTCAATTAGGGGCTAAATTAAAGAAATATAAGACCAATGACTAATATGAAAAAGGATCTAGTATTCGAGGTTGATATTGAAGTTCGGCAGGGATAAAATTGCCTAAAATTAAAAGTTTGAAGTCAATCAGAGGTGTAATTGAGAGAAATCATAAATCGAAGGATAAAATTGAACTTTACCAAAACGACATTGTCTTGGTGAAGTTAATCTTCTTCATCATTTTTGCCTGAAAATACTATTGAGGGGGGCTACTTTTTAGGGGCATTTAATGCTTAATCTCTCCATCAAATTTGACAAAACTTGCACGAAAATGATGGTCTGACATTTGACTACACCTCGATATGGTCCTTTCTGGCCGATTGACACCACAGCAACCATGGTGCCGGCCCAAAAAGACCAACTCAGGCAGCCTTTAACTGTCAAATTTGACAGTTCATGATGGTCACTTTGAGCCAATGGTTGGGATCATTCCGGTTCGAATCAAATGCCAAGATTTGTCCCTAAAAGAGACAAAATGTTCCTCTTCCACCCCCTATAAATAAGGGTGGATTCCAATCAATGAGCACCAAGAAATCAATATGACAAGTTGGCAAAAAATCATCTCTTGCCCATTTTTTTCTGCAATTTTATTCTCTTTGTCGTGATCTCAGCCACTTTGCCTCCTCCTTTGTTGTGTCCTCAACCACTACAATCTCAACACTACCTAGAGTCGCCGACACGACCACCAGCCATCCACCCTAACATCAAGAGTGGCCACTGCAAACTCCTTCCTCTCCACCACAAACTTTCTTCCAGTAACCAGCTCTACCACAAGTCGTTGGCGTCTCCACCCACATATAGCTTTACCATCAGTCGATAGCAGGACCAACTGACCTCTCCTTCCACGCAAGGTAATCCCCTTCTCTCTTCTTTTCCTTCTTCTTTTCCCTACTAACATCAGCCATGCATGCAGAACGAAAATTCATTTTGCATACAGGAGACAAATTAATTAACTTATAAGCTGGGTTGGACCCATCTTAACCCAGCCAATACAGCTTGGTCGGGTCTAGCACAACCCAAAAAAACAAAAGAAGAGGGAAGGATGTTGGGCTGACAGTCAGCCCAACCCGACTAAGTCGGGCTAGACCTGTCCTAGCCTAGTCCAGATGGCTGGGCCGGGTCCAACCCTATATATAAAATAATAAAATAATATATAAAAAAAACTTCAAATTTTTCAAATGGTATTTTAAAAATATTTGTGGTCTCTCGCATGTTTTTCCAACAATTTTGGATGATATTGGGTTGTATATTTACACTGTAAGATACAGATCTGGTATTAAAAATATTTGGTTTCCTCCGAAACTTCAAAAAAATAAGAAATAAATCAAAAAATTTAAAAATAAAATTTCATTGCAAAAAACAAAAAAAAAATTTGTTTTCGTGCATACGTCCAAATCCTAAAAGTTTTTCATGCATACTTTTTAAAAACAGAGTCGTTTTTATCATAATTTAAAAATGAAAAATAGATATCATAACCAGTTTATAATTATTCGTTAGGGTTTGGCCAAAATATCAAAAACCCTTCACCAATCATTTTGTTCACTTTATATTTAAAGTGTTAGGGTTTAGCTGTAGACTTTAATATTTTAGGATGTAAAATTACATAGTAGAGTATACTTTCATGTATTAAAGATACAAAGAAATAAATGTGATACTAAAATTTAAATCTTAAAATGGTTAGGATTTAACCCGATAAGGTAGAAACTTTCTCATGAATTAAGGGAGATTTACCTTGAACCTTAGCTAAGACCAATAGACACAAATGCGACTTAGAATAACAATCAAACAACAATACAGCTTACCTTAGGTAGGGTGTACTAGGGGTGATGCATTTTTCTCTTGCACAACCAGTCCCTTACTCGGACTCTCACTGACCAAAGGTTTTCTGATAATCATAGTATTAGGTGGCGACTCCTGAACTTTATAATCATAATCTTATCCCCAAACCCTTTTTTCACCACACTCTCAGAAGGCAAATGTTGTCTTTTTCAACGCCGCGCGCACGAGCCATGACACACTTTGCAATAAGATACTAAAAGTCCACTCATATATAGAACTAAAAGATACTAAAATGCTTACCAAATATGTAACTTGGTCTAAAAAGAAAAACAACCTAGAGCCTAGAGCATGTCACCTTGCTCCGTTAATTTTGTCTTGGTATTGATCCTGGAGCAGTTTGGATTTTGGAATACAACCTCAATCCTAAAGGTTATCTAGTTTTATTACAAGATGATCTAAAATATCAAAACTATAATCCTTTCATTTTCCAACTATAGTTCTCCTATTCCATGCAAAGTTTCATAGGCTAGAATCCTAATGGCTCAAAATACTTTCATTATGGAAGGAGTCCTTTTAAAATGATGCAGAGATTTTTTCTGAACATGCAACTTAATATGTTAATGGATATAATTTTCAATTTGATCATTGGATTGTACTGAAAAATTGATAGAAGATTCCTTAGGCTTGTTTCTATAGGATTAAAATTTTATAGCAATCAAAAATCGAGAAGATCTTTTGATAATTCCCAGAGAAGCTATTGTTGGAGATTTGCTATATTTTTCTATTTTATTTAGAACTTTTTTATTATTTGAAAGGAATGGGGAATGAAAAGCCATGATTAGAAATATGCCTTATGACAGTGACTTTTAATTTAAACTTATGTATGTCGTGATGGCAATGGCTAGAAAGTGTTCAAAGGCACGAGCTGCAAGTAATGAGAAGAATTGATGAATATGGATGATATAAAACATAAACCAAAACTATCGTATTGAATTGATGAGTACATGGTTGATGTACAGTGCATGTTATAAGTGTTGAGATAAATTAATGATTGTCTGGTGCAGGTAACATATAGGTCTCAAACAATGAAATGGGTCATTGAATACAGTCCATGTAAATTCCAAGCAGTGATTATTCAAATAAATCTATGAATATACAACAACTTAAGGCATGAAATGATGACCATTAAAATGAATAAACAATCATGGTTGACGTAAACCACAAGCTCTAAGATTATGAGAATAAATCAATGAAGTTATAGTGGATGTAAAGCATGCATTATGAATATTGAAATAAATGGGTGAATACAGTAGATGTAAGGTATGAATTTTGAGTTCCAAAATGACTCGGGGGTCCAAGTGATACATGTAAAATAATGGGCTATGATAATTATTGAATCGGGTAAATCAATATGGTTATTATAAAGTAAAATCCATGATTAAGATAAAGGTGAGGTATTGAATTGGATAAATGAATGTGGTTATTCTAAGACATAAACGGATTGATGAATCTAGAAGTTGAATTAAAGTATGGGTAAAGGAAATTGGATATTGGAGCAATGGATCTCTAATCAAATTAAAACATAAGTTATAGGTATGGTATGAGATTAATGAATCCCTAACCGGATTGAAGCACTAGATATGATTATTGGAATAGATTAATGAATGCAAAATTGATATAAACCATAAGTTAGGAGTATGGAAATAAATTAACATGTTTCATTAAAAACATGAGTTGTTGTTTTTAAAATGAGACAATGTATCGGCTAATTTAAAGCATGATTTATGATTATCTGAAAAGAATTATTCAATACATATTTAACTCAGAAATTACTTATTTGGAAATCCTATTAATTATTTCTATAATGGTATGATTAAACTCATAAATTACTTCATCATTTCCCTTCTTTATTCTGGCATTCAATTTTGAATTGACATCTTCTATAGCTTTGGTTATCTCTTTATAGGATTCTCTACTTAAGTTTTTGCAACTTTCCTACCTCATGTTGTAAACTTCTCTCAACATTGTCTTTGTCTTGACAATTGACTCTAAAATGACATGAGTTAATCTCTTATTCATTGTCATAACCGCATTATAATATCCTTAATTATTTTTATTTTTAGCTTATGTTTTTCCTCATTTTTTAAAAAACAAATCATATATCTCTCTTCAAGTATTTTATTAGCTTCTTCCACCTTACGTTCAAATATTATATCTCTCTCTTCATTACTCATAAATTTGTGTTATTCTTGATCTTATTATAATTGCGCAGTGGAAATCCTTGATAGGTGAACATAGATTGATATTTTTGGATTTTCTTGCTATGGAAACTATTGCCTAGTGGTTACAAGCATATCATTACAAATATATTGGTTATCAGCCTACTGGTTGCAACTTATTGGTTACAAGCAGGGGCCCGGGTCCCCCCTCAAAACATTTTAATTTTTTTCATTACCCAGAGGTCAAGGTGGAACTTATTACAGTGACTTTACTTTTGATTTTCAATTTACTCGTCACCCTACGTGAAAAGAAAAAAAAATTATAAATACATTACTTTATGAAATAAAAAACAGAGTTATAAAGCTATTAATTTATCCTAATATAAATCCTGCAACCAATCATACAGAAAAATAATTTCTATAAAAAAATTGAAGCAGAGCCACCAATTAATTTATTTTTCATCAAACAAAATAAGGTAATTTAAATTTAAAGTCTATTTTTGTTTTGTTTTGAGAAGTTTGTTAATAATTTAATGATGTTTTTTTTTATATAATTATACCATTTTCGCTCTTTTTTTTCTCAGATATGCTAATTCTACCAATTATTTTTTGAATTCTTGTTATAGTGATTTTTTTTCTAATTAATTAGATATATTTTATTGGTTTTTTTTTATTATGCTTGGATTTTTTGTTATGTTTTATTTTTAGCAGAGCCACCAAAAATTTTAGATTGAACCATAAACAAAATAAGAAGAATTGATTCCTTTTTTTTGAAAAAAAAAGAAAAAATATTGATGACTCACAGCCTAGTAAACCAACTCCAATGTGTAATGTTGAAGTTATGGTTGAGCAGCCCCAATGTGCTTCAGATTACAATGTGCTTCAGATTACAAAGAACTTGTGTTGATTAGTGAGCATCCTCTTACCAGAATCGACATTGCTCATTTAATTAGAGATCCAAGCAATCGTCCTCAAATTTGAAAATACCCGGTGAATCAACAAGATGAAATTCGAAGGACATACATAAATCTGGGGCCATATCAACCTTTGATGTCTGAATTAATATCCACTGACTGGTAAAAAGCATCCTCATCGATTTCAGTCTTATTGGTTCAAAAGTTATCCGTGGCTTGAATATTCGGAGAAAAATACTGCATTTTGTTTTCCTTTCTATTTATTTCCAAGTAAACCATCTGGAAAGCCAGGAGCAGACACGTTTACTGTTAAAAGATTTAATTGTTGGAAGAAAGTTAATGATGGGGAACGATGTGCTTTTTTTACACTTCCTGTTTCGACAGCAACTGCTGAACGAGCTTTTTCAACGATAAAGATTGTTTAAATAAGACTTCGCAATCGGATAGAGTATGATTTTTTTGCAAATTATTTGATTGTCTATATAGAAAAAGAGATTGCTGAAAAATTCACAATTGATATGATAATTGGATGGAGGATGAAGATTAGTATTGCTCCAAACCTTTTACCTTATACAAATGTCATTATATGTTTGTAGTAAGTTATTTGAATAAAACTAAATCATGCAGATTTTGTTTTACAACTCATGTATAATAAATTAAAATAAATATTATATCTTATTATATTAATTTTGGCTCCCTCTAACAAATAATCATAGCTCCGCCCTTGGTTACAAGCATACTAATTATCAATCTACTTGATAAACAGATTTTGTAGATCTTGTGAACTTAATTGAATTGCAAAGAAAATATTGTTGAATTATCCTTGTTATCTTGTTTTTTTTCCTTGTGCCTTGCTTTAAATAGGAAAAACATGAATAATCGCTTGTTAACTTTTCACTTTCTCCATTTCATCTTTATTTTTAGAACATTATATTATGTGGGCTTCTTATGCCCATGTTACTACCGTCTGACCAAAACTGCTCAAATCCATTAACTTTGTATATTATTACGTGTTTGAGGTGACCTGTCACCTATGTAAATCTGGATTGTATTAAATATGGTCTGCAATCATGTTTGTCATGTTTTTCATGGCCCAAACTTCATAACTCTCTGGTGAATTTCAATGTATAACAATAAGACAATAGCATGATTGTGATCTCCGGATCTTGTCTACGGTAATCAAGCTAGAACCCTGGATAGCCACAGTAATCATACATGATGGATCCCCAGAAAGGATAGTTGATACCTTTAATATTTCCACAATCAAATGAGTCGTGCAGCTCAGATATCGCTCATCATCATTGGCAAAGGCAGATGATGGAGCATTGACGAAGATTATTATCAGAAATATGATGAGCCAAGACATGGTAGGAAAGAGATGGTGTTGCATTTTCAGAGATGGAAAGAGGCTACAGTGACAATCTGCAGGTGTTCGAGCAAATTGGGCATGATTTTTTTTCAGTACAATACCGTTCTCAAATCCCACTCGTTAATAGTACTGTTGAAAAGTAAAGTGATGACTGAACATGTAGTATGACTGAGTACAGAAGAAGATTCATGCTGATAGCGGGAAGAAAATATAAAGATTTATCACTTCTTTCGTCAACTCGCAGAGGTGTGCGCTTTAGCAGCAGATGGGATATACCCTCAAAGTTACTCTAATTGTATCGACTGCCAGGCCAGAAAGTTAGAAGCTTTCCATTTCCCAACCAAAGTTAATCATAAACAAGAAAGAAAATGGTCAGCACCAGACGAGCATTTTTTACTCGAGTTACCATTGGCATATACCAGTTTCCTCAAATCTACAGAGTACGAAAAACTGGGTTCAGATGGAAAAATTGCAACACATGATCATTGGGAACACATCATTTTCATCTTCAAATGAACAGCAGCTGATTCCACAGCAGAGTTGAAATACAAGATTTCGCTTAATTTGACTCATGCTCTAAGCATACATACAGATGTAATATTTATGTGGAAAATTACACTCAATCTAATAATTTGTACTAGACTCAATGCACATTACAAAAGCTGAAGTGAAAAATAAATTACCTTCTCGAGTCAACTAATGCATGCATTTTATTTAAGAAGCTCTTGGTATAAATTATCACCAGACCAATCCTTTTCTTCTAAATCTATCAACACGATCAGTGCTCATCCGAGACTTTTCAGGTTTATTTGGCTTCTTTGACTTCTCAAGCCTGCTATCTAAACTATTTCTAGAGATTACAGGAAGGTCACCCAATTCAAAAGTGTCTGAGCTTCCACTCTCAGATTGTTTGTTCTGATTTTCAGACTCTTGTGTTTTCTTAGAACCATTTGTAGCTGTTTTTAATTTGCCTATGGTCAAAACAAACTTCTTCAGATGTTTGATAAATTCTGGATATAGCTCAAGATTGCAATGCCCACCTCCATTGATCCACAATGGTTCGTATTTCTCTTTGCAAAGCTCCCAAAGTTGTTTCCCATGAGAGCAATCAACAACTTCATCTGATGTCCCCTGAATTTGCAAATAAATAAATAAAAATCTCTTATATCCATAAAAACATGTTGGCATAATGATTTTATCTCTAACTTCCATAAACATAATTTTGGGGTGATGAGACATAAATCTCTCTGACTACAAACTATGTCAGAACAATGGAATGTACATACAAATAACTGCAAAATGAACGTTAAAAAGAAAATTTAAGCTATTGAATGGAGGGTCAGCAAATATCAACCTTTTGTTCTGTTCTTCTGACTGATAGAAGCAACAATAAAATCTATGTTGGACTTGTCTATACAACACTATCTAGTTTAAGCAAGGACATGATTTACCCAAAAGCCAAAGTAGTTTATTGCAAACTACATATCTATAGATGCTAATTGGGCCACCTTTACACCCTTAGCACATGATGAATTGAAAATTGAGGTTTAAAGAGATCCTCGTTCTGTTATTTTACTTTGTCTTTGCCTTTTTTATTAATTACATCAGACAATAATGCCACATGAAATGCTCATTTGTTAAGGACCAAATTGATTTATGTTGACACTGAATACAGGCTCATGATGGCTATTAAGAAAATATTTTCCTTAAATTTTTTTCTGGAATGCTAGAATTTTGGTTTATGAGTTATGACTGCAACCAGAGTTGAATCCTGTTGAAAGCTTTTGTTAAACCCGTGAAACTAAAAAATTTCCTTTATTCATATCTTTGAAGGTTTTGCAGCTACTAATTTTTTTCAATGATGGTCTAAAATTTTGTACTCTAGCACAAGAACAACATCAAAACCAAAAGACCTGCTTCTTCACACTAGTTGCCAACTCATGCAACGCATAAAATTATGTCCCAAAGAGAGATTATAAACAACTCAAAGAAAGAGAAAAAATTGAAGAGGGGAAATAATACTTACATGAATTACGAGAACAGGACAGGTCACCATACCAATTTTGTCAATGTTCTGAAAGGAGAAAGTAACATAAGTGCTCGCACAGAGAATCAAACAGATGTTTAATGGGATCAACACCCCAAAAATTACCTTGTAAATGTCGAACCAGTAAGTCCTTTTGACAGGGTACAATACCCTCATCCCAGACAATATTGGGCTATGCAGAACCACACCTCTCAAATTTGGTAAACGTGAAGAAAGATCAACTGTGGGACCACTACCAACAGACTGACCATACAATATTAGTTGATCATCTTTAACCCCATACTGCTCCTTTAGGCATTTATATGCCGCGTCTATGTCCGCATATGTATTACATTCAGTTGGCTGTTTCAAATGAAAGGTGACAAATGTTGAGAGCAATGCCATATATTACAAACAAACAATGCTAAATGTTTGAGAAACTTAAGTTATACGATGGTTGCATTTGATACACATCTATACTGCCATAAACTTCTTGCTTTATGGAAGCAGCATGAAAAATATGCAAATCAAAATGCATAAGGAGAACTTATGTTTCATTTTCTGAATTTGAATATCTATGCTCTGAAACAAGGATATAATTATACCAACAAAGCAAACTTAACAACGAGGATATCTAAGCATGCATCAGAAATAGATGTCAAAGGGCATGTAAAATTGCTGAAGTTAAGGGCAGGCATAAAAATTTCTTCCGATCATTAGAAACAAGGAATAGGGAAAGCTGGTTAAACCTTTCCGCTTGATTGCCCATAGCCTGAGTAATCGTATCTGGGAAAATGAAACAGTAATACAAGATTAGAAATCAACCCTGAAGCAAACTACAGTAATAATAATAAAAAAAAACACCAAGTAGAAAAGCAACACAATTTCTCAAGAATATGAATATTAATCATTTTTTTTTCTTTTTTTGCATTCTTTCTGGTTTTTTAAGACAACTATTAGGTTCTTATATGCCTATATTTCTCCATTATATTACAACGGGAACAAGTACACATGATATGAGGTAGTGCTGGAAAGTAAATACCATATCTTCTGCATTGCTTCCATAAGGCCTATCCTAAAAGGTAAAAACCATTCCATTGGTACTTCTGAGATTAAACTATGCCAAGTTAAAACCCAAAATCTACCTTTAAAGACCATTCTTATTGCCATGAAAGTCATTCTGTTTCAGATATGCTAGGAAGAGCAGTAATTTTGTATCAATAGATTCCAGAGAGACAGAAAAAGGTGTATCTAAATGAAAGACTAATCCAATTCACATCAGGATTTGCAATTGCCCCAACCTTAACTTAGTAAACTTCCATCCACACTAAAATTCATATGTAATCTTCAACAGACTCTCTCAAGTCCTAATAAATGGATAATATTCAAAATTGTAATTGCAGACTTGTAGGGGGGGAAAACACAACTAAACCTCTCTTTCCACCATTAGAGTTCACTTTCAAAACCAGTTGTACAGAAGTTCCCCTCACCAGAGGCATACATTACTTCCTCCCCATGCAAACAAACTACAAAGTTCACTACTAAAGAGTCTCCCATCAAACTCAACCACAGACATTAAAGACCAAGTCTTTTCTCCATCAACACTAAACCTACACATGGAAAGCCTCTTCCATATGCTTGATGAATTAATTATACTAAAGGAATAAATCCAAGAAAGATACCACCAAAACTGCATCAACCCACCAAACCAACACTCATAAAGTTCAATACTGTCAATTAATACAACTAAAAGAACTAAACCAAACAAAATAATAATAACATTAAAAAAAGAAAAGTAATACTTCAAAAGGAAAGGATCTAACCCCATAAGATTAATGCGAAGGCGATTACTCAATTCAACAAAAAGCTCAAACATTTGACCCAAATCAGCTGCATTTCCATGAGAATATAACAAAGTAGCTGAAGCTCTAGGATGCTTTATATGAACAGCCACGATTTCATTTCCACGCCGAGTCCTCAACTTCAAAAAATCCACCTCATCCTTCCTCGGCACCTCCGGTATACACAGTCTAGTAGTAAAACCACCAGACACGGCGGAGAGAGACTCATCAGTTACCACCGTGTAAGAAGGCGGGTTTGGTGGAAAGAAAGCGAACTTCGCGGCAATTGTTGAAGTGACTCCACCCATGTTGTTATTATCTTCCCTATCATTAGATGCTTTGAATTCAAAAAAAAAAAAAAAAAGCCTTCTTCAGATCTTAGAAATTATCAAAGTGGTGGGGCGCGTGAGATGAGGGAGAGTGGCGCGTAGGGTACAGGGAGTGTGGTGATAAAGTTGGAGGAAGGAATCTTCGATTTTATGGAAATGTTTGGAGTTATAGATTTCAGTTGTGTTAGAGAGAGAGAGAGAGAGAGGGATGGTTCAGTTGGAATTGTCGCCTGACGGCGACTTATTATTAAGAAGGGAAGGACGGGAGGGACGGTAGCTTTATTTTGTACATGAAAGCACAGTATAGTACATGAATAGTTCAAAGTTGTTAAAATCACTATTTAACATTTGATTTTATAAGTTAATATATATCTAACATGCGAAATCATTTAAAAAACTTCAAAAATAGATAAAATTAGATTGAAATCATGTAAAATCATTAAAATCGGGTGAAGTCACATAAAAACATAATTTCAAGACCATTTTAACGATTTCATCAGAAAATATATATTGTCGTAACCCTTGCCTCCAGGCTCCAGTTGTCCAGCGGCTATTGGGCCATTGGTTATTGCGCATTCTTTCATCTTTATTTCAGTTACTGATACACACACACACAGAACAAACAAAATATAAATCCCTAAAATTCTAAATCCCTAAATCTAATCTCTTTCTCTATTAACAGCTCACGGCCTCACGCCTCACAGCTTCCTCTTCCTCTTCATCAATAGCGGCAGCGCTCTCCTGGTAACAACTCACGCCTGCCAAACACCGACTCACACCTCGTAGCTTCCTCTTCCCCATCATCAACGGCTCACAGCTTCCTCTTCATCAACAGCGGCAACGCTCTTCAGTCTTTAGACTGTTCACTCTTCATCAACAACGCTCTCCTCTTCAGTCTTCAACAACGACTTACTCTTCAGCCTTCATCAACAGCGGTCTTTTTTTTTTCCATCATCAACAACTTCCTCTACAGTTTACACTCTACACTGTAAGTTGTTCCATTTATAATGTCATTTTGTTTGGTTGTTGAGAAAGTTTTAGAAAAAGATGTGACCTTTTTATTGTTATATGCTGATTAGTTGAACTAAATTTAATTAATTTCTTGATAAATTATTGTGCTTAATATCGGTTTGGTTTGCTAATGATTTTGAGGTGATGAAAGTTTAGATTTTGATAGACCAGAAGTAGACTGTCATAAGAAAAAATGTATGAAATTATTCAAATCGGGAAGAAATTTAGAGGATTTTATGGGTTTTTTATTATTATTATTTTATGTTATGGGCTGATATGTGGGTTGTGAACTTTACACCCTTTCTCTTCATCAATATGGTTCTGCTCTATGAATAAGCTATGATTGATGGAACTGGATTTGCAGTTTTTGGCTAATTGGTTTTGTGGATAGTTTACTGCTTAAATTATATTTGTTTATAGTTGAGCTTGTTGAGCATCAGAGGATATCTTCTTTTTCTTGCCCAGATTTCGGTGGTGTAACATGATTACAGTCTAGACGCACTCTGCTTAGAGGATTTATATTACTGGTCATGATTGTAGTCTTCTAAATTGTCACTACAATTTTTATAATTGTCTTCGAGCTGCTGATAAGGTTTTGGATAATACTGGCTGCATGAATCATAGAGAACAATCTTGGCTAATTTTATTGTCACTATTGATTTATATTACTAGTCATGTATTATGGTACTTCTTTTTTAACAAAAAAATAATTACAATCATAAAATGTTTGGATTGATTACAGGGCTGATTTGAGTTTATTCTTGAATTGTTAAACTTATGGCATCTAGAAAAAATTCTTCTGATAATAGGCTTGATGTGGGATAGCAACATGGTATAGATATTGATAAGAATTCTAGAAAAGTTCAGTGCAAATATTGTAAAAAATTATCAGTGGAGGTATTTTTCGTTTCAAACAGCATTTAGCTTGCACACGTAAGGATATTGAACCATGTCAGCAAGTATTAGAAAATGTTAAGCAGATTATTTTGGGTGTTTTGGTGAAAAATTTAGAAGCAACTGAAAAGAAAAGAAAGGTTCATCAATATAGTGGAAATGATGATGATGATGATGAAATAAAAGAAATTAGCTCCAAGGAAAAAAGGAAATAGAGCAGCTAATGGGAGTGGAAGTACACAAACAAGCCTAAATCAATTACTAAAAATGGATATTAGAGAAGAAGCATGTCAAAAAATTGCAAGGTTTTTCTACACTAGTACAATTCCATTTAATTGTGTAAAAAACCCTGAGTTTCTTAAGGCACTTGAATTGGTTGCAAAGCATGGGTCAGGTTTCAAGCCTTCATCCTACCATGATATTAGAGAGAAGTATTTGAAGCAAGAAGTGAATCAAACAATGAAATTGCTTGAGGAGTACAAGCTAGAATGGAAAAAAAAAAAGGTTGTTCAATAATGTCTGATAGATGGACAGATAAAAAAAGACGTTGTATTTGTAACTTTTTGGTTAATAGTCCTAAAGGGATAGTATTTTTATCATCGGTGTATACTTCTAATATGTCCAAGACTGCTAATAAGGTGTTTGAGATGTTAGATGTCATTGTGGAGAGGATTGTGAAGGAAAATGTTATCCAAATAGTCACCGATAATGCTGCAAATTATAAGGCAGCAGGACAATTATTGATGGAAAAAAGAAAATGTTTGTTTTGGACACCATGTGTTGCCCATTGTATTGACTTGATATTGGAAGATTTTAAGAAGAAGTTAAAGGTTCATCAAGTAACTATTGCTAATGAGAGGAGAATCACCTCATATATTTATTCAAGAATTATTCTTATTTCCATGCTAAGGCACTTTACGAAAGGAAAGGATTTGATTAGGCTTGCTGCCACTCGGTTTGCTACATCATATTTGACTCTAGGATGTTTGAATGATCATAAAATACAGCTGATAACTATGTTTACTTCCAAACAGTGGAGTTCATGTAGGTTTGCAAGAATAGAAGAAGGGAAACGAATTCAAATTTGTGTTTTGGACAACAGGTTTTGGCATGATGTCACTATATATATATATATATATATATATATATATTAAGGCAACCTATCCTCTAATTAAAGTTCTTCAATTAGTTGATTCAGATGAGAAATCAGCTATGGGTTTTATTTATAAAGCAATGGATGAAGCAAAAGAGAAGATATAAGTGAATTTTGGTTCTGGGAAAAAAAGGTATATATCTTGCTAATTGTTTATTTCAAATGTTGTCATCTATTAATATGAATGTCTTTAGAAAACTTCCAATTGAGATATTCCTAAATTGTAATGATATTTTTATTGTTTTTTTTATATATATAGTTATATACCTATATGGAATATTGTTGATGCAAGATGGGAACTTCAACTCCACAGACCTTTACATGCAGCAGCTTATTATTTGAATCTCTATGATCATTATAATCTAATTTTAAGGTTAATGCCAACATTAAAATTGAATTATATCAATGCTTAGAAAGGATGGTGCCTAATGCAATTAAAAGGTGCAAAATTGACTTACAACTTGAATCATTCAAGGATGCAAAAGGGTTGTTTGGCATTGAGGCTGCCAAGACAGCAAGAGATAAGAAAAAAGCTCCAGCTCAATGGTGAGATTCTTACGGGGATGAATGTCCAGAATTATAAAGGTTTGCAATCCAAGTTCTAAGCTTGACTTGTACTTCATCTGGATGTGAGCGTAACTGAAGTGCATTTGAAATGGTGAGTTTTTTTATTTTTTTTATTTTAAATGTTGAAATATTTGATAAAATCTTATAAATTTGAATTGTTTATTTAGGTTCATACAAAACGAAAAAATCGTTTGCACCAGAAAAAAATGAATGACTTGGTATTTGTAATATGCAATCTGAAATTGAATGATAACCAAGTCAAAAAGCAAGCTGATGATTTTGGTGTAGTGGATGATCTTTCATCTGATGATGATTGGATAATCGAGGGAGAAAAACATTCAAACTTTGATTTGCTTGGTGCTATTGATAGTGCAACACGAAGAAAAAATAGTAAAGAAGATGAAAGTGATGAAGAAGAAATTCCTAATGATGCTAAAATGGAGAGTCATGGTATTGAAGATGATTTGGAGATTCAAATTGATGATAATTTAGAGAATTCAAGGAGTTTTGAGTTAAATAACATTGATAATATTGGTGTTGGTACTAGTAGTAACACTAATGTTCATAATATTGGTGTTGGTATTAGTAGTGATACTAATAATCCTTTTGATGATAATGATATTGATGAATGTCTAAGGAATAATGAGCAAGATGAAGGCAATGAAGCTAGTTTTAGTTTACATGACACACTAGTAGATTGTTTGTTTTAAGTTTGTTAATTGTTAGTTAATGAAAAGTTACTTAAATTATGTATGAATTTTTATTTGAACCATTTATTTTAAGGTGCTTGAACTATGTATGAAAAAAAATTTCTTACGATTTTACGATCCGAGTTTATTTTGCATTTTCCGTACCGTGTCAAAAATACGTTTTTGACAACCTTGGATAGTACGACTTTACTGCCCGCACTAGGATAACAAAATATTTATGGAAAAAAAAGGTTATTATAAATTTATAGGTAGGATATAAATGTTTAAGTATTTAATATTAATTATTTTTTAAAGTATTTTTTATTTGAAAATATATTAAAATAATATATTTTTTATTTTTTAAAATTTATTTTTGACATTAACACATCAAAATCATCCAAAAATACTAAAAAATTAATTTAAAGTAAAATTAAAATTATTTCAAATTTTAATAGAAAACAGGTTGAAACTCAATCTTAAATACTTTTAAAATTTCTTAGTCCGATTACTTGTCTAGCTTGAATTTAAAATTAACTCATATGTGAGTTGTTTTAATATGACTTATTCAACTTGGTGGATTTAAAAGCAACCTATATGATCGGTAAAAAAAAATATATATATTGTTTGGCTTTACAAAATAAATTCAAGAAGATATTTTTTTGATATTGAGACAACAACATATTTGACCGGCCTGAGTTTCGCAACTTAACCCGCCAACCAGCGACCTAGACCATGGACTTTGTTGGATTTAATAACTTTGTTTTCTTAAACCACTTTTACTTAATGATTGATAATAAAAATAAACACTTATAAAATTGAGTATCAATTAAATATCGGGATGTTTGTTTGAGATTGCAATAAACTTATAGAAAAAAATCAAAATAAATTATGAATATCAATTCAAAATCAACCAAATATTGAAGAATAAAATTAAAAAAAAAATAAAAAGAATTCAATTTAAAGAGGAAAAATAAAAGATGATTTTTTTAAGGAAAAAAAGGGGTTTGATCAAGCAGGTCAACCTTAAAAACCTCTCGATTCAACTCCTTACCTAACTTGGATTTAAAGTTAACATGCGTGGAAGTTATTCTGATGTAATCTAATCAACTTGGTGGATCTAAATACAACTTGGATGACAGGTAAAAAATATAGTTTGGTTTTAAAATAAAGCTAAAATGATATTTTTTTTATTGAGACAACGATATATTGGATCGCTCCGGGCTTCACGGATTAACCCATCAAATCTGCAATCCAGATCATGAACTCCATCTAGCATAACAACTTTATTTTTTAACTATTTTTTACTTAATGATATAATAATAAAAATAGATGTTTGTAAAATTAAATATCAATTAAATTTTGAGGTGTTTCTTTGAGATTGTCATAATTTTATAAAAAATAAATTGAAATTAATTATAAAAATTAATTTTCAAAACAATAAAAATATTAAAGGATAAAATTTGAGGATGCAGAAGGCAAAAGGGACTCCATCAAAAACAATTAGGATTCCATCACTAATTTATTTTTAACACCAGACTATTAAAACAATATAAAATAAAATAAAAAGATTCTTAGAAAAAACTGATGTGTACTCTGATTTGCTAACGTGTCAATCTGTGCGGGGGTTTGTTCTGTTTATATAACGCCCGTGGTCCTGTAATGACGTACTTACAAGGCATCTGTGGCTATGAGCACACTGTTGAGACTTTCTCTTCTTGTAGTGGAACTGTGGGGACAAAAGAGGACATGTCGTTTAAAGTTTAAAGTTTAAAGAGAAGAAAAAAGGAATCTCACGCACTAAACATAAGCGCGTGATTATTACATTTTTTAATATATAAAGCCAATATAGGGTTTATTTTTATTTTTTTGGTAATTTATTAACGTGGATATTTAAATCAGTTTGTATATATTTTAACTAATTTTATATAATTTTATAGATTTTAAAATTAATAATCATGTAAATTTTTAGTGTCTATTATATTAATAATTATAGAACTCTAACTAATTTATTATAAATTTGCAATAAATTTTATTCCACATCACAAGAGAGGAGGATCCCACTAGACTCACACAATTTCCTACTAGTGAAATTCGATCCAATTATAGATTGTCTCAATTTTTTTGAGATTAATAATGATCGTTAAAACCTCAATGAGTAAGATTTAAAAAAGGATAGTTTTATTTATTTAGTTTTTGTTACTTAATAAGAAAAGGAAAAAAGGATCCTATTTACATTATCCAATGTCTGAATACATAGTGAATCAATCACTGTAATCCTAATTGTTTTTTCAAAGATTTCAATTTATATGGAATCCAAACAAGATAAGCTATCCATCCTATTGGAGGGGAGAAGCTGTAACTCTCATGTCAATCAACTCCTGGAAAAAGAAGACCTCTACTATAGAAAGAGTCTAGGTCCATCGTATTAATAAGCTTTTAACTTATTATTGATGTATTTTGACTACTGTATTTAAATTTTTATTGTGCAGTTATACAAGCTTTGAATTAGGATACAGTAAAAAAAATTTAAAAACTGATTAAATCGATAAAATTAAAAAAAAGTAATTGTAAAAACTAAATCGTGAAAAAAAACCGATTAGAATTTTGAAAAAACTGACCGGTTCAGTTCGGTTTCGGTTTTATAAGCCTGAAATCGAAAAAACCAAACCAAACCAAAAAAACTGAGCCAAAACTGAAAAAACCAAGCCAAACCAGAAAAACCGAGCTAAACCGGTTTGAACCGTTTTTTGTTCTAAAAACACCGAACCGAACCGGTCGGTTTGAATTGGTTTCAGTTTTTTTTATAAAAACAATTTAGTTTGATTACTTTTTTTATATAAAAACTAAACCGAACCAAAATAATTACCTTTATTTTGAATGATTGCTGGTTTTGGAGTGATTGGAGGTATAACAAATATTGTTTAAAAATGTATTAAAATAATATATATTTTTATTTTTTTAAAATTATTTTTAATTTAATATATAAAAATAATTTGAAAATATTAAAAAACTTAATTTAAAATAAAAAATTTAATTCTTTTAAAAAACATTTTTAAAATAAAAAACAAACTGGATTTTAACACCTTTATCCCACACAGATTGTATTACCATTCCGGAGAATTTATTCACGGCGGCATAATGAACTTCAAATTAGCTTTCTGTTTTCTCCTTTTGGGCTTTAGTTTAACTAACTGCAAATTAGCAAAGCCTTTACCTAGGAAGAAGATTATGGATTTGTCAATGGTGGGCTTTAAAGCTTTGAATTTGTTTTTTATTTTAAAAATGTTTTAAAAAAATTAATTTTTTTATTTGATTTAATTTTTTTTTTGTTTTCAGATTATTTTTTTATGTTAATGTCAAAAATAATTTTAAAAAATAAAAAATATATTATTTTAATATATTTTTAAATAAAAAATACTTTAAAAAAGAAGTTTTACACACTCTCACACACCCCTTTTATTAGTTAAGAGAGACCAAAATGCTATTCACTAAAGTTAGAAGATAAACTATGGGAGAAATCTAAGAAGTAGTCAATGTTAATATGAAATAATTTAACAACTTGTTCTAACTAACTAAAATATAGATGAACATTATATTGATAGTAACATGACATTAATATGGAAAGAGTAAGTATGCTTCAAGCATGTTTGATATTATAATGTATAATATTTTTTAAAAGTATATTGTTAATTAAAAAATATATTAAAATATTTTTATTTTTATTTTTGACATCAATAAAATCATTAGAAAAACACTTGAAAAATTATTTTAATATATTTTTAAATAAAAAAATAATTTAAGTATAGATTGTAACGCAAAAACATAAACAAAGCCAACCCAAAATCTACTTCGACTTGTTAAGTATTTTTGGAATAGTTTTGACACAGAAAAACTAAATACTTATCTATGCAGGTCTTAAAAGTTTAATCTTATAAGTTCCTCCCTCTTGAACTGTCAATTGTTTTAATCTTAATTGACATCTTGTGTAATTTTTTGTTTTTTTTTTTTAATTTTAATGCATGAATTATTAGGTCTTTTGATTAAGATCCTATCGACTTTAGGCAACGTTTGACACCGTGGTTGGAAAGTGCTTTTAAAAAAATTTTGAAAATTTTTTATTTTTTATTTGTTTTAAATTAATATATTTTTGATGTTTTCAGATCATTTTGATGTGCTGATGTCAAAATTAATTTTTAAAAAATAAAAAAAATATTATTTTAATGTGTTTTGAAATGAAAAGCCTTATTTTCAAAATCTTGGCTATTATTAATAGCGGGTACATCTCCAAAAAAAAAAAAAAGTTTTATGACCACAAGTTTATGCATACCAATTTTGAACCAAGCCATCATCGTAAATTTTCAATTTTTAAGATTTTCAATTTTGAATCAATAAGCTAGAACCCAAATTTCTTGTATGTTTGTTTTGAGTTTGAAAATGGTTTTTCATGTGATGAAATGTTATTTGCAAGGGTGAAAAAATTGTTTCTGTAATTTGTTTTTTTTGGAGTGATTTAATGCCTGAAAATGGAGAATTTTGTTGCTCAATTTTGACAATGAATCCTCAATCCACCCAATAGTAAATACAAGATTATTCATCAACAATATGCTGGGTGTTGGATTAAATTTTTTTTTAATGTGAAAAAAAATCCAAACATTACTAAGGTATTTTTTAATAAAAAAATATAATTATGAATTTAAAATAAAATACATATTAGATATCTTTTTTAAATATTGATATAATGACATATTAAATGAAATTTTTTTATTAAATATTGAGACGACGACATATTATATTGGCTCGAGTTAACTTGTTAAAACTGTGATCCGAGTTATAAGATTGTGATATTTCTATCTCTAGAAAAAAAAATCAAAATAAATTATCAAAGTCAATTCTCAATAATCAATCCAATGTTAAATGATGAATTTAAACAAAAAATATTAAACTAATAAAAGGATAAAAAACTACCTGAATCAACCCGAGTTAAACTATCAAATTCGCAACCCCGGTTATAATATTGTGATAACTTTATAGAAAGCAAATAAAAAATATATATATAAGGATCAATTTTCAATCAATCCAATATTGAAAGATAAAATAAAAAAAAGACCTGAAAAAAAAACCGATCAACCCAGACTAATCTTTTAAACTCTTGACCTGAGTTATGAGACCGGAATAAATTCATAAAAGTAAATATAAGAACAATCATGAAACTCCATCAACAAATTCGGTATCAAAGGTTGAAATCAAGAAAAAAAATTAAATTCAGACCATGATAACTTTACGTAAAGCAAATTGAAAAAATATTATGAAACTAAATTCTTAAATAATATAATATTAAAAGATGAAATTGAAAATAATCGAATGATGAAATTAAAAAAAAATAAAAAAATTTAAGATGCTTAAAAATAAATTTTTTAAAAATATTTTAATAAATAATATTTTATGGTGTTGCTACAATATTTAACCACACCCTCCGGTGTTTTGTTAATATTAAAATGAGAAGAGAAATAAATATAAAAGTATCAATCAAAATGGTTTAGAAGATTTTAATATGAAGTAGGCGATCTTAAACAAGTCATACTGATAATTTACTGCAGAAAGAGATTCCCAAGAGACGGTGAGAGCCATCCTGGAAGCTGCCAAATTCTATCAACCTTGTTGTCATGTGATCTTAGAGGATGGATATAAGAACTCTTCTTGCTCGTAGATTGGATTGCAGACTTATTCATGCTCTCAGGCAAGGTAATAGATGTGCTTATTACCTTGCTAAGATCGATGGGAGCTCAAAGTCCGGTGGAAGAGGTTATTTGGAACTCTCCTCCGCCAGTTTTGTGGCTGCTAGGAGGCCGGCTGCATGAGCATATGGCCTTTTCCGGGACCCAGAAAGAAAAAAAAAGAAAAAAAAAGAAGAAGAGGAACAATGGTTAATTTGTAGTTCCTGTGCTTGCTGGATTGGCCCTAAATAACTTAATCATATTACCTTTGATTTGAATACATAACAAGCAAAGGCATTAACCAACTTGATTAGGGAAGCAAGCTGTTATGATCACTTTAGGGCAAAGTGGATCCTTAGTGTCCCCAAAGTGCCTTAAATACAGGAGGCTGTTGCCAAAAAGAATGAACATACTTCAAACTTCAACCAAGAGTGTCCAGGCTTGTCTTCTTTTCTCCCCCTTCTATGAATAGGGCTCAGGATTTTTGCTCTATTTTCGCTGGACACCCGCATGCAGGAGCTAGCGCTTCGAAAATGCATTATGTTAAGCCTGATATTAACCGGACCTTAAAACTCATCACTCAAATGCGCCTTTCAATTCGAAGTTCATATTGTTTATTGTGAAAAAAAAAAAACTTTGGTGGTGTCTATCATTATATTAACGATTATTTTTTAAAATAATTTAATTTAAAAATATATTAAAATAATATTTTTTTAAACAACATATCAAAACACAACATGCTCGCGTAAACAAACATGTTTTTCACATTGCTTCTACTATTTGTATTTTTTTAAAAGAAAAGAAAACTATTATTGAAAATCACATAGATATATTTATGTTGTTGAAGACCCTAAAAATGGACAAAGCTTGTTGGGTCTTTAAAAGCTGAATTGCATCAAATTTGAATGAGGCATGTTACCCCTCAAGCTCCAAACATGATTATGCTTAAACTTTGTGTTTAAACATCATCATTTAACCCCCCAAGCATAAATTTACACTAAATAAGGACCACCACCATGCATGTATGATCCATATCTTCATCACGGGTCAACAAATAATTGAAAGCAAGTATACGAGCACATAGCCCTTGCACCATCTTGATATAATTAAATACAATCCCTTAGCATCATCAACACATGGAAGCTGCGATTGAGAGAGACTTTATACTAAAAATTATTGAACTCCATCATATCTCTGTCTTCAATTTGTCTACATGATCTATAGCATCTTCAATGCTCCTACCCCACCTTATATACAAAAACTATTTGACAAATCAATCCATTCTTTAGAATCTTCCTTGCTCTCATAAAGCATCCCCTTGACCCTTCTCCCTGCCGTCTTCTTCCTGGCACTCTGCGATAAAATGCGCCGGTTATGCTAACATGCGCCCTGTAAATGTCTTTCCCTTGCTACCAAACTTACATTTTGCTTCTTTTTAAAAAAACATGTAAGTTTGGTAGCAAGGGAAAGACAACCAAGTTTTGATATCATAGATTATTTAAATGTACTTATAAATATCTTTTCTCTTAATCTTTTTTTTAATCCAATTATTTGAATAATTGCTACAATTAACAGTTTTTGTAAATTTCTCTAGAAATGTTTAATACCATCCTTTTTTTAAAAAAAAAAAAATCTTAAAAAAAAAACAAATAATTTTCTTTGAGAATCATTTTCTACGTACAAGCATCATATATATAATTTCTCAAGTAAAAATAAATACTTCACAAAATTTAATAATAGAAGAAACAAAAATATTCCATTTGTCCGTACAATTTTTCAGAAACAATTTACTACTCAGGGATGGTAACTAATACAGGTCTCCAAGCTCTCCTTAACAATCTATATCTCAACGACGCCGCAACCGGTCTCAACGCGCCGCCACCGACACCACCTCTCCTCACCGCCGCTGCACCACCACTAATCAACCCCACCTCCTCACCGCCACCACGCTCACCACTCCTCCTCTCCATCTCCTCAAAAGGCGGCGAAGACACAAACAAATCCTTCAATTTCCTCCTCACCCTCTTCTCGGGCAACGGATCTTCCTCTTCTTCCGATTCATCTTCTCGCCGTGGAATCCTCCGGCGAACATCGGAGTTCTTTGAAAGTAGCATCCGAAGAGTCTTCCTCCGGCGGCGGATGTGGAAGACGGGACTTGTCGTTGGACTTTGCGTTGGTGTTGCTGTCACTGCACATTGTGTAGCTAATAGCTTGAATTTATGCAGCGTCGCCATTAATCAACGAAAACAAGAAGACCCCACTTTCTCTCTCTCTCTATACAATCTTGAGATCTAATTTATTGAACCCATCTGGGTTTTCTTCGGGTTTATGCTGTTTGCCGTTCTTGAAGAAGAAGAAGAATACTTATTTATGATCTAATCTCTTAAATTGTATGCTGTTGTTTCTCTGGATTTGAAGGGTGGGTGGTAGTGTTTGTTATGTGATGACAAGTGGAGGAGAAGGGGAGGTTTCGGTATATAGGAATTGATGCTAGTGAATGAGTCCAAGGAGTAGAGTGTGAGAGATAGAATTGTGTTTTTGTTTTAGCGATGGCTGATGATGATGGGATTAAGAGAGCTTGAGGCCATGGAAAATTGCATGTAATGCTGCTACCTTGTACGATCTAATCTAATGTTGGTTAAGTCCAAAGTATATCAGATTAATAAATAATGTTGTGTTTGTCTTTTGTAGAGGGGGAAGGGAGATGAACTGTTGCTTTGGTCCTCACTTAATAGTGTAGTGTTGGCATGATAATTGCCAAAAACAAGTTCAGGAACGGTTAAATCTAATCTAGGAATTAAATAATAATGAATGGATCATGTTTGTTATTTATTGGCTAAGTATATATTATTTGCAGAAATAACTCTTCGAAGAAGTGACAGCAACGAGTCTTCTTCCTAGAAGAGTCCCTTTTCTTCTCTTTACTTTTCTACGTTAATTTCTCTTTTATTTTCTTCTTCTTGTCTGTTTCCTGGTATTCTTCGACAGTGAAAAGTGATAATCTATCTATCTTTGGCAGTGAAGAGTTAAGAATCCATGAAGGTAAAATAAAAAAAAAAAAAAAAAAAGGACAGCACACGAAGTATGATTCTGTTTCTAATTTCTTTTAATAGCGTATGCAATAATCTAATTATGACCCTTTTTCTTTTTGGATTTGCTAGGATTTTGGACTCTGAAACCTGCATCGGCTAGAGAACAGGATCAATTATGCAAAATGAGGTAGAGGGCGATCGTGAAAAAGGGGATTAGGAGACAATTTTTTTCAAAGAAGATCTCTATACCTTTTTTTTTTTTTAATTAATGTGGGTGTCCGGACAGCTTGCGTGTATCTCGACTAATCTCACAAATTCTAAAATTAACGACCGTGTAAGCCTCCAGTGGTCATCATATTAACAATCACATTACTCGAATCTGAAATCACAGGAAAAACAAATCTTTTAATTTCAAATTCTTATAAAAAAGATCTCTATACTTAATCTTATAAATTCCTTCCAATTTTCCTATATGATGAAAATTTCTTATTTTCCATAGCTTTTCTATTGGATATAGATGTACACACTAGCTTGTGTATGAAAACATTGAACCAAAGTAAATAAATAAAATAATCTATTGCAGTGTGATACACAAAACATATTTGGCCGGTGAGGCAGACATTTTTTTTTAACGTGGTGTCAAACCAACTAGCAATATCACATGTAATTCACCATGCTTGTTAAACTCTATATCACATCACTCAATTAAAAACAAGATAGGACTTGGATCTAATGCCCCATATCACCTTACATCACTAAAATTAGTCTACAGCTAAACATGACGTATGCTACACCGCGAGTCCGTGTTATATTTTTCCATAAATATTTAGGTGTTGCAAGCCTATTAAAAAAAATCAATGACTTGAGTAATAGTTTCAACTTATTAAATAAGTTTTTTTTTTATTTGAATCAGATGAAAGAAAGGCAATGATAGAAAACCTATGTATTTTTTTAAAGCAACATCAATAACTTGTGAAAATAAATCCTTTTTTTAAGTGTGAAAAAACAATGTTGTTTAATTTCCAGCCAATTAAACATGGAAGAATAAAATGAGAAAAAATAGTGTGATTTAAAGCATGATAAACATGTAACCTGAGTAATAAAAGACAGGCTAAAATGGTCAACTTGCCAAACCTGCATGGGATCATGAGGTTGGGATAACTTGACAGAAAAGAAATTGAAGAAAACTACAAAGCCAAATTTGTTTTAAGTAAAAACTAACATTGAGCTATAAAATAAGAAAAAAATAAGTAAAAAAAAAATGACAATCCTTGCTAACTTTTCAAACTCGTGAATTGGATAGTAAGTCTGAAAGCAACATACATGGAAGAACCACAAAAGTCCAATCCCCAACAAAATTAAACGTTAAAATATGAAATTGGAAAAAAAATTACACTAAAGAACGCCAAATAAAAAAAATTGCTATTAAAAGAATGTGGGTAAGAATAGAAAAAAAATAAATAAATTAGAGGGCAACCATAAATATTTTATTTGAGGGTTGAATTGAAAACAAAACTAACTTTAACAAAAGGGTAACAAAATGAAAAGAATTAGAACCAAATCAGAAAAAATAATATACCATAAATTTAGAATGAATGATGAAACTGAAAATCAATAAAATTTTTATAAAAAGGTCAGAGAAAAAAATTAGAAATTAAAAATATAAGTACCACTTCTAAAAAAATAATATATCACAAATTGGGATTGAATGACGAAATTAAAAACAATAAAGACTTTTATAAAAGGGACAATAAAAAAAACTAGAGATAAAACAATAATGACTAAAATTGAAATATAAAAAAAATATGACTAACCTGTAATTTTTAGGGGAAAAAAAAATAAGAAAAAAAAGACCCATCAGCAATAAAACACCCCATCTTTATCGATACGTGTAATATCATTAAGAAGAGAACACGGTAACTTATCTAAAAACACAACAAAAAAGACATTTTTTCTATTAGGATAAGCGTCATACGTGTCATCCAAAGTGAACGAATGCCTCCCGCATGCCTCCATAACCTTGCGTTAAGAAATTAATTAATTGACCTTGAAAGATGAAATTGTCCTAGGTGGTCATGGAATAATAATAATAAAAAAAACAAAACAGTGCTAAAAGATTAAAAAGCTCCTGGATGCATGGTTAGATTTTTTTGATACCAAAGGTAGGCATGTCATTTAGCTATATTTTTACAAATGTAAAGACAAAAACACACCTCTTAGCCTACCCTAAATTTAATCTAGAGGGTAATTATATCATTTCACTATATTATAAATATATGAAAAAACAATTATATCTTAGATTAAATCTTTAATGACTAATAGTCTGTTTAAAAAATCAAAATACCTCTAACATAAAGTCATGTGTTTTTTTTTGAAAATGGTAAAATTGCAATTACACTATTGTTGTGAATAGTGAGTTGTATGTACATGCTAAATCACCCTCCAACTTTAATTTTTTTTTAATAAGTAGAAGAGAGAAATCCTAGGTGTTTATATTTTGCCTAAGAAAACTGTTCACGCTCCTACAAAAACTATTAATGACAATGCATTTTTTTTACAATCTAGTCCCTAAAGTTTGGTGTTTTTACAATTTAATCACTACTCTTTATTTCTTTTCAATTGCATCGTTTGTTTGAAGTTATGTCTCCATGTTTTATGTGCTTAAATAATATGTTTTCCTTCACTATTCTAATGTGTTGTCAAATGTTGCAACATTAAATTAATGATAAATTTTATAAAATAAAGTTTTATTTTTCTTTTTAAAACTAAATTGAGAGATAAAAAAACCAAGATTAAGATAAAGGAAGAAACAAAAGGACTTTTCATAAAAGCGCAAAAAATTTCTATTTAATCTCTTAAGTTATATTTTAATTTTATCTTTTATCTCTATTTTTTTAGGTTATTATATTTTGACCCTAAACTCTCTTTGTTATATTTTAGTCTCTAGAGAAAGTCGTAAAAAAAGTAAAGAAAAGATAGTTCTCATGTAGTTTGATTCTGTTATCTATAACTTTGATTTTGAGGTCAATGAATTTAATTTTAAAAGAAATATAAATAATTTTATTTTTAAAACTATTTATTCTAACTACCACGTAATTACATAAAAATAGGTTTAAAAAATTAGTACGTGACAGCTTGGGTACACGGTTGTATTTCAAAAACAAAACAAAATACCAAGTCTCCAATTTTGTTGGAGTCAACGGCTAGCAAACGCCTCACTAGACCGGCTAAACTGAACTGGAACAGCCAGCCATCCTAGTTAGCAGGAACTCGGTCAGATTGTTCTTGATGATTTACTTCAAAACATTTGAACATTAGATAATAATCAAAGCAGCCAGTCATGATTCACCCCATGCAAAAGAGCAACAGATGGCTAAATTCAAAATGCGCATTGCCTTAGAAGCCTCTACAGTGGCATTCGTCACATTTTTTGCATATTAACAACAAATCAACACCATACAAAGAAAGGATAATTAATAAACCTCAAAACCATTGTCATATCGGATATTTGTAGGACATTTGAAAATTTCTTAGAAAAAAGGACTAGAGTAGCATGCTTCAATAGCCAACATCATCGTCCCTAACATTCAACACCTCCTTTCCCTGCTCCATAATTTTCTCTCTCAATTCCTCTTAATACCTCCAATACTTCTTCCATAGTTGGCCTCATTTCCCTCTCATGTTGCAAACACATGAAAGCTAATTCTGCAACTGATGATACCATCTCTCTTACCACGAAGTCCTTATCGAATCCAAGAAATGGATCAACCAACTCATTTAAAGCATGGTTTTGGATTTTGTTCACTGCCATGTTGGACAAATTAATATCATGCCGATGCCTAGTGATGTCCACTGCTTCTAAAGCTGATATCAGCTCAATCAAGACCACACCATAGCTGTAAACGTCGCTCTTGTTGGTGAGGTGGTAGCATTGATAATACTCCGGATCAACATATCCAGGCGTCCCTTGAGGAGCAGTCGATACATGAGTTACATCAGTTGGGAACAATCTCGACAAACCAAAATCAGCCACTTTCACATGGAAGTCGTTGTCTAGGAGAATGTTATTGGTTTTGACATCACGATGTATGACATCTGAAGCGTGGAGGTATGCAAGTGCACTGGCTGTCTCTATAGCAATGCTCAACCGAACAGGCCAAGTGAGCAAACCAGAGTTCGACTGTCTTCCATGAAGATGATCAGCGACTGTTCCATTAGGAATGTATTCATAAACAAGTAGAAGCTCTCGGCTATGCCTTGAGGTGCATCCATAAAGTTCCACCAGGTTCTTGTGCCGCAAATGAGCTAGGATCTCAATTTCATTCATAAACTGCTCAGCACGTCTCATGTTGCTCTCATATAGGCGCTTGACAGCAACCACACACCCATCCCTGAGTACTCCTGATCATTCAAGCAATTACGTTAAGACTTTAGAATGGAGTCAACAAAGAAGTTAATTTATGAAAGGTTACTATACTGCAAAATAAAATAATTTCATCTTCCAACCATAGTAAACAGTGCCAAACCCTCCATCTCCAAGTTCTTTTGAAGAATCAAAACAATTAGTGGCTTCCTCGAGTTCGTTGTAGCTGAACACCCTGACTCCAAGATAGGTACTGCCCTTATCAAGGTCAGACTTTGAGATGGCAAGAGAAGGAGTAGTTCGAAAGAAATTAATTGTAGCAAGGCCGTTGCCTGAAGTAGGTGCAACTGCAGGAAGGCATTCGCTTTGCACTAGGGCAGATTTTCTTTTCTTCATTTGTTTGACAACCATGATCCAGCATCCCACAAAGATAACAAGAACTGCTCCACTTGCCAAGCTGACTCCTGGAAATGATAAAAACAAAACTGCTCAGCTTTTCTTTTCAGTGCTGATTTAATACAGTAATGTAGCAGAGTTGTACCTATTATAAGTGGTTTTCGGTTAGACGACTTCTCTGCATAATTCACGAGAGCGAGAAGCATCAGTTGAAGCATGAATAAAAAGTTTGGAACAAATTTGGGACTTGTTAGCAAGATCAGATAGCAAGAAACTTCTAAAATTTGATTGTGGTTATCTTAATTATTACTTGTTAAATACAAACTAATTCAGGAATTCAGTCAGATTATGGACACCCAGGCTATGGTCCTAAACAACGGCCACAGTAAAGGAAGCAGGTCATCCATGGAGAAACAAGCAAAAATGGTGGGTAAAAACAGAGAAAATCAGGGGGAAAATCCTTTTGAGTAATTGAATAGCGCAACGTTTTCCTATCACTGACCGCAACTACTAGAGAAACAAGCAAAAATGGTGGGAAAAAAGAGAGAAAAGCAGGGGGAAAATCCTTTTGAGTAATTGAATAGCGCAACGTTTTCCTAACCCTTCCCTTCAAGCATGAAGTGAGGAAAATATCTCTCCACGAAAAGAAAATCCAATCAAATCATATCACTGACCGCAACTACTAGAGAAACAAGCAAAAATGGTGGGTAAAAACAGAGAAATAAGCATTAATTATTGCAAAATAATTTAGCAGAGCTTAAACGAGAATTATTTAACATCTGATGAAGAAGAAATGGATCATATTGTTGAGTTCAAATGATAACCCCATAGAATTGAACACAGACTCAAGCAAAGAAGCATAATTTTGAACATTGAACCTCTTAACATGAACATTGAATGAATGCTAGATTTTAGTATTCACTACCAGTAAATAAAGCTACTGGACTTGTGAGCCTTGCAAGCAATTCAAGCATTAATTCTCGAAATCATTGAAGCTTTGCATAATTTGATAAAAAAAACCCTCCATATCAATTACCACAAGAAGGCCTAGCATTTCTTGAAAGCTACCAAACTCGCAAGGAAACTAGAAGATTTTGGCTAGTCAAAATTAATATCGATTTTTACTTACCAGTACAGAGCTGATCATCACAGATGCAAATAGGTACTTTACCATCAAACCCACATTGCCTACCAGAATGCTTGTAACATTTCTGACAATCAGCACTGTAAGGATTCCTGTAACTGACATCAAACCCTTCTTTCAAAACCTTAACAAGTAATGATAACCCTTCAGCCTGAGGTTGTTGTGCCCAACTCCGGGGAAATGGCACTTGAAAACTAGTCTGACACCGGTCCACAGGAGGATGATCACCAATGATGAAAAACCCTTCTTCTGAATCTCCTGGCCCGCCACATGAGAACTTAGAGTTTGCCTCGACATAGCCACCTAAGTTCTTGCACCCATAAAACAAAGAAAGGGTTTCATGGTTGGAACCAAGACTGAAGATAACGTTATCAAAAGTGGTGCTAGTGGATGGGTATGTGCATGGATTGTCACCGTAGAAGTCTAAAGGTGAGAGCCTTAAGGTTTGGTTGGCTTGGTCAACCTGAGTGACTCGGTAAGTCTGTGAGTTAGCTTTGAGGGTGGTCAGTGAGTTACCATCACATGTGAGCTGGAACTCCGGTGGGCCGCAGTGGTATGGACGTTCGCCACCGGTGAAAGGGTAGGTGATGTTTGTGAGGGCGCCACAAGAGAATGTTTGGTTGCAGTTTGAAAGATTACTCATGTCATTCGAAGGAGATGTTGCCGTTAAGTGGAGGAGCAATAAGAGGGTGGAAAGGAAGGAGGTGGCAGCAGCGGTGCTGAGGGGGTGCATTGGTGGTGGAATTAGAAGGGGGTGATGGTGGTGGTTGTTCTGGGTGTGGAATGCTGCAAGGAAACAGGGTAGTGTGGTAATGGCCTAATGGAAGAGGGGTTAGATAGTACATGACTCTTGACTGGGTTATGGCAATGGGTTGGCTCTGGTACGTTGACTGAAAAGTTGTTTAAGTCAGTCAAGTCGAAATTGATGCAGAAATTTCCTACAGACAGGTATTTGATAATTTTGGGATAGCAGGAAAAGTATGCCGAGAAAAGTAATAGGAAACTGGTTTAAGAGCTATGCTAATGGGAAATGGCATCATTTTTCTGTTTTAACGCCTGGACTACGTTGTACCATCCATCCTGTTCCATGGTTTACCAAGACTTCGTAAAGACTTTCAAAAGTCATTGATTGTCTTCTTCCTATTTTCATTTATTAATCTTGCTTTGAAACCGTTTGAGGAATCAAGGGTGATTTTACAATATCCTGGTTAAAGATAATCTGGTAAATAGTAATTTAGTCCTTGTAGTTTTAGCGATATGATAACTTAGTCTTTCTAGTTTCAAAATCATAACCTCGTCCATTGACAGTATAGAGGAAGGAAAAATTGGGAAACTCATTATGGTAAAGAGGAAGTACCGCAGGAGAGATTACGTATTGGTAAAGGGAACTTGGTTTCTTAAGGGAAAGTTTAGGGAGATAAAGAAATGAGAGAAAATATTTATTTTTATGTCAATTGAGAACAATTGTAAAATATAGCTACCAAATCTAGATTCATCAGAAAGGTAAATATACATATTTAATGATATGATGAATTACCTATGATTAATACAAGATTACATGAAAACTATATATAATTTAAAATTACTTAAAATACCATACATCACTCTCTTGGAATATTTTAGAAAAGAATTAGTTAATACTTCTAAATCTTGATGTAATTTAATTGTTTTTTATATTTGAATCATTGGCTTTATTTGACTTCTTTTTAACCATTTTTATAATCTTACTACTGAAAATAAAGTCTTATATTATATTAGGTATAATGCTAGGCCTAAATTTATAAATGAATGAAATCAACCTCTTTTTTTAAGAATTATATTAGTGTTTTAGTATCTTTCTTAATTAGAAATAAGGTTGAACACAAATACTAATAATTAGCTTTATATAAAAGAAATAAGTAATACAATTACTAATAATTAGCTTTATATATAGAAAAAGGGATAATTACTTTTCATCATTTTTCACTTTTTCTCTAAAGTTTAGTAAATTACTTTTTCTCTCGAGAGTTTTAACAACTTCAATACACTTTACATCTTTTATTTTGACACCAAAATAAAAATCAACAAAGTTTTGTCATTATTTACATGTTTGTTATTATAATAATTTTAAAAATTAAAGTGCCATTGAAAACTAAAAATAACAAAAAAACAACAATCTTACCACGGACAACTTTCTTGAAATAATCACAATCTTATTGTTGCAAAAAAACATTACATTTTAAAAAACCCACTGAAATCATGTTTGTAACTGATTGCTAAACAATTCTTGATAATTTCAAGCCAACCAAAAACATCAAATTCTACAAAAAGATTTCTCCATAGCTCTCTTTTATTTCAACCCAACAAAAATAAAAAAAAATTGAATAGAATTAATTACACAAATTTGAAATAATATTGTTATATCCATTAAAAGCTAATTGTTGACCTTTAAGTCAAATATTCATGTTTTTATTTATTTTAACGATAACAATAAAATGTAAAATGAACTAATAATATATCTTGTTGAGAATAAATTTTAAACATGTTTATTCAAGAACATATCAACAAGCATGATAAATTTCATGAAAAAATCAATCAAGCAGTCAAAGCATGAAGCAAATGAAGACTTAGATTAATATTCATTCTAAGTGATCAATCTAAATCTTTATATCCTACTTGATAGCACAATTAAAATGAACTCACATACTTCATTTTGTATACTTTAAATGATTGATAAATCATACGATAAAATCTAAGATAGAGAATTTTAAGAATTCACCTAGGTTAATCTATCATAATTGAAATTATGCATGAACCGGTCAACCGTTTGGTATGATCAAATGAACCGGTGGAATGCTTATTTATCAGTGATGGATACTTGAGAATTCTGTAGGAATTGGTCGACAGATTGACTTGATCAATTTGAACCGATCGACCATTTTAGTCGTTAGTGAGACTGTAATGATTATAAAAGACTAATTTTTCTTAAAAACATATATATATATATATATATATATATATATATATATATATATATATATATATATATATATATAGCTTGTCTAATTTTAATACTAACAAGGGAATCCGAACATATATCATATACAAGCTATTCTAAGAGCAAAACAACTTTAAAATCATCAATCCTTGGTTATACTCTAATTTATGCTTATTAAACCTTCATAATTTAGTACAAGAGTATTCAATATATTTCTCATTACACTTTGTTGCATCCCTAGACTTTTACCATAAATGTATGGATTGTGGCATATAGAATAGGGTAATTCAAGTATCGTATCCACAAGGATGTGGTTCAAGTATTAATTCATCAATTTCCTATATTATTTAGAAGATCTTAAATTTGTATAATGGAATGCAAATTTTTTTTGTTTAATTTAAAATAAAATAAAAAGATTTCTAGGGTGTAAGATTTCAAATGAATTCCTTCCATAAATTTAAATATAGTTTCTTGGACTAATCTTTAGCTAATTGCAATGATTGAATTCCTTTTTGTATATGATATCCTTTTTCAAGGTATACACAATTATATCTATATTAATCTTATGTCTACTTTTGTGATCATAGAAATTAATATAAATTCATTAAGTTTTGTGAAACTCTTGAATACAGGTTACAATAAAGTGCATTTATTTCTAAACCACATTACCAAGGTTTGATGAATTCAAAGGCTAATATTGAACTTCAACTTTCGTTACTTCATTAAACACCTTAAATATGCAATTCATGGCCAATAAATTACAAGGATGAAAATCAAAATCATCAAATCAAAATCAACAAAATATATGCAATTCAAGTACATTCAACTCATGTCATGAATTCAAAGATTACATCCTAGCCCTAGAATAAGAAAATTAGTTCATTCTTAATCTAAACAAACAAAAAACTTATTAAATATAAATATAATGAAGAGAACAAGAATAGAAAGAAGAACTCTTATGAAGTGAGCAGAATTTCTTCAAGCTTCCTTTTTCATGGATGCTTCATTGTCTTGAGTTGTTTAAGATCTCTCTCTCTCCTCCTTTATATCCTCCCCTCCGCATGCCGCTGATCGCATCCACGACAGGACCAAGTCCCTGTTCAGCAGCAACAATCCCCTCACTTATAACCTTCATTAACGCTGGTGAAGACAACCTCTCTCACGACTAGGAGGGAAAGCAGTCGCGTGAAGAGGAGAGAGAGGAGAAGGGAGCCAAAGCTTAATGTGGTCGGATCTCCCTCCTTTGATCTCCGTTTGCCTCACCATTGGAAAAAATAAATAAATAGGGATTGATGATTTACCCGATCTAATGGGTCTCTATCTGTTCGGGTCACCAGAGAGTGGCTCCACGCTCCTCTAGTGGCAGTGCATTAATCCACGCACTGTCATTGTCCCAGCGGTCTTCTAGTGTCCATTGCATTATACCCTGAACATTCCAATCATCCTAGAAGGTTGATTTATGAACTCAAACCATTTTTGGACAAAATTGCGATAAATTGTGAAATTTTAGAGCTAAAAGCTTATTATTTTGTATAATATTTAGATTGTTAACATGGTTTGATTCGTGTTTGGATCTCGATATAAGTTGATTATTTGCGTTGAATTATAACTTTATTTTTATGGGTTTGTGTTTGAGGACGTTAAATATTGATGCATGATTTATGCTTGGATTGATGTTGATTTATTTGAATTAGCATGAAATTTGAATATAAGTTTGTGACATTAATAAAATTGTGTGGATGTTTGGCGTTGTTTAGTTTTGAGTCGGTAAATGATAATTTGTTTTGAATGGATATCGCGGTCAAAATAGTCTTTACAAAAAATATTTTTATTTGCATCTTGTTAAATACATCCTTAGTTAATTGGTAATATTTTCTTAATACCCAGAAGATAATTTTTCAATCAATTTTGATTTTCTTAGTTTTTTTTATCTTCACATATTTAATATTTGAAATTGTGACCTACACGCGATGTGCTTTTTTGGTATTAAATGGATTGTTTTCCTTCAACAAAAATAACAACAAAAAATCTCTTTTTGAAAAATACAATCTTAATTAATTTGCATACAACCAAGTCTCTCAAAAATACAAAAATCATATCTTGCTTAAAAAAATAAAAGACTTGGTGTTTTAGTATTTCCATACAAAAAAATAATAATATATATTTGCATGCATTTTTAATTTAATAAATCAATTTATTGAATTCATGAGAATTTGGTCAATATTTCTATAACCGATAAAATTTTAATTCATGAGAATTAATAGTAAATATTCTGGTATAAATGTTGGACCTACAACTAAGTTGGTATTTAAATATTAGAAATTGACCAGAAAATTCTTAAAATTATTATGAACATTTACTTATTTTAATTGGAAGTATTTTTCAATACGACGCACGAGTTGTAGAAAACCCATATGCCTTCATCTTAAGCCATAAATTGATTGTAGGTTAGGAACCCATGAAAATCTTTAAAACCCATGAAAACCACACAAACAGCTTACCTTAGGTAGAGTGTGCTAAGGATGTTAATACCTTCTCTAACTACAACCAGTCACTTACCCTTGAATTTCTAATAAAATTCCTAGTGATCCTGAACTAAATAACTAGTGCTGTGTTTGTTTCCCGGAAACTGGTTTTTAGGAAATCACTTTCCAAACTTTCCTGTGTTTATTTGTCATTAGAAAAGTTGGTCAACGAAAAACACTTTCCAGTCAAAAAGAAATTTGGCTTGGTTTCCAGGAAAGTGTTTTCCTTTTATTTTGGGCGGAAAACACTTTCTGAAAGTTGTGGAAAATTTAGAAATGTCTTATTATTTACTGATTATATCAAATTTGGTCCTCAAACTTTTGATTGCTATATATATATATATATTGTTTTGAATATTTATTTTTCAATTTCATCCCTTAGAATTTAATTTTTATATTAATTTTGGTCTTTATTTTTATTTCCTTATCATTTTATAATTGAAATTTTTTATCTATCAAATTTGGTCCTCATTCTTTTGATTGTTACTTATTTTATTTGAAATAATTTATGAAATGTTAATTATTATTATTTTAATTTCTTCATCTTTCAATTTTTTTATTTTTTAGATTTGATCTCTATTATTTTGATTATTATTTATTTTATTTGAGATAATTTATGAAATTATATTTTTTTTCAATTTCATTCTCATTCAACTTTTTAATTTGTAATATTTGTTCCTCATTATTTTAATAAACTTGAAAAAAATAAAATATTAATAAGTTATTTTCCAGCTCATTTTCCATGACATAACCAAACACTGGAAAATATTTTTCAACTTATTTTTCATTACACTACCAAACATCGGAAAATAATTCACTTTCCCGGAATTCATTTTCTAAAAAGAAACTACTTTCCAGCAAATAAACGGGACCTAGATAATGACTCCTTCAACCCTCAACACTGTGCGTCCACGTGCGACAACTCACAAGCACGGGTTTTCCATCATTCCTTGCTTTTTTCTTTCTTTCTTATAACTAGAAAGAACTTCTGGAATTCTAGTTGTTAGCCTATAATTACCTCTTTGATTAACAATTTTTTTTTTTAATCGAACATATATCTAGATTAGTATTTCCTTCTTATCTGATTTTTTTTAAAAAGAAAATACACATAAGCTCCTCAACTACACAAGATAATAACGAATTGATGGTAAAACTCATACATGTCCCAGAATTATGTATAAAATTTCAATTTGGTCCTTAATTTTTAATAGTTAGAATTATTTCAGTCCAGTTAGCAGAAATTTGAAGGAGGGGATTTTCAGAACTTGGGGGATCATAGAACGTAGAAAAAACTTATATGAGCCTTAAGAAGAGGGTGCTCCTAAGATTCCTACATACGAACATGAGTTCTGTTGATTGGTGATAGGGAATGTTGAAAGCATTTCAAATAAACTCATAGTCAAGCTCTGCTGAGCAGGCAATTTCATATTCTGCCACATTTAAAATGGTCAAAATGCCTTCAGCATGAAAGAAAGAAGCATTCCTGGACCTTCCCGAAACAGCAGCAAGAGCTTTACAGGACATGAAAGAGAGTATGAGAGCTCAATAGTGATCCAATAAGACCCTACCCCAACAAAATATAGAGTAGATAGATAGCAGAGATGCTTCTGAAATTGGCACAATGAATCATCATCTCCCTAAAATATCAGTTAACCATAAATGATGATATAGCTTAACCTCCAAGTTATTTCTTTAAATGTTGAACTTGTTTAACAGTGACGGATGGCAGATTAATTCTACAGTTCTGAGCATCACGTACAAATCATAATTAACACACATTACCATCGACAAAAACCAGAGGCAGAGAGGATAGTGTCTCCTATCAGTGTTGCGTGCTTGCAGTTAACATACATTATCCACATATCCTGTCGTTGATGCTCTATCTGAAGGATTTGTTTGAATGCGCCACAAACCCACTAAGATCATCTTCTCATCTTTTCCTCATCCCATAGTGGACTTCCTTACAATCTCTTCTTCATATTCTGTTATACTCTCTTGAGGTCTTGATAGCTCTCTTCGTTCAAGATGCTTACAAAACCAAACCGGGAAATATATTTCTCAAATAAACAGAGTAAGAAAACTATGAAAGTCAACTAATTAAGAAAGTTGCAATGCAAGACAGATGACATTAACCACAGGCATGATAAAGTTGAACCTCACTTATTGTCTAACTCTTGAAATCATAAACAATAAGAGGCAAGTAGGAACAGAACGTTCTACACTTTCAGCAGATTGAACATGAAGTACATACTATAAGTGGTGAAAAAAAGAGATGGAGAGAGACGACAGTGTCTCTTACCAATCCTGTACGAGTATCCTCCGGTGAGCTATATCAAAGAACCACTCAGCCTAGAAGCAGCTCTTAGATGAAGGACATGAAATAAGGTTTTTTATATCTTCATCAGGCTACACAAAGTATTGAAATCTCTAGTTACAAGTCACTTTCATCAACAGACAATTTGTTCACTCCACCCCCTTGTGACGACACAGTTGGCAGTGATGATATAGTGGAAGAGTGATCTTGAGCAGACCTTTTAGGTGAAGAAAGTAAAGGTTTTAGTGGAATTTGCAAAGAGTGAAGACTACCTTCAAACATCTCTACCACCTTTGTCATTGATGGTCTATCTGATGGAATGGTTTGGATGCACCACAAACCTACAACAATCATCTTTTTTATAATCTCTTCTTCCTCTTCTGATATACCCCCATGAAGTAATGTAATCTCTCCCGGTTCAAGATACTTGTAAAACCAATCAGGGAAATACATTTCACTGGTTTCCGAAGATCCTGTATAATTTTTTTTTCTTTCTCCGACCATTTCTAGAACCATCATTCCATAGCTATACACATCAGACTTGTAAGATACTCCTCCAAAATTTCTGCAGAACACTTCAGGTGCTATGTAACCTACAGTCCCTCTTGCACCTATCATTGAAACCTTACTCTCTTTACTCTTGCATAGCTTTGCCAGACCAAAATCAGAGATCTTTGGTACAAAATCTTCATCGAGAAGAATGTTGTGAGGCTTTATGTCAAAATGCACAATTCTAGTGTTACAACCTCTATGTAAGTACTCGAGACCTCTAGCAATACCAACTGCAATTTCATAAAATCGTTCCCATTCTAAACCAAAATTTGTATCTGGGGTTCCTTCATAAGATATGAACTTGTCTAAAGATCCCTTGGTCATGAATTCATAGATCAAAGCTCTTTTAGTCTTCTCATAGCAGAAACCCAAAAGTGTAACTATATTCACGTGGGAAGTTCTGCTAATGCTCGCAACTTCATTCATGAACTCTTCTCCATCACCTTTGGAATCTTTTAGGACTTTTACAGCCACAAGCCGACCGTCCGTTAACTTTCCTTTGTATACATTACCAAATCCCCCTTGACCTAGTATATTGGTGAATGAGTTGGTGATTTTCTTAATGTCTGAATATGAATAACGCCTTGGAGTGAGACGATGATGGTCCATCATAAATTTTTCAAACTTGTCAACATTCTGTGAATTCTTCAGCTTAAAGGTCATTGCTATTGCAATTATAGAAAAAGCAATTATCGTTGCCACAGTTGCTGATATGGCTGTAAAAGAAAATGATCATCATCATTATCATTGTCGTCATCATCATCAAATGAAAATATTGGATTCTTATTAGTATATTCACCTATAGCAATCTTAAGACCCTTACCAAACCTTGAAGATCCTGTTCCTGTAACATGAACATCAAGTAAGTTTCTGATATAAGAAAATTTTACAACTTTCATTGGTGATCAGCAACTATAATAAAAAAATGAAATTACCCTAAAGACAAAGAAGTGGAATGTGCTGACTCATGATGATGGTGATGACGACAACCAATGGAAGATGTCGTAGTTAATTAGTAATAAACAAATAATAGAATCAGTCTCAGCAGACATAAAATTTAATACAGTTAAAGAATTAATTCTGAGATTAAGTGTGATATATTAGGTAATGTCTTTATTTTCTGAACTCCTTAATGTCTTAATCTATATTGTTGTAAACTTAAGCTAACCATTCCATGGCAGCTTTACAATTCTTTCTTGAATACTGTTTGTCCTGTTCTTGTTAACTTTTTACATTTCTACCTGACACACAGTGTATAGCCTTGGAGTTTGTCAATCATTAAATAAATACATTTCTAAATTATAAAGAAATAAATTAGAGTTTTCAAGCCTTAAAATTAAATTACAGTAGAAAATTATAAAGAAACCTATGATATCTGTTGAAAAGTCTATAATTTAAAAGATTTTCTCTTATGAAAAAAAAAAATCTTCCCTATTTATACTAATTCTAGAACTAAAATCCTCATTGTAAAATGATTTTTTTTTTATTGAAAATCACATGGCTAATACAAAATCTAACTCACATTAGAATTTTGAAACTAAAAAAATCTTAGAAAATCTTATTAGCTAACACAATATAATAAAATAAATGTGCTAAAAAAATAAAAAATAAAAACTATTCCCAACGTTATGCTTCCTTACTTGACAAGAACTTGTCTTTGAATTCATGATAAAAAAATTAAACTCTTTTATTTTAAAAAAATAGATATTTTAAATATAATATTATTTCAAATATCTTAAATCTTATTTCAAGAAGATATTTCCATGAAAAAACTCTATCTAGACAAAACTTCTCTAGAATCATAAAATCAAGGTCATAATCATATTGGTAATTTTACAAGATTGATTCAACATGATTAATATTTTTTGTTCGGATGAGACATCAACAACGTTAATTTCTCTTTGATATCAACTTGATTGTTATGGCTTTTTATCAATTGGTTTAATCTTAACTTTAGGAATTGTTGATTCCGGTTTGTCTCACTTCTTTTTACACTACTAAATTTTTGTGTCTTTTGCCTCGATTTGTTTTAATTTTTTTTTTAAGAGAAAGAAGTTTTGATGTAGTAGTAGAGACAATGAAAACAACACTCGAATCATCTTCTTTTGATAAAGATGTTCGATGAAATTTTATTTTTCAGTCCTATTTGTTTTTGCGTTTTAAAAGAATTTTAAAAAATTAAATTTTTTTTTTATTTTTTTAATTTAAAATCAATATTTTTTAGATCATTTTGATGCACTGATTTTAAAAATAATTTTTTAAAAATAAAAAAAAATATTATTTTGATATATTTATAAATAAAAAACATTTTAAAAAACAACTATAAACACATTTTCAATAAGGTGTTCTAGATTGTTAAAAAGAGGATCATGGCAATTTTTTACAATATCTCCATATTATAATTTAAAAATAACAGTGTGCATGCTTGTATTTTCTCCAAGTTAATACAGAAAGACTGAAGCTGAAAAATTAGTACTCTCCTCGATCTCCTTATCTTTAGCATGATAAACTAATTTAAAATTACAAAACTATATATTTTCATATCTAATTTTTTTCTTAGTATTCTCTCAAATTCATTAATTTGTAAATCAACGGTAATGATAATATTTGATTTCCACTTGTAATCTAACGAAATAAATCTTTTCCTTAATAATAATTTCATTTGAAACCAATATGAAACAGGTGACTTTGCGATAATATCATTCTAAACCTTTTCCAACATGGAAAAGCTCTATTTTTTAGAGGCTGTTTGGAAAATACCTTCATACCCCTAAATCCAAGACATGATACTCTGTGTTCTTGAGATAAAATCAGCTTTTCACTGCTTTATTTCTCACAAAGCGGTTGAGGTGTGAATTACGCTATGGAAAGAGGATTATTTGTTAATTAGTTCATGGATGTTTTATTGGTTCCGTTGCATCTTTTTGTCCAATCAAAATTATCTAATATATTCGAACATATTATTTGTTTCTTCACATATATCATGAGTTAATTTGATGTTTCATTAGACTATATATTTATGTCTTTTTGTTTGATTCGCATGAATGGGGCTTTATGTCTTTTAAAATATTAAGGAGGGTTGATTATATGTCATCATAAATAACTAATAAGTTGTTTAAGTAAATGTTTTTAATTTTTTTAATTTTAAATTAATTTTTTTTATATTTTTAAAATTTTTTTATATACTAATTTAAAAATAAAATTATTTTAATATATTTTCAAAAAAAATCAATTTCTAACCCTTTCCATTCAAGCATTAATTCTTGAAATCATTGAAGCTTTGCATAATTTGATTAAAAAAAACCTCCATATCAATTACCACAAGAAGGCCTAGCATTTCTTGAAAGCTACCAAACTCGTAAGGAAACTAGAAGATTTTGGCTAGTCAAAATTAATATAGATTTTAACTTACCAGTACAGAGCTGATCATTACAGATGCAAATATGTACTTTACCATCAAACCCACATTGCCTACCAGAATGCTTGGAACACTTCTGACAATCAGCACTGTAAGGATCACTATAAAGTACATCAAACCCTTCTTTCAAAACCTCACCAAGTAATGATGACCCTTCAGCCTGAAGTTGTTGTGCCCGACTCCGGAGAAATGGCACTTGAAAACTAGTCTGACAACTGTTCATAGAAGGATGATCACCAATCATGAAAAACCCTTCTTCTGAATCTCCTGACATGCCACATAACAACTTAAATTTTTCCTCGACAGAGTCACTTAAGTTCTTGCACCCATAAAACAAAGTAAGGGTTTCATGGTTGGAGGCAAGGCTGAAGATACCGTTATCAAAAGTGGTGCTAGTGGATGGGTATGTGCATGGGCGGTCAGCGTAGAAGTCTAAAGGTGAGAGCCTTAAGGTTTGGTTGGTTTGGTCAAGCTGAGTGACTCGGTAAGCCAGTGATTTAACTGTGAGGGTGGTCTGTGAGTTACCATAACATGTGAGCCAGAACTCCGGTGGGCCGCAGTGGGGTGGACGTTGGCCACCGGTGAAAGGGTAGGCGATGTTTGTGAGGGCACCGCAAGAGAAGTTTTGGTTGCAGTTTGAAAGATTAATCATGTAATTCGAAGGAGATGATGCCGTTAAGTGGAGGAACAATAAGAGCGTGGAAAGGAAGGAGGTGGCAGCAGCGGTGCTGAGGGGGTGCATTGGTGGAGGAATTAGAAGGGGGTGACGGTGGTGGTTGTTCTGGGTGTGGAATGCTGCAAGGAAACAGGGTAGTGTGGTATTGGCCTAATGGAAGAGGGGTTAGATAGTACAATATGACTCTTGACTGGGTTATGGCAATGGGTTGGCTCTGGTACGTTGCCTGAAAAGTTGTTTAAGTCAGTCAAGTCGAAATTGAAACAGAAATTTCCTACAGACAGGTATTTGATAATTTTGGGATAGCAGGAAAAGTACGCCGAGAAAAGTAATAGGAAACTTAATGGGAAATGGCATCATTTTTCTGTGTTAACGCCTGGACTACGTTGTGCCATCCATCCTGTTCCGTGGTTTACCAAGACTTCGTAAAGACTTTCAAAAGTCATTGATTGTCTTCTTCCTATTTTCTTTTATTAATCTTGCTTTGAAACCGTTTTGAGGAATCGAGGGTGATTTTACAATATCCTGGTTAACGATAAACTATATATAATTTAAAATTACTTAACATACCATACATCACTCTCATGGAATATTTTAGAAAAGAATTAGTTAATACTTCTAAATCTTGATGTAATTTAATTGTTTTTTAAATTTGAATCATTGGCTTTATTTGACTTGTTTTTAACCATTTTTATAATTTTAATAGTGAAAGTAAAGTCTTATATTATATAAGGTATTATGGCAGACAAATTTATAAATGAATGAAATCAACCTATTTTTTAAGAATTATATTAGTGTTTTAGTATCTTTCTTTATTAGAAATAAGGTTGAATACAAATACTAATAATTTTTTTTTTTTATGAAAAAGAAATAAGTAATACAATTACTAATAATTAGCTTTATATATATAGAAAGTTAATTACTTTGAGCCTCCTATATTTTGGGTTTGTTTTTCACTTTCTCTTCAAAGTTTGTGAAATTACAGTTTTTTTTTTTTTTTTATAAAAGTCAACTAGTTTTTTTTTTTTTATTTACAGTTTTGTTATTATAATAATTTTAATGACTAAAGTAACTTTAGAAGCTAAAAATAACAAAAAAAATCACAATCTTATTGTTGGTAACTTTCTTGAAAAAATCACAATCTTAATGTTGCACAATATCATTATATTTAACAAAAACATATATATTAAAATCATGTTTATAATAGATTGCTAAACAATTCTTGATCATTTCAACCAAAAACATTAAATTCTACAAAAGATTTCTCCATAGTTCTCTTCATTTCAACCCCGCAAAAATAAAATAAAAAAATTTAATAGCATTAGTTACACAAATTTGAAATAATATTGTTATATTCATCAAAGCTAATTGTTGACCTTTAAGTTAAATATTCATGTTTTTATATATTTTAACAATAACACTAAAATGTAAAATGGATTAATAATATATCTTGTTGAGAATAATTTTTAAACTGGTTTATTCAATAACATATAAACAAGCATGATAAATTTTATGAAAAAAATAATTAAGTAGTCAAAGAAAAAAAGTAAAGGAAGACTTCGATTAGTATTCAATTTTAGTGTTCAATATAAATCTTTATATCCTACTTGATAGCACAATTAAAATGAAATTACATACTTCACTATGCATACTTTGAAGGATTGATAAATCATATGATAAAATTTAAGATAGACAATTCTAAGAATTTACCTAAGTTAATATGTCATAACAGATTGATTTGACCAATCAGAACCAATCAACTGTTTTAGTCATTAGTAAATTGTGATAACAAAAATCGCTCTTGTAATTAACCTTTGAGAGTTAAGTATAAACTCTTGGTATTGATAATGTATTTTCACCAAAGAAACAAATTATGAAGAGGGAATATCTTTAAATGATGTAAAAATCTTAATGTGGATTTATCAAGTAACCATTGTACTCTTGAATTTGGAATAGAAAAAGAATAGAATACTGAAGTATATTTTGATTCTTGAAGTGATGGAAATGGATTAAAAAAAAAAGATAAGATGCTAATAGAAAAAAAAATCAACCAAATTAACAAAAAAATTCTAAATGGAGCCTAATCTATTTTTTAGGCATGTATATAGAGAAAACTACCACCATCAAACTCATCTTGTTAAATAGAACACATTGATACCAAGAATATCAAATTTCATCGTCGAAAAGTGGTCATTCACCAACTTAACTATTTTCTTCACCATTTCAAGGGATTTTCTTCTTTTTTTGTCTCAAACTCAAAGATTGGAATATTAAGAAAATAAATTTTTGAATCAAAATTAAAATTGAAAAAATTAAAAGGACTATAAAGTAAGAAAAAGAAAGTGGGGGACTAACTATAACTTTTTCTAGAAAATTTGAGATTGGCCATGAGATTTCTTTTTATTTTACACTTTGGTCCATAATTGTTAAATTTTTCTTTCCTTAACAAATGTTTATAAAGTGGTCATAAATTTGGGTATAGAAAAATATAATAATAATAATAAAAAGTTCAAAGGCAAAAAAGAAAGGAAAAACCTTGGCTAATATGGATTCGGCTATGGTGTTTTTTCTAGGCGTTTTAGTATATCTTGTAATTGTAATGTTATTATCATATATCGGCAATATTAAAGGTATTTTTAGATAAATAATTCTCTTGACATTTTTTCGTGATAAATCTTCTTTTTCCCTTGAAACTTCTTCAAACATTTGTTCGGTTCATTAAAAATTTCTGTTGCCTTTTTTTTTTCTTCCTTGATAAATATTCTTTTCCCCTTAAAACTTGCTTAAACATTTGGTAGGTTCATCAATTGCTGAACCTGAGACCTCGTGTGGTGGTTTTACATTGAATTTGAATCCTTAATTACAATGTTTTTGACATGTAGCATTATATATCTTTATTGTTATTATCACAATTAATTTTTATTGTATTATTTTTTTATTTTAATTTTTTTTAGGTTTTGAAGTATTCTTAAAGAGTTCGACGCGTAATTTGATGAAAACAAGCATATTATTTTTATCTTATAGTTGTATTAAATTGAAATTTTATTACATTATTCTAAAATAACAAGTATATTCTTTTTTGTTTTGGAATTATTTTTGCTTTTGATTTAATTAAGATTTTACTATTTAAGACATTATTCTTATATGTAAACAATCTTATAAGCTATTTTTTCATAAGATAATTTATGAAACAAAGTGTTTTTAAAATAAATAAGAGGTTTATCTGCAATTTTCTCTACACTTAAGCTTAAGGATTATAACTTTAGAGATTCTAGTTTTTTTCTCTTTAATTTATGGCTATAAAATTTTAGAAATTAAGAAACCCTAGCTTTATATGTTACATCAATTAGTATACGAGTAGATTGGACTGCAAAGATATTGGCAGCAAGATCGCATTCCACAATGCAGGAGTAAACGCCGTCTAGAACACCACGAGGGATCGAAGAGACAACACGAAGAATCATATCCATGCTATAATTTCAGGAAACATTAACATTCTTAAGAAACAAAAAGCTGGTTTTAGTTATCACTGAAGATACAAGGAAATTGAAATGGACAACTGCTCTACCACCTTTTTCCCATCACATATCGATCTTGCATACTTTTTCCTCTCCTTGTTCATCTTCAGCCTTTCAATGTAAGAACGCTGCACCCATCTGCTTCAACCTATTCTCTTGTCTCAAAGCTGTGTTTGAAGCCATTAATGGTATTATCATTAAAACATCAAGATCAGAAACATGAAAAAAATGTTTTCAGCACTTCTTGCAGTGTGAGTGTTAAGGATCCCTCAATTAGATAAGGAGAATAATCATAACAAGCTTAAAGAAAAAGAATCACACATCTACTACATAGTGTTTTACGTACGTGACTCTGCTATGCTTACATCTATAGGCGAAGAGGAAAAGTTTCATTGTATTGGAATAATACAAGTTTTAGAGAGCTCTCATCCCTAATCCCAAGATGCATCAAATAATAATGCACACAATTAAGTACGGAACATTAATCAACCTGAAGAAATTTTGCTCCAGCATGTTGTTCTGATTCTCTTGATGGATTTATTCCTTTTCTTCTTCAACATTGCTTTATTTAGCTTTAGAGGATTTGGTACAAATGTAGTTCTGTTAACCTTCTGATAGAAAATCACGAATTCCCGCATAATTTATAAGTTCTATGTCAGTCCACAAGCATATCAATCATGCGATTATTTCATCATAACAATACCAACCAAGAGAAGATAGTAAAACTCAATCTCATTGATTGTACAACACTTGAAATTTCTACTCACATATTTTAAGCACAAAGGATAAGGATATCTCTACAACTAGTAGGAATGCGGTGTTGTAGTTGAAGAACTGCTTGCTCAAAATTGATCACTCATAGAATCTGGTGAAAGTTGAAGTGGAGGAGGAGGATGCTTCAATAGACCAACATCATCCTCACGAATATCCAATTCATCTGCCTTTTCTGCTCCGTAATTTTCTTTCTCAATTCTCCTCAGGATCTCCAACACTTCCTCCATAGTAGGCCTCATTTCCCTCTGTTGTTGCAAACACCGGAAAGCTAATTCTGCAACTGATGTTACCATCTTCCTCACCACGAAATCCTTGTCAAATCCAAGAAATGGATCAACCAACTCATTTAAAGCATGGTTTTGGATTTTTTTCACTGCCATGATGGACAAATTAATATCATGCCGATGCCTATTGGTGTCCACTGCTTCTAAAGCTGATATCAGCTCAATCAAGACCACACCAAAGCTGTAAACGTCGCTCTTGTCCGTCAGTTGGTAGCATTGATAATACTCCGGATCAACATATCCAGGCGTTCCTTGTGGAGCAGTCGATACATGAGTAACATCAGTTGGGAACAATCTCGACAAACCAAAATCAGCCACTTTCACATGGAAGTCGTTGTCTAGGAGAATGTTATTGGTTTTGACATCACGGTGTATGACATCTGAAGCGTGGAGGTATGCAAGTGCACTGGCTGTCTCTATAGCAATGCTCAACCGAAAAGGCCAAGTGAGCAAACCAGAGTTCGACTGTCTTCCATGAAGATGATCAGCGACAGTTCCATTAGGAATGTATTCATAAACAAGTAGAAGCTCTCGGCTATGCCTTGAGGTGCATCCATAGAGTTCCACCAGGTTCATGTGCCGCAAATGAGCTAGGATCTCAATTTCATTCATAAACTGCTCAGCACGTCTCATGTTGCTCTCATATAGGCGCTTGACAGCAACCACACGGCCATCCCTGAGTACTCCTGATCATTCAAGCAATTACGTTAAACTTTAGAAAGGAGTCAACATAGAAGTTACTATATGCAAAGTTACAATACTGCAAAATAAAATAATTTCATCTTCTAACCATAGTAAACAGTGCCAAACCCTCCATCTCCAAGTTCTTTTGAAGAATCAAAACAATTAGTGGCTTCCTCAAGTTCATTGTAGCTGAACACCCGCACTCCAAAGTAGGTACTGCCCTTACCAATGTCAGACTTTGAGGGGGTAAGAGAAGGGGTGGTTTGAGAGAGGTTAGTTGAAGTAGCAAGGCCTTTTCTTGACGGAGTAGCTGCTATAGGAAGGTCTTTGCTTTTCAGTAGGGCAGCTTTTCTTCTCTTCCGTTGTATAATGGTCATGATCCAGCATCCCAAAAAGACACCGACAACAGTACCTGCTATGCTAAGTCCTGGAAGTAGGCAAAAAAACTGCTCAGCTTTTTGTTTTTCTTTTTTTTTTAATGTGTGTGTAGCAGAACTATACCTATTTTAAGTGAATCTGGGTTAGAGATCTTCTCTGCGAAAAAAAAATGAAAGCGAGAAACGTCAGTTGAAACATTAATGACCACATTGAAACGAATTTTCAGTAGGCAGTAGGCACTTGGTTAATAAGCACGATAAATTGGACTAACTTCTAAAATATGAGATTGGCTATCTGAGTTTTTATTTGTTGAATACAAAAATAATTCATGAATTCATTCAGATGATAGACATACAGCCTAATGGCAACATTAAAAGGAAGCAGGTTCACAATTGAGAACATAGTTATTAAACTCTATCCGGGAAAAGTACAGAGTCACATAGTTACCCTAAATCCCGGATCAACCCATGAACAATGCCAGGTTTAATAACAGTGGTTAAGAAAGTGGCGAAAAAGACATGGAAAAAACAGAGAAAACAGGGGAAACAAACTATGAGTAATTGAACTGTTCAGTTTTTGCAAGCAATAAACACAACTACTAAAGAAATAGGCATGGACAAAAACTCTCACAGATTAACTGAGATTTAGTTAAAATTCCATGAACAAGGTGTAGAATTCTTTTGTGTACTCAAACCATCACCCGATGGAGCTCTAAAGGGCCAGAGTAAAACACAAGACTGAAGAAAGAATCCTAATTTTGAGCCTTTGAAAGTAATTCAAGCATCGAATTCTTGAAATCATTGGAGCATTTACTTGAAAGCTATCAAACTCATAAATTACCAAAGACGAAAATATGGCAAGCTAAAACCTGACCAGACTTGAAAACTGCGGTAGAACTTGCAAATATCTGCAAAGATGAATTTATTCCTTGACTGCTTAGAAGAGTAGGATGGCTAGTTGCACTTCAGAAAACAAGAAACCTGGACTAGTTGAAGGAGGAACCTGGACTAATCGAAGTTTATTAAACAAAAAACCTGGACCAGTTGAAGGAAAAACCTGGACTAATTGAAGTTTACTAAACGAAAAACCTGGACTAGTGGGGATGACGAGTAATTCCTAATAGTTGGCTAGGCTTCTACCTCTACTCAAAGGAATGTTTCACGCCTGTTTCTATTACCAAAGATCCTCCTACTTTTGAGCTATCTCTATTAATCCTATTATGCCATCAAGGAAAGAAACTGCAAAGAGGATGTACTTGTTGACTGACTAGGTGGTGATGGTAGGCAATTAAAATCTCGAGGTTGATCGGCACAATAGCAAGCGAATGCTTTAGTTGTCTGGTCGTACCCACACTGACCACCAGAAGAATTGCATGTATCACATAAGGTATCATTTGCATTCCACACCAGCCCAAAACCTTGATTAAGAGCTCCAAGCAACTTTGCTACAGTTGCATTTGCTATAATTGGCTCAAGAGCTGATTGACGTACTTGAACTTTAACACTGTTGTCGCAGGATTCCAGGTAACGGATTAAGTTAGAAGCAAGGTTACCAAGGAAAGAGAAGTCGTCTGTCGCTGTAAAGTAGCCCGTCATCTCAGTGGTGTTTATGCTGCATGGAAACTGAGTTAAGAGATGGGAAGTAGGCGGACCTTGAGCGGGGCAACCATAGTAGATTGTTATGTTATGATCATCCGTTGTGTAATTCAGAAGACTGGGATTCAAAGTTGTGTTGAGTAGGAGAGTAGGACAGAGATTTTCTCTGTAATCTGTTCTAGCAACGTTAATAGTCCGTGACTGGTTATTGATGGCAAGGACTTTGTATGTCGATTGAGTGATTGTGATCTCCGGAATTTGGTTACTGCAATTGAGCCCGAACCCTGGATAGCCACAGTAATCAGGCCTATTGGATCCCGAGAAAGGATAACCAATACCCTTAATATTTCCGCAATCAAACAAGTTTCTGCAGATTAGATACCGCTCATCATCAGCAGAGAACACAAGTGTGAAACCACAGACAAAGATTATGGTTATGAACAGGATAAACCAAGACATGGCCAGAAGGAGATGTGGTCGCATTTTCACAAAGAGAGGATTGAAAGGAAGACTGTTCATCAAGTATTGAGTTAAGGGGAAAAACAAAATAGATGGAAGTTATCTCACTCAACTATTATAATAGAATTGGTAGTGAGTATTTGACCAAAGGGGAATGAAAATTGTCAACGAGAAGCTTCCATTAGAGCGATAAGAGTGGCATCAATTGAAATTTAGGCAGCCAACCAAACAGGCAGGTCATTTTCTTAGCAAGATAAAATAATTTTTAATGTATAATTGGTATCCTGCTCGAAAATTCTGTGGCCTTGTAGAATTTTCCTAGTTTCAGGTCTGATATAGCCTTTGTACTTGCTGTGCTACGGCCTGCGGCAAACTCAAACCGAGACACACTTTCTTATTCATTTTGGTTTACAAGTTTGACTAAACCAAAAAATAAAAAGATAAATTTTCCTCCAACTAATTTCCGGGAGACTGAGCTATCTGTCCTGACAAGTATGAGCATAACAAACAGTATAGCAGACAAAACAAGGAATAAAAGTAAGGTATGCAGATAAAAACAAAGATCTTGGGATGTTATGATATTCTCTGTCCTGACAGGTATGAGCATAACAAACAGTATAGCAGACAAAAAAAAGGAATAAAAGTAAGGTATGCAGATAAAAATAGAGATACTGTGATGTTATGATGTTCTAGGTTCAAGATCCTAGAGTAAAAGCTGTCAATGTTTCAGAATAACTGTCATATATGCCAACATATCAGACGGAAACAAGAGGTGAGAATTTGGGTTTGGATTTTAAGTTTGAGTTATTAGACTGCATTGTACAAGGAAAAAGACCACTAAACATTCAACAACCAAAAATGACATTATCGGCAAGACCATCGAGTCTATGATATGAACTCAATTTTTGGATCCGCTTGTAAATTTCCTGTAATTAATAATCACGTTTGTTCTGCTACATCTAAACAGCTCAGCAATACAGAAACGGAATATGATGAACTGAATTTACACAACAGCGAAAGAGGAAAGGTGCAGTTGCCCTTAATTTGTTTCCATGGTTCATATGTAACCACATGAACAGTGTCTACACATGAGCAACAAATCCTAAAAGCAGACAAGAAAAGAAGGAAAACTATCAATCAATAACAAATGTCATGAACAACGCCATTCAGTTTTCTATCTAAAACTTCTAAGCAATTCTGCATACTTTTTCCCATCACATATCGATCTTGCATACTTTTGTTAGGTTTGTTGCCATTAATGTGCAATAAATGAACGGCACCAGCAGCTAGAGCTGGAGCTGCACCAACCATATGCAACCTTCTCAAATGTCAAAGTTTGGCAGCCACCATTGTTGAAGAAGAACCGGAGTTGGTGGCACCATTCTTGCCTATAAATAAACACCAAGAGAGCAGCACAACGAGAGAGAGAGAGAGAGAGCTGCAGAGAAGGGCTGCCAATGACAGCAGCCCTGCTGCCATTGCAGTAGCTGCATGTGCAGCAACGTGATGAAGTGAGTGCAGTGCAGAAAAGAGAGAACAAGAGAGAATGAGGAGTAGTTGCCAAGGGCAGCGGCCTTGCTGCCTTGTGCAGCAGTGTGAGAGCAATGGGAGTAGAGTTTGAGTGAAGTGATCCTCCTCCTCCATGTATGTTGTAACATTTTCTCTATTTATCTCAAATAATATGAACCTCTCCCGTTTAAATATGTTTATAATTTTACTAGTGAAAATAAAGTCTTATATTATATAAGGTATAATGCTAGGCCTAAATTTATAAATGAATGAAATCAACCTATTTTTTAAGAATTGCATTAGTGTTTTAGTATCTTTCTTAATTAGAAATAAGGTTGAACAATTAATTAGAAATACTAATAATTAGCTTTATATATAAAAAAGAAATAAGTAATACAATTACTAATAATTAGCTTTGTATATAGAAAAAGGGATAATTACTTTTCATTTTTCACTTTTTCTTCAAAGTTTAGTAAATTACTTTTTGCTTCGGGAGCTTTAATAACTTCAATACACTTTACATCCTTTATTTTGACACCAAAATAAAAGTCAACAAAAATAACAGAAAAACCACAATCTTACCATTGACAACTTTCTTGAAAAAATCACAAGCTTAATGTTGCACAAAGTCATTACATTTTTTTTAAAAAAACCCCGCTAAAATCATATTTATAACTAATTGCTAAACATTTCTTGATCATTTCAAGCCAACCAAAAAAATCAAATTCTACTAACGATTTCCCCATAGTTCTCCTTCATTTCAACCCAACAAAAAAATAAAATTAAATAGCATTAGTTACATAAATTTGAAAGAATGTCATCATATTCATTAAAAGCTAATTGTTGACCCTTAAATCAAATATTCATATTTTAAATATTTTAATTATAACAATAAAATAAAAATAGATTAATAATATGCCTTGGTGAGAATATAAAAACAAGCATGATGGATTTCGTGAAGAAATCAATCGAGCATTCAAAGAAGAAAGCAAATGAAGACTTACATTAGTATTCATTTTAAGTGCTTAATGTAAATCTTTATATCCTACTTGATAGCACAATTAAAATGAACTCACACACTTAACCATGCATACTTTAAAGTATTAATAAATCACATGATAAAATCTAAGATAGACGATTCTAAGAATTCACCTAGATTAATCTATCATAATTGAAATTCTATATGAACTAGTTGACCGTTTGGTATGACCAAATGAATCGGTTGATCTATATTTATTAGTGATGGATACATGAGAATTCTGCAAGAATTAGTCAACATATTGACTTAACCAATCTGAACTGATCAACCATTTTAGTCGTTAGTGAGACTGTAACGATTATAACGACAAGTTTTTCTTAAAAACATATATATAGCTTGTCTAATTGCAAAATTAACAAGAGAATCCAAACATATGTTATATACAAGCTATTCTAAAAGCAAAACAACTTTAAAATCATCAATCATTGGTTATACTCTAATTTGTGCTTAATAAACCTTTATAATCTAGTACAAGAATATTCAATATCTTTTTTATTACACTTTGATGCGTCCCTAGATTTTTACCATAAACATATGGATTTTGGCATATAGAATAGGGTAATTCAAGTATTGTATCCACAAGGATGTGGTTTAAGTACTAATTCATCAATTTCCTATATTCTGTATAAGATTTCAAATTTGTATAATGGAATGCAAATTTCTTTTTGTTTAATTTAAAATAAAAAATGAAGATTTCTAAGGTGTAAGATTTCATCAAATGAATTCCTTCCATAAATTTAAATATAGTTTCTTGGACTAATCTTTTGCTAATTGCAATGACTGAATTCCCTTTTGTATATGATGTCCTTTTTCAAGGTATAACAACTATATCTATATTAATATTATGTGTACTTTCGTGATCATAGAAATTAATATATATAAATTCATTAAGTTTTGTGGAACTCTTGAATATATGTCACAATAATTTATATTTATTTCTAAGCTACACTACCAAGATTTGATGAATTCAGGAACTAATATTGAACTTCAACTTTCGTTAATTCATTAAACACCTTAACTATGCAATTCATGACCAATAAATTACAAGGATGAAAACCAAAATCATTAAATTAAAATCAGCAAAATATACAAAATTCAATTACATTCAACTCATGTCATGAATTCAAAGATTACATCCTAGCCCTAGAATAAGAAAATTAGTTCATTCTTAATCCAAACAAACAAAAACACTTATTAAATTTAAATGTAATGAAGAGAAAAAGAATAGAAAGAAGAACTCTTATGAAGTGAGCAGAATTTCTTCAAGCTTCCTCTTTCATAGATGCTTCCTTCTCTTGAGTTGTTTAAGATATCTCTCTCTCTCCTCCTATATATCCCCCCTCCACATGCCATCGATCGCACCTATGACAGGACCAAGTCCCTGTTCAGCATCATCAATCCCCTCGCCTATGACCTTCATTAATGCTAGTGAAGACATCCTCTCTCACGACCAAGAGAGGAAAGCAGTCGCGTGAAGAGGAGAGAGAGGAGAAGGTAGTCAAAGCTTAATGTGGTCGAATCTCCTTTCTTAGATCTTTGTTTGCCTCACTGTTGGCAAAAAAACAACAGGGGTTGATGATCTACTTGATCTAATGGATCTCTATCTGTTCGGGTCACCAGAGAGTGACTCCACGCTCCTCTAGTGGCAGCGCATTAATCCATGCACTGTCATTGTCTCAGCGGTCTTCTAGTGTCCATTGCATTATACCCCGGACATTCCAATCATCTCAAAAGGTTGATTTATGAAGTCAAACCATTTTTTGACAAAATTGTGATAAATTGTGAAATTTTGGAGCAAAAAGCTTATTATTTTGTATGATATTTAGATTGTTAATTTGGTTTGATTCGTGTTTGGATCTCAATATAACTTGATTATTTGCGTTGAATTATAAGTTTATTTTTTTGGATTTGTGTTAGAGGACGTTAAATATTGATGCATGATTTATGCTTGGATTGATGTTGATTTATTTGAATTAGCATGAAATTTGAATATAAGTTTGTGACATTAATAAAATTGTGTGGATGTTTGGTGTTGTTTAGTTTTGAGTCGGTAAACAATAATTAGTTTTGAATGGATATCGCGGTCTAAATAGTCCTTATAAAAAATATTTTTATTTGCGTCTTATCAAATAGGTCCTTCATTAGTTGGTAATATTTTCTTAATACCCAAAAGATAATTTTTCAATCAATTTTGATTTTCCTAGTTTTTTTATCCTCACATATTTAATATTTGGAATTGTGACCTACACACGAGGTTCTTTTTTGGTATTAAATGGATCATTTTCTTTCCACAAAAACAACAACAAAAAATCTCCCTTTGAAAAATACAATCTTTATTTAATTTGCATACAACCAAGTCTCTCAAAAATACAAAAATCATATCTTGCTTACAAAAATAAAATACTTGGTGTTTTAGTATTTCCATACAAAAAAATATATATATTTACATGCAATTTGAATTTAATAAATCAATTTATTGAATTCATGAGAATTTGGTCACTATTTCTATAACCGATAAAATTTTAATTCATGAGAATTAATTGTAAATATTCTAGTATAAATGTTGGACCTCCAACTAGGTTGGTATTTAAATATTAAAAATTGACCAGAAAATTCTCAAAATTATTCTGAATTTTCACTTATTTTAATTGGAAGTATTTTTCATTATGAGGTACGAGTTGTAGGAAACTCATTTGCCGTCATCCTGAGCCATAGATTGACTGTCGGTTATAAACCCGTGAAAACCTTTAAGAAACCCATCAAAACCACACAAAACAACTTATCTTAGATAAGGTGTGCTAGGGGTGCTAATACTTTATGTAGCTACAACTAGTCACTTACCCTTGAATCTCTGATAAAACCAGTATAACTGAGTTTCCTAGCTATCTTAAACCAAATAACTAGGTAGTGACTTCCTTGACCCCCAACACCACGCGTTGGTTTTCCATCATTCCTTGCTATTTTTTTCCATAGCTACACAGAACTTTTGGAATTCTAGTTGTTAGCCTATAATTAGCCTATAAAATTTCAATTTGGTCCTTAATTTTTAATAGTTAGGATTATTTCAGTTCAGTTAGCAGAAATCTGATGGAGTGGATTTTCAGAACTTGGGGGATCATAGAAAGTTGAGAAACTTATATGATCCTTAAGAAGAGGGTGCTCTTAAGATCCCTACATATGAACATGAGTTCTATTGATTGGTGATAGGGAATGTTGAAAGCATTTCAAATAAACTCATAGTCAAGCTCTGCTGAGCAAACAATTTCATATTCTGCCACATTTAAAAAGGTCAAAATGCCTTCAGCATGAAAGAAAGAAGCATTCCTGGACCTTACCAAAACAGTAGGAAGAGCTTTACAGGACATGAAAGAGAGTATGGGAGCTCAGTAGTGATCCAATAAGACCTTTACCCCAGCAAAATGCAGAGTAGATAGGTAGCAGAGATGCGTCTGAAATTGGTACAAGGAATCATCATCTCCCTAAGATATCAGTTAACCACAAGTAATGATATAGCTTAACCTCCAAGTTATTTCTCTAAATTTTAAACTTGTTTAATAGTGACGGATGGCAGATTAATTTTACAGTTCTGAGCATCATATCAAAAACATAATTAACACACATTACCATTGACAAAAACCAGAGGCAGAGGCAGAGAGGATAGTGTCTCCTATCAGTGCTGCGTGCTTGCAATTAACATACAATATCCACTTATCCTGTCGTTGATGCTTTATCTGAAGGATTTGTTCGAATGCGCCACAAACCCACTAAGATCATCTTCTCATCTTTTCCGCATCCCATAGTGGACTTCCTTAAAATCTCTTCTTCATCTTCTGTCATACTCTCTTGAGGTCTTGATATCACTCTTGGTTCAAGATGCTTATAAAACCAATCCGGGAAATATATTTCTCAAATAAACAGAGTGAGAAAAATATGAAAGTCCACTAAGAAAGTTGCAATGCAGGATGGATGACATTAACCATAGACATGATACAGTTGAACCTCACTTATTGTCTAGATCTTGAAACCATAAACAATAAGAGGCAAGTAGGAACAGAACGTTCTACACTTTCAGCAGATTGAACATGAAGTACATACTATAATTGGTATGCATCAGTGGTGAAAAAAAGAGATGGAGAGAGACGACAATGTCTATTACCAATCCTGTGCGAGTATCCTCCGGTGAGCTATATCAAAGAACCATTTAGCCTAGAAGCAGCTCTTAGATGAAGGACATGAAATAAGGTTTTTTATATATTCATCAGGCTACACAAAGTATTGAAGTCTCTAGTTGCAAGTCACTTTCATCAACGGACAATTTGTTCACTCCACCCCCCTGTGACGACACACTTGGCAATGATGATATAGTGGAAGAGTAATCTTGACAGACCTTTTAGAAAGTAAAGCTTTTGGTGGAATTTGCAAAGAGTGAAGACTACCTTCAAACATCTCTACCACCTTTGTCATTGATGATCTATCTGATGGAATGGTTTGGATGCACCACAAACCTCCAACAATCATCTTTTTTATAATCTCTTCTTTCTCTTCTGATAAACCCCCATAAAGTAATGTAATCTCTCCCGGTTCAAGATACTTATAGAACCAATCAGGGAAATACATTTCACTAGTTTCCGAAGATCCAGTATAATTTTTTTTCTTTCTCCAACCATTTCTAGAACCATCATTCCATAGCTATACACATCAGACTTGTAAGATACTCCTCCAAAAGTTCTGCAGAACACTTCAGGTGCTATGTAATCGACAGTCCCTCTTGCACCTATCATTGAAACCTTACTCACTTTACTCTTGCATAGCTTTGCCAGACCAAAATCAGAGATCTTTAGACAAAAATCTTCATCGAGAAGAATGTTGTGAGGCTTTATGTCAAAATGCACAATTCGAGTGTTACAACCTCTATGGAAGTACTCGAGACCTCTAGCAATACCAACTGCAATTTCATAAAACCTTTCCCATTGTAAACCAAAATTTGTATCTGGGGTTCCTTCATAAGATATGAACTTGTCTAAAGATCCCTTGGTCATGAATTCGTAGATCAAAGCTCTTTTAGTCTTCTCATAGCAGAAACCCAAAAGTGTAACTATATTCATGTGGGAAGTTCTGCTAATGCTCGCAACTTCATTCATGAACTCTTCTCCATCACCTTTGGATTCTTTCAGGACTTTTACGGCCACAAGTCGACCGTCCGTTAACTTTCCTTTCTATACATTACCAAATCCCCCCTCACCTAGTTTATTGGTGAATGAGTTGGTGATTTTCTTAATGTCTAAATATGAATAACGCCTTGGGGTGAGACAATGATAGTCCATCATAAATGTTCAAACCTGTCAACATTCTGTGAATTCTTCAGCTTGAAGGTCATTGCTATAATGCCACTAAATGAGCCTTCTCTTCCACTGAAACAAATTGCAATTATAGAAAAAGCAATTATCGCTGCCATAGCTGCTGATATGACTGTAAAAGAAAATGATCATCATCATTATCATCGACCTCATCGTCATCAAATGAAAATATTGGATTCTTATTATTATATTCACCTATAGCAATCTTAAGACCCTTACCAAACCTTTAAGATCATGTTCCTGTAACATGAACATCAAGTAAGTTTGTGATATAAGAAAATTTTACAACTTTCATTGGTGATCAGCAACAATTATAAGAAAATGAAATTACCCTAAAGACAGAAGTGGAATGTGCTGACTCATGATGATGGTGATGACGACAACCAATGGAAGATGTCGTAGTTAATTAGTAATAAACAAATTATAGAATCAGTCTCAGCAGACATAAAATTTAATACAGTTAAGGAATTAATTCTGAGATTAAGTGTGATGTATTAGGTAATGTTTTTGTTTTCTGAACTCCTTAATGTCTTAATCTATATTGTTGTAAACTTAAGCTAACCATTCCATGGCAGCTTTACAATTCTTTCTTGAATACTGTTTGTCCTGTTCTTGTTAACTTTTTACATTTCTACCTGACACACAGTGTATAGCGTTGGAGTTTGACAATCATTAAAAAAATACATTTCTAAATTATAAAGAAATAAATTAGAGTTTTCAAGCCTTAAAATTAAATTACAATAGAAAATTATAAGAAAATCTATTTTAAGAAAATAAATATTTTAAATATAACATTGTCACCACTACTTTAAATATCTTAAATCTTATTTTAGAGAGAAGATATTTCCAAGAAAAAAACTCTGAATCTAGGCAAAAATTCACTAGAACCATAAAAATATAAAACTATCTTTTAAAAGATGGCAACTTCAATTGACATGTCCTACACTGATAATTTTACAAGATTGATTCAACACTTAATTTCTCTTAATTTGATATCAGCTTGCTTGCTATGGCTTTTTATCAATTGGTTTAATCTTAACTTTAGGAATTGTTGATTCCGGTTTGTCTGACTTCTTTTTACACTACTGAATCTTTGGTGTCTTTTGCAGAAAGAAGTTCTGATGTGGTAGCAGAGACACTGAAAACAACACTCGAATCATCTTCTTCTAATAAAGATGTTCGACGACACTTGCAATCTTCTATGGTCCTGGAGTGTTAGTAGCAGGAGCATCGTAATTTTTTACAATATCTCCATAATATAATTTAGAAAATATCACCTCCTAGATCTCCTTATCTTTAGCATAATAAACCAACTTTGAAATTTCAAAACTATATATTTTCATATCTAATTTTTTTCTTAGTATTCTCTCAAATTGATTAATTTGTAAATCAACGGTAATGATAATATATATTTGATTTCCACTTGTAATCTAACGAAATAAATCTTTTCCTTAATAATAATTTCATTTGAAACCAATATGAAACAGTGACTCACCTCTTATGTGATAATATCATTCTAAACCTTCTCCAACATGGAAGAAAAGCTCCTCCTTTTAGGAGCCGTTTGGAAAATACCTTCATATCATTAGAACCAAGACTGCTACTTTGCTCATAAAAAAAGATAAAATCAGCTTTTTACTGTGAATTCACACAGTAAAAAAGCTAATACTGTAATTTCGCAATATCGAGGCCAATACCAAGTTCATGATAAATGTTTTATTTCTCACAAAGTAGTTGAGGTGTGAATTCTGCTGTGAAAAGAGGATTATTTGTTAGTTCATGGGTGTTTTAATGGTTTCGTGCATCTTTTGTCCAATCAAAATTATCTAATATATTCGAACATGCTATTTGTTTCTCCACATATATCATGAGTTTGATCTTTCATTAGACCAAAGTCGTGAGAAAATATGTTAGTTGTTTCTGATATTTTGTTTGATTGGCATGAATGGGGCTTTTATGTCTTTTAAAATATTAAGGTGGGTTGACTATATGTCACGATAAGTAACTAATAAGTTGTTTAAGTCAGTGAGTGAATTTATTTTTGCATTGTAAAAATATTTTTCTTTTTAAATTTAAATTATTTTTTTATTTTAAATTAATATTTTTAATGTTTTTATATGTTGATTTAAAAATAAAATTATTTTAATATATTTTCTAGTAAAAATTATTTTTAAAAACAACTTCCCTGTTTCAAGCAATTCAAGCATTAATTCTTGAAATCATTGAAGCTTTGCATAATTTGATAAAAAAAAACCCTCCATATCAATTACCACAAGAAGGCCTAGCATTTCTTGAAAGCTACCAAACTCGTACGGAAACTAGAAGATTTTGGCTAGTCAAAATTAATATAGATTTTGGCTAGTCAAAATTAATATAGATTTTGGCCCGTTTGTTTGCTGGAAAGTAGTTTTCTTTTGGAAAGTGAATTCCGGGGAAAGTGAATTCCGGGAAAGTATTTTCCGATGTTTGGTAGTGTAATGGAAAATAAGTTGGAAAACATTTTCCAGTGTTTGGTTATGTCATGGAAAATGAGCTGGAAAATAACTTATTAATGTTTTTATTTTTCTCAAGTTTATTAAAATAATGAGGAACAAATCTTACAAATTAAAAAGTTGAATGAGAATGAAATTGAAAAAAAATATAATTTCATAAATTATCTCAAATAAAATAAATAATAATCAAAATAATAGAGATCAAATCTAAAAAATTAAAAAAAAAATAAAAAGTGAATAAATTAAAATAATAATAATTAACATTTCATAAATTATTTCAAATAAAATAAGTAACAATCAAAAGAATAAGGACCAAATTTAATAGATAAAAAATTTCAATAAAAAAATGATAAGGAAAAAGCAAATAGCAATTATAAAAATAAGGACCAAAATTAATATAAAAATTAAATTTAAGAGATGAAATTGAAAAATAAATATACAAAACAAATTATATATAGCAATCAAAAGTTTGAGGATGAAATTTGAAATAATCAGCAAATAATGACATTTTTAAATTTTTCACAACTTCCGGAAAGTGTTTTCCGCCCAAATTTTCCAGGAAAACACTTTCCTGAAAACCAAGCCAAATTTTCCTTTGACTGGAAAGTGTTTTCCGTTGACCAACTTTTCTAATGACAAACAAATACAGGAAAGTTTGGAAAGTGGTTTCTCGGAAACCACTTTCCGGAAAACAAACACAGCCAAAAGGAAAAACACTTTCTTGGAAACTAAACCAAATTTTTCTTTGATTGGAAAGTGTTTTCCGTTGACCGGAAAGTGTTTTTCGTTGACCAACTTTTCTAATGGCAAACAAACACAGAAAAGTTTGGAAAGTGATTTCCCGGAAAGTGAATTCCGGGAAACAAACATGGCCTTTAACTTACCAGTACAGAGTTGATCATTACAGATGCAAATAGGTACTTTACCATCAAACCCACATTGCCTACCAGAATGCTTGTAACATTTCTGACAATTAGCACCGTAAGGATTCCTATAACTGACATCAAACCCATCTTTCGAAACCTTACCAAGTAATGATGACCCTTCAGCCTGAAGTTGTTGTTTCCAACTCCAGAGAAACGGCACTTGAAAACTAGTCCGACACCGGTCCCCAGAAGGATGATCACCAAACTTGAAAAACCCTTCTTCTGAATCTCCTGGCATGGGACATGAGAACTTAGAGTTTTCCTCGACAGAGTCACTTAACTTCTTGCACCCATAAAAGAAAGTAAGGGTTTCATGGTTGGAGGCAAGGCTGAAGATAACGTTATCAAAAGTGGTGCTATTGGATAGGACGGGGCATGGACGGTTGCAGTTTGAAAGATTACTCATGTCATTCGAAGGAAATGATGCCGTTAAGTGGAGGAACAATAAGAGGGTGGAAAGGAAGGAGGTGGCAGCAGCGGTGCTGAGGGGGTGCATTGGTGGTGGAATTAGAAGGGGGTGATGGTGGTGGTTGTTCCGGGTGTGGAATGCTGCAAGGAAACAGGGTAGTGTGGTATTGGCCTAATGGAAGAGGGGTTAGATAGTACAATATGACTCTTGACTGGGTTATGGCAATGGGTTGGCTCTGGTACGTTGACTGAAAAGTTGTTTAAGTCAGTCAAGTGGAAATTGAAGCAGAAATTTCCTACAGACAGGTATTTGATAATTTTGGGATAGCAGGAAAAGTATGCCGAGAAAGTAATAGGAAAAGTATGCCGAGAAAATTTTGGGATAGCAGGATGTTGTATATATTGAATCAAAATTAAAATTGCAAAAATTAAAGGTACTATAGAGTAAGAAAAAGAAAGTGGGGGACTAAGTATAAGTTTTTCTAGAAAATTTAAGATTGGCCATGAGATTTCTCTTTATTTTACACTTTGGTCCATAATTGTTAAATTTTAAATGAAAAGAACTTAATTATCTTACAAATTTAAAACTCATATTACTTACATTATAAAAAAAATAAAATTAATAAAATTAACGTCAATTGGAAAAAAGAAAAAAACAATTAACTTAATGTGTCTATGAGACAAGATTTTTAACAAAGATTGAATGATTTTGACGTATTTAATTTTAAGATTTTTGAATTATATGCCATGTAGTATAGGAGAATATAGAACTTTAATTCTTCAAAAACAATTCAAAAGGTCGTTTCTGATTCCAAGTTCCAAATACTAGTGAAATCCTATTTAAATGAATAATTACAATAATATTAAAAAAAATCATCTGATTATATTGTGTTTTTTTAAATAAAATTAGAGCTTTTTATGATATTATTTTTAAATTCTTAATAATTATATATGAAACCAATATACATAATTGTTCAAAAACATTGCATATAAATATTCAAAGAGATTAAAATATATATTTATATTTTATTAATTTCAAGGAAATTAAAATTAATTAATGAAAATGGCTTAAATCAAACAATAATAAATACAAATAGGAAATCAATGACAGTGGCTTGAAACAAACAATAATAAATATAAATACGACACTTTCTAGGCATATCATATGAAAGAAACAGAAGAAGGCATTCAATACACAGTAAGGAAAGACAGTAACTGATTACCCAATTAAGTTTCCTGTCAATGCAAATCGTTTTATGAACAGGAAAGTGATATATCAACAAGAAATTAAAGAAGGAAAACTATCAATCAATCAATAACAAATGTCATGGACAACGCCATTCAGTTTTCTATCTAAAACTTCTAAGCAATTCTGGTCCATCACGGTGAATCGGACAACTGCTCTACCACCTTTTTCCCATCACATATCTTGTAATCAACCTGATGAAATTTTGCTCCAGCATGTTGTTCTGATTCTCTTGATGGATTTATTCCTTTTCTTCTTCAACATTGCTTTATTTAGCTTTAGAGGATTTGCACAAATGTAGTTCGGTTAACCTTCTGATAGAAAATCACGAATTCCCGCATAATATATAAGTTCTATGTCAGTCCACAAGCATATCAATCATGCGATTATTTCATCATAACAATACCAACCAAGAGAAGAAAGTAAAACTCAATCTCATTGATTGTACAACACTTGAAATTTCTACTCACATATTTTAAGCACAAAGGATAAGGATATCTCTACAACTAGTAGGAATGCGGTGTTGTAGTTGAAGAACTGCTTGCTCAAAATTGATCACTCATAGAATCTGGTGATAGTTGAAGTGGAGGAGGAGGATGCTTCAATAGACCAACATCATCCTCACGAATATCCAATACATCTGCCTTTTCTGCTCCGTAATTTTCTTTCTCAATTCTCCTCAGGATCTCCAACACTTCCTCCATAGTAGGCCTCATTTCCCTCTGTTGTTGCAAACACCGGAAAGCTAATTCTGCAACTGATGTTACCATCTTCCTCACCACGAAATCCTTGTCAAATCCAAGAAATGGATCAACCAACTCATTTAAAGCATGGTTTTGGATTTTTTTCACTGCCATGATGGACAAATTAATATCATGCCGATGCCTATTGGTGTCCACTGCTTCTAAAGCTGATATCAGCTCAATCAAGACCACACCAAAGCTGTAAACGTCGCTCTTGTCCGTCAGTTGGTAGCATTGATAATACTCCGGATCAACATATCCAGGCGTTCCTTGTGGAGCAGTCGATACATGAGTAACATCAGTTGGGAACAATCTCGACAAACCAAAATCAGCCACTTTCACATGGAAGTCGTTGTCTAGGAGAATGTTATTGGTTTTGACATCACGGTGTATGACATCTGAAGCGTGGAGGTATGCAAGTGCACTGGCTGTCTCTATAGCAATGCTCAACCGAACAGGCCAAGTGAGCAAACCAGAGTTCGACTGTCTTCCATGAAGATGATCAGCGACAGTTCCATTAGGAATGTATTCATAAACAAGTAGAAGCTCTCGGCTATGCCTTGAGGTGCATCCATAGAGTTCCACCAGGTTCTTGTGCCGCAAATGAGCTAGGATCTCAATTTCATTCATAAACTGCTCAGCACGTCTCATGTTGCTCTCATATAGGCGCTTGACAGCAACCACACGCCCATCCCTGAGTACTCCTGATAATTCAAGCAATTACGTTAAAACTTTAGAAAGGAGTCAACAAAGAAGTTAGCATATGCAATGTTACTATACTGCAAAATAAAATAATTTCATCTTCTAACCATAGTAAACAGTGCCAAACCCTCCATCTCCAAGTTCTTTTGAAGAATCAAAACAATTAGTGGCTTCCTCAAGTTCATTGTAGCTGAACACCCGCACTCCAAAGTAGGTACTGCCCTTATCAATGTCAGACTTTGAGGGGGTAAGAGAAGGGGTGGTTTGAGAGAGGTTAGTTGAAGTAGCAAGGCCTTTGCTTGAAGGAGTAGCTGCTATAGGAAGGTCTTTGCTTTTCAGTAGGGCAGCTTTTCTTCTCTTCAGTTGTATAATGGTCATGATCCAGCATCCCAAAAAGACACCAACAACAGTACCTGCTATGCTAAGTCCTGGAAGTAGGAAAAAAAACTGCTCAGCTTTTTGTTTTTCTTTTTTTAATGTGCGTGTAGCAGAACCATACCTATTTTAAGTGAATCTGGGTTAGAGGTCTCCTCTGCGAAAAAAATGAAAGCGAGAAACGTCAGTTGAAACATTAATGATCATATTGAAACAAATTTTCAGTAGGCAGTAGGCACGATAAATTGACTAACTTCTAAAATATGATATTGGCTATCTGAGTTTTTATTTGTCGAATACAACAATAAACACAAGTCAACTAGGGTCTTTGACCAAGCTACACCAAATCAACTCCCAAAAAAGTTTTTTGAAAACCAACCCGCGTCAGCTAGGTCCCAGATCAACCCATGAACAATGCCAGGTTTAATAACAGTGGTTTAGAAAGTGGCGAAAAAGACATGGAAAAAACAGAGAAAACAGGGGAAACAAACTATGAGTAATTGAACTGTTCAGTTTTTGCAAGCAATAAACACAACTACTAAAGAAATAGGCATGGACAAAAACTCTCACAGATTAACTGAGATTTAGTTAAAATTCCATGAACAAGGTGTAGAATTCTTTTGTGTGCTCAAACAATCACCCGATGGAGCTCTAAAGGGCCAGAGTAAACACAAGACTGAAGAAAACAATCCTAATTTTGAGCCTTTGAAAGTAATGCAAGCATCGAGTTCTTGAAATCATTGGAGCATTTACTTGAAAGCTATCAAACTCATAAAGTACCAAAGACGAAAATATGGCAAGCTAAAACCTGACCAGACTTGAAAACTGCGGTAGAACTTGCAAATATCTGCAAAGATGAATTTATTCCTTGACTGCTTAGAAGAGTAGGATGGCTAGTTGCACTTCAGAAAACAAAAAAGCTGGACCAGTTGAAGGAAGAACCTGGAATAATTGAAGTTTACTAAACGAAAAACCTGGACTAGTGGGGATGACGAGTAATTCCTAATAGTTGGCTAGGCTTCTACCTCTACTCAAAGGAATGTTTCACGCCTGTTTCTATTACCAAAGATCCTCCTACTTTTGAGCTACATCTATTTATCCTATTATGCCATCAAGGAAAGAGACTGGAAAGAGGATGTACTTGTTGACTGACTAGGTGGCGATGGTAGGCAATTAAAATCTCGAGGTCGATCGGCACAATAGCAAGCGAATGCTTTAGTTGTCTGGTCGTACCCACACTGACCACCAGATGAATTGCATGTATCACATAAGGTATCATTTGCATTCCACACCAGCCCAAAACCTTGATTAAGAGCTCCAAGCAACTTTGCTTCAGTTGCATTTCCTATAATTGGCTCAAGAGCTGATTGACGTACTTGAACTTTAACACTGTTGTCGCAGGATTCCAGGTAATGGATTTAGTTAGAAGCAAGGTTACCAAGGAAAGAGAAGTCGTCTGTTGCTGTAAAGTAGCCCGTCATCTCAGTGGTGTTTATGCTGCATGGAAACTGAGTTGAGAGATAGGAAGTTGAAGGAGCTTGAGCGGGGCAACCATAGTAGATTGTTATGTTATGATCATCCGTTGTGTAACTCAAAAGACTGGGATTCAAAGTTGTGTTGAGTAGGAGAGTAGGACACAGATTTTCTCTGTAATCTGTTCTAGCAACGTTAAGAGTCCGTGACTGATTATTGATGGCAAGGACTTTGTATGTCGATTGAGTGATTGTGATCTCCGGAACTTGGTTACTGCAATTGAGCCCGAACCCTGGATAGCCACAGTAATCAGGCCTGTTGGATCCCGAGAAAGGATAACCAATACCCTTAATATTTCCGCAATCAAACAAGTTTCTGCAGATTAGATACCGCTCATCATCAGCAGAGAACACAAGTGTGAAACCACAGACAAAGATTATGGTTATGAACAGGATAAACCAAGACATGGCCAGAAGGAGATGTGGTCGCATTTTCACAAAGAGAGGATTGAAAGGAAAGACTGTTCATCAAGTATTGAGTTAAGGGGAAAAACAAAATAGATGGAAGTTATCTCACTCAACTATTATAATAGAATTGGTAGTGAGTATTTGACCAAGGGAATTAAATTTTTCAACGAGAAGCTTCCATTAGAGCGATAAGAGTGGCATCAATTGAAATTTAGGTAGCCAACCAAACAGGCAGGTCATTTTCTTAGCAAGATAAAATAATTTTTAATGTATAATTGGTATCCTGATCGTAAATTCTGTGGCCTTGTAGAATTTTCCTAGTTTCAGGTCTGATATAGCCTTTGTACTTGCTGTGCTACGGCCTGCGGCAAACTCAAACCGAGACACACTTTCTTATTCATTTTGGTTTACAAGGTTGACTAAACCAAAAAATAAAAAGATAAATTTTCCTCCAACTAATTTCCGGGAGACTGAGCTATCTGTCCTGACAGGTCTGAGCATAACAAACAGTATAGCAGACAAAGCAAGGAATAAAAGTAAGGTATGCAGATAAAAATAAAGATGCTGTGATGTTATGATATTCTAGGTTCAAGATCCTAGAGTAAAAGCTGTCAATGTTTCAGAATAACTGTCATATATGCCAACAAAGGCAAGATCAGACGGAAACAAGAGGTGAGAATTTGGGTTTAGATTTTAAGTTTGAGTTATTAGACTACATTGTACAAGGAAAAAGACCACTAAACATTTTACAACCAAAAATGATATTACCGGCAAGACCATCGAGTCTATGATATGAACTCAATTTTTGGATCCGCTTGTAAATTTCCTGTAATTAATAATCACGTTTGTTCTGCTACATCTAAACAGCTCAGCAATACAGAAACGGAATATGATGAACTGAATTTACACAACAGCGAAAGAGGAAAGGTGCAGTTGCCCTTAATTTGTTTCCATGGTTCATATGTAACCACATGAACAGTGTCTACACAAGAGCAACAAATCCTAAAAGCAGACAAGTTCATCTTTGTTATGCAAACATTGGCGAGAGCGTCACTGATATGATGAGTTTATCTTGGATGTCTTTAGCTTTTCCTTGTTAAGATTCAGTAAAATTCTTAGCTATGACCAAGTATTAAACAAAAACCACACTATTTTCTTTGTCATCCTAATCTTCTGCAGAACCTGCTATCAAAACTTCCTATGACTACTTGGTATCATAGTGACACCACTGGCCTCGATTTTCTTGTGGTATGACCACTATGTAACTGGAAAGCTATATCCCTTATTACCATGGTCTAGTTCTGAAGTTTGAGCCTCCTAGCTAGTCTACTAGGCAAGCTGTTCTAAGAAAAAGATGGTCATATCAGTGTTTGCTTCTGTCCAAGTATAATTAAGACAAAATTTAAATGAATAAAACAGGAAAGGAACTCAGACGTGAAGCATCTAGCATTGGCTTGAGTTCATATACTGATCCGAGCCATAGCTAAGGTACATACCTGAAACAGGAGCAGCAGTGGGTGTTGAACTGGTTGGAGCATATGTATTTGATCCTTTAGATTGATTTGGCCAGTAACAAGTTGTTTCATTAGAAGTACTGTCATAACCACAAACTCCTGCAGACCTTAAGCACTCTCTACATGCTGTGCTATCAACCTTCCATCTTATCTCAAAACCTTTTTTCAAGTATTGTTTCAAAGCTGGCACATCCAGAATTGATGGCAAAGCTATTACAGGAGCTGGAAAAAAGACACTACTGTAACAAGCCCCAGGACCACTAGCTTTTGGTAGCACAAAACCACTTTGATAATTAACCCCATTGATTCTGCAAGTGAATAGTGCAGGGCCATCTAAATCAAAAGGCAGACAACCATAAACAAAAGTAAAGTTCATGTAACCAGTAACAGACTCAAACATCATCGGATCGAACGTGCTGTTCACAAATTGAGGCGGACACAATCCAACCAAGCTGTCCTCTCTTGCAATCCTGAGAATTTCAGTATCTTGTTTTATGTCCAAAACACGGTATCTAACCTCGTTAATATTCATCTTGGTGATATTATTCTCACACTTGAGTTCCAATTCAGGAATGCCACAGGAAGAAGGTCTGGCACTTCCCCAGAAGGGAAAGTCTGCGGTAATATTGCCACACACAAACTGATTACTACAGTCACTGAACAGGTCGTTGTTGCTTAGTGATAAAGGAATTCGAATGAATAGCAACAATACAATAACAGAAACTGAAAGAAAAGAAGATAACGAAAAAACCAAGGAATTCATTCTGGCGAAGAGGAAGTAGTATAGGAGAGATGGAATTGTGTGTTAGTAAAGTGAGCCTGGTTGCTTCAGGGAAAGTTCAGAGGACAGAGAAACGAGTTACTCCACGATAAAGCATCAATTTCAGGAAAATAAATGCATCAGGAAGTGATAGATGCTGATGCAATACTTGAGAATATTGAATGCTTAGCTGACTAATTTTCTTTTTATTGGAAGAAGGTTACCGACAAGGGCGGAAGCATATGTGTTAAAGGTTTGCACGACATATTTTATTAATATTTTTTTTTTGGTTAAGATTTTATTAATATTTTTTAATTAATTTTATATAAAAAAATTTATAATTTTTTATTAAGTTATTAAAAAAATTTAAAATTTTATATGAAGCTTTCTAATATAATATTTTAACTTGAATTTTTAAAAAAAATTAAAAATTTGATGAAAAATCACAATTTAACTAGTTTTACGTTATTAAGTATAATTTGCAATCCGACTATCAGATTGAGCTAAAATTTTACAAGAATCTCAAAATATATTTTAAAAAAATCTGGTTAATATTTTTACTTTCACTTTAATTTTATATACTTTTAAATTTATTTTTTAATATTTTAGATAATATATTTGAATTATAATTTTACTTTAACTTTAAAAATTCATATACATGATTTAAAAATTAATTTTAAAAAAATTATATATTTATTTAATAGTAAAAGGACAGAAAAATTCATCGCTACGCCCTTGGTTACCGCATTAATCTCTTTGCAAAATGAAGTCTATATCCAAAACGCATCATTCTTTTTTTTTTCTTTTTTTTTTGGGAGGTAAAAAAACATGGACAGGTAATGGTGAGACATGGTTATCAAAATTGACTTAATTTATTGGTTTAATTTCACGTATAATATCATTGCAATCTCTAGCAAATCAACTCGTGCTGCCAAATCCGTGTGGGTTTGTTAATGCTGCTGAAATAGAGCTCCCTTTCGTCATTAATTTGATTGCATGTTGAACAGGTATTGCCTGCCTAATTAGCTGTTAATTACTAACCACTAGATACACCCAACTACCAACTTAATTTGTAACTAACAACTACTACCATAATGCAGATTAGTTTGAGAATAAGTTTGTAATTGATGAATGATACGATCATTTGCATAAATTATATTATATGATATTTTGTCAAAAAAAAAACCAAGCCCTAAAATATGATTTATATAATTATTTAATAGACATCGTCAAATGCAAACCCTTAATTTTTTATCAAATAGAATACAAATATAAAATTCAAACTTGTGTGTATTTAATCTGATATAACATTAGTTTGTTAAATTAAATTAAAAAATAATTTTAAATTATATTTTACAGTCTCATTTCACAGTTATTTAATTACCGAGTGGAGTTATTGTGTTGTTATTTTTTACATGCTACAACTTGCCGGGATTAGAGTGTCTACTTCCTGGCTAATGATTCTCAAAGATCTCGAAGAGAATTGTAATTCATTACAAAACTTGAACTTCAAATTAACCATTGATTTTTGTGCTCCATTGGAGATGATAAATAAGTTATCTCCACTTTATTTACCACCGAAGTCCATCAACAGATGGAGACAGGCACGCACATTACAAGTGTATATTTTTTAAAATTTTGATAAATTTTGAAAATAAATTTATTAAAATATTTTTTATATATTTTTTCAGATTAATATCAAAAATAATTTTTAAAAAATAAAAAAAATATTATTTTAATATATTTCTAAATAAAAAATACTTTAAACTATAATCATTACTATAATTTAAAGGTGCAAGTGTTCATTTGGCCTCGTATTTATCTCAAAGAAATTAATAAGATGCAAGAAGCGAACAACTAGGGCTGTTTTTTCTAGGTGGGGGATTAAGAGAAGTTTCTGTTGACTTATTGACAACAGTATATACTTCATAATTGCATTGTGAATGCTACTAGTAGCCCCTTGGCAATCCTATATTTTGAAAACGCTGTTTATATATTTCATAATTGCATTGTGAATTCTTCTAGCCCTTGGCAATACTGTACTTTTATTTTTTATTTTTTTAAACAAACGTGATTAAAACTGGGTTTTTTTAAATTTTAAATTTTATTTTTTTGATAAAAATTATTTTTTTATGTTTTTAAATCGTTTTGATATGCTGATTTTAAAAATAATTTTTAAAAAATAAAAAAAAAATCATTCTGATACATTTTTAAGTAAAAAACCACTTTGAACTATAATCTATTACAATTCCTAACAGGCCCTTAAACCTCATCTAGTGTGTGACTTGAAAAAGTATCAAGATTATTAGGTTAATGTTATCAGACCAATTTAGGTTAATTCTTTTATAACAATAATATTGTTACATTTAAAAATGACTCTAGATAATTTGACCAAATCAATCAAATCATTAAAATATTGATTCACTTAATGTATTTTTTGTTTAAATTAAAACTTAATTCTAGTTAGGTTTTGGGTAATGGATTTTTCAAGTCAACTCCTAAGTTGGGTTTAATATATCATAAAAATAATAACTTTCACTAGTTTAATTGTTTGCGCTACACTAAAAGTTTCTATTTAAATCAATGAATAATGTTATTCAATTTATTTTTTTTAAAAAAAATTTATTGATTGTGAACTAACTTAATTTATATAAAAATTTTATTACAATGTAGGCCGAATTATTTTCATAAAAAAGTAGAGAAAAACATGGAAAAGTTTTTTTTTTCTCCAAAATATTGTTGAGATACAATTGTGTCGGGAAAATAATATGTTTTCCAAAAATTTCTCTAGCTAAAACATGCTTTTATATATATATATATATATATATATATATGAATAAAAACTTTCCATGATTTGAAAAACAAGTTTAAATGAAAAGGCCAAAAAAAAACGCTACTTTATAAAAAAAAACAAAAATTAATTTGAGAAAATTATATAAAATTTTTTTAAAAAAATTAGACATTTCATTCTCATTGAATATTCATGATAATTGCTTTTTTAAAACATTACACGCACTAATTTCATATATAGTTATTTATAAAATAACTGCTGGCATTACCTTTAACATTAAAAACTTGTAATTTTTTTAAAAAAATATTGTATCATCGTATAATTTTTAAAATAACATTATAGTTATTTTATTAGAAAAGAGTTTTATTTTGTATTATTGAAAATAAATAAAAAATAAAAGGTCCAATAAAGTTAAGTCTAGGCCCACGCAACTGATGTTGAAAAGAAAAAAGCCCAAGGAAAGTCTATTATTTTTTATCTCAAGTGGACAATGTCACTTGCTTGAGATTTTTTTTTTTCCAAAAAATAAACAGATTCGTTCATCTAAGATAGATGACAACATGTCTAATTATATCTGGGAGTCAAAAATTAGGTTTTGACTAAAATTATATTTTGAATCTTAAAATTTAAATTTAAATTTATTTTTATTTAAAAATATCTAAAAAATATCTTTAAAACCTTATTAATCACTTTTTAAATTTTAAAATACCCTTTAATTAATTTTAAAACTCAAAATCAAATCAAATCCAAACAAATTTTGTAGGCTCGAATTTTTTTTTTAATAGAATTCAGATAAGTTGGAAAGCATACGTGAGAAAAGCCCAAAAAAGTTATTATGAAGATTAGATTTTTAAAACCTAAAATTGTATTATAACTAGTTTTTATAACACGTGTTTTGCTGCGAGTTACAATTTTTTAAAAAAGAATTGAACATACAAGTTATTTTAATAAGTTTATTGTATAAAAAAATTCAAGATATAAATCAAAGGGTTTATACAAGTATCTAATTAAATAAATCAATAATTATTTATGTAAATAAAAAAAAACAAATCAGTAACAATAACTAAAAGTGAAATTTAGAAAATTAAGAGATAGATATAAATCCAAATATTTAAACCCATAAAATTAAATATTTATCCAATTATATTTACTGATTTTGTTTATTAAAATCAATAAAAATATAATAAAAATATAAATACACATGAAGCTAATTGAATAAAAAAAAAAGAAAATATTATGCGAGCTGAACATATTAGAAATATTATTTTAAAAAATATATTTTTATTTTTAAAAATAAATATCATTTGTATAAAACAATAAAAAATTATAGATGATCAGACAAATATTTTCAAAAATAAAATAAAAAAACTCTATTCACAAAAGGCATGCAAAACTCGTGACTTAGGTTATAAGACGGGGTAAACTGATAGAGATTTTTTTGAAGATAATCACAAAACCAATGTTTTTTTTTAAATGATAATGTAGAAAGATAAAATCATAAAAGAAAATGATCAAAGAAAATGATATCGAACCGCATTAACTTTTAAAACCCTGACCCGAGTCATTAAATTCGAAAAACTACAAATGAAAAAATCATAAAGCTCAATCTCTAACAAGTCAAATGTCAAATGACAAAACCGGAAAAAAAGAATCAATTACACTAAAGGATTTAAAACAAAAAATTGTAATTGAAAGAATGAATGTGAAAATTAAAATAAAAAATAAATTAGAGGGCAATCAAAATTATTCAATTGGATGGTTAATTTGAAAAGAAATAACTTTAACAAAAAAATACAAATCAAAAGAATTAGGTCCAAATTGAAAACAAATAAAACAACATAAACTTTAATTGAAGGATGAAATTGAAAACCAATAAAACTTTAACAAAAAGAGAAAGAAAAAAAATAACCATGTACTTTTTTATATGACAAATTGTAATTCAATGACTAAATTGAAAACAAATAATTTTTTTTATAAAAATGATAAAACCAAAAATAAAAAATCAAAAGAATAAGGACTTGAATTAAAAGACAAAAAACAAAAAGGACAACCAAGTACTTTTTCAGGTAGAGGAGAGAAATGAAGGAAAGGAAAAAGAAACGACGGCGACAAACCACCTTTCATCCACCATAACCATGAGAAAAACAAACTGTGGTGCTTTCAAAGACACGATGGAAGGGTAGCTTTGGGCACCGAATGACGGCTCACGCGGTATCCAAATAATGTAGACACCACCCACTTGTTGGCGTGTAATGAGTAGGAGTTGATAATTTTTTTAATAAAAAATTAATTATCCAACTATAAAATGCCAAAATACCCCTTATGACTTTGAAAATTATAAAAAAAACCGTTTGAAAAGGATAAAAATACCCTTAGATGCATGCTTTAATTTTTATCTTCTTAAGGGAAAATATGTTTTTTTACTGTGTTCTAATGAACAAAAAGATAAAAATAAAGTTCTTGGTGAACAGTTTTTTTTTTTTTTTATCTTGGGATAAATAAGTAATTTATTAATTTTTCTTGAAAAGACAAATATACCCTCTAACAATCCTTCAATTACTGATGAATCTTTGGAAAAAGGTGAAATGCACCCAACACCAAAGCTTTCATTTTTGGAACTGAATGCCAGAAAAATAATCTTACTATAGCAATCCAAAATAATCTATATCTTAAACCCTGTTTATTTTATGTTAATTTGTTTGATGAAATAGACAAGGTCAACGTAATAATTTCCTCGAAACCCATGGCATAAGGAACTTTTTATTATTTCCAATGGAAACCTCAGTTGAATAGAAATGAAGATGTGGGCCTTGGGATCAAAACTTTTGGTGGGCTTTCTTGTTGGGCTCCACAAGATTGTTAGATTTCTTTTTATGGATGATCTTGTCAGTGCATATTATGCTGAGCTTTACTTGGGATCCTGGGCTGCTCCTGACTACAGTTCTTGAAACTTGTACATTTGTCATCATTCCTCAACTACGAAAACGGTGGAAGCCTCTGAGAACAAGTAGAGTCTCCATTAAAATTAAAATTAAAATTAAAATTAAAATTAATAGAGGATGTTTGAGAGTATAATAGTAGTTATGTTATAAAATATTTTTTTGTTAAAAACAATATTGAAATAGTATTTTTTTTATTTTTAAAAATCATTTTTAATATTAGCATATTAAAATAATTTAAAAATATATAAAAAATAATTTTAATAAAAAATATTTTAAATTTTGATTAATTTCCATTTGAATCGCAATTAAGGCTGGTTTCTATTGAAGCCACAATGTCAATCTTTTTGAATAATAGAAGTAGGCCCATTTCATCCTTTATGGTGTGGCCTCTAAAGACGGTCCACGTATATTGCTTTGTTAAATGTTGCCTGCAGCTCTCATGAATTTCTGACATGGCCATGGATGTCCATAAACTTAATTTATTAATTCAGCATAATTATTCCGGAAAATGATTTGCAATTATTGATAGATAAACCGAATTTCCTGATGCTGAAATGTCACTGTATGATTCACTCATGAAGTGAATTAAATGTTCTAAATGTAAGCAGACAAATACATCTTATAATTTTTAAAATCTAAAAATTTCTGCATCTTTTTAACTAAGAAACATAATTTAGCTTTGCATGACTATAAAAAAAAAACTAAAAAAAAGAAAAGTTGAAAATATAGTTTCGGGTGTAGGAAAATATATGAGAGTTTCTTTTTTTTTCCTACCCAACACCTTTTTTTTCTGTCTTTCTTTTTATCTGATAAAAAACTTTATTCCCCCATACTCCTACTAGTTTGTTTGTATCCTAAAAAAAATAGAAGATATTTTAAAAGTGGACAATTCATATTTAAGTAGCACAATAACTACTTTTCTATAAAGAAAGAAAAATAGTTATGCATAAAATCTTCAAGCTTTGACTTTGAACTTAGTCAAGTTAATTTGCCTAAATATAGCCATTTTTTATATAAAGAAATAATTGTCATGTCGGTTTGGATGCTTGAAAAGTAAATTGAACTTGTTTATTTACAAAACCTATATGTTAGCATAATTTATAAATTATCTTAGAAAAATCATATCTCCCTCATATAAGCTTTTATTTTATTTAGATTTGGTAGGTTTAATAGCTTCAGGAATTCAATAAAATTGAGTTTGCTATAAATAAATTTTCTAACTCAAAATATCAGAATAACTAAAGATTAAAACTAAAAGTATACGAGATTTGTCTTTGAAAACTATAATTTCCATGTTCTTTATTTTTTTTCTTGCCATGTATATATAAAACTTCAAGAAATTAAAGCACAGCATACATTTAAAAAAAAAAAACAGGTAGAGGCATGTCCTAGTGAGGCACAAGATTACAGTTTACATTCGAAGGCCACTGGCAAATAGAGAACCGAATAGTTTCATTTCATGCTCCTTCAAGACTAAACCAACTTCAACTCCACCACTTTCGTCTTTGCTCTCCATAATAGAAAAGGCATCCAATCTATCTATGGTCGTAACCTCCACATTGCTTGGCTTCCCCCATCCAAAATCTGCCCCATACATCCCAAATCGGTTTGTCCCAGCAGCTCGAACCTGTCGAATATCTGGTTCCCAGTCATTGTATGGTAACCTCTCCTTTGCTCCCTCAAAAACTGATCTATTCTCTAATCCTTTTATCATCTCAGTAAGCCTCTTCGCAACATACGCAACCCCATTCTCTTTCATTAGATCTTCTCCTTCCACAACCACATCAAAGGAGCTAACACAATTACCAATATAATTCTTAGGTAATGGAGGGTTTAAACGGGGTCTACAGTCTACCGTAATCAAGATTTTAATCTTATCATTGCTATTTAAGCCTTTTGCTTCAAGCATGCAAACCAACGTATATGCATATACAAGCACATAAGTCGACAAATGTATTGGCTTTGTTTGATTTGTTTCCTCTTTGGATCCAAAATTATCCAGTTGAGACTTTACCATTTCCCGAAGCTGCTGTATATCTTCACGAGAGAGTTCGAACGTTGTTCTTACCAGGTTTGGTGGAGTTTCTGGAAATGGAAAAGGCTTCAAACTTCTAGTAGTGTCATCGGAACCTGGAAGTTTTACTCCCAGCCAGAAATTCAAGTACCACATGTCTAGCCCTTCAGGATCCTGAACAACTGTTCGATTGAAAAACGGGGTTAGTTCTTCTGGTAACAAGCTAGGGATTTCCATTTTTTCATCGACTAACTGTCTGCAAATGCGAGCCCATGCATTCATGAAAAAGGATACGCTCAAGCCATCAAGAACAGCATGGTTAGTGGTGTGGGCGCCGATGCAAAAACCTTTATTTGGAAATAAAGTGATCTGAATAGCAAGTGTAGAGGCTATAGTATCAGATATTGATACATTTGGCACATAATGATGTGACTCAATAGTATCATGCACTTCACTACAGAGATGGTCAAAGTCTGCACTGGACTCGGCTACTGTAAGTTTAATACCATCATCTGGAGTATTGTACATAATGACGGGTTTGATGGAATTTGGAGGCCATGTGAGGTTACCGGCAAGAGGACGGAAGTGGGAAAGAGTTAAAGAGAGTGAGTGCTTGACCTTGGGAAGAATTACCAAGTTAAAGAAAGTAGGGGTTAACTCAGTGAGTTTATAGAAAAAGATGCCTTGAACCGGAGGGAATTTGAGGTTGAAGATATCAGAGAAGATTAGAGGCAGATATAGCTCGGTGCTTGACTCGGGTGAGGTAGAAGACGGACTAACATGGCAAACCTCGAGAAAGTTTACTGGCTTGGTTGATGCCATGACACTTGAACAAAGGAGAGATGGATATAAAGAGAGAAGAGGACAAGTTCGGAAATCGAACACCTTCTTAACATGCCTTTATAGAACCTAGAACTACTATATATGAAACAAAATATCTTACATTTTGTAAAGAGGAAAATCAAATGATAAAGTTTAAGTTATAAATTTATGATTTTTTTTTCATCTTTTAGTCTATTTTGTTTTTAATCAAGGGTTATTGTAGTTCTTTTCGACTTTAGTTTTAGGCTATAATAACAAATTTAAACAATCCCTAAACTTTTAGAATATGTGTGTGTTTGAGGGAAAAAGTTTGTTGAAAACCAACATACCATAAAGTGTTAAGCTCGGCTATCCATTAACTGTTGAACCTATTTTTGGTGATCATCACTCCACACGTGTATTTCAACAAAAAGCTCTATCGGGCTTGACTTGCATCTAAGAACCGTTGCCTACAAGATAAAAATGTTGTTAGTTAAATATATTTATAAAACACAAAAAAAAAAAAATGGATGTAATAAAAAAAGTCTTACCATCTACTTCGAATGGGAAACGAATAGAATGGAGTTGCTGGTATGCGTGATAATGGAATCGCGAACATGCTGGTTCTGATTCTCTGCACCGAATTGTGACCGTCGCGTGAAACACGTGAACATCACGTGCTAAATGTATTCCACCCATACAACCTCCAAGATGTATGGCAGTCTGAAATCCTTCTAAACACTACGTCATTCTAGTATGGAAGCTCTCTTTATTTCGTATATTTTTGGGCTTTCTTATGCGTCTAGTACCAAAAATCACGCAACCTATATGATACAAATGAATTATCTGTTAGTAAATAAAAAATAAAATTTTAATATTTGGAAAAAAAATTATCCTGTTTTCGATCTTACCTAGTTGCAGTGTGATTTTCCCAAACCGTCCTCGCAATATTATTATTAGCTCTCTCCCATTCAAATTTTTCCTTGCAGCTGAAATTTATAAAAGAAAATTTTTAGTAATTTCAATAAACTAACTGAATTAATATAATTAAAAAATATTTAAGTTAATACTAACCTTAAACCTTGAAAACCATGCATCGACCTATGGTTTTCATTCAAGATGTTTGGAAACCTCGCTTCATTGAAATAATAAAATTTTCATCCATGATTTAAAGGCCGACGTTATTGTTCTCGTAACCTCAATGTTTGTAAACCTGAAAGTGCATTTGTTAAATGAAATTATTTTAAAAACATTATTAAACATGTCGTTGTGAAAGCAAAACAAACTTACATTTAAAGGTCATCCCTCCACTAGGCCTCATACTTGCTGGTAAATGGATCCCGCTGTGAAGGGACGCGTCCTCGACATTGCGGCATCGCACTCGACGAGCCCGCATTGTGAGTCGATGTTTGTGCCTTTAACATTAGGTTTATTGAGAATTGAATTTTGTAATTTGTTTCAATTTGCTTTTCATGAGGTTATTGTTTGGTTTTCATGCGGTTATCGCTATCTCATGATCCAAGTCATGAGTTTTACGGGTTAACTAAGGTTGGTTCTGATCGGTTCAATATATCATCGTCTCATATTTAAGAGAGAAAAAAGATGTTCAGTATTTAAAAAGTGTTGTCTAATATAAATTGGATTTTTATTTCATAATTAATTTCTTTTTCCACAAAACACGTTAACAATAATTTAATATTTTTTTATATTTTTTAAAAAATTAGCAAGCCAAGTATCTAGTTTTACTTAATCAAATAGCATATATTAATCTCTCTTTCTAAGACAAGGGACGTTATTAGCCAATTGATTCTTTTCTATGATAAAAAAATATTTTCAAATCATGAAATATAAATCTTAAATAGAATAATTATAATTAATTATAAGAGTGATTTATTGATAAAAAATTAATTACATGATACCACATCACTTAATGAAGAATTTTAGTAAACAAAAATAAGTATCTTAGATCATTGATCGTAAAAAAAATAGGAAAATTATATACAAACAAACTTCTAAAATTAAAATTATATACACACTGATGTGTCAACATGTAACTATGTAAGTGGTAAATTAAGGGCAAACCTAAAGAATACTTTCCAACTACATAGATAGTTTCAGCCTTACCTAAATAATTTTTTATATCAACTTTATTATTAAACTTTTTATAAATTCTCAATTTAAGGACTTTTAGCATTTTTTAAAGCCTTTCGTCCATGTTTTCATCAAAATTCTATTTTTTTTTTTGTGAGAATAGTCTCATTTTTTATGTACATATTTGAAAAATCAAAATAGTTTAATTGTAAGATTATACAAAAATAGTGTGTGCAAAATTGAGAATATCTCAATAACTTGTGGTATATCCAAAATTTAAATTATTGGTCTTCTAAAAAAAGTAACTTTCACATGCGTTTTTATGAGGATTTTGTAGAAAAAAAATATTTTGGAGGCTAAATGAAATTTTTCTTATTATTTCTTATAAGTTTGGATTTGATTTTTTTTTCTTTTTTGTATTTGTCTCTCTCCTTAAAATGGACACATTGAGTAGATCTAGGAGCACTCTAATATATAATTAAATAAACGAAATTCATTAGAATGTGAACTTGCTTAACTAAAAATTTATGTTACATAAAAAGAAAAGGTTTTACGATAAATAAAAATATTGAATATTTTTGTTGAGTTAAAGTTCTATTTTCTTTTACACTACTTGTTACATAATTAAAAACAAATAAAAAACATAAAAATTATTCAATCTTGTTAAAAGTTTTGTCTCATAGACACGTTAAGTTACGCTGCTTCTTTTTTTTTTAGTTTTCTATTCTTTTGCTTTTTCTGTAATGCATGTAATAATATGAGTTTTTAATTTGTAAGATAGTTAACCTCTTCTAAATTAAAATTTCTCAGAATTTAGTAAATGAGAAAAGATGAATAGGTAAAACACACACACGTACAAACTAACTTAAACTATATTTATATTAATTATGCATAATTGCTTGAATATAAAAATCATAAGAGATAGCTCAACTGGTCAGGCCTTGAGTTTGCTGTTCATTAATGTTCACAAGTTTGAATCTCCTCAAAGTGACTGAAGACTTACATGGTCATTAACTTTAGAACCCGTGAGATTAGTTGAGGTGCGAACAAGCTGGTCTGGACACCTACGTTAATAAAAAAATAAAAATATAAGTTGATTCAAAAATAATTTTTTACGTCGAAAAAGAATAAAAAGTGGTATTACCCACTGGTATAAAAGACTTATAATTTTTATTGTATTTTCGTAGAAGGGTGATGACTGTTAAGGGCATTGATTTGTTTTTCATATGTATTTGAATGTTTGGTTAGCTTTTGAATCGTAGAATATTTGGTATGTTATTGAATGGTTGAAAACAAAACTACGTTTGAAAGTTTGGTAGAGATTCTACTAAGCTGTGGACATCGAAAATCAGTGAGTGATATTAAAGATTGTAAGCGATGCCTTGTCCGTATTAGTATAGTTATAGGTATGTGCATAAAGATCACTCAGAAAAGGAATGAATGAGGAATGAAACTCAGAAAAGGAATGAATGAGGCACACCTCTCATATTATGTAAAAAGATAAAAAAAACATGTGTACTTGTTCGAGTTACATGCTGAGGAGCACTAACACGTGCTAAGTATCAAAATAAAAGAAAGACCCAGAAGAAAATATGGTTATTTCCATATTTATCTAATTAAGCATGACTTTATCTCCCTACCAAGCATACCAAAAAAAAAAAAAAAAGGTTTTAAGCCTACTAATATGAACTACATGGATATAAAAATTCATAAATTCACAGTTAAATTAACCTTTTTAAAAATAGCGAAATTCAAGCTTTTAAATTGAGTTTGACACACGATAACATGTATCGAGGTACTAAGACTATAATCATCAGACTCCACCTAATGATTACAAAGAATCACAAATGAGAAGTATGAAAAATACCATGAAGATTGATTAATTCTTTGATAAGTCAAGAGAAGTTCTTTTAAGAACCAAAGCATGAGAAATCTCTCACAACACATAATAATAATTGCTAAAATCAAAATCTATATAAAAAAACTCTGATTACAAATGTCGCACCCTCGCGGCAAAGCATGGCATCGCGGCGACCCTCGATTGATTTTGTTTTTTTTTTTTTTTATGAATAAGGGAGTCGCCACCTAGTATTATGGTCACTAGGAACCCTAACTGGTCTTTCAGAGATTCTAAAGCAAGGGACTGGTTGTGTAAAAGGGGATGTATTAGCACCCCTAGTACGCCCTACCTAAGGTAAGCTGCTTGGTGTTTGGTTTGCCTTATAATTGCTATGGTGTTGGTGTTCTCTTAATTAGTTTTTCTAGGATAGGTTTGCTATGATGAATGGATTTGGGTTCAAAGTCTAAAAGTAAGAACTCTTGGCTAATATGGATCATACCTTTAGATATGTCTACAAAGTGCCAAGGAGAACCAATGCAGATCTCTTGAAATCTGTGTTTGATTCAAACTAAATTTATTAAGATAGAAATCCAAGGAGATTCCATGTGCTTTAAAAGCTCATTTTTCCCTTAGTATTTCAAGAGTTTGTGACTCGTAAATCGCAAGGAGGAGGGGCAAAAATTTAGAAATCTAAGGAAATTCAGGGCGCTTTAAAAGCCTATTTTGCCTTAGTGTTTCATACTCTTATGGCTCGTAAACCATGGAGTCAAAAATTAAAATGTCCTCAATTATAATTAAGGCTTCTTTCAAGGATGTGTGATGACTTATTATTCCAAAAAAATTATTTTGGATATTTACCACTTAGGGTTTCTTTATCCAAATATTAACAGTGAATAATAACAAGTTATTCCCAATAATATTTTGGATATTCATCCCTTTGAGATTTCTTTATCCAAACATTTACGATGAATAATAGATGAATTCCCCCCAAAATAAGATTTTTGTATTTTTTTGAATATTGGCCAATACCCTTTGGAGTTTTACAAACATATTGTAAAATCCAGAATGCAAGAAAATAATTTTTTTTGTTGTGTTTAAAAAATCCATGCGAAAACACATTTTCAAAACTTCAAATATTTGTTTTTTTTATATAAAAAAATGTTAAAACATGTTAGGGTATGGGCTGTATGCAACATACAAGAAAACTTTTATTTTTTATCAGAACACAAACATCACAATTAAACACAAACATCGCAATAAAAGTTAACCAGCCGTCACATATATTCTAAGATTTATAAAAAGCTTAAAGCAACTAAAAAAAAACATTCAAAGCCAACTCAACTCAAACTCCACTCAAACAGGGTTCGGCTCGCCTACTTCAACTTAAAATTCTATAACTGGAAAAACAAGTCTATATGCCCAAGGGAGCCAAAGTTCTGAAACCCAGATTTTGAACTCAAAATCCTATGTCCATGTCTCACAACCTTACCCTTTTTCCTAAGTTGAGACCTGCCTTATTTTATGCAAACAGAAAGAAAACATTGAGGAGCACGCCTTTATATCATGTATATCATAGACTAAAAATCATAAAAACATCATGGTCGGCTATCCTTTCTCCAGCGGGCAGAAAAAAAAGTGAAGGTCCCTAAACATAAAAATTCCTAAATGATTAGTACTTCAAAGTGCATTTTTATCAATGTTTTATATCATCATTTTGCACTTGAAGTATCAATATCTCCTTAACTAGAGCATGTTTTATAATAACATGTCTAATAATATAAGATACCTTTAATTTATGGTAAATGTTCATCTTAAATGCAAGCCTATCACATAAATCAAAGGATTCATTGATGAGTTTAACTACTGAAATTGAGAAGACAAAGAGAGGGCTAAGCTTAGAAAAGAGATGCTGGTTCAGTCCAAACTAGAACACCATTCGATTATTGGATCATAACTAGAGCTGTAGAACTTGGATTTGGGTCTGGTTTATATGTATGGAAAGTTAAGACATAGGCCTAAAACTTTGATAAAGAGTCCAAGATTCAAAAAGACCATTTTCAAGTTCAAATTGTAGCAACAACAGAGAAGTCGGAATCTGTTCTGCAGCCCAGATACTATTCAGTGTTCAGCCTATATCTCGAGTTCTAGAAGTTCAAATGCACTGATTCTTGTTTTGTTGGAAAGCTGAGACAATTTCCCAGAACTTTCATGCAGATTATCTGCTCAAATTCTGATGTTAGCAATGACGTTTTCTGTAGACAAGAAGATAAGGATTGTTACCAAGTCAAGAGGTGGCCACCCACTCAACAATTAATCATCAAATCACTAGTTCTGAATTTTAGCCTATAAAAGGAGGCATTTGCCATCCATTTAGGCATCTTGGTTTTCAGATTAAGATCATGTTCTTGCTCTCTCTCTTTATATTTTTGTAATGCTTAAGTTTTGTTTATATTAATTTCTTGTTTATGCTTTTCATTTCATTTCCTTTACTTAGTTAACTTATATCTTATTTATGTTCTTATCTTGTTTATTTATGTTTCTCTCTTTCATTATGTTTAGCTAAGTTTATTATGTCAAGATGAAAAGGTTACACTAATGGTGTAAGAATAAGTATAGTATAAACTCAACATGGACTTTAATGTTTGATACTAACATGTTTTGTATTTGTTATCTTGTTCACTTTTAATACTTTGCTTGTTAAATGGTTAATCTAGATTTATATTGTATAACCCTTGGTACAAAAAATACTTGGCACTTTCATAGCCCAACCGTATGGTATAACCGACACCTATGCTATGAAAGGAACTTGATTTGTTGTTAACATAAGTTATAATCATGAATACCTGACAATATTTACAAGTATTAGCATTATTCAAATAAGATAACTAATGTAATCATGTTAACAATTTATAATCCAATTGGAACCTCCTTTGTGTGTGGTTTCCAGTTGAGTAATAAAAAGAGTTTATACTATACTTGTTTGAAATACCATTAGTGGACCCTCTAACCTTGACAATTATTTTATCCTTGTTTAATCCTTATATCAATATCACTTCTCAAAGCTCTCTTCAACTCCTTTTTTGTTATGATCTATTTCTTTATTTATAGTTTATACATTTAACTTATAAGTTGCTTAAGAATTGAGCCTCATAATATTTCTCAATTTTTCTTATATTAGGTAATCTCATTTGTCTGAGCCGGGTCACAGGGTTTAGTGGGCGTGTCTGACTTTCTAGTCTATATTTTGTTGTCCATTTTTAGATTTTCTTTCGATATCATCCTTCTACATTGATTTTTTTAGGAACTAGGTATAAACAAAGTTTGGACTGAACCAGATCTAAATCAAAGTTTTAGGTCTATGTCTTAGCTTTTCATACATATAAACCAGATCTAAATCGAAGTTCTACAGCTCCAGTTATGGTCCAATAACCGAATGGTATTCCAGTTTGGACTGAACCAACATCTCTTTTCTAAGCTTAGCCCTCTCTTTATCTTCTCAATTTCAGTAGTTAAACTCATCAATCAATCCTTTGATTTATATGATAGACCTGCATTTAAGATGAACATTTACCATAAATTAAAGGTATCTTATATTATTAGACATGTTATTATAAAACATGCTCTAGTTAAGGAGATATTGATACTTCAAGTGCACAATTATGATATAAAACCTTGATAAAAATACACTTTTAAATACTAATCATGTTCTGATACCAACTGTAATAGCTCAAGGTTTCTCATTAATTCCCAACACAGTGATTAGCATTTGAACTTCTAGAACTCGAGATATGGGCTGAACACTGAATAATATCTGGTCTGTAGGACAGATTCCGACTTCTCTGTTGTTGCTATAATTTGAACTTGAAAATGGTCTTTTTGAATCTTGGACTCTTATCAAAGTTTTAGGCCTATGTCTTAACTTTCCATACATATAAACCAGACCTAAATCCAAGTTCTACAGCTCCAGTTATGGTCCAATAACCGAATGGTGTTCCAGTTTGGATTGAACCAGCATCTCTTTTCTAAGCTTAGCCTTCTCTTTGTCTTCTCAATTTCAGTAGTTAAACTCATCAATCAATCATTTGATTTATGTGATAGGCCTGCATTTAAGATGAACATTTACCATAAATTAAAGGTATCTTATATTATTAGACATGTTATTATAAAACATGCTCAAGTTAAGGAGATATTGATACTTTAAGTGCAAAATTATGATATAAAACCTTGATAAAAATACACTTTTAAGTACTAATCATGCTCCGATACCAACTGTAATAGCTTAAGGTTTCTCATTAATTCCCAACACATTGATTAGTTAAATGACATGAAATGGGTGATTTTCTTTTTCTTTTTCTTTCATCTCACCTATTGATGCTTTGTACAACCATGTTTATAGATCAAGTATATAAGCACCGCCAATTATAATAGTGTGACACCCATATGATCACATAATCCAACATCTTACAGTAGAGAGTACATAAACAACACATTCATTTCATTATGTCATTATACATATTAGTTCACATCCTTGTTTCTAGAAAATCATCATTACAAGTCTTTACAAACGTGTTGATCGACAAATCCATGACTATTACATTTTTTACACAAAATGCATATCACCCTAAACATGTGATTACATAGTTTATATCAAAGCATATGGAACCATGGAATGGAGTTCCTACGTGCCTTGGCTGTGTGATGTCTCAGTTACAGTTCAAATGCATTATAAGAAATAAAAACGATCTTTAATATTATAAAAATAATGAATAGAAAAATATAATTGCAAATTTCACTATTAACCTAGGTAAGTAAATTCTTTTCATTAACTTCATATAATACAATCACTATGATTTTGTCGAACTATGTTAATCTTATTTGTACATCCATTTCACTCAATTTGAGTTTTAGAGATCGAAGTTAGCTCCATGGTCTCCCTTAGTCCATAAGCCCAAGTGTCATTACCCAAATGTAATTCCATCATTTGATCTTGATCATCTAATAAATACACCATTAGTCGAGGCAAATTACTCTATTGAACCTCGGTCATCCCTTATGAATATCATTAGTCGAAGCTAGTTATATTATTCAATCTCAGTCATCCATTATGGATACCATTAGTTATAGCTAATCACATTATTCAATCCCGATCATCTATTACGAATACCATTAGCCACAACTAATCACAATATTCAATCCTGGTCATCCATTACGGATACCATTAGCCGAAGCTAATCACATTATTCAATCAGCTATTTCATGAGCAATTTCCAGTAATCATAACCGAATAGCAACAATTTTATATAACATTCATTACAAGGATCTAATATAATTACAGAAAAAGGTTAAGACCACCTATCTACTCCTCCCGTAGGGTGTCCTTGTCCGATCGAAGGTCCAATCTCAGTCACACCTCCTGATACACCAATGATCATCAATCAATATATTTGTATTCAACAATCTCATATACTAATACCACATATATTCCAAGAATGCACAAGCTCACATTCAAGTGTTCCTCATATGATATAATCATATAATGAAAGTCATTATATCCAGACATTCTTTTTAATTCTAAATGTAGGTTACCCACATAAATCCTATGATTTAATTCTAGTGTTCCATGATGGGGTTAGGCCAACTGACATTAGAATCGTCAACAAAATCTAAGTCACTTCCAACACAGAAAATCGTCAGCTTAAACTATGTTAGTTTTGACACAGAAAATCATCAGCGAAAACTAAGTCACTTTTGACTTAGAAAATCATCAGCGAAAACTAAGTCACTTCTAATGCTACTTTTTCCTAGGTTACACCTAGGACCCGTGTCAAGTTTTTTCCTTTTGCCGCTTCAACCTAGTTCAAGCATAGACCATAATCAAATCATATTCAAATTTACAAAGTAAAGGTGATAAGGGGGTGTCCCTATTTCATGAAGATAGTTTGTACTGAACCATATTACTAGAGATAACTTATTGATCGACATTCCTTTCTATAATAGTTGTAGCCTTGTCACTTCCTTTTTTGACATACTACGATTCTCCTCAATGTTAACATCACTTCTCATTCATCGTAGCATGGTAAAATACATCATAGGCATTCTAGTTTATTCTGTACAACCTATGATGCGAACCTCGTGATCACATGGTCACGCAACCCACACGCAAAGACACTAATTCCCGAAAATCCAAGTAAATCAGGTTTGATAGGAGTGTGACACAAAGATAACTTGTACCTAGGCACCAGCACTATTGGAAACGGAGACCCCCCACCCAACGAATATTGATTCGCGAATGAGAAGTATAAGGATGACGCCACGAAGACAGTTGTTCTTTGATAAGTCATTTTTCAGTTCTTTAGAGAACTATGGAAGGGAGATTATCTCACCAACACACACACACAGAGTGCGGTAAACAAGAAGTTTTATTAATCTGAATTGTCTGCCCTTACATGTCTAGTTATGCCCTTATTTATAGTGACTCCAAACTAAAGTAAACCCTAATGGACCCCTTATGTGGACTTATATGATGCCCATTTACAATTAAACCCAAATAATATAAATAAACCCTAAACTAAGAAGAAAATAATAATAACAATAATAAATCCGAATTTAATATCCTAAATATAATAGGATTAGATTTGTTGCCCTTTAGAAGTCCCATATAAGCTAGGAGAATGAAATCTGAAGGTAGAATTAATTCTGAAATCTTCTTTCCTTTTTTTGTAGCTAGGATGAATAAGGAATCCTTGTAAGAAAAGGATTATAAAACATTTATGAATCATTGCCACACTTGGAAACTATGTTGCAGCCCATTAAAGATCTTTGTAGAAATAGAAGATTCCTAAAATAAGCTGCCACATCATTTTAGGAAAAGAATCCTAGCCAAATAGGAAGTCCACAAGTCAAAAGGAAGTAAATAACAAAATACAGCCTATGTTGACCTGTGTTTCGATGCCTTTCCAAACTCTAATTGACCTGATATTTTAACCCAAGGTAGGAAAACATGTCAAGAGACTTTATGTAAAATTTCAGTCCGATCCAATGGTCGGATTGAGAATTATAATTGTTGTCATAAAACTGGATAATTGCATATTTTACATCAAAATCCGAATTTGACCTTTCCTAGATTGTATCATTCCCTCTCTCTTCAAGATGATTCGTCCTCAAATCACCAATAAGTTGAATGGACAATTCCTTAGCCTCCTTTTGAAGCCTTTGGAGTTCTTTTCTTACCAGCAATCGTCGCCAACAACTTTGGATGAAAGTAGCAGCCGTTCTATTTCGTATATCATCATTGCAGCGTATTTTCTCCTCTCTTTCTTAAGCTTGTTGGGCATTGACTGATGCCGTTAACACATCAAGTTCTTGCTTCATCTCCCCTAGAATACGGGATAGACTCTTGGATTCTTTTTTTTTTAAACACTAATCTCTTTATTTCTCAACATTTAATACCACTTCTCTTTTTGAATCCTCCTTTTCTTTTGCCATAACACCTCATCAGAATACATGAAATCCCTTTAGTTTCTAGGCTGCCGAAAACCTTCCTGATGGCCTATGATCTCATCCTTAAAACCGCCATCACCAATATCATCAATGTCCTCTTTAAAATCCTCATAATCAGCCCACCTTGGCCTTTCAGCCCCACTGCCATTGTTAGATCTGTGTAGAGCCCCAAATTTTCTCACATCTTGGGTACATGTTCCAGCCACGTTACCATGTTTTCCCATCTTTGCAAGTCTGTCACACATGTTCCCCATCATAAAATTCATTCTTTCCATCATCTTTGTCATGGCATGCATTTGGAATTTAAGTTCTACATTGGGAGGGGATGGTGTGTTGTTTTGCGCTGACATGACAGTACCTGCAAAAATTGGTTAGTGGTAAAAAAAATCCTCACATCCCTCGTGTTTCGCTCAAAAACTCTTAATATCCTCACATGCACACACCTCTCATCTCACCTTCTTGCGGTTCTTGCAGAACTCAAACCAATACCAAATAGACATGAACGAGAGTAAGGAATACACACTATCCATAATTCATCAAGTTTATCATAAGGTTGTCACACAATGCAAGATTAATCCAACATATGTACATTTTTCCAAGGATTCTCTCACCTATTGGTCCATGGCCGAGCCTAGTGTTGTCAACATCTATTCTCACTATTGTTCATAATTGTATCATTCCAACTTATCAAACACATTCTAATAGGAATTATTCATTATGCAAAAGTCTTATTTTCATTCCATATCTTGATTCCCTAAGAGTGTTCATCATGCAAGGTCTCCATCATGGTTTTCCCTTTTTTGGTCGGACATTGTTGTCCATTTTCTTTCTAATTTACACATGCAATTCATCATTTCTATCACAAGTATGCTCACAAAAACATGTTATAATCACACATTCATTCACTTGGTTCATAATCATGCAAGGTCATCAATCACATAAACAAAATCAAAGCATTAACATAGCATAATCTCTGTTTCAGCTCAAACATATCTCTAAAGGCTTAACAAGATAACAATCTACACATTCCATCACTTCAATTCACTTTCTTTTCATCCTTTCAATTTGGCCGGCCCTTATTTAGGGTTTATTCATCCATAATCATCCATGTTCATCAATGTTTTTAGTAAAAATTATGCACTTGTGTCCTTTCATTACCAATTCTTCTTCAATCTTATCATTTAATTGTTTATTTTTTTAATTAACAAGTGTAAGAACCCTAAATCTTTCATTTTGAGTTTTCTCCCTCTCCCTTGTTCTGAAATCATGAAGCAATAAACAATGAGTGATATAGAAACAACTTTAAACAAAATTTGGGAAGGTTTTGATGGTTTTCTTCTTCTTTTCCTCTTAGTTTTTCTCTCCTTCTTCTATTGTTCCAGCCGACCTTCTAGGTTCTTCCTTCTTTCATATTTTCAGTCTCCCTTCCTTTCTCTAACTTTTCATTCACTCAATCATTCAAGAAAGATGGCATGTAAGTTGATTTGGGTGGGTTCTCTTTGCAAGAGGGAAGGCTGCTGTAGTTAGGGTTGTTGCTTGTTTGGGGAAGAGAAAAAATCATCTCTTTTTCCTCCCCTTTCATTTATACCCCTCTTAAATGGGATGGAAGTGTTTGGGTGTTGGTTATCCTTATTCTTATTCCCCTCTTTGGTTAACTCAGGGCAAATTTCCCCCTCATAATTCCTGCCTAGAATAGGTCGGCCTATAGTATTTAATTATTTTGGTTTTTATAGCTTGTACATTATATATATTCAGATCCTCTTGCTAATTTTGCAATTAGACATGCTATATATATGTTTCTAAGAAAAATAGTTGTTTATAACCGTTATTGTTCTTCTAACAGCTAAAATGGTTGACCGGTTTAGATTGGTCAAGCCAATTGATTGATCAATTCTTACAAAATTTCAAAGTGTTCATCATTGATGAACAAGCAATCGATCGGTTCATTTGGCAACCCTAAACAGTCGACCGATTCATGTAGGATTCTAGAATTAACAATTTAACCTAAGTGAATTCTTATAACTATCTAACGTGATTATTAGCAATCCTTTAATGCATATAGAGTGAAGTGTGTGAGTTCATTTTAATTGTGCTATTATGTAAGATATAAATATTACAATAAGATATAAATTTGATTCCTTCCAGTTGTTGAAGCCCAAGTTTTTTTCTTTTATAAGGAGCTCACTTATTCATGCACCAATCAACTAATCATTTGAAGTTCAAATTAACTTAAAGTATATTAATATTTTGGCATATATGTTGCATGTGTATTAATAAAAATCTTATAAAAATATTAAAATTAATTTTAAAAGAATGAAAAATAAATCAATAAATACTATGCATAGTAGGAATCAAATTTGAATAAAACCATCTATATATATAAAACAATTGCATTCGATTTAAATGAGAATAAAAATTTTATTTAAGATTCTATTAAATTTTAACATAATTATATTAGCATTATAATTTTTATATTTTTTTTCTTATTTAAAGTTTGTTTTTAATATACGTGATACAAATATTAAAGACATAGACATAAATAATAGTTTTATTATACCTTTTGACTGAGGAGTCTTTTTCAATACGAGTAGAATTTGTTAAAAGGTATAAATTCTTCTTAAAGAGTCAAAGATAACATAAGAAAATAACTAAGGTCCATATAAAATTGCAATTTAATAATTTTTTGAATTTTGATATAATTTTATTATTTTTATTTATGTTATATGTGATATAAATAGAAATAAAAAAATATAGGCATAAACATAAATTATGAATGTTTTACTTTAAAAGACTCTTTTTTATTATTAGTAGCATTGACAAAAACAACAATAACAAAATTTTATAAATGTTTTCAACTACATTGATAAAAAAAAGAACGTGAAACAATAACCAAGGATCTCACATAAAAAGAAATAAATCAAGGATTGATGTGAAATTGTCTCTTAAATTACTAATTTGAGTTTTGAAGAAAAGTTTGCAACTTGACTCAACAAGAATCTTGCCTTGAAGAACCAAAATTATATGCAATTGATCACTTTCACCCTACGACTACAACGAGAAGTATAAATCATAACGAAGTTGATAAATCTTTCGAGAAGTTTGCAAGTTCAATCAAGAACTTAGTATGAGAATCACTCAACCACACAAAGAGAAAATCCTTACATAAGAGTATTTATATGTAAATCCTAAAACTAATCGGTCAGACATGTATCCAATTTAAATAAAACCCAAACTAATTAAAATAAAGTTTAAAATAATAATAATAAATAAAACAATAGTCCAAGATTATTTTTCACACTTTTCCGCAAATGATAGTGAAAAACACCAAATAGAAATAATTGTTGAAGAATCCTTGTTGAACAAAAGCCTGATGCCCTGTACATTAAGAATTAATTCATAACAAATTAATTCTTGTTGTTTGATATGAAATCTTTGTAAGGCTCAACTTCAAATACGTCATTCTCTCTTGTCTAGATGAATTAGTGGGCCTACCATATATTATTGAAAAAGTATAGATGCTTAGTTTTCAACCCAATTAGAATCACATCCAAAATCCTCTTGTAGCTTTAGATATGACTTGAAAAGTAGACAAAGGTCTAAACTGACAGATTTAAACCTTTTTACCCCATGTCTGACTTAGCCGATTGAACTCCTCTTAGATCCACTTTGTTTTAGGCCTTAGAATAGACCCAATGAACACTCTTAATGGATCCTTTGATGTTGTTGCTAGGATCACACCATCATCTCTCTCCTCAAAAGGGTTCGACCTCGAATAATCACCCACATCAAATAAAGAAAGATCATAAGCTTTGAATATAGCACTAACATTATACTCACTTTGTAGATTCATTTTGGAGGCATTGAATCCTTCAAGGAATTTGAATGAATCATCTTCTTTAAGCACCAACTCTGATTTCCTATGTCCAAGCTTTGCGCATATGCACTCAAACCTAATCTCCTGATTCAAAGACAATCCTTTTTCATCTTTTGTTTGCTTGAAATGACTTCTCTTTTTTTTTTTCTCAAAATGTTGTTGTACCTTCTTAAACAATGCTTTCATCACCTATGTTTTTCTATTGCCATCAAGTCTAACCTTTTCATCAACAAGTAAAGAAGTCAAATTTAGTATGGTTAAACTATAAACTATTTTAAATGGTGAATATTTTTTTTCCAATTTAATAGTTAGCACATAACAATTTCTTTTGTAACATATTAAACAAAAATCATAAATACTCAATATACTCACCTAAATTTTTACTATGAATATCATCAAAGTAATCAACAATGAAGCTACCTATTAATGCAGTTAATATATGATTCATCAATCTCATTAACTTACTATGTGCAATAGTAGTAAACTAAACAACATGACTAATCATTCAAACAATCCATATTTAGTCTTACATTAATTTTTTCATTTATCTCCTTCTTTCATCTTAATTTGATGATAACCAATTTTCAAATCAATCTTACTAAACATACAAGATCCATGCAACTCATTAAGAATATCATCAAGTCTAAAGATAAGATTCTATACTTTATCATATTGTTTTTTATTGCACCTTTATCAATAGCAAACCATTGTGGATCTTATCAGGAAATACGTAGCAAGATCTGGGCAACAACTTCGACTATTTATCATAAAGCCTTACCAAACTCCGATCATCCTGGAATTTTAACTCAAGATAAAAAAAAGATCTTTGAAAACTTCTGGAAACATTTCAGCTTTATCCAATGATTGGATCGAAAAATATGCTTGTTGATGTAAATATGTGTAATAGGACAAATTAAGCTCAAATTCAAATTTGATTGTCCTGTATCATTCTCCAAATCCTAAAACAAAGATATAGCAATACTAGGAATAAAAGAATCAAGATTGTTAGTGTTAAAATATGTCTTCTTATACACAAGTAAAATAGTAGGCATGTCATAAAAATAAGCACTCTTGATCTCTCTCTCTTTTGTATAGAAACTTAAATGTTTACCTATATTTTCTACACTCTCTTCTTTTCTCATTCGTATTTTCTTCTCTTCAATCCCGACTTTAATTGATTTTTTTCTCCCTTAGTGGAATCTGAGTCTTTTCTCTCCTCAATTATTTTTTCCTTAATTAAGGCTCACTTTATTTTCACTCTTTAAACTCATGACCTCATATGTTTTAGTTTTATTTGTCTCCTCAACTTTGCTTTCTCATTTCAACTTTAACTGATATTGTTTAAATTTTTGAAGCTCTTGTTTTGCTAACTTTTGTCTTTAAAAACATTGTATGGAAATAATAAGTGATAATAATTTCAGATAAACACGTTTTATTAACCATTTCCATGTGGGTGTGTGTGCGTGTGTATATATATATATATAAACTTTTGGTAGAATTTATGGAAAAAATCTACTGTGAGAGAATTTATAAAAAGTTATTATAAACGTAGCTTTAGCAAAAGATAATCAAAATTTCACAAGCACAAGCAAATAGCATTACATAAATAACTCCAAAACTCCAAGTAATTAAAGCACAGCATACATTAAAAAAAAAAAAAAAAACAGGTAGAGGCATGTCCTAGAGAGGCACAAGATTACAATTTACATTCGAAGGCCACTGGCAAATAGAGAACCGAATAGTTTCATTTCATGCTCCTTCAAGACTAAACCAACTTCAACTCCACCACTTTCGTCTTTGCTCTCCATAATAGAAAAGGCATCCAATCTATCTATGGTCGTAACCTCCACATTGCTTGGCTTCCCCCATCCAAAATCTGCCCCATACATCCCAAATCGGTTTGTCCCAGCAGCTCGAACCTGTCGAATATCTGGTTCCCAGTCATTGTATGGTAACCTCTCCTTTGCTCCCTCAAAAACTGATCTATTCTCTAATCCTTTTATCATCTCAGTAAGCCTCTTCGCAACATACGCAACCCCATTCTCTTTCATTAGATCTTCTCCTTCCACAACCACATCAAAGGAGCTAACACAATTACCAATATAATTCTTAGGTAATGGAGGGTTTAAACGGGGTCTACAGTCTACCGTAATCAAGATTTTAATCTTATCATTGCTATTTAAGCCTTTTGCTTCAAGCATGCAAACCAACGTATATGCATATACAAGCACATAAGTCGACAAATGTATTGGCTTTGTTTGATTTGTTTCCTCTTTGGATCCAAAATTATCCAGTTGAGACTTTACCATTTCCCGAAGCTGCTGTATATCTTCACGAGAGAGTTCGAACGTTGTTCTTACCAGGTTTGGTGGAGTTTCTGGAAATGGAAAAGGCTTCAAACTTCTAGTATTGTCATCGGAACCTGGAAGTTTTACTCCCAGCCAGAAATTCAAGTACCACATGTCTAGCCCTTCAGGATCCTGAACAACTGTTCGATTGAAAAACGGGGTTAGTTCTTCCGGTAACAAGCTAGGGATTTCCATTTTTTCATCGACTAACTGTCTGCAAATGCGAGCCCATGCATTCATGAAAAAGGATACGCTCAAGCCATCAAGAACAGCATGGTTAGTGGTGTGGCCGATGCAAAAACCTTTATTTGGAAATAAAGTGATCTGAATAGCAAGTGTAGAGGCTATAGTATCAGATATTGATACATTTGGCACATAATGATGTGACTCAATAGCATCATGCACTTCACTACAGAGATGGTCAAAGTCTGCACTGGACTCGGCAACTGTAAGTTTAATACCATCATCTGGAGTATTGTACGTAATGACGGGTTTGATGGAATTTGGAGGCCATGTGAGGTTACCGGCAAGAGGACGGAAGTGGGAAAGAGTTAAAGAGAGTGAGTGCTTGACCTTGGGAAGAATTACCAAGTTAAAGAAAGTAGGGGTTAACTCAGTGAGTTTATAGAAAAAGATGCCTTGAACCGGAGGGAATTTGAGGTTGAAGATATCAGAGAAGATTAGAGGCAGATATAGCTCGGTGCTTGACTCGGGTGAGGTAGAAGACGGACTAACATGGCAAACCTCGAGAACGTTTACTGGCTTGGTTGATGCCATGACACCTAAACAAAGGAGAGATGGATATAAAGAGAGAACAGAACAAGTTCGGAAATCGAACACCTTCTTAACATGCCTTTTATAGAACCCCGAACAAACTACATATGAAACAAAATATCTTATCTTTGTTAAGGAGGAAAATCAATATATAGATAGAGTTTAAGTAATAAATTTATGATTTTTCTTTTCATCTTTTAGTCTATTTTGTTTTTAATCAAGGGTCATTGTGGTTCTTTGCAACTTTAGTTTTAGGCTATAATAACAAATTTAAACAATCCCTAAACTTTTAGAATATGTGTGTGTTGGAGAGAAAAAGCTTGTTGAAAACCAACATACCATAAATTGTTAAGCTCGGCTATATATCTACGAACTGTTGAACCTATTTTTGGCAATCATCACTCCACATGTGTATTTCAACAAAAAATCCATCGAGCTTGACTTGCGTCCAAGTACCTAGCCTGCAAGATAAAAATGTTGTTAGTTAAATGTATTTATAAAATACAAAAAAAATTAAAAAAAATGGATGTAATAAAAAAAAGTCTTACCATCTGCTTCACATGGGAAATGAATAGAATGGAGTCACTGGTGTGCGTGATAATGAAATCGCGAACATGCTGGTTCTGATTCTCTGCACTGAATTGTGACCGTCGCGTGAAATGCGCAGACATCACGTGCTAAATGTATTCCATCCATACAACCTCGAAGATGTATGGCGGTCTGAAATCCTTCAAAGTACCACGTCATTTCAGTCTGGAAACTCCTTTTATTTCGTATATTTTTGGGCTTTCTTTTGCGTCTCGTACCAAAAATCACGCAACCTATATGATACAAATGAATTATCTATTAGTAAATAAAAAATAAAATTTTAATATTTTAAAAAAAAATTATCCTGATTTCGATCTTACCTAGTTGCAGTGTGATTTTCCCAAACCATCCTCACAACATTATTATTAGTTCTCTCCCATTCAAATTTTCCCTTGCAGCAGAAATTTATAAAAGAAAAATTTTCGTAATTTCAATAAATTAACTGAATTAACATAATAATAAAAAAAATTTAAGTTAATACTAACCTTAAACCTTGAAAACCATGCATCGACCTATGGTTTTCATTCAGGATATTTGAAAATCTCGCTCCATTAAAATAATAAAATTTTCATCCATGATTTAAAGGCCGACATTATTGTTCTCGTAACCTCAATGTTTGTAAACCTGAAAGTGCATTTTTTAAAGCCTTTCGTTCATGTTTTCATCAAAATTCTATTTTTTTGTGAGAATAGATCAAAATAGTTTAATGGTAAGATTATGCAAAAATAGTGTGTGCAAAATTGAGAATATCTCAATAACTTGTGGTATATCCAAAATTTAAATTATTGGTCTTCTAAAAAAAGTAACTTTCACATGCGTTTTTATGAGGATTTTGTAGAAAAAAAATATTTTGGAGGCTAAATGAAATTTTTCTTATTATTTCTTATAAGTTTGGATTTGATTTTTTTTTTCATTTTTGTATTTGTCTATCTCCTTAAAATGGACACATTGAGTAGATCTAGGAGTACTCTAAAATTTAACCATGTTTTTTCCTTTGCCTTTTTTTTTTCATTGGAAGATCCATTATTTAATAATTAAATAAACGAAATTCATTAGAATGTGAACTTGCATAACTAAAAATTTCTGTTACATAAAAAGAAAAGATTTTACGATAAATACAAAATTTTAATATTTTTTTGAGTTAAAGTTCTATTTTCTTTTACATAATTAAAAAAAATAAAAAATAAAAACAGAAAAACAGAAAAATTATTCAATCTTGTTAAAAGTTTTGTCTCATGGACACGTTAAGTTACGCTGCTTCCTCTTTTTTTAGTTTTCCATTCTTTTGCTTTTTCTATAATGCATGCATGTAATAATACGAGTTTTTAATTTGTAAGATAATTAACCTCTTCTAAATTAAAATTTCTCAGCATTTATTAAATGAGAAAAGATGAATAGGTAAAACACACACACATACAAACTAATTTAAATTATATTTATATTAATAATGCATAATTGGTTGAATTAAAAGATGAAAATATAAGTTGATTAAAAAATAATTTTAAACGTCGAAAAAGAATAGAAAGTGGGATTACCCACTGGTATAAAAGACTTATAATTTTTATTTTATTTTTCGTAGAAGGGTGATGACTGTTAAGGGCATTGATTTGTTTTTCATATGTATTTGAATGTTTGGTTAGGTTTTGAATCGTAGAATATTTGGTATGTTATTGAATGGTTGAAAACAAAACTACGTTTGAAAGGTATATAAAGATTCTACTATGCTGTGGACATCGAAAATCAGTGAGTGATTTTAATGATTGAAGGTGATGCCTTGTCCGTGTTGAGTTGGCAGTCTTAGTTTGCAAGCTTCTAGTACAAGAAAGAAATTTGTTTTCAACAAGTTTTTAAGACTAAATAAAAATATCATATATTTATTATTTGACACACATTGGATAAAATAAAATAAATTTATTAAAATGATTAACAAAAATAACAAAGTAACTCTACTTATGTATCAAGGGTAAATGAAAAGGGCCTAAACATCACTAAATAACAAATCCAAATGAGTAGTGCTTATATGTTTAGAAGAACTTGATGATATATAATTTGCTAGTTTACCTAAATGGCAAGATTATAAACTTTTTAAGGGAAACTATATGATGTAGCATATGAGAGTGAGGATGGATAAGTCAATGGTGCCAGGGTTCAGATGACACACTAACCACATAAAAGGCAAGAGTACTGGTAGATAAGATGAAGCATGAAGAAGATAAAGACCACCTTTAACACTATGGGAAAAAACTATAGTCTTGGAAATACAATATTTGATAAGAAAATAATTACCATAGAATTCAAAAAACATATCATTATCTATAAAAGACTGATGAACAAAAAGTAAGGATAGACATGATTTGTATCATGAAGGGAGAGGCCAATACCGATGCTAAAGTGGTCTGAATGGTATGAGATGAAGTACAACCAATAATAATAAAAAAAAATACCTCAATAGATAGTAAGGCAATCAATGTCATATGGAGTTCATCTTGTTGCACCCATATAATATAGGCTTGGTTGACAATCATGATGTTGTCATTGATAATAGTTTCAACAAGGCATGGATGATTGCCATCTAAAAAGCCATGTAAAAAAAAGGAGGAATACATGAAGGATGAAATTATGTGCTCCAAAAAATATAATTGTTGTTCATAAATTTTATAGAAAGGTAATGACAGGCATGTTGAATAAAGTTGTTACTAATTGCTTGTAGGGTAGAATTGGTAGCATTACGCGGAAGAACAATTAGCGACTTCGAGGGTTGTGTTGTCTTGGGTTAGGATGTTGAAGAGGTTTGTGAAGAAGACATGTTTTCTAGGGTGGCCATGTTGCCAGTTTTGCAATAGGCTTTGATATCATAATAAAATATGAGAAAAGAATAATTTAATAGAGAAAAAATATTTATTTATATTGAATTCATGAAAATTTTTAATATTTATTTATATTGAATTCTATATACATGTTTTTTTACATAGGTATAAGTCTAGCTAACCCTAATGAATTTTGTACAGTGAATCCTAAAATCACAAAGGACATTTTGGTGTTCCAAAGAGAAGAAAAGGTAAAAGAAATTTTTTTTTAAAAAAAAGTCACTATAAACTAAAGGTAACTAGAATACCCTAAAACTGGTCTTGCATCGATTCTAAAATAAAAAAATGATTATGTCTAACGAAAGATAAAAATTACTCTAGGTATAAGTCTAGCTAACCTTAATGAGTTTTGTACAATAAATCCTAAAATCACAAGGGACATTTTGGTGTTCGAAAGGGGAGAAAAGGTAAAAGAAATAAAAGATTAAAAAAAAAGTCACCATCTAGATTGAAAGGTAATTAGAACACCCTAAAACTAAAACTGGTCTCACATCGATTTTAAGATAAGAAATAGTTATGTCAAAATAAATATAAAAATTACTCTAGTGGATGGTTTTTGTGCTTTATATTATGTTGCCTAAACTAATATGTGTGTTTATATTAATATAAAAATAAACAAAGATAAATAAATAAATATTATCCCTGGGAAATGGCGGGCTAAGAACTTGATGGTGCATGTAGATAAATCAAATATATAGATAAAAATTTGACACAAATGCATCCAAAATATCATCCTCTCGATCATCACCATCAAGGAATTTTATTAAACAAAATATGATAAGAAAAATCTAATAAAGTTTAGGACGCACACTAGAACTATTGGTGGATTCTTTTTTTATTTTAGATTTGACTATAAGATAAAGGAGACATAAAGAGAATTTTATTTTTAGATAAGGACTTGCAATAACTAAAAAAACCGAACCGTGAAAAAAAACCAATTAGAATTTTGAAAAAACCGACCAGTTCGGTTCGGTTTCGGATTTATAAGCCTGAAACCGAAAAAACCAAACCAAACCAAACCAAACCGGAAAAAAACCAAGCCAAACCGGAAAAAACTGAGTCAAACCGGTTTGAACTGGTTTTTTCCCCAAAATAACCGAACCAAACCAAAACCGGTCGGTTTGAACCGGTTTCGGTTTTTTTTCAAAAAAAACCAATTTTGGTTACTTTTTTTTTGATAAAAACCGAACCGAACTGAAAATGATCACCTCTACAACAACACACCAAGCATTGATTAAATTCACACAATAACAACGCTCATGGCAAATAAACAAGACAATCATAAATATAACAGGATCACAACAAGAACAAACAACCTCAGTTCATTTATCTTTCTTTTTAAATTTTCTTATCAAAAAAATATTTTTAATTTCATTAATTTTCATAATTTCTTTTTAATAAATTACTAATTAAAAAAATTTGACCAAGTGTTTACAAACTCGTGGACACTAATAAAACTCATTTTGATGGCTGGAAATGGAGTGAATGGTTACTTTCTCTCTGCTCACTGGAATCAAGCGACACCTCTCTCTCTCTCCTCTCTCTAAACAAAGACTAAAAAATAATACAAATAAACTTGTGTACCGAAAGTGATTTTTAAAATTTTTAAGGCATCTAAATTGTAAGAATCTAGCAACACCTCTCTCTCTCTCTCCTCTCTCTAAACAAAGACTAAAAAATAATACAAATGAACTTGTGTACCGAAAGTGATTTTTTTAAAATTTTAAGGTATCTAAATTGTATGAATTGTGTTATTTTTAAAGATCGAGGACCGGAGTATATTTTGCATAGCATCTCTGGTACGCCATTCATACTTGGGGTCTTTTTCATTTTAGTTCTTATTCTTTTAATTTACCTTTTGACTAAGAAATCATAAGCAATTAGTTTTCAATTAGGATCAAATCGCACAAAATAAAATTTTGAGGACCAAAATGAATTATTAGAAAAAGAACAGCAAATCCACAATGTTCAATGTTTAGTGAGTGTGTAAACAATGCTCAGCTAAGTGAAAAAAACACGGTTTATAATTTCTTATAACTAGAGAGTAAGATAACAAGAATGTTTCTTCATGGACATGATGGAGAGATCGGCATGGAAAAATCACTATTAGAAATTCAACTAAAACCAACAGACTTACCAACGAGAACTCCGGTTGGTATTTTTTTCCACTACAAGAATGTTTATAACTTACCAACAGTGCCCAGCTCGGACCTGGTATGACCATAGATAAAAACATGAACTCCGCCTCATACACATCCCCGGTGGCAAGTTATAAACCGTTAGTTTGACCGGCCAACAAGAATAAGGAGCAGCAAATGACCCGAATGGGTTGAATTCATTTATATACAACCCAAGATGCACGTTTCTTGATTCAGCTGAAAAGTAAGGATGCACACTGTTAAAGTGTTTCCATGCTTCGCTATCAGAAGGATGCACCATCACTCCATCAACCGCATGATGTGATTGGTGTCATGTCATGTGCTCAGCAGTCCTTGGTGACATGAATAACCTCTGCAATCTAGGTGTGATTGAGAAGTATCTAAGTTTTTTATATGCCATGAGAGTCTTTCCCCTGCCGGTTCTGGGTTTGTAACAGGAATGCCCACATGTCATGCACTCGATCAGCTCAGCATTTTCAAGGTAGTATAACATGCAGAAGTTATGGCACATGTCAATTTTCTAGTATCCTAAACCGAGAGGTTTCATCATGGACTTTGCAGCATAGAAGTTCTCTTTCAGCCTATTCCCTTCGTGTAAAATGCTTCTCGCCCATTCGATAATCTTGTCATAACCGGCCTCACTCAACCCGATAATTTACTGTGGTTCGTGCAGCCATCCCATAATGGTTCGTCAGAATCTTTCAACAGATTAAAAAACCTTGTTGCATCTGCATTAGGTTCTTCTTCTATGATTGAACATTCACTGACATTACCTTCACGCATTCTCATTGCATCCATAACCATATTCCTGTAAGGATTACTGTTGTCATTTCCAATTGCATGCACGTTGCTAGCACTAGAAGTTGACCCAACCACCCTTTCTATCATGCTCTTATTAGGAACAAATAGTTCTCCGTGTGAATACCAACACAAGTAATCCTCCATTAACCTTTTGGTTAGAAGATGCATCGTTACAACATCTTGATGCAAAAACTTATTATTTTTACACTTCCTGCATGGACACCTAATACCGCCATCAGTAAAATTCCTCGGAATAGATGTTGCGAAATTAATAAAACCCTGAACCCTGTTACAATAATCCATTTTCCGCAATCCTTGGGGTAAGTCCCAATACATCCATGAACGATCATCCATGACTTCTATCGAACCTCTATAAAATTATGACGACAACATGTATTAATTAACTATGTTACGTAAATAAATTTGCAAAAATATTAGTTTGCCCTGGCATTATCCAACAAACTAAAAAAACCCTTATGTTAAATATTCATTATCAATTATCAATTATCAACGTCCATATATATATATATATATTTACGGAAATCACAACTTAGCAATAAAATTGATAAAAATTAAAACGGACTCGTTAAACAAGCTATTATTTATTTCATCAAAACATATGTAATTCGGTGTAATTCAAATAAAGCTTCAACAATTTACAAACAGATACAATTTGACAAAATCTAAAACAAACTACAACAACTATAAAATTATACATTCATACTATAAGTTTCTTTGACAAATAACATTCAAACAAGTACATACGTTAACAAAAATATACATATACTAAAAAAACAATAAAAAATAATAAAATTGACATTTAAATGTTAAAACTAGAAAGGATAGATTTAATTAAAAAAATGATAAAATCCACAATAAATTGCTCGGAGAACAGATGTTGTGACCACGTACAAAAGTATAAGAAACTTGAGTGACTGTGTTAAGAAGAGAGGGAGAGTTGGGATGGATGGTTGGATGCAGTTTGGGAGAGGAGAGTTGGGATGGGGAAGAAAAAGGGGGGGAAGAAGAAGGAGAAATAGAGGACTAGAGTGTTGGCAGAGTGGGTATATATTGGCTTTTACCGATGGAATCACCGACGAAACGTTTCCGTCGGTATACCCGTCGGTGAGTCCGTCGGTGACTGTGCCACGTCACTGTACGGCGATCCCGATTTGAATCCCTCGGTCATTCCGTCGGTAAAATCGTCTGAAAAAATTCCACGTCATCATACCATTGCAACGTTTCAAAAAAACTATAGAATATGTCGGCGATACGGTCGGTATATACCGACGGTATCCCCGACGTAAATTGTCTGTCGATATACACCGATAGAAGTAGAGACAGAATTATTTCCGTCGGTAATTTTTACTGATGAAAATATTCTGTTAGTTTTCGTCGATTTTCTGGTAGTGAAACTTTTACCGACAGAATGGTAATCTTACACTGACGGAAAATAACCGTCCGTTTTACTGTTAATGTTGTAGTGAATCTTCTGCCCTGCCATGTTGTAATATTCAACACCTTATCTTAGTACGTAATAGATAATCAGATTTCCACAACAAGCAGCAAATAAAATTACATTAATAACTCCAAAAGTCTTAGAAATTGAAGCACAGCATAAATATTAGAGGAAGAAAAAAAGAGAGTATAAGCATGTCTTAGAGAGGTATACACGATTACAGTTCACATTTTAAGGCCACTGGTTATTAAGAACAGAAAAACTTATGAAGAAGATAAATAATGCAGCTGGGAGAAATCTCTTGTTCTATTGAACAAACTTGGCTATTATATAGCCTAAACTGAAACCAAAGAGTAACATGGTACGACTAATTCAATGAAACAATATCCCTTAGCAATAGGGATTTATTGACTAAGTGGTAAGAAACCACTTACAACTGTCTAACATGTAGACTGAGAAATCTTAACTCTGGTAAATAGAGAACCGAATAGTTTCATCTCATGCTCCTTCAACACTAAACCAACTTGAACTCCACCACCTTCATCTTTGCTCTCCATAATAGAAAAGGCACCAGTTCTAGCTATTGTCGTAACCTCCACATTGCTTGGCTTCCCCCATCCAAAATCTGCCCCATACATCCCAAATCGGTTTGTCCCAACAGCTCGAACCGTTTGAGTAAATTTCTCCCAATCAGTGTATGGTATCCTCTCCTTTGCTCCCTCGATAACTGATCTATTCTCTAATCCTTTTATCATCTCAGTAAGCCTCTTCGCAACATACGCAACACCATTCTCTTTCATGAGATCTTCTCTTTCCACAACCACATCAAAGGAGCTAACACAATTACCAATATAATTCTTAGGTAATGGAGGGTTTAAACGGGCTCTACAGTCTACCGGAATCACAATCTTAATCTTATCATTGCTATTTACGCCTTTTGCTTCAAGCATGCAAACCATTGTATATGCATATACAAGCACGTAAGTCGACAAATATATTGGCTTTGTTTGATTTGCTTCCTCTTTAGATCCAAGCTTATCAAGTTGAGAGTTTATCATATTCCGAAGCTTCTGTATGTCTTCACGAGAAAGTTCGAACGTTGTCCTTACCAAGTTTTGTGGTATTTCTGAAAGCGGAAAAGGCTTCAAACTCCTAGGATTGTTATCAGAACCTGGAGATTTCACTCCCAGCCAGAATTTCAATTACCACCAGGTTCTTCATTTATTTCCCCCCTGGACTTAACTTATATATTGATTTGTATAAATTCAATCTTCAGCAAGTCCTAGCCAGTGTTTTTTCAACTCCATCTTAGGTTGCCCACACTCATTCCATGGTGCTTCGCCCACGTCCATCTAAAAACATCAACTTGAGTGTTGCGTCTGACTCCCGAGTTGTGTCTTTACCTCAACATGAGCCACTTTCATTTAAGGATGCCAATAGGTACTTGATTTGGCATAATGCCATGTAGGAGGAAATTCGAGCCCTTCACTATAATTAGACTGGGTTGTTGATGCCCTCTCATTCGTCTATGAATGTGATTGGCAGTAGGTAAGTTTATAAGATTAAATGACATACTGATGGTTAGGTTGACCGATATAAAGCACGGTTGGTTACCCGAGGTTTCACTGAGTAAGAGGGGATTGATTATTTAGAGACATTTAGTCTGGTGGTTCAGCCCACAATGATTCGGCCTGTGCTCACTATTATTGTCTCTTATGATTGGAAAATTCATCAGTTGGATGTCCATAATGCTTTCTTGAATGGCATTATTCAAGAAGAGGTGTACATAGCAGAACCACATGGTTTTATTGACCCTACACTTCCGTCTCATGTGTGTCGTCTTCATAAATCCTTGTATGGCTTGGAACAAGCACCTCGAACATGGTACAACTGGTGAAGAGAGTTTCTAATTTCCATTGGATTTCAGGCATCCAAGGTTAATACTTCTCTTTTTATTCTTTCTTTCGGTGGTGCTATGATTTATTTGCTTGTGTATGTTGATGATATTCTATTGACCGGGAGTAACTCAACCTTGCTTCACCGATTTATTACTTTGCTGCAATTAGAATTTAAGGTTTGAGACTTAGGTTTTGTTCATTTCTTCTTGGGCATTGAAGTTAAATCTACTGCTATGGGTCTCTTACTCAGTCAACCCAAGTATGCACTAGATATCATCCAACGAGTAGGTATGGCTTCTTGCAAACCGGTTAATGCTCATTCGTCTACCTCGTTCAAATTAAGAATTATGTCTGGTACTCTTCACTCTGATCCGACACGCTATAGACAGATTATTAAGGCTATACAATATCTTACTTTCACTAGACCTGATATTTGTTATGCAGTCAATAACGTATGTCAGTTTATGCATGCTCCTACTGAGGATCATTTAGCTATCGTTAAACATATCCTGCGTTACCTCTAGGCTACAGCCTCTTATGGTCTACACATTACTCAAGATTCCTCCTTGTCCCTTCATGGTTTCACAAATGCTGATTGGACTGGCAGTATTGATGATCGAAAATCAATAGATGGTTATCTTGTGTATCTTGGTTTTACCCATATTTCATAGAAATCCGAGAAACAAAGCACTGTTGCCAAGTCTTCTACATAAGTAGAATACAAAGCCTTAGCTGACGATACTGCTGAAATCTTGTGGATTTGCTCTTTATTGTTAGAACTTCGGCTTTCATCTTCGTCCATGACTACGTTATGGTGTGATAATTTAGGAGCCACTTTCTTTTCTGCCAATCTAGTGTTTCTCGCCTATACTAAACATGTTGAAGTTGATTATCACTTTGTTCATGATCACATTGCTAAGTAAGAAATTCAGGTACAATTCATTTCTTCCAAGGACCAACTAGTTGATGTCCTTGCCAAGCCTCTCCCTCCAGTCTCGTTTGCTTATTTTCGTTCCAAGTTTCGGGTGGAATCTCCACCTTCAGTTTGACGGAGTTTATTAAGGAAAGAGACTTATATATATGTAAATACCTTAAATAGAAATAGTTATCATGCTTAGTATATTTCACCCTTGTATTGTACACAACCCTAAAAGTATAAATACAAAGAAATGGTAGCTCTTATTAACAATCATAGTAATTCACATAAAGGCAATCTCTCCACGGAACTTAATTGAGGGGAAGACCCCCTTGCCATTTGAGCATCCCTCAACTTCTACCGGTTTAACACTACTAAAAAAGGGGACTATTAGCATCTGATTTTAGCAACGGATAATTTCGTTGCTAAATTGAGCAACAAATTGCATATTTATTATTTTTTTAATATTAGCAACAGGTTTTAGCAACGGAAAACCCGTTGCTAAAGACAACATAAAATCTGCAACGGACTATCCGTTTCTGATTAAAAAAATAAATATTTAAATTTTAATATAAAGCTAAAATTACACAGACCGTTGATGAGGTATTTTACTTTTACAATCTCAACCGTTAATTAGCAATCCTAAACTTACACTCTCTCCCCTTCAGAAACGTAAACAGAGCAAATAAACAAAGAACCCAGAAAATGCTAATTAACTTGCAGTGAATCTCTTCATCCCCTTCGTCCCCTGATAATAACATCCATAACAGTAGAAAAACAATTAACTTAGCACTCTCTCTTCATCGATCTAATCTTCCTTTGTCTCTAACATTTCTCTTTATCTTCTTCTCATTCGTCTCCAACATCCCTAACAGATTCAATCTTTCTTCGTAAACCACCAAAAACACAAACCCATGGCAACATCCCACTATACCCATCATTATCACCATCGAACATCCTGATTTACCCCCACTCTTTGTATATGGGTTGGGTTTTGCATTCTGTTCTTCAATAATTTAGGTAATTAATTTTAGGAATTATTTGTTTATTTGTTGCAATTAAACTTACACTTAAAAGTTTTTACCTAACTTTCACAATCTCAAGTGTTCTTTTGTCATGTAGATTTCATCTTGCTCGCCCAGAACTCAAGAACACAGGTAACAAAAAAAATTTGATCGCTACTTTGATTAATGGTTTTAGGCTATTCAGTCGATAAAATAAGGGTTTATGAACTGTAGTCAGTGCAAATCTATTTTATGTTATTTTTCTTTTATGTTTTAGGATTTTAATTCTGTTACCTAGGCATTATAAATTGTGGATTTCTTTTCCTTGTTCTCATTTGAGTTGTGTGGTACATTTTCAACATTATCAAAACCATAATTATTTGACCATCCATCTCTTTAATTAAATTGATCCTTTACACTTGGCCTGGCAAATACCAACCAAGACTTCAATAAGAATAGCATGAATGGTGAAACAGTTAACATGTTGCTCTAGACAGAGTTATTATTGACCAAACATATTGATCTTGTAAAGATGATTAACTTTGTTAGGGAGATTTGAATATCAAAAGACAGGAACAAAATTAAATGACTATCATGAGATTGAATATCATAACATAAAGGAAAAGTTGTGTAACAACAGCAGAGCCAGCAATGTCATAATCATCATAGTTGGTCCATGCTTTAGCTAAAAAGAAGATAGGATGAAGAGAGTTTCAAGTTAAACTACATGCTTAACTATTGAAAAATCCAGATAGATTCAAACTTGTAGAACCAATGTTATAGCTCAAATTATGGTTTAAAATAATTATTGAAAGCTTCATAGGGTAGAAAGACCAAAATGTTGAGTTCAGAAAATTATACATTTCAAAACAATGGAAAAGAAAAGTAGTATAAACAACTCTCAACTTACAAAAGATCTACAATAAAAGCAAAAGAATGCAAAACACACTCTTAAAAAATACAAGCCAGTGTAAGAATATTATAAAGCAGAAGTGAATGGGAGTAACTAGGCACACAAGGAAACTTCAACTGTCAATTTGCTTTGCCATGCTAAAGATTAAATTAGATGAACCATAGGGACAAGCATTGATATCATTGCAACAAATCTAAATAAAAGCAAATTAATGGTACACTTAATTTCATTTACCCCCTGATTAGTAGTAATACAAAAGCAGAATCCCCCCACATCAACCAAAACATTAAAATCTAACCATCCATAATAAAGAACATATGGGAGACAAAAAAAAAACCCGCAAGTGAAAGCAGTTTTACCATGCCTTACTCAGCAGAAAAAGTTTGTAATCCAGTCCACCATTATCAATTATGCAACCCTTATCTGCCATGTCTGCAATATCTGTAGTTAAGCAAACACGAAAAGGCATGAGTAAATTGAGCAAGATAATCTTCTGTGGCAGTTATAATGTTTCGATCAAACCTAAATTGGTAGAGCAACTACCCTTATCGATCTTGTCAATAACATAATCACTCAATGCCTTTTTTTTTTCCCTTGTGTTCTTCCTGCAGAATCAACCCATATTAAGTAAAATTCACAAGTCTCAACAAAAAAAAAATGTTTACAGTTCATGTATCAGAAATTGTTCCTTTTAGTTTCCCTACTGCCTTTGCTTCTTTTTAGTTTAAGAATCCTTATGCTATTTGGATTTACAGTTAGCATGCGACTTCAACAAGTCCTTTTCCTATATGAATTAGGATTAAGTCCTTCAACTAGTATATATAGGTTGCCAAGACTGTTAGCATATTATTGTTCTCAGTCCAGATGAAAAATGTTTGATTTATGTGTATAATGCATGACTTTATGAATCTGGTTCGCCACACATAAAGAAATATGATGTTTAAAAATGATCTCTAGAGAATAAAGATAGATACATAAGAAACCACATCTCCAATAATAATCTTTTGGCTGCATTCCCAGCAAGTAGCGAGAGAATCTTGTGAAACTTCAATACCATATTTTGTAGCAGTGACAGGATCTATAACTAGTGTAGCACCATCCCCATCATATTTTGGTATTGATCATCACGTTTAAATGACTCTATAGCAGCAGCATTGACACTCATAGCCACAAAACTTGAAAGTTACACATAATGAACAAGTATGGAACCCAAAAAGGAAGAATGCTATTGAAATCAAATGTTGAAACTATTTTTCTTTTAATTTAGAAATATTTTTTGTTATAAAAATTATTTTGAATTTATAGTCATTCAATCAATTATAATCCACATTATTAAAAAAAAAAAAACTCTATTTTCCATGTATAATTGGCTTAGCAAAACCCCAAAGAGAGAGAGAGAGAGAGAGAGAGAGAGAGAGAGAGAGAGAGAGAGAGAGAGAGAGAGAGAGAGAGAGAGAGAGAGATCAATAAAAAACCAAAAAAAATGAAAGAAAGAAAAAAGAAAAGGAAAAAAATAGTAATATATTTTATAAGAAATAAAGATATCTCGATGAAAATTGATGCTAAGCATACAAAGATATAGTATTGCCAAGGGTTTCTCGAATAAAAGAAGGAAACACATGAAAAGAAATAAAGTTTGTGTTACTATGAATATTGTTAGTATATTATTTTTAATATTAATTTCAAGATAGATTAATGTGGTAAATCAAATTTAAATATTAAAGTTTGTTTATGTGTTACATATTTCATTTTAACTGATTGTTTAAGTACTAGTTGTTAAGGAAGTATGCTTATTTCTAAAATGCTTATTGGTGTTATCATGTTAATTAGATTAATGCGTTTTCAATTGATAAAAATATATCTGGGGGAAAAATTAGATGTCCTTGTGTGAGGTGCAAAAATCAAAAGTTTTTAAAGGAAGATGATGTTTGTAAGCACCTATTGACAAAAGGTTTTTTACCTTGTTATGAAAATTGGACTGTACATGGGGAGCCTTATGTCGCAGAACCAATATTGGTTGGACCTTCATCGGTTGGAATTAGTCATGTTGTGAATGATGTTTGTCTAGAAAATCCATATAGGAATCTGGTTATGGATGCAATGGGGGTTGGTGATGCACATGTGTCTAGTCCTGTGGTAGCAGAGGAACTTTCAAATCCGGAGGCAACTAATTTTTTAAAACTTTTGAAAGTTGCGGAGGAGCCTTTGTGGGATGGGTGTACCAAGCAATCCAAATTATCTGCTTGTGTACAATTGCTTAATATGAAGTCAACTTTAAATTTGACTCAGACAGCCTTTAACAAATTTATTGATTTTACAAAAAGTTGCATGCCTAATGATGAAAATTTGGTATCCAATTTTTATGATGCCAAGAAATTTATGCGGCCACTTGGACTTGGTTATGAGAAATATGATGTGTGTCCTAATTATTGCATGTTGTACTATGGGGCAGATGCAATGAAAATAAATTGTAATTTTTGTGGAAGGTCACGATACAAACCTATAAATCCGACTAGTAAAGGTTCCAATAAGGCGGAGAAGCAACTCCGATACTTTCCCTTGACACCAAGGCTTCAGAGACTATTCATGTCTCCATATCATGCCAAACATATGACATGGCATCATTTTCACAAGTCAGATAATGAGGTTATGGAAGGAGTTTAATCGTGTCCACTTAAGCTTTGCGTCAGATCCAAGAAATATTCGGTTAGGGTTATGCACTGATGGGTTTTGTCCATTTGACATGTCTTCAAATACATACTCTTGTTGGCAAGTAATTGTGACTGTTTATAATTTGCCTCCGTGGAAGTGCATGACTAGACCATTCATGTTTTTGTCAATGATAATTCCTGGGCTAAAGAATCCAGGGAAAAAGCTTGATGTTTTTCTAAGACCTTTGATTGATGAGTTAAATAATTTATGGTTTGTTGGTGTTGAAACATATGATGTATATAGAAAGGAAACTTTTCAACTATGGGCAGTTTTGATGTGGACCATTAGTGACTTTCCAGCATATGGCATGTTATTGGGTTGGAGTACTCATGGAAATCTGTCTTGTCCTTATTGTATGGAGCATAGCAAAGCCTTTAGATTAACAAATTGAGGAAAAACTACCTTTTTTTATTGTCATCGACGATTCCTACCTATGAACCACCCATATAGATGTCAATCAGATAAGTTTTTGAAAGGAGTAATTGAAAGGCTCCCTCCTTTACCTCGTGCATCTGGTTTGGAAATGTTAAACAAAGTGTCCAAGTTTATTGAGGGACATAATGGAAGTTCCTCACATAATGCTAAAATTCCTGGCTTCGGTGTTGAACACAATTGGGTGAAGAAGAGCATTTTCTGGGAGCTTCCATATTGGCATACAAATTTGATTCGTCATAATCTTGATGTCATGCATATTGAGAAAAACTTCTTTGACAATATTTTTTATACAGTAATGGATTGTCCTAATAGAAGCAAGGATAATTTAAAGGCTAGCTAGGTTGGATATTCAGTTGTATTGTAAGAAGCCAAATTTACATTTGCAACAAGATACGAGTGGTCGGGTTTACAAACCTAAAGGCACTTATTATCTACACAAGAAACAACAACAAGAAGTTTTGTCATGGATGAAGGAATTATCATTTCCTGATGGTTATGCTTCAAACATTTCACGATGTGTGAAAGAGGCACGATGTAAGGTTTCGGGGATGAAGAGTCATGATTGTCATGTCTTCATTCAAAGACTTCTTCCAACTGTTTTCCGACCTTACTTACCTAGGCCACTGTGGGAGGCATTAACTGAACTGTCCGTATTTTTTCGAGATATCTGTACTACAAATTTAAATGTCCAACACATGGAACACTTGACGATACATCTACCTTATGAGGAAAAAGTTGGTGGACCTGTTCAATATCAATGGATGTATCCATTTGAATGGTATGTTTTGATACTATGTTAATTTTATTCCCTTTTTATTTTAAAAAATAAACTAACTGACAAAAATGATATAGGTATATGTTTTATTTGAAGAAGAAAGTGACCAATAAAGCTAAAGTTGAGGGTTCCATATGTGAAGCATACTTGATTGATGAAATTACCAATTTTGCATCTCATTATTTTGGTGATGACATGCAAACAATTTGGAATCGAGTTCCACGAAATGATGATGGTGGCCTTAAAAGTCAAGATGGATATCTCTCTATTTTTTCCTATCCAGGGAAAAAATTATCCAAAAGATTTTATAGAAGACAGTTGTCACATGCTGAAATGCAAATTGCGCATAGCTATGTGATATTCAATTGTCAAGAATTGAAGCCTTATTTAGAGTAAGTATGAAATATTATTTTGTACTTAATTTATGATAATTTATTATTAACTTTAACATTTTAAAATTTTAGGCAATGTCGTCAAGAGTTAAAGTCACAACAACCACATGCGAGTGATGTTGAAATTGAAAAATTATGCGAAGAGATCTTTCCATCTTGGTTAAAAAATAATGTAAGTATTTTCATAAAATTAATTTATATTTATGTCAATTAGTTACTTTAAAAAAATTATTAATCTCTTTTAAAACAATATTTCTTATGGAGTTAATTATTATGCTAGGTGGAATACCAATCTAACGGAATTGAAAATCAACTCTTTGGACTTGCTATGGGCCCTTCAACTTCAGTGAAATGTTATAATGAGTATTATGTGAATGGTTTTAAATTTCATACTCAAAGTTATGGTCGTTTTAAAAAGACAATGAATAGTGGAGTTTGTGTGAAAGGAAGTTGTTATGATGATAATGAACGTGATTATTATGGAATGCTTAAAGAAGTTGTTCGGCTAAAATATTTGGGGAGCAAGTGCAAGTTATTTTTGTTTAAATGTAATTGGTATGATACAAAACGAGGGATTAGAGTGCATCGTTCGAATGGTTTGGTTGAAATCAAGCATACATCTCGACTATATGGAAATGAAGATTTTGTGTTAGCACAACAATGTCAACAAGTCTACTATACATATCCACCTGATAATAAATCCTCTAAATGGTGGACGGTTATTAAAACAACTGCTAGAAGTCGTTATAATATTGACATGGGTGAATTTATTGAAGATGAAAACAATGTGAGAACATTTGACGTTGATCAATCGGATGAGATTTCACAACCATATTGTGTCCTTCCTACTCAAACACTTGATGATCCAAATATACTTGTTGAATCATCTTATTATGAAGAAATTAGTCAACATGAATTGCTTCAGCTTGACGTAAATTGGGGAAAAGAAGATGAGAGGGTTGCGGAAGAAGAAGAAGAAGAAGATGATGGTGGTGGTGGTGGTGGTGGTGGTGACGACGACATGGTTTTGTGTGATGATGATGACATGGTTAGGAGTGATGATAATAATGAGTAGCACTAGTTAATTATATTTTGTAGTATATGTAATGAATTATCTTTATTATATGTATGGATGATTTCATATTATTTTCTCATATTACTTGACAAGTTTAGGCTTTCAATGTTATTTATTTGCTATTTTATTCAAGTTTGTATTATGATTCAGATTACATATATCATTTTCATTGAACTTCGAAGCCATTTCTAATAAACTGGTAGTTCCTGCTTACAGGCTTACAGGCAGTACATATCCAAAGAAGTAAGAATATTTGTTCCTGCTTAGAGGCTCGTTTCGGCTTCCCTAATATAATCCTCCTATTGTCGGTGCAGATAGACAAGCAGGTACTTCATTTTGAGTTTTATAGTTGATGGTCTTCCTCTAAGATTTTTTAGTGCTTTATGCTGCTTGCAATAAAGATAAGTTTAAAATTACTCTAAACATTCAGTAACATATATTGCATTTACTGTATTCATGTATATTATTAAAATACAAGGAGGTAAAAGTCAAAATTGAGAATACATGGATTAATGTTCATAATATAATTTTCTATGTCAAAAACTTCAAGATTTGTTCTGGCAACATTTTTATGCTTGACCATAACTGCAGAAGTTTTAAGAATATGGGACCCAACAAACACTAGCAAAATTAACCTGCCTGAAGGAGTAGAAATGAATGTCAAATAGCATCTCTTCTAAACTCCTTATAAAACAAGGAACTCGATAACAATCTTCAGTTAAGAAAACCGCAGGCACTCACCAGGATATTATATGGAAAATGCAGTCCCTTCTCACCAGGATCTGAATTTAGTGAAATATCCAATTTTCTATTAAGATAATAAAATAACCATTTCACCTATCAGACAACTCAGAGAGAGACTGAAAGGTACTGCCTTTGCACAATCAATACAATTAATGTTGGTAATTAAGTTGCTGAGCTGGATTTACAAATAAGCAAATGCAGAAGATTGAAAGGAAAAGTTGACAGTAAAGAAGGAGGAAAAAGAAGAAGCTGAAGAAAGTTGTTATGTAATGATTAGTTAGTTGCATTTCAGTTATTTTAACTAAGAAAAGAAAAAAATAATTAAATACTTTTCTGTAGGCCTAGCTGTTAAAGGCTGTAAAAGATCACACAATACGTGTGTTCTCCCCAAATCAGTTTATAAGGGGCATTTTGTCAAGCATGTTGTGTGTGGAAAATATATACAAGAATTACCTTTTTCTGCAACTCTCTCCATTCTTCAACCTTCTGTGCAAACCTTTTTCTCCTACTACCCAAATCAACAATCAACCTACAAATCATCAAATAAACACAATCAAACACAAGATTAAAAACTTCAACATGGTATCAGAGCAGTAACTTGATCAACAAGGGACTGAAAACACAAAATTCCAGAAAAGATGGTGTCCAGTGGAGATTTACGAACACCTCAGTTCAACGGTGTGAACTATGACTTTTGGGCAGTGAAGATGGAGACAATCCTCATAGCATTTGATCTATGGGATGTAGTTGAGTTTGGCATGAAATCAGGTTCAAGTGTGAAAGAAGAAGAATCTGAGAAAGAAGATAAGAAGAATGATGAAACCGAGAGCAAAGATGGTGAAACTAAGAGCAGCATAGTTGAAGAAGCTGTTTTCAGAGAAAAAAAAATAAGAAATGCCAAGGCATTGAGCCTCATACAAGGAGCCTTGACTGATGAACTTTTTCCTAGAATAAGGAATGAGAATACTGCACAAGGAGCATGGAATGTGCTGAAAAGAGAGTATAGAGGTGATAAGAAAGTGAGGTATGTGAAATTGCAAGCTGTGAGGGCAGAGTTTGAATACATGAGAATGTCAGAAGGAGAAGGCTTAGAACACTATCTTTCTAAGTTTTTTGAAGCTATAAACAGTCTGAAATCTCTAGGAGAAGATGTACCTGAGATTAGGATTGTGCAGAAGCTCCTAATGAATTTAAATAGGAGATACAAGTCCATTGTCTCTATCATTGAAGAGACAAGGGACCTTGATGTGCTGAAGGTGGAAGAAGTTATAGCCTCTGTCAAAGTATTTGACAAGAGGGAAGACCTGCATGATGAACAAGATAAGATTACAAGGACTGAAAAGGCATTTAGTAGTCTCAAAATGGGCTATAATCATGCTGCAAACAAGGCTATGCAGGGGAGATCTAGTCCAAGATGGCAAGGACATGATCAAAGGCATGTGGGCTGGTCTCAAGGAAGAAATGTGAATAATCATCAAAATTTCAGTCACAACACAAACTGGAATAACAGAACTGGAAGTAGCAGCAGCAGTTCACAGCACAGAGGTGGAGGTAATCAAACAAACACAAAGCCTCAATGTTCTGTATGTCAAAAATTTCATTTCGGAATATGTAGATATAAGGGGAAGCCTAAGTGTGGGAAATGCAGTCGGTTTGGACATTATTCCAAAGACTGTGACAGCAACAAGCAGCTAGCTAATAGTGCAAAGGAGGAAGATGTGTGCACAAGCACTATATTTTATGCATGTCATGCTGCCAGCATAAAGAATGAAGATGTGTGGTTCATTGATAGTGCATGTAGTAATCATATGACCTCTCAAGAGGAGAATTTAATTGATGTTGATAGAAGTATCACTTGCAAGGTGAAAATGGGTTCAGGAGATTTGGTTCAATCCACTGGAAAAGGAACATTAGTTGTTGAAACCAAAAAGGGCAGAAGATACATAAATGAGGTGCTGCTAGTCCCAGGTTTGGATGAGAATCTACTTAGTGTAGGTCAAATGATGGAACATGGTTACTACATCTTGTTTGGGGGCAACAAGGCAGTAATATTTGATGATGAGAAACTAGAGAATGTGCTTGCAAAAGTAATAATGAAGGGGAATAGATGTTTTCCCCTTGCACTGGAATCTTTAACTCCTGCAGCTATGAAAGCATCAGTTAATGAAGATTTTTGGACATGGCATAGAAGGCTTGGCCATTTAAATTTTGCAAGTATGAAGAAGATGAAACAGGAAGAGATTGTGTATGGCTTACCTGTGATAGCAGATTCAAGGAATGTGTGTGAAGGCTGTGTAAAAGGGAAGCATCACCGAGAGAAATTTAATCAAGGGGAAGCATGGAGAGCCAAACATCCACTGGAACTTGTGCATACTGACCTCTGTGGACCAATGCAGGCAGAATCAATTGGTGGGAATAGGTACTTTCTTACCTTTATTGATGACTACTCTAGAATGTGTTGGGTATATTTCCTCCGAAATAAATCTGACACATTAAGTGTTTTCAAGAAATTTAAAATACTTGTTGAGACACAAAGTGGCTACTCTCTAAAAAAATTGAGAAGTGATAGAGGAGGAGAATATACCTCCTATGAATTTCAGAATTATTGTGCAAGTCTGGGTGTGGAGAGGCAGCTCACAGTAGCCTATTCTCCTCAGCAGAATGGAGTGGCTGAGAGGAGAAATAGGACCATAGGAGAAATGGCAAGATCAATGTTGATTGAGAAAGGAATACCCACTGAATTCTGGGGAGAGGCAGTGAATACTGCTGTGTATCTTCAAAATAGGTGTGTTACATCAGCTGTGGAGGGTAAGACACCATTTGAAGCCTTCACGGGAAGGAAGCCTGGAATTAAACACTTAAGGGTGTTTGGGTGTGTATGTTACACACTCATTCCAGCAGCACTAAGACAGAAACTGGACAGTAAGGCAGAGAAGGGAGTGTTTATGGGTTATGGAAGTTGTGAGAAAGGATATCGGGTGTATATTCTGGATTCAAAGAAGATAGTGCTGTCAAGAAGTGTTGTTTTTGATGAGAGCAGGTTCTGGAATTGGACTGAAAATCACATGGAATCAGTCACACAGCAACTAAGGTTTGAATGCAACAAAGAAGAGAGTGAAGTAGAAGAAACAAATGTAGATGTTGCACAGAATTATGATGGCATTGATCAGTTAAGCTCACCTGCAAATGGTTCAGTGACAGAATCAGTTGAGAATATCAGTCAAGGATCATCACCTAGTTCAACTCCAGTGAAGTTAAGGAGCATTGAAGACATTTATAATAGATGTCACATGAGCTTCATTGAACCAGAAAATTATCAGGAAGCAGCAAAGAGTAAAGACTGGCAGGATGCAATGAGAACTGAATTAGAGATGATAGAAAAGAATCATACCTGGGAGCTGATTGACAGACCTTCTGATGCGCCTGTGATAGGTGTGAAATGGGTCTTCAAGACAAAGCTCAATCTTGATGGGTCCATACACAAGCATAAGGCTAGACTTGTAGCCAAGGGATATGCTCAAAAACCAGGGGTGGATTACAATGAGACTTTTGCTCCAGTAGCAAGGTTGGATACTATAAGGACTCTCATTGCGTTGGCAGCTCAAAAGGGTTGGAAATTATTCCAACTAGATGTTAAGTCAGCATTTCTAAATGGAATGCTTGACGAGGAGGTGTATGTGGAGCAACCCGAGGGGTTTGAAGTGAAGGGGTCCAGCCACAAGGTGTATAAACTATACAAGGCTCTATATGGACTTAAACAAGCCCCTAGAGCCTGGTATAGTGAAATCGATGCTTATCTTACAAGTTGCAAATTTGAAAGGAGTGCAAGTGAAGCAACTTTGTACACCAGAAGTGATAGTGAAGGAGGCCAGATCATTATCTCAATATATGTTGATGATATAGTGTATACTGGAAGTAGTGAAAGGATGATGACTGAGTTTAAGAGGGAGATGATGCAGAGGTATGAAATGTCAGACCTAGGGCTTCTTCATCACTTTCTAGGGATTGGTGTATTGCAGACCAATCAAGGAGTTTTTATTCACCAAAGTAAGTATGCTAAGTCTCTACTTACTAAGTTCGGACTTGAGGACTGCAATCCAGTTGCAATTCCTCTAACCGTGGGTGAAAAATTAAAGAAGGAGGATGGCAGTGAACCTGCAGATGAAGGGTTATATAGAAGGATAGTGGGAAGCTTGCTGTATTTGACAGCAACAAGGCCAGACCTAATGTATTCAGCAAGCTTACTATCAAGATTCATGAGTTGCCCTACAAAGAAACATATAGGGATTGCTAGAAGGGTATTGAGATATGTTCAAGGTACCCTAGACTATGGGATTGAGTACACAAGAGGCAAATCAGCTACTCTAATCGGTTATTGTGATGCTGATTGGGGGGGCAGTGAGGATGATAGCAGGAGTACCTCAGGCTATGCTTTTAGCTTTGGAAGTGGTGTGTTCTCTTGGGCTTCTGTAAAACAGAGCACAGTGGCTCTGTCAACAGCAGAAGCTGAGTATGTCTCAGCTTCTGAAGCCACGACACAAGCCATTTGGCTTAGGTTTGTGCTTGAAGATTTTGGAGAGATGCAGGCTGAGGCAACTCCATTGTATTGTGACAACATGTCAGCAATATCGATGGCCAAAAATCCTGTTTTCCATCAGAAAACAAGACACATAAACAGGAGATATCACTTTATCAGGGAATCTTTGAAAGAAGGGTTGATCAACATGCAATTCTGTAGGGGTGAGGACCAGTTGGCTGATATATTCACCAAGGCTCTACCTAAAGACAGATTCAACTATCTAAGACTGACTCTTGGGGTTAAACCAGTCAGCAACTTAGGAGAGGCTGTTGGTAATTAAGTTGTTGAGCTGGATTTACAAATAAGCAAATGCAGAAGATTGAAGGGAAAAGTTGACAGTAAAGAAGGAGGAAAAAGAAGAAGCTGAAGAAAGTTGTTATGTAATGATTAGTTAGTTGCATTTCAGTTATTTGTAACTAACTAAGAAAAGAAAAAAATAATTAAATACTTTTCTGTAGGCCTAGCTGTTAAAGGCTGTAAAAGATCACACAATACGTGTGTTCTCCCCAAATCAGTTTATAAGGGGCATTTTGTCAAGCATGTTGTGTGTGGAAAATATATACAAGAATTACCTTTTTCTGCAACTCTCTCCATTCTTCAACCTTCTGTGCAAACCTTTTTCTCCTACTACCCAAATCAACAATCAACCTACAAATCATCAAATAAACACAATCAAACACAAGATTAAAAACTTCAACAATTAACCCTGCCTTGGTTATTATTTGCATTTAGCTGTCATGAGAAAACAACATTTTCAATAAGTACTGTATATCATAAGTGTGATCTCAAACACATTACAAACACTACTATTATTCAGTTTCGCATAAAGAACATGAAATCCAGTGTATTTAGGTCAACAAACCATGATCTCATCTCTAAAAAGAAGAGGTTTTCCAGCGGAAACTAAGCTAAAATTGTTTAGTCCTAAAGCAACTTAACAAACATATGGAAAAAAAAAAAAAAGCAAACACAAAACAAGAGTAAAAGCAAACACAAACAATGTACATGCAGATTAACAAGCCATCCTCAGATTCAAGTTCCAAGCACATGGAAGAATTAAGTCCATGCTAGGGCCTGGCAAAAACACCCCAAATCTTACCCCGCCCCAGACCATCCAAGAGCTTCTAAGATCCTTCAACATCCATCTCCATAAGTTTCTTCAAGTGCACACTAACACCAGCAGCAATCATTTGTTTCCTACACTTCTTAGAATTTAAAAGAGAGGCCAATATAGAAACAGGGTATTTCTTATCCAAATTCTGTATCAAAGGATCCAATAGCTGAACTGTACTCATTATTCCTCCCTCAGTCTTTCTGAAAATTAGTAAGAAGTGTGTAATGATGAGACTATTTTATTTGCTCATTCACCTTTCCAGCATCATACTTAAAACTTAAAAGGGATAATGCTTAGATCTAATAATATTCGGTTAGGCATTAAGCACTGACAATGACCAATATGGTGATTTGCTTAAGTCTAAAGCTATGGCCATCAGCCAATCCAAATATCTAATACGTTGACTAGTGAAATAAAGGTAATGGAATCACGTGTTAAGGACATCATTGCCAGCTCCAATCTCATCATGCTTTGATCACTACCATTTAATTCCATGATTATTGAGGTGCTCTATTGCTGCCTGACAAGTATACATTTGCACATAAATTTGAGGTGATTAATTAATTAATCACCACTAATTAATTTATGATGTTTTTATTTTTATGCTTAGCTTCTATCCATGCCTGATTCTTCAATGATATATATGACCTGTATGAAGAACAAAGGAAACAATTTTGCATTCCTTCTTTGATATAATTGTGCAGTTTGGTTGGTTTTATATTTTCTCAACTCAATAATTATTGACAGTAATGCATATATTTTTTCTAGTTTTTAGCATGCCTTGATGAGGATCCATATTAGATTCTAGGAGTGACAGGTCCACTTCAAGGAGTGACAGGTCCACTTCATCCAAATCATTTCAAACTCCATCAAGGCGTAATAACAAAGGAGCCACGTTTCAACAACCTGTGTATTAGAACTTGAAGGAGTATTATATACCTACTTTGAGGAGTACACATCATCCTCAACATGATTATGGGAGGGTTGATGCATATCAACTTTGTGAGGGCTTTCGCTTCCAAGATTTGCTTCAAACTCAAGGAGGTTTCTCTCGAGACAACCAACTTGTTTATGGAGGACATAATGCATATAGGAGTTATGAGAGAGTTGAGGGTGATGATGGTGATACTGATGATGATGCGAATATTAGAGATGAAGATGAGGGAGACAGTAGTAATTATAGAGGTGCATGTGATGAGAGAGCTGGTAGTAATGAGAGAGGTGTATATGATGAGGATCATTATGGCGTCCCATCAAACCACGGTTCAACCTGTTCTGCATACAATTATGATCGAAGTGTTAAAAGGAAGGGTTTTGACACACAAATAGATCCAATGACAAGAAAAAAAGAGCTTTGTTTATATGGAACAACAGAGTAAGTTGAAACTTTTAAAAACTAACTTATTAAGGTTATATTTTCAGGTTTGAAAAAACATTACTTATTATTATGTAATTATTTGTTTAATAAAAGTTTGTTATTATATTTTTTCAGGTTCAATAACGCATTGTGTGGACGTGCAATCAGAGATATTTTGAGGTCTAATTTTAAGGGAGCATGGCATTCTTGGGAAAAAGTAGATTCAATGTGCAGGGATGAGCTCTTTAAGGAGTTTAAGGTAAGAACCATCATTAATTGCCATATTCTTTTCTTTGATATGTTTATAATATTCTTGTAATTTGTTTGTGTTTGGGTTCAAATGGAAATATATTCGCTCTTTCATTGAGACTACTTTATTGATATGTGTTGGGGTATTGATTTTTGAACCTGCATGTGGAATTGAAAATCTTGTCAGGATTCACTTGCTTTATATTCCTTTTCTTTTATCTGTGGGGTGTTTAGTTTTTTATGTAGTTTGCTGAATCAATAAGATATGGATTAAGGAGTTGTCATATTCCTCTCCTTTTTTATTTACAGATAACCATAAATATGCTTCTCATATCCAACACATGTATTGTAGTAGGGACTTATTTGTGTTCTAATTTGTTCTTATTTCTTATTTACTCTTTAATATCATTTAATTTCTTTAGTTATTACATAATCTTGCAAATTCTGAACAAGATAACATAATATGATTAATCATTTCCATACTTTGAAATTTTGTGCACTCTTTTTACTTGGTATATATATATATTATTTGGTAGAAAAAATATTCCTTTCCTGAGGAAGATGAGTCGATTGTTCGTAAAATTTGGGAAGATAAGGCTAGGATTGCTTTGAATCAACAATTGACACGAGCTCGCAAGAAAGCCATGTCAAATGGAAACACTACAAACATTATAGATTGCCTTGATAAAGGTCCTGCTTGGATAAACAATGATGAATGGAATCAAATGATCAAAGATGTTTGGTCCACCCCTGAATTTCAAAGGAGGTCGGAATCTGCTATGAGGAATCGATTAACCAAAATAGATGGCAAAATAAGCACTCATTTTGGAGGAACAGTGTCATTTGCATCATATTGAGCTCACATGGTAAGGAATTTTTTTTTTTTTTTGCTTAAGATAATGAATTAAATTTTTTATATTTATCCTTTATAATATTTATTAATCTTGAAAGCAAGAGGAAGCTGGTGGAAAAGAACCCCCATGGGATGATGTCTTTTCAGCTTTGCATCAAAGTACTAAGCAGTCTGGTAACTTCATCGACAACAAGTCTAAAAAAGTGGTTGTATGTATTTTTTTATTATTATTGTTATAACTTAAGTATTATTTAACATTCAAATGAATTTATTATTGCATGTATTTTATTTGTAGGAAAATTATAAAATAGAGATGATTTCAAAGTATGGAACTAATCGGGAAAATCATCCTTCATTTGATGGAGCAGCTTGTTGTGTGGCTTCAGGAGGAGTTACAAAGGGTAGGGTATATGGTGCACCTCGTATGCCAAAATCTATAGTTAGTACAAGCTCTTCATCACATTCCTACTCGGTGGAGTCATCATATCCTAGTTCATCGTATCGGGCATTACAAAAGGAGATAAAGAATAAAAAAGAGAAGATAAAGAAAAAAGAAGATTTTATTCTTGAAATGAAACGGCAGATGGATTCCATGAAAGAATATCTTGTGAACAATCTTGGATACCATGGTGGGACATCAAATATTGGCCAAGGTATGCCATCACCTTTGGCCCCATCAATGCCACCACCTATGGCTCCCCAGATAATGACACATATAGGTCCCACATCTCAACCAATTTATCGACCTACACCTCGACCACTATATCCTGATTCATCTTGTGTCGATCCACAGTATCATGGTTCGTCTCCGCAACCAGCACCATGATTGTATCTTTTGTTGTTTGTTTTTATTGTATTTCGACTTATTTGTATTAATGCAAGTTTAAATAAATTTTCATAATATGAATATTATTTCTATTCCATTTTTTTATTAGTGATACATTTATTTTTAATATTAATTTATGTTGGTTATATATATGCTACAACTTTTAAAATATCTATAAATAATTAATTAAACAAATTAAAATTCATTTTGATAAATAAAAATAATTAATTTAATAAAAATAATATATTCAGCAACGGAGAATCCGTTGCTAATTGTAAATAATTCATCAATCAGCAACGGAAAATCCGTTGCTGGTTTCGTGAAACAACAACGGATTTTTCCGATGCTAACAAATCAGCAATGGAAAATCCGTTGCTCATTTTAGCAACGGAAACTCCGTTGTTGATTGTCAGCAATGGATTTTTCGTTGCTGCAGAATCAGCAACGGACAAATCCGTTGCTCAAAAATCAGCAACGACAAATCTGCATCGGATTTTTTCCGTTGCTGATTCCGTTGCTAAATTGTTTTAGCAACGGATTTTAGTATTATCTACAACAGAGTAATCAGTTGCTAATTAATACATTTTTTAGTAGTGTAAATTTTTAAAAACATTTGTGTGATATATATATATATATAATTTTGGTAGAATTTATGGAAATAATTTACTGGAAGAGAATTTATAAAAAGTTATTATAAACGTAGCTTTAGCAAAAGATAATCAAAATTTCACAAGCACAAGCAAATAGCATTACATAAATAACTCCAAAAGTCCAAGAAATTAAAGCACAGCATACATTAAAAAAAAAAAAAAACTGGTAGAGGCATGTCCTAGTGAGGCACAAGATTACCGTTTACATTCGAAGGCCACTGGCAAATAGAGAACCGAATAGTTTCATTTCATGCTCCTTCAAGACTAAACCAACTTCAACTCCACCACTTTCGTCTTTGCTCTCCATAATAGAAAAGGCATCCAATCTATCTATGGTCGTAACCTCCACATTGCTTGGCTTCCCCCATCCAAAATCTGCCCCATACATCCCAAATCGGTTTGTCCCAGCAGCTCGAACCTGTCGAATATCTGGTTCCCAGTCATTGTATGGTAACCTCTCCTTTGCACCCTCAAAAACTGATCTATTCTCTAATCCTTTTATCATCTCAGTAAGCCTCTTCGCAACATACGCAACCCCATTCTCTTTCATTAGATCTTCTCCTTCCACAACCACATCAAAGGAGCTAACACAATTACCAATATAATTCTTAGGTAATGGAGGGTTTAAACGGGGTCTACAGTCTACCGTAATCAAGATTTTAATCTTATCATTGCTATTTAAGCCTTTTGCTTCAAGCATGCAAACCAACGTATATGCATATACAAGCACATAAGTCGACAAATATATTGGCTTTGTTTGATTTGTTTCCTCTTTGGATCCAAAATTATCCAGTTGAGACTTTACCGTTTCCCGAAGCTGCTGTATATCTTCACGAGAGAGTTCGAACGTTGTTCTTACCAGGTTTGGTGGAGTTTCTGGAAATGGAAAAGGCTTCAAACTTCTAGTATTGTCATCGGAACCTGGAAGTTTTACTCCCAGCCAGAAATTCAAGTACCACATGTCTAGCCCTTCAGGATCCTGAAAAACTGTTCGATTGAAAAACGGGGTTAGTTCTTCCGGTAACAAGCTAGGGATTTCCATTTTTTCATCGACTAACTGTCTGCAAATGCGAGCCCATGCATTCATGAAAAAGGATGCGCTCAAGCCATCAAGAACAGCATGGTTAGTGGTGTGGCCGATGCAAAAACCTTTATTTGGAAATAAAGTGATCTGAATAGCAAGTGTAGATGCTATAGTATCAGATATTGATACACTTGGCACATAATGATGTGACTCAATAGCATCATGCACTTCACTACAGAGATGGTCAAAGTCTGCACTGGACTCGGCAACTGTAAGTTTAATACCATCATCTGGAGTATTGTACGTAATGACGGGTTTGATGGAATTTGCAGGCCATGTGAGGTTACCGGCAAGAGGACGGAAGTGGGAAAGAGTTAAAGAGAGTGAGTGCTTGACCTTGGGAAGAATTACGGAGTTAAAGAAAGTAGGGGTTAACTCAGTGAGTTTATAGAAAAAGATGCCTTGAACCGGAGGGAATTTGAGGTTGAAGATATCAGAGAAGATTAGAGGCAGATATAGCTCGGTGCTTGACTCGGGTGAGGTAGAAGACGGACTAACGTGGCAGATCTCGAGTACATTTACTGGCTTGGTTGATGCCATGACACTTAACAAAGGAGAGATGGATGTAGAGAGAGAACAGAACAAGTTTGGAAATCGAATACCCTCTCTGAAGAGAACGATTAATTTATAACATAAAGAAACCTTATGAAATAAAGTACCTTTAATTTTTTAAAGAGGAAAATCAATACATAAAGTTGAAGTTATGTGTTTACGATTTTGTAAAGCATTTTATACACAAGAAAGAAGCACTAGTAGTAGAAGAAGAAGAAGATATAACCCTAAAAGGTTGGCATGATGGTGGAGGTTGCTTTCCTTCCTTTACATAGTGGTAAAGTATATATGTTTTTAAAATTATATTTTGTATGGAAATATATTAAAATAATATTTTTTTTATCTTAAAAAATTTATTTCTAACATTAATATATCAAAATAATTTAAAATTATAAAAAAATATTAATTTAAAATAAAAAAAAATTTTAAAATCTCATAAAACTAGTTGCACTGCTATCTCCAAACAGATACAGAGTTCAAATCTTGAGATAGAGAGAATTTGTCAAATTCCTCTTGATGCATTAGCAATATATATACTATCTTTAAAATCGTTTAGAGAGGAAATCTAGTTGTAGTTAACATTCAAATTGGTCCGAAAATATCATTAATCATTGAGAATAATAAAAAATAATAATTCAACGTCATTTTACACCACTTGTAATAAAAGTTAAGATATTTGAAAACGGTTTATTCATTTTCTATTTTAAAGAAAACAAGTTATTTTATAAAAAAAAAAAATGGTTTTTGTAAAACAATTTTCAAATAAGAAAAAAAAATATTTTGATTATTTTTATGCGACTATTAAAGAAAAATAATATAAAAGATCGAACTAATAAAATAAAATATATATTTTAATCTCTTTGAATATTTATATGCAATTTTTTTGAACAATTATGTATATTGGTTTCATATATAATTATTAAGAATTTAAAAATAATATCATAAAAAGCTCTAATTTTATTTAAAAAACACAACATAATAGATGATGTTTTTTAATATTATTGTAATTATTTATTTAAATAGAATTTCACTAGTATTTGGAACTTGGAAGAAGTTTTCTAGTTTCAGAAACGACTTTTTGAATTTTTTTTTGAAGAATTAAAGTTCTATATTCTCCTATACTACATGGCATATAATTCAAAAATCTTAAAATTAAATACGTCAAAATCATTCAATCTTTGTTAAAAATCTTGTCTCATAGACACATTAAGTTAGAGATTGTGCCTACGTTAATGTAGAAATCCAAAAGCAAAGGTGATGTTAAAGATCATAGTTTTAAATCCAGCCTGTTTCAAGGTCCAGATTTCAGGTTTTGATTGGGTTACTGGATCGTCCGGGTCAATTCTGTTTTTTTTAAATTAAAACAACGTCGTTTTAGTAAAAAAAAAATCAACGGGTTACAACCGGGTTTTTGATCGGGTCTTGTCAGGTTAATCGAGTTGTCAGGTCAACCAGATCACCCTGAGTTTTTTCTTTTCATATTTTTTTTTTAAAACTAGTTTGATTCCAGTCCCAAAAACCAAGCTAAATTTCAAAACTATGGTTAAAATTAGCACTATAAAATTAAAAAATAAAAACAAATGTCGTTCTCCTCGATTATTACTTTCACGTAGTACAAGACCAGGTTTTGCCATGGTTGAATTATAGGTATGACCATAAAGTACTATGATTAAGATTGTTATTAAATAAAGAATTGTTCAAAGATATTTAATTAAAATTATTTTCAAAAGTAATGTTGCTACTAAAATATCTAAAAATAACATGTATTAATTTATTATTTTTTACTTATAATATTATTGTGCATTAGATTATTAATATATCATAGCAAAATAAAAAAATTACTTTTACTGTTGCATCAAACTGTCAACTCTTTACTTCACCTAATATATGTTAATTTGTTTTTAGAGAACACCAGTTCATAATTTGAAGCTGAAAAATAAGATGGAAAGAAAATGTTTAAAAACTTGTTGATCTATGGAAACATTGCATAAATATCAAACTTAAGCTGAAAAGAGAGTTGTTTGCATCAAGAAAACATAAAGATTTGTCTATGAAAACTCTCCAATGTCTGTAGGGATGATTTGTGTAGATCTAATGGAGTGTTTCTTGTAGGCAAAACTAGACTTTTATGAATAAAAAGTACGCAGAGGTTAAAATGGTAAGGTAATTTCAAGGTGTTAATTTTAGGCTTACTAATGGAGACACTACCAAAGCCCCTCCAGCTCTGACAGGACAAGAGTTGGTAAAACAACCATAATTTCTGCTAGGTTTGTTTGATTGACATGCAATAATTGTTAAATAAAGAAGATTAAATATAAATATGTATCTTGAAAAGTTGAGAAGGAGAAGTAGATCAAGATATTTCTCAAGAAAGAATTTAATCTTGGTTTACGTACAAGCTAATCGATCCAAGTATATTCTTACTGTCAAATAAATAAATAAAAACTGCACATATCAAAACCTACGAAATAAAACTAACATATTACATGTGATTGATGTTTTAGGTGAAACAAGCAAATTATTTAACGAAAACAATAAGCTTTTATTGGTGAATTAAAACAAGAAATGTGAACTAAACTAGCTGAGAAATATTTAGAGATTTACTCGGTAGATTAGATAAACAAAACAGGCCCTGCTTCAATTTTCGCTCTTAGTTCTTTAGAGAGAACAGGCCCTGGTAGTGGCAGAATCTGTTTAGCTCAAAACCTTTTATTTGGGCCTTCATATCCAAGGGCCTAATCTGTTTTTTAGTTGGGAACATGTCTGTTGGCTGTTGCTTTCTTTTCTTCTTTCGTGAGCGAAGAAAATCAGTACAGAATCCCATGATAAAATGAGTTTCTGGCCACGAGAGTATGGTCGCCAAAGGCTATTGTTGCGACGGAACGAGTACAAAAACCCATGTGATGCCGCGGGTAATGGCTAAAAAAGAAGAAGAAAAAATTGGACAGAAGCAGATTGATCCTACAAATTTGATGGAATATTAGTGAATAAAGAAAGGAAATGTACAATATAACAGTATTAGAATTATGTTGGTGACATTGTTAGTAAAACTTTTACCAACAGAATGGTAATCATACACCGACAAAAAAATAACGGTACATAAAACTCTTAAATATTGTAGTGAATCTTCTGCCCTGCCATGTTGTAATATTCAACACCTTATCTTAGTACGTAATAGATAATCAGATTTCCACAACAAGCAGCAAATAAAATTACATTAATAACTCCAAAAGTCTTAAAAATTGAAGCACGGCATAAATATTAGAGGAAAAAAAAAAGAGTATAAGCATGTCTTAGAGAGGTATACACGATTACAGTTCACATTTTAAGGCCACTGGTTATTAAGAACAGAAAAACTTATGAAGAAGATATATAATGCAGCTGGGAGAAATCTCTTGTTCTATTGAACAAACTTGGCTATTATATAGCCTAAACTGAAACCAAAGAGTAACATGGTACGACTAATTCAGTGAAACAATATCCCTTAGCAATAGGGATTCATTGACTAAGTGGTAAGAAACCACTGACAACCGTCTAACATGTAGACTGAGAAATCTTAACTCTGGTAAATAGAGAACCGAATAGTTTCATCTCATGCTCCTTCAACACTAAACCAACTTCAACTCCACCACCTTCATCTTTGCTCTCCATAATAGAAAAGGCACCAGTTCTAGCTATTGTCGTAACCTCCACATTGCTTGGCTTCCCCCATCCAAAATCTGCCCCATACATCCCAAATCGGTTTGTCCCAACAGCTCGAACCGTTTGAGTAAATTTCTCCCAATCAGTGTATGGTATCCTCTCCTTTGCTCCCTCGAGGACTGATCTATTCTCTAATCCTTTTATCATCTCAGTAAGCCTCTTCGCAACATACGCAACACCATTCTCTTTCATGAGATCTTCTCTTTCCACAACCACATCAAAGGAGCTAACACAATTACCAATATAATTCTTAGGTAATGGAGGGTTTAAACGGGCTCTACAGTCTACCGGAATCACAATCTTAATCTTATCATTGCTATTTACGGCGCCTTTTGCTTCAAGCATGCAAACCATTGTATATGCAAATACAAGCACGTAAGTCGACAAATATATTGGCTTTGTTTGATTTGCTTCCTCTTTAGATCCAAGCTTATCAAGTTGAGAGTTTATCGTTTTCCGAAGCTTCTGTATGTCTTCACGAGAAAGTTCGAACGTTGACCTTACCAAGTTTGGTGGTATTTCTGAAAGCGGAAAAGGCTTCAAACTCCTAGGATTGTTATCAGAACCTGGAGATTTCACTCCCAGCCAGAATTTCAAGTACCACATGTCTAACCCTTCTGGATCCTGAACAGCTGTTCGATTGAAAAACGGGGTTACTTCTTCCGGTAACAAGCTAGGGTTTTCAATATTTTCATCGACTAACTGTTTGCAAATGCGAGCCCATGCATTCATGAAGAAGGATGCGCTCAAGCCATCAAGAACAGCATGGTTAGTGGTGTGGCCGATGCAAAAACCTTTATTTGGAAATAAAGTGATCTGAATAGCAAGTGTACATGCTATAGTATCAGATATTGATACACTTGGCACATAAGGAAGTGACTCAATAGCATCATGCACTTCACTACAGAGATGGTCAAAGTCTGCACTGGACTCGGCAACTGTAAGTTTAATACCATCATCTGGAGTATTGTACGTGATGATGGGTTTGATGGAATTTGGAGGCCAGGTGAGGTTACCGGCAAGAGGACGGAAGTGGGAAAGAGTTAAAGAGAGTGAGTGCTTGACCTTGGGAAGAATTACGGAGTTAAAGAAAGTAGGGGTTAACTCGGCGAGTTTATAGAAAAAGATGCCTTGAACTGGAGGGAATTTGAGGTTGAAGATATCAGAGAAGATGAGAGGCAGAGATAGTTCGGTGCTTGACTCGGGTGAGGTAGAGGAAGGACTAACATGGCAGATCTCGAGTACACTTACTGGCTTGGTTGATGCCATGACACATAACAAAGGAGAGAGGATGTGGAGAGAGAACAGAACAAGTTTGGAAATCGAATACCCTCTCTGAAGAGAATGATTAATTTATAACAGGAATTGCATAATAAATGAAAAAAGAAGTTGTGTATTTACGATTTTGTAAAGCATTTTATACACAGGAATTGCATAATAAATGAAAAAACAAAAAGGTTGCTACATAAATAAGAAAATTAGTTTTGGAGCAAGAAGATATCATTAGTGAATTTAGTTGGTTTTTTTTTTTTTTTTTTGGAAAGTTAACTATCATACAGATATGGACAATTCATAATTGCTTGAATTAAGAAGAAGAAGAAGATATAACCCTAAAAGGGTGGCATGATGGTGGTAAAGCTTGCTTTCTTTTCTTGATATAGTGGTAAATAATGATTTTTAAAATGTTTTTTTATTTGAAAATATATTAAGATAATATTTTTATTTATTTTAAAAATTTTATTTTTAACATCAATATATCATAGTTTAAAATTATAAAAAAAATAATTTAAAATAAAAAATTTAAAATCATATAAGACTCTGGTCGTTCTGCTATTTAAAATAAACACTAAGTTCAAATCTCACGATTATCTCTCAAGAGAATTTGTCAAATTCCTCTTGATGCATCTGGTTAACTATATATAATATCTTTAAAATCGTTTAGAGAGGAAATCTAGTTCTAGTTAACATTCAAGTTGGTCGAAAATATCTTTAATCATTGATAATAATAAAAAAAAAAAAATTCAACGTCATTTTACATCACTTCTAATAAAAATTAAGATAATTGAAAACGGTTTATTCTTTTTCTATTTTAAAGAAAAAAACTTTTTTTATCCAAAAAAAATGGTTTTTGTAAAACAATTTTCAAATAAGAAAAAAAAAATAATAATATTTGGGTTATTTTTATGCAAGTATTAAAGAACAATAATATAAAAGATCGACGTAATAAAACAAAATATATATTTTAATCTCTTTGAATATTTATGTGCAATTTTTTTGAACAATTATTTATATTGGTTTCATATAATTAAAAATTTAAAAATAATACCATAAAAAGCTCTAATTTTATTTTAAAAAAATGCAATTAGATGATTTTTTTAAATATCATTGTAATTATTTATTTAAATAGGATTTCACTAGTATTTGAAACTTGGAAGAAGTTTTCTAGTGTCAGAAACGACTTTAAATTTCTAGCTTATTTACCTTACTAAGAAAGCGTGATTAGTAAATAGTAAATACATAATGAAAGGTAAATTTGTTTCATTACATAACAACCAAATAAACTACCGCTAGGCTATGTTTGCTCGTAAAGGAGTCACCTTTAATATAAAATAAGTACTCAAAATTAGAAAGGTAAGCAAAACCTGAAGTATTTAAAATTAAAATTACTCACGTCTAAAAAATAACTAAACATAAAATCATTCACTTTCTAAAATTCTTCCAAATCGTTAATTATTTTGTTTTTTCAATCATTACCAATTTAATTAGTTATATCAATTGTTTACATAGGAAAACAGTAGAAATGTTTTTACAATAAATATATAATTTGAATTTGTTTTGAAGAATTAAAGTTCTATATTCTCTTATTGGCATATAATTCAAAAATCTTAAAATTAAATACATCAAAATCATTCAATCTTCGTTAAAAATCTCGTCTCCTAGACACATTAAGTTAATTGTTTTTTTTCTTTTTCCCAAGACATTAATTTTATTTTTTTAATTTATAATGTAAGTAATATGATTTTTAAATTTGTAAGATAATTAAGTTCATTTCATTTAAATTTTCTTAGAATCTATTAAATGATAAAAAAAAAAAAAATAGATAGGTAAAACATATGCACATACGTACTAAGTTAAAGCATATATATTATATGAACAACGCATGATTGCTTGAATTAAAAATGAAAACATTAATATCTTCATAGAATTGCTTGGTGGTTAAGAAGGTTTGCTACATTACTAAATTTCTTGAGTTCAAATTTTATAATCAATATTCAAGATCATTTATTAAATTTCTCTTAATATATTTTTTTTATTCTTTATTAATGTGGGTGTCTGAGTCAGCTTGTGCGCACCTCAACTAATCCCACGGGCCCTAAAGTTAACGACCATGTAAGTCTTCAGTGGCCCTGATCAAGTTTGTGAGACTCGAACTGGTGATTTCTAGATAGTAAACCTAAGATCTGACCAGTAAGCTACACCTCTTGATCGTATGAGAAGTATGTCTTTAAAATATTCAAGGAAGAGGCTTATTCTCGATTAATGTACAAGCTTGTTCAAAAATGTATAAGTATGTTTATTGCTCATTTCTACGTTGGCATAATTAAATAGCCATCATACATAATAAGATCTGTGATATTGATTTTTAGCTGGAGTTTAATATGGAATGTGGTTAGTTGTTGAATGTTTCTTACGAACAAACAAACAACGTTTGAAAGTTTGTTAGAGATTGTGCCTACGTTGTGGAAATCCAAAAATAAAGGTGATATAAAATTGAAAAATAAAAACAACTGATCACACTCTCCTAAAATTATTATTTTCAGTTGAATTATAAGTATGACCATAGAATACTGTATAAAAAGTCGTTTTTTTTTTTCCTGCGAGGATATTCAGGAAGACAAGCCAGCATCATTATAAAGATGTATTTTTTTTCTGTATTTATGTGATTTTTGCGGTTATAATTTCACAAAATAGATTTTAAAAAATTAGTTTTAGTTATGTCTAATTGGATTAAAATATATATTTAGTTAAAATTATAATTAAGATTGTTGTTAAATAAAAATAATTTAAAAGATGCTTTTATTAAAATTGTTTTCGAAAGTAGTGTTGCTAGTAAAATATCTAGAAAGAACATATATTAATTTATTATTTTTTACTTATGCATTAAATTATTAATACAATAATAAATACAACAATGCATGCGAAATTAAAAAATTAGTTGTACTGTTACGTCAAACTGTCAACTCTTTACTTCACCTAATATATGTTTGTTTTCAGGGAACAGTACAAGTCCATAATTTGAGACTGAAAAATAAGATAGAAAAACTATCTAGGTGGTGGCCAGTGCTAAGAACTTCAGATTAAGAGGTTTGTTTTTTTTATGATCTCAGGTTTGAATCTTGTGGTTACTCATATGATGGCCACTGGAGGCTTACATGGTTATTAACTTCAGGACCCGTGGGATTAGTCGAGGTGCGTGCAACTGGCCCGGACACCCACATTAAACTAAAAAAAAATAAGATGGAAAGAAAATGTTTAAACACTTGTTGATTCATGGAAACATTGCATAATCAAACTTAAGCTGAAAAAAGAGTTGTTGGCATCAAGAAAACATAAAGATTTGTCTATGAAAACTCTCCAAAGTCTGTAGGGATGATTTGTGTAGATCTAATGGTGTTTGTTGTAGGCAAAACTAGACTTTTATGAATCGAAAGCACGCAGAGGTTCAAATGGTAAGGTAATTTCAAGGCTTTCTAATGGAGATTGGAGACAGTAGACACTATCAAAGCCCCTCCCTTGACATGACAAGAGCTGGTAAAACAACCATAATTATTTCTGCCGGGTTTGTTTGCTTGACATGGAGTCACTGTCAAGGTCTCCTAGAAGAACAAATTCTCTACACAAGCTTTATGGCCTCACTATCATTTGGGATCTGTGGGGAAGAAGAAAAGAAAAGAGAGAAAGTTGAAGAGAATTGTTTTAATTTTATTATGGTAATTTGTTTTAAATCTGAGAGAAGGAAGGAAAGATAGAAAATTGAGGAGAATTATTTTAATTGTTTATGTGGAATAAACTGATTACATGACATAATTAATTTACAGGCGAGTCTATAATTCATAGGATACTACATATACAATATTTAAGGTACTTTGATTTTGTATTTTTTTTTAAAAAATAAAAAAAGATGTTTTTAGATTTTTATATGTTAATATTAAAAATAATTTTTAAAAATTAAAAAATTATTTTAATATTTTCCTAAATAAAAAATACTTTAAATAAAAAACAATAATATCATTCTCAATCACCCCCATGCTTTTTGTCACCAGTCCGTCGCAATCATTATTAAGAGACATTGTCTGTACAACAACCAGAGTGTACTATTCATCAACTTTATTAAGTTATAAAAACTAGATATATAGATGGCAAGCGTCTTTGTTGTGTATAGATTCACAGATAATATAAATTATTATGCTTATAGAAGTTGAAAGTTAGATATGTATAGATCATGCTATATCAAGCGTCGACAATTATATCATATCCACATAAAATTTAAAATTTATTGAATAATAATTATAAATAAAAATAATACATGGTTGCATATAATACATAAAATTTATTGCACAATAATTATAACAAAAAAACAATATAATACATGACTGCACATAACAAATAAAGTTTATTAAACAATAATTAAAAAAAAAACAAAAAACAATACAAGGTTGCACTTATTAGCAATTCTATAAACAAATTAATATTCAAAAAAAATTTAATCTATATAAACTTTTAAAAAAAAAACTACAGATGAATCATACCTACCTCTCAAAAAACTAAACACACTCAATATTATTTACAAATAAGCATAATCTAATTAAAACATAAACCAAAAATTTATTTGAAAAAATATATACAAATAATGCATTATTTTTTAAAAAGCTGAAAAATTAAAAAATATATATAAAAAATAACCAGCTCAGACGCTTGTAGGCCTGGTAAGCCAGGCACTTAGATCTGCAAACATGCCTAACCCACATTACTTTGAACTTGATAGCCCGTCAAGTCCAATAACTTTGAACACAGTTGGCGTCAAGTCCAGGTATCTTAGGTTTGATAAAATGTCAGACTCACGTTACTTGGATGTGGCAAATATGGCAGTCCCAAACACCTTGAGTCTAGCAATCATGCAAGACCCAAGCGTCTTGGGTCTGGCAACCATGCAAGACCTTCTTGTTTTTTTGTAATGGGCAGCACAATTTTCTAGGAGGAGAGAGGAAAGGAGGGAAAAACTCATGGCGGGAGCTCCTCCTTGGGCTGCCTCGGCACACGCGCATTGCTATTATGCCTGGGGTAGCAGGGCACATTGAATGCCACCCCGTAAGGAGACGCCTAGTTCTATTTTGGGGCGGCACACGCTACCCAAATGGTGTTGGTGCATGCTCAACACACGTCATCCGTTTCTGAATATAAATAATAATTTATATACATACAAATACTCAATTACTCCTGACCCCACATGATATTTACAATAAAACTATATGAAAACGACGAAAACACCTCTACATGCAGCCTTGTTTTTGTTGAAACCCAAAGGTAATTTTGTATTTCAACTGTTTTAATTAAAGAAAAAGACGGAGAAACTCCTCAACACATGCATATTTCCCCCCTCAGGGGCATGGTTGTATCTTAACTGTTGTTTTTTTTAAAAAAAAAAGACAAAAGAAGCCCCTAACCTAAAGGTTAAAATTTTGTGCCCTGAAGGGCAAATCAATATCTATATTGTAGCCTAAAAAACCTAAACGGATCATTTTGTCCTCAATCATTCTTTCAATGTCAAATGTATCTCATGAAAAAGATAATCTTACCCCCAACTGTATGCTTAGAAGGTTTCTTTGACAATAACAATTCTATCATTACACTGCTAGAATCCACAGTAATTTGTGTCTAGGCAAACAGCGAAAAATGGACACTGAGCTCTTTTAGTTTTTGTTATTATCAGCTATTTTTCCGGTGTTTCGCGACCAGTTTTTTTTCAACAAAAAATATAAACATATAGGTTTTTTTATATAAAAAAATATTAAATATAAATTAAAAAAATATTATCTATGCATCTAATTAAATAAATTAAAAATTATTTGTGTCAATAAATAAAAAAAAAATCATTAACGATAACTAAATATGTATCTTGAAAAGTCGAGAAGGAGAAGTAGATCCAGATATTTGATCTCGCAACATAAGTAATTTACCCAATTGTATTCAATGGCTCTATTTATTGAAGTTATTTTTTATTTAATCAAATGATAGTAGAAAAAAAAAACACACACATAACATTGTTGCATTTATTAGAAATATTATCCAAATATAAATATTTTTTTATTTTTTAAAATAAAGTTCAATTATATAAAACATAAAAAAATATAGATGAATTACAATAATCTCTGCAAAACTTAAATACATAAAAAATAATTAAAAAGAGCACTATTTAAAAAGACTAAATAGAAAAATTAAAAAAAATCAAAGATGGGATATTAATTTAAATATAAATTAAAAAATTATTTAAAAAAACAAATAAAAAAACATGATTTTTTTAAAAAAAATTACAAGTTACAAGAAAAAAAGTTAGGTGCCATTTGGCCTTTTTTTTTATAATGCAATTGGGGTGGAAGACCGCCCTAAGAGTTTTTGAAACAAAATTTTAGATGATGCATCATTAGATTTCTCCAAATTCAAACGATTATAGTGACTAGAAAATCAGGGTTCATAGTATTTTGATCTAGAAATCTATTTTTAATATATTTTTTACCTAACACCTACAAAAATATCCCTAAACACCTTGATAAACAAAACAATGGACTTAAACAACCTAAAAAACCACACAAAAACTCGAAATCAACTTGAAATAAATTTTTTTCCAAACTTAGATCTATTTTTTTTGGCATTACTAAGGTAAAAAAAAAACACCTAAGTGAAATTCTCCTTATTAAATGAAGCTCATTGACATCATGATCGAACTTTTAGCTGCTCAAATCAATATCAACGTTGATTTTCTCTCTTCATTGTAGAAATTCAGCAATCTCTCTCCCCTCTAAAAATAATAAAATAAAGTTTTATACTAAAATTGAATTGTTAAAACATTTAGGGACCAAATGGATATGATTTAGAAAGTTTAAGGACTAAATTGAACTTTGCACAAGAATTGTGAACCCACCATCTATTTTTAGTTTCTTTTCCACTTTAGTCCTTCTTTCTATCTTGTCCTTGTCCGACAAATTTGAATTAATTATCCTTTAATTTGACTCCAAAAAAAATGCAATCGTGAAATAATAAAGTTTGATGACCAAAAAAAATTTAAAACAATCAATCCATAGTAGAATTTGAGATGGCAAACATTGTTTATATATATATATATATATATATATATATATATATATATATATATATATATATAGTAAAATCCTCACAACTTTAGTGTTTTTTATAATTTTGATATATTTTTCACTAAAAAAATATATTTATTAGCCTTACAAAACACACACTTAAAGATTTTCATGGAAGACCTGTGGTATGTTATCTAGGAGAAAAATATGAGTAATCAGCTTGTTTTTTTTAATTGTTTTCTTATATAGTTAGACTATTATACAGCAAAAGCTATTACAGTATGAATTATGTCCCCATTAGTGTGACTTATTTTTTAAGTTTACTTCTCCATTAAGTTTACTTTTGTCTATAAATAAATAAAAAAGTACTCTCATTGAAAAAAAAAAAAGCAAAACAAAACAAAAAAACACTCCCATTGAAATTCTTTTGACATGACCCAAAACACAAAACATGTACTTTAAAACCTTAACCATGTTGTATGATTTAAGACCTTGTTTGTTCAAATAATCTAGCTATATTTTTAAAAAAATTTGTTTTTTAGTTTTAAACTAAGTTTTTTTTATTTTTTTATTATTTTGATATGCTGGTATTAAAAATAAATTTTAAAAAATATTATTTTGATATATTTTCAAACGTAAAGCACAAACAACCTTTACCACATGCAGTGTGGTTTCTTTTAAAATTCTAATATTTTTTTTTATAAATATCTCTTTTTTTTTCATACTTTGATATGATTGTTGTCATAATCTAATTTTAGATCCCTAAAATTATTTTATGAAAAATACATATTTTTTTAAAATCTAAAAAAAGTTAAAAATATTTTCAAGATAGGAAAAGAAAAATATTTGAGTTGCAACAAATCCAGATAGTAGAAGAATAACCAAATTAAAATATTTTGATAAGATAGACCGGAAAAAAAAATAAAGTTTAATATTAAAATATTTTAGATAGCTTCTGCAGTTTGCTCTCTTCCTTGACAAGAAAATGTATTAATGTTGACAAGATAACATATTACATGTGGTTGATGTTTTAGGTGAAACAAACAAATTATTTAATGAAAACAATAAGCTTTTATTGGTGAATTAAAACAAGAAATGTGAACTAAACTAGCTGAGAAATATTTAGAGATTTACTTGATAGATTAGATTATTGAATTCATTTTCCCATGCTTTCATATGAAGTCTAAATGGTAAACCTATGAGTCTATCTGGTCAATATGTATACAGTAGTATCAAAACCCTCTAATTTTTTTATTTTATTTTTTATTTTTATATACGCACTTCGACTAATCTTTTAAGACTTTAAAGTTAATGATCAAGTAAGTCTCTAGTGATCCTAAGATTTATAACACTTGAACTAATAATCTCTAGAAAACAAATCTAAAATATAATGAAATTAACTACATCCACTCCTCATAGTATAGCTTATGCATTTCAGTAAGTGTTATCTCTCCAACCTCCTACCATGCGAGAAGAAAAAGACTCTATTCAAATGAAAGGATAAAACAGGCCCTGCTTCAATTTTCGCTCTTAGTTCTTCAGAGAGAGAGAACAGGCCCTGGTAGTGGTAGAATCTGTTTAGCTCAAAACCTTGCATATGGGCCATTATATCCTAGGGCCTAATCTGTTTTTTAGTTGGGGACATGGGCTTAATCATGTCTGTCGGCTGTTGCATTCTTTTCTTCTTTCGTGAGTGAAGAAAATCACTGAAGAATCCCATGATAAAATCAGTTTCTGGCCACGAGATTTTGGTCGCCAAAGGCTATTGCGAGTAAAAAAACCCATGTGATGCCGCGGGTAATGGCTAAAAAAGAAAAAGAAAAAAATTGGACACAAGCAGATTAATCCTACAGATTTGATGGAATATTAGTGAAATAAAGGAAGGAAATATACAATAAATTAAAGAATCAACATGAGAAAATTGTTAAGATTGTTTTTTTCACAATATTTCTCAGGATTCCTAACCTAAATGATATATGCTTGATGAAAATTCTCATTTCCCATCGTGCTAATCAGAACCCTTCGATCCATTCCGCGGAGCAATATTTTAGACTGCTTTTACTTCGTGTGTTGAGTATCAAAACCACTGAATTTGTTGTCTTATTACAACCAAGTGGTTTTCATCCATATAATTATACCGAGACACAATATAGACTCTCCATTTTGAATACGAAGGCTATAATTATTCTTTTGTGATTTATGTACGTATTCTTATATGTTGAAATTAAAATCATTTGTGTACGTAAAGGGTTATGATCCCTTTAATATTTTTTTTATTTCTATCTAAATATTGTAAAAAAAGTATCATATTTATGTTAAACAAAGTTTCTAGAGAAAAAAATAAAATTGAAAATGAAGAAAAACATGAACAAGAGGGAATCGCCAATTCATCCAACCAAGGGTTCAAGCTTTGATATCGAACAGTACAAAAGAGAGAGAGAGAGAGAGAGAGAGAGTGAAAGTAAAGAGAAATGATATTAATCGATATTTATATATCACAAGATAATTTATTGATCAGATACATTTTCTAGTACAACAGCTTGACCATCTTCATATCTATCTCCACTGATAATTTATTTTAGATGATATATATATGCTACCATTCACATCATTATTTCATAGAACATGCGGTATGGAACAACATCACTCAATCTTCATAGTTCACACACTCCTATAAATGCATAATTACCCATGCAAATAATTGATTATGAAGCATATTATATATAGATATAGTTGCTAATTTGATTTAGCAAGAATATAATTATAATTAGCAACTAGGGTAGGGAACACCACAGGCACTAGCAACCTTTCTAGCACCAGGAGAGGACACAAACTGCTTGAGGGCTGGATCCTTGAGATATCCACAAAGACAAGGCTTCTGCTCCTTCAATTTGCTGCAGCAGGTAGTTGATGGCGGTGAAGAGGACGAGATTGCTGGTAGGCATGGGCTCAACTGCGCTGGGTTGCAGGTCACCGCTTGTGACACTTTTGCTTCAGCTAATAACATTACCACCACCACCATAGTTACGAGGAGAGACGCCTTCTTCATCTTCAATAATTTTGTTATTGCTATTTTTTCTTTTCTTTTCTTTCAATGTCCAAGAAATGATGCATCAGGGCAGGAGTCTGTACAAGAATTTATAGAAGGGCGAGGGTGATAGGAGCTCGTGGGGTCTATAAGTCGAGTATGCGTGGCCAGAATTTCGGGTCCTATCCTTCCAACGAAGTCGTACGGAGGGGTGGAATTATGATTTCTTAAGAGGGGGGGGGGGGGGGTCAAATAAAAAGACAACTGATGGGCTGAGTTTCAAAATTAATAAACTCGGAAACATCAAAGAAAAAAATATATATGATTTTTTGGGTGGGGATGCTTAATTGAATTGAAAATTTTCAAAAAAAATTAGTTTTCAACCCGAACTGGTTTGAAAGATTCATGACCCAATGCATGATTTTAATTATATTTTTAATTGAATTGAACAATATATTTATTTAATAAAATCTAGTTGATTTTATCAGGTTTTTAATGATTCAACTAAACTCGATTTAAATTAATTGGATTAAAATTAAAAAAAATAATATTATTTTAATAAAAATATTTGACGCAGTAGCTCATGGATTGAAATTATAATCTAATGATTTAGATAATTTTTTAAGTTAGTTTCTCAAATCAATCTAACCAATGTATAGTTTGTTATCTAAATCTAATTTATTCTTTTCGATAAGTATATATATAACTATATTGATAGAAATTAGATATATATAACTAGTTATTTCAGACATAAACCTCGTAGTCTTAGCAACCATATATATTTTTTATTATTTAGAATAACGTCTTTTCTTTAATAAAAACAAATAAAAGTAACTATATTGATAGAAATTAGAGTATATCATTGATAATGAATAGAAGCACCATTAAAATCCTCCAATTAAAACACCTTTATGCTAGAGAGATGAGGAAAATACATGTGAGGCTAGATGTATTCAAACCAGCACATCAAAGCACTTGTAACTAGAAAGCAGCCATCACCATGGAAGTTGCTTGCTTTTTTGTTTTCTTTTCTTACATGATACAATAATTGAATCAATTTCTCTGCACTGAGATTGAGTTTAGCTTCTAACAAAAGATGACATCCACGTCAGAATTAAGATTTTTTGTGAGATTCTAAGACTTAATTTGAGCACCAATTAATTAATTATAGAGGCCACGATCATAGTAAAAGGCGATTAAGGTATGGGAGATTATAGCATGACTAGGATTAGACGAGACCGAGACATCATCAACAAGGAATGATACAGTCTTGTTGATTTTTCGTATTTATTAGAGGTAAAAAAAAAAAAAAAACACTCCGACCAATTCTTGGGTATAATACATGAATATGAAATTGTCTATCATGTACATGTGTATGACTATTCGAACTTTTGTCCTTGCATGTGTTGATTATTGTCGCATTCCTCACTAAATTAAGACCTTAATTCTGGCACATTTTGCGGATTCCAAGTTCTCAATCTTTTCTTTCTTTCTTTCTAATCCACGAATATATAGTTAGACCGATTGACAAATTGTCCCCTGGAAAGTTAGGCAGTGCAGTTTTCTTAGGTTGATCATGCATCAGGACTAGAAGTCAAGAGACTCAATAAAATACAGTGTTGCATGTGTTATTAAACTGAGCCGATCGATCTAGGATTTTGCTCGGGATGGATTTAATAAAAAAATAATAATTTGGTCAAACTCGAACAATTTAATGATCAAACTCGGACAATTTAATAGATTAATTCACAATCTAGTTAACAAACTTGTGTAGTCTTTTGCTGAGGATATAGTTTGAATTGAATATAGAACTCGTTTGACCAGGAAGACTTGATATATTCAATTTAATCATTCAAGTCATATATATATTTATAATAATATGTTAATTTATCATCCAAGATTTGAATCCTAAAAAATAATTTAAAAAAGAATTGTGAATATACATTTACAATTTAAAAAAAATTCACTTTTAGAACTTGAAAATCTGCACAACCATACCCTGATTTTTAAAGGGATTTTTATCAAACACTTTTAAAAACAATCACTACCATACTTTAAACACCTTACATAATAACAATGATTAACTTGATTATCACCATCTTCAATTATCATTATATTTTCTACCCTACCAACAAGCCTCAACACTCACTACTATATGTCTACAAATAATCTAACTAGGGCCCCGTTTGTTTGCAGGAAAGTTGTTTCCTTTTGGAAAGTGAATTCCGGGAAAAATGAATTCCTGGAAAGTGAATTCTGGGAAAGTACTTTCCGATGTTTGGTAGTGTTATGGAAAATGAACTGGAAAACACTTTCCAGTGTTTGGTTATGTTATGGAAAATGAGCTGGAAAATAACTTATTAATGTTTTATTTTTCTCAAGTTTATTAAAATAATGAGGAACAAATCTTACAAATTAAAAAGTTGAATGAGAATGAAATTGAAAAAAAATATAATTTCATAAATTATCTCAAATAAAATAAATAATAATCAAAATAATAGAGATCAAATCTAAAAAATTAAAAAAAATAAAAGGTGAAGAAATTAAAATAATAATAATTAATATTTCATAAATTATTTCAAATAAAATAAGTAACAGTCAAAAGAATGAGGACCAAATTTGATAGATAAAAAATTTCAATAAAAAATGATAAGGAAAAAGCAAATAGCAATTATAAAAATAAGGACCAAAATTAATATAAAAATTAAATTTTAAGAGATAGAATTGAAAAATAAATATTCAAAACAAATTATATATAGCAATCAAAAGTTTGAGGATCAAATTTGATATAATCAGCAAATAATGACATTTCTAAATTTTTCACAACTTCTGGAAAGTGTTTTCCGCCCAAATTTTTCAGGAAAACACTTTCCTGAAAACCAAGCCAAATTTTCCTTTGACTGGAAAGTGTTTTCCGTTGACCAACTTTTCTAATGGCAAACAAACACAGAAAAGTTTGGAAAGTGGTTTCCCGGAAATCACTTTCCGGAAAACAAACACAGCCAAAAGGGAAAACACTTTCCTGAAAACCAAACCAAATTCGAAAAGTGTTTCCGTTGACTGGAAAGTGTTTTTTGTTGATCGAAAAGTGTTTCCGTTGACTGGAAAATGTTTTCCGTTGACCGAAAAGTGTTTCCGTTGACTGGAAAGTGTTTTCCGTTGACCGGAAAGTGTTTTCCGTTGACCAACTTTCCTAATGACAAACAAACACAGGAAAGTTTGGAAAGTGGTTTCCCGGAAAATGAATTCCAGCAAACAAACGGGGCCTAGAAGTAGCTTTGTGTTCAGCATTGCGGTGGCTTAATTAATTATAAACCACCACAATACTAGATCAATTAGGATTAACCAAATTAATTTTTTTTATTCAAACTAAAACCTGATTGAAATCTTGTTTTAGATCATAAATTTTTCAAATCAATCCATTACATTGAGTTGTGCCAAGCTTTAGTTGGATTTTGATTGAAAAATAGTAGGTCTTTTAGCTATAGAGTCGGTTCAAATCAATTGTTTTCATTGAAACGATGTTATATTTGGATTATTTTTGGCTATATCAACTATATTTCTATAAATCCATCTAGATAAATTAATCTTGACTAAGTCAATATTTTTCTATTTAAATTAAAAACCGATTAAAATGTAATTTTAAATCATAGATTTTTCGCCGCATCAAATTTAATAACCAACCAGGTAAATAATAACACGGATCACGAATGATAGAAGTTTATCGGGGTTTTTATTTTTAGATTATTTCAGAGGTGGGATTATGGTGGTCGTTCTCACTTAGACATAACTATCTAATATTATTTAGTGATTGAGGTTAACAAAAGTCAAGATGGCCGAGTTGGTCTAAGGCGCCAGTTTCAGGTACTGGTCCGAAAGGGCATGGGTTCGAATCCCATTCTTGACATACCCTTTTTTATTACTCTCTCGAGTATTTATACTACGCGATTACTCATCTCTCAGGTTTCAATTCAAGATTGATTTTTATTTTTATTTTTATTATTATTATTATTTTAAGAATTAAAAATTGAATTAAAGAAAAAAGAAATTATATCTTCAACTATGGAAATCCCTTGCCGTTTAGCTTGAGACAATGTGTTCTACACTGCAAGATATATCTTTTTCCCCGTGAACTAAAGTGGAGAAGCAGAATCATCAAATACATGATGAACCTTCCTAGTTATTACACGATTTCCTTTTCTTTTGACAACCAATATTAGACATTTCCCTTTTTTTTTTTTTTTTTTATCAAACTGTTAGTGAAATAGATAATAATAACAATAATAAAATTATGTGAGTTCTTTTTTTTTTTAGATTAATATGGGTATCTAATTCAGTTTGCGTACATATCGACTTGAAGTTAACGACTAAGTAAGTCTCTAGTGACTCTAAAGTTTGTGAAACTCCAACTAGTAACTTCTAATAAATAAATTTAAGATCTAATTAATTAAACTATACCTCTCAGAATTAACTCTGTTAAATATTAATATTATATTAAATATTGATAGTACACAAAATTTACCTTAAATTGATAAAAAAATAAAAAATGAAGATTAATGTTGTGGAGAGTCAGCGTCAGGTAGATGAAGGGTGGTGACCGATGGGTGATTTTCGAAGCCAAGAGCCCTTTATGTTGGGGAAATGTTGAAATGTCACCTTCATTTGTTATTTATTTGACCTCCATTTATGTCGGGGATAGAGACATATTGGTCTATTATAATTTGCTTCTCGAAAAAAAAAAAAACAATGAACTAAGGCTGGGGTTATAATATATTTTTAACATGACACATGTTTTTAACATATTACATGGGGTTATATATTGTTTTTAATGCACACTGCAATTATAAATTTAGTTTTGAAATAAATAATTCTAAAACTTTTGATTAATGGGTGTTTTTGTCTTTTTAATTTTTTAGAATTAATTTTTTAGAATAGTGTAATTACTTTAATATTTTTAGAGACAAAAATAATACAACTCTTTTATAAAGATTTTTTTTTTGTCATTTTATATTGGTTTTGTTGTGGATTTAGAAGTTGTTTGGGGGTATTATTGTAATATTCACATATTAAATATTATTTTAAAAAACCAGCATATAAATGGCCCCGTGTTGTTCAAGTGGTGAGTGTGGGGCAATCCAGCCAGAAAATGCCGCTTTTCATTGTGGCGTTTGGTAGATCGAGACTCCCTGAACATAGTAGTGTGGTGCATATACCTAATGTGCAGCTGGTTTGGTGTCAAAAGCCATTGTGTTTTCTTTTTTTCTTCTCCTCTTTCTCATCCTCGTATTTTGTGTCAGCTCCTGTAAAATTTTAGAACAGCCCTTGCAATTGTTTTTTTCTTCACTTCTGATCCTTATGCTTATGATTATTATGTTTTTAATAAGCTATAAAATTATAAATGATTTTCAATTTCACCCCTATTAGTTTTTAATCTATAAATAATCTTTCAAATTACAAATATTTTTCGATTTTACCCTCTCCCATTTTTAAATATATGAATAATCAATCAAATTACAAATCTTTTCTAATTTCACCCACTATGATTTTTTTAATCTTTCAAATTTCATCCTCCTTTGGGTATTTTTTCTATCAAATTTCATTCTTATTCTTTTTCTTGTAATTGGTTTTTCTTTTGCAAGTTTTTTTAATTGATATTTTTTAACTAACTTCATCCTTCAAAATCATGTTGGTTGAGAATTGAGTTTTTTGATTGAACTCGAATCCAAAATTTCACGGGTTGCGAGTTTTAGAGATTATATCAGGTTTAGAAGGTTTGCACCATGTTTGCTTGTTTTTTTTCGTTTGCTTAAACTATTTTATTTTCATTTTCATCGTTCAATATTTATTCAATTAGAGACTATGTCCCATTCTTTTTATTCATTTGCTTTATGTAGAATTGTTTGCTGGTCTTGAAAATAATTTTGATTATCTTGGGTCTTTTTATTTGTCTTTCTTCGTTGGTTTTCTTTCTAATTCCTTAAGTTGATTTTTCATTTTTAATTCTATTCTTCAATATTTTTTAAAACATTTTATAAATTTATAATTGTTTTTCAATTTCACCACCCTTTAATTTTTTAATCTTTCAAATTTAGTCCAATTTTTTTTATTTGAGGCTCCATTATTTTTATTTATTTGCTTTCTGTGAGATTTTTCACTGATTTTGAAAATAACTTGGTTTTTCTCAAGTTGTTCTTGGTTGGATTTATTTTGTCTAATCAATATTAAATTGGTTCGGAATTGAACTTATTGATTCAGTCCGAGTCTAGGATTTAATGGGTTGCAAGTTTAAGACTTTAGCTTATGTTTAGAAGGTTCGCCCGAATTTACTTGGTTTATTTTTCTTTTCATTTTTTACGATGATGTTTTTTTTTCAATTTCATCATTCAACATTTATATAATTAGTGATTAGATTCTGTTTTTTCTTTATCTACCTTTTATGTGATTTTATATGAGTTTTCAAAATGACCCAAGTTGTCTTGGGTATTTTTATTTGTTGTTTTTTGGTTGGATTTACTTTGACAAGTTTTCTAAATTGATATTTTTTATGCTTTGTCCTTTAGCATTAGGTTGTTTTGGAATTTAGCTGTGGTGTTTTCTAATTTGCTTTCTATTCGGTTGTCTCATTCGCAAATCTGGATCACAGGGTTTGGTTTGCTTGGGTTTTTTTTTATTTAATTGACCCTCTTTTCAATTTCATCTTTCGATGTTGGATTTATTTGAGATTCAATTTTAAATTTTTTTTATTTTTTTTATTTGCTTATCATTATCTCATGACCTAACTTACATCTTTGACATGCTCGGTCAAGTTGATCCAAGATGTTTTTTTCTCGGTAGGGTCTACACCCTGAGTTGCATTTTTTAAAAACTTTTTGAAACATGCTTATGTCACTCGAGTATCTTTTTCTTTTACTAATAAAAAAAGTATTATGGCCCGTGAAAAAGTAAATTTTTAATGTTTATATTTCATTCTAGCAAATAGGTGCTTAAATAAGAATGGAGTTTTGATTGATATAAAAACAGAGGGTTGGAAAATGACCCTATGACAAAAAAAAAAAAAAAAAAAACTCCAAATTACAGGTTTGATACATGTTATGGCAATTTTTCTAGTACAAATATTTTTTTAACAAACAAAATATAATTTTTTTCTTTTCAATTTCAAGACAATTTTCTTTTTTTGTTTTTTGTTAATGGTAGAGCATCTTTAAGGTTGCTTGTACATGTATAGATTGAGTCTCTCAATTGGGTTTTTGGTCATCCACATTAAGGTTAATGCATTTTGAGAAAAAGAAATTCTACTTTTTTGAATTCAAACTTAAAATGGTAATTGATGGATTATTGCATTTCATACTGAAATTCATTTCCTTTTAAGGCCTATGACTAAAAGGTCTAAGAGAAAGAAGACCTAACATAAAGGTTCAACAAAAATCAAAACTCGTGAAAAAAGGCTCCGGTAAGATGCCAGATCCAATCCTTTTAGGTTTGACTACATGTATGTGGGTCTGGCAAGATGTCAAACTCAACGTTCTTGTTTCTAGGATCACTTTGGATCTAAGCACCCAACATGGAAATTTAGGATCATTATCTCCCTACACCCTAGCCATGTAAAACAAGTCATCTTAGAGTTGTATGTATGTCAATCAATATTAATGTTGATTATAAAGGTTGATCCCATCGACATTAATATCATATGCAGAATGACGTGTGGTCGCTTTCTATAGGCACGTGGTACTCCCATCAACATTAATATCATATAAGGAGATATTTACATCAACATTAATGTTGAAGCAAGGGTCTCCCTCTCCACTTGGATGTGAAGAAAGAAGCAAGGGTCTCCCTCTCCACTTGGATGTGAAGAAAGAAAAGACATACTACCCCTTGAATAAGAGGAAGAAAGTTCAAGATACAAATGTTATAAATATTCTCTAAACAATCCACATAAAAGGTTCACAATCTTCACTTTCTTGTAACATATTCTTAGCATTTATCATCTATAAACTAAGAATAAACATTCTTACTTTTAGAATTTAATGCTCATTTACTATAATTTTTTATTAAAAAAATCATTGACTTAATCATTAGAGGGTTCTTAAATCCCATAAAAAAAGAAATGTTTTACAGGAATTCAGATCTTTGTCACCAACCTTCCATTATCCAAAAACTTAAGTTCCTAGCATTATGGATTCTAAAGTGTCATCAATAACATATACACCGAATAAGTTCAACATCTAAACCAATACCTCAAGAATCAAGTTGCAACAAATTGTAACCTCGAGGGATACTGTAGCTCAACTGGTCAGACCATGAATTTGGTCCCAGAGGTCGCCAGTTCAAGTGTCACAAATCTCAAGGTTACTAGAGACTTACATTAGGTTGTTTTTTGGTTTTGTTCAACATCTAAACCAATACCTTTAATGTGATTTTTTATGAGTTTTCAAAATGACCCGAGTTATCTTGGGTATTTTTTTTGTTGTTTTTTGGTTTGATTTACTTTGACAAGTTTTCTAAATTGATATTTTTTTATGTTTTATCCTTTAGCATTAGGTTGTTTTGGAATTGAGTTGTATGGTGTTTCTTGGTTTGCCTTCAATTCAGTTATCTCATTCGCATAATCTAGATCACAAAGTTTGGTTTGCTTGGAATTTTTTTTAATTGACCATCTTTTCATTTTTATCCTTCGATATTGGATTTGTTTGGAATTCAACTTTGGATTTTTTATTTGATTTTCTTTCTATTTGCTTATCATTATGTCTTGACTTGGCTTGCATCTTTGACATGCTCGGTCAAGTTGATCCTTGACGTTTTTTTTCTTGGAAGGGTCTATACCTTGAGTTGCATTTTCAAAAAAACTTTTTTAAAATATGCTTATGTCACTCCAGCGTTCTTTTCTTTTACTAATAAAAAAAGTATTATGGCCTGAAAAAAAAACATGTAAAATTTTTAATGTTTATATTTCATTTGCTAGGTGATTAAATAAAAGGGGAGTTTTGATTGATATAAAAACTAGGGGTGTTCACGGTTCGGTTCGGTTCGGTTTTTATCAAAAAAAGTAACCAAACCGAAATTTTTTTTTTTTTAAAAAAAAAACCGAAACCGAACCGAAACCGGTTCAAACCGACCGGTTTCGGTTCGGTTCGGTTCGGTTTTTTAGAGAAAAAACCGGTTCAAACCGGTTTGGCTCGGTTTTTCCGGTTTGGCTCGGTTTTGGCTCGGTTTGGCTCGGTTTTTTCCGGTTTGGCTCGGTTTTTTCGGTTTGGCTCGGTTTTGGCTCGGTTTGGCTCGGTTTTGGCTCGGTTTGACTCGGTTTTTTTTCCGGGTTTTTTTCCGGTTCGATTCGGTTCGGTTCGGTTTTTCCGGTTCCAGGCTTAAAAAACCGAAACCGAACCGAACCGGTCGGTTTTTTTCAAAATTTTAATCGGTTTAATCGGTTTTTTTTTTTTTCGGTTCGGTTTTTTTGGTTATTTTTTTTCCGGTTTTCTCGGTTTAATCGGTTTTTTCGGTTTTTTTGAACACCCCTAATAAAAACAGAGGGTTGAAAAATGACCCTATCACAAGCATCCATATTTGACACAAAAAAAAAACTCCAAATTCTAGGTCCAGTACATGTTATGGCAATTTTTCTAGTAAAAATATTTTTTTTAACAAACAAAATACTATTTTTTCCTTTTCAATTTCAAGACAATTTCTTTTTTGTTTTTTTGTCAATGGTAAAGCATCTTTAAGGTTGCTTTTACATGTACAGATTGAGTCTCTCTGTTGGGTTTTTGGTCATCCACAACAAGGTTAATTCATCTTCAGAAAAAGAAATTCTACTTTTTTGAATTCAAACTTGAAATGGTAACTAAAATCCATTTCATTTTAAAGCCTATGACTAAATGGTCTAAGAGAAAGAAAACCTAAAATAAAGGTTCAACAAAAATCAAAACTCATGAAAAAAGGCTCTGGTAAGATGCTAGACCCAATCTTCTTGGATTTGATTACGTGTATGTGGATCTGACAAGATGTCAAACTCAACGTCCTTGTTTCTAGGATCACTTTGGATCTAAGCACCCAACATGGAAATCTAAGATCATCATCTATGTTGATTATAAAGGTTGATCCCATCAACATTAATATAATATGCAGAATGACATGGAGTCGCTTTTTATAGGCACGTGGTACTCTCATCAACATTAATATCATGTAAGGAGATATTTATATCAACATTAATGTTGATGCAAGGATCTTCCTCCCCACTTAGATGTGAAGAAAGAAAAGACAACCACTCGAATAAAAAGAAGAAAGTTCAAGATACAAAAGTTATAAATACTCTCTGAACAACCCACATAAAAGGTTCACAATCTTCACTCTCTTATAACATATTCTTAGCATTTATCATATATAAACTAAGAACAAACATTCTTGCTCTTAAAATTTAATGATTATTTACCACAATTTTTTACTAAAAAATCATTAACTTAATTATTAAAAAGTTTTTAAATCCAAAAAAAAAAAAGTTTTATTGGAATTCAGACATTTGTCATCAACCCTCCATTATCCAAAAACTCAAAAACTTAAGTTCTAGCGTTATGGATTCTACAGCATCATCAATAACATATACACCGAATAAGTTCAGCATCTGAACCAATACCTCAAGAATCAAGTTGCAACACATTGTTCCACTACTAGGTGGCTTGAAACAAAGGAATTTGTAGTCATGCGCTTGAGTTTTTTTGCTCTAAATTATTAAACAAAAGGGCTTAAAAAAAGGACCAAGGAGAAAACCAAGGAATGCATTTGGTTTGTAGTATTGCATCGGCCCAGAGACGCTTAGATTAAAACTATCTAATTTGAATGTTGCATAAAAAATAAAAGTAGCATTTTCTTGTCTTAAACGTAGTGTTATTAAACCATGTTTAGCCTAACAGATCAGCTCCATACCTACTCTGAGTATGGTTTAAAAAAAATTATTTGAAAATTGATCATGTATAATCCAATAAAGTTGAAAATTGATCATGTATAATCTAATAAAAAATCCAAGTTGATAAGGTATGATCTGATTAAAAATTTGTTGATTTTTTTTTTAAAAAATCAAATTAATTAATTTGTCCAATCACCCAAATTATGTCTAAGCGCCTCTCCTGTTGATCCTCAGGAAGTCTGACGACAGAAAAGGCTATAAATATTTGTAATAAATTAGTTCATTGCCCGTAAAGTAATTACTTATTCTTATCTAAATAAAACGAAAACCTAATTATTGAAAACAAATCATCATATTATGATTTATATGAAGGACACGAAGGGAAAAAAAAGGCAAAGTGATTACTAATAACTGAACAAACTATCTTAAGAAAATATTCAGACACCTTCAAATGCTTTAATTAACGTAAAATGGAGGGGTTTTTTAATTTTACTTCTTTCTTTCACCACACAATCATCTTCTTCAATCAAAATGCTAACCCTATTGCTTAATTTTTGGGGAAGTCTAAGAATACTAGCATTGGCAGAAGGCTCTCTCTTTATTATAATGTCATACTCTTGACAAGAAAAGAACATTTTCTAATAGAGTTCATGACTGACCAAAAACAAGAACGCCTGTCAAAGATGACATTTTTCCAAGGAAGGGTACATTTCAATTTATTCACTAGGCATGTAACATAGCAGGAAGTAGAAATATTGGTGACTAAAAAATATTATGGATTATTTTCTTCCTTTCTGCAGCTACTGGTTGTAGAAACATTCACACTTCAATTGCAATCTACCTTTCATCCTGTTTCACCTATACAACGTAAATTCCTTGAAAAGAAGAAAAAAATTCTATGTTGAAAAGGTCACCCAACTCAAAACCTCGTATATTGGGGAATAAAATCAAAGACCTAGTGCGGGAGATGGAAAACAAGGAAACCCGCAACACACCATCCCATGGGTTCACGTAATTTATTGGCTAGGGTTTGTTTCATCTAGGCCCTTTGTTTTACCTCTAAGCATTTCCGAGAAATTACCTCTCATGATACGCCTGAATCTTGTGTCTTCCGCTTGAAGGGGTGGCACAGCCTTCGGAGAGTCAGGCTGTGGTGATACAGGCTCCGAAGCTTCTTTCTTCCCTAACAGCCCACTGTCTCCAAAGAAACTACTGACTGATGAGGCTAGCCCAAGATGAGCACCCATCGCTTTACTAAGAGCATCTAAAGCTCCACCAGATCTTTCCTTCATTATTATCTCTAGGGCTTCTTTGTGAGCTGGATCTAATGCATCCGGGTCTTTTAACAGGTTTTGTATTGCAGGAAGGAGAAATTCCCTTACACTATTTGCAGAAAGATCTGGAACAAACAAATGAGATTAAACATTTAACACTGACGCATAAAAAATTAAGATTTGGGAAGCAAACTTGTTTAATGTGCAAGAAGCATTCCAGAAGAGAAGGATAATTTATACACATCAGATATAGATGCATCCAAATCATACTGAGTCTACAAAAGGCACATCCATTAACTAGCTGAGGGTAGCAAAAACCACTAAAATAATCAGACTGTGTAATGAGTGCTTGTGAAAACACTAAAGGTATTTTAGTCAGAGATTAATAGAAGTCCTTTGCTAGTTTAGAAGTCACTTGTTATAGTAAATATGAACTTGGGGCGGAGAAAAAAATTGTGGACACTGAAGGTGAATGGACAAACCTGTAGCATCCAGGGCACGGATTGATTCACAGAATGCATTAGCTCTCTCACGGCGACGCATCACATCACTTACAGAAGCTGGCAAGGCTGTAAACTGAAATATCTTGGAAAGGAGATGTTGGAATGTCAAAGAAACAACTGGCATAAGTTAACAACATGTTCATTTAACGTTGGGAGCTAATAGATGCTGGTAAATTGGTGAAAACACAATAAATAATCTCAGCTTGCTGAATAAATATATTTAAACTTAAATTTTTATCTTCTAGTGAAGGTTGAGGATATAATCTCTAAGTTTGTCTGTTGTATGTGGTACTGCCACCAATAAAGCACGGACCACAGCAATAGTAGCTTCATGGGATCCATCTTCAAGAAACGCATCCATTTGGACGCGTATCTTGTCAACAATCTGAAAGATGGCAAATAGTTAACTTACAAAACTTTCTCCTTCAAGATTACTAAAATCACTTCCTGGAAAAGAAAAAAAAAACACACACACACACACACATACCATGTCATTTTTGAAATGCTGTGCAACAGCTCCAAATGCTTCTATGCTGGCATACTTAACATTCAGGTTTGGGTCAGAGCCAAGAGTGATCAGCGCGGGCAAAACGTGAGTGGAAGCAACTTTCGCATCAATATATGGCATCTATTAAATGAATGGGAAAAAAATGTTTAAAACTAGGCTTGGGGTAGCAGGATATGATGATTACAGAGGAACATGCAACTTACAATGGCTTTCAAAAGGTTGGCAGCATTGATTTTCATATCTATGTTGGAGCTGACAACCATTTCCCATAAAATATTGAAAATGATACTGTGGTGCTTCTCAAATGTGCTGCATCATGAAGAAACTGGTATTTATCACTCAAAATTGAAACTGAAGGTAAGTGATACAGTATTACACATAACGGTCTACAAAGTACAAACCAAAGAAACCGAACAGCATCAATAATCTCAGCAGTGTGCTTTGTTGACTGACTCTCTTTCAGGGTGCCATCAACTAGCAGCCCTCTCAAGTAGTTTGCTAACTGTTCATGCTGGCTGGGGGCACCTAAAACACCAGCCAAAAGCAGTGGCAATACGCACATAGTAGCAAGTCTCTCAGCAACAGCAGTTCTTGGCCTCAAACCTGCAATAAAGCAGAAATTAATAAAATACAATAATGTGAAAGGAATTCACTGAAATTTATTATCACACCTTTTATTCTTGGATGGTTGACAGAAGGGAAAAATGACAAATCAGCATTATCTCCAACCGATACCATGAATATGGGCAGCATTATGTGTACCAGATAAGAATCCCCAAAGTATTCACTTACAGCCAGCAAAAACTGCAAACCATTTTAGTTAGAAACAACAGGAAGCACTATACTTAACATCCAAGCACCAAAAAGAAGTCAAGATGACTTAATGAATTAATTCCAAGCAGGAAAAAGCTACCTTTGTAGTTCTAATTCTTAAACTATCTTCTTTCTGAGGTAACATGCAGGTGAGCTGTATCAGATCAGGAAAGCAATCGACATGCATCCAATCAAATGCTGGCCATTCAGCATGTTCCCTAGTATGACAGTAAAATATCTTCAAAGTGATTATGACCATAACTAGGCTCAGTATTATTAGAAGCTACCTTTACCAGGAAATAAACCAAAAAAAAATTATTAAAATTAAATGAAAAGAAAGAATAAAAGAAGAAGAAGAAGAAGAAGACCAGAGCTTACCTTGCATACGTTTCAAGCAAGGAGGTAGAGAACATCATGTCCTTTGACTCTGGGGCTGAAGATAAAGGGCAAGTCTCAACTGCTTTCTGGTGCACAGAGGAAAGCAATTCCACCAGCATTCTTAATAAAACATCAATATTCCAGCGCTCACGTTCCCCTAAAACATGTAGATGTGATTCCATAGAGCCTTCAACCCCGGAGAGAGGAGGACAATGCTGAAAATAGCAGAGAGAAAAATTAAGGAGAAATGTACCAAAAACAACAGAAGAACATCAAGAAGAAAATAACTGCTAGAAACAACCAAACCTGAGCAGAGCTCAAGATGTGGGAGAGCAGAACTCTTAAAATGTGTTCTAGTCTGTTTCCCCACTTTATAACTGCAGGAAGCAGTTCTTTCAATGCAGTATCCACCACCACTCCAGAGGGATCACATACCAATTGGAACATCAACTCCTCTACCTATCAACAAACAATATGAGATACTGAAAAAACTAAATGTTTCAATTTGTTTTACTTCAATATTTTCATTTTCTTCTCAGACATCATATTGTGGCGAGGAAAAGGCTCCATTGCCTAGACCATGTGCCATCAGCCTGTTCTAGAGCTTACATTGTAGCCAATTCGGTCAAATCAGAATTCTTCTCCATGATTGCCCCGAAGCTTATTTAGTGAGGCTGACCTTGAAATATTTGTCCACATTTGGGAATAGTGGAAGTAGCAAAGCCAAATTATGAGCAGCAGCTTCTCGTACAACAGTTGCAGAATCTTCTATCAGCTGTTGCACAATGGACAAAATTAGAGAATCACGAATCTCAGGGCGGACGAATTCTGCAAGCTCTCCACAAGATTGAGCCACAAGCAACCTACGCTCCTCATACATATGGTTTATCTGCAATCCATGTAAAATTGATCCTTAGAAAGCGGGGACAGAAATGAAATGAAAGATGAAAAGACATTTATGGCAAAATTGGAAATTCCCTGCAAAACAACACTGAACTCACTTGTTCCCAACACTGGGGAAGCAATTCCGTTTCTGTTCTCATCTCCCCTACATTCTTAGCAAGACTAACGCATGCCTGAAACAAACCTCAAAAGGCTCAGCATCATCTTCAAATTAGATATACATGTTGCTACAAAAGCTTAAAACTTCAACTTCAAGGAATTCGGTATGATAAAATTATGACCCTACATCCATTATTATTCGTCTCTGCTGCTCATCCGGACGTTTTATCAAATTAAACAGTGTGTGGGTCAAGGAGTCTCGTGTGCCACTATCTGGATGACACTCAATTGCACACATCATTAGGGGAAGAAGCTCCTGAGCAAATAAAACCAAGACAGTATATGAAAAAAAACTTCCCCACAGAACTCAGAGTCAGATGAAGAACAAATGAGTCTAAAGCGTACCTCTCGGTGATTGATCAAAACATAAGGAACAATCTTGGGCAAAGCATCAGCAAGGATCTCAATGGTTCGCAAGCCCTGCAAAGTAAATATATATTTCAGATATAGCATATAAATAAATTACTTCTAAAGAAAAGCATGGAAAAGAAAACCAGGGAAATTATTTTTTGGGTGGTGAGGGAGGTTAGTTTATCTAAGAAATTATGATATTAAAAAGGAAACCCCATTAGGATTCAGGAGAATTCATAGGCCGGAAGGTCTACATCTTATACACGAGGTGCCACCCAATTTAAAGTGAAAGAGAAAATCAACACATGGGAGAGAGTATAATGTCTGATAGGAAGAAGATGAACTTGCCATATTCTCAGAAGCAGCTTTATCACCCAAGTTGTCCGATTCTAGTTGTAACCTACCATCTTCTGATGGTGCTTCACCATTTTGTTTGGTGACTAATACACTGTTATCAACAAGGGCATTTTCATCTGAACAACTGTTCAATAAATCTTCCAAAACTTCCTCAGGTTTATTGGTTTCATTGATAGACAGTGGTAGAACATCTCCATTGCCCAAAACTCCTGCCACATCAACTGGTTGGGAGACTATAGTTTTATCTTCATCTATTTCAACCACTTTCTCTTCAGCCTGACAAGTCTCTTTCTCAGAAGTGGAGTTATCTATGGATTCGGAAGCATATGCTCCCTTTGCCTTCAATCCTGCTATTTCCATCTGCAATGACTTTATTTCTTCCTTGTACTTTTCCAAGGACTGCGATTGAACAGCATCGACATCACTAGCTAACACGTTCATTCCAGAACGGGATCCTTCAATGTGCATTTTTAATGAAGTGATTTCAGATCTGCAATCATTGATTTCCTTTCTTTGGCGCTCCCATGATTGCTTCAACTCTTGTATCTGAAAAAAGAGAGGGAGAGAGAAACTTAAAACACACACACACACACACACACACACACACACCCACACATGACAATAATGTTTTCCTTGCATGAAAATTACTTGGCTCTCCCTGTCCTTGAGATCCTTTTGCATGGCTTCTAAGGATTTAGTTAATCCACTAATTTGATTATCGGACAAATCTTTAGCTATCAGCAACTTCTCCTTTTCGTTATTCAGCCTTTCATTTGTTTTTAGTAATGACTCATTTTCTCGAAGCATAGCAATTTTCTCCTGCAACAAAAACAACAATGTCATTATTGTGCAGTTCAGAACATAAAATCCTACTTCGCAATAAGCATCAGAGCAAATTTGTTCCATAAGTTTTGTCCAAGATGTCTAATCTGAGATCTTCACATGAAAAAAGTATAACATACAGAGAAAAGAATAATATAACTTGTGTTTAAGTTTCAATACAAGCAACAAAAATAAGGATACATGCCTACAACAGATCAGAATGCTAGCGGGTCTTAGACTATAGAGAATCATATGCATACTGAGTTTAGTGATCTAGAAATGACTTTCAGGAATGGTTCTTTTTACTACTTTAGCCATTTTTGCAGGCAGTGACTAAGCATCAGAAAAACCAAAGGAGTAGAGCATGATTCACACATTCAGGTCAGTAATCTTGTGAACTTATAGAGCTCTAAAGTAGAAATGATAATTTTTTTCATATTTTATTTCAGGTGGTCTTCCAGTAGCATTTCACATGATAAGAAAATGCATTACGAAAAGCAAAGCATTGGAAAAAAAAAAAAAGTTATCATTTCATCAAGCCTAATGAAGCATCATCATAAGGTAGCCATTAGCTTCATATATAGACATTTGCCAAAGATATCTTCAAGCATATGTAAACAATAAGTAGCTTATCAAACATGTACAAGAAGAAATACCTCGGCAGCCTCTGAAGTGGACGAAAGGTATTGATAATAATAATGGCGCAAGGCATCTGGGACACATGCAGGTGTATTCTGCCAAACATCTAAATTCTGATCTGTAACCTGAGGTGGAAAAAGTTATCTGACTATGATAATATTTCAAAATAGTTGTACACAAGCGCCCACAAACAAGGGACACACATCCACCTGATTGCAGGTTGTATATTAGCTAAGAGCTACAAGCATTTCTATGCATGGAAAAAAAAATTAAGGTATTGTTTTTCTGATGCAGCCTTCAACAGCAATGAACAGACGAAATGATATTACCCTGTCCAATATGAATTTTACCCCAGGTTCTTTTTTGTCCTTTTGAACTAACTTTCACATGCCAAACTTCAAGAGTTTCCCAACACTGGACTACAATATATGAAATCAATGCAAAGAGCAAGCAAACAGTGACGAGGTAGATTGATCAAGCAGGCTAATCCAAATAACAGTCAGTATGACAGATGTTTGTTTTCAAAGCTACCTTAATACCTAAGCCTACATCATCTTATTCATTCTTAGTTTGCCAAATGCACTAAGGTACTTATCAAAATAAACTTTACATGTCTCAAGACTTTTTTTTTTATCCTTATAAGTTTGCATTATGTTTCACCCCCTTGGATCAGCAGGACAGTAAACGATTGCTGCTGCAACAATAAATTCAATTCAAGGCTTTTATAATGATTTGTGCACTTCTATCAGCAGAATACCCTACAAATTCTAATGCAGTCCCCTACAATCAATTGTTTCTGTCTAATGATGAATCAAATAGAACATAGCATACAACGATCATAAAATAATTTAGAAGGAAAAAGCTTGTATACAGCAACAGAAAAGACTAAACACTGCATTAAATGTCTTACATAATACATACTTCTTCATAAAATGTCATAGCAGCAAGCCGGTACCCTGCTAAAAGTAAATATTCCTTTACAGCACAGTTAAGATCTCTACGCTCATTATCTTTCAAAGGGCCCAAGTCAGAGAGGGAAGCATTCTTCTTTTGTCGCACAACGTCTGGTCCCGGATTAACAGAAAAATTTGACTTCGACTCTGGAAATTCATCCAAGATGAAATATTTATAAAATGACAAAAGAAGTGGCTAAGCAATGAACATTGTTTATGCATGGTAAGTCCCGTAATGCAGCAATATTTACAGTTACATAAGTGATTCCAGACAGGACAACAATTTTACATAATAAATGAAAGCCAAAAGGAAGAAGAGGATGGCCAATTAATCAAAAGATAGTGCAATAAAATATACGAAAATGCCTCGCACAAAAAAGAGTGAGAGATTAATATCGAGCAGATGGAAGAGTTTACCACTCAATTCAGCCAGTGACAAATCTGATTTCTTCTGTAATTCAGTCTTCAACTTAGAAATATCCTCTTGTGCTAAACGAAGCTCGTAAGCAGTAAGTGCTAATTTTTCTTCCATAGCTTCTTTCTCTTCTAACAAACTCTGAGGATCTGCAACTGCTTTTCAACAACAAAGGGGGCAGAAAAGAACATTGCTTACATTCTGTATTCAATATACCATCAATAAAAAATGCAGTAACTCATTGCTGAATAACTCAATCCTAATACTATCTACATGCATTCTACACATTTCTCAAATTATCGAGAAAATAACGCAATAATCATTCATTTCTTTACAATATCATATACCAAACATGACCTAATTAACTTTTTCATTCAAATCCAAATCGGAAAAAAAATCAACAAAAATTTATCAAAATCAGTAACTAACAAGATAAAAGAAGAGTGAGAGAAAACCTCGAAGAGAGTTGAAGCGAGAGATCTGATCAGGAGGGAAGTGAGAAGGGTCAGAGAAGAATTCTTTGAGACGAATAGCGTGATCGTCTCTTCCATCATCTAGTAATTCTTGTAACAATTCAAATGCTGTTAATATGTATTTCTCTTCTAACAAGAAATTCACCACACAATTGCACAGCGACGATCTCTCCACTTCCATTTCTTTTCTTTTCGATTTAATTTAATAAATTTAATTTAATTTTTAATTTCTGTTTTTTGTTATAAAAGATTGAGACGACTCCATTTGATCGAGATCTGTTACGAGAGGGGAGGGACTTCTTGTTTTTGGGAGAGATAGAGAGGGAAGGGAAGGGGTGATACAGTGCTTCGCGGGTGGCTTGGAGGTTTGGGTTTTGAGGTGTTGATTTTGATGTCTTGGGAGTTGGGAGATTGAGAGGATGGTTTGGATCTGTTTGGGTTGGCCTGTGTGTGTGCTGTGCATGAAAGTTGAGTCACCTACTGGAAAGTCAACGGTGAAGTCTTCTTCTGTGATTCGTTACGCTGATGACACCCAATGGGGATGCAACTAAAAATAAAACAGAAGGTACTGTCCACTGTCTGTTAATGAAATATAATAGTAGGATTTTTTTTTTCATGGGAAAAATATAGTGAACTTAATTTATTTTTTTAATTGTAAAGTTGCTTTTGGATTCGCTTACAACTTTTTTGAGGTTAAATTCTTTTTCGAACGATCTTAGAATCACACTTTTTATATTAATCTGTGCATTGAAATAGTATTTTTAATTATTACATCACCTCTTTGAAATTAACAGAAGAAATTATTTATTAAAGTTATTTATGGAGTGATGTACAATAAAATCTATTAATAAATTGTAATTTCATAAATAAATTTTGATTTTTATTGTGTCTATTGCAATCTATTTGTGTTATTTTATATTATCACCTTATATTTTTTTAATTGATTTTTTTTTATTAAATTTTAAATATGTTATTTATCTTGTTATTGGTGTTTGGTGTGACAAGTGGTATTGGTCATGATTAAAGCATTGCACAATTGACAAATTTTAGTTAATCTAAAATAAATGGACGAAGGATTGGAGGTTGAGATGAGAAGTATGACATTGGTTTGGTTTAACTAAATTTATTTAGAAAGATCAATTCTCCAAACTTTATAATGTAAAGAAAATATATTTTTTTAATATTAGGAATATATCTTATATATAAATTTTTAATTTTTAATAAAAAAATAAACAAATTAATTTTTTTAGTGTTTTTAATATTTAGGCCAAATATTCATGATTTTAAAAAACTTATTATTATATATAAGTTTATCATCCCAAATATCAAATATAAAAAGGTAAAAAAATGGTATGAAAGACCTAAAATTAATTGTAAATTGGTCTTCTAAAAATCTGAAAAATTATTAAAATTAGACTAAAACCATGTTTGTTAAAACACAATAATTTATTTTAATCAAACTATTTTAATTAAGATATCAACTAAAACAAAATATTTATTCATCATTTACCAACTGAATAATCCAACAATACCAATAATTCACTTAAATCTTGTTAGTTTCATGAACTTTATTCAAATCGCATACTAATTCAAACCAATCAACACAAACCCAAGTATAATCCATGAATCAATATTCAATGTTCAAATCAACATAAACTCAAGCACAACGCATTAACCAACATTTAATTTTCAATTAGCAATCATTACCTTAAAAATAAACTTACAATCCAACATAAATTAGAAAATCATCTTAAATAAAAAAACACATATCAATTCAAATCAATAATGTCCAAACAATCCAAAAATTATACACAACAATGAGCATTTTGCCCAAAATTTCACAACATTTTAACAATTTGTCAAAAGGTGATTTGAGGTTATGGGTTGACCTTTCGAGGTTATTTGTGTGTTTGGGTCTACTGGAATCAAGCTAAAGGGGTTGTTGGAACAGTAACAGTGCATGTACCCACACGTCACCACCATTGTCGGCTCGTGGTTTCACACGTTGCTGCTGCTGGAGAAGAGTGAGTTGGTGGATCCAAAGCTCTTTTGTGTCCTCTTCACTTCTAGATCGATGGCGAGGCAAACAGATATTTGAATAAAATGATATTTTTAGTTGAAGGTTCAATCCTCTCTCACTTCTTCTTCTTACTCTCTATCTCTATTAGTTTTCACCGCCACCAATTACTACAAGGAGGGAGGCAAGCATGATGGTTTGGAGACTGGTTGACAACATCCAACGATCTTTTTTAATAAAATGTTGGTGGTTTTGTTGTTGTTAAGAAGAACAACATTGATAAAGGTTTAAACTTTGGAATTTCTTCTCCTAACTGCAATTTATGCTACCTTTTTGTCATCATTTCTACTATCGTGGAGGGATTGTGATTGCTGAAGGTTATAAATAACATCGGTTGGTTTGTTGAGGTGGTGTACGATGTAGGAGGTGATCTTTGGTGTGTAAAGGTAGTGATGAGGCTATGATTTTCTACTATAAAAAACTAAAAGGGTTATCTTTTTTTCTCTAAAAAATCTTGAATTTTCTTTTTTTATGTTTTTTTTTTAGAGTAACGGGGGGTACAATTTTATTTTGTTTAAAGAGAGAGATTGACAGGTTGTCTTTTTATTTTACAAGAGGTTAAAGATGAATATGAAAATTAAACATTCTTGGAAATGATGGAGAGAGATGGATTTTTTTATATATGTTTGTAAGAGAAGAAGAATGTGTGTTTTGCAAGTGAGTGGAAAAATGTGGGAGACATTTTTATTTTTTTGGCTTTTTGAGGGAGAGAGGGTTGCGAGGGTCATAGGCTTTTGTGGCCTTTCTTAGTTTGTTTTTGGTAATTTATAGGAGATTAAGTGTTTTGGTATGTACAAGGGATGTTGGTGTGTACGGGGAAGGACAAGGAAAAATGTTTTTGGTGTGGGGTCTTTTTTTGTAGCTAATGCTTTCACCCCCTCCCCTTTTTTTTGTGTGTGTGTGTGTGTGTGTTTATAACAACTTATTTATATTATTTAAAATATTATTTTCACATTTAATCTTTAAAACCTTCCACAATCATCTACTATTTTCTTGGTTTCTCTAAAAACTTCTACCACCTTATAGCTTCTAATTTTTAAAAGTTCCCTATCTTGCCATTCAAATTTCTTTTTTCTAAATTGGTCTTTATATGTGTGTGATTAATTTGTTTGACTACCCTTTTATTGTGTAGCCTGAACCTTGTGCAACAAATGAAGATCTGTTGAGTTGACTATTTCTTGAAATGTGACAAACTCGCGTAGCCATGATGTTGCCTTCTAGTCGAATGGTGCCCTCCAATTATGGTATTCTTGCACCATTGCCCACTCATTATTTATTTTGATGGAAAAGCGGTGCTCCATTACTCTAACTTTCTAAAGGCGTTTATCAAATCATTTATTGTCAATAACCATTTGAAATTTTCCCTTTGGTTATGTGCATCTTTTCAACATTTATTAAAATATTCTTATGTGATAACATATTTATTAAGTATCATAGTCATCTTAAAAGGGTAAACCAGCTCTTATTCATGAAGGTTCCCCCCTATCGTTACTCTCAACTACCGATGGAGTTCACTAAGTCATCTAATGTCATATGCTATTTTTATTTTTTATTAGTTTTTTTGTCAAGAACTTTGAAAAAATAGTCAATTAAGAGTTTTCAAGAAATTATTTTTCATGTTTAGAACCATTTCATAAATTTTAATGATTGCCTTTGCATGTTCTATGATTGGTATGAAATCACTAAGATGTAATTTTAAAAGTATTTATTTGGCCGAGGCCCACACGTCTTTCAATAATGAGATGCAATTTTTTATTGATAATTGGCAAGGTATAGGTTGAGAAGGAAGTGTTAGCTCAAAGTTAGGCTATCCATGGCTCAAATGAATTTCTTATATTTTGAAAATAAAAATTTACCCGATATAAACTTAAAACAATTTTGGTAATGGGGGAAAGACAACGTCATTTGGTTTGTTGAGGTGGTGTACGATGTAGGGGGTGATCTTTTGTGTGTATAAACAATGATAAGGTTGTGATTTTCAACTAAAAAAAAAATGGAAGGGTTGACCCTTTTTCTCTTAAAAAACTTGGTTTTTTCTTTTTTAGTCTTTATGTTTATCCTAGAGAGTGAAAGGGGGTTCACAATTTTGTTTTGTTTAAATAGAGAAATTAACAGGTTGGCTTCTTGTTTTCCAAGAGGTTGAAGATAAAGATGAAATGTTCTTGGAAATAATGAAGAGAGAGGGGCTTTTTTTACATGTTTTCAAAAGAAGGAGAATGTGTGTGTGTGCAGGTGAGTGGGAAAAACATGGGAGATATTTTTTTTTTTTGGCTTTTTTAGGGAGAAAAGGGTTGTCGAGGGAGAAAGGGGTTGTGGGGGTCACATGTTTTGTGACTTTTTTGTTTGTTTTTGGTGGTTTATAGGAGATAGAGTGTTTTGATATGTATATCGGGTGTTGACGTGTATGATGAAAGAAGAGGAAAAATGTTTTTGGTATGGGGCTTTTTTTTTTGTAGCTAATGCTCTCAGTCCCTTTTTTTTTTATGTATAACTCACACCTATTTATACTATTCAAAATATTCTTTTCATAATTAATCTCTAAAATCTTTCACACCTATCAATTATTTTTTTTTATTTCTCTAAAAGCCTCTACCACTTTCTAACTTTTATTTTTTTTAAATCCCTCTCTTGCAATTCCAAACTTTATATATATATATATATATATATATATATATATATATATATATATTGGTCCTTATTATTTTTTCACTAAAAAAATCTTATTTGTTTAATTGATTTATTTTTTGAAATCATCAATACGAAAACAATAAGCGAAATGGTCAAAATTACGAAATGACTAGAAATTAGCCAAATCATGTTGAAAACATTTTTTTTAGAATTTTGATATTTTTTGTATTATTTCTAAAAAAAGATTAAAAAATTAGGTTATGACATAATCAATTACAATTTTACATATTACTTTTCCACCCTATAGGTGTATTTTTTCATGATGAACAGTTTGTACACAATATATATTATTTTATTTACATTCTAACATCATGAAAGAAAGCTAAAAAATTAAAAAAAACAAGGGAGCAACCCTTATTTTAAACATTATGAGAGAAGTTGGGTCTCATTCCAAACGTTTCTCCTACAGCTCCTAAACAATAAAAATTAGAGTTCATACCACTAATTAACATTTAACCATTAAAATCCCTATACATCTCAAAACTCCAATTAATATCCATACATGTTTCAAAAATAAGTTAATATTACAATCCACAATTTAATATTCATGTCATCACATTCAATCCTCACTTAGAACTCTTACATTTTCAAATTCCAATTTAATGCCTAAAACATCACAAACTAATAATATTCAACATGCAATTTCTCACACTTATATAATTCAATTTCTTTCATTTATTAGGGTTGTCATAACAACCTTAAATTTTCATAAGTTAGAGTTATTGTAACAAGCTTAATTCTCTATTTTTTGAGCTGTCATAAAAGTTCAATTCATGATTTTAGGCTACCATAACAACCTTTTTTTTCTACTCATTTCATTTTTCACATGTCATGGATGTTGTAACAACCCTAACGCCCATCATTTAGGATGTCTTAACAATTAAAATGCTCCAATAGTTCATATAACACACACCTACAATCTATCTAAATTCATGTTTTCTTTACCCCTCATCATTTGACAACATATCCAACTTAACAACACATATAACCGCACATTTATATTTTCTTTTTATATCAAAATCCATAAATGAATAACATTTTTGAGACTTTAATATTCATAGAGAAACCAAACAACAATATTGATTCAATTCTTTTTATTTTAATCCAAATGTTAATAGCCGAATTTAATCCCAAACAGACTAATGACTTAGCCTAACATGAACTAATTTAATTTAACATGTCAATTTTTTCCAAACTTGTATACTTAAATTTCATACAATCTAATTTAACAAATTCACATAGTACACTTTTCAACTTTGATATCTAGCAATCATGCTCACACATACAATTTTAACAAGTTCCCATCTTCTTTACATATCATTCAAACCGTAAACCAACAATCCTATTTCAATTAAATTTCTAAAACTTTCACAATGATTCATAAGTATTCAATATCGTAAAATCTCACGTCCACAACTTTTCCAACACATACATGCATGCGGTAATTTACATACTCAAGCCAAAAATTTATCCCAAACACAATTTCTCATGCCTATACATTTAATAAACATATAACATCATAGAACTTAAACCAATTTTTCACACATTCTAATCACTCTCATTCATACAATATAACACACTTATCAACTTCCATAAATGCCAACTATATACTAAACCAATAATTTTACTTCAATTCACCTTCAAAACCCTCACATTAATTTATAGAACATTTAATAACATAATTACACAATTTCATTTTTCCTAATTCCCCCCTTATGGCCGACACTACTTAAACCATTCATTTATTGTTTTTATTCAAAATTTTCTTTGAAATGATAGTTGTCCCAACATATCACATGGAATTTTATTCAATTCCCATCAAACCACATTTCTTGCCATTTTCCAAAGGCCCCCCCACCCCCCGGGCCGGCCCTAAGCATGCTAGTTTTCCATTGATTTATTTCATTTTCTCTTACTAAATAACCAAGGATTTTCAGCACTATTAAAAAAAATTATTTCTACTTTATCAATTTAAGTATAAGAGAATTTTTTAATGGGACTTATTTTATAAGAGAAGGAGGACTACCGGTACACGACCACCTTAAAAAGGAAATCTTCAAATCCCATTAAACAGCGAAAAACCCAAATCTATTTAAAGTTTACATCACCCTTCACTTTCCTCCCACATGGTTGTTCTTCTTCAGAGCTTTGGATAAATTGTTTGCCGGATGATGTTATTGAGGTGGCTGCTCACAGCTCATGCATGATTCTATTTACGCTAAGGATGTGTTTAAGATTGTGATAGTGGTTGCGGTTTAAATTATTTTTCGTTAAAAAATACATCAAAATAATTTTTTTTTTATTTTTTAAAAGTTATTTTTTATATTAGTATATCAAAATAATCTAAAAATATAAAAAATAATTTTTTTTTTTTTAAAAAAACACATTTTGCACGGCAATCCAAACATAACCTAACAAAAACAACCGAGCAACCATGTCTTTGCTCTTGCCAGTCGCGTGGATTATTAGCATTGCATAAACGAGGAGGGTTATTTGCCTTTGATGCGTGGACAGGCTCGACTGTGTCCGCACATAGAATATGCCACTGTCTTCGTGGTGGAGACGAAATATTTTGGTCATCAGCTTGCTTGTCCATTTTCCCCGTTTAACTTTTATAGCAGCAAGGGCACATTTATTTATTTATTTATTTATTTATTATAATTATAATCCCCTTCCTTGCCATGTAATAGATCGAAATTACAAGAACTTCCAAGGTGTCATTTTCGATCAATTCTTCTATGAAACAAACACCAAATCTACAGCTACAGCTAGTTAATTTTCACATGTTAACTGCAATGGTAGAGCATCTTGCATTTTTCTTTTTCTTTTTCTTTTTCTTTTTTAATGCAATGATATTAGGCAGTGAACATAAACAAATTGCCAAATTGAGTACTTTTTTTCCCGAGAAGGGAGCAATTTTATTCTCTTAATTCTCAAATTGGTAATTTCAATAATTTAATTCGGTTCAATTCAAAATAAGAGAAGACATTTTCCATTTTTTAATTTGTTTTGAGCTTTAGGAGATGGAATAAATATTAAAATGAGTTGAATCCTTTATTAAATTTTTTTATCCTTTCTCCACAATCTATGGATTCCCAGATATTATTTCAAGATATGCCCCAACTAAGAGATACATCCTTTCTTATTATTATGTTAACAACCATATAAATTTTTAATAATTTTAATATTTATATTTAAAAAATATATATATATATATATCCTTTATACTAAAAAAAAAAGTGCTCTGAAAACTTCAATCTCTGCTCCTGGCAAGAAATGGACTAATGATAGAGATGATCTTTGCCCCCTTTTCTTTTAAGAACAAAATTGTGAGTCATTGCATATTATTTATTTATTTATTTATTTGAAAAAAATTCTTTTCGTTATCAAATCACAAGTTAATTTAAATTAACTATTTTTATTACCCAACTAAATAAAACCTGAGTTTATAATTTTAAATCCCAACTAAATCAAGCAGATATTTTACCATGTTAGCTAAAAATTTAGCTGGAGTGATTTTAAAATTTTTTCATGTTATTTTACGAGGCTAAGTTCAACAACAACTATTTTTTTTTTTACCATATTAATTAAAAAAAATTAGCTTGAGTCAGATTTTTTTAAAAAAAAATCACGTCATTTTGCGAATGAGTTTAACAACAATTTTTTTTTTTTACACGTGACAGAAAAAAGTTGTAATTTGTCCTGTCCTCCTAGGAAATTCACCAATTCTGGGGTCCACAGTATTAATAATCATCAGGTGGCACCGGCAGCGATTCCTCCAATACCAGCCAACCATCCGGATTCAATTCTTCTTTCTCTCCATTGCCGTTTTCTTTGGCATAATAAACATTCCTTCTCAACTCCAAAAACAACCCCCCTCTCTCTCGCTCTCTAACACTGTCAAGCAAGCACAGTTCAAGCTTCAGCTTACAAATTAAACACGGACTAGACATATATGTAGCAGACTTTGAGGACGTATGATTGGTTGTCTATTAAGACTCCTTGAATTTTCTCAGTAGTTGTACTCTTATGTGCATGCTTTTTTGTTTTTTTTTTCTATTTGAATATTAGTAGCAATTTGACTTTGATTGTACAAGCTTTTGTCTGAGAAAATGTTCCTTTTTTCCCTTGATGGAACAGTGACGAAATGGATAGGAGAGTGTTTGATGACAGGAGGAGAATTGGGACAGTGAAAGCAGCTGTTAATATGTATGGAGAAAGAATTCTTGAAAGTAGTAGCTCTTCACTGAAGAAACCAGCTCAGATGGATTTGCCTGAGGTATGATAAATTTGACACAAATCGAGAACCGCTAAACCCCATTTCTTTGTTAATTCTAAGCACTTTAAGTTAGTTTAAAATGTTTGTTAGTAAATATTGTATTTTTGAATCCATTTAGAAGTCTTCCTCAAGAGCTAAGGATCTGCGCTTTGCTGAGAGAGACTTGGTTAGATATAAAGAGAGTAGAAGGGCTGCAGAGTCGGCAAAAGGCAAAGCAGAATCAAGACTCTCAGAGGCGAAAAGAAAAGTGAAAGATCTTGCTTTACAGATTGAGCAATCTAACTTGAAGGTAAAAGCTCAGATGAGAGACATGGACATGCTAAAGAAGTTGATTAAGCACGAAGACAAGGCTTTGGTTGTTGGGAGTGCTGAAAGCCATCAATATGCTGAAGTGATAAGGGAGTTGGAAGGTGTGAAGCAAGAACTGAGTAAACTTGAGATTGAGATGGTTTCTGTTTTGGAAGAGAAAACGCGGATAGAGAAGGAAATAGCAAGCTCAAATTCTAAATTGTCGTCTAATATGAACCATGTGGAAGCAATCAGGAAGAAAATTGACGAGGCAAATGAAGAGCAAATGCCAGTTGAGTTGACACGGATTGAGGCCTTGAAAGAGTTTGGAGAAATTCAAGCTCAAAGAGAGAAGGAAGCAAGTGAATTCTCGTCTGCAATGGTGGAAAGTAAGAAGAAAATGAAGAATGCCAAAGAGGAAGACAGCAGCTCGAAAGATCTTGAGTCTAAATTGGCTGTTACATTATATGATGCCAATTTGTTACAAAATGAACTAAAGCTTGCTAAAAATATGGACATAAAGGGAAGAAATGACGGTATGAAGCATCTGGGAGACAGTTTCCGGAAAGGCAAGCAATTGGAGGATTCCCCTGCATTGAAGTCCATAACAGAAGAATTGCACGCAGCTAAGAAAGAATTGGCTTCGATTAGGGAAGAGGGTTTTCAGTTCATGACCTCACTGGATATCATAAGGAATGAGCTGAGGCATGTAACAGAAGAAACAGCTCGATTGGAGAAAGAGAAGGAGAAGGCTGATATAACTGCTCAAAATCTGAACTCAAAGCTGCTGAGAGCAAAATCTAAATTGGAAACTGCATGTGCAGTTGAGGAGAAGGCAAAATCAATTTTATTCAGTCTGTCTGTGACACTTGAACAGTTGAAGACCGAAACGGAGTTAGCAAGGAAAGAGAAGAAGCTCATCAGTGAAGAAACTGCAAACATTAAGTCAGAAATCCACAAAACTGAATCTCAAATGGACTTGACTGAGGGAAAATTGCAGGCGGCAATTCGGGAGCTTCAAGCAGTCAAAACATCAGAGTCTTTAGCTCTTGAGAATCTGCGAAACGGTATTGAAAATACCATGAGATCTAGAGCTTCTGCTTCTCAACATAGTTCATCGATTACCATCTTAAAGTTTGAATATGAGTATTTAACTGGACATACAGCCAAGGCTGAAGAAATTGCAGACAAAAAGGTTGCAGGAGCTCATGCATGGATTGAAGCACTGAAAGCCAGCGAAAAGGAGATATTGATGAAAATTGAACTAGCTCATAGAGATATCAGAGAGACAAGGGTAGAGGAGGAGCAAGAGATATATAGAACTGAGAGTTCACTAACTGCTAAAAGAATGGTAGAGGGAGAGCTAAGAAAGTGGAGACAAACGAGCAAAAAAAACACAGAAGCTGAGAAGCAGCAACAGCCATTGCCAAGGAAATCCATGGAAGCTAATGGTAATCAGACTCCATCAAGACGTTCCAAGCTCCGAAATTCTGGTTCTCCAGCAGTTCGAATGACTCCTCGATCAACTTCAATCACTATCAAGAAGAAAGGAACAGTGGAGCCAAATTTAGCCAAGTTTTTCATTGGAAAGAGTTGACAAGGATCCATAAGATGCTTCAAAGTTTTTATGACCATGTGGCATGTGAAGTTACCTTTTTCCTCCTTGTCATTATGTTTCAATTGAAGAAGAAAAAAAATCAAAAGTTCCTAATAAGTGCTAGTCTTCCTAGTTTCATTTGTCTTCACTTCCTTCACTTTCATGCACTGGAAACTAGCAACTGCGGGAGGCATTCTTCACTCTTCAATGGAAGATTGAATGTCTCAAACAAGGCAGTCATGTTTTGGATGTTCTTGTGCATAAATCTAAACCATAGATGCTATTTTTCTTGAGTTGTATTAGCATGCTTTTGCTGTGTCCAAATGCATTTCTGGATCTGGGATGCATCATCCGACATTTAAAATTGCTCTTATACTGCAGTGCAGCTGATGATTTACTGCTGAAATCCTCTACACAAAAATGATCAAGTGCACCTTCCTTATGGCATAAGCGTAAAGCCAATTCACCCTTGCATTGTTTGTCCAGTGTTATTAGGTTCTCATTCAATCTGTGTTGACCCAAAGGAGAGCTGAGGAGCACATCAGGCTATCAAGATATCAAATTTTGGAAGAGTCTTATTGTTATGTTGCCGAAAGTACACATTCTGCAAATGAAATGACACAACTATACAATTACAGATTGCATTTGCATAACATGCTCCTTGACAGAATTAGAAATGAAGGTATCTACAAATTCCTGAAATTAGACAAGAGTTCCTCCAACGATCGTTGAAAACATGGACATCCAAACTATATACAGATGCTTGATTGGCAGATTATTCATCATGTTCTCTGTTTTGTCTTGTGTTAGACAATGACAAGGTGTTTTTTTTAAGGGGTTTCAGACAAGATGTTAACAAGGTTTTTACGAGATCCTATGAAATATTAGAATATCTGCTGAACGGTAATAGCTTGCCTCCTTGTTTGTTGTAGGATACATCCTCAAAACTATGACAATGAAGGCTTTGAACATAAGAAAAATAGATGGTTGTTAATGGAAATTAGTACCCAATAGATTAAAGATGAACAAAAAAACAAAATATTGTAACATAGGTTTGTCAAGATAAATTGAAGGGTCCAGGCATAAGAACGATTCCCTGTTGCATGCTGCTATATATAATGAATCTTTTTTCTCCAGAGAGTGACATGAACATTACAGCAAAAAATGGAGGTGAATACATGGAATCCATATTTATTTTTTATTTTATTTTTATTAATGGGAATATTCGGATCAATTTATACATACTTCGATTAATTCATGAATCTTGAAAGTAATAATTATATAAATATCTAATAACTCAAAAATAACTATCAACATATATGTAATAGTGGAAGAAGTGTCTTTATAAATAAATTGAGAGGAACTTTGCTTCCAATGTGCCCTATTTTCTTTCTGGAAGCACTAGGAAAGACAGATTAAGGCCTGACAAAATGATAGTTCCATAAAAAGTCGCAGTTCAAGCTGGACAGCATGTTTCCTTGTAAAATACAAGAAGGGTCAATAAATTATATATATATATTGGTTTGATCAGGTGTGAAGGCAGATATTTGGTTGGTCGCTATCTCACGTAATATTATATTAACATTAAAATAATAAAAGAAACTAAATGGGTAGTGATTTTACCGTAGCCAATTTACTATTGCTATAAACTTTATGTGGAAGGTTTCAACAGTAAAATTATGATTTTACTTTATCAACAGAACACAATTGATCTGGGTATGGTAGTCTTTTTATTCTTGTAAAATAATTAATGTATCCTTTAAAGCAAAAAATAATGAATTGGCGGGTAGGGGCATTTTTAGACTTTCAATTTTACAAGCACAATAAAATCACCACAATACCTTTAAATTCATATTATCTTTACCCTAGGTCAAGGTTTTTTTTTTTTTTTTTCAACATGTTTTTTTAATTTTTTATCAAGTCTAATTTAGAAAATTTAGTATTTTTAGCATGTATAAAATATTATTTAATGTTAAAAAGTGGGTTACGCATAAAGATCACATGGACACATGTAAGTGCTCCTGTGCTCTTGGGACGACAAGTACAGTTTCTTCCGGCAACAAAACTCCGGCTTCCTTGATGGTGTTTTAATCCTCAAGACAGCTCCTCTATTCCTGGACAGCGTGTGTAACCAAAGGATATTGAGTTTTGTGCTTGCGTTCATTTCATTTTTTTTTCTTTCTTGTTTCCTCTATCCTCCTTAATCTTAGTGCCTTCCCTTGCATATTTTCAAAACAATTCTTCGATTTTTTTTTCTTTCAGATTTGATCCCTGTTCTTTTTATTTCTATTTGTTTTATTTTAAATATTTTAATCACGGTTTTAGCCCTTGAGTTTGAGAGAGGAGAGAGAAACTCACTAGAAAATTGTAAAAGAGAGAAAGTTATTGGTTACTCATATTTCAACAACAAAAAAATCATTTTTAGTGTCAATAGGTTTCATTTAATTAGAAGAGTTCTATTGAGATATTTTTGACCCTTTATATTGCCAAAAAAATAGATCAAGGTTGAGAAAGATTTTCTTTTTCAATTTGATTTTTTTTTTTGGCCAATTTAGACTTGTTTTGAGTTGATAGGTTGATTTTTTGAGACTATAAGACTATAAGAATGTCATTTTATTAAATTCTACTAAATTTATAATTGGTTTCTATATAAGATTATAATTATTTTCCTATAAAATTAGGGAGCAGAGCACTTTATTTTTTATAGGCCTTTGTGATTTGTCTTTGTTTTTATTCTAAAGTCTTATTTATTGGTTTTCCTGAGTGATTTGTTTTATGATTTTATGATTATATAAAAAATTTCAAAAAGTTTAAGTGTCTTATTCTTATTTTTTTTAATATGTCCACAACATGATCATCAAAAAGATATTTTATTTAAATTTGCTTTTATGACTCTAATATTTTTTTTTGCTTTAAAAACTAAATATTCTAATGAAAAAATCACAAAATAAAAAATGTATTAATAGCATGAAGAAATTTTGATTAAATATATGCATTTTATACTTATTTTAGATTGTCCAGAGTCTTTTGGATATTTATTCTAATTGTATTTGATTTTTATTAAACTAAATGCATTACTTAAGAAAACTATATTTTTTAGTTGATAAAAATTGATTAATAAGAAAAATTACAATTGCATTAGCAAATTATTTTGTTTTTAGAGAATTTAAATTATTATTTTTCTTATTAAACAATTACTGGCATATAATAAAAACAAAAGTGGATTGCTCCCCGGTACACAAGATTAGATATCTTAATTTGCACCTATTTCTTAGCTTCTCGATTTAATCTTTAATTTGTGTCAACATCTCTTTCTTGTATTTTTTGTGCATATATTTCTTGAATTATTTGACTTAACACACAGATCACCTTTTCAGCCTAAAACAAATATTCTTGATGTTAAAAAAACACATGACAATGCTTGCATATTTATTTTAATTGAAAAATAACCATTTCTTTGGCTCACGACAAAGCAGAAGGTAAGTCTACTACACTTAAAAAATTGAAAAAGATTATAGAGCTTCATTGTTCATATGAGCAATGAAGCTCATCCTCTTCTTGGATGAGAATGTCAGTTCTGAAATTGGTGAATTAGGAGCATTGTTGGCTTACTTTCAAGCTAGGTCAGACTTGGTAGACCGAATTAAAGCAACTCGGATGAAGGATGAGTGGGTATGTAAGATTTGGGATGAGTTGGAGTAAGGAAAGGCTTTGGGTTTCGTTGTTAGTAAAGATGGTGTGTTGAGATTTGGTTCCAAGTTATGTGTGCCTAAGGTGGATGATTTGAAAAGAGATGTGGTAGTGGAAGCACACCAAACTGCCTATATTGTACATCCTAGTTCTAGCAAGATGTATAGAGACTTGAGAGAGTGTTACTAGTGGAATGACATGAAGAAGGATATTGCTGAGTTTGTATCTCGATGCTTGACCTATCAAAGGGTTAAGGGTGATCATCAGAAGCCACCAGGGATTTTATAGCCATTGTTGATTCCTGAATGGAAATGAGAGGGGATCACTATGGATTTTGTGTCGAGTTTGCCTTAGAGTCAAGAGGGTTATGATTTGGTTTAGGTAATAGTTGACCATTTGACCAATTCATCTCATGTCTTGCTAGTAATGGTGATATATAGGTTTGCAAAAGCTGTCAGAAATCTTTGTTAACGAGATCGTGACTTTGCATGGTATGCCTAACTCAATTGTGCCTGATAGAGGTCAATGGTTCACTTCTCGATTTTGGTTGGAGTTTTAGGAAGCCTTGGGGACTAATGTTCAGTTAAGTTCTGTTTTTCATCCTCAAACTAATGAATAGTTTGAGAGGACTATACAAATTTTGAAGGATATGTTGAGAGCTCGTGTGATTGATTTTGGGGTCAGATAGAGCAAGTACTTATCTTTGGTTGAGTCTTCTTATAACAATAGTTATCAAGCAAACATGGTATGTCTCCGTATAAGGCTTTGTATGGACAAAAGTGTAGATTACCTGTATGTTGGTATGAGGTTGGAGAGAGGAGATTGATGGGTCCCAAGTTAATACAAATTACTTCGGATAAGATTAAAGTGATTTGAGATAAGCTTCAAATAGCTCAGAGTAGGCAAAATAATTATGCGAATAAGAGAAGGCGTAGTTTGGAGTTTTTAGTGGGTGAAAACGTGTTCTTGAAAGTCCATCCGATTAAAGGAATATTTAGATTTGGAAAGAAGAGAAAGTTGGGCCCCAAGTTTATAGGGCCTTCTGATATTTTGGAAAGAGTAGTGGCATACCGACTTGCTTTTCCACCTAATCTATCCTCCATAGATCTAGTGTTTCATGTTTCGATGTTAAAGAAGTACTTGCTTAATTCATCTCATGTGCTAGAAGTTCTATCGCTTAAGCTGAGGGATGATATGTCATACAAAGTCCACCCGGTAGAGATAGTGGATTGACAAGTTAGAAAGCTTTGATCAAAGAAAATTGCATCGGTTAAAGTTGTGTGGAGTAAACACCCACACAAAGAAGCGATGTGGGAGCTTGAGGAGGAAATGCTCAACAAATATTCATACTTGTTTGAACTTACTAGTAAGACTTTAGTTCTTAAAGTTTAATTTGAGGATGAATTTTGTATAATGGGGGGAGTGTTTTAAGACCCAAACTTGTAGTCCAAACATAAGCCCAAATCAGCCTAAACCCACCTAAACTAACCTAGGTATTTAAAGAAAAGGTTGCAAGAGAAATTTCTTTTCCTCTCTCTTTTCTTTCCTCTTTGCCATGATCTCTCCCTTAAAAACATAGAGGGATTTCGATTTTAGCTTGAATTTTAGTTTAAGAAAGATTGAAGGAACAAGTAATTGATTTTCTTCTAATGTTATTTTCAATAATGGTTTGATTATAAAAGGATTAAAGAAGAGATTAGGGTTTTGTTATGATTTTGATGATTGAATGATTTAAGAAAGTTAATTGAAGTATTAGGGTGTGGCTTTAAATGAACTGTTTTGATGGCTTGAATGATGGGTTTTAAAAGAGCAAGTCACCTGTTTTTGGATTTTGCAGATCGAGGACTGGTAGGTCAGGATTCTGGAAATCCTAACCAACTAGTTGATGGATTCACTTGTTACTACTGGTCAACTAGTTGGTCTAAACCAGGTGACTGATTTGTTTGTGTAGTGGTCAATCGGTTGACTCGACAATAGAGTTTTATCGGGTCTGTTGGGTTTGATCAGTTTGGGTTATCTTTGGATTTGATCAGGTGAAATAGTTTGGCAATATATTTACATTTTGGTCTCTAAGATTAGAGTTTTAATTTTTAATGATACTTTGTTTCGAGTCGTTATTAAGTTTTTTGTGTATCTATTATAGGTTCTACCGACGTTCCTCCTAACAATCTTTAGTAGTCTCTAGTTCTACATTTGTTGCCTTTTGTTTTTGTTTTCTAGGTGAGTGGGATAATTTTTAATATACATGTAATATAAATAATATATGTATGTTGATATTAGGATGAATACAATTGATTATTTCTTGAATATCGATATATATATATATATATATATATATATATATATATATGTTCCTTTATTTTGTATTACTCATTCATTCTTGATTTTGCACTCGCATTTTGTTACGTCAAATTATATTTGATATGACTTTTATTTGTTTTGGATATTCATGTCAATAACTATTATGTCTTGATATTGGTAAGCTTGTTAGAAACTCCATATTAATTGAGAGTAGTTAGTCTTTGTGCATATTGTATCTATATACCTAGCTAGTGAGAGAGACACTAGTTTGTGGCGATTGATCCTCTCACAGTGGCCACCTTTGGGTATCATCTGGTCACCTTCAGGTATCATCTGATTTCTAACATGTATTTAATTACCTTATGTTAATATGCTTAGTTCCATTCTCTTATTTCTATATTATCACAATTGATGACTTATATTCATAAATAGCTAAAATATATATTAAATGTTTTTTCATCACTGAATTAGTTAAACTCACCCCTCCATTTAAATTATTTTCACGTTCTTAGTTTTCGTTAACAAATTGATCTTGACCGAGAGTTCCTGTTTTCTTAATTTTTTTTGTTAGTATGCCTTGCTTACTTCCCCGAGGTTTTCTTTTTAGTTTTATTCGATGTTTTAGATGCTTTACTATTACACTATTTTATTTAAAGTTTGGATTTTGACCATGTAATAAATAAATGGATTATCGTTTTTGTTTTAAATAATGATGAGAAGTTTTGATCTATGATTGATTTTATTGCCTGGAACAATATCACATTTTGGAAGATTATGAAATGTTGTATGATTTTATATGGTTTTGGTTTTATGATATGTATGTTCTAAGGCTTAGCGCAAGTAGGGTGTCCCCATGTCACTGCTCCTGTGTTGCCGGTCATGGACCCGAGGTTAGGGTCGCACCAAGTAGACTAGGTCACGTAGGGATGACAATTTAATCTAAACCCGATGGATACCGACCCAAATGAGTGAGTTTATGTTTTGATAGTTATTTTACCCAATGAATAATGGATTCAAACCCAACTCTCTCTCTCTCTCTCTCTCTCTCTCTCTCTCTATATATATATATATATATATATATATATATTATTTTATGTTGAATAATAAATAATTGTCATACAATGGATATCCATATAGATACTCGAAAACTTGATGGATAAGGTATGAATATCTAACACCTGATGTGTTATGGGTAGGGTATGGATATTAAAAAAAACCAACTCATTGGTACCCTTTACCATCATTAAGGTCACGTTAAGACAACTCTCACATGGTTTAATTTTAAACCCGAATTAGGTAAGAAGTTGGGTCAGAAGGCTTTTCTTCTTAATATCATTTTTTTTTCCTCAATTGCATCCTCAATATTTTTTTACTTGTCGGTTGGATTGCCTTTGAATCAGCTAAGTCGAGTAGGTTATGTCAGACAAATTTTCACATAAGTTAATTAGGCAAGAACTTGGGATCAAGAGGTTTCAAGGTTGACCTGCCGATCTAATTTTAATATCAATATCAGATAGTTCTTTATGACCTATATAGTTTTTTCATCACATTTAAAATTATTTTGATACAACCCACGGTGTAGCAGGTGCCTCTACACTAGCATCTGACAAACAACAAAACACTCATTATTTAAGTTGGTTATGCTTGCTTTTATCATATGCCACCTTCTTTTATTAACACAAGCTAAAATTGGTGGGAAAATATTATAGTTGTAAATGTCATTACACTGTTCACTGGAACTTTGTAATGACACCTTCATTCCTCCCATAAAAAAAAAAAAAAACTTATAACTACTATAGCTATTATAGGTCATTAAGGTCTTTTCACCTGACGTATTAGTCATTTTCAAATTGATTAGGGATCATTATACCTTTGCCCATTTCAAAAGCATAGTGAAAACACTTAGATACCTTTCAAGGCAAAATTTTCTATGTTGGCATCTAGGGGCAATTTTGTACTTTCAAATTAGTTTTTTCATTATTATCATATAAGATGAAGGATAATTTTGTGTTTGGAAAAATATAAAAAATCAAAAGTACACTGAAACAACCAAAATTTCATTAGATGTCAAAAAAAACTACAATTGGTCTTAAGGGGTATTTTCATCTTTTCTCGAAGATTTTTATTTTTATTTTAACATGTCAGATAGTGGGTAATTTAGTATTTGTCTAAATATATAAAAACAAAAAAGGTGAGTAAGGATCCTTCCAATGTCCAAAAATGCCTTTTTGTCATGTCTTTGGAAGCACTATCATGTCCTCTTTCTTTTAGTGCGGCACGCGTTGCCGATGATGGTCTAGTTTGTCGCTAGTAAGCTTTTTTTTCTTTTTTTTCCCTTCATTTTCTCTCTCCTCCCCTAAAAATTATAGTTTGACCCTCTTTGTTGTTGATATTCAACTCTATTCCTTATTCTTTTAATTTTTAATTTTTGGTCTTGGCTCTTTTATAGAAGTTTTATTTGTTTTCAATTTTATCATTTAATCCCAATTTAGCAAACTTTATATACTCCAATTTGGTCCTCATTTTTTGGATTTTTAATTTTGTTTCTTGGCCCTTTTGTAAGAGTTTTATTGATTTTTAATTTCATCCTACAATTCCAATTGATTGTATTATATTTTTCAATTTGGTCCTCATTGTTTTGATTTCTAATTTTTTTTCTTGAATCTTTTGTAAAAGTTATTATTCTTTTTAATTTCACCCTTCAATCAAAACATTATTTTTTATTTTTTATGTCAATTTTGATCCTTATTCTTTTGATTATTCTTTTTAATTTCAACATTCAATCAAATATAAAATTTATTTTGTTTTTCAATTTTAATCATCATTCTTAGAATGAATATTTTTTTAATCTTTTTATATAATTGATTTTTTTTTCAATTTTATTCTTCAATATTTGATTGATTAGGAATTAAACTTCATGATTTTTTCATACTGGGTACTTTTGTTCTAATGACCCTAATGACCCAGGTAACGGGTTTAAAATGTATTTATTTTTTTTTAAAAAGGAAAGGGCTTTTATAATCCTTTTGATCTTTTTTATCAGGTTATTTTATTCTCATGATCTAGGCCGCGAGTTTGGTGGAATATCCAGGGTTGACTCGACTCTGCTTATCATGATTATAAGTTTGTCATGTTAATTGTGGTTGACCAAAACTATTTTTTTATTTTTTTTTTGCTCCATTTCAGTAATTAAATATCATTTCTTAAAAATAAAAAAAAATAGTTCCGTCCCATGGCAAATCGCGGGTATAAGGCTAGTAGTCTGTAACCAATTTAATGATAAGTTGCTATGAAGCGAAATCCAGTCCAAAGTTTGATCTGACCTCTACTGGACCCCAAACTTTCTCAGAATCGCCAAAACGTGTGCAGACCTTTTCTTTTGGTTCTCAAGGAGACAGCCCAGCCGGCAATGGACGCCAACCCTAGCTGGGGAAGTCATAAAAAACTTCTTTCCTCCACCGGTCACAGCAAGACAAAACCAACCAACCCTGTATAGCTTGAAAGTCAAACCGTCTTACCAAATTATACTGGTTTGCCCATCAAGTGGCTTTTTTATGCACCTAATAACGCCATCAATCACGCTAAGAACTGGATTCGTAGACAAATAGTTTGTAAGTGTCAACCTCACTGATGTTTAAGGAATTCAAGCCACAGCTTGCCCCATCAGCTTCGAAGATGTTAAAGATTAGAAAACACCAACAACTTGACTGGTCATGGTTTTTTGACAGGTAATGAGTAACCATGATGAATTGTCTGCAAGTATAATTCTGGTATTGAAAGCATGCTACAAATAAGGCCTATTCGATTAATGTTGTCTAGCAATAATTCAAACTTAAAGTTTTGCGTTTAGAGAAAGCAAATGTGGTGGGCACATGTTTTGGTTTTTAACTTCAATACTAGGGAACAGCAGGGCTGCATTGACCGGTTTCTCCCAGTCTGCTCTTCAACTACAGTGGCTACTTCCTTACAGGGTCATATAAGGTCCAGCAGCAAACACAAAGCACTAAAGCAGTAAAGAGCCTCTCTTTTCTTTCCGTATATGATCTCCTTGAGCTCACACGATGATCCCACAACCACAGACATTTCTCCTTTGAACTCCATTCCACATTTGCCTTTATGTAGAGATGGTTCTGCAATTTGTTTCTCTAGTTTTCTTTATTGTCCACTATATTACTTTTGCTGGTTCTGTTAATGATGAAGGTCTTGCTCTTCTATCCTTCAAGCAATCAATAGAAGACTCCACAGCTCGCAGTCTGGACAACTGGAACTCATCAGATGCGAACCCGTGTTCGTGGTATGGAGTTACATGCAGAGAAGAGAAGGTCTTTTTTCTCAGGCTTCCAAACAAAGGACTAGCTGGGATGCTGCAACTTGATACTGGTAAGCTTGTTGCCTTGAGTCATGTTAATCTCAGGAGTAACTACCTCTCTGGAAGCTTGCCAGTCGAGCTCTTTAATGCAGCAGGGTTAAAATCCTTGATACTCTCAGGAAACTCATTTTCAGGGACAGTTCCTGAAGAGATAAGGAACCTCAAGTACCTACAGACCCTAGATCTTTCTCAAAATTCTTTCAATGGGTCATTACCTTCATATCTTATTCAATGCAAGAGACTGAAAAATCTTGTACTCAGTCGAAACTTTTTCGCCGGCTTTCTACCAGATGAGTTAGGTAACAATTTGGTTATGCTTCAGACACTGAATCTTTCACATAACAGCTTCAGGGGTTTGATCCCTGGCAGCCTAGGCAACTTGTCAAGCTTGCGAGGAGTGCTTGATCTATCTCACAATCGTTTTGATGGCCCTATTCCAGCAAGCTTAGGAAATCTTCCTGAGTTAGTTTATATCAATCTCACCTACAACAATCTTAGCGGTGCAATACCACAAACTGATGCTCTGGTGAATGTAGGTCCAACTGCTTTTATTGGCAACCCTCTTCTCTGTGGGCCTCCTCTGAAAAATCAATGTCCTTCAAGCACTTCCCATCCAAATATTGATCCTAAGCCCTTAGCAGTAGGAGACAGCTCAGGCAAGCCAGGGAGAGGAAAATGGTGCTGGGTCGTGATCGCATCTGTTGCCAGCACAATGGTAGGAATTTGCCTAGTTGCGTTATCTTTCTGTTACTGGTACAAGAAGGTTTATGGTTGTAAAGAAAGCATACGTACTCAGGGCCGTAGTTTTGAAGAAAAGTCAATGGTTAGAAAGGAAATGTTCTGCTTCAGAACAGCAGACTTGGAATCTCTATCAGAAACTATGGAACAATACACCTTTGTCCCATTAGACTCAAAGGTCAGTTTTGATCTTGAACAACTTCTGAAAGCATCTGCTTTTCTGGTTGGAAAGAGCGGTATAGGGATTGTCTATAAAGTTGTTCTTGAAAAGGGGCTAACTGTGGCAGTGAGGAGACTGGAAGATGGAGGTTCTCAGAGGTTCAGGGAGTTTCAAACTGCAGTTGAAGCAATAGGCAAAATTAGACATCCAAACATTGTCAGCCTTCTAGCTTATTGCTGGTGCATCAACGAGAAGTTGCTTATCTATGATTACGTGTCCAATGGTGACCTTGCCACTGCAATTCATGGTAAGTACCAGCCCGACTCCTCATGTAAGAAACTAAAAAAAAACTAGTTAGCTACCGTGTTGATAATGTTGTTTTCCATGAAAAATCACAATCAATTGTCACGTTAACTGCTTTGAATCTCTTTTTAACTTGATAATGTTGTTTTCCATGAAAAATCACAATCAATTGTCACATTAACTGCTTTGAATCTCTTTTTTAACTGCTCTGAATCTTTCTTCAAAATATGTCCAGGAAGAACAGGAATGACATACTTTAAACCTCTTTCATGGTCCATTCGACTTAGAATCATGAAAGGATTAGCAAAGGGTCTAGCTTTTCTACATGAATGCAGTCCCAAAAGGTATGTCCATGGAAATTTAAAGACTAGCAATATACTGCTCGGGGAGAACATGGAGCCCCACATCTCCGATTTCGGACTCAACTGCTTTGCTTATACAAGTGAAGAATCCATACCAGTTCAAGGGGAACAAATGACAAGCGGAACACCACAACAGGGTTCTCCATATGCTTTGACACCAACACATTCAAGCATGTCGGGGTCTTGTTATGAAGCTCCCGAGTCCTCAAAAGTCATAAAACCATCACAGAAATGGGATGTTTACTCATTTGGGGTAATTCTATTGGAGATCATTTCTGGGAAGTCACCAATTATGCAGATGAGTCTGTCAGGAATGGATCTAGTCCGATGGATTCAGCTTAGCATTGAAGTGAAGCCACCATCCGAAGTACTAGATCCCTTCTTAGCTCGTGATTCGGACAAGGAACATGAGATGATTGCAGTACTTAAGATTGCTCTAGCCTGTGTTCATGCGAGCCCTGACAAGAGACCCTCCATGAAGAATGTGAGTGAAAATCTGGAAAGATTGGTCTCATCGACTTAAAATCAGTTTTCATCGAGGGAAATTAATCTATACACCCTCCTCAGAAAAATCAAATCAATGGGTGCGTTGTTCCTAAGGATTGAACTACTAATTTGCCACAAATATTTCTCCTCCTGTTTGGATGTTGTCTTACATTGAGCTCCTATTCACCACCATGTACATCTGAATCTTGCAGTATTTGTTGTGTTAAATTAAATAATTCGTACAGAATTTTTATTATTACTCTCCATGATTTTGTTATATTGTGGTTTGTACTCCTAAATCCTAATTACTGGAATTTCTTCCTCCTATTACCCTATCCGCGTCTCAACAAAAACATGCCATCTATTTCTACGCTTTAAAAGGTGAAAAGTGTCATTAAACTATCTGGAGTCAGTAATTGAACTGGGTTTCGATTGAAGTTAAACAGCCTTAATTCTAATCTAGAGAAGCACATAATTTCTGCAAACAAGTAATGGAACTTTAGCATACAATCATGTTTTAGATAAGAAAACCTGCAAAATATGACAAGGATCATCGGAGGGTAATCTGAAATGTGTTTGTAATAAGCATAAATGAATGATAACCATCCTCAAAATGGGACCGCTAGAGAAAAAAAAAAATTGAAACACTTACATGCTTAGCACTAATCACCAAGAATTGCATTCAATGAAGTAGAAGTGCTGCATTTCTTAAAAAAAAACATTCCTAGAAAATACGGCAAACATGCTTATCTTTAAGGCAGTGAAGAAATGAAACAACTATTAACGGGCAGTAAACCACAATGGAAACTGAAACGAAATTCCTCTAAAGCACAACGATGGGATTTAGTTCTATCCATATAACCTTCAACAACATCCTTAGTAAGGTGAAAATTTTGATCTACACTGCTCAAACGCTGGCATTATTGCAGTGATGGTCAAAATGCATGACATGTTCCAAGACTTTGCATTCACGAATCCCACCAAACAACGAATGAATAATAAGAATAAAAAGCATAGTCATGCTTGTAGCTAAAGAACTTGAGCTGATTTATTGAGAACCAAGGAATAACCTCTATACAAGAGCGCAAACACACACACCGGAAACTGAATTTCATCACAAGAAAATAAAAATCTAGTTCCCTTGTTTCAAAGAATAAAAGAACAACGACAAATTAACCAACATGATTAAATTATTGTATGATAAAACCGACAGAAAAGATAAAAGTATGATTAAATTTTAAATAAACAGATACACTGATTGTTCAAGCGTAGAATATTATTGTATGGATTTAGTTGTTTAACCTTAAGCACCTAATTTCAAACAACATTATTACCATCATACAAACAAGGAAATATTAAAAAAAGGGTGAGAAGATTGGATCATCACTTCTATTACAGATTAATAAAATATTATACTACCAAAACTTAGAATCCATGAAGGAAAATCCAAGTCACCAAAAACAGTTGTCCCCATGTTGTTTTACTATAGATTATGCTCATCATGGCTTGATATTCTTGGCTGTTGCTGCTTAATGCTATCTGTATTTAACCGTGCAATAGCCTCTGATAACAAGATTGTTGTGGCAGGGGTCATGGTTTGATACTGAGAAGGCAGTGTCGGAGGCGGAGGCTGAGACTTGTATATTTGGGCATGAACATGATCATTATCAATTTGTTTACTACAGTTACCAATCTCCTTGGAAGCAGCACATAAAGGCTGGGATTGGAGATTCATTTGAGGAGGTCCTCCACATTGTTGCTTATTTTCATTACAAGGTACAGTAACAGGCGAACTTGTTCTTGGGATTGTTCTATAAACTTGTGAGGTTAAATCAGCTACAGGGTAAGCCACTTGAGCAGGGAGCATGGTAGAATCATGATGATGCACTGGAGGATGGCTAGAAGCAACAGTTGCAGTGTTCATCAAACCTCTTTGCCCGGGTAAATTGTGTGGCTGCGCAACAGGCACTAGGTATATCGGCTGAGGTTGGTTGGTCTGATAATAAACCTGCTGCTGAGGCACTGGAGAACTCATCACATAGTAAGAAGACATTGGCGCTATACCACTTGAGTCCTGGGGTATATAATGTGGGCCACCTGTTTGAATGAATTGCAGTTGTTGTGGCTGATCATATTGTAAAGACACTGGATACCCAGAAACAGAAACTGTTTTATGCATCTCAACCCCCATGGGAGGAGGAGGATCAGGGATTTTACTCTCTGATTCAAATGGATTTATAAGAGAAGCTTTACTCTCCACTGAAGAAACAGCCCCAACTGGATCTTGATACGTCACAAACTGTGAATCCTGACAAACCGCAGTTCCCAGACCATGATCACTGCAATAACCAAAGTTGCAACAACCATTACATTCATTTACACCCAAATGAACATAACTTTAACCTCTAAAATATCCAATTTTACTCCCTTCAAAGATGTTCATTAAAAAAAAGAACAGCAGCAAACCTTGGAAACTCGTACACAAGATAAAACATTAAAAACTAAAAACTACTAACAATTAACAACAGATTATATTGATCACCATCAAAAGAAAATAACTTTACCACAAAAAGACAACATTTGCATTCTTTTCAAAATTTTCCAAAAAACAGATAATTGACAGATTCAAGAAACTCATTCCCGAAACATAAAAATAAAACACTTACTACATAATACCAAGTAATGGATTATATAGCAATCAACGATGCAATCATCTAACTTAACTACATTTCCACTAAGAAGAACAGAACTTTTAACATCCTAAGAATCTCGATTTCCATACTTTTCAAAATTATCCAACAACAAATGCAAAACTAACCTTAAAACTCAAAAGAGAACATAAAAATCGAAACTTTTATAAAAAACAAATACCTAGAAACTCCTTCTGGGGTAGGCAATTTAACCTTATTATCCACCAAACTAGTCCCATTATCCTCAACAAAACCACCTTTAACACCCAAATTAGACAACGAAACCGAAGACGAAGAAGACCCAAAAGAAGAAGAAGTTTCCAAAACCATAGACTCAGCACCACAGAACCCACCACCATTATTACCATTACCCTCAAGATGCACAATCTTTGCATTCTTCAATGCATCAACAAACCAAGTCTCAGTCTTCGGGTGATTTAACTGAGTTGTCGCCTTCAACTCGGGCTGACTCAAAAAGGGTTTGGTTGGAAACACAAATAATCTAATACGTGAAGGTGTACGGTTGTTTTGGTGCTCATCAAGCATGATAAGGACATCTTCATCGGTAGAAAGCGAAATGAGAGAATCAAGATTGTGATGTGGAAGTTGGTATTTCAGAGTGATTGGCGTGGTTATTTTCAGAGTTGTAGATAAGTGAGTGATTAAGGATGAGAGTGTGAGACCGTTGGCGGTGGTGTTTGTGGTGGCGGTGCCGGTGCTCGTACCGGTGGGGATGGAGATGAGGCGGGTGTCACCACCTGAATAGAAGAGGGATTTGGTGTGGGGTTGTGGGATTATTTGGCCACCGTAACTGCACATTAGGCGAAGTTTTGGTGTGGTAGCTGGTGGTTGAGGTTGAGGTTGTGGTTGTGGCAGTGGCTGGGGGTCCATGGTGTGGCGGTGCACCGGAGATGGCGGTGGTGATCTAGCCTAGGGAGTAGAAGCTGGGATCGGGTCACGTGTTAGCGTTTGTTATACACTGTTATACGTGTTGAATGCCTGACGCGGCAAGCACAGATATGCAGCGTTAAATTAGATATTAAATATTAAATATTATACTTTGATCCTATCACTTAAACTTTTCCAGTGTAATCTTTAATTACTATAGAAAAGATTCAATGGCTCTCTCTCGTTTCTTTTTGGATTTGTAAGATATTGTAATTTATAAGTAATTTTGGTACAGAAATATAAAAGAAAAGGATGTAGAAAAATAACCTTTTTTTATAATAAGGATTAGTTGATTTGGGACCAGGTTTTAGATGATGGAGATTTAAGAAAAATTATAAAAATATTTAATTTATTAAGGGTTTTTATTCATAATAATAATAATAATAAGGGATAGGTTGTGTGTACTTTGTAGGTTTTTGTCCAGGAAATGGGTTGGACTTGTATTTGATAACTAGGGATAATATATTTTTCAAGTGAAATGATTTTGGATTACGTAGAAGAATAATTCACAACTATATATCTTAATTAATTAAAAAAAACAGAATTTTACTATTTCCCTCCTTTTAAAACACCATTTATTGGAATAATTTTTTTTCAAATTATTTTTTTTTCAATTTCAATTATATCTTTTAATATTAAATTTATTGAGAATTGAGTTTTCTAAATTTTTTTAATTTATTTTTATGAGATAATTTTAGTTTTATGATCTAGACAGCAGGGGTTAACTTAGTTGACTCGAATTTTTTTTATTTTTTATTGATTGTTTTTTAATTTTATTTTTTATCATTTGATTAATTAAGAATTAGATTTCATGATTTATTTTTAAAAAAATTAATGAGATTATTCTTATTTTATTATTCAAGTTCACTCGAGTTATTTTTTTATGAGATGAGAGGATATGAAGGTTGAACATTTCATTGAAAACAAAAAAAAAAACTTTAAAAAAGAGTAATTATTATTATTATTATTATTATTATTATCTTTATAGTAAATATATCTTTACATTTGAAACTCAATATCCTTTTCTTTTAAGTAGACTATCCACATATATTTGAACTAAAACATTTGTTAAATATTAATTTCGTATGACAATTCCTAAAATTCAAACCTTAAATCATAAGCTATTATGTAATTTAGCTTCCTACATTTAGTTTATTTTTGTTGTTTCAACTATTTTTGAATCAGTTTACATGTCAACTGAGTTTGAATGTAATTTTACTTGGTTGTAAGGAATTTTTTTAAAGGTATCAGATGATTTTATAGATTACTTTACTTGATAATAAACTTTAAATCATGATTTTTTAGAGCTTTTAATTCAACGACAGTCCATCTTATTTTTCTCAAAAGAGACTAAGAGCGTGTTTGTCAGTGTGGTTGCGGGTGTTTTTCAAATAACTTTTCGTGCCAAAATGAATGCCAATGATGTTTTTTCATTTTTTAAAAATTATTTTTGACATCAGCACATCAAAACGATCTAAGATGTACAAACCATATTAAATTTTAGCAAAAAAAAAAAATTCAAATTTTTTGGGAACGCAGGTTAAACCGCGTTCCCAAACACTGCCTAAATGGTTTGTGATTGTTTTTAAAAGTTTTTTTTTAAAATATATTAAAATAATATTTTTTTAATTTTAAAAAAATTATTTTTAATATTAGTATATCAAAATAATATTATTAAAAACTGAATTTTGCAAGATAATAAAAAAATAAAAATTCACAGATGTTTTGTAAAGGAATGTAATGGCATTGACATCATTCACTTTGCAGACATTGTATCTCAGCATTCCCACTTCCTCCCATGGAATATTATGGATTTTTTAATGCAGGAAGTTGTATACAGTCCAGTGTCTGTGTTCTGAAAGTCAACTGGGCAGATGCAGACATGTGATTAACTTGCAGATAATAACAATGGGATTTTTCATTCTCAAGGACAGAGAGGATATAATACGAATTCTTATCATTAAATAAAAATCATTTGATATAAAATTTAATTATTTTAATAATTTAAATTGATGTCAATAATATTTCTCTCTCTATTACTGAAATTCAACAATCTCTTTCTTTCTTTTTTTTAATCAGGAACTAAAAAATAACAAAAATAAATTTTTATATCAAAATTAAATTTAAATAACATTGAGGCACCAAAATCGTATAATTTACGTTATTTTTAAAGTTAGAGTATGAACATGTATATTTCTCAAAACTTCTAGCTTATGTTTGGTTTTTTTTTTCTTTTCATTTCAGTCTTTATTTTTTCAATTTCATCATTGACTAAGAAATCAAAAGCAATTGACCTTAAATTATAATCAAATCACCTAAAATAAAACTTTAATGGCCAAAATAAATTGTTAAAAAATAAATAGTGTTATCGACAATGTTTTGTGAAAAAATAAATAGTACTAGTTGCATAATATTCACCTCACACATTTTAGTTTTTAAGTTAATTATGCCCTAGTTGTCTCAAACAAGTAAGTTAACACAAATTGTCATTTAAAATATTATCTTTTTATTTTATTTTTTATATTTTAAAAGTGTTTATTTAATTAAAAAAAATTTATTTTTTTTCTTGAAATTAGGGTATTTTTTTTTTTTTTTTTTGTATTTCCGAATGATTTTTGCCATGTTTATGTGACACTTGTAAGCAAGTACCAATTATATACGTGGACAGAAACTTGAAGTTATAACAGTTTAGAGACTGTTTAGGAAATCATGTTTCTAAAAATTTTTAATTTTTTTTTAAAAGTATTTTTATATTATCAAATTGTTTTGATGTACTTATATTAAAAATAATTTTTTAAAAAATAAAAAAAATATTATTTTAATATATTTTTAAATAAAAAACATTTTAAATCATAATAACTACCGCAATTTAAAAAAAAATCGATTCTCCTTTTGAATCGTTTTGAAAGTCGGCAGTAAATGATTTCAGGTGCAACCTTCAAGAGCTTGACATTAAATGTCAACTGAGTGAACAGAAGAGGCAGTTGGCATTGCCTTTGTCTGCAGCTAATTATCAGTCATTGTACTTTGGATGCATTGACTTTGTTTCGATCGCTTGTCCATCCCTTGAAAATATAGCAATCCTTGAATGTGTTGTGCTACGAAGATTTCATGTTACCATCAAATGTCCATCTATGAAAAATCTGGAGATAAGTCGATGCAACTTCGAGTACCCGTTGGATCTCCACGTCCACAGAGCCTCTCTTAGTTCAGGGTTTAGCACCCTTTTTCATGTTACTGTTTCAGCTGAACATCTTCAAGCTTTGTCAATGAAGTTAGATTCTACTTCGTGGTGGCGAGAAAGCATATTCTTCAAAGTTCTACCGCGGGATTTAATGTCTCTCCAAGATGTAACTATCAAATTTCTTCGCTTTGATTCTTTCTCTAATGCGGATGTCTGCAATCGCATATTGAGAATTGCAAGATATGCTAAAGTAATACAAATGAGCTTCGAAATTATTGAGGTAAACAATCATTTTTCTGACGCCTTCTTTTATCACAGTTGCTAGATTACACACCTCCCCTCCTGTTAAAAAAGTATGAGTTGACCTTGGCAATCATGCAGGTTCTGTCGAAGAAAGATCGTCTGCCAATTTGAGTCTCTTGTTTTTTATCCGACATCTATTACAAAATCCATGTTCTTTTTTTTCTCCCCCAGCTTGTTGAGCTACTACCCTTGGCTGTGGAGAATTATCAGTCGCAGCATGGAAATTCTGAAACGCTACTCTCTGGTGATCAATTGATGAAACTGAAGATAAAGCTTCTAAAAAATGAGTAAAATAAGCCTTTTATTGCACTCATGTAAGTGGCATTTCGGTTAATTTGATTTGCAATTGGTTTATTGTCTCAGAAATCCTAGCCATTTGATTACCTTTGGTAATCCATACAGCAAATCTTTCTTTCTACCTCTCTGTGCTACTGCGTCTGCTTTATTAGTCAACTTTGCCAATGCGTGCATGCAATTCACTCACAGATTATACGAACTCGATGCCCGCATAGCGGAGTGCAACTCAAGCTAAATCTGCTTAAACAAAGGATGGATTCTGGAAATTAGCCTGCAAGAATCCCTTGTGAACAAAATAACACTAATGGAGTAACAACTATATTAATCTTCTTTTCCTTTTTGTTTCCCCGTAGTGAACACAAGTAGGATGGGCTCCGGGAGTCGGATGTCCAAATATATATCGTATCAGCTCTTGGACAGTGGGCTAGAAAAGGTAAATGCAACTGTCGTTCACGATTCCTATGTTCTCAGCAATGAACGATTCCTTGTTTTTGGACTAGTAATCTTCCTGTCCAGTGTTAACATACAGAATATGAACTTGTGATCATCATGGTTAGGCTTAACCTCTTAATACACCTTCACCATGTTGTCATGCATACGCAGTACCTATATACTGCAGCATTAATAATCAAACTGAAATGCCCTGTAGTGTTTCACTCTTCACATTGAGCTCTTGGTTAAACCTTGCAAATTCTTCAAGCAGGAGCTGTCTTAAGAGACTGCAGACCTCGGGGACCTCCACATATGAGGATGTCTCTTAGAATGATATAGAGAGATCATTCAATGCCATTTTTTCACAAATAAGATCAAATTCAGAGAAGAATTTATAAAGTTAATCTCTATATACCGATTTAGCTTCATGACACTCCACTGTCAGTAATTTCAAAGTTTGGGTAAGCCAATTAATAAATCCTCAAAAAACAGAATTTATAAGTGCCCAAACCTGTTCAAGCTGTCATCAATACATTAGAGTGCATTAAGTGGAGATCAATGATACAAAATCAAACAATGCAAGTAAATTCGAAATGCTATAGAAACAGAACAGAGTTACAGCAGGGGAAAAAATTTCTAAGATGATTAGTTTCTTTGTCATGAAAGTACAATTATTCTTCATTTTGAAAATTGAAGAATTTCTCATGTTTCTTCACTTCATTGTGCATCCTTAAATATTGAAATGTAACTGGCCAGATATCACTTCTATTTCTTCACAATGGCTAGCTGTTTTCATTCATCCATATATCCAGAGACAGGGAGGTCTAAACTACCCCAGGAAATACAAAGCTACCTATTTAAAGCTTTTGTTTCAGACAAGCTCTGAAGGGCTAAAAAAAGAGTGAATTGCCAAGGTACCCAATTAAAGAACTACACATTAACAGAAGAAATGTCCACTTTCCTGGGACGATGCACCACATTTTTGTTTCCAGGAAAGGCGTTGCGGGACATGTCTACCAGGGCCTTGAAACTATATGGTTCGTGCATGGATTTCTCTGATAAGACTTTTCTGTTCAGATGAAAACTCTCCTTCAGCAGTCCATGCATGAAATTACCATAATTAACCTGATAGTGATAACAGAGCAGCAGAAGATGCCAAAGGTCAGTATCCCACCATGGAGAAATTTCATTATGAGGAAAATATTCAAGTTGCACTACCCAAACATACAACAATGTGCTCCAAAATGATAAAGAAGTCAATTATACCTCAGTTTTTCCCAGTTTGTGTTCTATTTATAAGAAAAGAAAGTCAAAATCTAGAAAAAGTAGATTAAAAGAAACCAGGATTCTTCCCCTCCCTTCTTTCAGAAAAAAACTTCACATTTGTTGGTTTTCTTTAGTACTTCATAATTGCAAACCAACTCATGCCATAGAGATCAGTGTAACTGCTGACATTTGCATGATGATTTTCCACCAGATTTTCTCAAACTCCTAAGCTTTTCAAATAATACAATTCCAAGTAATGTTCTACCATCAAGGCACAACAGGACATGCCCCAAGCAAAGTACTGCATTCTATAAAACTCAGCATCCCTACAAATCCTGTTACTCCGGAAAGTGCTAAGCTTTCTCAAACAATTAGGTCACTTCATCTCCCTTCCTAGTTCCCACATCAATGAATGGTAAACTATTTCAAAGTTCCATGCCCTGAAAACAGAATCATCCAACATGTGCTAAAATTGACACAATAACAAGCCACCAGTTCCAATGTTGAAATTCAAATCTGATAAAGGAATTTCTTGCACATAGAGGTTTGCTTGTTCTAATAACCACTAACGCATGGAAAAACAATATATACAGGAGAAAACATAGCAACAAGTTCATAAGAGAACATGGAACACGTCAAACACAAGTGATAAAAAAAGTCAGGCAAAACACGATAAGCAACAGCATTTCCCATTGTGATGAGCCTTGCACAAAAATAAAAACAAATATGCAGTTCAGCATGCATGTTTGGACAACTTCATCCAAAGCCAATGGGAGCCATCATGGCCCCTATTACCTACATGTAGTAGCTGCCACATCAACCACTAGAAAAGCAGAGTCCTTAAGGCTCAAATTTTCTCCAAAACCACTTATCTTATATATGCTTCACTGCACTTTCAACTCCCTCATCAACAAAAGAAAAAATTGCTCTAAACCACAGAAATTAGAAGGTTCTACATAAGCCAAATCTTAATTAACAAACTCTTCTCCTTCATCAATAGAAAGGATATCTGCCAACGCAAATTACTGATCCACCATGACAACAAATTTCACATTTATTACTTCCCAACCAACACTTATCAGCCAAGATTAAGCCTTCGAAACACCAAACCTTGTCCTTTCAACACATATCCGAAAAGAAAACATCAAGATAGAAACTTCTATTTCTATTCCAAAATTTGTCAACAGAAAAATAAAAGAGAGACTAGAATTCATCTGAGTTCGCAGTTAAAAGCCTCAAAACATCAAGCTTTATATATAAACTAAAAAAAAAAAAAAAGGCAGATCAAGCCCTACATTTTCTAACATTTCCATCTCATTGTTTCCAATGCAGACTGCCAATCAGTAAGTAAATCAAGAAAAACACAACTAAACAAAGAAAAATCATGAATTCAAAAAAACACACCAGCCCCATAAAAGAAATACCATTCAATGACAAAAGAAAAACCCACCAACAAGATGCGTTAAAAAGAAAAAAGACTAACACCATGTTGGCGGGTGCCAGCATTGATGCGTTGGATCCAAAGAGAACGTATGTCCCTCTTCTTGTTGCGGCGATGGAGCAGGACTAAGAATTTAGAGAAGACGACAAACAGAATGAGAGAAGGTCGGTGAACCAGACGAAAGGAATAAGGAGAGAAAAAGGACTTGCTTAAAAGGACAGAATAATCTCTCTTTTTTCATTACTTCATTCTTGCAACGGCCCTTATATATAGGCACCGTAGAAGGCGGGAGTAAATTACTAAATTCTAGTGCCTTCTTAGAAAGAAGAATTACAATTATTAAAAAAGTACGGGTACTAGGGTTGGTCAAACGGTGTGTTTTGCTTGTAACAGTAATTTCTTCCTTTGTTGATTTCCCTCTATTTAAATCTTCAAACCGAATCCACCTGTAACAAGCGATCTCTGTAAGAATACTACAAGGCCTTCTCAACTCTTTCTCTAGCTATCCTTATACAGTTCTTTGCTCTCCCTCTAAACCTTTTTGCTAGTTTGAATATTTTATTCTTGTTCATTTTTTCTTCTCTTCTCTTCTTGCTTGTGTTGTTGCTGATGATGATGTTGGAAATGTGTGGTTTTTCTCACCGTGTTTGTGGGGTTGTAGTTTAGGCGTTGTTTTTAAGTCTTTTTTGTGATAGAGGGCCTTGCAAGTTTCAACCATAATTTTAAATTTTTTTAAAAATAAAAAAAAAAGTCAAAAATGCAAGTGACTTGACCTGATTGACTTAACAATATTTAATAAAAAATTTAGTTATAATTCATGGATTATAAATCAAAATAATAACATTTTAATTTAAAAAAAAAATAAAATTAACCCGATCAAGACCCAGTAATCTAGATAAAACTCGTGACCCGAGCAGGTTTGATCAACCACCAATCCAGAGTTTAAAAACTATGATTTCAACGACACCCTTCAACAAAATGTAAAGCTAAGATTAAAATATAACCATGTAAAAATTACAAGGACTTATAACTGAAGTGCCTTTAGAAACCAGTTTGATTCAGCCATGAAGCTGCAGTAGATTTTGGGACTCACACTTTTTTGTATTAAACCAATCAAAAAGAAGCTTTAATTTGTGTGTTTCATATGAACCTTGCTGACTCATAGGAAGCTTCCTATACCATGTTGACACTTTCTGGGACATTCTATTTTAGTTTGTCTTTGCAGTATTGTGTTGTTTTGTCGGTGGATGACTACAATGCCTCTGTGGGATTATGGATCTCTTTCTTGCTTTAAGAATTTTAAAAGCATCTTTCAGGTTAGTGTTTCTTTTCTAAAAAGGTTGTTTCTTTCTGTTTTGTTCTTAGTCTTTAGCTGTTAAATTGGATTATCTTATGTGGGTTTGCTTTGTTGTTTTTGATGTTGCTGGCTTTGTACTTGGTGTAGCAGAATTTGACTGATTTGTCACTAAATTTGACTTCTTTTGGGTTTCTCTACTAACAGAAAAATATATGTAAGAGACATTTATCTTGCAGTTCTGTGAAATTAGGAGTGGGTTAATTTGGACTTGTGTGGTGAGAGATCACATCATTGTTGATGCAGCAATTTGAGTTTGAGGGTTTTGGAGTTTTGAGGGGAATGAGGAAGTCTCTACTTATGCTTGCTCTATCTGTGTTAAAACTTGAAATCTGCAATCAAAAGCAAATTAAAATTTAATGTAATAAAACCACTGAAATGATGAAAACATTGAAAAACTCAAGCTACTTGCTATTCACTGCTATTAATTGGAGAGGTTTCAGTATGCTTGCTGTTAATTGTCTGAATAGGGATTAAGGGAAGGCCTTAGTTGAATCCTTCCTCAAAATATTATGTATTTTCTGATGAATTGCCGATGGTCCATTACAGCTTCATACTTGGGCATTTATTTTATGCCGTGTGGGTCTTGGTCGTTATTTTGTTTGATTAGAAACAGCCATTCTTGGAGGAATACTAGATCATGAACTTGTAACATGCTCTCTTGATTACAATGCTTGTAAGTCTCAGTTAGGTTTAATACATCATAAGTTGAATCTTCGTTTTGACCCTTGCCTTGTTTGGTGAAGTAAAATGAAAAGGATAAAGTGTTGTGTGATGTACATGTAGCATTCAGTTAATTTTACTACATATGGTTGTACTGTAGATTTACTGTCTAGGCTTTAGTTGAGTAGTCAAAGTGACAAATGAGGAGCTGGAGCCCATTGATATGAGAAGTAGCTCTTTAAATTGGTGCATTGGGTTAATCTGCTATCTCCAATTACTCAGAGATGCTTCCACATCTTCGTTGAAATGTTAGATTTTGCTAGAGGTTTTCAGAACTCGTACCCTATATCTTTATTTTGCAATAGTGGACATCTGCATAGAAGCAAGTTGGAAGCCCTTAGGAAACAGTTCAATGAATTTTCTATATCATGGGGATTTCGTGCATTGCAGTTTAGATCCAATCTCTAGTTTCTCAGAGATGCTCCTGAATGAATATCCATGTCTATGGTTAATCACTTCAGTTTTGGAGAGGTGGCAGTCCTAAATCTGGTTTTAAGATGCCGGTGACAGATAATTGCGTTAAGTTAATAGCTCAATGAGAGGATAAGGGAGGATTAGTGTAGCGGTTGTGTGCACACCATGTGCCAACTCTTATGGTGATAAAACAGCGTGCATTTCAGATAAGGGAGGATAGGTGTAAAGTCTAGAATGAAAAATCTGGGTGCAGCTGTTGCACTTCTTGACAAAAGAGAGTATACCCAGTGCACAGAAGTTGTTAATGAAGGAATTGAGCTGCCACATATAATGGCCATTAAAAAGAGCAGATAAGCTACATGCCAGCTATACGTTTTACCGTATCCAGTACATTGTGAGCTATATTTAGTTTTGGGAAACGGGAAGCAAGGTTGTGTTAGCAACTGCTTGTAATTTATGGGAAGTTTGATTATCTATACCAAGATACCAATAAGCTATCTGCACAGGACTATGCATATATTAGTTGATGGTACTACTTTAATAGTTAATTTAATTCTAACAATGACAAAGTATGATATGGTTTTTCCCATGAACTTCCATTTACTTGTATTCCATGACCTTGTATTCCATGACCTAGCTGGTGATGCATTCTATTACTAGACTCCCAAGTTGAATGGCATCTGAACATAGAGGACTACTGATAAAGAAGGTCCAAAAACTTATCTTCAGATTCTGAACTCGTGTTGCAAATCTTACTCCTATGTTGCAGTTTGAGATGATGGAATCCTTCATGAAAAATCCCGTTGGTTGTCCTCCAAGTTATTAATAAAAAGATCTTAAAGTTCATTGGTTACTGTCAATAAGTTAATCCACTATATTTTTATCTGCCAGTGATTTGGATAATGCTTTAATGAATAACATTATGGTGATGGCATTTCTGAGTAGCATTTTCTGGAAACAAGTAAGAAAGTGCCACTTCTTAGGGAACTAAGGTTGGTGAGTTTATGGAATGCTGATAATCCAAGTATTGGATGGATATCAGCCTTGACATTTCTTGGTTTGATGCTGTGATTAATAGTTTTTTTTTATTATTATTATTATTATGTACTGTGTCTACAGTTTTGGGTTCTGATTAAAAGTTCTATAATTATTATATATGATGTTTTATCCTGGTATAAAACTGGGTAGAGTATGCAGTTAGGGTAGAATGCTTTGCTTGCTTTCAAACACTTGGTATGAACTCACAATCTGCTCATAAGTGAATCCAAATGAGGCCAATTTATTGAACTTATTAAATTTTATGATCACTGGGATCTTCATTTATTTACCCTGATTATTGGTTTGTTGGGATTATCTAGGATGCGACAGTCAACAGGCTGGAGATTAATGCAAATACTTGTCAGTCATTTTCACCAATTGACCTTCCACTATTAGAGAACACGAGCGAAGAGGTATAGTTGTTACTTTTAGATCTTCATTTAGGTATGAAGGTCTCTCTAATAATGTGAAGTTTTGGGTTTGTGTTGGGAATGCTAATGGTTTTATTTTTCTGATTCTTTTGAGTTTTGAAAAAGCTGTTGGACTTGAGTTTCTCTTTTTTATAATCATTAGAACTTTCATGATTATAGAGAACCGTTATATCAATTCAATTTTGCTGTGCATATTTAAGCATCATTATAGCATGCCTATGTAGTGCTATTTTTTGTTTAGTAATGAAGAGAGTCTTCTCAAAATCCATGATCTAGAACAGATAATTCTGCCGCAAGTGTATTTATGATGTGAATCTTTGAGAAGTAATCTTGCTGCATGCATAACTTGGGTTTCTTGCTTTAGTCTTTACTGTTCGTATGGATGGTGATTTATGTTTCTTGAGTTGCAGATGCATTGAGAAAGGTGCTTATACCTTTCTTGAAATTCATAAACAGTAAAATAAAGGCATAATATTAATAACTTACTGATAATTTTTACTCTAATACCTGTGGTCATATTTCACCGAACAAACCTTATGTTACTTTCCTAATGTCCCTTTATTTGGAGCTCAGAGTCTGATTTTAGATAACGCTAAATGGTTTCATGCAGTGCAAGGTGAAGGAGGTCCAGATGAGGGAGGTCCGACTTGGTTCTGGTACACATACTGTGAGGTCCCATGGAGCTACAGTTGCAAAGACACACATGCATGATTGGCTCATGGTTGTGCTTCTTGTCGTGATAGAGGTCATCCTCTATCTTACACCTCCATTTTACCGATATGTTGGGAAGGATATGATGACAGATCTTAGATATCCTTTGTTAGATAATACAGTGCCTGCTTGGGCTGTCCCGGTAAGTATCCTGGCTTCTTTCACTAAATAAAAACATACACTGCAAGTGAACCAAGTGAGTAACAACAACATTGATGGAACCCTTTCTCTTTTCTGATGATTAGATGTATGCTGTTCTTTTGCCTGTGGTGATATTCCTTGTCGTCTACTATCGTAGGAGAGACGTCTATGATCTTCATCACGCCATACTTGGTGATCATACCCTGTCCTCTCCTTACTGTTTATTTGTTAAAGATTTCTTTTATCCAATCTGCTGGAAGAAGTCGCATAATGCATTATGTGTGTTCACTTTAGCAGGCCTCTTATTCTCCATTCTAGTGACAGCTGTCATTACAGATTCAATAAAAAATGCAGTTGGTCGGCCTCGACCTGATTTCTTTTGGCGTTGTTTTCCTGATGGAAAGGATGTATGCTTCTATGGACCTGCAGTTATTTGATACTTTCTACTGTGAGGGTTGATTTAGGTTCACCTCCTTTCCACATGTCATCACCTTCATGGTAACAGAAATTAATTCCTGAAACCTTATTGATCTACAGGTTTATGATCACTTGGGAAATGTGATATGTCATGGTGAGAAAAGTATCATAAAGGAAGGGCATAAGAGTTTTCCCAGCGGGCACACTTCCTGTAAGTTAACCATTACAGATAATTGCTTCACAAAACAATTAAGAAATTAGTAACCACAAAGTTACTTTACACTTAGTCATGAAGAAATATTTTAATATCTGCATTGAAATATGGGCATTTTGCTTAGGTAAGCTGCAGAAATTGAACACTTAATACCAAAGCTATTTGGCTCGATGCTTTTGGTAGTCGTTTTAGCTTAGAGGAATAATGATTTCCATTTCTAGGTTCCTTCGCTGGTCTGGGTTTCCTATCACTCTACTTATCTGGAAAACTAAAAGCATTTGACTGTAAGGGCCATGTTGCAAAACTATGCATTGTCTTCTTACCAATACTAGCTGCATGTCTTGTTGCCATTTCCCGAGTGGACGACTACTGGCATCATTGGCAGGATGTCTTTGCAGGAGGTCTCTTAGGTGTGTGCCTTTTCATTGTTTATTTGCTCATTTAGATGAAACTTCCTCATTGTCTATTGGATGATTACCTTGGCTAACTATTGCAGAGGCGCCTTTTGCAGGACTTGTGGTCGCTACATTTTGCTATTTGCAATTCTTCCCCCCACCATATCATCCTCAAGGTATATTTGTTGGCAAATTTTATATGGCTCCTTCACTTTTTGTTTGACATTAGAGTCCAGGAAGGATGTTGGTCGGAGCATTGTTGATTTACTTCGCTAGAGAATACTTTCTTTGAAGTATATTCTCCTTGTGCAGGAATATGATTTTGATTAGGCACCTAGGTTACAACTAAAGAAATTCATTTAATGTACCTATTTGAGTATACGGATCTAAAACCAGAAAATAGCAGCAGCTGTACAGCCTGCATTTATGAGCAAGAGCATCTAATGCTGGAACCAAAAAACCATAACCAGCTATGCCAATCTGGTTGCTGTTCGAAAGCATGCTGTCATATCCACGGCATAGCTAATTCCCAAGTTATCTTGTTATCGACATGGAACTTAGCGTATTCTAAGTGAGCACGCAACATTTCTAGTTGCATCCTGCTCAGTGATGATCTTAATTCTTTGCAAGTGTCGGTCATCAAAGCTGACTTCCTTAATGAATTGGCATTCTGTTTTCTTCTCTGCGGTGTCATGCTCATTCAATCTTCTGCATGCAGGTTGGGGACCTTATGCTTACTTTCAGGAACGTGAGTCACGTGCCAGTGCACAAGCAGATGCTACTGTAAATCCACTCAATGCATGGCCAATGGATTCGCATGTTGAGAACCAGGGAGATGATAAAAATGGATTCTTAGGGCTAAATCTTGCAGGTGACTTGACTACGACTGTTGAAGATGTGGAATCAGGGAGGAGGTAATTATTGATAGATGCATAATTACCAGCCAAAGTTGCTGAAAACAATGTGTCCATATTTCTCGTTTCCTGTAGTGTTCTGTAGTTTGCTTTCTGGGGCTTGTAGTTGTAGCAGGACTGCCGTCCTGCTTTGTCTTTCATTAACGAACTCATCCATTCCTTAAATTAAACAAAAACATAGCACGTGCTAAATGTAAATTGGTCAAAATTACGAGTAATATATACCTTTTTCATCTTTGCTTCTGTAACATCCATTGTTATCACACCCGGTATGAGACACTCCCGGTCAAAAACCTGGTGATCCGGTAAAATCCGGTTGTAACTCGTTGATTTTTTTTTTCTTGTTTTTTTTTTACTAAAACGACACCGCTTTGAATTTTTTTTAAAATAAGAATTGATCCAGCCGACCTGGTTAAAATCCGGAACCCGGGTCTTGAACCGGGCCGGGTTTTAAAACTATGGGCCTAAGATTCTACTAATTACGATCACGTGACTTGCACAAGCCGATTGTGAAGAGTAGCATCTGAACCGTCCACGTCTTCATCTATTAACGGCACTGATGAAATTCTCCAATAACCAAAACCCAGATTAGTCTTAGATACCGAGGCACAAATTTTAATCCAGAGAAATTTCAATGGCAGAACCAAAAGGAGACCCAAAAAGTCCATCATCATCAGGTATTTTATTTCACAATAAAGATTAATTTTGTAGATTTTCTAGATGGGCTTTGCTTGAAACAGATTTTTGATGTAAAAATTTTCATTTTTTGGTGGTTTTGATGCAGCAGAAAAGGATGTAAAAGCAGAACCAAATGTGATGGAAAAGGAGTTAGAAGCAATGACTCATAGTGGAAAATCTCCACACCATCATCAAGAAACGCACGGAAGAAGTGATGATATTGATGAGGATACTCCGATTGATGAAATTAAAGGACCAGGTGTGTTTGGACGAATCAAGGAAGAGATCGAGGCCCTTGTTGGGGCAATTCATTCTAAGAAGGACAAGAGTGACCAATCATCTTCTTAGAGAGGATTTTGATTTCCGCTTTTTACTTTTAATATTTGGAAGAAAAAACTTTATCTTGTCTCTGTTTATTTGTTTCTTGGTACAAGCTTCACTTTTTGAAGAAGAAATTTTGGTTTCTGTTTGATTTCTTGTGTTGGGCTTTTTGCTGTTTTTTAGCTGGCTTTATTTAGCTGCTGTTGGCTGCATTGACCCTGGTTTTGGATTTAAAGATAACCTCAAACTGTGATCATGGAAATGGTAAGATGTGATGCTAAGAACTTCAAAGCCTGCTTTGAAGCTTCTAATGCTGGAGTGGAAAAGGCTTGTAGACTGCTATGACAATTTGGTTGGTGTTTGAGAGCATATTGCATATCTACTGCATAACCAGTTCCCATGACATGGGAACTAATCCAATGTATTCTCAAGTGAGCATGCAACATTTTCATGTTGTATTCTGCTCATAGGTGATCATAATTCCTTACAATTTCCAGTAATCAAAGCTGGCCGTTATTATGGATTGACACTCTGTTTGCTTATGTGATTATAATAGTGTTTATTATCAGATGTCCGGTATGTATTTTGGGGACCTTGTGCTTACTTTGAGCAGTTTCATGCTTTGCACTTGCTTCTGTAAATTGGTAAAAGTTTCGAGTAATGCAGACATCTCGATACCCTTTTCGTTCTCGAATCTTGATGCTATAATGTTTCTGCACCTGTGAATCGATTCTCAAACTTGAAGCATGTTATTCAAAGGTTTAGTTTGCAAGAAACGGGCTATGGCTTTCGAGATCCAAGGTATTTTGCCCACAGATTGAAAGAAAGTCTAGCAGGATTATAACAAAGACAGGCTACATAAGTTTGCTAAAGCATTTGTCAATTGTATTTATTTCAATTCCATGACCTCGGAGGCAGGCTTGTCTTCTCTTGACAATTTCCTATTTTACATATTTGAGATACCATACAATCATGTTTGATTGTCATTCCGGCGAATTCCAGAGGATGATGAGAGGCCCTTTGAATTAGTAAAACTCTTTTGTTGCAAATTATTTTCAATTTGTAGCTCAAGTCAATGAATTTGAAAGAAAAATGAGTGTGCAGATCTAAACAAAAATTGAATTTTTCTATTTTGTTCTAACCCAAAATAATAATACAAAATGTAAACAGGTAATCAACAGTGAAACAACAAGAAAAATAAACACAAACCCCAAAAATCACATCTCTTTTCTTGCTAGAATCCGACTCCGAGAAGTAAGAATCCAAACTAAAAACAATTATTGGACTGGGTTGTGGGGTAGTGCTTAACTGCTTATACACACATATTACAAAGAAAACTAAAAGTCCTGTGATGTTCAAGTAGACAATCCATTGTGGATTGTAATAATGGAGCCACATAGTAATATCAATAGAAGTTTGGTTGCATGTCTTTTTCAGTTTGGGCATGTAGCCAACGACAATAAATTAAAGGTGGCTCTGAAAATATGGGATGATAACTTCTCTTTTTCTCTTGTATTATACTATTTAACTTTTGATGTCGGTTGTTATTTTAAAAATAAAATAAATATAAGGTTATTTCAACATGTTTTTTTACATAAAAAATTTGAAATTTAAATTAAAAAGCTGATACAAATATTTAATTAAATAAATCGATAATGATCTATATAAATAAATAAATAAATAAATAAAAATTATTAACAATAAATTAAAGCGAAACTAAAAAAAATAAGAAATAGATGTAGATCAAGATATTTGATCCCGTAAAATGATACATTTACCTAGTTTTATTTATTGAATTTGATTATTAAAATTAATGAAAGATAACAGAAATAGAAATTTATTAATTGAGTAAAGTAAAAGAAAAGAAAATTATACAATGCCTAACATATTAGAAATATTATTTAAAAGTAAATATTTTTTTTAAAAAATTTATCTATATAAAATAAAAGATTATAGATGAATCAGGATAATATTTTCAAAAATCAAATACACAAAAAATATTTTTTTCAAAAAAGACCTGCAAAACTTGTTGTCTAGATCATGAGACCGAGAAAACCATTAAAATTTTTTTGAAAATAATCACAAAACCAATCTTTTTTAAAACAAATTAATGTAAAACGATGAAAAAAATAAGCAAAACAAAATATATCGAACCGTATTAACTTTTCAAATCCATGACATGAATCATTAGATTAAAATTACCATAAATAAAAAAAACCAAAAAATCTAATCTCCATCAAATTAAACACCAAAATATAAAACCAAGAAAAAAAAAACAACTACACAATAAGATATACACTCTAAGATAAGATAATTATTGTGGGATTTTCTTGTCAAATTAGATGCTAACAATCAGACGAAGCTTCGTATTTGGAATGATCTCCCTGTAAGGTTATCCTCTCTTCTGTTTACTGACTCTATAGATATTTATTTTTGTAGAAGTTCTTAGTTTCTGCCTTTTATTTTCCTTGTATCAAAAAGAGAAAAAGACTACCCTACGTCATGTATAGAAGAATTAATACACTTGAAATTAATTCAAAAATAATTAAAGGAAAGTGAGGGAATAAATAATTTTGTTTTAAGAATGTGAAGTGTTTATTGGGGAGTTCGATAAAGATTACATTTCAAAATATTTTTCACTTAAAAATATATTAAAATAATATTTTTTATTATTCATATTTATTTTTTACTTTAATACATCAAAATGATTTAAAAACATTAAAATTTAATTTTATAAGAAAATAATTAAATTTTAAACAAATAATATTTTGACCGCTGACAAATACTCTCAAAGTATGGTTTTTTATTTTATATATTTTTTGGTACATATGAATGGATTTTTAAAAAAGAAAAGTGCATGTAAAGTTTGACTTAAAAACAAACAAACATCATCCACAGCTTCTCTTCTCGAAGCTGACTATCATAAGTTGAATATTGCCAATTAAGAATAAATTTTTTGGCCATTTCCTATTATTTTCTATGCCATTATATGAAGGACTCCTTGACCCTTTCATCGAATTTCCTTGCAACATTACGGCTCCCACATGCTTTGGTCACAGTTTTAAAATACAATACAGATTGTTCTGCGGCAAGATCCGGATTATATATCACGAAAATTAATTCAAGATAATTTAATTTTTAATTTTTTTTAAAATAATATGATTTTAATAAAAAAAAATTAATTTTCAATTGAATTTTACTCGGGCCGGATAAATCTCCAGTCAATCTGTCAAGTTTATTTAGATTTTATAACTAATTCAATTACTGATTTTTCCAGAGACAACTTATATATTAATTATAAAATGAGCTCATGTTCTTTGACACGTAAATTAAGAAACAGTAACGAATCGCGACTTAATTTGAGTAAAAAATAAAAGTCAAAAGAAGAGATTTATTTATTTTTACTTGGTAGAATATTTTACCAAATTATCAATTATGCAGACGTTTCTTCACCATATATATAATATTTAACTAATTTTTCCAATTACTTTTTACAATTCAAGAGAAAAATATTAGTAAAGCTATAATTAGTTTGACAGGATAAGTATTGTTTTTTTTTATGTTGAAATTAGGGCTAAACACTTAATTAAATTAAATGTGACAGAGTTGACCAATCAGATTATAATACAAATTATAGTAAAAACTCACTAGAGGATTATTAAGGAAAATAGAAAATCTATCAAAACAACTCCTGGTTAAATCATAATTAGTTAGCTAATTTATCATTAAATTTGTTTTTACGTAGACATGAGTCACCTAAATATCCTAATTTTTATGCTAATAAATCTCTAGCCTGCCTGCCTGCCTGATTAGATTTTAATTTTTTTGTTAATAATAACCTTATCTTTAGTAATTAAATCAACCGCACGAATCGGATTCCAACAAAATTTTACGGAATCCTTTGGACCACATAATTGTCATAAATTATTGCCCTTCAACAAAAGTCAAAACAAACAACCTTTAATATTGGACCACATAATTGTCATAAATTCAACTTGATGATGATCTCAACAGCCTTTTTTTGACCTTCCTCCATATGTTTCATGTGCTATGACGAATTTTCGATGTTCAGTTTCACACGCCATCCGGATATTTCATGAGCCCTTCCCCTCCTTGTATAAATTATACTCTTTTCTCACCATTCCACAGCACAAACTCACGACTCCCTCCTCCTCCTATCAAGAAAGAAGAAGAAAATCCACAACTCCCTTCTCTTTCTCTCAAGCACCAAACATGGAACTAGCTCCTAGCTTCTTTAATGGTTCCTGGAAGAGATACTGGAGAAGAAAGCGATACCAGCGACTCGACGGTGCGATCACAGCCCGAAAGAACACGAACGTAGCAAGATTTGGAGGCAGCCCACGAAGGACATGGAAGATAAAAGCAGTGCCCAAGTTACGAATCTTAAAGAATATTGCTTCTCCAACTAAGCTGTTGAGGAAGCTCAAGAATGCTTATATTAGCATGATCCTTAGCGTTGCTGGTAATGCCGATGGAACGCATGTTTTTGGAGACAAAAGGGTTCCGAGAGGGAGGCAAGTTAAAGCTGCTTACCCGAGTGAAGCTTTTGAGAAACGATTGGTCTATGAGATTTATAAGAATCTGCTTGCGACTAGAGAATTATCTACAATGTAGAGTAATATTCAAGTGGAAACCTACCTCTAATTCGTTCAATATATATTTTGTATGTCCATATTTTCTCAAGGTTGATAAAAAATAATAATTAACCTTTCTGCTAGGGAAATGTTCAAACTAGACATGCCATTATTACGAGGCTGCTCATGTTCAAGGTATCGAAACTTTCGTCAAAGACCCTGGAAATGTTGACATTATAACCATACCAACAACAAAAAAAAAAACAAAGAAATAAAATTGAGCAATATCTTTTTAATTTATTTTTCTATCGTACAGTAAGCTGTTGTTCTAACAACAAAATCACTTCCAAGATCACAACACTTGATTTTATATAAAAAAATAATAATATATCTATCATATACATATTATTTTATCTTTATTTATAAATATATTTTATATCAATGTATTTAAATGTCTGTTTAGATTTGTTTTGTGTGTTAGAAAACATTACCCCATTATTATAATTGAACCTCCACGGGTTCAACATAACCCGTAGAAGATATCAAGTCTGAAATTTTATTCAATATCAATCCTAAATAAAGCTCCCCAAATGTGCTCAACCATAGTTGATATAATGTTATTTTTCTTAAAATTTGAATAAAATAATATCATCATATCAAGAAAAAAGTTATTATAATACAAACAAACATAAAATAACATAAATGCATAAATGCATACTGTGGGCACAGTATAACTACATACCAAACATAAAAATGATAGTCAGCGATACATTATTGCTAATAAAAAACTTGAATATTTCAAAAAACAAAACAAAATATAATAATGGGAACAATTCATGTGATTTCTAAGAGGACAAAATATTTAACTCTTAGCAGGTAAATGCGTATTCGGGTCAAGTCGATCACAAGAGGGACACAATTGTAACTTCAGTACATCAAACTAAGGGGCAGTATCGTAACTCAAACCATCTAGAAATTTCATTTTAAAGAAAAAGAAGAGGAGGAAGAAGAAGAAAAAATTGGGGAGAATAGAGAATTATTGGGTTTTAATTTATTTTTAAATCATTGATGGAAGTTTTATTGGCAATTTTGTCGACAATTTGACAAGTAAAAAATACTAACATAAATTTTTCATAGTAATTTTTATTGGTAAATAGTGACGGAATAATTTTTGTCGGCAATTGTGTTATTTGTTTTTCAATTTTGTAGTAGTGTTATAAAATAATAATATAAATCATAATTTGATGTTTTATCTAATAGTTTAAGTTTTTAAATTAAAATTATTTTTCATATAATGTTAGAGTTTTAATGACTAAATAATTATATTAAAAATAATATAAATCATATTTTAGAACTCGTCTAGTTGCTTAATTTGTTGAGTTTAGATGGTTCTTGGAATTTAGCGAACAATTTAAGTTTTTATGATTTTTTTTATTTTCTATTTTTTTAGTCTTCTTTGCTCATCATTTTTTTTTTTTTTGCTCACTTATTTTCCTTGCTCATTTTATTTTCTTTTTTAAGGACAACAACTAAAATAAAATATAGGAATATGCTAAAAAATATGAAATAGTTATAATTAACAAAAATAGTAAATTACTCTAAGGATCATTTTCTCATTTTACAAACAAGTTTTTAAATATTATACTTTATAACCTAAATTTTTAAAAACAATTAATATTTTACATCTTCAATAGTTAACACGAGAATAAAATTAAAAAAAAAATATTATTATTATATTTGAATTGATGATTACAGTCCGTTAAGCATTAAAATAACATGAGAATTGTACACGTGTCCGTGTCACTTCTTAACGCTCACAAATCTTTCATGATTCTATCCTGTTCGTTTGATTTCTCAGTCCCCACCAAATATATTTTCATGAAGCAATCAAGATCGTGATTATTAAAAAACATGAACAATGGAAATAAATTCAATTCCAATGCCTATGACAGTCATCACAACAACAACAAGAAGATGCTTATCCACCAAAGACCGCCGCTCAAAGGTGGAAGGTCGTGGTCGTAGGATCTGCATACTCGCCACTGGTGCTGCCTGGATCTTCTAATTGTCCGAGTATCACAGCTTGTTGTGGATAGAGGGGTTATGGAGGCTGAGATCCAAGATGCAGAAAAGCTCGTGCGTTGGAAAGAAACACAAATATGACCTTATACTATGAAACTGTTTTCTTAGATTGGGAGAGACAGTTCTGTTTTCAATAGATAGATGGTAGATGAGTTGCTCTACGCCATGGGCAGGTTTTTTTTTTTTTTTAATGTAAAAAAGAGATTCCATGCAAAACTTGGGATAAAAAAAAAATTCAGAGAATTGAATTATTAAGTCAATCAAGTTTAATATCCTTATCAACATTATAATAAAGAAACAGTAACGAATCGCGACTTAATTTGAGTAAAAAATAAAAGTCAAAAGAAGAGATTTATTTTTTTTACTTGGAAGGATATTTTACCAAATTATGCATACGTTTCTTCACCATATATATAATATTTAACTAATTTTTCCTATACGTATAAACATCACATATACAAAATTACTTTTTATCCGTAAAAAATTCAAGAGATAAATATCAGTAAAGCTACAAGTTTGACAGGATATGTATTGTTAATTCTTGCCCTTCAACAAAAGTCAAAACACACAACCTTTAATATTGGACCACATAATTGTCATAAATTCAACTTGATGATGATCTCAACAGCCTTTTTTTGACCTTCCTCAATATGTTTCATGTGCTATGACGAATTTTCGACGTTCAGTTTCACACGCCATCCGGATATTTCATGAGCCCTCCCCAGCTCCTTGTATACATTATACTCTTTTCTCAACATTCCACAGCACAAACTCACGACTCCCTCCTCCTCCTATCAAGAAAGAAGAAGAAAATCCACAACTCCCTTCTCTTTCTCTCAAGCACCAAACATGGAACTAGCTCCTAGCTTCTTTAATGGTTCCTGGAAGAGATACTGGAGAAGAAAGCGATACCAGCGACTCGACGGTGCGATCACAGCCCGAAAGAACACGAACGTAGCAAGATTTGGAGGCAGCCCACGAAGGACATGGAAGATAAAAGCAGTGCCCAAGTTACGAATCTTAAAGAATATTGCTTCTCCAACTAAGCTGTTGAGGAAGCTCAAGAATGCTTATATTAGCATGATCCTTAGCGTTGCTGGTAATGCCGATGGAACGCATGTTTTTGGAGACAAAAGGGTTCCGAGAGGGAGGCAAGTTAAAGCTGCTTACCCGAGTGAAGCTTTTGAGAAACGATTGGTCTATGAGATTTATAAGAATCTGCTTGCGACTAGAGAATTATCTACAATGTAGAGTAATATTCAAGTGGAAACCTACCTCTAATTCGTTCAATATATATTTTGTATGTCCATATTTTCTCAAGGTTGATAAAAAATAATAATTGAATATTGTAAATTTCGACATTTAATTATACGTTGACTACTTATGCATATAATTGAAATACTTATATATAGTCAAGGTAACTGAAAAAGAAGAATTGATTGGTGTCTTAAAAAATAATCTCTCCCATATTTCATTCATTCTGTTACTTTTTTTTTTTTTTTTTTTGTAACCAATACAAACCACTTTGTGTTTTCATTGATCAATTTTTATATGAGCAATATATCAAATAATTAGTTACAAAAAAATAACAGAAAAGAAGACACAAAGTGATTGATAACTTGATTATGGGAGAGATTCAGCTTCTTTGTCAAATTGATCGGTACTTGTAGATTGGTCATGATGAGAGTGATGAATTTTAAATCAGTGGTGAATTTTAAATCACTGTGAGTTTGTTTGGGAGGCATGATATCTTTAGAACAAGTGAATCGCGTATTGTGTTTACCAAACATAAAACTTATTAGAAATAATCTAAAAGTAACTTTGCACCCATTTGTCTAATAATCAAATAAAAAAAATAACATGTCCTCTTAATTATTTTGAACTACTATACACAAATCCTCACATAACTCATGAAATCCAAACAATTCAAATTTTCAGCTTAACCATAAATTAAAAAAAAACTATTATTGGTACTAATTAAATTACTCATCATTTCTTCAATTAATTATAACAAAGTAAAAAAATTATACTCAATTTCTCAAATCCCAAACAAGTCCTAAAATACAAATCATACATTAATACAATAAAATTATCATTATAAAACAAAGTAAAACGCTTAAATATACTTGCAACTACAAATCAAACAAACAAGTTTTGAATAAATTAACTTTAAATATAAGTTGGTATTACATTACAAATGGTTAGGTTTTCTTACTTGATGGAGTGAAAATTGACAAGAAATAGAATCAAGAGGGGAGGTTATTTTAGGTTGGCAGGTTGAGTAATTAGATTTTAGAGGGGGGTTGTCAGAAATATAAAGAAATTGGAGTTAAGGTTTGAATTGAATTAAAGAAGAAGAAGGAAGAAGAAAAATGGGGAGGAGAGAGAATTGTTGGGTTTTAATTCATTTTAAAATCATCAATGGAAGTTTTATAGGCAATTTTGTTGACAATTTTACAAGTAAAAAATGCTAACGTAAATTTTTCATTGTAATTTTTATTGGTAAATAGTGATGGAATAATTTTTGTCAGAAATTGTGTTATTTGTTTTTTAATTTTCTAGAAATGTTATGAAATAATAATATAAATTATAATTTAAAGTTTTATCTAATAGTTTAAGTTTTTAAATTAAAAATTATTCTTCATATAATGTTAGAGTTTAATGACTAAATAATTATATTAAAAATAATATAAATTATATTTTAGAACTTGTCTAGTTGCTTAACTTGTTGAGTTTAAATGATTGGAATTTACCGAACAATTTAAGTTTTTATGATTTTTTTATTTTCTCATTTTTTTAATCTCCTTTGCTCATCATTGTACTTTTTTTTTTTCTCACTCATTTTCCTTGCTCATTTTTTCATTTCTTTTTTAAGGACAACAGAAAAAATTAGGAAAAAGCCTTCTTCCCTCTTTATCTGTATTCGATATTCTCTTGTTGAAATCACCTCCAAAAACAACCCATGGTATGTCTGACTTGTTCTTAAAAAACCTTAGACAATTTCATGTGCTGCTTCTATTGATTGTATCAGGGTGGCCATAGAACCCTAATCTTCTGCGACTGTTCTTCATCGATTACTGCCTCTTCTCTATATGAGGCCTGTAAGGCAAGGGAGGACGGAACCCCACTTCGACACACCAAGAAGAATGTAAGGATCATGTAGTTTGATCATTTTCTGATTTTTCAAACAAGTTTTTGAATATTATACTTTATAACCTAAATTTTTAAAAACAATTAATATTTTACATCTTCAATAGTTAACATGCGAATAAAATTAATAAAAAATATAATATTATTATTATATTTGAAATAATAATTATAGTCCGTTAAGCATTAAAATAACATGAGAATTGACTTTTTTCTTATATTGACTTCCTCTAAAATTAAAACAAACTGCCTCAATGACTTGTTTTATTTAGATTTATGAAAATTTTCAATTCATAAATATCTCGCAACCAGAGTCACTTATACATAATTTAGATTTAGAAACCCTAGACAAGTTTCTAAATTCATAAATTGGTTTATCGGTTTCAAAATAAATCTTAAAATTATCAAAAACAAAAAGATCTTAGTAAGATTTTTGATGTCTAAAGACCTGACGATCCACATAGCGACACAATAACTACTATAGAAAAAACAACCTCTAGAAACTCCTTTAATTGAGTGTGATTCAATAATCGAATAAAAAATTATAATTATTTTAAGCTGTTATTTTGTTCTGATGCAATTAGACCTCCTTTTAGGTTTAAACCTATCTCACTGATCCATAAATAAATTTGTTAAGCTATTCATGTAATCTATTTAAATCAGATCCTCATTTAATTATGATAGACTCGCACCCGACTGCTTAAAATCATTTATTACTATATGAATAATATTTTTTTAAGATTTTAATTGGAGTCTAATTTTTAATTTACAAGTTGAAAAAAAATTAATTTTGACTCGTAAAATTTATTTAAAATTTTATTTTTATAAAATTATAATTTTTATATTAAATAACTTTTAGTTAATATAACTGGATCAACTCAATCAATCACTTAAACCAAAAATAACACAGGTTGATCATCTCACGTTTCTAAAACATAATATAGTCAAACTATTTCATTAAATTTTTTGAAACGGTGTCGATCTTTTAGATTTTTATGTGTGATGTGATAATTTTTTGAAAAATGCTAATTTCAATGCGTGCCTAGGACCATTAATTATGGACGGTTGTCTAACCTGATTTTGTTGACTAAAACAGTATGCAACGTACAAGTGATAAAAAAAACTAGATACTGTGCCTTTTTTTTTTCCTCTCGATTCTTTTCACATGTGGACAATATTCACCGTATGTTCCAAACCAAATTAAATATACGTACTGTATTCATCCTTCTTTAAGAAAAACTAGATAGGTGACACGTAATAAAAAAAAATTGTTAACAGAATATAGATATTTTTAAAGAAGAAAAAAAATTAAGTCTTGAATTATTGACTCAATTGAAGGTTGATGTAACCCAATTTTATCCCTTTGACTTTTAATTTAATTTTTACAGGGTTTAAAATGAAAAATTAAAAGATCAGAGATTTATTTCGATGAAAAGTATGATTTGTCAACTTCCGTGAAAATTAAGAACTACAATGTGCTTTTGTCATTCTATCTTTATCTTCAAGATAATCTCTATCTTCGAGATAATCATTGCCTTTAAGATAATGATAGTTATCCGCTTTCAAATTTGATTCTTAATCAAATTCAAACTTCAAAGAAGAGAATGAGTTTGATTGAAACTTGGTTTCTCACACGCGAAGGGACTCTGGCACTATAAATACAGATCTCAGGGTATGAAAAAAAAAGAGGATTAGAGAGAGAAACCCTAAAAGAAGAGACCCCAAGAGGAGGTCATTACCAGAAACCCTAAAAGAGAGAAACATAAAAAAAAAAGGGGGCGGCGAACCCTATACTAGCCGCCGCCCCCCTCAACCCTTTCTTTTAGCCTAGTCTCCCTCGACTTCACCTCCAGCAGCCGCATGTCTAGGTAAGTTTTCTTTTTTGCTTGCTAAAATAATTAACTGGTTACTGTTGCATGCACGCGTGAACCTTTCACGCATGGCTAGATCCAGCCCAAAAAGAAAAAAAAAAGAGTGGGCCGGGTCTGGGCTTTAGGCCCATCCGGCCCACAAGTGTGTTTGCTAAGGGTGTGTTTGGCAAAACACACCCTTATACCTTGGCCATAATTGTTATGCCCATTCTAGTTTGATGTTTGGCCAAACGAGCCACCTTTTCAATATAAGAAAATTCCAAAAATATTTACGGGTCTTCGTTGATTTATTTGTGGGCCCCTCACACTTTATTTGATTTTTTTTCTTTGTGCTTGTATTTTTTGTAGATGTGCTCAATCTGTGGATTATTACTGTTAAATGCAAATATGTCGTGCAATGTTTTTTTACTTCCATCTAAAAAGGGCAAATAACAATAAAGGATAAACAAGAAAAAAAATGACATATAAAATTTCTTCTTCAAATTCATTTTTCACGAAAATATTCACTGACGCCAGAGTCAGGAGTATCGTATTTTTGGATTTGTGCAATATTTACCAACGCCAGAGTTGGAAATATTCGTATGAATTGTTCACTAATGCCAGAGTCAGGAACATGAAAGGAAGAATAAAAAAAGGAAAAAGGAGAACAAATTCTTAGCAATTGTAGACCAAACCACCAATGCAGTCTGCCTTAGGTAGGACGCTTAAGGGGTGATAACACCTTTCCTTTTGCGTAACTAGTCCCGTACCATAGAATCTCTGTTGACCAGTTAGGGTTCCTAATGACCATAATACTAGGTGGCGACTCTTTGAACAAGACTTTTTCCCCTAAAAGAACAAGATGACAGATATATGTTCTTTTTCCATTATCCAGATATTTTTTTAATTGGTCGTCGCGATGTCCGGGTATGACAAATGTAATATATTTGGCTAATTTCATAACATAAATAAAACAAAATACAATGATGGTAAATAAAATGAAAAAAAAATGACAACAAAAAGGTTAAAAAAATTGATTCGAGCCCATCCAAGTTAGTGTGCCAAATATATGACTTGCTCATGACAACGGGGTAACCTCGCCAAAAACAAATTGAATAAAATCATGAAACTCAATTACAAACAATTTAATGTTGAAGAATGAAATTGAAAAAAATAATATTTTTTTTATAAAGCAAATAAAAAAAACCTGAGTCAAACCACATTAACCTGCTAACTATGTGATCATGAGCATAAGATTGAGATAACCCCATAGAAAGGAAAGCGACAAAAAAGAAGAAGCACGAACATCAATTCCCAAACAATTAAATGCTGAAGGATGAAATTAAAATAAAAATCAATCTTAAATAAAAATCAAATGTTGAAGGATTTTACATGATAATAAAGAAAACATTAAATGAGAACTTGATAACCTTATAGAAAGTAAAATGAAAAAAAATTCAAAACTCAATTTCCAACAAGTAAAATATTGAAGTAAGAAATTGAAGAAACAAATATAATCCAAAAACGGTCGGGAAAACCTGACCCAAGTCCACCGGGGTCAATATGCAAAATTTGTGCTCTAGTTGTGATACTGTGGTAAGCCCTTCAAAAGCAAATTGAATAAAACTTTGAAACTTAATTATCAAATAATCCAAGGTTGAAAGGCGAAATAACTCAGATTATTTTCAAAATAAGTGAAAAAATCAATAGAAAGAATAATAATAATAATAATAATAATAATAATAATAATAATAATAATAATAATGGAGTCTAATCTCCAATTAAATAAATTCTAAAGGAAACCGAGTGAATCTCCTAAATTTTGATTAATCTTTCAAATTCGCAACCCGTGAAATCCTAAACTTGAGCTCAATCAAGAAGCTTAATTCGCTAGCAATTTAATATTCAATGATGGAATTAGAAGAAAAAAATAACAATTTAAAAAACTTGTCAAAGTAAAAAAAAATATCAATAAAAAGAATAAATATCAAATCTGATATGAAAACAAAATCAAGGGAGGATGAAATCGCAAAACAAATTCAATTTTAAAAATAATCTTAAATAAAATAGCAATTAAAAGAATATGGATCGAATCTTACGTATGAAAAAAAAATAAAGGAGAATAAAATCATAAAAAAAATCAATCTAATAAATTATTTTATGTAAAAAAAATAATAATTAAAAGAACAGAGAACCAAATATTAAGAAACAAAAAAAGTGAAGGGTTGCTTGAAAATTTTGAAGTGTCAACGCAAAGATTGAGGAAAAGAGAGAAAAGAATGAGAGAAAAAAAATGTCATCGGCATCAAATCAAAAACCCATTAGTCACATATGTCGCCGCATCATAAAGGGGCCTCCATGAGGATTCTAACGCTGTTGTGGAATGCGGTGTTTGGTTACTAAAAAATAGAAGTTAGCCCTCTTAAAAGGGATGTAATAAAAATTATAAAGAAGGAATGATTGCAAAGATCTTTCCAGTTATTTATCGGATTCTTATCCTTCTTAAACCAATTAATAGATTTACTCAGTCCATACTTTCCAATTTCTCTCCTCTTATTCGTCATTCCTCCAATTCCTCATGACAAACACAAAATGTTACCCTCCCCCTGTATAAATTCAAGCTCTTCTGACAACAATCCACAGCACAGCTCGTGACTTGATGGCGCGCGCAATCACAGCCTGGAAGAAGACAAAGATCATAAGAATTGGAGGTATCCCACGTAGGGTTTGGAAGATCAAACCAATGCCCAAGTTGAGAATATTGAAGAATATTGCTTCTCCTGAGTTGTTATTGAGCAAGGCCAAGAATGCTTACGTTGACCTGATGCTTAGAGCTGGTAACATGAATACTGCAGGTAGTTTCGGAAACAAAAGGGTGCCAACAGGAAGACAAGTAAAATTTGTTTATCCGAGTGAAGAATTTGACAGAGGCTGCAGGTTTATGAGATTTAAAAGAACTTTTTAGCAGATCGTGAGTTATCTTATACCAAGTAGAATTTATTTTTTATAAGTATTTGCCTATGGTTCATGATTTATATGTTTTGTACTTGCTTATTCTCCAAAGAGTGTTTCGTATCTTATATATACCAAATGGAAATTTTAAATGTGGTATATATATTCTTCTTTTCTGTAATTTTCTTTTCCTTTCTTTTTACCGATATTCTTGATGTGTTGAGAGAGGTAGGTTTCGTGAATGCCATATGTTTCATAATTTAAAAAACCAGCTCGATGTTTAGACTTGATGAAATTGATTCCGGAAAACGTTTTATTGTGCAAAAAACACGATTTATTCTGAATTGTAATGGTATTACACCTTTTTTTCCCCCCTGGTTTCATTACTTGACTCTTTTTTTTAAATTTAATTATCTTACATTGAGTTTTTATGTTACTGGGCTTGATGAGTTGTTATGGTTTGCTTGTTTTTTAATTCTGGAGCTTAGTCTAATGCTTGACAAAATAAAATAAAACTTTATTGATTTAAAATAATTGAAGTTTAAGGAGCAAATTTGAGACTTAAAAAAATACTAAGGCCCTTTTCTGCCAAATCAGGTCCAATCCCTTTTTCAGCCCCTTTTTTGTACCTTTATTTCTTCTTTTTGTTGTTTTTTCAATTTGATCCTTTCACATATTATTGATGTGGGATTGAACTTAATGATTTATTTTGTTTGATTTCATGTTGGGTACTCATAATGTCGAGAAAAGATTCATGGTCTAATTAATGCTCGGTTTGACAAGATAAAATACAATTTTATTGATTTGAAATAATTAAATCTTTGGAAACTGAATTTGAAATTAAAAAAATGTTCAACCTTTTTTTGCCAAATCAGAGATTAAAGTGAAAATAGAGAGGAAAAGTGGTTGGCACGTGTAACACACATCCTAACTTATGAGGGAGGTTATTACAATGTGGTGATGCATGTGGCTTCCTCCAAAAACAAAAGGTGATCTTCTTTGATACCAATTTAATTGTCTTGGCGAGGGCTTCCATGAATGGCAGCGCCGGTTGATGGATGAGCTTTGGTGTAGTTTTGATGATCCATTCTTTATTTTTGTTTTTTTTTTCTTTTTGTTCTCTCTCCTCTTGTTAGTTTCCATGCTAACTCTCTCCAAAATAGCAAGGTAGCTTATATAAAAAAAAAATTATCAAATTTGATCCTCATTTTTCTAATTGCTAATTTTTTGCAACAATTATAGTTCCATTTCACAAAACTTTTGTTCAATGAATCACGGAATGGTTTTTGAATCATGGACACACGAAGCAATGCAATATTAAAGAAATATATAAAAAAAGGATAGAAATGCAACATATAAGGGGCATGGTTCACTATGAATTGCAATAATGACTCTTATTTTTTTTCCTTTTCATTTTTTTAGTCCTTCAATTTTTTGTCACTTAACTTTTTTTTTCAATTTTACCATCTCACATTGAGTTTATCAAGGGTTAGGCTTGATGAATTTTTTTTTTTTTTTATCTAGATGTGGAGTTCTCACAATGTTAAAAATAGGTTATGATGTTGGGTCAATGCTCAGTTTGGCATAATTGAATTCAATTTTATTGATTCGAAATAATTAAAGCTTTAGAGACCAAATTTAAAATCAAAATAAATATTCAACCTTTTTTTTCCTAGTTATACATGAGTCGCGTTTTAAAATGTTTTAGTCCCCATGTTTTGTTTCTACATTTCTTATCCTGGTTCCTTGAGGTTTTTAGCTACAATCTAGTGACAGAAAATATTATTCTTGATATCAATGAATTCCTTTTAATAGGAGGGGTCATGTTATAGTGTTTTAGCCCTTTGTCTTGGAGGAAAAAGTTTGTTAAGTCTTTTCATGTTTGGAGAGATTAAAGTCTGATTTAAAGTTATAAATAAGTTTATTAAGGTCTTAATGATGGTGTTTAGGTGTTTTTGGGTGGATAAAGGTTGAAAAGAGGGTTTCTCAAGTCATAAGAGTCAAAGCTTGATATTCCAACCATCTAGGATGACCGATGATTGTGTCAGCAGATGAAGTGTTATTTTTTTTAGGAAAGGAGGAATTATACCTCAAAATTATTTTTTAATTAAGTTTAAATTATCAGTTTTCTTTAAAAAAAAACAATTTTATTATTATATAATTAACAAAAATTAAAGAGCTCCTTGTGTCACAAGATTAATAATCTTAATATGTATGTTCCTCTCAATTTTCTAGCTCATTCTTTGATTAGCGACAAAGCTTTTTTTATTTATATATCTATGGGCAAATATTTATCAAACGCATGCATTAACCTTTTGCTTCAAGATTAAATTTTTTATACGTTTTGAAAAACATATTGTCAGCATATTCTTTTATACAGGAAAAAAAAAATCTAGCTTGCGATGAAGCATAGGGTACACCTATCAAATCTTTAACCATAAAACATAAATAAAATGCCATATATTTCATAAAACATATTTTATTTCCTCATTTCAATTTTAAAATATGAAGAGGAATTAAAAACAAATCCATGAATTTGGAGGACAACGAAAATCTATGGAGGGGCCCATGCTGATAAAAGATTATAAAAGCCATGCTCTCACTAAACGGTGTGAATTGGGCTTAGATTAGGCTTTAAGGCATTTCGTAAACTATTTTGTGCCCAGATTAAATCAGTACAGCCCATTTTTCTAGGTACGAGATACACGTGTTTTGGTATACTTTCCAAATTAATTGGAATGGTATTTGGATCCTCTTACGCAAGGTCATAAAACACGTGAACACATAATTTTAAAAAAAATAGAATATGATTTGTTGTGAATTCTCATTAAAAAATATTTATTTATTCATATATTTATTTATTATTATTTTAAGAAAGTTTAAATAATAAGTATTAAAAGTAAATACAACTAGTTAAAATATAACAGATCTGCATGTTAGTTGGAGTGAGAGTACTGATAAAAATATTAAAATCATATTTTTCATTTTCTTTACAGTACTCTTTAGTAGTTATTTGTATAGTATATATATTATTTTTTTCTGAACATTGGATATATTAATTTATAAGAAAATTTTAATATATAATATATTCAGATAACTGAGAATTTTTATTATATTAACTTTCCCCATGTTTGAAAACTATTATTATAAGTTAACGTAATGAAAAGTAATATATAAGTCAAGTACCACGACCCGTTTATTATATATTTTAAAGGTATTTTTAAAAAAAATTTATTATTTTTAAATTATGTTTTTTGTTTTTTCATATTATTTTAATGTGCTTATGTCAAAAATAAATTTTAACAAATAATAAAAATATTATTTCGATGTATTTCCAAATGAAAAACATTTTAAAAATAAATCACGATCACAATACTAAACGAATTCTGTATATATAGGAGTAAGATTGGATAGATATCACTATTTTGAAACCCGATCCCACGGTTCATAGTTTTTAAACCCGGCCCGATCTAAGGCCCGGGTTTCAGGTTTTGACCGGGTCATCCGGGTCAATTCTTTTTTTTTTTAAATCAAAACGACGTCGTTTTAGTAAAAAAAATCAACGGGTTGCAACCAAGTTTTTGACTGGGTCTTGCCGGTCAACCGGGTCGACGGGTCAATCTGCCGTGTCATATCGAGTTTTTTCTTTCCTTATTTTTTCTGAAACCCGGCCCGGTTCTAGCCGCGGATCGACTTTCCGGGCCGGTCTGGATTTCAAAACTATACCACTATTGATTGGAAGACTCATTAACTCAAGTTTTGGGTGGTTTTGTATCGGGAAAAAAAATGTAGTCTCTTAACTACGATATAGAGATACATATCTAGGGAGTTTTGAAATATTTGAGCTTCATGTTTCCATGTGTATAATATGAGAAAAAAAAAGTGATTGAAGGTGAAGTAAAATTGATCAATGCTACGAGCAAAATTCATTGGAATTAAAATTGATTTACATAAAATAGATCATCATGCATGTAGTAAAATGAGTGCGTATATTAATTTCATTGTCTCCAAAAGGCGTGGCGTGATGGCAAGGAGTTTGAGATCTGCACAGCAGGTCTCGAGTTTGAGTCAGGACGTGCACCTCTTGTAAGAGTCTGAGATAGCCAGGGTTTAAATCGCTCACCTGGACCCACAAAGTGCGCTTTCCGAAAGTGGGGTTTCCTCGAATCCAAAATATATATATATATTAATTTCACGGTTTCACCACGATAAATCTCAATAAAACTAATTAGCTAATAATATATACTTAGCGTAAAAAATTATATGTTTTAATTTGGAAAAAAAGGGGAATATTTAACATAAGAAAATATAAAAAAAGGAAAAAAAAACATTCTTAATTAGTCATAGAACCAACAGGACAATGGTTTTCATTCAAAGGAAGAATGAAGAGGGACCATGGTTAGTTAAAGTGGTGATAAAGAAGCAACAATACTAACAAAAACCAAATTATTAAAAAACCTCACTTAAAATAGACATACAAACCATACCTTAATCAATGGCCACGATTTATACCCAATTATATTCAAAACCTTCAAAATTCATCCTTCACCTCCCTCCCTTCCTTCTTTGCCACTCCACCACCACCACCACCCACATCTCCTCCTCCTCCTAACCACCTTTCCTTTTCTATCTAACTAATTATAATATATATATACTCTCTCCCATTTGCATCCATTGCCTATCTCTCTCTCTCTCTCTCTCCACTTTTGTTTTTTAATTTCTCTCTCTAAAACTGCTTTCTGTTTCTGTTACTGTTTCTCTAACGGTTTTTCACTTCCCCTGGCGGGAAACACACATCTTCTTGAAAGATTTTGCTGTCGTGTTACTGCACCGTTTTCTCTCGCTACTCCCAACCAATAACTTGCACCCACGTGTTGAAAAACAGACAGATGAGTTCACCAGGACGAACAAGATTGGTTCTCACAAATTACCCATCATGATTTGGGTTTATATATATATATATATATATATATATATATATATATATGCTGTAAAGAAGCTTCATTTCTCTCTCTCTCTCTCTCTCTCTCTATCAAGAAATGGAGAAAACAGAATCACCACCGTCTGATTCAAAAACAGCTGCACAATCACCACCGTTTGATTGCCATCAAGCAAACGATCACGATCAATTCGCTTCCAATTTCACCTCTCTCTACCACTCGATTTTCCCGCCAAAACCTTCACAGCTCCCGAACTCGCTCTCTTTCACCCCCTCCACCACCGCCTCGCCTTCCTCCTCCTCCGCTGCAGATGAAATCTCCACGGAGAACCGCCTCCGCCAAGCTCGACTGATTCTCGAGTACCAGGACCTCTGTGATCACTACAATCTGTCTCTCGCGCGCCTCCAAACCCTAACTAATGAACTCGAGTTGATTCGTCGAGAAAATGCAGATCTCAGAGTCACAAATAGTGAGCTTGTCAAGCTTATCAGTCTCTCTTCTGAAGCAGCCGTGATGCAGCATCAGAACCGTACTTTTGGAAACAATCGTGATGTTGCATTTGAGAGAAGGAATAATGCTAATAACGTGGAGAGAGAAAGAGTGACGTTGCCGAAGAGTATTTCCGTCAGATCTAGTGGTTTTGTGAAGGTGAATCAAGCGGTTTCTGGTAATGTGAGTAACAATGGAGGCGGTCGCGGTAGTGCTAGCAGTAACTCAACTTGGTCTCGTGTGGCGAGTCAACACGATCAACTCGTTTCTGGATCGGTTAGTTGAGATTTCTTTGAGTTTTGCTTAGCTTTCAAGTTTCCATTGCTATGCAACATAGCACGTGAACTATGTGTTCGTTTCAGTTACTGTGTCCAGTTCGTCCGGTTATGCTATTTAGAACTGCAGTTATTAGTTTGATATTTAAAACATCATCCTCTCTTGTTCGCACTGTTATCTTGAAATTCACAATTTATTAGTCTCTTTTATTTTCTTAATTGATGGGTTATATTTATTTTATATTAGCAAATAATAGCCGTAGATTTTATCCCATCATCGGTTCTCTGTTAGTCCAGATTGGATGTATAATAATACCTTTTAATAATATTATTTTATTTATTTTTACAACTACATAATTAATTGAAAGAAGGGTAGACGAATTAAATATTAAATTGTAATGTACATGTATTTAAAGCTTAATTTGTACAATAGAGTCTGTTACCAATATCCAGAAGAAGAATATATGTACAATTAAAATTGGATAATTTTTCTTTGAAGAGTACTGATTTATTGGTTAATCACAGTGATAAATTTTATGCTCCTTGATCCTTCGAATAATGGTCAAGGATTGGCTGTGCATTATTTTATGCCAATAGTATTAATCTGATCGAAAAAGATATTCGAATATCATTCACTCCGACGAATTTCTTGCATTAATTAAAAAAGATCATCGTTTTAATTTGTTGCGATTGAAAAGGGGTTTTATATACGTTAGATTGTGCAGATGCAGCAGAGGGTGTACGTGCCAGGAGGAGGGAAAAAGAGATCGGAGGAGGAAATAGCCGCTGGAATGGAGTTGGAGGTGTTTAATCAAGGGATGTGGAAGACAGAGCTATGCAACAAGTGGCAAGAGACAGGCACCTGTCCTTATGGTAACCATTGTCAGTTTGCTCATGGCATTGGCGAGCTACGTCCAGTTATCAGGCACCCAAGGTACAAGACTCAAGCTTGCCGCATGGTTCTTGCTGGCGGGGTTTGCCCTTATGGCCACAGATGCCACTTTCGCCACTCCCTCACTGACCAAGAGAGGTTACTGCTGGGTCCTCGTTGATCATCTAAAAATAAATGCATGGATTAGTTTGGGCTTTTGAATATTTGATTGGTTGAAAAATTAAGAGGGAGGTGGTGTAAAGATTAAGCAAATGGGGTTATGTATATAAACCTAATCATCAGTACTGATCATATTCATGCATCATATAATAGCAGTAATAATAAGAAGTAAAACAATATATGATAATAAAATGTTGGAAAACATAGGTATATAAATATTGTATCTGATAGAGATTGAGAGCGATGAGAAAACTGGGTATCTTTTTTGTTGTAGGAAATATTTCAAGTGGGGCTTGGAGGTATTGTTTATGAACAACCAGCCACCAACCTAAACTAGACCAAACTCCGAAGCTCGATCTGTAATGATGATGATTCTTTCGATATTCTTTCGCTACGCAACTTTCATAATTTCAAGTTGGTTGTAAGGTTTTCTTTGCTTTCTCTGTCAAATTGGTTACGTTATATATATATATATATATATATATATATATATATATATATATATATATATATATATATATATACACCCGGATGCTGACACACACACGCTCTAGGATAAAATGTCATTGTTCCACACTTCCATGCATGTTTGTCAACTCCGATATGTAGTTAATTTGCGATATATATATATATATATATATATAGGCTGGTTGGACATATGTTGTCTAATAATTGGGGCCAATCTGAAGCTGGTTTCTTGATCAAATGAGGCATCTACAACACCAACTACCGTTGTCGGTGACGTGTTGACGTTCAAATTTCCATGAGTACAGTGCTTATTGGATATATAATTAATAGATATATAGTTAGTTAGATTTGGGATGCTTCTGTAGAGGCTTCAAGTTTAAGATATATAGAGCTGGTCTGTCTAGTTGGAAGAAGCAGATCTCCTTAATCCTTGTATGATCAGTCTACCATTGATACAGAGGTCATTGAGTGCTTAAAAGAGCAACATCTGAGGGCTACGTACGTACCACTGTGACATTAATTGACTCCACATAGGAAGACATATAAGTTTGAACTCGATAATATTATAATATAAAGAGGAGAGGATCGTAATCCATAGATATTAATGTCTTGCAGGTGAAGAAACATAAACATCAAGAGCAAATATCACCCTTTTCTTTTGTTTGGTTTTCAGCAAAATGCACTGGGATGTTTCAGTCCCAACAACCAACTCTTAGTTAGGCGAAATAAATAATGATTATAGAAGGAACATGTTCTTCTTCTTTCTTTTTAGTTCAAACAAATATATATTCATTTTAAAATTGTTTTATAAGTAAGTTAATTTTTTATATATATATTAATTAGCTCTATTTTTTTAAAATCAAATATATCCCTGTTAAATCAAATCAAATATATATATATTCAATATCCCTTTTATTCAAAAATCTTAACCAACCACAGCTTAAAGAATTAGAGTTCACCTTCCCACAGAGATACAAAAATACGTTTAAAGTAAATACAAGCTGGGTGGGAAGGTAGAGGCACGAATGACAAGGAAAAAAGAAACGTAAAACTAAACTTGTGGGGTGTAAGAAAAAGCCAAATTATATGATGATACTCTTCTGCATTTTATTCTTCGAGAAATAAGTAAAATTCCATGGAATTTTTTTTTTTTTTTTTGCTTCACATTATTTTTATAAGTCAAATTCTGCAATGTATGATGATACCAACCATTGCGCCTATCATTTAGTTTGTATCATCCTGGTTTGATAACCTTACCCTAATTTATAGGTTTTTATTTTTATTTTTTTGAGTTGTTTTTTAATTTTATTTTTCTACATATGAATTTTTAGGAATTGGTCATCATTAATATTTTTAATTTACTTTTTATGAGGTTGGCCCGATCTCATTATCCAGATTGCTTGTTTGCTATATTAACTCGAGTTGATTCGAGACTCTTTATTTTATTTTATTTTTCAAATTCATCTTTTAACATTGAACTATCTTGAAATTTAATTTTATATATTTCCCTTTTGAAAAACGTTTATTTTTCTTCTGATTATCATTATCACATTTTCTTTTAAGATTCGATCAATTTACTGTCTTTGTTTTCTTTCTTTTTTTTATTATATAATTAAATGAAACCATCTTATTAGATCCAGTAAGGTCTATGACTCAAGTTGTGGATTTTTTCTCTTCTTTTAAACACGCTAACAACGTCTAAATATAATTTTTTTACGTTGTTAAAAATTGGACCCGACCCATGACGAATCACATATCTAATACGAGCTAAGCTAGTTTAGACATCTTACTAAGTTTTAGGAATGCAAGAGCACCACTAGAAAATTGTTATAAACAGAACTAGTGACAAAACAAGACTCATTGGTAAATTACAGTGACATTTACCGACATAATCTTTCCTCACTATGTCTCTCGGTAAATACCAAGAGGACTATAGTTGAAAATGAAGGAATGAAAAAAGTAATAATGTTTCATTATTAAAGACAGAATCGCCGAGGAAATATGTCCCTTGGTGAATCCATTGGTAATATTTAAGTTATAACCTGATAGAGGACTCCTTGTCTACCCCTCCCCCATTTCTTATTCTTCTTCTTCTACAAAAAAACAGCACATAATACCCCCCCTATATTTTATCACAAATCAAGTTCTCATCATCCCGAATCCAGCCACCCCGACACTTAACATGTCAACATCTCTGTTTTGGTTCAAATTGTTTTTTAAGATTTGACACTTCAAGTAAGCAAAATAACCTTCTTTTTTTTTTTGTTATAACCCATTTTTAAAATGTTAATTTTTTTTGGTATTTTGATGTAGTATATGTAATTTGTTTGTGTTTACTTGTTTTATAACTTTTTCCTATAAAGATTTATCATTCTTAGATGTATCGAGTTTCACCTGAAGGGTTGCATAGGATGGATTATTGTAATGAGGTTGGGGGTTCTATTAATTATGCACTATTTAATTCAAAAAAAATATATTAATGGAGGCGATATATGTCCATATAAGAGGCGTAAAAATAAAAAGTTTCTTGATCCAGATATTGTTATGATGCATCTTCCACAAAAAGGGTTCATAGAGAAACAATTGTGTTGGTTTGCACACGGAGAACCATATGTTCCTTATAAAACCATGGTTGAGTCAACTTCTAGTTCTAGCCACGTGCATGGAGTTGTAGATGATATTATAGGAATGAATGCAATGAAATGTGAATGTTCAATCATAGATGAAGAACCAAATGCAAACGTAACTAGGTTTTTTGATATTTTAAAAGATTTCAACAAACCCTTATGGTATGGATGTACAAATTACAGTAAATTATCGGTTATTACATAGGTGTTCACCATCAAGTCATATCATGGGTTGAGCGAGGCCGATAACGATAAAATCATCGAATAGGCAAGAAGCATTCTACTTTAAAGGAATAGGCTAATAAAGAACTTATATGCTACTAATCCATAATGAAACTCCTTGGCCTAAGATACTAGAAAATTAGCATGTATCTAAACTTTTGCATGTTGTACTATCTAAAAAATACAGATTTAATCAAGCACATCAAGGTGTTACAAAGTTAAACATGAACAACATCATTCACAATCTAAGAATCAATTTTCAACAAGATGATCAAAATAAGATCACAAGCAAACAAAATGCAGCGTAATCCAAGGTCACATATCTATTGAGTTCACTTGCCAAATAAAAATAACAATACATCCTATAAATTCAAGTCTTGACTTTAAACATACAAAATCTAAAAACTATACAGAGATATAAAAAGACAAAAAAGTGCAGACAATGGACTTAATGTCTTGTAATGATTATAGGGAAGTTGCTTATAGAAAAAGGAAATAAGCAAACAAACAAATATGAAAACGAGGCAGCTTAAATGGTAACACACAATAAAATCCTTATTTCAAAAGGTCAAAAATTTGATGCATTGCTAAAAATTTTGAGTGTGAAATTCATCACTATTTTGCCATTGAAAACAACAATGGATGACAAATTACTAGACATGGCATTGAACAAAGTCAATAGCTCTCAAACCAAGAATGATGAAGTTCATTTTGTGCATGATTCAACCTTTTAAAATGAACTTAAAGATGACAAGGTCTATTATTATAATCAATAGAAATCATCTCTTATCTTTTTTGTTTCTTACATTTTAAATGACTAATCATTATTTCCACCTGCCATATGATTTATAAGCCTAAAATTGATAGGGGAAGGACTCTTATCACATATAGAAAATTTAGATACTTTCCAATCACTCCTAAACTGTAAAGGTTATTCATGTTTCCAAAGACTACTAAGCACATGATATGACATTATTCACATAATGCAGTGGATGGAGTCATAGTACATCCTTCCAATGGTGAATCCAGGAAACATTATAGTAGAGTAAATCCTCAATTTTAAATGTAATCATGAAATGTATGTCTTAGTTTATATATAGACAAATTCAATTTATTCAGGTCATTTGCTTCACCTTATTCTTGTTGGCCGGTGATATTCATAGTTTATAACCTGCCACCAAGGATGTGTATAAGGTCAAAGTTCATGTTTTTATCTAAGGTCATACCCGGTCCTTTTGAGTAAGAATATAGATGTTTGTTTTTTAGTTTTGATAGATGAGTTGGAGTAGTTGTGGACATCCAAGATTTTGATGTATGATATCTTGACATATAATTATTTTAAAAAAATTTAGCTAATCCCCTTTTTTAAATATATGCAAACTTAAAAGTATATAAAATCTTAAATAACATAAAATAAGTCTCTTAAATCACCCCAAACCAATGTAGTACCTTATCAATACTTTATTTTGACTAAAAAATCTAAAAAAAATTTAGAACAAGTAAATAGAAAAATTAAATCCGGAAAAGATAGATAACTTAAAATTAAATAAATTATTAGATTTGACTTTTGATTATTTTGTTATCCAAGATCTTTGGTTATGTTCTCCTTCTATCATTCATTCTTTTAAACTCTATTACCATTAAGAAAAACCTTCAAATGAGAGATTTCATTAAAATTTAAAAATTTTATCTGTTCATGTGAATTAGATTTGAATTACTTCCTACATATTGAAGTTGCTAATAATTTCAATAAAAGATTTTAAAATAAAAATATTCATGAAAGTAGAGAGATTTCTTCCCCATTCCCATTCACCGCTTATAGTACTCTACTAGCACTGCAAAAGTTTCATACCAAGTTTGAATTGAAATTTGATTACAGCTTTTATTTATATTAAATAACTCATTTATTCATGGAATGTACGTAGATGAATTTTATTGAAAAGAGTTCTTTAAATAAAAGAATTTATAAATATAGATACTTTGTAAATGTGTAACCAAGATCACCATTTTTAATTAAAACCTACTACATTACTTATTATCATATTTATATTTTAATGTATAATTATATTTATTTTAATAATATTATCAATTTATTATTTCAATTTCTAACTAACCCTATAAATAATTAATGCAAAATTTTACTTTGGTGTAGTCAAGATTTGTTTATGTCTTTTGAAAGCTAAAAAATAGTTGTATTATAGATTATCAAATTTTATATGAATTTATTAATATTTTGGAAAATAAAATATTTTAATTTAGTAAATATTCATCCATATATTATTCAATACAACCTATTAGATTAGAGAAAACTAGTTCTGATAAATATACAAATCACATTGTAAGGCAATATTCTCAAAATATATAATCTAGTTTAAGACTTCCTCTATTTAATTAATTCTCATAGATCATGCTAACTTTTAACTGAAATTTGCTCGTTGTCATTTTTCATGTGTGAACCCACCTAGCTCTCTTTCTCATTACATAAGGATTATGTCTTCATCACATCAAAGTGAAGCAGGAAGTGAGGCAAAGAGGGTACTCATGGATTTGAATCAATCAATGGAATTCGATCTAGCAGCAGATGATCCCTCAGCACAGGTTGAAAATGTTCTTCCTGTGAATTCTTCCATGCTGCCTTATCACCAGGCAACCGAGGAGGTGAGGTTTTATCACCATTTTTCTTGTGTTTGGCTTGCATATATAGATGGATAGATGCTGATCAGGCTAGGTTTTCCTATTTAATTATTGCAGCACCATAGGCAGGATTTGGAGCTTTTCTGGAATCAACAATTATCAGAGATCTCCAATGCTACGGGTAATTTCTGTGGGTGATTCATAATACTTATTTGCATTCATGTTAATTAATTTAATTTTTTTTACTGATTTAATTATATATATATGTACTTGGTACCTCATATCCTCGTCATATTCAGCATTCAAGAGCAGTCATCTATATATTGCCTCTGGCAAGGATCAAAAGAGTTATGAAATCTGACGGAGATGTAAAGGTTTGCATGTCTTTGATGTCATTTTTGATGGCTTAATTACTATATATGTTTTTTTGTAAGAAAATCAATGTTTGGCATATTTTAATTTTTTATGGCTAATTAAATTCTTATTTCAACCCAAGGCTTGGTGATAAATATTGTGATCAGCTAAAAGGGTGTTTTTAAGAAAAGAGAATATATGTAATTAAGAGATTGTAATTAATTAGTAAACTAAATTGGGAATTAAGCATGATAATTAATTAGTTTTCCCCAAATTTCATGGCAAGAGAATACTAAAAGTTATTAAAATAAATGGATTGTGCTCATCACGAGGAGTAATTACATTAGATTAATAATCCTAATAAATATCTTACAATTTTTCATGAAGCCAGAAGTTATTTCATAATTTATATTTATTTACCGTAATTTCTGTTGTTAAGAAAGCTTTGGTTAATTTCTTTCATGTTATTTCTTATTGGATAATTAATTTGTATAGATATAAGCTTACATCATGGGTTCTAAGATGAAATTTGTTTCTATATAGTGCATAGTAAATAGACTCCAAAATTAATCAACTTGAAAAACCTTCTATTCTTCTTAAAAAAAGAAAAAAATATATTTGAGAATTAAAGAATAAGAAGGTTGCGAAAAACTTTCAAAATTCTAAAAGGAATTTACATTATAAATTTTTTATCATATCATATTTACAGTGTTTGATGGTTAGGTTTAGCACAATTAAAAATCACATCTAATGATATGTTCAACAAAAATCACAATAAATAAAATTTACATAAAACAATTTTGTATGGGCAGGTTTTTCTTTTCTTTGGAACGATACTTGAAGCCTGTTTTATATAATAGTTAAATAATTAATATCAATAATTAATATTTTATTATATTATATAAATGTACATATATGAGTGTGTGTGTGTGTGAGATCTTCACTGTCCTGCTTATGTTTTTTACAGGGTGATCATTTTTTATTCGGTTCGGTTTTTATCAAATAAAACTAAATCGAATTTTTTTTTAAAAAAACATAAACCGGTTCAAACTGACCGGTTTCGGTTCGGTTCGGTTCGGTTTTTAGAAAAAAAACCAGTTCAAACCGGTTTGGCTTGGTTTTTTCGGTTTGGCTCGATTTTGGCTTGGTTTTTTCCGGTTTGGCTCGGTTTTTCAGTTTGACTTGGTTTTGGCTCGGTTTTTTCCGGTTTGGCTTGGTTTTTTTTCAGTTTTTTCGGTTTGGGTTCGGTTTGATTCGGTTTTTTTTGTTTTAGGCTTATAAAACCGAAACCGAACCGAACCGGCTGGTTTTTTCAAAATTTTAATCGGTTTTTTTTCATGGTTTGGTTTTTTTGATTATTTTTTTCCAGTTTTCTCGTTTTTTTGCTCACCCCTAGTTTCACTACCAGAAAATCAATAAATACAAACGGAAATACCGAGGCAATATTTCCGTCGATAAATTTTCGAGGGATTTTACCGACGAAAATATTCCCTCGGTATATACCGAGGGAATTACCGTGAGAAAAAAAATTAAAACAAAGCAAAAATAAAAATGATGACGTGTCATTTTTACCAACGGAATTACCGACGGAATTTATTCCATCGGTAAAATCCGTCGGTAAATTCATTGGTAAACTATGAACACTGTTCATCATGTCAATTACAAAGGGAATCACCGACGGAATTTTCCGTCAGTATTTTCCAGAGAGCTCCAGAACTATTCACTTTCCAATTGCACTGTTAATTATTGTTCTTTACGGACAAAATCACCGATGGATTTAAAAGTCGTCGGTGTTATTTGGCAGTTTTCTGAAAAAATTCAATTAATTTAAAATTTTCATTTAAATATTAGAGACGAAATCACCGACGGATTGAAAAATCGTCGGTAATTGTTGGCGGTTTCTGAAAAAAAATTACAAAATTGAAAATTTAAATTAAATATTACCGATGGAATTACTGACGGAATAATTAAAAAATATTGATATTCAATTATCCGTTGGTAAATCCGTCGCTAACGCGCCCCAATAAAAAACCTGAATCTTCTTATTTCACAAGAGACATACTCATTTCTTATTATTCTTCTTCTACTACTACTACTACTTCTTCTTCTTCTTCTTCACTATATGTAAAAAACATCAATATCTATTTCTTTCTCTTCTTTTCTCTCCTCATCTCCTTCTCTTTTCCTTCATGCTCGGGTATGTCTTCTTCTTCTTTCTTCTTTTATCCTCTTAGTTTTTTTTTTTAATTAATATGCTTTATGATTTATTTTTTTCTCTCCTTAGCTTCACTTGCAACTACATTAAGGTAAGATTTTTCTTTTTTCTTCTTTTTTCATGATTTTTTTCACTAGATTTGTTTTTTATTTTATTTTTAATTATTTTTGTTCTTAATAATTGTATAAATGTTGTTGTGAGATTTTTTTTTCATATGAGATCAATTTTTAGTTGATTTATTTATAGGATTTTTAAATTTTTAGCAATTGCAACTTCATTTTTTTCATATGAATTTTTTTAGTTGAATTTATTTTTTCATTTTATTTATTTGTTGCAAATTTGTTTGAGTTGATTTTCTTATTCTTTTTCCAAGCATTTTGAGTATATATTATAGAGTGTTGATTTATGTTAATTTAATTATTTTATAATTTTATAAAATGATTTTTTTTTTACAGAGTGTTGAAGTGTCTGTTCCGTCAGTAAATCCGTCGGTAATAATATTTTTTTATTACCAACGGATTTACCGACATACAAAAAATTACTGATGAAAGATTCATCGACAGAGCATTTCCGTCGGTGATTTTGTTGATAAATTAATTACCGACGTAATATGTGTCTTACGCCGATGGAAAAATTCCGTCAGTAAAATTGTAAAATTGTTAAATGTTGTAGTGTTTTTGATATGATATTACTAGATGATAAGCGCATAAACTCCTCTCTTATGATCTCGAAAGCTTGTGAGCTCTTAATTCTCGAGCTCACTCTGCATGCGCGCATGGCTGCAAACCACTGATTGCCAGCGTCGAACATTGCAACGATGTGACATTTCCAGGGCCATAAGGCAAGAAAATATGCTGGATTTCTTGAATCGTGTGGTTCCTTATGATCACGAGCAGGTGCTTTCTTTTTCCCTTGCTCGTGCCAACACACATGCAGACAGTGCTAGGAATTCATGGCTAGATATATATATATTGTATGTTTTCATGTGGGTGGTTTCTTTGGTAACTTGGCAATTACATGATTCAATTTGTGATTTTCTTCTCTTTTTTTTCATGTATCAAATATGTGGTATGTATTTCATTTTAAATCGTCTGGTTCAAATTCCTTATATAAGTCAATCAAGAGTTCATCTGTGCTGATTATTATATAAAATAGCTTTTGAATTTGACTCGTGATTCAAAGTTATTTCTTATAATTAACTTATGCCAATGATATCATTTAGTTAGTTATAATTATTTCCAATAATTAGCTTTTATTATAAAACTCAGTTCCGCCTAATTAACAACTAGAACCTGATTTGAATCTAATTTCACAAAAATAATAAGAAATTAATTTAATATAACCCGATCAAAAAAGCTGAGTTGAGCCACAATTTGAGAAAAACTCATTGATTTTTTTTAAATAATAGAATTGATACATCAATTATCTTTTTCATATTTTTTTCTCAAAGTAATCTCTTGATGATGACTCAACAACTAAAAGTCTTATATAAGTCATGTCAAACGTATATTTAACCTGAAACTTTGACAAAATGATGTAGAGGAAAGCCCTAATTAACTGTTGGAATGTTGGATATAAATTCAGGAGGATGAAGTAGCCAGGAGCATTGAAGAGTACACGAAGTCTCTTCCTCACATGCAAATACCATTTCCTTTCTTGAAACTCGATGGATCGAGTGAGTGATATGGTTCAAAAAATAATTTTTATTTTATTTTATTTTATTGTTATGACAAATTAACATTGCGGTTAAGTTATCTCTGTGATCATGCGATTGTGTAAATTTTTTTGTATATTTCCTAGGGATTCATGATGGATCAGAATCATGAAGTTCCTCAACAACTTGTGACTAAACCACCGATCCCCTCTTCTGATTTCACCTTACTCGGATCTACTTCAAAGGTGAACGGTGAACATCTGTTGTATGATTTCAATTTATTTTTATTGATCTCATTCGGCATAATCTAGCTTAGCATCATTCCCATTTCAATTCCAACCCTTTTGTGCAAAGGAGAACCTTAAATTTACTATATATGCATAAACATATTTCTTGAGTTCTTACACATATATACGTTGTTTGTTTTTTGCAGTGGGCAAATTGATGGAAATCATGCTGAAATAAAGCTAGCAGCTACCACCTTTTATCTTCGTGTTATGAAATAAACGGAACGATATCCTTTGTGTGGGCTGTCAGTACTTTTTTTTATTATTGTAAAAAAGAGATTCCAAGTCGAGTCGAGGCTATTTAAACGCAAGATAGCTGAACCATAGCTCATTTGCCTTGAAATATAACTTTTCTCTTAACTACATGTTTGGTAGGGGCAAGGGGTAGGGCACAAAAAAAAAAGAAAAAAAAGTGATGGAACCAGGGGAAGATAGTTGAGAAGGGCTGGAAAGGGAGATTGTGAGCTAGTGGAAGTTGTGGACATGAGGTTTCTGGGAAGAAAATGGATCTGTCTTGATTTCTTTTTAAGATTTCCATCGTATTTTCTTCCCAGTATCTCTCATGCCAATGACATTCAACAGTTCATCCCTTTCCCTTCTATCTCCACTCTCTCTTCATTTTTTTTTCTGGCTTAATGTTCCATGGAGTTGACAAGAGTTTAAGCTTGATTTCATTTGTTTATATTTCACCTTTCCTTTCCTTTCCTTTCCTTTCCATGATCTCCTCTCACCATTCTTTATTCGTTTCTTTCCCTTGTTCATCGTCAATGCTGCATTGGCGTTTACTATTTATCACTGCTTTTATTTGTTGCAGTTATTATTGCCACTACTCTAATGATGTTTCTTACCAATAGGTCTCTGGTTCACCCAACAATGAATCCAATTTCTATAGCTCCATAATTATTCACCTATGCATGAATGTGCCAATGAGCTAAAAAGGATACACTGGCTAGCAGAAAAAACAGATGCAGCAAAGTTAAAGCTTGCTTCCGAATCCATGGAGCACTAGCTCTGTTGTGCTTATTAATAAAGCATCCCTTTTAACCGAGGAAGACATACTTCTTTCATTATCAGCTTTTGCCAATCACTTACAAGTTAAACAGCAGTGTGCAATGGAATCCGGTAGGGAATGATCTCTGCTTTTACAATCATCCCATCATTAATGGATAGCTAACCTTCAACTATAATTTACATGTTGCGTCAATGGATATAGAAAAATCATCTCAAACAAAACCTGCAAGTCTCCTATATGCTTTAGATGGGGAAAAAAATAAGCATGTATCAAAATCAAACCTACATTGTGTCTGCAAAGTAATCATCCCTGCTTCATATCTTTAACCAGTCCAGAACTCCATGGAAGAAGAAATAAGTATATCCATACTGAAAAAGACTGACAGAGAGACAGTAAATATGCAACAAGAAATACCACCATCCAATTATAGATCTGCAAAAAAACTACTTGCAGCGCCATTAGCATTCTCATTTTTTCTCTTGGCTCCTGAAAAATTTAGGAAAATTAAAAGCAAATGCATCAGATTCTGCAGGCACTGTACTTTTTAAGGTTGCTGCATAGCATGCTTTAATCAACAGATTCACCGATGGCAGGTTAAAAGTTGACAGAAAAATAAAGGCAGAAGCAAGGTTGGGGTTTGAGGCAGTTGAAAGTAATATGGATAACTATGCAATATCAAAATAGATTTGAGAGGTCAAATGTCATCTCTTTAATTTTCAAGTGTCCATGATTTATGCAACTTTCGCATTTGAATTCAGTATTTAAAAGGAGTAGGTGGCGTCTATTTCACAGGCAAACCCTAACTAGAGGATAATTAAGTAAAACAGATATATTGTTCCTTGTGCTCTCACATAAGCAATTATATTAGGTTCAGTACATTTTTAAATTTGTGAAGGACAGATCAACAGCACAGTCAGGACACTATCCTAACTATCAAAGTTTGCTCAACCTAGCAAAAATAATGTCTTGAATATCAGCTATTCATGTGCAAACTTCAGACAAAAGAAGATGGTTATTCATATTTCTGCAATTAAATCCAGGGTACCTTTTCTAGACTTTGGAGGTTTAGTATCCACATCCATCTCATCACTATCGCTGTCTGATACAGCAGCTTGATCATTTTGAGCATTTACAGAATTTTGCAATAGATCATCCAAATCCCACATCTGAATGACACAAGGACTGGAGTCAGGACATCACAATAAGGTTCCACAGAAGGTGTTAAATGCAGAAATTTTGTGAATAGGAGCACAAACATTCATGTCTGCATGCATATGTTTAGAGACATGTTTGTCTATATTTGTAGGTAGATAGATATATATATATATATATATATATATATATATATAGAGAGAGAGAGAGAGAGATCCACCTTCAACACTTGATCATGTGATATACTGCCAAGAAACTTTCTGTCATGAGAAAAGGCTGCAGATTCCAAACAAAATTATACCCTCAGCAAGCTTGTTTTGGCAATCTAAAAACAAGTCCAGCTTTTTAGACAATCAATAGTGGAAAATGGGATGAGATGGTACTAGTGACTCTTAAATAAACCTCAAACTTTGATGCGACAATATACACATGAGCAAGTTTGTATTATGTGAGTCAGACCCATGACAACCTAATCAACCCAAGGGTTGTAATCGGCAAATCCATTTATTGGGCTCTTTTTAAATTAGAAAATCATTTATTGGGACCACATATCAATAAGCCCTGCACTTTTACTCTGTACTCTTATGCAGTACCTTTTCACTTCATCTTGTGGGGTACTTTTTTATTTATTCGTCGCTTAAGTCATGAAACAAATCACAGCAATTCTACCTATGAAACAAACAGTTGCCTGCGTAATCAACAATCACTTCTTTTCTCTCTTCATTCTTAGGCAAACTCTCTCAGCAGCACTCATGGGTTTAAGAGAGCAAAACCTTTCAATTATTTTGCCACTTTACAAAATCTGGGAGGTAGGTGGAGGATTTTGGAAACAAAATTCTTGTTGGATTATATGACTACTGAAAGATAAGTATTAGGATTGTTGATTTCACACTTGAAGCAATTTGTTTTCATGAGTATAATATTCAACAGCATATAATATCAAAAACAAAAAACAAAAAACTTTCATTGGTATGACAGGCAAAGAGAGGAATTGATAAAAAGTAGAACTCCATAAGATTAACTGGCAGTTTGCTGTTGTATGGCATCAATGCATATTTTCCTTTAATTTAAAAATAGTGGATCCCACTGGTGTAGTGATTTATCCTATTAAAACACTTGAAATAACCAAGTTGGCCACAAGTCAACCTCACCTAATAAAAACTCTACATTAACATAGAGACCAGTTCACAATTGTACAATGATGGAGGTGCAGAAATAGCACCATGCTGAAAAGTCTCCATGGCATGTCAATCCAATCACAACTTCCATCAATTACAATAAATATAGTTAATATAAAGCTTCTATTGAGGAAGAGATATATATACAGTACCAAGATGCTCAATAGGATACTCTGAATGTTCAGCAAGCGGCTGGATGATTCTATTAGGTAATATGCCTAGCAGACTGAAAAAAAGAGTGATGATCGTGATTCAAAATTTGGATAAAAACAATCCCTTCCTATCTTGTACAACTCACCTTATAAGTCCATTCTCAGATCCAGTAATGACCCTGTCTTCATCAAGCTAAAACAAAAGATTTAAATGTTCAAAGTAAGCAAAATCCTAGATAGTAAAAAATCCAACGAAATAAATAAATCAATCACACCTTCAACAAAGCATCAATGGAGTTTGGGGAAAGACCAGTAAAGCGATCACTGAAAATCAAAACAAATATTCAGGACACTCCACCAAGCAAGAAATCAATATTGTGTAGAGAGAATTCAATTGAAAATCTCCATTCATGAACAGAGACTTGCACACTGTCCCAAGACTTTCTAAGTTTCTAGTATTTGTACTTTTCAAAAAGGATACCTGCAATCCTTGAAAAAGCCCCATGAATACAATAGCAGTGTTCCATTTTGTGAACCACATATAACTTTCCAACCATTCTGAAACAAAATGGTACAAATTAGAACAGGAATTTAGCACAAATAAATTATGAGAAACAGCTTTCAAGTATTTCCTTTTGCAACAATTTTACAGCAAAGTAACATATGAACAAATGCGCAGACAGACATTTGAAACTCATTTATTTTCTACAGTCCTGAAAGTCCATTATGCAGCTAAAAGGTAAGATCTGTGGTGGCAAATAACAACGCCATCTACTTAAGATTTATTTCTCAGAATCCCCAGCTCCAAGAGTCAAGTGCTCTATTGGAACGTTTTAAGCAGTCTATCCCCACAAATCCCATGTCATAAATATACATTAGCCAAAACAATTTGCTAATAAGCTCACAAAAAGATAAATATATGCTTCTCACAGCCACAGAAGCTATTTGAATATCATGTAAGTGTTTACCTTCATAATAACAACAGACAATAGCTCTTCTTCAGAAAATTCAGATTGAGATTGGATCTGATATAAAGGTAGAACAAATTAATCAAAATGCACAGCTCTGCAGTATTTTGCAAAGGTACTATTTTTTCCTGAAAGAACAACTTACTTTATTACTGCGAAGGTTGCAAACAGAAAGGGTCCCATCTCCACTAAACAATACATAAGACAGAAAATCATTAGAGTTTTGCCTGAAGTATCAGCAAACAAAATGTAAACAAGTTTTGCCTGAAGTATCAGCAAACAATGTGAAAATGAAAATTACAAAATCCCGTGAGATGCTCACTTGTGTCATAAGAAATTATATGTAGATGAATCAACCAATCTTTCAGAGAAAGAACTAGAAAGAAGTAAAGAGGAACCTGACAACAACAAATCAAGATTTCTTTAGCTAACAACCCCCTACTCAACATAGTACAAATGAAGTGAATCATAAAGCTCCTACAAGTTCCATATGTTTTCATAAAAACTTTGTAATCCCCTCAACCTCTTAAAGCAAAATAAAAGTAGTGGAGATGTAATTACAGAAGGGATAAAACAAGTTATAACAGTCTTAAATACCTTGTTGACAACAGTTTCATGGAATCAGATGCAAAGGTCATATCTGAAACATAGTCTTCATGCACATTAAAAGAATTGCAGCAAGAGCGTTGCCTGGTATCCCATACCTGCAATGAAGAACAAATGACTGAAAGAATCAAAATGAAGGATTTGCAATGTAAGATGTGAAGACTTCAAAGAGTTCAATGAAGAGTAAGATTAGGGGAATCACAGAATGTGATGATGCGCAAAAGATTATGAAAAAAATCTGGTCCTATCCAAGCTCAGGACATTCTCATCCAACAAATACTAGAAGGTTCATTGTAGCAAAACGATTACATTTTGACAAAATAATTAGTTAAGAAAATAGGATAAATAGGAAACAGGAAACAGCAAATTGCAAGAGGCATGTATTGTGAGGGCATAATCCAGATAACTACAGAGGCTACAATAGAAAAGACTAAGATGCAAGAGGAAATAAAAGCTTTGTCCATTCTAAATCATCATAACCTTTAAAAATAGACACAGAAAGACATGAAACATAGTCACCTTAATACATCCTTGATCATCCCCAGTTGCAATGGTTGACTCTGTGAGGTTTATCAAACTAAAGATGGCATCCCTGTGAAAGAAAAAGGTTGCCCTATGAGAATTACGAGCTAAAAAAGAAACTTTTGTGAGAGATGGGGCAAGATCCATTTCATCAACCTTTAAAAGAGGTGAAAAAAGAAAATTAGTAACCTACTCGTGAGCATTTTCAAGACGAGCGATTGGTGACCCAGTTTCTAAATCAGTTGCCAGAATGGAGCGATCACTAGAACCCGTGATAATTGCTGAACTCAAATGCACATAAGTTAGTACTGTTAAAAGTGAAAAAAGGAATAGCAGCAACTGGTACAGTTTGAAAGGCTAACAAATGAATACTGGAAAATCATAAAGTGAAAATCAAAATACAGCACCTTGTCCATCATTGATGAATCTAGCAGCTCTACAAGCCTCACTATGAGCATGAATTTCCAACAATCTGATAAGAGTTTGAATTACATAAGTTGATTAAAATGCAAGGTCACAAAACAATTAAAAAAGGGAAGATGATTTTTTCCTTTGCATTATAGTACCTTTGTGGCGAGGAATCAGCATTGAAACGGTATCTATAACAAGAAAGCTCAAACGATCAAACACTAAACCAAACATAAACTGAAAGCAATTTCTAGAATGATAAAAAGTGGACAAAACCAGAGCAAAAGAAGAGTTTACTAACAGGTGAAGGTCGCCAGTGATCAGACCTGCAGTCACTAGATTATCTGAAGGATGGAAATCCATGGTAAACGGAACTTTTCCTAAGTCTATCTCCATTTCCCCTCTCTTTGTTCCTATATTCTTTTATATATACTCAATGCCAATAAATAAAACCCTCCGAACACTTCAACAACAAGCACAGTTATTCAGCACAATCCCTCCACAGTGTAACCTACACATATTTAACAAAACAAAAAAATCATTCATGATACTCAGAAATCGCCTTCCACTTTGTACTGCAAAAAATTAAACAAATAACAAGCAGTTGAACCAGCTATACTTTTCTTTTATTTAGTCCAAATTTACCGGGTTCGAGCTCAAAGCTTTTATCTTTTTATGCAAATTAACAAAATAACAAATGGGTTTTCTACTTTATATGTCAAAATCAAATGGTCAAAAATCTACTTACACGCATAATAGACATATGAAGCTCATGCAATGGAATGTTTGCAATATGGGGCATACAGGAAATCCATGACCAAAAACAATACTATGAAAATATCCAGTTTTTTTTCTTCTAGCAATAAAAAAGGTGCAAGAATTAAACCGGTCTATTAGGGCAGGAGCTTGATTTGGTGGGGCGGCGCACGGGTCGGGGGTCGGGGGTCGGGGAAGAATTTGGTGAGAACTGGCAGGCAGAGAAAAGGAGTGGCGGGAGGGGGTTTGTTAGGGTTTATGAGAGGGAGGTCCGAGTGGAGGAGTGGGGTCTTTTTTTTTTTTTTTTTATTTGGTCGTTGATGATTTTATGCTGGGAAAAAAAAAAAGAAAAAATCATTACAGGGGAGAGAGAGAGAGAGAGTTTGATCTTGCTAAAAATCGTCAATTTTGCGTCAATGATTTTTTAAAAAAGGTATAGTTTAATATAGTTTGTAACTTTCATCTTGTTATATATATATATATATTAATGTTCAATAAGGTTTTTTAAATCAATGTAAATTTTAGTTTTTGGAGCAATTTTATGGTATTTTTATGTGAATAATGGATTTAATTAACATGATATTTTGCAAGTGTTTTTAACTAAAAACAAGTTAAAAAATAGTTTTTTTAAGTTTAAGAATTAGAGATAATAATAAATACTCACGGGTTAAATTTATCATATTTATATTCTACTTATTATTTTTAAAATAAAAAAATTTAAATATTCATATTATTTTCATCGTTTTGAGTATTTATATTGATATTTATTATCTATTTATTATTTATTATTTAACAAAAAAATAAAATAGTAATATTTATATTTGAAATAGGGCTAGATTTGGGTCATGTTTAATAATACACATACTATATCAATTACTTCATCGGATAAAATAATTATCTAAAAAATATACAATTACTTGAGTTATATGAATATGAAGTTATGTAAATATATATTGAGATTGAATTAAATTAACATTGTTGTTAAAAATTCAGAACTCAAGCGATGAATCTTCTATTTTATTAAAAAAATTAGACATATAATATATCATGTGCCTATTTAAAAAAAATTGAAGAAAAATAAGAAAGGATTAGGAACATGAGCTAGGCATTTTAGGTCCAAGTGTGCCAATGCTATTTGTTTCAGCCTGGCACATGGCCCAATTGTTTTGGGCCAATATCACCTCTCTTTATATAAATTTTTAATTTTTTTTAATTTATTTTACTATGAATAAAAATAATTAAATAATATTTAAAATGCCATTCAATTTTGTCATAGTTTTCATATAATAATATTAAAAATTACTTTATGAATTATTATTCAGGTAACTGATATGCAAATTTTATAAAATATATTCTCATAAATATTAAATAAGAATAAAATATCTATTTTTTTTATTTTTTCTACATAAAATTTTTTAGATTAATTGATCTTTTATTTTTATTTTTATCTTTTATAAATTATCGAGTCATGATTTTTTTTATTAAACCTTGATTTTTAGATAATAATGATTTTTTATTTAAAAAACAATGATTCTCATATATATATATTCATCAAAATAATTAAAAAATGAATGAACAAGAAAAAAATAGTTTTGATTGAATAGATACATTTTTTCCTCTTTAATTCAGTTATTGATATTTTTATGAATATTTATTTTAATGGATTTTAGTTTTTTATTCAAAGAACTTACTATTAATTTAAAAAAAAACATGTTTTTTTAAATAAAAATACATTAATAACATCATACATGACATCGTGTTGAGCTCATAAAAACAAAGGCTTGTTTAAAATGGAGTAAAAATAGAAAAATAAATTGTCACCTAATATTATGGTCATTAGAAAACCCTAACTGGTCAACATAGATTTATGGTAAGAAATTAGTTATGCTAAATGGAAGATATTATCATTCTAAAGTATTCTATCAAAGGAAGGTTGCATTTGTTATCTTGTCTTTTATTTTTAATAGTTTGTTATGTCTAATTTACTGGTATTCTACCTAAAGGTTTCACTCATAATATTTGCTGAATGAGGACTTAATACTTTCGGTGAATATTAGACTGAAAATCTTCTTAATACTTAAGATTTTGTTATCGAAGAATATTATATTGAAAATTTAATACTCTTGATTTTATTATCAATGGATATTAAATTGAAAATGAAACTTTGAAGTGAGGATATATTTTGAAACGAAAAAACAAAACATTACTCCTTATTAATATTCAAAATTATAGCTCACCATGAGTCTATTATCTCAAATACTATAAGTGAATAACAAAATGTTTATTCATCATGAGTTTGGAAAAAAAAGAATTTTTGAAATGTTGTTTTAAAATCATTTTAGTTTGGGTCAAACCTTAATGGGTTTTATAAACAAATTATAAAATCTAAAATGGATGCATGTAATAAGAAAAATACTTTTGGTCTTTTCTTTTTAAAAATGCAAACATAAAAAATACTAAAATAACATCAATAATTAGCAAAGCATGTGTAAATTTAAAAAGGATGCAAGAATGTTTTGTTTATTTGTGAGATGGTTGGCCATGTGCAAAATATGACTATGATAATTATTTTTTATGTTTTGAATGATGAGGATCATGTAATTACCAATGAAATGAATGAAAATCAAACATATACAAGCTTTAATTTTACATGCATAAAATCACAATAAGTAATGAATACAAACACATATGCATAACGCTGAAATCAAGTCTAAGCATGTTATTTCACATAATCCTGATACATGAGAATGGGTATACATGATTAAAATATTTATCCAGCATCATTCCAACACAAAATCTATCCAATAAACGTTGCACAATTCTGAAATCTCCTCGCAAAACACATCAAGATCAATAATAAAGCAAAATAATTATTCAATGGAAGTTTAGAGTTCAAAATAAACCTTTTAAGGGTTGCTAAGGAGGACCAAAAAGGACTATAATGGTGGTAAAATTCTATTGGAAAGAAGGAAAACAATGGTGGCATGTGGTTGAAATGTGTCTAAAAAAGTTGTCATGGTTGGGGTGTCGTTACACATGCCACCGACATTTAATCAATGTGTGGATGGCTCAGCAGGATGCGTTAAGCCATCCTCTTTCATTTGGTGACGATGTAGGTCACCTCCCATAAATGGGAGAGATTTGATGCTGGGAAGCTGCAATGATCTCTTTTCCCTTTTTTTGATTTGTTTTTTAACTTTCAGATCTGATCACACCAAAGTTATTGGGGTATAAGACTTATATATGTGTAGTGGTCTTCAAGAGGAGAAAAATGGTTATGGTCTTGCCTTGTTTAGTGGTTGAAGGAGAGAGAAATTAAAGATAGAAGTTTTAAGGATTATTTTCTCTCTTTTTTATTTACCATGATGCGAAGGCTGCTACTTTCAATTGATGACTCTTTAGATTGCTTTAAGATGAAGAGAATAGTGGTGGTTTTATAAAAAAAATATTGAAGTTTGGAGGTAAGAGAAATCAAGGGGGGGTTTCAGCTTTAGAAAAAAAAAGGTTAGGTTTTGTATGGTGAGAGAAAGGTAAGAGAGGATGTATAGTGTTATTCTACAGTTTATTTCTCCACATTTAAGCTCATATTCTCTTAAGCTCATATTCTCTTAAAGAATTTATGGTGACTAGGGTTTTGATGGAAGAGATGATAAATAATACTTTTTAGTTAGGGTTTTGGTGGAAAGCATGATGAATAGTGTTTTTTTGTATGGTAACCCCTCCTTTTTTTAACAATTAACTCATTTATTTATAGCTCACAAATTTTATCATCTTCTCTCTAAGTAACTAAATTTTGTTTTAGTTCTTTATTTTTCTTACTTTGCATTTTAGTCTCTAGTCCATTTTACTTCTTATTTTGGTTTTTTGTTTTTTTGTTTTTTTTTTTAAAAACAACATTAACATTATTTTGATAAGAAAAGTAAAACATATTTTTTTGAATTTGATTCTTTTTGAAAAGATGTTAAGAAGAGAAAACTAATTGAAAATTACAAAAAAAAGACATGCAAATAGCCAAAATGCATTGAAAATATGTTTTTTTTTAATTTCTTTTATTGCACTTTTGGGAAACACTTTGACAAAGAGGTAAGAAAATCAAGTATGATAAATAAGAAATTGAAAATTTACATAATAATTTTTTTTTCATAATTTAAAATCATTTCCTTTCTTACAAATATGTATTTCTATTATACCAAAACTCAATAAAAATTAATTTAATATCTCCCCCTCACTCTCCTCACTGTGGCGAGGAAAAAAAAATAGTAAAAATCTAAAGAGGATTACAGTTTGGTAGGCAACAACTATGATGGAAGATCTTTAGATGAACAAATAAAATTAGAAAAAAAAAGAGGAAAAAATGAGGCCCATGATTTTATTATTTGGATCTCAAATTCTTCTTATACAGGATCTTCAAGGTTTTGTAAACTCTAAAACAGTCCTCGCTTTGAACCCACAATAGAGCTAACTAATATCGGGCTTTCAAGCCTTATATCCTATTTTTGAGATACCTTTCCTTTTCTTCCCCCTTTTAGGCATGTCCTCAAAAACTCATAAAGAAATTTAATTTACTCTTTGACAGAAAATTAAAAACCGTGAAACCTTTTTGTTTTTATATATATAAAATATAGCTAGTGGTTGATGGGAGAAATTGTCACTCAGCATCCATGCTCACAGGCATTATTTACCATTTAAAACAATTTTCTTTCATGGCTGACCGGAGAACGAGGGGTCGGAGAGAAGGCCTCTCCACTAGAACAGCTTGCTAAGTGCTCATAACATGCAGACGTCAAGAAGTCGAAAAAAGGAGAGGACGTGCTTTGGCCAAGAGAAGTGGGAATAAAGTAATACAATCAATACCGAAATGATGCTTTCCAGACTGATTTCTTCGAAAATTCTCCATTCCTCTTTTAAAGCAGGAAACTATTAATTAGCTACATGATTTCTTCTTGAACTGGATTTTGATTTATGTTGAATCTAAAGGAGGATGTTTGCCCTATCATACATATGTCCGTTTTAACCATCTCTGCTATAGTAAAATAATAGTTTGGATGCTAGAGTTTGTGACGAAGTGGAATCCATGGAGATTTTAGGATTTCAAAGAACAAGGAATACGAAAACAATCTCAGCACAAGAACCTTGCTCGTAGTTTTATTTCAGGAATATTTATTTTTAGTTGTTTCCGTTTGTATAGCGAGAAAATATTTTGTCAATAATTTATTGACAAAAATATTTCATCAGTGTTTTTTTTTTTAAAAAAATTAAATATTTTTAGATAGGTTTGAAATCGACCATGTAAGAAGGAAAAAAAAAATTCCTAAACAAATAAGAAAAATGAAAACAAAACCCGAATTTAAGATTGAAAACCCATAATTAAATATAAAAATAACAAAATTATAAAAAACAACATTTTCCGAGTCTAATTTTAAGGCTCTTAACCTTGGTTGGTTGCAAACTGATTATAAAATTGGATCAATAGAATTTATTGAAATAATTTAAATTTAATTTAATAGTCAAATATAAAATTATACTTGTTTTCATTAAATAAACTATTTGATACGACTAGATTTTTTTAAGTTTGGATATGTCTATCTAGTTTAAAAATATATCTTTTAAACTTTCCTCGTTATTCAAATACAATAGATATATATCCAATTGATCAGAACCTACTGCATCAAATTGTCTCTGAACCCCTAAACTTGTTAATTATTCATGATTTTTTTTTTATGAAAACTATAATATCGAATGAACATAACAGTTCGTGACTAAATATGTGATTAAACATGGCATTGTTTTAATTCAAGAACGGTGAAGAATATTTAATAAGTTGATATGATATTTATGATAAGTTACACTAATTAATCATGACGGATCAACATTAGTGTACTCAAAAGAGCTAGGCTGAGGTAACATTCAACTTAATTTCAAACTTCTCATCATATCACTACATAAAATGTCGAAGGTTTTTTTTTCCTTTTTCTTTGCAACCTTTTATGTTGTTAATCAAACAAGTTCTGAGCAGGAAATTAAGCCTCTGAAATGAGTATGTTGGACTACATGGGAGTATCTACTTGGGCTTTCCTGCCCAAATAGGGAAAGCACGTAATCCTGTCTTGAAAAGGTTAGGCTCCCAAAAAGGATAAGTCCAGGAATTGGCTGCCATCTCCAGATATTGGAGGAAAATCAAGAGACAGCACGTGGGACGATACCAATTATAGCTAGCTAGTTGTCTTTATTCTTTCTCTCGATAGAACTGGGGCTCCTCTGCCAGTTGATGGAATGGTATTTGGCTTTTTGTAGCCTGTTCTATCCAATTGATGTATGTCTTCCAATTCGTTTGGATCACTGAAAGATATGCTTAGATTAATTCAGCATGATAATTTGAGTTGGAATCTATATGGGACAACAGATATGCCACTAATGTTTTGTTTTTGGTCTTGGCACTGATGTTTCCTTCATGTTCTCGTATATATTTTTCCCCTTCTTTCAGTCTCTTTTTAGATTCAAAATTTAGATAATAAAGTGAAAATAAATATTCTGGCTGTGCTAATGCCTCAAAATTAGGATCGAATACCTTCTTTTCTCTATAAAAGATGAATACCTTTAGTTATGGGAATTGATGACCAAAATATCTTGATTGAACCAGTCTACAACAACATGCATGGTATGGGTATTGGAAAGATTCATGGCGGAGATAAGCTGAGGTCTCTTGAGAGAGAAAAGGAGGGTGGGGGTGGTGGAAAGATTGTAGTCGTCACCTCCCCCATGATTTTTTAGCAAAACTGACCACTGATGATGGTGATTGATGAAGAAAAAGTAGGATAAGATTTTAGAGATGGGGGATTGGCCAGCATTCTGCTTTCTTCTCCATATACTTCTTGTCAACTAGCATGTATGCCCAATAATGGTCTTAATTTGACTGCTCTCCCATGGAGTAAGGTAGATTTCTATATGTTCTTAGAATCAAGTCAATTTTACGCTGATTCTGGCCACCACCAAGGTTAATTAATTATAATTAGTATGTGTTAGTTTCTGCATATAATTAAGCATCATCATCACTTTTTCAGTGGAGATATTGATTTGGATATATGAGGTATATTATGAAATCTTTCTTATTCTCTAACCTGGTAAAGCTTTGTAGATCAGGTAGGCATACATACGTTTAAGAATGTTAGCCACAAAATGATAAATGTTAATTTGGATTCGAATTCAAGAGCTCATCCCTGTTACTTTACATGTACACTACGAGCTCCATGTCTGTTAGTTACAAAGAAGGTATATTTTCTCTCATTGTTTTTTTCAAGTTCAATGGACTCCATAACACATCTAAATCCGACATAGCTATTTGATCTTGGGTAAACATTAAGTTTTCTTTTCTCTTTGCAACGAAGACAAAAAAGAACACACAGAAACAACATGCAAGAAAAAATAAAAAAGAATTGTTGTAGAAAAGGGTTTCCACACAAGAATCCTAATTCGCATTTTATTACTGAATAATTATTTTTGTTTTTTAAAAAAGTTTACAACATAAATCAATCTTTTCAAGATAGAAAAATCAGAATAGTAAATAAAAAGAAAACACAACATAAAATCCAAAATTAAACTAAACATTCAAAAACGAAGAAAAATAGCAAAACTGATTTACCCAACATCTTCAAAGCCTAATTTGAGAGTCTTTCTAAGCTTGAATAATTACAATCAATCGACTCACCTATAGAATTGTACATGTAAAATCATCTGATAAAATTTGAACTCAACCTAATAATCAGATTGAAAGTTATAACATTTTCTCATGTCAAGATGTTGGTTTAGTGTCAACATGCTTCTTTTTAGGCTTAATTCTATCTATCTCACTAATCTATAAACAGGTTTGCTAGGTTTTTTGTTCAGAATTATTAGACTCTTTAAACTTGCTTATATCATTTTTTTGGAGAAAAACAATTTACTTGCACTTCAATTATTATTGATGATCATAATTTTGTTGTTACACAAAGAAAAAAAATAATTGAATCCAGAATGTTATTACACATACATTTTTTTCTATACATTTTTTTCTTTAGAAATGACTTCTAGGATTGATTGGTTATATTTAATGAAGAATATATTTATCATTAATAAATGAGTGGGTTAGAAATAATCATATATATTTTTTAATGTAACAGATTTAAAATTCATGAGACCTAGTCATAGTTAAGCTTTCATCCATACATATCTAATTTATAGTTAATCTCTGTCCGTGTCTTAGTAGGAATCCGAAGTCTGATTTAAGTATGAAAATTTGTTCAATATGGGACATATGGTAATAATCAGAAAGAACACCAGAGCGTAATGATTTTTAAGTTGATACATATACATACATGCACATATATATACCCATTATTAGTCTATGGTAGCATTGCTTAAAAAGAAATTGTTGTAAACAAAATCAACTAATTTGTGGCTTTATTTTTTGATATGGATTGCAAGTAATAAAATTTTAGATAGTCTCTCGTACAGGGGAGGTGCTATTGATTTTTTTTAAACAGGAATGATATTACCTCTTTTAATCATTTAATTCGTGTAGATGCCAATAAATAATGCAAAAAGAAGTGATGTTATTTCTTCTAGCAGCGCTTTTGATGACCATGAGTTGCTAGGTGTTGACTATGAACGGACACCTTACACACAAGCACCCTTTTTTAACGCAGGCTCGTAAAATGTGATGCTGCCTTGTAGAGGAGGTGTCTGTTCTAAGTGGTATGTATATACTAGGAAGCACACTGCTTAGTGGAAGTCCGACCACTCAATGTAAGTTTGTTTTCTTTTCCTACACGATTAAAAAATAAACAATAGTGCATAATTTTTGAATAATTAATTTCAAGTAATAAATGGAATTTCAGGTTTAAAAATGTGGAGGTTATTCACATGATCAATGATGAAATCATCGATGGAAGTGTCATTGTTTAATAGAGCCAGGTTTCTAAAAATCCTGAATGAAAACCTATGATTAATGTATGGTACGAAAAGTTCAAGGTTAGCATATACTTAAATATTTTTTTTCTTTTTATTATTTTAATTCAGTTAGTTTTTAATGTTAATGAAATAATTCTTTAACAAATTTGACGTGCAAGGAAAAACCTTACTGGGATAGGGTTGTCAACACTGTTGCTAGGAGGGTTTGAGAAAATCACAACGCAACTAGATAATATTAAACTAACAATGTTATATTTTTTTATTTAAATGTTAAAATTTTATTTTTCATTGTCTTAATGGATAATTTATTTCTATCATATAGGTTGTGTGATTTTTTGAATGAAACGCAAAAAAAAACAAAAAAAATGCTAAAGAAAGAGGTATTTTAGGTTGGGGAGATATGGCAGCTTGGAGGGATTCAGACCTCCGTAGAGGCTATATAGGAAGCTTATATCCAATATGTGATATTTGAGCATTTCGTGTGGTGATCGTAGTCTGAGGTGGAGAACTGAAACATGGAGACTCATGGTTCAATTATCATGCACATTAGCGGATTCTTTCTATGCAAAGTGGATGGTAAGATTCTTTTTTTATTACATCTATTTTTTTAAAATTGTTGTTTTATATGAAAATATTTAACTATCAACAGTTTTCTTTTACAAGCTATAACTCTTGGACGCGAACAAGACCGATAGAGCTTTTGTAGAAACTCACACGTAAAATGATGACAGTAAAAAAGAGGTGCAACAACTCATGGATAACCGAGCTTAGAAGTTTGTGATAAGTTGGATTTTAACAATTTTTTTAAGTTATTATTTTCTTAAAATAACTGGCTGATTTTTTTTCTAGGAAACATATATAACTTGATTGCAGGAGAGATATAAGAACAATCTTTTGACCTATCCGGAACTCGATCCAGATTTGTGATTGAAGGCTGAATTGTCTGGTGGATCCGATAGAAATCAGGTTTACGGTATGTGAAACATTACGGTCAAGGAATTGTGGACGTGTTATAGTGTATCGATCATTGGTTCCTCGTAATCGGGTTTGAGGTCTCAATCTTCTAAGTTCCAAGCGATTATATAACAACAACTTCAAATTCAAATGGCTTGGCTTATTGTCGAGACAAAACGACTTAGTGTTAAGACAACCGAACTTAGACAATTGTACATGGAGCTGTTGTCAAACAAGAGTGGTATATGTGTTCCACCTCATCTTTTGCCCAGTCTCAACAAAGACTCCCCTCCTCCTCCTTCAGTTCTTATCCTCTAGATGAATTGTATTCAAACTGATAATTTTTAAATTTGTAGTAAATATTTGATTTTTTATTTTAGTTTTATTTCTTTTAATTTTTTTCTAATTTGTTTATTTGATTCTTTTAAAAAAAATATTAAATAAATTACTAACAGAATTACCATCAGACTAAACCAACAAAACAATACGTCAGGAATATGCAAAACTCTAGTAGTGTGTACGGATTTCAAAGAGCAACCCGTCAAACCAAATTTGATTTTACAACCATCCTCGTATTAATTTGGACTTTGGATTTAGTTTATCCTCTCTGATTTTTTTTTATTGGTAAAATAATTTAGAGTCAGGAAACGCAAACGGGGGCGACAATTGTTTCTCCTTGCATGACTGAATGCATGATCCACGGTAACCGTAATAATCTTAGAAAATGCGTAGCGGGTGATAATGAAATCATCATAAGTTTCAAGTTGGGCACACTTTTTTCTTATAGATAGATGCACACCTATCTCATGAAAAGGTGGTAGGGGCACAACCATTATTTCACAGTTTTCTCCTATAAATAGAGGTGCTGGAGATCAACTAGGTCATACACAAAAATCCCTCATGAACTAACATCCACACAAACTCTCTCCCTTGTCTTCTTCCATCCAGGACTCTTGCTCCTGTGGCTGGTCCCCCCCTCGGAATCCATAGCTCTGAGCTCTGGCCTCTGTTACTTATAATGTTTGTTTTTTGCTTTTTATTATGTGAAGGAGGCACTGGTGATGCTGTTGACAGAAGATAGAGAGCACTGACGATGAAATGCATGGAGCTTAATTGCATCTCACTCCTTTGTGCTCTCTAGTCTTCTGTCATCACCTTCAGCCCTTCACTCCATGCTTGAATTGTTAATAATATTCTTGCGTGATCATATATACTTACTCTTGAGTTTGTTTGATCATGAGCATTGACCAATATACCTCCACAATGTTATTTTCAATTATTTTCTTTGCCCATGCTCATATTGAGATATATATTTCTTTTCACTGAATGCTAGTTGGAGATCTGAATAAAATGTTGTATTAATTTGATTGTTTCGTTCTTATATTCCTCTAATTAATATCTTTTGCAGATATTAATGGTTAGCTAAGAACACCGAAGCATTCCAAAGTGGAATCACGTAGATCATCTTCAACAACACTACATATCACAGTACTGACCACCAGCTATGCTGCTGGTGGTCAGTAGTACTGTGACCATAAGAATCCTCTAAAATCTTTTGCAGGCGTAAATGGTATGCTGGGAACACCAAAGCATTCCAAAGTGGAATCACATAGATCATCTTCAACAACACGATCACAGTACTGACCACCAACACTAAAATATATATACGGCTTAGCACCTTTTCTGATTGGCTATGATTTTGTGATGTATTACCGTACTCCTTATGATGCTAGCTAAAGTACAATTTCCCTCCTTTTATATAAAATTTGCTTTCGTGGTAGTTTCTGTTTTTTTATTTAATTATATAAAAAAACCTTTTTGGTTAGTCATGCATTTCAAATCTTGTTTTTATATAAGTTAGCGATCTGTCTGACTAACTTTTCATTTATTTATTTTGTAAGTAAAATTATTTTTATATAATTTTTACTAAACATGTATTTTAAAAAACCTTGATTTTTAAAATCACAACTAAAATTATTTTTTTAAAATTTATTTTTTTAAATCATAATCGCTAAAGCTATTTCAATCTTCTATCTCGATAAAAAACAATTTTGTAGCATAAACAGCTTAAGGACAAGACACTCAGAACACAAATATGATATCTTCTTCCTTGAGAACAAATTTCTTCATTGGATATAAACATCTCATTTAAATTTTATTTTTTTTGAAGAATCACTAAACTAGTTAGTGGTGATCCTTTTATTTTATATTTCCTCGTAATAATTACTGCAGGTGCATTTGGTGCGCTGGGAATACCATATATTTCTTGACATATAATCAAGTTTCAAGGCACATGACATGACCCATGAAAATGGTATAATTTATTTTTCACAAAGTAAGAACAAGCATAAGTGGTGATGCCATCGGAAGGGCATTGATCGATAATTTTTATCATCTACTTCACCAGTGAGCTGAATTTGGTGCTGCATAAACACGTAGGTTTTCCCTGCAGATTCCAATCCAGAGCTGTAGTAAATTAAAGATTTGGGTCTCCATCACTTTTCTGTTAAGTGATCTCTATGATTTCCACGAATATTTGAACATGTATCCTTCTTTTTTGTTGTTGATGTTGATCATCAAGAATATATATCAAATTAGTCTTATATTCATACATTGTTGTTCCCAGTGACCTCAATTTCTACCAATACTGAAACAAACCATTTTGGATAATAGTAGCTAGCTTCTTCAAAGAGGTAGATTTGTCACAGAAGGCCAGCATATAGTTATATCTATGTAAATATGCAATGAACTTCACATTTTGTTTAGAGATTATATGTAAACTCATGCCAGGATCGAAGCCGTAACATCTTTGGTACGAGTTTTAGGGTTTTCCTCGTTTCCTTGTCCTTGTTGTACTTCAAAAATCCCCCTTTAAATCATCTAATGTCAGGAGCTAGCTTAATTAAGCTTACAGTGATCAGTACTTTGAGACTAGCTAGCTAGTTTGCCACCTATCTCATAAAAGTCGTGTGTGTGTGTGAAAGTTAACACAGCAGCAGCAGCACTGATCATCTGTTATCGGGAAGTTGAGGAGGAGAATAAGCTAGGAATTATAATGATTAAACATCTCTCAATTGCTACCTTGATGGATACAGTGAAGATTATATTTTCTTCTTTTATTTTATGGGTTCAAACCTTGGAACCAGTATGTACAAAAAGTTTTCTTGACTGCTTGGTTTTGAATTACAAAAATTCCAAATAAAAATAAATTCAAAAAATTTACTTTATTCTTATAATTAAATCTCGCATTTAAGTCCTGTCCTTAGTAGTATTTTAATCCAAAGAGTACAATAATATATCAATGGATAAAAACAATTAGGTGGAGTTTGGTTTACAAAATGTTACTTTATCTCAAGAATTACTCTCTCTTAGGTGTAAGTGATTTTTTGGGAAGCGATTATTGAGAATTAATCAAAATATTTGTATTTTCTCAACTATATATATATATATATATATATATATATATATATATATATATATATATATATATTCTTTTCCTTAAGAATTCTAAAGATATTTGATGTATTTACTCTCTTAGGTTAAGTGAAAGGAACCACTCGGGTATGGAAAAGCAAGACTTGTGGTAAACCAAAAACATAGAATAATATATAGTATCCTACTACTGTTTTGGCTCACTTTTTCCTCCAATTCCGTGAACCAAAAGCACAATGCAATATGGTTCAATGATTAATAAATAATTATAATTTAATATGTTTTGTCTCACAATACAACACATATTTATTCAAGGCTCCAACTATTTAAAGCCCTAAAGCTTCTATGATGGATACCTTGATTATGACTTTGGACTTGCGAGAAAAACTAGGAATCGACCTGCCTCAGTAAATTTAACAATGTCCGAGTAAAATGCACTGAAATGATCGAATAAAAGCCTGCTTCTTGATATGGAATACCAAAAGTGGTTGTATGATCTCCTAAAATATATTTATTGAATGAAGAATCAATTTTCCACCAAATTTATGCATATCTGAATAGGAATTTAATTTTGCAGCTCAGTGGAGAATTCTAGGTGACGAAAGTCATCTATGAAAATGGTGATTCCTTTCAGAATTCTAAGATTCCTTTCAGAATTCTAAGTGGAGATCGAATTCTTGACGTGATTAAGTATTTGCATCCAAATTCAGATGTAATTAGTAGTTACTCAAAAATCTATAGACTATCACTACCAGAAAATCAACAAATACAAAAAGAAATACAGATAAAAAATTCCGTCAGCAGATTGCAGTGAACTTTATCGACAGAATAGTCTCTCATTGTATCCATCAGTAAACACCGACATAAATATTTTTTCGGTATATACCGAGAGAATTACAATGGGAAAAGAAGGAATGAAAAAAAAGAAGTCAAGAAGTACGATAACGTGTAATTTTTACAGTCTAACTTACTAACGGATTTAAATATGTCGATTAAATCCATCAGTAAACTTGTCTGTAATATATAATTTATGACTTAACAAGTGGTCCTCCCCTCTCTCTCTCCCCTTTTTCTTCTTCTTCCTCTATTTTTCTTTGCAACAAACACCCTCCAATTTTATCACAAATCAATCTCCCACTACAAATCCAGCTACCCCAACACTCAGTTTATCAGTATCGCTGTTTTGATTCAAATTTGATTAAGGATTCTCCATTTCAAGTAAGTAAAACTACCCATTTTTTATTTGAACTCAATTTTAAAATGTTATTTTTTATTGTATATTTTTTAGTATATGAATTTTGTTTGGGTGTTTACTTGTTTTATAGTTTTTTCCCATAGAAATTTGTTGTATGAATGTATGATTTGTAAATGTCAGGGTTTGTTTGAGATTTTATAAAATTGTATTTATTTGTAAAATTTTATAAAATCAGGGTTGTGCTGATTAATGTCTAATAGTAGATGAAGAATCTAATGCAAGCGCGACCAGATTTTTTTATCTTTTAAAAGACTACGATGAACTATTATGGGATGGGTACACAAATCACAATAAATTATTGATCATTGCACAAGTGTTCACCATCAAGTCAAACCATGTGTTGAGTGAGGCCGATTACGATAGAATTATCGAATGGGCGAAAAGCATTTTACCTTAAAGGAATAGATTGAAAAAAAACTTTTATGTTGTTAAATTCATGATGAAACCCCTTGGCCTTGGATACTAGAAAATTAACATGTGTCCAAACTTCTGCAAGTTGTACTATCTTGAAAATGCAGAGTTGACTGAGTGCAAAACATGTAGGCATGCTCGTTATAAACCCAGAACTGGAAGGGAAATGACTCTTGTCGCACATAAAAAACATAGATACTTCACAATCATACCTAGATTGCATGTCACCAAAGATTGTTAAGCACATGACATGACATGACATCATTTATACAATTATTAATAATAAAAAAATAAAAATAATAAAATACAAATAGATACACCAACGAATTAATTATGTTAGTATACTGAGCATTAAAACTATTCCCTTCTAATTGGCACTGTTCATTGTTTAATACATACAAGATCACCGGCAGTTAATATCCATTTGTATTTTCCTAAGAGCTAAGGTACTGTTCACTTCTCACTTGCACTGTTTATTATTGATCAGTACATACAGAATCACCGACGGATGAAAAAAGTAGTTAGTGATAGTTGGCGAGTTTCTGAAAATTTTCGATTAAATTGAAAATTTCAATTAGACTTTACAAATGGATACACCAATGGAGAAATTAATATTTAATTGTCCATCGGTAAAGCTGTCAGTAAAAAAGCCCCAAATTAAAATATCAGAATAGACGGACACATTTATCTTCTTCTCTCTTTCTTAGTAGCTTCTTGTCTCTTCCTCCCAAATCTTCATCTTTCTTTCTCTTTTCTCTCTCCTTCTAACCTCAATCCTTTATCTTCTCTTCTCTTATTCTCCACGCGTAGATATGTCTTTTCCTCTCTTCTCCTTCTCTATTTATTTAATTTGTTTGGATTTCTTTCTCTTTTTAGGCTCGGAAAAACTCAACATTAAGGTAAGATTTTTCTTTTTCCTTCTCATTTTTTTTCCATTTTTTCCATTTTTTATATTTTTCTGTTATAAATAATTGCATAAATGTTTATGGAAGTTTTTTATTTTTTTATTATTAATAATTGTATAAATGTTATTGGAGATATTTCTTTAATGATTTTACATAGATTGTTGGATTTGTTTTTAATTTGTTTCTGTTCTTTAATGATTGTATATAGATTGGTGGTATTTTTTTATTTTTTGTTATTTAATGATTGTTGGAATTTTTTAATTTTTATGTTCTTTAATGATTGTGTATAGATTGTTGGAATTGTTTTAATTTTTTAAATTTTCTCTTATTAATATGGTGAGCTAATTGATTTGTTGGTGTTAACAAACAATTTTTAATTTCATGAAAAATAAAAATTACTAAAAAATAATAAAAATAATAAAAAAATAGAAGCCATCATAAATAAATAAAAATGAAAAATAGCTAAGATAATAGTTAGGATAAATGAATAGTTTTTAATGTGAAATATTGATACTACAAATCCTTTAATGTTTTTATATTAACCTCTTATGACAATTTCACAAATGGCCATAACAAAGTTAATTGAAAATTTGGTTAAATTAACATAATTGAAATTATTCGACTGACATAAATTGAAATAAAATCAACTGGTTTATGAAAATTCAATTTAAATTGTTGTGTATTTGCAAATTTAAAGATTTTGGGTAATTTCCGTTATTGGGGAGGTGCTGCCGAATTTTTTTTCCAAATAGAAATGGTTTACAGTACCTTAATCCTTTAGTTTGTGTAGATGCCTAGGAAAAAGTTAATAGCACGTTGTACGCATGGATCACCGCTAGTTCTTTTAGCAGTGCTTCAGTCGACCATGAGTCGTGAGGTGCCGATGAAGAACAGGCACCCGAGACAAGCATTCACTCACAACACGGGCTCGTCGAGTGCGATACTACCATGTCAAGGGGGTTCTCTTCACAACGAAATCCATTTACTCGGAAGTACCAGGCTTAGTAGAAGAACGATCTTACAATGTAAGTTTATTTTCCCTTAACATTGACATGTTAATAATTTTTGAAAAATTAATTTCAATTAACGAATGAAATTTCAGGTTTACAAACATTGAGGCTATCAGAACCATAACATTGGCAATGAAATTATCAATGGAAATTCCATTGTTTCAATGGAATCAGGTTTCCAAACATTCTGAATGGAAACTCATGATTGATGCATGGTTCGGAAGGTTTAAAATTAGTATTAACTTAATTTTTTTTATTATGTTAATTTGGTTAGTTTATTAAATTATTAATGAAATTTTTCTTGTACAAATTTTAATTGCAAGGAAAAATTTGAATGGGATAGAGTTGGCAACGTTATTGCAAGGAAGGTTTAGAAGAATCACACTGCAACTAGGTAAGATTGAAATGAAGATAATTTTTTTAATCCTTTTATTCAATTTTATTATTCATTTACTAACAGATAATTCATTTGTACCATATAGGTTGAGTGATTTTTGGTACGAGATGCAAAAGAAAGCCAAACAATTTACGAAAGAAAGAGAGCTTTTAGGTTGGAAAAAGGTGGCGGTTTGGAAAGATTTCAGACATCCGTACATCTCAGAGGTCATGTGAGTGGAATGTATTCAGCACGTGACATCCGATCATTTCATTCGACGATCACACTCCAATGTAGAGAACCAAAACCGGTGTGTTCACAGTTTCATTACCACACACAACGGCGACTCCATACGTTCGTTTCGCATGCGAAGCAGATGGTAAGATTCTTTTTTAATTACATCTATTTTTTTATTTGTTATTTTTTACAAATATATTTAACTAACAATAATTTTCTCTTGCTGGCTATGGTTCTTGGACACAAATCAAACCCGATGGAGGTTTTTATGGAAACACATGTGCGGATTGATGACTGCTAAAAAGAGGAGCAAAAACTCATGGATAGTCAAGCTCAGCACTTTGTGGTATATTGTTTTCAACCTTTTTTTTCTTAATTTATTATTTTTTGAATTTTCTGACTTTTTTTTTCCAGAATACATATAACACCTGGTTGAAGGAGAGATACGATGACGATCCTTCGACCCATCCGGATTTATGGTTGGAGGTAGGATCGTCCAGTGGACTCAATAGAAATCAGGTGTATGATCTCTCTAACACTACGACCGAGTTCTTATGTATGACCTACAGTGTTTCAACCGTTGGATGCTCGCAATCGGTTCCAAGCACTCAAACTCTGGAGTTCGAGGTGATTTTAGACTAGCGAGTTAAAAATCAAACAACCCATCTTGCTGCTGATTATGAACGACTTAGTGTCAAGACGGTCAAACTCTGCATATTGGTATTGGAGATGAGATCACAGATGGGTGGTACATGTGCTCCCTTTTATTTGACCCACGGTCCAGGTGAAGACCCGCCTCCTCCTCTAGCGCCTCTATTCTAGATGAATTGTATTTGAACTTATAAATGTTTAGATTTGTAATAAATATTTGAATTTTATATTAATTTAATTTTTTTCTATTTTTATTGAATAGATTTTTTAAAAATATATATTTTTAAATTATTATTGACGGGTTTACCGACGAACATAGTTTGTCAGTATATTTTAGAGAGTTAGAAAATAATTACTACAAATGTCACTGCCATTGTTTACTCACAAACATAATAACAGACGACATGTTTGACGGTTACATGTCAAATTCACCAACGAACATATCGATGGATGAAAAAGATCACTGATGGAATGACATACAGTTTTTCTATCGGTGATATGTTATATATAGCGATGGAAGTACCGACAGAATGAAGCGGATAATTTTTTTTTTGTGCTTTGTCCTTCAGTAAATCCATCTATAAAATTATTACTAACAGACCACAAATCTCCGTGATCACATTGACAAGTTTCTTATCGATAGACTATGAGTATAAATACCAACAAAAAATTATGTGAGTAAATCTTAAAATCTTGGTTGTGTATCCTATTAGAGCTTGTTATAGTGACTCTATTATGGAGTATATGTTCAACCGCTAAACTTTAAATTTTTTTATATATAATAAATCATGGTTCAATTTTGGAAAAAATAAAAAGGGATGTATACATTTTCCATCCGAAGTCACATTTTTTTTCTTTTCTTTTCCCCCCTTTTATGTTAGCTAAAATCAAGTTTCATAGCATTTATTTATAGTTAATTTTATATTTTATGTGAGGTTAATAACTAATTTTCCGTTTTATATATATTGTATGATTTCTCCGATAGGTCTCTGAATTTAATATTTTGAAAAAATATGATTTTTTTTATAACAACTTTAAAAAATATTTATTTTATTGAAGAAACTAACATTAGTTATTTTTAAAATTTCCAAGGTTTAATGAAACAACTATTCTAAGTGGATTGAATTAACTAATGTTTACAAGATCATTGTTGGGAAGACTTAGAGTTTTGTGGTTTTTCCAAAAGGTTATATGTTGTAGTATATGTTGGGACATAATAAATAAAGGACTTGATTTTTAAACGATCGATTGTCTCTAGTTTTTTTAACAAATATTGTTTTCTAAGAATTTTCCTTTTGAATTCCATATATGGTATCAATGTCAGCCCTCTTTGTTCAAGAACGTGGGACTTGTACTCCCAGCATCTTTCCGAAAGGAAAGTGCTATCATGGCAGTGAGATGCAATTTTCACTCAAAAAGGAAGAAGGAAGAGAGATGCATATTTGCTTCTTTCATGTGAGAACTTACAAGATATGGTGTTATTAAGTGACAAAGAATCTTATGGATTCCTAAAAGATGGCCAATAATTAGAATTGGATGATGTAGAAGAGGAATAGTATACAGAATTGGTCATTTCATCTCGACTGATTCCATGGTCGAAGAGAAGTATCTATTCTACTTGTAGAAGGCTTTCCATGAGTTTTTGTCCACTCGAATTTCAGATTCAATTCCTAGTGCTTGTTACAGTGACTTGAATTATGTCATGATGATTTGCCACTTCGATTTACCTAGCTATGAAATCAGCTACAAGATGTATATATTTTTCATTTCGGAGTAGCTGAAGTTTCACTACATTTTCTTAGCGGATGAATGGTAGTGTATTAATTCACCAAGTTAAATCCAAAATTAGAATTATCAATCACCAAGTTATATAGTTATTAGTTCTAAATTGTTGGGTTCCTGAATATATTACACGCAGCAGAAACAATAAAAAAAATTTATTTGGGAGTCCTTAAGATCTCATTAGACAAATCTAGAGTTGTTTATGAATTTATTACCTGAAGATCTGATCTTCTTTGGCTTTAAGTAATTCTTTAAAGGCTGAGTTGTCGCATACCACACACCGTCCAATTGTCCGGCCTCCAAAGATAATCAACACGAACCACCAGTGAGAAATATTCTAAATATCTATTTAGGAGAGAGGGATTGCTATGATTAAAGTGTTAGTTCTCTATTCTATAATTACGTAGTTTTTTCTGTCTAACAAGCAACCACAAAAAAATAAAAGCCGTAGCTTACTATTTATAAGAAAATCTAAAAAACAATATAAATTGGCAAAATATCAATTTGCCTCTAGAATAATATCCATGTACTAATTCAAGACAATTTTAAAAATTAATTTAATCAAGTCCTTACTTGATTTTTCTAGGTCTAAAAATCTAATCCCTGTATTAATTATATTCTAGTCCTTAATTTCTAAAATATATTTTAATCAAGTTATACTTAATTAAATCATTCCAGTATAATTTTTAACTAATGGTTCTTAATGTGTGTGACCCATTAGGTTTCTAATATGTTGGCCCAAATATGAATTATAATTCTAGTTAAATATAATTAAATAAATTAAACAATTTAATTTATAATCAATTCAACAATTGATTAATTTATATTTGAATATCAAGTGCATCGTCTAGCAACGTGTCATGATCCCTCAAGTATTAGAAAAGTCATTGGTGGTTTGATTTAACATTTTAGTGGTCGGTTTCTCAGTATAATTAATACTCTTTCATCAATAATGTTTTGATTTAACATTAAAGCATGAAGTATGTTTGTCATATTAAATCATGTTTGTTCTCTATATAATAGTCATTGATTGTTTGAATAAGATTTGAAACTCTTTCCAAATCATTCCACCTTGACTAAGGATTTATCAGTCAATACTATTTGAGAATAGATGAAATATTTTTTCTAATTCACCTAGGGTGATGAATCATTTCTTAATCACTCAAGTAATTTCATATAGTTCATGTTATACCCAATATTTGCTCTATCGTTACCTCGATTAAGATAACATGTAACAGGATTAAAACATAATATTCTCTATATAAGATAACTTAGTGATCTCAAGTCTAAAGATCACTTACATAGCCATAACGTGAGCCTTTCCATAGATATAAATGATCTCTCCATATAAAATTCTCTTGCGGGCTAGTTCAGTGTACATGTCGTATGACAAGCACCTACATATTAGTTCTAGGTATCCCCCTTATACCTCAGCTTATAAGAACAGCTGTTTCCTTTCATAAAGGAAAGAACATAACATGTACTAGTCTTTATGACTCTAATAAATGTCCAGTATTTAAGAGAGCATCAACCAAGAACATTTTAGGAACAATGTTTTGATACAATTGAAATCCTATAATTATAACAACTTTATAAATTCATTTGCAAAACATTTTTGTCGTATTGACTCTATCTTTACTCAAAATTCATAAATCAAATATTAGATTCATTAATCTAATATTATATGAATATTAAAGATAAATTAATCATTTATTAATAATAAATATGTATTTATATGAATATAACAATGTCACGTGTAATCAACCGATTGATTAGATAGAATATTAAACAAACATAAACTCCTTTTTTTTAATTTTCAAACAAACAATTAATTCAATTTTCTTTTCGAAAATACATTATTTATTTTAGTGTATGCCTGTTTTTTTCCAAATTAATTATTTTTATTCTTCAAAATTAATTTAATGAATTTGTATCTTGAAAGGCATTTTGTAAAAGGACCTGTAGTGAAATTAACATGCTGGGATAAAAAAGACTTAATTAAATATGGGCTCAAGAATCGATTGGAGAATAATTGATCAATAAGCTCTAGATTTGTTTTTTCTTTTTTGATAATTTACTGTTAAATTCCAGTATCAACTCATCAAATTGCAGTGACCTTCGATGCTATGAAAGGTCAACACTCTGGGATCATACAATAACATGGGGCTTGTACTCCCATCATATCTTTCAAAAAAGAAAAAACAATATCGAGCCCGTAGCTGAGATGCAAATCTTCACTTAAAAGTGGGAAAAAGGAGAGATACATTTCGATATATAGTTGATATATATCCAGTAAAATGAAGAACCCAATTGTGCAATAAGAATAAGGCACGTATTTCAAATAAATTCCTAAAAGATACTCTATAGATTAATTGGATGATCACGAAGAAAAGGAATAGTATAGAAGAGTAGTCATTTCCTGTCGACAGGTTTCGTATATGGTCAAAGAAAAGTATCAATTCTGCTCGCAGAAGGCTTTGCATGATCTTTAATCCACTCCATTTTGGAATGTTTAAAAGTTTCTTCAGAGATTGATGAGACTTGGGCGTTTTGGTCCCCCAATCCTCTCAATTCGGGAGGTGGGGTTGCCCTTTTTTCTTCTTTTCGTTTTTCTTTGGAAATAAGATAAATCTTTCCACTTTTCCATGGCCCTTCATGGTTATGAAGGGCGTGCGAATAATTCTAAGAGTATTTGTTTTCTTCCCATGAAACTTGATTTGTGAATTTTAGGATTAACCATCAACTAATTCCTCTATGAATTAAACAAGACAATTTCAGACTAATTCAGTTATTACTGGTCCTGATTCTTCTATAAAGAACCTATCATTCGCTTAAATAATCAATAAGAATGTGGTGAAGATAAATTTATGTTAATGGGTTTTGTGGCAATGAAGGTTACATGAGTTGATTCGGGTTTATTGTTTTTTTTTTAATTTAACAGCATTGTTTTGGATAATTGTTTTCTTTAACAAAATTATATCATTTTAAATATAAAAAAATATCGATAATTGTATCTCACTTGAGTTTTGACTAGGTTGTATATTAATTTACCAAGTTATTTATCCAGAATTGATCAAGTAAGCTCTTTCGACAATTCACAAACAAACCTAATTTGAGTTAGATGCAAATTAACTGGTCACTAAATCGATGACTTGTTGAACTGTGCAAGGATTGATAACTATATTAGTACTTTTGTATTGGTAGTTAAAAAGACATGCTTCACTTTTTATTTTTAATTTCCTGAATTCAGATTTTAGGATTAGTAGTGAGAAGAATTTATTAAATTATTTTGAATAGAATTAGACTAATGTGAGAAATATACCTTCAAAATTGTTCTAAAAGGAACTCAATCTCAATTGATTTACAACTGATTTGAGAATACCTTTGCTATTAAAAAAAGATAAATTAATACTACACACAATCTTTTATATTAGAGTTGTTAGTGGTAGATGAGGTGTGTGGGCGAATGGATGCTCAATGGTCAAGTGGCTCAATCCATGGAGGATGGGAGAGGAGCTGGATGGTCATCATGTGTATCTCTTCCGAGTCTTAGTAGACAAGTTGGTAGGGATCGATCGGTTCACTTGATCAAATGGACTCCTTTCAACCCCTTTATTAATCGAGTTTTATTAATGAAAATATTGAGATGTAATTTAGGTTGAGTTTGGTCGGCAATTAAAACAAAAAATAAAAGAGTTAGGAATTCACCGTGCATGCACTTATAATTTATTGTTGATTCACACTGCGTATTTATTATTTTGCCCTCCACAATTGAAACCATACAATTTGCTTAGGGGGCAAAATTATCTTTTTCTACCAGATTTATTTGTCATTATTAAATAGAACGGTCTCTTAGTAATATATAAAAAGATTTTTTAACCTTTTATTTATACAAAGTAATATATAAAAATATTTTTTAACCTTTTATTTATACAAAGTAATATATAAAAAGATCTTTTATTAATAATTTATGTGAATTGTTATTAGAGATCGGATATTAAAATGGTTTATAATTTGCAATAACTTATCATTAAAGTAAATATTTAAAGTTAAAAAAAAAATATTTGATCTTTATGTAATATTGATATAAATTCTAAACAACTCTAAATCTATTTAATAAAATCTTTGAGACTCCTAAAAAAAAGATTTTTAATTTTTAATTTATGTCTATCTATGTATTTTGAGAAACCAAATAGAATATAAAGCATAAAAGAAAAAAAAGATTCCAGGAATCGGGCTTGTTTCACAAACTTATCATCAAGCACAATGGTTCTGTCGTTGCTTTTTATTTGATCAAGGCAATTCATTGTCAGTCGAACATGTCCCCTCAAAACCTCAAATGCCTGCAAATATTCACAAACAGAAAAAGATATTTAGTTAAGATAGTAATAAATCTATAAAAATAAGATAAAATAAATAATAAAATCTATTTTTCAATGTAATATTAAAAAATAAAATAAAATTAATTAATTAAAAAAATAAAAAGCCAAAAGCTAAAAAAATTTATGAGGTTTACCGGGTTGGGTAACTCGGATCAACATGGTAAACCCATGAACTGGGTCATGAGCTCTAATGGGATTATTAAATTATTTTTTTATTCAAAAATATTTTTTATTTAACTATACAATAACAAAAATAAACAATTACAAAATCGAGCATTAACCGAATGTTTTTTAAGACTGTGATAACTTTACAAAAAAATAAAAGAAGTAATGAAACTTAATTATCAATCAACCCAATATTAAAAAATAAAAATAAAAAATAAAAAAGTTAAACCCGTCAAACCCGTGAATCGAGTCAACTTGCAAATAAATCCATAATTTTTTATAAAATTTAATAACATGGGTTTTTGTTAAACTACTTATTAAAAATAAAATAAACATTAATTTGCACATTCTCCCTTACAATTGCCAACCAGTTACTCTCATCCATGGCATAGCTTGTTTTTATAATTATGAGATTGTAGCATACCGAAAGGAAAACGTTACTAAGAGACTATTATTTATTTAAACAAATTTCAATGGATCGCTTCTCGGCAGAATTTCTTGCACTGCGATTGGATAGCTCAAATATTTTCATGGCACAGTTTTATCAATTTGTTCTTATGTGAATATTGTCTATTCTCAAGATCATCAAATTGAACAAGGTCATGCATGGGTTTATAAGACTTGTCTAAAGTTTAATCAAATCAGTGTCATTAACGTAGAATTTGATTATTATTATTATGTCAGAGATGAAAATAATAGGGATAAAAACATGTTTATTTTAATAAAATAAAATGGAGAGATAAAATAAATCCATGTCTTGAATAATAATTTCAAAGTGAATTTTTACAGTCTTAAAACACAAAATAGAGGAAGACTTATTCTCTTTATCCTCCCTGCCTTGATTTTTTCTATTCCAAAACAGTAAACAAATATTATTTAATAAATAAGAAATAAAAGGTTTAAAAGTAAATATCAAGAAAACAGACTTGTCTAAAGCATTCTGTTCTTCTATAGCTCTCAGAGTTCTCGATCCACATACAATAAACACAGCGTTAATCAATCCATTTGTGCTTCTTTTTATTAATGAAACCAATCTATTTGTGCTTGTGGATAGTCAATCCTGCAAATCGAACCTACAAAAATCTCTAGCTATATTCCAAGAGATGATTTTATTAATAAGGTGCAACAAATCTAAGATAGAACTTGAAGAAACTAGCCCCTTTTAAAGCTAGCAAGACCTTCCCTTTTATCCACAAAATCAAACTCGAAAGGAGGAGGACATGCTCACACATCATGTGATAGATTGACTCTCCCGGCCCAATGTAAACTTTTGTCACTTGAAGAAGTTAAGGGATGTTTTTCGACATAGTTGGATTGGATTTGGATTTAATTTTTAATATTTTATAAATTATAAACTTAATTTATTTAATTATTTTTGGATTTGAGGAGATTAGATATATCATATTGAACTTAATTTATTACTATTTCTCATAGATCCCTTTGGCATTTTAACAGTTATGAATTTTAGTTAAAAGTATAAAGATTTCCTGAAGGCCCATAAAATTTGATGCTGACAGAATCTCTAATGATTCAAATGAATGAAGCAGTTTGCATATAAGAAGTCTTATTTCACAAAGCTAAAAATGCATCCACAATCCTGTCACACAAAATATCCTTGAAAATAGTATTCAATTCTCAGCTAAACATCGCTCAAATATCCTCCCCCTTGCCTTGATTATATGTAGGAAAGACATGTAGCAAGGGTTGTCACCCTCTACTAAATTGCATTTTTTTTCATGCGAGCATGGTGTTATGTTCCCCACTTGAAGTTGAGTGATCTTCTGACTCTTTAAAAAATGTAACCTCACGCAAAAACTCCCTATCTTTAGCAAATGGAATTGAAATTGTTGTATTCGGTCACTGTATCCCTAAAAACTTCAAGGTAATCCATTATCAGCCGAAGCTGTCCCATCAAGCATCCTCTCCCTAGCCTTGGTTGCCTGCAATTATTGACATGCATACAGGATCATAATTAGCATTTCATTTGATAAAATAGCCATCTTAATTCCACTAGAAGAACCAACCCTCTATCCAAAACAGCAAATGAGAGTGAATTAGAGCAAATAGAGACAGAAATAGACACTCATGAAGAGGGGGAGATGAATGAGCATAACCTGTTTTTTCCAATTTGTCAAACTAGTTATGAGACCAAGTAATGTTGCTTGCACAGTACTCCCAGTCAGCACCCCAATCCAAAGGCCTTTCCCTCTAAGATGGAAAATGAAGCACAGTAGAATAGCTACTGGGATTCCAGCAAAATAGTATGCCCCAAGGTTAATAGAGGCTCCTATGTGCTGCCATCCACATCCTCTAGCAATTCCTGTCGCAGAAATGATTCGAGTTAGTACCATACATGCCCTGTGCAAGAAACATCATCTAGTATCATGGCTTCTTGGTAACCATGCGTGTTACTAAATTATGGGATTGGAACACAAACAATTCAGACATTTGATCATGTACATGCGTACTTTATGATTAGTAAATGTTCGTCGCATAATAAGGAGAAACTAACCGGAAAGTACTGTTTGTAAGCTATCCACAATAACTGAGAGACAAAGCAGGGGAGCCACTTCAGTTACATAGTCGACAACCACCTTTTCATTGCTGAAAGCGTATCCAAAAACATGGCGGAAGCAGAAGATATTTGTGCTCACAATAACTGCCTCTACGAGCGAAATACTCAGTACTGCACGGACAACCACTTGAGCTGCCTTATCATTTCCAGCTCCTAGATGATTTGAAACCTGAGCACTGCCAGAGAAAGCACAGTAAGTAAATGAGATTTTTCTTTCATCTATGCAAACTTCAAGAGACAAGATAGGAATCAAACCTCCCAGCAGCTGCGATCCCAGATAGTGCATAGAAGTGCAATGACGTTGTTGCTAGGCTGGTTACAATGTTAAGAGAAAATCAGAAGCAATCCTATCGAAGTCCCCAATCAGCCATCTTTAAAGTATAGGAAAAGAAGCATACCAGATAGAAAGAACAGATGTTTCAAGCTGTGAATCTGGCAGAAGTCCAGCCAGCAATATAAGTAGCTCAAAGGTCCACCATTCAAGACTGACCATCGGCATGAAAAGAACGAACGAAGTACTTAATTATTAGAAATTCAAAGCAGACGTAAATAGAAGCTCAATAAATTACATCATCGTTAGACTGTACACGAACGAGAAATTACCAAACCATTACAGCAGAAGGGAGAGCGAAGCGAAAGAACTCCTTAATGCTAGAGAAAATATGATTCCAGTAGATGACACGGGTCTTTTTGCAGGATGAAGAGAACCCCATATAAAGTGCAAGGAATACCACATTTAACCAGTAAGACACATCAATGGCTAATGCTGCTCCGGTACTTCCTAGTTCCCATTTAAATATTAGAGCCCAGCAAAGAGGTATATGGAAACATAAAGTTGCACAAGTGCTGAAAAGCATTGGTAGAATCAAGCCCTGAGACTGGTAGTAGCGAAGTAGCGACTGAAGAACAGCATAGGCAAATAACGCAGGAATGAGACAGGTAGCATATCGGCAGGCTACCGTTGAGATTTCAGGGTCTTGGCCTATTGCTATCAATATCCTGTCCATGAATATCCAAAGGATAGATACAGGGACACATATTGGAAGGAGAGATATTATTGCACAGTATGTATAAGTTCCAAACTTTTGGTATTGCCCTGCTCCATAAGCTTGTCCACATAGAGTTTCCAAGCCTCCTGCCAATCCAAACTGCATGGTATGTAAATACACTGTCAATCATCTTGCATACAAGTTCAAGCTTGAATCAAGAATTAAAAACTGAGACACATCAATCAATAACTAAATCTGCTATCCCATTACTCTCGCTATGCATTTCAGGATTGTAAGGAATAACTTCAATAACTATATCTTGGATGCATAAATATTTCAAATCGATTGCATATTTATTCAAACTAGAGCAGCCCTACTGATGCTTAGCATGTGATTTCCAAGTTTTAAAATTCTACCTTAGAATTTGACAAGATTGAATTTTATAAATAAAGATTTTATGGAATTTTCCTAAGGAAACTCATAGCGAAGGCTTGTATCTTTTTGGTGCATATACAAGTAAGAAGATAGAGAAAAGAAGACTTGCAAGGAGACTAAAGCCAGTGACCCCAGCAAAAGATCCACCGATAGAGACCCCAGAGAGAGACAATTCACCAAGATGCCCTGCCATCATTAGTGACACAACCTGCAACAAGTGTAGTGACACCGTCACCACCACCATTGGAGCTGCAATGTAGGTCACCTTCTTTAGCTCTTCCACAAAGGTAGTAGAAGCCCGTGTCCTCTCTTCAGTATTGGGCAGCGGTGCCTCTTCCATCTCCCCCTCTCAAAATTTTCCCTACAGAAGCCTTACAATCTTGTCATTTACTGCATTGAAGTGAGAAAAACAAATACGATGTTACAAACAGAGAAAGGGGACACTACCTGCAAACAAGAATCAAATTCTGTCACAAGCATGCCTCTCTTTTTTAATGCATTTGGATCTTATACGACTCCCCAGGTTCTCCTTGGAAAATAATAATTATTTTTAGGTGAAGGAGAGTTAAGAAGATCAGTCAAGATTTGGAATGATTCATATATAATAAATAAATCAAGAAGTAAGCAAGCAAATATTAAAGTAATCAAGGATTGAGAACCATCAGAAGTAAGCATCTCCCTTTACCGCAAAACCAATGTGCATCGAACAAAACTCATGACGAGATAGGTGGCCGAATGGAAAATGAATAAATGATGTAGGACCATAGTTTTAAAACCCGACCCGGTCATCGACCCTGTTCAGTGACCGGGTCATGGGTCAGATGGATTGACCCGGGTTGACCCGGGTCAACCCAAAAAAAAAAAAATGAATGTCTAGAAGGGCCAATCTATCAATTATTTGCAAAGCCTCTCTCAATTTGATTTGTCTAGAAAATTGACAAGGGGCATAGCTCCTGTCTTGTTAGCAATACTTTGGTTTCAAACAAGAATATAGATTCAACTTGTTTGCAATAACTTGGTTTCCCAGAATCAGGAATTTCAAAAAAAAAGAAGGAAAGAAAAAATAGCTTAGACTTATCACTCACCTACACTAGAGCCCAGCTCAATAATAGAACATCCTTGAAGCATCTCAGCATTTTTTGCAAGATAATCATTCAAAAGCAGGGCACCAGGCCATACAAGTTGCCCAGTCAAATCAAAATCAGCTGCCTCGCAAATATTTAGTGTAAAATTTGAGGAACTTCTCATTTGAAATTTGAACGAAAACCCCAGCAGAAATAAAAGTGAACATTTCTTGAATTCATCAGTGTCTAAGCATATATACGTGCACAATCATAACAAATTGGTTTGTTGACATGCAAAAACTACATGGCATACGGAATTACTTGTTGTATGAATGTGATCACGAAAGCATAGAAAATTTGAAGATAAATAAAGCAGTTTCACAAAAGTCAGCAAAATTTGGTCTGAAATGTAAGATGATCCCATACTGGTCAATATTTCAAGATGACAAGAAAAAAGTAATTAACATTTCCCAATATCACACTAAAACTCTGAAGAGGGATTTGAGTGCACAATTCATTCCTTCTTGGCACCAGCTCTAATCATGTAACGAACCCTGCATCCTTCATGGGCGTGCAAAGACTACTGACCTTTCTCTTACAACCTTCAAAGCTGAGAGATTCTTCTCCCATAAAGAGCAAAGTCATTAGCCTCCCAAAGGGTCCTTATAAAACTTGCTCCTTAGGACTTGTGCTTCCATCTTCAGCAGCTTTCTGATTGTTATTTGTTGACTCCATCTTGTGATGGCACATTCCTCAATGGAGTATCTCTCCAAACAAGATGGCAAGACAGTTCCATGACCATTTTTATTGGTGATAAGAACTAATAATGCCTTTGCAACGCTTTTACAAAGTCTCAGCGCGCAATGAAAATCAGACCACCCCTCAATCTCCCATTCATGTCACCATCTCCTTCTGATAAAACAATCACAGGTAGAGATGGTGGTGATGATAGGTGAAAAAGTCTGTGCCATACCAGGATCCTGACCTCACAAACCAATTTTACATCCGAAAATGAGAGTATGCCTTGCAAAAATCAAGGAAATAACTCATTTTTTACACAATTATCTTCACCAACAATCTTGAGGCAATTTAAACAACAGCCCTACTAAAATGCTTCCTCAAAACCCAATTGAAACCATTGATTACTATCAGCTAAATTCTTTCTCATGGCTTAAACCTAAATTCATACTATCTGTTACATTTGAGCTGCTGGTTTTTAGAAAAATAAAAGAGCAGAGATACATACCTGTGGGAAGAACCGATGGGTCAATCGGTAGGAAGAACCGATGGGTCAACAGAGGGAACAGAGGGAAGAACCGATGGGTCAACAGATTGAACAGAGGGAAGAATCGATGCCACTGTTATACTCTCCTGCAATTTCAACAGAGGAAAGAAGATGAAACAGAGTGAAAGGCGAAAGAAGAAAGAAATAATTAAAAACTCATCTAACCTTATGCTCAGAATTGAAACGGAGATCAATGATTCAAGATTCTTCTGCTCATCTACTCTTCTTCACGACTGAGAGTGAAATGGGTTTGACAAATTCTTAAAATTAATTAGGTCTTCTTCTCACTTCTCTGCTCTACAATGCTCGTGATTCGTCTCTCTGCTCTTGTCGTTTTGGCCTTTTAATTGTAAAAGGCCAAAACGACGTCGTTTCGGGCATAAGAATATTAAAAAAAAATAAACCCGGGTCTCAGCTGGGTTTGGCCGGGCCGGCCGGGTCCCGGGTCAACCCTCTAGGTCGACCGGGTCTGGCCGGGCCAATTCCCAGCCTGTTTTTTGCTTTGACCCGGCCCGGCCACAGGCCCGGGTCGGCCGGGTCCCGGGTTGACCCGCCGGGCCGGGCCGGGTCTTAAAACACTGTGTAGGACAGCTTAATGAATAAATCCTAGGCCAACTGGTATCCTAATTCTGCAGGGAAACATAACACAGGAGCAAGCAGCGTGTTCTCCCCTGTTGCTCTTTTCCTTATTTCACATGGATTCCCCTATTGAAGATTCCCTGCAGACTAATATTATTTGCTTACAAATCAGAACTTTGAATTACGTCTCCAAAGTAGGACTTTTCCTGTTTTGCTATTTAGTTTTATAAGTACTTTTCTTATTAGGATTAGGATTGGCAGCTTATAAATACAAGCTGCCCTTCTCGTTGAAAGACACTCTTGATTTTATTGAATAAGAATTTCATTCAGAAACATTAATCTTTTACTCGTGGATTCGAGTGTTTTATTTCCTGCTCATGGACTCGAGCAAAATCAGAGAAAAGGGACGGTGATCCTTTTTTTTATTAGACTTCCGCTATGTCATTTGGTATCAGAGTAGGTTTAACTTGTTCAGATGGCAAACACTCGAAACGAAAACGAAGCCCTTGATGACGGCAAACATGAAGAGGGTATGATCACACAAGCTGAATTCAGAATTTTCCAGTGAGAAACCCATCAAGCATTACAAGCAATTCAAACGACTCTTGCTAGGCTAACAACAGGAAATAACCTGCAGCAAGGTGAGGTAGGTCGCGAGAATTACAGAGAAAGGACGCGTGAACGCCATCCAATTCCACGTAGGCAGTTAGCCTACAAGGATGAACTAAGTGATGATGAGGAATATGTCGAACACATGTTTCGACACAATCGACAGGGACAACGCAATGTGGGAGAGCGAGAACCACAAACATTCTGTATGAAAATGGATTTGCCCAATTTTAATGGTCTGCTGCAAATTGAGGGGTTTCTCGATTGCCTGGCAATAGTGGAGAGGTTCTTCGATTACATGGAAATCCCTAAAGACAAAAAGGTGAAGTTAGTTGCTTATCGACTAATGGGAGGAGCCCCTGCCTGGTGGGAGCAGCTGCAACTCACGCGGATGCGATAGAGGAAAGGAATGGTACAAACATGGGCAAAAATGAGGCGACTTCTGCGAGCCAGGTACTTACCACCCGATTATGAACAGATATTGTTTCAACAGCACCAGGATTGTAGACAAGGAAACAGAACGGTGCAAGCATATATTGAAGAATTCCACAAATTATCCTCATGTAATAACCTGTTAGAAACATATGCACAACAAGTCAGTAGGTTTATTGGTGGGCTGCGTTTGACCATACAAGATCGTGTTTCCATGCAGACCATTTATTTCTTAAATGAAGCCATTAATCTGGCTACAAAAGCATAGGCACAACTAGACAAGTCAAGGGCAAACATTGTGACGAGGAATTCTTTTGATCCCACCCGTGCTGTAGCAAACAAAGGGAAATCACCCATAAATCAACCCCCACCATCCACTACCATTAAAGGGCCAAGTAGTAGCGAGGCACTAGCAAAGACTACAGGGATAGTGCCCCCGGAGGCACCAAGGAATCCTTATGCTCGACCAAATTCAGACATGTGCTACCGATGCGGGCAACCAGGGCATCGGTCCAATTAGTGTCCGAGGCGCAGCACAGTAAATCTAATTGGACCAAGGGAAGAAACAGACCTGGCAACAGAAGAAGAAGAGGATGAAACAGCTTACACCTATGACGAGAATGAAATTATCAGAGGAGATGATGGAGAACTAGTGTCACGTTCTCTGGTAGCACGCAGACTTTTATTGGCACCAAAACAAACAGATCAGTCGCAACGCCACAACATATTTCGCACTAGATGTACTGTCAACCGAAAGGTATGTGATGTTATTATTGATAGTGGCAGTAGTGAGAACATAGTATCTAAAAACATGGTGACCAAGCTAGGATTAAAAACAGAAAAACATCCATCACCGTATAAAATCGGTTGGATCAAGCAGGGAGCATAAGCAAAAGTTACTGAAATCTGCCGCATTCAGTTCTCCATCAGGAAAAATTATCTAGACGAGATTACCTGTGACGTTGTTGAGATGGATGCCTGCCATATGATTCTAGGCAGGCCATGGCAGTTTGACATGGATGCCACTTATAAAGGACGTGATAATGTGTATGTCTTCATGAAAGGAGGACAGAAAGTTGTTTTGGGTTCCATACGGGAGGAGTTCTCTGCAGTAAAACCAAAGACTAAATAGAAGCTAGTGTTGTTGTAAATGGAAGCAAATTTATGGACGAGGCCAAGGAGTCAAGAGAGATTTTTGCAGTAGTAATTGGCGGAGGAATTGGGGTTGAACCTCCCAACATCCCACAGGTACTGCAACCCTTACTAGCAAAATTTCAGGAAATCATACCGTCAGAACTCCCGGATGAGTTACCTCCTACGCGCGATATTCAACACCAGATCGATTTAACTCCAGGGGCTAGTCTACCAAATCGACCACAATATCGGATGAGTCCAAAAGAGAATCAGATCCTACAAGAACAAGTGGAAGATTTGATCAGAAAGGGGCTGGTTCAGGAAAGTATGAGCCCTTGTGCAGTGTCAACCTTATTAGTACCAAAGAAAGATGGCAGTTGGCGCATGTGCATAGACAGTCCAGCCATTAACAAAATCACAGTTAAGTATCGATTTCTCATTCCTCGCCTGGAGGATATGCTAGACATTTTGTCAGGGTCTAAAATTTTTTCGAAGATTGACTTAAGGAGTGGGTACCATCAGATTCGAATTCGACCTGGTGATGAATGAAAAACTGCTTTTAAAATAAAAGAGGGTTTATACGAATGGTTAATAATGCTCTTTGGACTAACCAACACCTCGAGTACCTTCATGCGACTAATGAATCAGGTACTTAAATCCTTCACTGGCAAATTTGTGGTGGTGTACTTTGACAATATATTGATTTACAGCCAAAGTGAGTCTGAACACTTTGAACACTTGAGAAACGTACTGATAGTATTGCAGCAGAATAAGTTGTATGTTAACTTGACGAAGTGCAAATTCATGACCAGCAGTTTATTATTTTTGGGTTTTGTTGTAAGTACTGATGGAATTAAGGTCGACGAAGAAAAGATTCGAGCCATCCGGGATTGGCCTACTCCAAAGAATGTTAGCGAGGTTCGTAGCTTCCATAGACTTGCAATGTTTTTCCGGCAGTTTGTCAGAAATTTTAGCCGGATCGTTGCGCCAATCACTGAATGCATGAAAAATGGAAAATTCCATTAGGGAACCGAAGCAGAACAAAGCTTCACGCTGATTAAAGAAAAGTTATCTTCTGCTCCAATTTTAGCACTGCCAGTTTTTGACAAATTATTTGAAGTGGAGTGTGACGCGTTTATTGTGGGCATTGATGCTGGCCATCATAAGAAGGCAGACCCATTGCATTTTATAGCGAAAAACTCAGTGCAACTCGCCAGAAATGGTCCATATATGAACTTGAACTATATGTTGTGTTTCGGGCTTTAAAGATGTGGGAGCACTACCTAGTACAGAGGGAGTTCATCCTCTTCAGCGATCATCATGCACTACAATTCATCAACAGCCAGAATAATGTGAATCGAATGCATGTACGCTGGGTGTCCTTCATACAACGATTCACTTTTACCTTGAAACATAAGGTCGGGCAACTTAATAAAGTAGTTGATGCTCTGAGCTGAAGAGTAGCACTACTTCTAACCATACGGGCTGAAATTATCGGTTTTAATTGTCTTAAAAAGATGTATGCCGAAGATGAAGACTTTGGAAATAGTTGGGCACAGTGTCTGCAGGGGTTCCCTCATAAAGGAATGCATATTCAAGAAAGGTATTTATTTCGGGGCAACCAGCTGTGTATTCCTAGGAGTTCATTGTGAGAACAAGTGATCTACGAATTGCATAGTGGCGGTTTGGGTGGTCACTTGGGGCGTGATAAAACTGTGGCCCTGGCAGAAGAAAGGTATTACTGGCCCCAACTGAAGAGAGACATCGGAAGCCATGTCAAACGATGTCCTACGTGCCAAGCAGCCACAGGGCAATCACAGAATACGGGTTTGTACATGTCATTGCCTATTCCAGCGGCCCTTAGGAAGATCTATCAATGGATTTCATCTTGGGACTTCCACGAACCCAACGTAGTGTTGATTCTATTTTTGTAGTAGTGGATAGATACTTTAAAATGGCTCATTTTATCGCATGCAAAAAACTTCTAATGCCGTGCATGTCGCTAACTTGTTCTTCAAAGAAATCGTTCGTCTACACGGAGTCCCTAAATCGATCACGTCTGATCGGGACACAAAATTTTTAAGTCACTTTTGGAGAACCTTATGGCGGCGATTTGACACATCTCTAAACTTCAGCAGCACAAGCCACCCTTAAAGTGATGGCCAAACGGAAGTGGTGAACCGAACTCTTGGAAATTTAATCCGCTGTCTATCTGGTGAGAAGCCTAAACAATGGGATCTAACGTTGGCACAGGCTGAATTTGCCTATAACAACATGATAAACAGGTCCACTGGAAAAACTCCATTTCAAATTGTCTACTGCCAACCTCCACGGCATGCATTAGACTTGGCACCTCTGCCCAAACTTCCTGGTATGAGCATCGCAGCAGAGCATATGGCTGACCGGATCAAAGCAATTCAGGAGGAGGTGCGGACGAACCTAGAAGAATCTAATGCCAGGTACAAGGCTGCAGCAGACCGCAAGCGGCGAGCTAAAATTTTTCAAGTAGGAGATCTCGTGATGGTGTATCTACACAAAGGGTGAATGCCAGCAGGGACGTATACCAAGCTGAACGATAAGAAACATGGTCCTTTCCAGATTCTGCAGAAGATTAACGATAATGCATATGTGGTGGACCTCCCTGCAGACATGACCATATCTCCCACCTTCAATGTTGCTAACCTATTCGAATATCATCCTCCCGATGAATGTCCTTCTCACCTGATCAACTCGAGGGCGCGTTCATTTCAAGCAGGGGAGACTGATGTAGGACAGCTTAATGAATAAATCCTAGGCCAACTGGTATCCTAATTCTGCAGGGAAACATAACACGGGAGCAAGCAGCGTGTTCTCCCCTGTTCTCTTTTCCTTATTTCACATGGATTCCCCTATTGAAGATTCCCTGCAGACTAATATTATTTGCATACAAATCAGAACTTTGAATTACGACTCAGAACTTTGAATTACGTCTCTAAAGTAGGACTTTTCCTGTTTTGCTATTTAGTTTTATAAGTACTTTTCTTATTAAGATTAGGATTGGCAGCTTCTAAATACAAGCTGCCCTTCTCGTTGAAAGACACTCTTGATTTTATTGAATAAGAATTTCATTCAGAAACATTAATCTTTTACTCGTGGATTCGAGTGTTTTATTTCCTGCTCATGGACTCGAGCAAAATCAGAGAAAAGGGACGGTGATCCTTTTTTTTATTAGACTTCCGCTACGTCAATAAAGGATCACTGCAACTTGATAAGTTATTGTAGTGGACTGGATCAGACCAATGAGATCACAGGAGCCATAGATAATGCTGTTCTCCATAAGCAAGATAGATTGGTACAGGTGCCCACGAGGCCAAGAAAAGGCAACTTGGAAAATGGAAACGCATACATGATTGAGCTGCTGCAAAATATAGGTTGCCGGCAACAGAGATTCACACAAAGATTCAAGATCAGAGATTTTAAACCTGAAAGGAAAACATCCATGCTAAGCTGCTCAACCTCTAAACGGAGCTTGATCAGTTGGACTGACATTGAACAATTAGAAATTGACAAAAAATAGGTTAGAAATTGAGACTTTTTAGAGAGAAGGGACACTAGTATCAGTTAAGCTATGGTATTTCTTCTCAAATAAAAAGAAAATGATGTGTTTACAATGTTTTGAAAAACGTTATAGCAACCCCCCGCCACTTTGGCTCACGAGAACAAAAGGAACAAGGCAATGAGCTATGAGCAATTTCATAGCCACGACCATTTCTTTAAAAAAAAATATACATTCTTATAATCTAATTTTCCTCATTCTTCATTGAAGATCTTCTCTCATGGCACTCAGCAATGTCCCTACGACCCTGCCAAGTCTTTTCCCCACCCCATGAGTCTGTTTGAACAGTGTAGGAATCTGTTCAGAATGCTTTTGATTCTTGGTAAACAAAGAACATTGAACAAAAACGTTACATTTTTTGTGGAAAAAATATTAAGAAGGAGGAATTACAATAGCAAATTATTTTGCGTCAATGGGATTTAACTCATTGCTATTCTTTATTGTTGAAATGTCTTTTACAAAATAGAACCTATCATTGATGGGCGGGCATATGAGGTTTCATTTTTTATGGCCAAGTAAAGGTTTTGTAGGCCCATTTAAAATTAATAGGCATGATCCACCTTTTAACTGATGTGTTATGTGTATGAAGGCTTAAGAAGTTGTAAAAATTGCAGTTTAGTCCTTATTTTCTGGAAAACATACAATTTAACTCTTGAAACATATTTTTATATTCTATACATAACTGATTATGAGGTTAAAGATAATGAATTTCACCTTGGTCATTGATTTATGATATTTTCAGTTTAGTCATTGAATTTTATAAAATTACAATTTGACCCTTGAATGTAAGATAAATTACAAGTTTGGTCTCGATGGTAAAGAATGGTTTTTTCCAATTATATGCCAACAAATAATTTAGATTTTTTGATTATTTATTATAAATATGTTAAATTATTGATAATGACACCTATTGATCCTTTAGACCTTCGTTATGTCCAAATAAATATCGAACATAAATTGTAGACAGTTATGTTGTATGGATTTATCAACTCATCTAGTTCTTAAAGCTATCATTGAATTAAATTACTAATGTTGTGAATACTGTGGTTATTTAACGATTAGGGTTAGTTACATTACATTACAGATTGACTACCAGATTAATATTAAAAAAAATATTTAAAATATAAATTAAAGTATCGTTTGAATGACCACATCAGCGACATAAGTAAAAGTTACAAGCCTAAACAACAAACAATATCCCATGACATATGACACGGGCATTGAAACAAAGATTCAAGATCGGACATTTTAAACCTGTAAGAAAGAAAGAAAAAACTTAAAGCTATGGTATTTCTTCCGGAATACAATGTTTTAAATATGTTATAGCAGTCCCCTGCCACTTTGGCTCACAAGCACAAAAAGAACAAGGCAATGAGCTAAGAGCAATTTCATACAATCAAAGGATCATGCTACGAACATTTCTATAAAAAAATTATACATTCTTATAATCTATTTTTCCTCATCCTTCATTGAAGATCTTCTCTCAAATACCCTTTCCCTTGCCTTTGTTGCCTGTATGCACACGAGGTCATCAATTTGTCATTGCACTTGATGGGAGCCTCTAATAGAACAGCACATGAAAACATATACAAGGGAGAGAAGTTGAAGGAAAGAAAAAAGAGATTGGACTAAGGACCTGTTTGTTCCAATCTGTACAAGCAGTAACGATAGAAAGAAGAACTGATTGCACGAAGGACCCAGCTAATATTCCAATCCAAAGGCCTTTTCCTCTTAAATGAGCTACAAAACCAAGCACAGCAGCCACTGGAAGTCCAACCAGATAAAATGAACCAAGATTGATATATGCCCCTATTTTCTGCCATCCACTTCCTCTAGCCACACCTAATGCAAAGGATGACACATATTTGAGGCTGCTCTTGCTTATATATTAACCAAATAAAAAAAGAAACAGAGCTAAGAAACTAACCAGAAAGGACAGCTTGTAAGCTGTCCATGATAAATGAGAGTCAAATCAGAGGAGTCATGACTGAAATATAACGCACAACCTGCCTGTCATTGCTGTAAGCATATCCCAAAACTTGCCGGGAAAGGAAGAGCCCTGAGCTCACAATGACTGACTCTGTGCCAGCAAGAAACAATGCAACCAGAACTGCCATCCTAGCTAATTGAGGATTCCCAGCTCCTAGTTCATTCGAAACTCGTGTGCTACAAAAATACCATGAAATCTATATGGATGAACAGATTGATATGAAATCTATACATTATTTTAAATTAAAGAATATGCTTTCAATAGGAGAAGGTTATAAACCTTGCAGCAGCTCCAAATCCGTATGGTATAGTGAAGTGCAATGTAGAGATTGTGAGGCTAAATCAAGCAAAATAAATGTTAATGAGAAATTAGAGTTATAATCATATTTAATTCAATCTTTACAAGTATCCAATTTGTCAATATATGGATTTGAGTCAAAATAAATATTAAAAATACCAGCTTTCAATTGCTTTCAATTGCACCTCTAATTGACCCTAAATTTTTGATTTAATGCAATTAGGCCCCTGCATAACTTCAACTTCAGCCCTGTATTTACGTGTCTTTTGCAATATGATCCTTGGTCTTGGATTTATGCAATTTAACCCCTAATTGACCATTAAACTTTCAATTTCTTCAATTTTGCCCCCTGCTTTTTGTCAATTAAGCCTCTAAATTTTGGCGTTTTTTGCAGATTGGTCCTTAGCTGCGAATTTCTTCAATTTAACCCCTAATTGACCCCAAAACTTCAATTTTCTTGCAATTTGGCCCCTAATTTCAATCAATTAACTTGGTAAAAATTAAATTTGGTCTCTTAAAATTCTAATCTTCTCAATTAAGCCCAAATTAGGCTCCCAAACTTAATATTTCACCAATTAAGCCCCAAATAAAATTAATTTGACCCATTTAAAGTATAATTAAGTCCTTGCACTTAATTAAATCCTTCAATTGGACCCAAATTAATTCTTAAACATAATTAAAATTCAATTTGGCCCACGATTAAATCAAATTGGCCTATTAAAAATTTAATTATGTCCTTGAACTTAATTTTTATGTAAATTCGTCCAATACTCATTTAATTTGACCTTGAATTTTCATTTTCTCTCTATTTTGGGGCATAATGGGGTACAATTAGGTTTTTAATTTCCTCCAAAAATTACAACTTGATTTCCCAGCCTACTTTCTCCACGTTGCCAGCCTTTATTATTACTTTTTTGATTTTTTATTTTGAAAAAGAAATTGATTTTTTGGAAATAACCCAGAATTGGGTTATGACAGGGAGCATGCTAGCAAGAACTCTAAACTTGAAATATTTCTAAATAAAATAAAAATAAATACTTAATTCATAAACTATTAAATATAAACATAAAAGAAATATATAGTATATGGATTGAGTCTGATTGGATGAGTTTTAAAAATATTAATTCACCATCTGACCTATTATATTTATTTTTTATGGGGTTTTTTTAAACACCCCTTTTTAAAGCTCTTTAAACCCCTTTGGCATTTTAACAGTTATGAATTTTAGTTAAAAGTATAAAGATTTTTCTGAAGGCCCATAAAATTTGATGCTGACAGAATCTCTAATGATTCAAATGAATGAAGCAGTTTGCATATAAGAAGTCTTATTTCACAAAGCTAAAAATGCATCCACAATCCTGTCACACAAAATATCCTTGAAAATAGTATTCAATTCTCAGCTAAACATCGCTCAAATATCCTCCCCCTTGCCTTGATTATATGTAGGAAAGATATGTAGCGAGGGTTGTCACCCTCTACTAAATTTGCATTTTTTTTCATGCGAGCATGGTGTTATGTTCCCCACTTGAAGTTGAGTGATCTTCTGACTCTTTAAACAATGTAACCTCAAGCAAAACCTCCCTACAAACTTCAAGGAAATCCATTATCAGCCGAAGCTGTCCCATCAAGCATCCTCTCCCTAGCCTTGGATGCCTGCAATTATTGACATGCATACAGATCATAATTAGCATTTCATTTGATAAAATAGCCATCTTAATTCCACTAAAAGAACCAACCCTCTATCCAAAACAGCAAATGAGAGTGAATTAGAGCAAATAGAGACAGAAATAGACACTCGTGAAGAGGGGGAGATGTATGAGCATAACCTGTTTTTTCCAATTTGTCGAACCAGTTATGAGAGCTAGTAATGTTGCTTGCACAGTACTCCCAGTCAGCACCCCAATCCAAAGGCCTTTCCCTCTAAGATGGAAAATGAAGCACAGTAGAATAGCTACTGGGATTCCAGCAAAATAGTATGCCCCAAGGTTAATAGAGGCCCCTATGTGCTGCCATCCACATCCTCTAGCAATTCCTGTCGCAGAAACGATTCGAGTTAGTACCATACATGCCCTGTGCAAGAAACATCATCTAGTATCATGGCTTCTTGGTAACCATGCGTGTTACTAAATTATGGGATTGGAACACAAACAATTCAGACATTTGATCATGTACATGCGTAATTTATGGTTAGTAAATGTTCGTCGCATAATAAGGAGAAACTAACCGGAAAGTACTGTTTGTAAGCTATCCACAATAACTGAGAGACAAAGCAGGGGAGCCACTTCAGTTACATAGTCGACAACCACCTTTTCATTGCTGAAAGCGTATCCAAAAACATGGCGGAAGCAGAAGATATTTGTGCTCACAATAACTGCCTCTACGAGCGAAATACTCAGTACTGCACGGACAACCACTTGAGCTGCCTTATCATTTCCAGCTCCTAGATGATTTGAAACCTGAGCACTGCCAGAGAAAGCACAGTAAGTAAATGAGATTTTTCTTTCATCTATGCAAACTTGAAGAGACAAGATATGAATCAAACCTCCCAGCAGCTGCGATCCCAGATAGTGCATAGAAGTGCAATGACGTTGTTGCTAGGCTGGTTACAATGTTAAGAGAAAATCAGAAGCAATCCTATCAAAGTCCCCAATCAGCCATCTTTAAAGCATAGGAAAAGAAGCATACCAGATAGAAAGAACAGATGTTTCAAGCTGTGAATCTGGCAGAAGTCCAGCCAGCAATATAAGTAGCTCAAAGGTCCACCATTCAAGACTGACCATCGGCATGAAAAGAACGAACGAAGTACTTAATTATTAGAAATTCAAAGCAGACGTAAATAGAAGCTCAATAAATTACATCATCGTTAGACTGTACACGAACGAGAAATTACCAAACCATTACAGCAGAAGGGAGAGCGAAGCGAAAGAACTCCTTAATGCTAGAGAAAATATGATTCCAGTAGATGACACGGGTCTTTTTGCAGGATGAAGAGAACCCCATATAAAGTGCAAGGAATACCACATTTAACCAGTAAGACACGTCAATGGCTAATGCTGCTCCGGTACTTCCTAGTTCCCATTTAAATATTAGAGCCCAGCAAAGAGGTATATGGAAACATAAAGTTGCACAGGTGCTGAAAAGCATTGGTAGAATCAAGCCCTGAGACTGGTAGTAGCGAAGTAGCGACTGAAGAACAGCATAGGCAAATAACGCAGGAATGAGACAGGTAGCATATCGGCAGGCTACCGTTGAGATTTCAGGGTCTTGGCCTATTGCTATCAATATCCTGTCCATGAATATCCAAAGGATAGATACTGGGACACATATTGGAAGGAGAGATATTATTGCACAGTATGTATAAGTTCCAAACTTTTGGTATTGCCCTGCTCCATAAGCTTGTCCACATAGAGTTTCCAAGCCTCCTGCCAATCCAAACTGCATGGTATGTAAATACACTGTCAATCATCTTGCATACAAGTTCAAGCTTGAATCAAGAACTAAAAACTGAGACACATCAATCAATAACTAAATCTGCTCTCCCATTAATCTCGCTATGCATTTCACGATTGTAAGGAATAACTTCAATAACTATATCTTGGATGCATAAATATTTCAAATCGATTGCATATTTATTCAAACTAGAGCAGCCCTACTGATGCTTAGCATGTGATTTCCAAGTTTTAAAATTCTACCTTAGAATTTGACAAGATTGAATTTTATAAATAAAGATTTTATGGAATTTTCCTAAGGAAACTCATAGCGAAGGCTTGTATCTTTTTGGTGCATATACAAGTAAGAAGATAGAGAAAAGAAGACTTGCTAGGAGACTAAAGCCAGTGACCCCAGCAAAAGATCCACCGATAGAGACCCCAGAGAGAGACAATTCACCAAGATGCCCTGCCATCATTATTGACACAACCTGCAACAAGTGTAGTGACACCGTCACCACCACCATTGGAGCTTAAATGTAGGTCACCTTCTTTAGCTCTTCCACAAAGGTAGTAGAAGCCCGTGTCCTCTCTTCAGTATGGGGCAGCAGTGCCTCTTCCATCTCCCCCTCTCAAAATTTTCCCTACAGAATTCTTACAATCTTGTCATTTACTGCATTGAAGTGAGAAAAACAAATGCGATGTTACAAACAGAGAAAGGGGACACTGTCTGACAAACTAGAAGTCAAATTCTGTCACAAGCATGCCTCTCTTTTTTAATGCATTTGGATCTTATACGACTCTCCAGGTTCTCCGTGGAAAATAATAATTATTTATAGGTGAAGGAGAGTTAAGAAGATTTGGAATGATTCATATATAATAAATAAATCAAGAAGTAAGAAAGCAAATATTAAAGTAATCAAGGATTGAGATCCATCAGAAGTAAACATCTCCCTTTACTGTGCATCGAACAAAACTCATGACGAGATAGGTGGCCGAATGGAAAATGAATAAAGGATCACTGCAACGTGATAAATTATTGTAGTGGACTGGATCAGACCAATCAGATCACAGGAGCCATAGATAATGTTGTTCTCCATAAGCAAGATAGATTGCTACAGGTGCCCAGGAGGCCAAGAAAAGGCAACTTGGAAAATGGAAACGCATACATGATTGAGCTGCTGCAAAATACGGGTTGCCAGCAACAGAGATTCACACACAGATTCAAGATCAGACATTTTAAACCTGAAAGGAAAACATCCATGTTAAGCTACTCAACCTCTAAACGGAGCTTGATCAGTTGGACTGACATTGAACAATTAGAAATTGACAAACAATAGGTTAGAAATTGAGACTTTTTAGAGAAAAGGGACACTAGTATCAGTTAAGCTATGGTATTTCTTCTCAAATAAAAGGAAGATGGTGTGTTTACAATGTTTTGAAAAACGTTATAGCAACCCCCTGCCACCTTGGCTCACGAGAACAAAAAACAAGGCAATGAGCTAAGAGCAATTTCATGGCTACGAACATCTCTTAAAAAAAATATACGTTCTTATAATTAATCTAATCTCCCTCATTCTTCATCGAAGATCTTCTCTTATTTTCCCTTCTTCGTTCTCATGTAAGACCCCAAAATCATCATGTGGTTTTGTGATTTGGTTATTGTTATTTTTTTACCTTTGTTTTTAGTCGGCGTTAGTAACTTTTTTCTATATTTATTAACATATATAATTTTTAATTTATTTTATTTCACAATTAATATTTTTCTTAGTACCAGAAAACATGTTAAAAATACCTTCATGTTCTTTTTCTTTTTTGGTTTTTTATTCTGGCTCACAGCTTAAACTATTTAACAAGATGATTTAGGTCTTATTTGTTTTTGTATTTCAAAAGTGTTTTTAAAAAATTTTAAAAATTTTTTATTTTTTTCTTTGCTTCAAATTAATATTTTTTTGGTGTTTTTAGATCATTTTAATGCACTGATATTAAAAATTATTTTTAAAAAATAAAAAATATTATTTTGATACATTTCTGAGTAAAAAATACTTTGAAAAACAATCCTAACCACACTACCGAACACGCTTTCAGAAATTAGCCTTATACGCATATTGAAGAATTAATGACACTTTAATGGTTAGTATCTTCTTTTGCCTTCAATGAGTTGTTAATAACTCAATAAAAATAAAAATCTATGTTTATGAATGTAATAAAAAAAAAGTTTTTTTCTAGGCATTCCTATTTTGTAGCTAACCAATAAAAAAAATCTAATTTGTTACTAGTATTTTTTTTAAAATGTGAGCCAATCAAAATAATTTTAATAGTTAGTATAATGAAAATACTATGAAACTCGAAGCCCTTTTTTATCTTTATAAAAATTTTAACTTATTCTGTTTTATACACGCACGTAAGACAAATAATATTTCATATAATAATCAGCAGTCATTTAATTTATTTATTTATTCTGGAAACAGTACTTGTGAAGTGTCTTAGTGCATCTTTTCATATTGAGATCTTAAAAAAAACATTCTTAGGCACAAGTACACAACATGAATAGGTGGGTTTATTTTTCACTTGTTTTTACATTTGTGGTATAAAAAATATATTAAGGTGTTGGATAATTGTAAAAACTATGTTTTAGTTGAAGTTTGAAATGTTAGTTTTTATGAAGCAGTTTTTTCATGTTTTTACATTTTTGGTATAAAAAACATATTAAGTGTTTAATAATTATAAAAACTATGTTTTATATTGTGGAGTTCAAGTTTGAAATGTAGTTTTTATGAAACAGTTTTTTCATGTATTTTTAACTGAGTTTTGTAAAACACTGTTTGTTTTTGTGTTTCAAAAGCGCTTTTAAAAAAATTTGATAATTTTTTATTTTTTTTCTTCAAATTAATATTTTTTGGTGTTCTTAGATCATTTTAATGTGCTAATATCAAAAATATTTTTAAAAAAATAAAAATACATTATTTTAATGCATTTCCAAGTAAAAAGCACTTTGAAAAGCAATCGTAACCACACAACTACCAAACATTTTATACATATTTTTGCTGCACATAAACCTCAACCACAATTTTTACCAAACTCGTATCTAAATCTAATAGTAATTAAAAGCCGAGGCGCGGTTTCTTTTTACTTGTTTTTTTCTTTACAATTTTTCTTAAAATATACATTCAATAGTAACCTCAAAATCACTAAAACTTGATAAGTTATTATATTGAATTGGATCTTGTCACTCCTCCAAAATGAGGTGGAATTAAACATCGTTTATATAAACAGTAAATCACCTTAACTTTTTTTTTAATTTTATTCATACCTTTTTTCTTCTTGTTTTTTATTTATTAGGTCCAGGTGGTGTTGGCTTCTTTTTTTTCATGCGCTTCCTTATATTTTTTATTAGCTCCTCGCGATGTCGAGAAACAAATATAATATTAATAATAAAATTGATCGATTTTCAGTAACGTTGTTAGGAATTATAATTTAAAATATGATTGGTTTAATTGTTGTGTTATGTGTATGAAGGCTTAAGAAGTTATATCAATATTTGCTGGGAGTTTTGGAAAGATTACTTCTAAGATTGAAGATAATGAAATTTAAGTTTGTTTCTTGATTTGTAAAAATTACAGTTTAGTTTTTATTATTTGAAAACCATACATTTTGACTCTTGAAACATATTTTTATATTCTATACATAACTGATTATGAGGTTAAAGATGATGAATTTTAGCTTGGTCGTTGATTTATGATATTTTTGTTTAGTCCTTGAATTTTATAAAATTATAAATTGACCCTTGAATTTAAGATAAATTACAAGTTTGGTCCCATGGTAAAAAATAGTTTTTTTCCTGTTATATGCCAACAAATAATTTATATGTATTAATTATTTATTATAAATATATTAAAATATTGTTAATGACAGTTATGTCCAAACAAATATCAAACATAAATTTTAGACAATTATATTGTCTAGATTTATCAACCTATCTAATTCTTAATGCTGTTATTGAATTAAATTATTAGTGTGAATATTGTGGTTATTTAATGGTTGGGGAGGTCATAGTTTTGAAACCTGGACCGGCCCGGCGGGCCGACCCGGGCCTGAGATCGGTCCGGGTCTAAATAAAAACCCGGTGGGGAGTTGACTCGGCGAAACTCGATCGACCTGGCGGGTCGACCCGGAACCCGGGCAAACCCGGTTGAAACCCGGCCTCTTTTTTTTATATATACAAAGCCTCGAAACGACGAAGATGAACAATTGAACATACATGATTGCAGAGAAAGAGAAAACCTAATTAAAGAAAAAACAATTTCAATCGCCTCCACCCCAAACACAGTGTCCCCTCCATCAATGGGTTCTCTTGCTGACTGGCATCATAGATGGACCCGTCAGTTTCTAGTTTCTACGGGTGAAAATCCAGATTCCAACGAAAAGATGCTTGAGAGAAGATAAGTAGCTTCTTCACCTTGGTTTTTTTCTACTTGTAATGTTTGCAAGTCGCCTGGTTTTGCTATAAAATTTTATTTTTAAGCCTTCTTAGGTTGCTAAAATGAGACCCTTTTGATGGGTTTTTGTTTCTTAAGAGATTTCTTTTCTTTTGGAGAAATGCTTTTGATCATTTTAGAAATGAACCTAGTATCATAAATGGTCAGTTTAATCTGTCTCTGTAACGTGATTAGCAACAAGTGGGATAGTTATTAGAGTTACTCATTTTCTTTATTAATGATAATTTGATGGATTTGGGGTCTCTAACTAGCATATATGATAGGTAATTAGTTACCAAATGCTTGTGATTTAGGGGTTGTTAAAGGTTTCATTTTGGCAATATAATCTCTTTGATTTGGTTTGAATTTGAGCTCTTCTTTCTGGGTTTTAGGGCACGCGAGTTATTTTATTATTTGAAAGTTGGGCAAGTTGATTAAGGAGAAGATCACAGCAAGGCTTATGGACACTCGCAATTTGGATGGACTTATGAACAAGGTCAGAAGATCTTCCCTTTTGTTTTTATTTTTAAAGTTTGGATTTTTGAGCCATATCTCTGTTTTTGTTTTTTCTATTTGGTTATTATCTGTTTTTAAGTTTGAAATGTCTTTGTTTGTTGTGATTGGAATGTAGGTCATTATCCTGAATGGGATGAGGATCACCCTATTCACTTTGTTGGGCATTCTGCTGGAGCGCAGGTTGTTCGGGTGTTGCAGCAAATGGTTGCTGATAAGATTAGTCTAGTTTATTGTTTGAACAGTCAGCAAATAATCTCTTAAAATTTCATGTTTTGATTGTATGCTTGTTCGTGATGATTTTGTAGGCATTTAATGGGTATGAGAACACTTCTGATAAATGGGTGTTAAGCATCACATCCCTCTCTGGAGCATTCAATGGGACTACAAGAACCTACTTAGATGGGATGCAGTGAGTGTTCTTTCCAAACTTGTTCTGCTATTTGAAACTTCACTCTATAAATGGCTTCTAGATATTGAACTCAATAATGATCGTAATTTGTATTTTATCTTCAAGTTTTTTCCTTTGGCAGTCGGTATGAAAATAAATCAACAAGTGGGGATCTCTTCTTATGTTGCATGATCTATTTTTATATCATTCCCTTAAGTTTTTTCAGCTACAGATTCTATTGTTATATGTTAGTGTTTATATCAAAATACTTTGCATATTTGATTTGTTTTTTTTTTGTTGACCCGGGTTAACCCATCTGACCCGTGACCCGATCATTAGACCGGGTTGACCACCGGGTTGGGTTTCAAAACTATGGGGGAGGCCTTTGGTGGCGGTCCCCTCGATCGTGTGCAGTCACGCCCTCTCTGTGAGTGGTCAATGCATTTTCAAGGCATGACAGATCAGACCAATCAGATTAAAAAGCATAAAGCTATGGTATTTCTTCTGGAAAAAAGAAAAGAAAAAAGAGATGATGTATTTACGATGTTTTTAAAATGTTATAGCAGTCCCCTGCCACTTTGGCTCACAAGCACAACAAGAACAAGGCAATGAACCAAGTGCAATTTCATACTATCAAAGGATCATGCTACGAACATTTCTAAACAAAATATACATTCTTATAATCTATTTTTCCTCATCCTTCATTGAAGATCTTCTCTCTAATACCCTTTCCCTTGCCTTTGTTACCTGTATGCCACAAGGTCATCAATTTGTCATTGCACTTGATGGAGCCTATAATAGAACAGCACATGAAAACATATACAAGGGAGAGAAGTTGAAGGAAAGAAAAAAGAGATTGGACCAAGGACCTGTTTGTTCCAATCTGTACAAGCAGTAACGATAGAAAGAAGAACTGATTGCACAAATGACCCAACTAATATTCCAATCCAAAGGCCTTTTCCTCTTAAATGAGCTACAAAACCAAGCACAGCAGCCAATGGAAGTCCAACCAGATAAAATGAACCAAGATTGATATATGCCCCTATTTTCTGCCATCCACATCCTCTAGCCACACCTGATGCGAAGGACAACACATACTTTAAAATCAGCAGGTATTGCCAAGTTTATACAACGATTTAAGGCTACTATTGCCAAGTTGTATATTAACCAAAAAAAAGAAACTGGGATAAGAAACTAACCAGAAAGGACAGCTTGTAAGCTGTCCGTGATAAATGAGAGACAAATCAGAGGAGTCATGACTGAAATATAACGCACAACCTGCCTGTCGTTGCTGTAAGCATATCCCAAAACTTGCCGGGAAAGGAAGAGTCCTGAGCTCACAATGACTGACTCTATGCCAGCAAGAAACAAGGCAACCAGAACTGCCATCCTAGCTAATTGAGGATTCCCAGCTCCTAGTTCATTCGAAACTCGTGTGCTACAAAAATACCATGAAATCTATATGGATGAACAGATTGATATGAAATCTATACATTATTTTCAATTAAAGAATATGCTTTCAATAGGAGAAGGTTATAAACCTTGCAGCAGCTCCAAATCCATATGGTATGGTGAAGTGCAATGTAGAGATTGTGAGGCTAAATCAAGCAAAATAAATGTTAATGAGAAATTAGAGTTATAATAATATTTAATTCAATCTTTACAAGTATCCAATTTGTCAATATATGGATAGGAGCCAAAATAAATATTAAAAATACCATATAGAAAGCACTGAAGTCTCCAGTTTTGGATTTTTGAAAAGACCAGAAAGCAAAATCAGCAACTCCAATGACCACCATTTAAGACTGTGATGATCGCGTAATAGTATTTAGTTAGGAAAACAGAACGAAACGAAAATTGCATTTTCATGATAGAAGAAAAAGGTAAAAGAAATTACCAAACCATAATAGCAGAAGGGACACCGAGCTGAAAGAATTCTCTGATACCATAAAGTGCTTCTCTTGACAATGGAGCTCTAGTTTTTTCACATGCTGAGGAGTACTTTACATACAGGCATAGCAATATCACATTCAACCAAGTTGATAAACTGAAGGCTATAGCTGCACCCTTTTGTCCTAATTGCAGTTTGTACACAAGAATCCAGCATGAAATGGTGTGAAAACATAGGATGCAAGATGAGGTTATGAGCATTGGTAGAATCACACTTTGTGTCTGAAGATATCTAGTCAAAGGCTTAAGAACTGCACCCCCAAATAATGCAGGGATTAGATACATTGAGTACTTGCAGGCCTCTTGTGAGATTGAAGTGTCTTGGCCTAGTAGAGGTAGTAGTTTGCCCATGAAGATCCACAGGACACAAATTGGAGGGCACATGATTATTAGAGAGATGATTGCACTGTAAGTATAGGTTCCAAGCTTTTGATATTGTTTAGCTCCATATGCTTGGCCAGCTAGAGTTTCCAGTCCACCTGCCATTCCTGACTGTTTGCCAATTACAAACTCGGGTCAATTTATGCTTGTTAACACAAATATAATTGTGAAAACCAAGCTTGATAAAGAAAGAAAATTGGAAAACAAAATCATTTTTAATTACAGAGGGCATTCTAACATGGTAATAATACATAGCTTTAGGCAAGAGCTCATGCTTTACTGGCCTATATCACCCCAATTTGTTTGATTATCATTCAATTCATAATTATTATTTTTTATATTAGACTGCTGATATGAATTAAAGATGGGCCACTCTTATAGAAGTTATAGCTTTGACAAAATTGAACAGAACAGGGTACTAATTGAAAAGTTTTTTAATAATGGGATGAAATTGAACAATTGATACAAAGAAAGGAAGGACTTTTGCCAATAACGAAGAGGCAAGTAACGTAGCAAAACAATTATAATAGAAAAGAAGAAGAAGAAGAAGAAGAAGAAGGAAAGAGGAGAATTTATGGGATGAGGGTAGTCAACATGCAAGTCTCTGTTCGTGATTAAAGAACTTGGAACACAAAAGTCCAAATACAGTGAACACATGCATGTTTTATTAACTATTTACTCTTTTAAAACCCCAACAACCCACTTGCTTCATGCATTAATGTTAATAAATTTCAGTCTTAAAACAACAAACAAACAACTTATTTATACATATTTGAAACATTTTAATTTCCAACTTGCTATGCATAGCATGGACGCCCCGTATATTCCTCTATGAAAGATATTTTTCTTTTTGGTTTGACAATAAAAGTTTTTTTCTGGCTATTTTTTTTTTTTTTTTTTTTGATAAGATTAAATTTATTTTTGATTTCATGAAAGAGATGTGGGTGGGAAGAGTACTATGCAATGCACTGTAAGTATACTCACAAACATGAGGGATCAAAAATATTGGAGAAAATGCAAGTAGACAAGTAGAAAATTGAAGAAAAAAATAAAATCTTGCTTGTATGGAAAGAAATATGTGTAAATGATAAATTTAAGATTTCTGTACATGAAACATAAGATTTAGGGGTTACTCCAAAACTAGACAAGGACCTTAAAGGGTTGTTTTTTTTTTCTTTTTCCCTTCCCCTGATCATATCCTGTCTTCAATTCCAGGATAGATGAAGTGGATTCTTGAAGAACATCTTCTTCCTCTCTCCTTAACGTAAGAGAAAGCAACCTTAATTTCTGAATTGAAAGCATAATGATTCATGCTAGTTAAAAGATGCAAGAAGATCAAAGGACCTTTATAAAAAAAAAATTTAAAAAGGGACAGGATTAGAAGACATACAAGAAGGCTAAACCCTGTAACATTGGTAATAGAAGTGGCAATGGCGGCACTAGAGAGTGCAAGTGCACCAAGGTGCCCTACAATTATCACAGACACAACTTGTAGGAGATACTGCAATACTGACACGGCCACCATTGGAGCTGCTATACAACCTGCCTTCTTTAGCTCTTGAACAAATCCTTCCCATGTTATCGCCCATTTTCTCTCTTCCCTCTTTCCCTCTCCTTCCATAACTTCTCAACAAGTGAATGAATTTTGTGTTTTTTCCCTCCTAGAAGTCACAGCAAGAGTGACCTTATATGTGAAGAACAAACGAAGAGACAATGCTCAATGTTGAACGGATTGTCGTGTTGTTTGATTTGTAATTTGTTTGACTTGATTAATAGTATTTTGTCTGGTTCTAGAATACAGCAGAGTAATTAACAACGGCTTTTGACTTGCAAACCATGATTTTCGTGAACTGCTCGCGTTTTTGTCATATTTTGCGTAAAGACACAAATTTAGGCATTAAATTTATAATGATAATTCCTATCTTACGGAATGACCAGTAGATTTTGAATATTTATATTTTGCAACTTTTTCCCCTCTCTTTCTGGCGTTTTAATGTAATCTATTGTTTACCAAAAAGAAAAGAGTCAAATGTTTCATAAATTATCTTTTTAAAAAATACCCTGTTATGTAAATATAAAAAATATCATAATTAATAAAATCCTAATTAAATTAAAAGTTTTAATCTAAATAGAAAAATAAAAAATACAAGAAAAATAAATAAAATTCTAAAGCATTATATTTTGGGTCTAATTTGAGTTTAAAAACAAAAATTTATATATCATGCAACGATGGGATAAAAGTTTATATTTTTTTATCAAAATACAAGTTAAACTTATTTGGAACTACTCAAAACCTATAAAACTTTAACATTTTAGAAAGTAATATAATAAAAATAATTATGATAAAAAATAAAAAATATGTTACATAAGCAGTCGCATATTTTTTAACTCAAGTTTCCACTGATGGATCAAGATTTATCCATTTTATTGCAAAACTCATAATAGTCTTCGACCAGATTTTTGGTCCATTTCTAAACACCATTGAAGGGCTCAGGTAGAGCATCCAAGTCCAAGTAGCGGGTTGGGCTCAGGCACACCATCAAGCCCAAGTGCTCAGCATACCCATCATCTCCTTGTGGGCTCGGGCGCACCGCCTAAGCTCAGCCCAAAGAGGTATGATAATACACAGGTGGATCCGAACACGCTTATACAAAATAAAAACTTAAGTAAAAAATTTTATAAATAGAGATAACATTCAGAGTTCCTAATCCATCAACTAAGTTCCCAAATGTTACGATCCAATAAAACATTAAATAAGAAAACTTGAATTTTAGTGTATTTGTGTTTATTGTTTTGTTTTATATTATCGAATATAGCTCTCAATCTGACCATTGAATTGGATTGAAATTTTATTAAGAATTTTCATGTATATTATTCTACATTCAGAAAATACAATATAGATTTTATTATTTATTGTACTTATGTACTTCCTATTTTGAAAAAATTATTTGGAAGTTTTCTTAATTTTATGGGGATTTTTAATGCCAGCAATAAAAAATTTCTTGTGTAATAGGGGATTATTTAATAAAATCTTAGCTTAAAAAACAATATTTATAGGCAATAATAAAGGGAATTCTACCCCATTGTTTTGTACATGTTTTGCAAGGATTTCCTAATATATAAAGATTATTAAGGAAACATATCAATAATTAAATTCAAAAGTTTTCAGGCCGGCTCAGAGAGGACATTAATGTCAGCAACACTTTCCCATTTATGCTAGGAAGTGATTTCAGCTACAAAGAGAAGTTCAAGCAAGGAAGATTATGTTGGAGCTTATGTAAATTATTTTTATTAATGTGAAAAAAAAATTTGGGCTTTATTGTTATTTTATTTTAATTATTTTGGAATTTTAATTTTAATTTAGGGCTTTGTTTTAGTTTGAGTTTATAACCATCTAAAATCAATGTTTTATGATTGTTTTAGACATTAAGCTTGTGTTAGGTGAGTATTAGCTTGAGCCTATGATTTGCAATCCAATAAGAGTCTATTAAGGTTATTTAGGATAACTATATGTTGTTTTTTATATATTTTTCGCTACAAAACTCAACAGCCACGAGGTTTTGAATAAACTTGTATTTTGCATGGAACAACATTTTTTTTTTCTGAGATAAAAATCAACAACTGACTTATCAAAGTATAACTCACTTGTGGTGTTTTTGTATACTTCAGATTCTTGTTTTGCTATAATCAATAGGTCCAAGTTTAATTTTCAATATTTTTGGTTCTTAGATGTAAAGTTATTTATGTGTCAAAGTTTGTATTCAAACTTAAATTTGTTTTCAGATATTAATATTTATAGAATTCGCATCACTAAAAAAAAAAATTCTCCATATCTCATAAGATTTTATTTTATGCAATGAAATGGATCTAGATAGTTTTGATATTTTATACTAAAAAAATGTTAAGATTTTTATTCAAAAGGCCATGCATTATTGGTGAAATTCAAAAAATAATATTTAGAAATGAAATTAAAAATCAGTTAATGTGTTAGAGATAAAAATAAATTTTTTTTCCCAAAAATAAAAACACGTGGCCAATGTGGGAGATGAAGCATGATATTAACGTCTGCAAATTTTTGTATTCTCGTTTTTTTCATCTAAAATTTTGTTTAGGAGGATAATATTAATTAATTAATTATAAATCAATTAAGCATCCATAATTAAAAACATAGTAATATCGTAAAACATTGTTTTCTTAATCAACCATAAAGAAACAAAGTCATGGGGAAACAAAAAAAAAAAAAGTTATCCCAGCCAAACCACAATCACCAGTTATCCTGAGCCGAGCCAAGCCGATCCACATTTAGGGAGATGCTTGAGTGTCCGCGTCCACATTGAGCTTGCACGCACGAGAGTTTACAGGATAGACACCACCCCTAACCTAATAGCCTAAACTAATAAATCATAAATACATTTTATAAAATAAGCTCCTCTCTTTCTATCACATTAAGTATTAATTATTAATTATAAAACTAAAATATATGGGGAAATATTATTTTTTAATATTGAATTGGTATTAGAAAAATATCTCAACATCACAGTATGGTTTATTTTTAAAAAGTTTAGTTAAATAAAAAAAATATTGTTTTCTCAAATTCATTAGCATTGTAGATTATTAATCCACAATGTTGTTATATATATATATATACACCCTATTTTTTCTTTGGTTATTGTTTTTTTTTTAATTTAGTCCTTAAATGATGTGTTTATAGGGATTTAGAGTTGATAATTTATTTTAATTTTTATTTTGTATGGTTATCGCAGTATCAAAAACATATCTTAGCATTGTGGTATGATCTACTTTTAAAAAAATTTAGTTAAATAAAAAAAAATAATTTCAAAAAAAAATAAGTTATTAAACTTTAAGGAGTCAATGATCTGGTTTTGTGAGATTTGGTATTTTTTTCTAATGAAAATTGATTATGTAATCGTCTATTTTTTTATTATATAATTAAAAAAAATATTTTTAGAAAAAAAAATATGTTATTAAATTATAAAAAGTACATGGGTCTTTTGACAGGTTTGGCGAGTTAAATTTTTCTTTTTAAAAAAATTCATTTTTTTATTTTATTCTTCGATATTGGACTGATTGAGAATTGAGTTTTATAATTTGTTTTGTTTTTCTTTCTATTAGGTTATCATAATCTTAAAAAAAAATTCTCAGCATTGGTTTGATACTTGATTTTGTAATCGTCTATTTTTGTCATCATATAGTTAAATAAAAAATAGTTTAAAAAAAACAAGTCAATAATCCCAATGAAGTTCATTACCCGGTTTGCGAGTTTGACACGTTGAATTGGGTTACCCGATGCACGAGTGCAGCGGGTTTACCCATCAAACTTGATATATATATTTTTTTAGGTTTTGGTCCTTTAATTTTTCTAATGGGTTTTTTTTTTAATTTCACTCTTCTTCAATATTGGATTGGTTATGAAATGAAATTCATGGTTTATTTTTTTCTACTTTATTAGGGTTATTAAGATCTCAAATAAACATCTGTTTTTGGGTTGGTATTTAATTTTGCAAGTATCTAATTTTATCATAAAATTAAATAAAAATAATTTACAAAAACAACAAAGTTATTAAACTCATTAAAGTCCATGATCCAGGTCGTAAGGTGACCGAGGTCGATCCAATTAGGTATCGTCTCAATATTTAAAAAAAAATTATTGTCTTAAAGTTTTTTTAAAAGTTATGTCATGTTTTTACTGATTATTCAAATTGTATTTGGACCCATTAAATTGAATGATTCATTTTGGGCTAGTCCCACGTGGTTTAATTTGAAACTCGAGTTAGACAACAAATCGAGTTGACAGGTTTCAAGATCATTTAAATTTATTAAAACTACTTAAAATATCTCTATACTCTTAATATTTTTTAAAATCTTAAAAAATAATAATTTGATATATAACAATGATTATATGGCTTTGAAATGTGTATATCGAAAATCTAAACCATCAATCATGATATGGATACATGATTAATCTCAACCAGATGCGCACATGGGATAGCACTTGTTGGACAATGTACAAAGAGAACGTTTTGAGGAGAGAGTAGAACAATGTAAGAAGAGAATCAGGAGACTTACAAGTAGGCTAAATCCAGTAACATTGTTGATGGAGGTGGCTAGGGCAACACCAGAGAGGGCGAGCTGACCAAGGTGTCCTACGATTATTACAGACACAACTTGTAGTAGATACTGCAACACCGTAACAGCCACCATTGGTGCAGCTATGTAGCTCACCTCCTTGAGCTCCTCCACAAATCCACCCCATGTTATCAGCCATTTCCTCTCTTTCCCGATCTCTTCCACCTCTTCCATAACAGTATATACTAGCCAGTGACAAGTCAATATTCTTCTCCGAAATGGTGGTTTGAACTAATCAAGAGAAAACGCTCCTTGCGTTCTACGTAGAGTGGATTTATATGGTCTTTGATTCTATCTGGAGTAAAAGATTTTGTTTGATTCTAGATAAAAGTTATTTGGTGGTTTATACGATGATATATGTGTTAAAAAATATATTAATTATTTTAGTGACTTGAGTGTCCTTTTAGCCTTGAAAAGGAGTAAATGTTTTTGTCCACAGCATGCATTGTTTGCATATCTAATTTTAAATGAATATATTGGCTATAATTCACCACGCAAGGCACCTTTTACTATGAGTCCGGCGTCCAAGTAGAGCCAAATCACTCAAGTGTATTTTTTTTCTGGCCATTTACTGAACCAAAATATATAGAAAATTAAGCACAATGTGGAAAAGGCCTCCGAAATTATATGCATTTGAAGCAGAATTATTACTATATTATTAATAATTAGTAGAATCATAGGCCAAGTCTCTTGAATATTCTACTTTATCCTTGTAGCTTGGCCGATTCAAATGTGGGAAAAAATGCAAAAAAGCAAACCTCGTCCAACATAGGCGAGGCAAATACCATGTATCATAAGAAGTATAACTCAATTGATTAAGTTCTGAGTTTATTTTTTAGAAATCATTAATCTTAATACCATAAACAGTTAGAACCAATAAAGAAGGTATGGTTTTGATAAAGAATCCATCTACTGAAACCAAAAATAAAGAAGGTAGGGAAAGTTGATATTGGCAAGGTCCATCAAAAAAAAGGTATGGTCGATACATCTACGCATTTGATACACAGCTCATATATGGAGGGCTGAGGGCTAGGGAAGGTTGATTTGTCAGGCCATCAGCACGCAGCCTGTCTGTTCTTCAAGTGATAATAAATAAACCAGCCTCCATGGTTGATGCAAAAAAGAAAATGAAAAACAAAATGGCATGTTCAATTCTACGCTTAACTAAATTTCAATTTTTATCATGTACTGAAGTCTGTTTCTTTGATTGCAATTCTCTAAACAAACTAGTTTATTAGCTGCAATAATTCCATTTGCTTACACGAAACTAAACAAAAGGGTACAATGAGAACCCAGCACTTAATTCAATCACCATCATTATATGACTGCCATGTCAATCCTATACACATATATCAAACTACAGCCTAGTCCTTGCCAAACCCCTCCTCGAGTCAGGTTACTACAAAAGAAGGTGTAACACTCTGTTTTATTACTAGTTTATGCTTCTTCAGCATGCATGCCTGTAGAAGAAGATCTAACAGGAGAAACAGACGGTACTCGAGTGATTTTACATTATTAAATGGGATCCTGCAAAACCAGTTCAGCCAAGAGATGTACAGATTAAAACAAAGAGACGTGTGAAGGCTACCTCAGTTTTTGTGCTGCATCCTACCACTTTCCGCACCAGCATAAGGGTCGATGGTGACATTTATTACAGCTGGCTTTCTTGCAGTGAAGGATTCAGAAAGGGCAGACTTGAGTTCATCAGGTGTCCCGACAAGATAACCCTTCCCCCCGAAAGCTTCAATTAAAACATGATAAGAAGCGCCAGGGACAAAAGAAGTGGGTGCTGGATCATCTTTAAAAGGCCCTGTAATTTCTTCAGGGTTCCTCCGATCACCACCATAAACACCACCATTGTTAAAAACTATCACGACCACGGGCAGCTGGTAACGAACCAATGTCTACAAAAGATTTTACATATAAATGTAACCTGTTATTTTTATTTTATATCATGAGGCAAGCAAAAACAAAGGGTGACTTTAAAAATTCAGCAGGTGCATTGTCTTTTCTTTAATTATTATAATTATTTTTTTCTCATCTAATCCATAAAAGAGACCTTCTACAAACCTTCTCAAGAAAGGGCAGAAAACAACAAAGGCATCTGCAGATTAGTTAAACCGATTGAGATTTTATCAAAATCTATATATGCTTTCATACCACCGCATTCATTTTCACCCATAACCCCGAAAATCTTTTAATTCTAAGACATATGCTTCATGACTGCAGAAAACACAATGATCAAAAACTATGCATGACTAACTTGCTAAAAGGTACAGTTCAGTGATGAATAAAAAGGTTATTCGAAGACCAGCATACAGCTGGTTTTAGAGTGATATTTCCCATTCCTTAAAAATTTTTAAGAGCAAATGTACTTTGACCAATGTAATATAATAAGCTAAGCCACACATCACATAGTATGCTACTTAATACTATAAATCTGCTATTTTCTTTAAATTCCCAAAGTATACTAATCAAGTAAGTTCATACCCCATGCATCGCATAGACATCTTTTCCAATGAAACATAGACATGCATGTACATGAACTTCTGATTCCAAACAAACTTCAAGCTACATAAAAGTTAACCCTTTGCAAGGAAATGCATAACATTTTATGACTGCATATCTAGTCTAATATAATAATAAGATTAGAAAATGGAAGACAAAGAAGTGGTACTCTCATTAGCTGACATGTGGATAGCCCAGCTATTCAGCATTTGATAAAATGGTGCTTTTTGTTGGAAAGAATAGTAGACATTTAACTTTTAAGGCAACAATAATAAAGAGATTTCACAAGATAACAGCTTCCATTTTCTGATTTGATAAAAAAAAATTATGAATGAAATTAAAAGGAATCAAACAGTATTGGTGCGCAAAAATTTTCCTTTTCCAGTGGTTGATGCATGCACTATGTGTTTTTGGATATACAAAAATGTCATTTACAACCTAATGAATGACCCATTTATATTCACCATTAATAGTGTCTTAAATAGAATTTATATCTTAAAGTTTTTGGATGGACTAAGTGACTTTTAATGAAGTCTTTTTTGTGAGAGAATAGCTAAGTTCCTTTACTAATTAGTTAATCTGTTTACATATGTTTTTTAACCGATAATTTATGGTGAAATGTTTTACATTCGTCCAATATTTCATTAATCTTAATCTTCAAAAGAAAATTAAAAAAAAACACAGTTTTAGTAAATTTGACTTGACTTGGTCAATTCATTTATCACGTCAAAGAAAATCTTAATCTTAATCTTCAAAAGTGCAAAGAAAATTTTGGTCTCCAATAGCTTGACTACGATACATTTAAAAGATACAGACAAAATCATGTGGAGATAAATGGCTATGTGTGACACTAACAATGATTCCGTGTATGCAATGGATGTTTTGGTTTGTGGCTTGATGTTACCAACGAGAAATAATTTTGAAGTGACTTCAGGGTAAAAAAAACAAAACAGAAGAAACAGAAAGGACTCATTCGATCTTTCACTCAATTGAAATGGTTCTACAACGGTCAGAAATACAAGTAACAGAATGCATGATGAGACAATTGTAAGTGCAAAGGCACTCCCAAATGCGCATTGCACAGTTTTTATCTAGAGTGTTTGTTTTTGCCTTAAAAGGTGCTTTTGAAATATTATTTTTTTTTTCAAATTAATTTTTTATATAATTTTGAATCGTTCCAAAAATAAATTTTAAAAAAAATATTATTTTGATATATTTTTAAATAAAAAATTCTTGAAAAAACAACCACTACCATAATCTTAAAAAATATTTTAATCTAACTATTCATCTGAATTTCTCTGAAAGAGTGAAAGGAGTTACAGAAAAGCAATTACAAAAACTTTCTCGATCTTCTAACAAAGATAGTCCCCCTTTAAAATACACATAAAAATAAGTGCAGTAAACAGCTAGCTGCAGTATCCAAGAAACAGAGAGTGATAAAAGCACAATCATATTCGAATGTTAGAACAATCAAATATCACAAAAAGTTCTCAGCACGAAAAATTTAAACATGATTGTAGTAATGAGTAAAGGCTCATACCTCAACTTCCATCGCACTGAACCCAAATCCAGAGTCGCCCTCAACTGCAACCACAAGGCGATGAGGCTCAGCAACTGCAGCGGCAATGCAATAACCCAAACCAACACCCATAGTCCCCCAAGTTCCAGCATCCAACCTCGTCCTTGGCTCGGTCTGAACCAAAACAGCTCTGCCAACATCCATTGTATTCGCCCCCTCTGAAACCAATACCGGTGCAGGACTCCCCACTTCTAAGATCGCATTTCTAATAATCCTCATTGGCGTCAAAAAATTAAACGGCACAACATCCTTAGCCAGCTGTGCCTCCATTCTCGACACATTGTCCCTAGCCTTCTTTGAAATCGCCTCCAACCACGGATGATTCTTCCCCAAACAAAAAGGATCCTCCTTGATCTCCTTATTTACCAATTCCAACACCTTTTTTGCATCTCCAACTAAGCCCAAATGTGGCTTCCTCAACTCAATCTCCTCCTCGCTAACATCAACCAAAATAAATTTCACATCCTTAGACCACTTTGGCGGTTCCCCAAAATGCAACAACCAATTAAGCCTCGCGCCAACCACAAGCGCGACATCGCATTTCCCAATAGCAAGTGACCTCGCGGCACTAGCAGCAAGTTCATGTGTATCAGGCAACAACCCTTTTCCCATAGGGGTTGGCAAAAACGGAATCCCAGTACTTTCCACTAATCTCTTCAACTCATTCTCCGCACGGGCATAAGCAGCACCTTTTCCAAACACAATCAATGGCCTTTCAGCATTTCTAAGCAAATCCACCGCCCTTTCAACTTCCAAACTTGCAGTAGTAATCTTTTTCGCACCCTTTTCAATTTCTGAAACATCCGCAGCAGATTTTATCAAACTATCCGCCTCGGATTCCGATATTGTCTGATGCAAAACATCAGTTGGAAGATCTAAGTAACACCCACCAGGCCGGCCCAAAACAGCAGAATCAAGCGCTTCAAAAAAACATTTAGGTATTTCTTTAATGTCTTTAGCTTTACCTAAATGTTTGGAAAACGGTTTTGCAGCTTCAATTTGGTTAAGTTCTTGAAAATCACCTCTACCAACATCGTTTTGATCGCAAGAACCCGAGATCAAGACCATAGGCCATGTATTAATCATGGCATTAGACAATCCAGCAAGCCCATGAACGCAACCCGGCCCAGAGACTGTTAGGAGAATCCCAGGCCGGCCGGTGAGGTAACCGTACGCAGAGGCAGCGTACCCAGCAGATTGCTCGTTGTGAAAGGCAATGAAACGGATTCCAGCGGCCACAGCACGATTGGCAAAGGAGGTTACCGGAATACCCACGACGCCAAACATATGGGTTATGCCGTAGGCGACGAGAGATTTGGCGGCGAGGGTGTTGCCGTCGATGAGGGTTTGTGAGGTGGTTTGGGAATTGGATTCTGCCATGAAAGAGGAGCAATGGAGTTTGGTTTGGTCGGGTGGGGTGGGGTGGGGTGGGGTGGGGGAGGAGGAATTTGATTTGGATACGAGGCTTGTTGGGTTGCGGGTGAGGTGTTTATAGGTAGGAGATCATTTGCTGGGAATTTTTAGGTTTGTGCTGAGGATTTCGTCATATGGGGAAGGGTGTATTTTAAATTCACATTTCTTTTTCTTTGAACTTGGTTTTAATCTTGACTGATGCATTTATTGATTTGAAAATATGCTCTTTTGCGATCTTTAATAATCTACATGTTCAATCGACTAGTGATGTGGGATGAGCATGGATAATTCTTGCATGATTATTTTTATTTTATTTTATTTTTAATTTTTTATAAGAATTTATTTTTTTCCTGTGTTACTTTTTTAATTGTTAGAGCTCTCTATGATTTCACTTTAGAAATCTTGGATTCTTTATTAATATAAAAATTGTGGATTTAGTTTTAAAAAATAATATAAATAGAATTGTGTAGTTTATTTTTCTAAACATATTAAAAACAATTCTAGAGTTAAAAATTACCGATATTTAAATTGAGTTTTCTTTACTATTTAGGGTTTAAAAAATTCATTTTTTTATATAATTTAGAACTTGTAATTTTTATGTAATTTTAAAAATATTATTTGCATCTTTGTATTTTTGAATTCTTATGTAATTAATTTCTCGGTGTGACAATATATATATTCTCGAACTTCTAATTTTAATAGTTGTTAAAAAACAGTAAGATGCATCACTGTAGCTCCTCTCACGTTTTCTATTCACTAATAATAATAACTATTTTATTTTGTGTGCGTTCCTCAAATATGGCCGGTGTATTACCATTGATTTTTTTTTTCTTCCTTCATTTTTTTTTCCTGATAAATACACTATGGTCCTTGTTATTATTATTATTTCAGATCCAATCCTTTAACTTTTGATTTGATATTTTTTAGTTATTTTTGTTTTATTGAAGTTTTGTTTGTTTTCAAATTAGCCCTTGATGTTTAATTTGTATATATAAGATATTTCAATCTGGTCCTTCTACTTTTATTTTTTATTTTTTTTATTTTTTTTTGTCAAAGTTTTTATGGCTTTCAATTATATCTTTAAATTAAGTTTATGATTTTTGTTTTTTCAATGAAAATAATTTTGGTCCATTTTCTTTTGATTTCTTATTGTTTTCCTTGGTCTTTGTGTCAAAGATCAATTAAAAATAAAAAAATTGGATTTATTTTTTCTAGATCGGACCCGGTCTAATACATTTAGGTTCGGACCGGACCCGATCCGATCATAAATAGTGAATACTATTCACGGGATGTGCAGAGTGAATTTCACTCTGCACGTCCGCTACAGTAGCTGAGAAGCAGTTTAGAGTAGCTTTTTCTTCACCTGCGTTTTTAATAAAAATTTAACTAGGACTCACAAACAGTAAACAGCTGTTTATATGTTACCAAACATGTATTTTTTGTGGTTTGCTTCAAACGCAGAAGCAATCACGAAACAAACATACAATATTTCTGATTAATAATAGTAATGATAATAATTTTATTTTTATTTTTTTAAGTTTTTATTTTTTAAAAATATAGGCTACACGTGCACGTTGAAAAAAAGGTTGCTTCACCTTGCAGCGGAGCCCGAAGAATCAAACTAATTGAGGCTAAAACAATGGGATTTGTGTCCCATATTGTAACAGATAGGGCACGAAGTCAAGAATTGAATTGGTGATCAGTGTATAAAAACTAGCTTGAGATTTCCTCTTCTTTCTTTATTCAGCTTCTCACCTCTCTCTTGCTTTGGTATATAGTTTTCTAGATTAGGCTCGCCAGTGTTCCCGGGTTGTGCTGGGGATGGGATTCCAAGCCAATTTGTAATACAAAATAAAAAGATGATATTGTCATGGATGTGTTTTTCAATGTCATAAAATTTTTTAATTGAGAAATAGAAAAACGATGCTTTTGTTTTATAAATTAAATTGAGAAATATATGAACCTTAAATTATTTAAAAAATTGTTAATACTAATTAGAAATTATAATAAAAGTTTATCTTCCTTTTAAGAAGCAAAAGATAGATGCAAAAAAACCTCCTTAGTTGTCCATTAATTTTATATGTTTTCTGTTATTTATCTTGGAGATTAATTTTAATCACTAAATACATATGATTTTTGTTTTTATAAATGCATGCATGGTGCAAATACATCTTATCTTTCCAAAAATTTACAAGATTGGTGATAAATTATAATAATCTCTTTGAGATATTATAAGATTATAGAAATAATCTAAAGGATGAATCACTATTTTTAAAAAAAATTAAATAATTTAAAACATGAAAGAGAGGATAGTAATTAAAAATTAAATTTAAAAAATAAAAAGAGGTCAGGCACTACTAAGAAGGTGCTTGGCAGTGTGGTAGCGGTTGCTTTTCAAATAACTTTTTATGCCGAAATGCATGCCAATGATGTTTTTTTATTTTTTAAAAATCATTTTTGACATCAGGACATCAAAACGATCCAAAATATACAAACCATATTAAATTTTAGCAAAAAAAAATTAAAATTTTTTGGGAACGCAGTTTGCACCGCGTTCCCAAACATGTTCTAAGCCTCGCAGACACGGCTCGCGTGCTTGACCTAAAATGAAAAGGCTCAAGTGAGCTTAGTTGAGTTTTTTTTTAAGAGTGGACGACACATCATTACTCCAGTTTTTTTTTTTTTTAATAACAGATGACATATGGTCTACCTTGACAAATAATGTGTCGTAGAAGTTGATGTGTTAATATCATAAACATTTTCCAATTACATTTGATGACTGGAAAATTAGGATCCGAGTTTTGTGACCTCAAAAACTAAAATTTCAACTTGTTCTCACCTAAAAACATCCTAGAAATGTCTATACTCTATAGAACTATTTTCAACCCTAAAATATCTTTTAATCCGTTTAAATCATAAATCAAACCGAATCAAGATAAAATTCATGGGTCTCAATTAGTTTTCTAGTAAATTTAAAGGTCAAAACCATCTCCATCAAGCTCTCATTTCTAAGATAAATAAGCTGATACCAAGATTAATATTTTTTTTATTGTCAGAATTTGATCTGCCAAACACTTTCTCTCTCCTTTCTAAACATTCATGAATTGAAACATGATAAAATAAACTCTAGGATTGAATCATAAAAACATAAAAAGAATAGAGACAAGATATTCAAAAATTAAAATTTGAGGGAATATGTTGGTGTTTTCTATGCACTTTGAATGCCGTAAATGAAAAAAAAAATGTTTTTTTTATGTTAGTTTTGGTCTTTTAATTTTTTAATAATAACCTAAAAATCTATTTTAGAAAATCAATCTTTAATTTTTAGTTTAATTATGGAATATTCTATGAACATTGAATACGCAAAAAACATATCATAACACATAAAACCATTTCAATATAAATAACTTGTAAGAATAAAATTAAAAAATATATAAAATTCAATAATTGAATTGCAAAAAGAAAACAATTTCAGGAACTTAAAAAAAAACTATTGTTAACAAGAAAAAAATATGAGAAATTATACATTGTATCAATAATCAAGCCTGAGTTGTCTTAATTTATTTTGCATTTTGGAATGTAATTCTAATGATTTTTTCATTTTACAAGTATGAAATCTTAGTGTTTTATTTATTTATTATTATTAGTATTTAAGAACAATAGATTTATCAACTATTTATTTATTTTCCTTTTGTCTTACATGAGCGAAGAGAGATTAGAATAATTGGCACGTGTTTGTTCGGTAGGTTCTTGCGTTGAGAGGAAAAGCATCGGAGGTGATGAAAAGACGGTATTAACCTAGACAAAGCGAAATTGATTTTGAATTCTGCGCTCTTTAATTGGCGGGATGATTATTAATTAATTATCTCAAAAAGGAAGGTCGCGGGTCGTTGCTGAACACGTGGTCTGGTGATGTTGGGTAGGTTTACCAGTAAAGAATTTTGTTTTAAAGTGTTATTTTTATTTAAAAATATATTAAAATAATATTTTTTTATTTTTAATATTATCCTATCAAAATAATATAAAAATATATAAAAAAGTTAATTTAGAATTTATTTTAAAAGTATTTTTAATTAAAGATATATTAAAATAATATTTTTTATATTAATATATTAAAAAAATATTAAATTAATTTTTTTTAAAAATATTTTTTTTAAAAAAATAAAGTAGCCGGAGATCAGGATTGAACGACGCAAGAAAAGATTTGAATCAATACATCTACGAAACCTTATTTTATTGAAATAAATAAAGAAAAGAGGATGGACCCTTTAGCTACCACTAAATTAATCCATAAATATTATCACTATGACAGTTGCATTTGCCCCACCACCGTCTCCTTTTCGTCTACTATTTGTTTTATATTTTAAAAATATTTATTTTTTTAAATTTTTTTAATTAAATTAATATATTTTGATATTTTTAAATCATTTTGATATATTAATATTAAAAATAATTTTTAAAAAATAAAAAAAATATTATTTTAATATATTTTCCAATAAAAAATACTTTAAAAAACAACCACAACTACATTTTAATACACACCCTGTTATCCACATTATCTGCAACTGCTATCTATATTTAAGAGATGATAGAGCTCCCATGCTTAAAGCAAATCCATTTTTATTTCTCTGTAAATTATTCTAATACCCTAAGTCGTGGACAACTGATTGATTTTCCTATAATTACATCTTTTTTTAATCATAACTCAGAATTTTATTTTAAATTAATTTAAAAATTAACTTGATCAAATTTAATCGATTTAATTTACTAAACCAAATTTAAATAAGAATTTACTAGATTAATTCGACTTTTTTTTTTATGTAAAATAATATTATTCTATAGTTAATTTATCAATAACGACTTGAATGTTGAATTAGCTCAAACCCCAAATTGTATCTAACAACTTCCTGTATTTTTCTTACATGTTAACTCTGTTGTCAACCTAATTTCTTGCACCAAACACAACAGAATCGTTGCATTTCTTTTCTTCTGGTTAAATAATAAAATAATTATCAAAATATGACCACCAATAATCAAATAATCTAGTGGCCTTTTTCGACTTGAATTTTTTTCAATTTTTCCATTAAAGTAAAAAAAAATAGGAAAACTAGAAATACGAAACCCTTAAAAAAATTCTTTGAAGTAGAGAAAAAAGATTGGAAAGATTTAAGAAATGGGCCTTGACCAAGACTGGGCCGGGTGTCTTACCAAACCCGAACTCCTCTCTCTCTCTGAGCCTCTCTCACTCGCAGTTGGCACCTGCTAAACCCAAAACCCTGTCTCTTTGCGAGCAAGCCGTCGCCTCTTATTCAATTTGACTTAACCATAATTGCTTGCTACTTAGGGAAAAACATGATAAAGAGGAGATTTTTTAAATCAGAGCATGGAGAGAAGGATGAAGCTTCCTCTGATTCATCATCATCTTCTTCGGATTCTGAAGCTGGCGCTACTGAACAATCAGAGGATGATGTGGTTGCTGACCCAGAAGAAAACAGTGAATCTGAGGATGATGGTACAGTTGCTGAGCCAAAAGTGGAAAGCGAGTCGGAGGCTTCATCATCATCATCATCATCAGGTTTGTTGTTAATTCTGTGTTTTACTTAATTTGGCTTAGTGGGTCTGAGTTAGATTGTTGATATTAGTGAAAAGTTTTGGTCTTTATAGAGAAGTGATTTTGGGCAGCCATTCTGATAGTTTATTACTAGCAAATTGTGTTTTATTTTTCATGCCATCATGTATTTAAATTTCTATGATGTTTAGTTATTTGCTTGTTTTCTTGAAAAGCTTCTCTTTTAGCAAGTAAACTGGTTTTCCTTTTGATTAGTATGTTGCTGACTGACTGGTTTCTTATGGCTCATTGATATGTTGCAGGTTATGAGAGTGAGGATAGCTCAGCAAATGTGATTGATGGTTATTCATCAGGTAGGATTTATTTTTTTCATTTATGGTATTGAGATTTTTTTCAAGTAGGAAGGCTATATGCATATTGGAGGATAATTGTCCTCTATGATTCTTTTTGAGGGATCAAATGACTCATGTTTGTTACAATTGGAACTGTCATAGTATTGGTAGCATAGATTAATTATCCTTGGCATTTTGAATGATTGTTTCGAGTATGCTTTTTCCACTGTACTATGACCCTATGTGCAACTTTTGTCTGTTATTTTGAGCCCTTGTTCAGGTCTAAGATGTTTAGTAGTTGTGGATGGTTACTATCCAATTCATCCTGTTTGATTTGTTACGTTAATGGACAACTTAACACTTGCATTCAAAACTGGATTATTATTTTGAGATGTCTGAAGATGATGAAACTGCAGATGACAGAGAAACCCGTACTGGCATTGAAATACTCAAGAAGCAATCTAATGCCACAGCTGATGAGGAATCATTACCAGATGATATTCCAGATTGTATATTAAAGTGCAAATCAGTTTATAAGTGCAGGATCTGCCCTCGAATTATCTGTTTGACTGAGGAGACTATGAGGGCCCATCTTAGCTCCAAGGTAAGGCATTGCATGTTTCTATTTCGTTCTGAAAATGAATTTTGTGCTAACAATTCTATACCCCACCATTTGGAATCTAATGTGCAAGGAAACAGTACCAGTTGATAAGGTGACTTGTACATGATATAGTTATTCGGTACATGATATAGTTATTCGATCAAATAGATTGTTTTGCTCTTTTCTTTTTGTTCTTTCCAATGTCATTGTAGATGTAATTCACTCTTTTTTCTCCTCCTACCCTTCTTTTTTTGTATTCTCTGTTAGATGAATTATGCAGGCCAGCATAATCATATCCTTTTCATTTGTTTTTCTTGTATTATCATTTCGATCTTTTTTCTATTTTTATGAAAAACAGGGTATGGAGCATCCATGTTCAATAGCAGTCATTAATATAAAACATTATTCGCTATCACTTTTCCATGTGGAACATTGAATATTGTTGGCTGCATCAATGTACTATTTTGTGTGGTTATAAGATGAGAATTTGTTAGTATCTTACCATGACATGGATGACACAAACATAACTTTCCGTAACTGCATTTACTTTCAAATTGATTGGCATGGAATTGAGAGCTTTGAAAGCTGGTACTTAGCTTTAGCCTTACATTAATTAATGAAGTTTTGTTTTTGGTCGTAGAGACATGCTCGATCTGAGAAATTGATGAAGGAAAATAGGCTGAAGGTAATGCTTAACAGTGATGGGGAAATTGAGAACTTGGACGAGGAGACACATGCAGAGAGACATGCTCGAACTGTAGCTCTTGCACAGGTTGCTTCTTCTTGAAACTAAATGAGTAAATTGGCTTATTGAACATCAGATATCCCTGTGGCTAATCTAGTTTTGACTTATCTTATAGGGTAAATCGACAAAGAAAAATAAAGGGCGGCAGCGGCAAAGGAAGAGATTAAAAAAGAGGGTATAAATCGTCTGTTTGTTTACTTTCATGTGTACGTTTGAGTTAAAGAGATTAAAAAAGAGGGTATAAATTATCTGTTTGTTTACTTTCATTTGTATGATTGAGTTAAATTATTGCGTGAGGTTGTTTGACTCCTTTATTTTATCTGCAGAAAGAGGGGAATGCTGCAAGCATGGAGAAAACAACTTCAAAAACAAAAAGTCCTCCCAAGAAAAGGCGTAAAAATGAGAAGTGAAGAAAGCTTCATTTGTGTTTGCTGCTTTATTTGCAGAGTTACTAACATGCGGCGTACATGTACTGTGTTCTCTTAAATCTTGGCATGATAAATTCCAGCTGACAATTATTTGTTTCTTTGTCCCCTTCAACTTTATGTTTGTAAGATCTGGCATTGCACCGGGCTTTCTTTTGTTTGGATAGCACTGAAATTTTGCTTAACACTGTGCTTTTCTGGGACATTAACCGGGTACTATGTATAACAGTGTATTTGCTCTGATGTCTTTCTTTCAACTCTTCTCCAAGAATCAAGGCCAAGCTGAAAAGCCTTGTCAAGGTTTAGGCTTCATTTTGAAATCGGTTGCTACCCTGTTGAATCGTGTCCTTGAGCTTTGTATCACTGATTGAAAGGATCGTTCAAAGTTTTATTTATAGAATCACGCAAATTATATTTGCAGAGAACACAGATTATCTGCTCCTTTCCTTCCCGTGTACTGTTTTTTTTTTTGTAATGATTAAAAAAAATGAGAGGGGAAAGGATTCGGGAATAAAAGGTAATGATTCTTTCTGTGCTTGTTCCATTCCTTTTCATCTCTGTTTTTCAGAAATTCTTATTTTTTCTTTTTTCTTTTTCAACGGGAAATCAAGGGATGAATCTAAGAACAAATGAATACAGTGGAACTTCTTTGAGAGAGATTGATTTATTTGATAGTTTTCTCCCGTTTGGTTTGATAATGATGCCCTTCTCCATTATCATCCAACGCTCATGTTTGAACAATTCTCTGTACCTTGAGAGAGATGTCAATAAAAATCAACTATGATCGAAATAATTTCAAAAAATATTATCAATGCTCTTTTAGTATTTCACTATCAGTGTATAGCCGTGCTACGCAGCAAATTTATTATTATTATTAAAAATGATGTTTAGATAACGTAAATACGTTATATATATAAAAAAAATTATAACTTAGTTTGGAGATGAGAATAATTTTATAAAAAAATATATAAAAAATTACAAAGCTGAAAACGAGATAAGTGAAAATAATAATATAAAAAATAATGTCGTGTTTAATTTTCAAACTTGTGACTCAGGACATTAAACTAAAAATATCATATCTAAAAAAAAACCATGAAACTTAACTTCCAACCTATTAAATGTTGAAAGATTAACTTGGAAAAATAATATCAATTATACAAAAGGATCTAAAACAAAAAACGACAATTAAAAGAATGAAGATCAAAATAAAAATACAAAATAAATTTTATTTTTGATTGAAGAGTAAAATTGAAAAGAAAAAATCAATTGAACAAAAGGCAAAAAAAAAATCAAAAAAATAGGAACCAAATTGAAAAAACAAATATGTGAGAATTGAATGATGAAATTAAAAATAAATAAAACTTCTACAAAGGGTCAAGAACAAAAATAAGAAATTAAAAAAACAAGGATTGAAGTTGAAATGCAAACAACAAAGAGGTCAAGCTGTAATTTTCAAGGGAAGCAAGAGAAAAGAAAAAAAAGAGAGGCATATCAGCAACAAACCAAACCACCATCATCGATATGTGTCACACTACAAAGAAGAAGACATGACGACACTTTTAACAACACAACGAAAGGATATTTTTGGATGCGAGGAGGTGTTGCATGTGCTGTCTAAAAAGCGTGGGCGCCTCCCGCACTTCGAAGAGTGCACCACTCATGCCCCAACCTTTTTGTTTTTTAATTTTTATATTTGGTCAAATATTAAATTGCCCTAAGCTGACATTATAATTTTTTTGTTTTTGAAAGCATTTTAGTTTTCACCGTGTTTTTTTTTAATTTTTAATATTTGATCAAATATTAAATTCTCCATCAACTAAATTGATAATAATGAAAAAATCATTGTGTAAATACAATGTTTTTTTTTTCTTTCAAGATATTTTAATCGTTTTACTATGTATTTTTTTAAAAATATTTATCACACTACCAAGAAGAAGACATGACGACACTTCTAACAACACAACGAAATGACATTTTTGGATGCGAGGAGGTGCTGCATGTGCTATCTAAAAGACGCGGGCGCTCCCGCACTTTAAAAAGTGCACCGCTCATGCCCTAACCTTTTTATTTTTTAATTTTTATATTTGGTTAAATATCTAACCTTTTTGTTTTTTAATTTTTATATTTGGTTAAATATTAAATTGCTCTAAGCTGACATGATAATGTTTTTGCTTTTGAAAGCATTTTAATTGTTTCACTATGTTTTTTTTTTAAATTTATATTTGATCAAATATTAAATTCTCCATCAACTAAATTGATAATAATAATAAAATCATTATGTAAATACAATGTTTTTTCTTTTAAAGATATTTTAATCGTTTTACTATTCATTTAAAAAAAAATTATTTATCTCCAATTATTTTGATAATAACTAATACATCTGGTAAAAAAACCTAAATACCTTCAATAGTCAATATTAAATGTTTTGGATGAAGAGAAACCTAAATACCTTCACCAGTCAATATTAAATGTTTTGGATGAATAGGTAGAAGGTGATTTCACTCATAAGCTACGTTGAAGATCCTTCATGATTTAGCTTTTGTAGTCATTTCTTTTTTTAAGAAAGTTCGATTCTAGTATAATTGGTACTGATGTTATCATTAGCAATACATCAAAACTGTATAGGTTAGGCAAGTGAACAATCTCAAATTTGCTCGAACATTGAAGAACAAAATTTGGATCCTTTTCAGACAAATGAAGTTTGATTTAGATTTTGACTGAACCAAACTTCACAGCAAGTTATTTTTTACATAGATTCTAGGAGCGGCACCCGCTTGTATCTACCTCTGAAGAAAAGTGAAAAAGCAGTGCTTAGGGATACAAATCAACCCCCGACTATCATCCAAATTGAAGCATCATTGTTGCGGATCGCAGGGATCATTTTGCTGTTTCATAATATGCATATGCATAAATACCTCGCAACACTACAGAAGAGGAAAACACGAACACTGCTCTAAGAAAAAAAAACAAAACATGTCAGAGAAAAGAAACACACTTTGTATATTAGATGTTGAAATCACAAGATCCGAATTGAGATAATAAAATGTTGATGAACCTAAGATGCATCTATTCATACTATCAGCTTATCACAAACTAAATCCATCCGATTAGAATACAAAATCAGTCACCTCGGCACTACAACTGTATCGATGACAAAAAAAAAAAAAAAAACAGCCAGTAAAGCCCAGTATATCAACCATCACTCCTTGATTTCCAGCAAAAACAGTTGTTCACATTCCGCACGTCAAAATATATGGCAAAAGGCATCACCTAAAATCCTGATGATATGAACCTGAATGAGAAACTTGGGAGGCCAGGAGTTGATGCTGATTGTAATTTAAGGCCCCTCTTTATCTGAAGAATGATGAGGAGAAGCAGGCAGTCGCTCTTCATTTCCATCAGTTTCAGCAGGTTGATCGTTCGCAAGAGGTTCCTCCGCACCCTCAGTATTTTCAGGATAAAAATTGATGGGGAACTTTGTAACCCTGGGTTTATCAGATAGGATGTTTCTTTGGACCTTATCAATCAACACTTTAGGTGGAGGTTCCTCTCTAAGTTGCTCATCTTCATAATCATTGTTCACATAGTAGCCAACTCGAACAAATTCCTGACCTAAATAAGAGCACGTCAACAAAAGTACTGTGACACCAATGATATCTTCATCACGAATCTTTGATGGGTCAGGTGGGTCTGCCTGCAAAGCATACATCCAGCATTCATGAATCAGAATTTATTCAAATCAGAAACAAAATAGGAGTCTAATTTAAAGAATCTAAACAAATGTTCAAAGAGAATTGCCTGTAAGACAAAACGATAATTTCCAACATTGACAGGCCCAACAAGCACACTCTCCAATAGTTGGTCATATGTTTCATCCTCAGCAGACCCCACATAGATTAGTTTCCATTCCAAATCTGCATCACAACAACAAAATGGAACATTCTTCTATAAGATGAACAAACATCGTTGAAAATCCAGAAGACAGAGTTGGGCTGAAAAGGAACAAGATCAATTTAAGTTCCTACACCATGTAGGATATTTACATTAAAAGATACATAAAAACACAATATACCAACAAAATTACTTGCAGTCCTGGCAATCAAAGAACATAGAAAATGCTTGTCTTAAAATGCAAGGAATTCCAAACCGTAATAAAAAAGTATGTGATCCAGATCTGGTAAATAAAAGTATGCCAATCCACAAATTTCATCAGTTTGGGATTTCTTTATCTTTTTTTTTTCTCATGAAGTCCATTGGTGCACTACATGTTTGCCCTTGGAGACATCCTTGCACACCATACAATCTACAGAAAACTAATTGGAGCCTTGGAGGTTATCTGACTCAAAACAACAATTGCAAAGGCAGGTGTACGCTACAAAAGTGCCACTATAAGTAAAGCACTGAGCAATTAATTGAAGGAAGTTGAGGGACCATTCTCTCTAGCATCACTGATGCACAGGATATTTCAGAAAGAGTCTGAAGTTAATGTTACCCACAATGACAAACATAGGCACTAATTTCATACAATCATGACGCAATATCCTGAAAAATCATGACAGGTTAAATAAAAACCAGAGGCCTGGTTCGTTATCATTCAAAGAATCAAAGAGATGCCAAAATGTTCTAAGATTTGGTTACTGATCAGGTCCCTACCAACGACAAGAACTAACATATCTAATGGGTAAGATTACAACAAGAGCATCAGGTTTACACCTGAAATTCCACCAACTTAGAAGACGAGAGCAGTAAGTAATTCCCATCAGCAACTATAAATTGCAGGTCAGATGCACAACAATAATAGGCCCTATCACTAAAACCAAACCATCTTTGATTTCAATTCAAAAAAAAAAAAAAAAACACATTTAACCACGCATACACATCACTAAAATTATTTAAAGAACAAACTTCTGACACCAGAACCTAAATCCCTAAAAACAGCTTTTTTAAAAAAAAAGCAAACTCAATGGGTTAGAAAAACCACCTTTTTAAGGATTTAAATCAAAACCCATATCACATTTTTTGTTCAGAATCCATAGAAACAATTTTGTTTCTCAACAACTCAAACTTTAATTAATAAAAAGAAAAAAGAAAGGGCACTACAGATTCAAACACAGTGAGAAAGGTACCGTCTTTAAGAGGAGTCAAACACTCATAAGAGATCTCGAACTGAAACGGGGACAAAAACGGCGCCGGATTATCTAGCACGGTAACGTTAGTAAGATTCACTGCACTCATTATCCACCGTCTTTCTATCAAATCAAATCAAAACAAAACACAAAAACCCTAAGGCTCTAAAACCTTCATCTAAAACCCAAAACAGAAGAAAACCTAATCACAAAATCGAGAGTGATTACAGGGTTACTTGGAATTGAATTTTGTTTTAGGGTTTTTGTTATTAATGTTTGGGAATGGCGGGAGAATTGAAATGAGGGAGCGGGAATTGATTTGGGAGGGAGCCTCAGGGTATTACTAGGGCCGAGTTGGAAATGCTCGAGTTATCAAGGTTTTACATTTTAGTCCTATCGAGTTCGGTGATTGGCGCTATGTAGGTTAAATTTTTTAACTTAAGAATAAAATTTATTTTTAAAAAATAAATTTAATAAACAATTACAAATAAAAAATCTAAGATAACCCAATTAAATAAAAAAAAACAAATGATGTAGAAAGTTAGAAAACAAATAGAACTCAACCTCTATTTAAATAAATATTAAAGGTTGAAATTGAAAACACATTAGCTTAAAAATATGATAAATAAAACAAAGCAATTTAGAGTCAAATCTCTAAAGCTGGGTTAATTTTAAAAATTTACAACTCGTAAAATTCTAGAAACGGGCTTAATCAAGAAGCTCAAATCCAAATCATTTAAGTATTGAAAGATGAAATTGGTTAAGAAAATATCGATCTAAAAATTTTGCAAAGAAAAAATTAAAAAGAACGAGGATGAAATCTAATAGGAAAAAAATAATAAAGGGTGAAATTGAAATCGCAAAAAAAAATTCAATTATAAAAATTATATCAGATTACATAAATAAAAATTAAAAAAAATAAAAATCAAATTTAACAAAGTAAAAAAATAAATGAGGATTGTAGATACCCGATTTTATAAAAAAAAAATCGTGATTATACCAATTAACTTAACATTTGTTTAAATTTCTGACTTAAAATAACTCTAGTGATAAAAAAAAAAACGCATACAAACGTCTTTGTAAATCTTGTCAAGTTAATGCAGAGATTCAAGATGGGAGAAGAGAAATGAAAAACTATGTTCTTTCAATAAATGAAAACCTATTATTCCATATGGGTTATGTCCCTTTATATATGATTAGAGACGGCGGTTACTTCCTTTAGTAACTTCTTTAATAACTTGGACCAGATCCATCCATCATGGACGGACCAGGCCTAACCCAATAACCAACATCTCTCACTCGCCCATGAAGGACTGAATCTCTCTAATACATTATACTTCAAACTTGCAAATAATTTCATACTTGACGAACGGACCGTGCGACCTGAAGCACACAGTGAAAGGAGCTCCAATATATAAACCTAATACAGGCCATATAGGAGACATCAACCTCATAATTAATTATTCCTTAAAGTGTACTAATATACCCCAAGCATTTTTAGTTACACATGATTGAATATAATTCAATCCCTCAAGAATTTCATACTCAATTCATCCTTACAATTACAAGTATTCTAAATCATATCAAATCTATTCAAGTGATATGATCCCGACCGGTGAATACAAGTAACAGGTGTAGAACTAAAATTACTTTTTCTTTCGCTCTTATATCAATCAAATTTGAATTAACTCGCTTTCCTAAGAGTATTCCTTTAAGTCGAATCATTCCATGACCATAGGATATACTCCTAAAGTAGCGATCATTAATACATCACCTCATGATATAGTCAAAAGTCACAAAGGGTAAGATTTTGAGATCTTAGATATGATCTTCAGGACTCACATAATAAAGAAGCAGGGATCCATTCTTTATTCCTGTAATGGTCGCTAGCACATGTAGTATGAAATACATGCTATAATGGAGCTTACTCTTTTCTTTTCTTAAGACAAAGAGTGTATGTCGTTGCTCTCCTTGTTAGAGGAAATACACTATACGAGTCTTAGTCTTGTTGCTAAAAACATAGACTTCAAATCAGAAATTCTCATTTGCTCGTTTTTCATTAGTAGCAGATGAATAATTTCATACTCAGCTTCAATCATAATAGACACATGAATGACGGGAATTCATTCATGCCGATTCTTTTATTTAAAAACCTCATCTTGGTCCCAGCCAAGGTGACTTTTTAATAATCATTTTGAGTTAAAATTGCTCTCACTGCGCCCAAGTCACTTATTGAGCATTAAAACTCAAATAGTCTCATCTCTACACACCTTACAAGGGCCAGAGGTGATTGCTCATGTGAGTGAGCCAATCTAAGTCATTCGACATACTATAACAAATTGTACTATACGATACTCACAATATATTCATGAAACAAATAATGAATAAAATGATATTCTAATGACATTTATTCATTACTCAATCACTGTAAGCTTTCGTATGATCCTTAAAACTAATTATATTGCTAATTACATTCTACATAGGCCAAGGGATCTCACATGTCTAACAAATGCATCTCTTGCTATTGGTTTTGTGAGTGGATCTGCAACCATAGAATTTGTAGAAATGTGTTTTAGGATCACATCTTGTTCAGTAATTGCTTCTCTAATGTAGTGATATCTCATCTTGATGTGTTTGGTCTTTCCATGGTATTTTGGATCTTCGGCTACTGCTATTGCAGCAGTGTTATCATAGTAAATTGTCACTGGGTCTGATGTTGATTTGACAATTTTCAAATGATACAGGAAATTTTTTTAACCAAACAGCATCTTGTGTTGCTGCGGAACAAGCTACATACTCAGCCTCCATGGTAGATAAGGCTATGCAGGATTGTTTCTTGCTCCTCCATAGTATTGCATTATCATTAAGCAAGAAAGCACATCCTGAAGTTGATTTGGATTGGTCGACATCTCCTCCCCAATCAGCATCAGAGAAACCAATCAATCGCAAATCTTTCTTTCCTTTGTAACATAGCATGTAATTTGAAGTTCCTTTTAGATATCGTAGAATCCTTTTCACTGCCAACCAGTGTTTCTGACCAGGGTTTGATTGATATCGGCTAACCAATCTAACGGCATAACATATATCGGGACATGTGCACATCATTGCATACATTAAACTACCGACAACACTGGCATAAGGTACTCTGGACATTTTCTTCTTTCTTCTAGAGTCTTGGGACACATATCACAACTTAGGCTTAAACTTTTATCAACATGGGTGTCCATTGGTTTGCTATCTTGCATGTGATAGCGCTCTAACATCTTTTTAATGTAAGTCTCTTGAGCTAAACCCAAAAGCCTTTTAGCACGATCTCTTATGATTTTCACACCAAGTACATAGCTGGCCTCACCCATGTCTTTCATTTCAAAGTTTGATGATAACCACTTTTTAGTAGTATCAATCATCTCTTTGCTATTTCCAGCTATTAAGATGTCGTCAACATATAAGGACAATATTATAAAACTATTGTTAGAACGTTTTAAATACACAAAATGATCTTCTTCCATCATTGTAAAACCATTCTTAAGGATAGCTTGATGAAACTTAACGTTCCATTGTCTAGAGGCTTGCTTAAGACCATATATGGATCTTTTAAGCTTGCAAACTTTGCGCTCTTGTCCTTTAGTCTCGAATCCTAAAAGCTGATCCATATAGATCTCCTCATTTAGTTCTCCATTGAGAAACGCAGTTCTAACATCCATTTGATATAACTCTAGGTCCATATGTGCGACTATAGCTAAAATGAGGCGAACTGAAGTAATCCTCACAACTGGTGAGAATGTATCTTCATAATCAATTCCCTCTTATTGAGTGTAGCCTTTCGCTACTAGTCGAGCCTTATAACGTTCTATTGACCCGTCCGCCTTACGTTTAATTTTAAGAGCCCATTTATTTCCAATGGATCTTCATCCTGACAGTAAATCAACCAAGTCTCAGACTTGATTAATTTTCATTTACTCCATTTCTTCTTCCATGGCTTTAATCCATTCACTTGCTTTAGGACCAGATAGAGCATGACTGAATGTTTTAGGTTCTTCATCATCTTGTGGAGCAATCATAAACGCTTCCCCTTTAATCTTAAATTGACGACGAGGAATTTGTTCACGAATGCTTCTTCGAGGTTGAGATTGCTCATGATCTTGCTCCATGAGAATAGAAATAGATAAAATATCACTCCCACTGTTTCTAGGAGGATTAAAAGTTTCATCTAAGTCCTCTACTGAATGACTTGTTGCGCCATAATCTAGATTTTCCATTTCATATAATTAAAAATCTTTTTCAACCTCACCTGTTTTTGGAAAAACCTTTTCTGAGAATACAACATCACGCGATTCAATCTCTGTTACTCTTCCATCAGCTTTTTCACCAATAAATATAAATCCTTTGGAATGTTCAGAATATCGTATAAAGATACACTTCTTCCCCCTAGAACCAAGTTTCCCATATTCATGAGAAGTATTGTGAATCTAAGCTGCACACCCCCATGGATGGAAATAACCTAGATTAGGTTTGACACCATTCCATAGTTCATATGGGGTGGATGAGACAGATTTAGAGGGCACACGATTAAGTATGTAAGCAGCAGTTAATAATGCATCTCCCCAAAAGGAAATTGGTAAATTAGCTTGCGCCATCATCGACCTAACCATGTCAAATAGGGTTCTATTCCTCCTTTCTGCTACACCATTTTGTTGTGGAGTATAAGGAATAGTTAGTTGTCTAGCTATACCCTTTTCATCACAAAATTTTTTAAATTGTTCAGACAGATATTCACGTCCTCGATCAGTTTTTAAAGCTTTGATCTTGGTACTTAGTCTATTCTCCATAAAATTGGTGTATCGAATGAAGCAATCCAATGCTTCATATGTGAGATCAAATAAATATGACCAAATTGTGTGAAATCATCTATAAATGTGATGAAATAATTTCCTCCATGTCTTGCTCTCACATTCATTGGACCACAAATGTCTGAATGAATAAGTTGTAATGGACTACTAGCTCTTTTAGCTTTGCCAAATGGTAATCTAGTTGCTTTTCCAGCAAGGCAATGCTCACAAATGAGCAATTTCTCTTTGGTAAGTGATCCTAAAAGACCAGCTCTTGCTAATCTATGTAATCGATCTTGCCCAATGTGTCCTAATCTAGCATGTCAAGTTATGATATTACTATCATTAATAGTGCTGGAATTTTGAACAATATAAATTGAAGCATCATAATTAATAGATACATTAACGGTGTCTAACACCATAAAACCATTTAATACAAAACCAGAATCATAAAAAATATTATCCAGATGTATTTTTACACAACAACCAACACATACATAACATCCCCTTTTGTGTAATCTAAAAGTTTATGAACTAATTTGCAAATTAATAATAATAATAATAATAATTAAGCTAGCTGCAAACTGCTTCTTGTTTCACACAAGAACCAGTTTATTTCGCAAATTGGGGGTTGGGAAAGCTAAAAAAAATACTTCGCTCTATGCTGGTTTTTGGCTCAGTTAACGAGAATAAACACCAAATAAGACCTGTTTTTATAAATTTCTACATCTCTTTTGTTTTTCAATTACTATTTCGTTCTCGGCTAAATATCACTCATTAATCTTGTTTTTATGTGATTTAAGCAAGTAATTTGATCCAAAAAGCAATAAATAAATAAAATAAAATAAAAAGTAATAAAAAGCCAATTTTTTTATTATTATTATGGGTAACTATTTTTGTGTTTTGGGGGCATTGACATTTTCCCCGAACACAAACAAACTCTCAAACCCTAATTTAAGGTCATGTAGATTAAAGTTCGGTATTTATTTAAATCAATAGAAATTAATTAGGTGGCTAATCACACCTAGAAAATGAATGATTGGTGGCGACTCCTTTCTCTTCACTTTTTCCTCGCGTGGTTCCTCCTGCCCAGTGCGTCTGGGCAGGTTATCACAAGATAAAATTGAAATAAAATTTTAATTTTATAAATTATTTTAAATAAAACAAATAATAACTAAAAAATTAAGGACCGAATAAAAAAGAAAGAGAAATTTAGTGGATAATTTGAAAAAATAAAGGGTAGGCATAAACAAAAAAAAAAAGGAAATAAAGAGAAAAAAAGGAATGGCCTCCGACACCAAATTGAAGATCTTTTTTGTGCACGCATCGCTTGTTTATGGAGGAAACACTAAGATAAACCGAACACCAACCCGGAATATCAGTTTTAGCCATTGGAATCAACTGCATGCATCGTCCAAAGATGATACAGCGGCTGATGTGTGCACAATGTATTTTTATAATACTTTTTATTTATTAAAATACTAAATTACCTCACCTTAACTCATTAATTACAAAAAAAAAAAAAAAGCTACACAATGAAGAAAATACCCTCTGACCAAAGGGTTAAAATTTTAACTTCAAAGGCATCTATATCTTTTTATTGTGCATTTTGAATAAAAAATACAATAAGGCCCCCTATTGGTAGTTTTTTTTAATTCCAAGGGTAAATAGATTATTTTACTTTTTATAATTTATATGAAAATACAAAAATAACCCTCAATAGGAACTAACAATTTATTTCTTTTAAGGGTAGTGATGTAATTTTACTATGACATTGGAACATAAAATACCCATCATGTCCCATTCAATTTAAAAATAGCAAAATGGTCCAATTGCGAAGATGATTTTACCCTGGCTATTAGCCTATTAGTTTTTTCAAAAGAGCAAAAAGGTGGAAATACTATTCTCGTCCGCAGTGCAATATGTCTAGGAGAACAATGTTTTACCTTTTATTTTAGTTTTATTTTTTAAATCAATTTTATGCAATTTCCCCTCCAAAATAATATATTATTTATTAATCTTTCATTTATTTTATTATATTAAAGTATATCTTTTTTTTTATTATTCATACCGGACTCTCAATTTTGATTTTTGGTTGTCTTTGGTCAAGCAAATAAAAGATAAGAATGTTTTTTTTTTCATGTCCTCCTCCTCCTCCTCTTCTTCTAGTTTTCTTTATATGACGGGAAATTTTAAAAATTATATAAAATTTTTTGGGCCAAGTATGCACTAGGCTTGATTCTATGCAAGGTCGGACTATTTTTTTGTACAAAAAATAATGTTTAGGTATTGAAATAAGATTAAAAAATAATATAAAAACTAGTTATGACAAATTTGTAACAACGCTAATTAGAGTTAAGTTAACACGTGATAACAAATGTTTAATTATTATTATTATTATTATTGTCGTCATTATTATTACTACTATTATTATGGTATTATTTTCATTACTATTTTTATTTCTATCACCATTATTATTGTTGTTGTTATTGTTATTATTATTATAACTAACATTATTATTACTATTACTACTACTACTACTACTACTACTACTACTATCTTCATAACTAACATTACTGTTATTATTATTGTGATTATTAACATCATCATCATCATCATTACTATTAATATTAATATTACTATAATAATAATTATCATCACTCCTCCCACTACTACTATTATTATTGTCATTACTACTATCATCATTATCATCATCATCATCACTCATTTTATTATTATCATTATCAATGATACTATTATTTTTATTTTCATTACCACTATTATTGTTGTTTTTATTATCACAATTATTATTATTGTAAGAAATCAAAAGAAGAGGGATCAAACTAAAATCACTATTATTATCATTGAAAAAATCAAATTCATAAACTTGATTTGAAGGATAAATTGAAAGCCATAAAAACTTTGTCAAAAGGACAAAGGGGCAAAAATACAAAATTAAAAGCAGGAGGACCAAATAAAAAATCATTATACAAATTAGAAATCAATGGTTAAATTGAAATCATATAAAACTTTAACAAAATAGAAAATGACAAAAATATACAAATCAAAACTAAAAAGACTGAATGTGAAATATCAATAACAATAAGGACCACAATCTATTTATCTAGGGTAGGAGAGAGAAATGAAGGGAAAAAAAGTATCACTGTCAATAAACTAGTAATATTTGGACCACACACACTGATTAGAATGGAAGAGGAAACGATGGGGAATCAGATCATACGGTAGAATCCCTTTTTTTACCACTGGGAAACACCACACGCGCCACCCTAAAGACATGGTGTCTCCCACTAGCTGGTGCATGCACAGTACTCGCCAACAGTTTTTTTAATTAAAAATATTATTTTAATAGTTAATCATAGTACTACCCTTATGCAAACCAACAATTAACAAAAAAACCAGAGCAAAAAAACTCTAATACCCCTCATCCCAATGCATTAATTTTTTCGGATACAAGGGTACATTGTAATTCAATTGTATATAAAAAACCAAAAATATCAAAATACTCTAGGGGGTATTTTTGTTATTTTACTATTCATAAAAATACTGCACAATAAAAAATACCCTTACACAAATAAATAATGACAAATAGCCTACGTGAAAATACCAAAACATCCCTAAATCAAAGGCATGCAATTTTTTTTGCCAAGGCCATAAATATCATTCTACTATTGTAGTGAATAGTAAACTAAGTCTATAGCCACAATGAAATCTCCGTGTGTTTTAGTATATTTGTTATTTTGATAAATTTACTACTAATATCATCTATATTATTTACAAATAATGATATATTGAACTGAACAAATCCTATATGTAATCATGTTCTTGTGGATATTACTTAATAAGAATTATTCTGAAAACAAGTAATTAACAAAAATCTCACATATTTCATAAAACATGTCGATGCTTAAGTTTGTAAGTTGGATATACTTTGTTTTTCTCAAGAAAAAAAGTTACAATGGACGATTAATTTTCTTTTCTTTTCTTTTTTTAATTTTTCAATGATTATTGAAATTGAAAATTAATTATAAAGAAAACTAAATGGCGTGGAGATTTCACTATGACTCTAGACACATATTACTGTGAATTGTGACAGTGAAATTTACATGGGTATGTTGTGTAATTAAGAAGATTATGGGAGGCGTTTTATTATTTTCACGTTGTATTTTTTATTTTTTAATCGAAGAGCTGCAGCAAGTGGGCGACACTCGCACCATTAAGAAGGCGCATGAGACGCTTTTCGGTGGCCAAATCTGGCAATCCATTGTATAACTAGATACACATATGTGTCCTCTTCCACATGGTGCGACACGTATGGACATCATGGTTGGATTGCCGCCAATGATCGATTGTTTGTGTTTTTTCTTTCTTTTCTCTCTCCTGACAATTAAAATGCACAATTATCATATGTTTATTTGTTGTTTGCTTGGGTCTGGCAACCACGTCAGACCCAAGATTCTTGGGTCTGACAACCATGTTTGGTGCCAAACCCAAGCGCGGGTCTGGCAATCCTGTGCAAGTGTACTGTGGACCAAGACACAATCCAATGTAGACTTGCACAGTGGATTTTCTAAGCTCTAAAAGATCGGGATGAGGCTAATGTTGTCTTTTCACATAAAGTTAAATTATCATTTTGCCTTTTGATTGAAAAAATTGAAGCCCTCATTGTGGAAGTATTTCGGTATTTTTCATAGGCTCATTAATATTAAACGTTTCAGCGAGAGTATAATTGTCTTTTGATGATTATTTGCACAATAAAAATAATATTTTATCCCCAAGGTTAACAAAATTAAGACTTGTTCCCCAGAGATTTTTTGACATTTCACAAACTGTTAAATAGTTAAAATACATATTTAGCCTTGTAAAAGACAAAATAAGTTTTGCATACGGGCGAATTTTGTTTCATGCTATTTTTTGTGTACTTTTCTATAATCATAAGGGACATTTTAATATTGTTTTATTATTTTTAAATTCAAAAAGCTGCGCTGAACGCATATTTACTTGAATCTGACAAACAAGTAAGACCCAAATTACTTGGGTGCCAGATCCAAGTAATGTGGGTCTAACATAATTGCTAGACTCAAGACACTTGGGTGTGACATGGCTACCAAACCCAATTCGTTTGGGTGCGCTTGGATGTGACATAGATGTCAGATCCGATTCGCTTAGGTCTGGCATTGCTGTAAGATCGAAGACTTTTAGATTTGACATAGATGCCAAATTCTTTTCGCGTGAGTCTGATATGGCTGTCAAACTCAAGACATTTTATCTTGCATGAGTATCTAACCCAAAACACTTAACATTCTATATATATTTAATAATATCTTTATATATATATTTTTTAAAATTAATACTAACCTACTACAACGCACGAGCCAATATAATAGTTAGTTTCTATAACTTGAAAAATATCAAAATGACAGAGATGTAAGTTATAATTTACTCAAAGTTCCATGCAGGCTCAGTTCTCGAGCAAATATTTTAGACTTGGCGAGCCAATGTTGGGCCTAAAAAGTCGATGAATATAATGGACTTGACATAAGGATTAAAGTTTCATGGCCACAGATAGAATAGCCGAAGAAGAGGCAAAAAGATCTATTTAGATTTGAAAGTGTGGTGAAAGGACCTTTTTATTTAGAAAAGAATTAAAATAATATATATAGTTAAATTTTTTTTACATTAATATTCTATCCAAAAATATATAAAAAAATTAATTTAAAGTTAAAAAGAATTTTTTTTTTTAAAAAAAAACACCACAAGACCTAAAAATATAATGCACAACGAAAAGTTTTGAGAACCGATTTGATATTATAATAAAAATTGTTTTTCAAAATATTTTTTTTTTATAAATGCATTAAAACATTTTTTAAATTTTTAAAAAATTATTTTTAATTTCAACACATTAAATCAATATAAAAATATAAAAAAATTTAATTGAAACAAAGAAACAACATAAAAAATTCTTTTAAAATAACTTCCGGCTCTCAATCAATAATGATTCAAAAATTGACTAAGGATGATGTTTGCATCATCACAAGGCTATGCAACAGCCAAAAGAGGTTACAAAACATGGCAACAGGCCATCTTATAAACAAAAAATTGGAATAGCCTATTAACACATTGCCTAAAACAAACTTTGGCAACAAGGGCTTATGTAGAGATTGCTGGGATAATAATCATCTTTCAGCTGTCACGTCCATCTTCCTTGTTTGAGAATTAAACATTTCAGCTATATCTGCTGCTGTGCTACATTCCTCTGGATTTCTATCCGATATGGAGTGAATAAATCTTGGAAATCTGATTGAGATGCCACGAGATTGATGAACTAAACCTACAGCAGCCTGGTGAACAGGTGAAATTGTAAAGTCAGCACCTCTTATTTCCCAAACAACTTCTGGAGAAAACCACATATCCGGCGCCTCCACAGTTCGATAGTATGGTGGCTTTTTGGCCAAGATCCTATCTCCAGAGAAGAATTCTTTCATCTGCAACTCGGTTATTACCTTGGAGGATTAGAATGATAGACTCCAGAGAGTAAGGCAAATCAGCTCGACACTAATCGAAGAGCAAGAAATGCTTTCTTAATTTTTTCAAATATTTTACATGTGCATGAATTGCATTCTTTACTTTCTTATTTACTTTTTTTTTTGTGAGAAATAAGAATTGCACTCTAAAGGTTCACCTGTTGGGTTACTGATCCATCCACACTACAGGTAGCAAGTATCAGAGAATCTCCTAACAGCACAACTAGATGAATTGACTATCTATGTAAATAGCAGTGTACTCTCCTTATAGAAACCTAGATGGCTAGCTGAAATATGCACAGCGCCACCACCCTTCTCTAGTTCATCATGTAATTCTCGGGAAGAAAGTTCATAATGAAATACTTGGGAAGAAAGTATGTTTATGTCAATTTGCTCAAGATTTATTTAAGATCAGAAGGTACTTCCCCTTAATGTTAAAAATTAAGAGTCTTCTAATGACAATTCTGTTTAAATCCACCATACCCTTGATAACATGCCCATATGCATAGACTTATCTACATGAGAATCATGAAATCCATTTACCTCTATATAAAAAGCATCTGAGAACCCAGACATGACACGGCACACACTTTGGAATTCCTCAGTCTCAGGGTTGTAGCATGCCATGAGGAATGGACTATACCTGCAACATAATAAAAGTCAGATAATCAAGGGTAGCAACATCACTTTGACATGTCATGGATACACCCACAAAACACTTAGCAAGTGCATGGAATAGAAAAGAACATAACAGCACATTCAAACTTTTCTTTCCTTCTCTTCTTTCAGTTTCTTTTTTCCTGAAACTACATTCTTTGACCTTATTTTTTGAACTTGAGTGCTGTAGTACAGACCCCAACCTCCAACTTGTTCAAAATGATTTCATTGCGGTTTATCAATAACAGCAAAATAAATTTAATTCGTGTATTTATATCATAGCAAACAGAAAGTAGAAGAAAATATGACACCAGAATCTTCCAGGAAACCCTGTTATGAAAGGGGAGGAAAAAGAAAAGGTTACTACCATCCTGCTTTTCTCCCATTTCCATGCCAAGCACCAATCGGGACTAAATCAAGAGAATCATTCAGTCCTTCAACATAATCCTTCTTGACCTGCAAAAGAAACATCAGTTCAACCAGTAACTAATCATCCTTATATTTTTATGTAGTAAGATAACAAAAAAAAAAACACTATAAAACATCAAACCTTTAACCATGCGTCAGTCCGTTTTGATGGACAGTATCCAGCATCGATATCTAGAGATTTCACCATAATCCCTTCACACGAGGACCGCAATGCATCTTCAAGGAAAGATTTCATCTTGGTCAAAGTTGCATCATTGGTCAAACAAGCATCCTGTGCTTCAACCTACAAAGCATAGAGCCACTTAAAATACTGAAAAGAACTGATTATGTGAACTGGTAAATTACAGCAGTTACCGTCATCTCCTTCGCATATTCAAAACAACCTAATCTCTCATCACAAAACAAGTCTTTCAAGTCTGTTATTACAGAAGAAGGTTAGAGTTGAAACACACAACACTTACAGGGAAAAGAAGTTATTATCCAGTTAAATAAAAGAAAAGAATACATCTTCAAAGAACAAGAAAAATGCATACATTGTCGCCTTTGGCGGAGAGGAAGCTCCAACAGCCTGCAACAGAAGATTAACCAGTTTAAATAGCAATCCACTTCTGGAAAGAGTGAAATTTAGCCTACCTAATCCGTATGGCTTGATTGATTCTTAACAGTTGGGAACCACACACAATGAAAGCACTTTCATAACTGATTAGGTATCTTAAAAACTGGAACAGAAAGCTCCAAACCTTGTTGTCAGATCAGGAGTGACAATGATCTAATTATTTAATTTCGAGATATCAGCAAAATTTCATCTTCTGATGGAATCTAAACTCTTCTTAGATTAATGATTTTGAGAACAAATATTACATGTAAAAGTCCATATCTACTAGTTTATCTGATTGCCTTGATAATTATCCTCTCCCTATAGCACAGACAAAGGAATCTCAATTCAATGAAGCCTTAATCTCATGTTAATTAGAGCTAGCAGCATGACACAACTACCATAGTAAACTGCTAGATTTGTGGCACGCGCTTTACTGCGGGTTGGTTTTTTTTTTTTTTTTTTTTTTGTAAGAAAAAAAATCCGAGACCCAAGTTACCAGATCAATTGATAATTTAAATAATATAAATTAAAAAATATAACAAAAAAATGATAACAAAAAATGAGGTAAAAAAAACCGACACAATCCCATCCAGAGTTTGAAAAACTCAATGTTAGGGTCGAAACTGAATTTTTTTAAAAAAAAAGCAAGAAAAAAAACCCTATTAAACTGGGTTAACTAACAAACTCCATGACAATGGACATACGATTAAGGGTAACCTAATAGAAATAAAAGCATAAAAAAAGAACCGCTTGAAAGGAAAGTTAAAAAAAAAAAAAGATCAATTTTCAATGCATAAATGTTAAAAGATGAAATTAAAATAAATAAATTTAAAAATGAAAAAAAAAAAAACAAAGTCAACCCGCATTAACCTTTGAAACCGGTGACTGTAGTCATGAATCTGAGACTAACCATATAGAAATCAAACAGAAAAAATAACAAGGCAAAACTCTAAAAAAATGGTAAAAAAACATTAGCTTAAAAAGAAGAAACAACTAAGCAATCATCCTAAACTTAGTCGAATACTTAAAACTCACAACTCGTGAAATTATGAACTTAAGTTGAATCAAGAATTTGATTCCTAACCAATTTAATTTTAAAGGATGAAATTGTGAAAAAAAAAATCAATTTTAAAAATTGTTTTATGATGCAAATATGTTTTTAATTTTTTTTAAAAAATGTTACTCGAGACATAGACGTGGCTGAGAAAAAAACATTGATATATGGACAAACCTTAAAAAAAAAAAAAATGTCCGGTTAAAAAATCATATAGAAGGCAGATAAAAAAAAACAAAACATAATCACTAATGATATAAATATTGAATGATAAAACTGAAAAAAACATAACCTTTAAAAAAAGAAAAAGAAAACCCAAAAAAACTCAGGCGAACTTTCTAAACCTAGACAAAAATCTCAAACTAGTAACCCATTAAATCTTAGACCCAACCTAAATAAAAAAACTTAATTCCTAACCAATTTAATATTGATTAGCCAAAATAAATCCAATAAAGAGAAACAATTAAAAAAAAAAAACCAAGAAAACCCAGGTCATTTTTAAAATCATTGAAAAATCCTAGAAAAAAATAAAAAAAAAATTTTAAAAAAAATTATCTCAAATAAAACAAATAGAAATGAAATAAATGAAATCTATATTCAAAAGAAAAATAAAAATAAAATAAAGGGGATGAAATAGAAAAAGAATTCTAACCTCATAAATTGTTTTAAAAAAATTATTCCAAATATTAAAGGAATGGATTTGGAAAAAGAAAATAGAAAACAAAGACCTCAAATAACAAGGTCATTTTCATGACCAACAAAAAATTCAATAGAAAGCAAGCTAAATAAAAGGAACCCGGTTTACAATTGAAAAAACTTTTTTTTTTTTTGTAAAGGTAATTCAATTGAAAAAACATTGATCGATGAAACATGAAAAACTATTAGCTTAGAAAAAAAGAGAAGAAAAAAAAAACAAGCAAACCAGGTAAAACATCACAAACCTAGTCAAATCTTAAAGACTCGCAATACATGAAACCCTGGATCCGAGTCCAATAAAAAAGTTTATTATGAAACAATTTTAAAAACTTGCCAAAACAAAATAATTGACAATCAAATGAATAAGGATTAAATTTAATTAGAAAAGAAAATATAAAGAAGGTTGAAATCATAAAATAAAATCAATTTATAAAATGATTAAAAAAAAATAAAGATCAAATTTGAAAGAAAAAAATTTAAGACGGATGAAATTAAAAATCAACAAATTAAAAAGTTGTTCTTGAATTTTTAAGGGGTTGGCAACGTCACCAAACCACCATTAATCTTGGAACGACCCCTCACGCCGGGTCATCCACAACACACGCCAACAATTTTTGAATACCCTTGGAATTTACAATAAAAACAATGTTAAATGATAAAAACCCTCAAATGAGAGTTTTGTATTTAAAAGTATCAAAATAATTACACTATTCTAAAATTTTTGAAAATACAAAAAAGTCCTTAGGTAGTAAGCATTAGATTATTTTATTCCAGGGTTTAATTAGTAATTTTACTGTAAAAAGAATAAAATAATCAATCTACCCTTACACAATTTGCAAAAGACAATTGTGTCATGGTGAAAAAACCATCTTGCCCCATGTTTAGTTCAAAGTTTTAATGAACAAGGGGAAATTTAGTAATTACACTATTATAATGAAGAGTTTTTTTTAAAAAAAAATTTTAAGTCACCAAACAGGTTAGCACAGCTGCATAACCACAAATAATCTCAAATCCAACTCTCACAAAATTTTACCTGGTAGCTTAGAAATTGACACATGTAACGAAATTCCAAGAGAAGGTTCAAGAAATTACTGTTCTCCATTAGCAAACATGATATCAAAGACAAACACGCATATATCAACCTGCGTGTAGTGGAAACATAAGAGAAAATACAAAATCAGATTAGTTACCATCACTGAGAATGAAATTAGACCATATCACATCAACAAGACAAAGGAAAATGATGTTACATAAAGTAAGATATTAGGCAATTAAACCCAACACTTGACTATGCCCCCATTCTCTTCTTCCTTACTCAGCCCGCCAGGCACACTAATTATTCATTCACCAGCATCAGGCTTAAACAAACATTTTCCATCACTTTAAGAAGACATTAAGCTTATTCCCACACCCAGAAACACTCTAAACACCTAGTGGCTAGCACAACGCATACTAGTTACCAATTTATAAATGGTCTCAAGGATTACATCATCACGCATGTAATGCAGTGGATACATTATAATTGACAATAGATCAAACCTTTATCTTATTCACAGCAATGGAAGAATCTTTGCTCCCTCTCTCCCTTGAAGATAGCTCTTGAAAGGACATGAGCTTGCAGCCATTCTTTCTATCAACTGCAACTACCTGATCCAAAAGGTACTGCTAGTTTTATACACAATTGGATCTTGTCCAGTTCAGGAACAATAATTTACTAATGTAACGTAAGCTGAAGCATAATAATTAAATAAAATTCACAAAAAGAACTAAAAAACTTTCCACTGCAAAATATATAACCTCTGCATCCACTATTAAAGTCGCTGCAGCAGGTTTACAAGATTCCTCAATTATCTTGATCAAATCAGGAAACCTAGAAGTTGTTTCATCCCCATTTCGTGAATATATACGTACAGTGCCATTTGGCATTTTGTGAATTTGGGCACGCTGACCATCGTATCTGAAATTATACATACAGAAACAAGTTCCATAAGGAATCCTCCATTAATCTAAGAAAAAAAACCCAAATAGGATATCACATAATGTGCATAACATGTTTTCCCAACTCAATCAATGAATGACAGCAATTAAACTATGATTCTTAGAAGAAGAGCTCCACAATGCTGAGTGCATAAAAATATCTGGCAAAGAGCTTATCTTGATGGCAACAACTAAAAAACATACTAAAAAGACAGGAGATTCAAGTAAAAAAGGTACAGTTTCTAATGGTGACTTTTCATAAATCAAAGAGCTGCAGGAACAAATATGACCACAATTTTCAAGTTCAAGCTGCAATTTAAAACCATATTGCTAGGAACAATGACATTTGTAGTTATTATGGCATTGAATGATGTTCTGGAGATTGATCAGCTACATGTATCATCTTTGCTTACATCAAGGCTCTTTCATTTCTATGAAGGCTTTACAAATGCTACTGTTCTCTTAAAGTAATTATCAATATCTCTAATCATTGTGATACCCGGAATCTCCACTGTTGTAAGCATAAAATGCTAGCTGGCATACATTGATGTGACCACTAGGTTTTCTTCACAAACCCAGTACCTAACCATCATCAAAAGGGAAAAGCACGCAGAAAGAAATGGAAAAAATCTTAAAAAAAGAGTGTCATGAAAAGAGGAGCACGCACTTGTATTCACATGTAAAAGCTTTATTTTCAAAGAGCTTTAGTACTTGAGCAACTCCATTTGTAATTCTATCATCCAAAAGCACACAATGATTCAAGGAATTAGTACAGTATATTTAATGAGCAGTATGAACATATAATAAGCTTAAGTGATTTAAATAAATCTGTACTTTGCAAGCATTGGTTTAAGAGGTATCCCAGCAACCATTGATAAAGTTGACGATGAAAATCCAACGCCTTCATTTATGAGTGAAGGAACAACCAAATCCTGTTAGAACATCTGGCATGATTTATAAGAAGAACACATTGAAAACATCAAAAAAGGAAAATGACTGAGTCAAATACAAGCAACTTACCAGAGTAGGAAGGATGTTATAAGCTTCAACCACTGCTGTGGAAATGTACTAACAGTAACAGAAATATTGGATTAACAATTTAAATACAGAACACCAACATCAGTGTGTATAGAAATGTAAGTTGAACTTTTCATAGAAAGTGGACAAAAGTTCATTTAGCATCAAGGTACATGAGTGGTCAGAAATCACTCAACCTACCATTTACTGCATAAAAATAATACATTACTTTAATATAATACAGCTAAATCAAGTAAAGCAAACGGGGAAAAAAGAAAAGAAAAGAAAAATGTTGTTATCAAGCATCAGGGTAATAAAAATTAGAAACCAAACCTGAAGTTTCTCCTTCACATTCTCAGCTTTACATTCATCAGAAGAAAAGGAATTCAAAGCAACAGCTTGAGCTAAAGCAGGTAGGATAGTTCTCATCATTGCTCCAATCCGTAAATTCCTTACCTGTTCATATAGCAAGAAAAATAAAAAAACTACAGCACAGCAGATATTTAAAAATTATTTCAATATTTGCCTTTCATATCTCTATGAATTTAGAATAAGAGATAAATGGGCTATACATGTATAAATATAAGAATGACAATCAGTATGTCCAAGGAAAGAAATCCGGTCCTGATCACAAGCAACTAAACAACAAAGCTGCAATTTTTTTCTTATCATTCTCTTTTTATTTAAGTTGATCAACTACTGATATTTTTCAACAGACTTCCATCTTTTCTTTATATAAATGGAAACTTTTTCTGTATGTCGGCTATTAATAACCCAAATCCCAGGTAGTGTAAGGCTCCCAAGAGGGGGGTGGGGGATTGACTATTTCGTAGGGAAATAGACTCAATATAGCAATAAATTGCCAGCTTAAGGACAGTTGCTAAAATCTCTTTCCATCAAATCCAGAAATTACAAGAGTACAATTACCTTCAGAGAAAGTTAAATAGATTACTGATACCAGAAACTAACCTCAATCAAATCATATGAATGGTTTTAAATTGACTAACAAAGACAATATGATTGAAGTGCTACTGCAGAAGATTTCCAAATTGAGTTTTATTTGGTTGATTCCATCACAAGAACTTATGGAGAAAGACAAGTAAAACAACAAATTATGAAAATCAACTCCTAGAACTAAATGCTCAGATCACAAGACAGCCAAAAAGAGAGTACAAGATGCAAATTTCCCTGGCCTTACTATGTAAAAAATGAGATCTTAAATTCTGTGGTGTGCACGAGTAGTCAGTAACCCTTACAAAATAACCAAAGGGCACAACAGAGTCCAGAAAGAATAACAATTAAGATGGATTAGAAGAAAAGCATGATAATATTATCAATGCATTCATCTTCCTTCCTAAAAGAAATGCATGGATAGGGAAAACTCAATGCATAAAGATAGACAACGGGATGCAAGTACAGATCCATGTGAAAAAGATTATTAAACTGAACTAGGATTTCAGGAGTAAAATCATCCTGTCACCTTTTCAAATCCACAGCTAGATTAGGTAAATCAGCAATTATCAAAGTCCCTAAAACATTTGTCTCCTTATGTTGTTTGATAAGAGCAGCAAAGACCAGTAGCTTATCTACTTGAATAATAAAATGATTATAGAATACCTACTATGGTCATAATCCTGAAAGGTTGTGCAGGACTCTTACCAAAGTTCTGACAATAAACTTCATCTCCTTCTCCCTACAAGAACGCATAAGATTCACAATGAGGCTCTTCTTTCGACCAGTACTTCCACTACCTGTTTGTACACTGGAGAATCTTACATGAGAAAAATGTGAATGAAGCTAATGACTTGCGTGACAATGAGCTTCCCTGTAAACTATGTGATAGGTTAGATATATATGGATCATCACACTCTTTTTCATATTACTCTAATCATCTAGGAATTTAAAATTAGAAGAAGTAAACATAATTGTGCGATTATTTAATTTCTAACTTTTAGACAAAGAAGCTGCAAACATAATCAGTTACTTCCAGTGTAAGATTGTTCAACTTCTAGGCAATTCCAGCATGGATCAGAACAATAGATCATTAAGGATGCAATCCTTCATCCAGCAGCCACTAGAATCCACAGAAAAATTTTGTTTTTGCAATCTTATTTGGAATTGGTAATGATCTCCTTCTATGACTTTGCACCAGTAGATTGTCTAGTGATATCTGCTACAATATCACAAAAGAGAGAGAAAAAAGTAAAGATGATACTTGACTGCCTGAGCCCATTAAAGCTTTAACAGTCCCCTCAAAATTTATCAACAAAAAAAGACCTTTACTAGTAAGAAATTTGCCTGATTCTTGCCTCCTAAAGCTGAGTTCACTTCTGTTAATGAGTGTCATCACCAGAAAACATATCCCGGACATGTTCAATTAGGACATCAGAAAACAATCCTCATAGCCATCCCAACAATCCCATTAAAGTTGCAGTTCTATCTTAAATCACAAACACTGGCCATACCTTATCTTCTGCAGCGCAGAAAATACATCTTTAATAAGAAGGGGAGGAGGAGGAGCCAGTAATGTCTGTGTTTGTCGGCATACTTGAGCAACGTCACCTTTAACCACAAACAATATATTTGTTCATCAGGCCATACTGAATGGAAAAAAACTAGCAGGAAAATAAAACTAATAAAAAAATTCATAATAGATCAAAGATTGAGGGATTTTTTTTCCTACCAAGATCCCCCATACTATTGTACATTTCCCTTATTTTAGACCGCTTTGTTCCACATGCCTCTTCCAAAGCCGATGTAACCAAGGTTCCACCTATGTTTAGTTCCTGAAAAATTCGAGGCTCATTGGTACATCTTTCTTTCTTCTATTTCAGAGAAAATCACCAAGCCCTCAACCCTGGAGTTATAAAGCATCTCCAATTGCATTTCAGTAAAAACATGCAACTGGGAAGCAGAGCATATGAGAGGTAGGAGAATTAAATGAAGCAAGACGTGAGCCAAGTGATAAAAAGATTTATTAATTACAGAAGGTTTGGTTTAGCCCTGACAAAAGAATGGGGAAAAATGGATCCATGCAACTGAACCCAACTACTTTAAGACCAAGGCTTAGCTTTTGGACTGGACCAAGATTCAGTTGAATTATAGGCAACTGAGAAACACATGGTGAAAAAAGAATTACTGATGCTAGCTCAATTACGAAAACATAAAAAGTTCATACTATTAAACCATATGTGAGCAAGTAAGTCCATATCTCATTCTCAGAAGAGAAGAAACATGTCCATATCTCCTAGCAAATAGAACATGAATATAATGCTATTACATAGCATATGAATATTCCAAATATTTGACCCAGAAAACATATATGTGAAATTCATAATCTGGAGATCATTCAATGCCAGAAATAAAATGTTCCACAAGTTATGGGAATAATTGCAAGACCTAAAGAGGATGGAATGTAATTAAATCCCATGACTGATAAAAGCAAACACAAAATTCAAGAAAGAAGACCACTAACCACATTTTCATGGTCAGCAGCAATCTTATTTGTGCACAGATAGGCAGCAGGCAGCACATCCTCAGGAGACAATGCCAGCAAACTGCATGACACAAAAATTGCAAGCGACACTTCCCGCTGAGCTAAGTATTACCATAACGCATCCCTTAATTTTATGAATAAAGAAAAAGGGTAGCCTATGAGGAAACCTTCTAAACATATTGCACAATAACGAAGTAACTTTGATCTTTCCTTTTTCTGCCTCGACCAGGTCAAAAGCACGTGCAAGATGGATATATGGTGCAGGTTGTCCACCATTCCAGCATGCTGCGTAACTTCAGAACTTAATGCAACATAGAGAGAATGTGAGAATACCAGTAAGTTAATCAACTTCAAAAGTGAAGAGACAAACCATGCTCTATGGGATTATATTTTTCTGTTGGTAGTGATACAAGAGTTGCATCCACGTTTTTTATTAATGATCCCTGAACGGATAGATCAACCATATTTTCTATTTCTCCAAACAATTCTTTCTCCCTGGCAGAAGAGGAGCCAGTTTCGCACTGGCGCTCAACCATATTGCCAGAAACCACCAAAGCCTCTATACTCTTGCCAAGGTTACCCATGGGATCACCATAATGCATGTCCAGAGCCTTGTTAATATCTCCTTCTGTCTTCTTGAGGATGGTGGCAGCATAACTTCTTGTTGACTCATTGCCATCAATTATCTGAATAAACTGATCTACCTCCTCCCTGTATGACTCTGTAACATCATCATTTTGCAACAAATTTTCATCTCCAGGGCATTGCTCAGATATAGATGCAACCACACTAACTTGAGAAGCATCAGGCAAAACTTTATTGAAAAACTTAGTAATGGTGGATTGCTTCGACAAGCCAGATTCCAGCTTTGAATTAATTTTTGATTTCTTGCCAGGCTTATTGCCAACGCTCCTCTTCCTTTTTCCAGGAGAATTACCACCCTTTAGTTTAGGATTCTTGCTAGGTGACTTGTAGTTTTGACCTGACAGAAAACCCATACTTCGACTATCAGTATTAATAGAAGCTGGTTTTGAAGGTGATTCAGAGTCATATAATGGAACTGTCTCAGATGAAGAAACAGTTACTCTACAAGAAATTACTTGATCATGGAATTCCATTTCACGTTCATAAAAGCTAGAAACTGCTTCAACAATATTCCTCCCATGAGTGCTGATTAAATCTAACATTTGGTCTCGGGTAACCCATGTGGGCAAACAATCACTCAATTCATGAACGAGTTTATCTCTTTCCTCATCATTTAGCATGCTTAAATTGTGTGTAGGAGATTCTTGCAGTATAGATGAGGAGTTGAGACAAGCAACAGTGTCATTATTCTCATGGGCTTTCATTTCAACTGACTCCACTAACTCTTTCTCCTGCGCCAGCCCCTCGTTCAAGCCTGAGACAGCATCCATTTCAACCTTCTTATCATTCTCAGACGACCCACGAAGAAAACCCATTAAAAATTCCTTCTTATTAGCCATCTCGTCAACTAACCCAGCAAAATGCTTCTGCATTTTAGCAGCATGTTTACTATCGAGTTTTTCAACATCCACACCAACAGTAGGAATGACACGTTTAGGTCTCAAAAACTTCACATACTCCCTGAGTTCATTGTAATTTGAATGCTCACTATATGGCACAAGATGAATCTCACATGAATCCTTTGATCTCACTGCAAACTTATTACGTTTCACTTCGTATGTCCACCCAGTTGGCACAAACCCCACAACCTTATTGTAACCTCTTTCCACCATAATTTCCTTCATTTTCACAAAATTCGGCCGAAAATAAGGCCAAGTTTCCCCCAAGACATTCCAGCCAACAACATGCACATCACTCTCATTCTCATCCTCTGTAAACACCCCACTCTCCCCGCACCCCAAAACCCTCAAAACCTCCATTTTCCTGGCATCCACATAGACCTTCCTATTACACCTCCGTGCAATCTCAATCAAAATCTTTTCTTTCCCCACCACATAAGTAGCCACGAGGAACAGAACCCTCTTCTCCAAACCCCCACTGAACCCCTCTCCTCCTATCTTCTCAATCGCACTAACAACATAATCAACCGACTCCTCTTGTAAAGGAAACACAAATTTCGGATTACAATAAGTAGTATCCAAAAAAACCGTATTACACCCCACAAAACCTCTCAAAAAAACATCATCTTTCATCTCACAAGAGTACCTAAAATCACCAGTATGAACATACAACTCAAAATTATCTAAATTCTTACAAATGGGCACTTTCAACAAGAACTGAACAGCGCCAGGACAGTGATTAGCATCAACTAAACTAACTTCAACACCATCAATATCAACAGCACGATTCAGAGGAAGCGAAAAGACAAAACATTCAGGGACATTAAGGATACTAGTAACAAGAGAGGTAGTGATTGGGGAACAAAAAATGATACCTTGAGACCAATGAGAGGAAAGACCAGTGTAATGGTCAGAATGGAAGTGGGAGAGGAAGTAGGCAGTAATGGAAGGGGAGGAAAAGCGGAATCCGTCGATGAGGAAACGGGTTTTGGGGATGAGTTTTGAAGGAGGGAGAGAAGGAGGGAGAGGGAGGAAGGATGATGGGGTTGGAGGGATTTGGAGGGAAAGTGAAGTGAGGGATTTGTAGTATAGGGTTTGTGAGTTTATGGACTGTGGGGTTTGGTGATCGGATTGAAAGGCCATTGAAATTTGTCAAGAGGGAAAGAGGAAGGAGAAGAAGTGAGTGGGAGAGGGAGAGGGCATTTCTTTTCACTAGGATTTTTGGGGGAGGTTTTTGCATGCTTATATATCCTTGTAGGGAGTATAGAGTATATTGTCAAATGTCAAGGGCACATTTCAACTTTAAGTGTAGATATTTAAGTATAAGAAAACAAATTAAATGTTTATATATATATATATATATATATATAAAGGATAAATAATAAATCGGAACTTTATTTTTAAATCATAATAGTTTTTATGCATGGATTTTGTACACTATTTCTCTTTTTACATAAGTATGAGACTCGTAGACTTATAATGATAATGAAACCTATAAATACTTATAGTTATGATGGTAGTTTTCATATTTTATGTGAAAGAAAGTACGGTATCTAATAATTTAGGGTGGCAAATACTATCTAGAAATAATTTTGAAGTTCAACAATTATACCCCATAATTTAATTTTATCACTCAAGTATATCAAACTATTTCTGATTGTAAAAAAAATATATATATAACAATAATAAATAAATTGTAAAAAAATAACAACAAAATAAAATAAAATGAACTCGCTCTAAGCATACTCGGAATACGAAACAACTCGATGTTGCGGGGTGAAACTAATTTTTTTTTAAAAAATAGGTTAAACCCGGTTAATTTGCAAACTTCGTGATCATGAACATAAAATTGAGATAATATCATAAAAAGAAACACAAGAAAAAAATTTCGAAGACCAATTCCTATTAAATCAAATGAGAACATAATAACTTTATAAAAATAAAAATGAAAATGAAAAGAAAAAAAATGAATCTCAATCTCTAGCAAATAAAATGTTGAAAGATGAAAATTAAAAAAAATATAATTAAAAAAATATCAAAAAATCTCGATTCAAGCCCATTCAAGTCAAGATGCAAAATCTCTAACCCAATCATGATACCAAGGTGAAGATCAATCATCGAAGAACTTAATGTTAAAGGACAAAAAAAATTTAATTTAAAAAGACAATGGAAAAAAATGAGTTAACCCGTAAATCTCGTAACCATAAGCATAGGATCGGGTTAAACCAATAGAAATTAAAGAAGAGAAAAGTACAAAGATTAATTTTCAATAAATCAAATATTGAATAATAAATTGAAATAAATTAATTTAAAAAAAACCCAAAAAAGGTCAATGCACATCAAACTTTAAACCAATGACCCTGGCCATGAACCCAAACTAATCTCATGCAACAAAAAACAATATGGGTCAACTCATGTTAACCCGCAAACCCTACAACCATAAGCACAAGATCGTGATAACCCAATAAAAAAAAAAAAACAAAGGTAGGAAGACCAATTTCAAATAAATTAAATGTTGAAAAATACAATTGAAATAAATCAATCTAACAAAATGACAAAAGAAAAATCAACCCACATTAACCTTTGAAAACTGGTGACTCAAGTCATAAGCCTGAGACTAATGTCATAGAAGACAATTTGTAAAAAGCAATAAAGCAAAAAGGGTAAAAAAATAAAAAAATAATATTAGCTTTAAAAAAAGAAAAAGAAAAACAAGTCAACCTGAGAAAACTTCCTAAACTCGGTCAAACCTCTAAAATTTATAACTCGTGAAACCCTTGACCTGGAAATAAAAACAATGGGGACCAATTTCGAAAGATCAAAAAATAAAAGGGGGTGAAATTGAAAAGCATTTTGTAATTTCATGTCTTATTCAAAATTAGAAAAAATGGCAATAAAAAGGATTAGGACCAAATGTGAAGAGGCTTATTTGAAATTTCGAAAGGGCTGATGTTATTTTTGAGAAGAAAAGAGAGACAAGGAGGGGAAGAAAGAAAAGGTCATTGGTGCCAAACCAGAGGCACTTCTGCTACACATGGCGCCCCATCATGCGGGGGGTGTTGAAAGCTTTCAAACGCCACCCCAAAAGGCAATGTTTGGTGGCTGGATGGCCCTAAAAGTGTTGTCCGAACAGTGTAGGGGTCATTCACATGTAGGTGCATGCTACACACATGCCACCAAGTTTTTTTAAAATAATATTTAATATATGTCAATTACAATAATGCTCTTAAGTAACTTTTAAATTTACAATAAAATCAATGCAAAATGACAAGAAAAAAAGCCCTTATGAGAGAGTTATATTGATTTTTTTTCTTTAAGTACATCAAATTAAATACACTATTAAGAAAAAAAATTAAGAAGACCAAAACTCCCTTGAGTAATAAGCATTATATTTTTTTTTCTTTTAGGGTTAAATTAGCAATTTCACTGTGCAACAAAAAACAAAATGATCAATCTAATCTCATATAATTTGCAAAAGACAGTTGTGTCATGGTGAAATGATCATCTTGACCCTAATGCCTAGATCAAAGGTTTAATGGCAAATGAGCAATTTAGTAATTACATTATTACAATGAATAGTGTTTTGGGTTACAATAATTTCCCTTCCCCCTTTAGTTTTGTTTTTTGAAAGTAGCTATTCAAGTTGTGTTCTACTGTAGATCATATATTTTTTTTCTCAATAAAACAATTAGATATGCAAGATTTTTCAATGTATGTTTTTATATAAAAAAAATTATAAGTGTAAATTAAAAAGTTTATGCAAGCATCTAATTAAATAATTGGATAACCATCTGTGTAATTAAATAAATAAAATCATTAACGACAACTAAAAATAAAATTAGAAAAATTAAGAGATATGTGTAGATCAAGATACTTTATCACGCAACATGAGATATTTACTTGGTTGTGTTCACTGAATTTGTTTATTAAAATCAAACAATAATAGAAATAGACACACATATGAAATTGATTGAATAAAATAAAAGAAAAAAAATAATAATGCAAAGCTGCATATAGAAGAAATATTATCTAAAAATAAATATTTTGTTTTTAAAAATAAAGTTCATCTATGTAAAGACATATTAAAAATTAAAATGTCTTGTTACTATTTCTTAAAAAATATAAAAACAGAAATACCATTGGTCAACAACTCTATTTTTTTTTTTTTTACTTAGGGAGAAATTTAGTAATTTTATTATTCCAAAAAGTTAAAAGATGCATATATCCTTGGACAATACTTTAATGACTAATGACTAATGAATTATATAAAAAGACTATAATACCCCCAACCCCAAGGCATTTTTCTTTCAAAGAAAAAAATGTAGTTTCACGGTAGCAACAAATTATTTTTTTGTGTTTGTATGCATAATGATTTCCCTATGCGTTTTATAGAGTTTTATTAATAGTTTATTTCCTACATGTTGTACTAAAAAATTTTGGAACTGAAAAGAATAATATGCAGACCATAGAAAAGTTTTTGTCATTATCATTAAACTCGATACAATGTTTTAAACTTGAAAACTCTCAACCCAAATTTTTGCTTAGCTCTAGTTTTAAATTAAATCGTGTGAAAGTTGTCCCGACATGACCTTATTGACTGGGCAAGTTCAAAGAAAAAAATCAAAGGAAAAACAAGAAACATGTCAGGTTAACTCTGATCAACCTGTCAAACTCATGACTCGTGTTATGGAATCCATTGGGTCAAATTTATTTTATTTTATTTTATTATATGATAAAAAAAATACAAAAAATGATTTACTATTAATGTAGCACTAAAGTATAAAATTAAATAAAAACTCCCCTTTAAAAAATAAAATTGATAAAAAAAATAAAAAAATAAAAAAGAGGGTAAAAATATTGTAGGGTAAATTTAAATAAAAACATCACATTAAAAAATAAAATTGAAAAAATAAAACCAAAAGATAAATAAAAGAGATCCGAAAAGCCCAAGCCAATAAAAAACCCCATAGAGCCAATCACAACAAAGCATGTACGCGTGAATCTGTTTATATATATATATATATATATATATATATATATATATATATATATATATATATATATATATATATAAAAGATGAATAACCCTTTTTTTCCACCTGTCACCTAAAATGATTTTATTAATGTTTTAGCCTCTTTACGACACAAAGTTATATTAATATTAACGATGTGCGGGGAATTATTATTCCCTTACATTTTGTTTTTGTACTTTTTTATTTTTTTTCTTCTTTTTCATTTTTTTTTACTTTATTGTTTTTTTTACTTTATTTTTTGTGCACTTTTTATTTTTTCCCCCTTTTTTCCTTTTTGTTTGTTTGTTTGTTTTTTTCAAAATTATTTTTGTCAATTTTTTAGATTTTTAATATTGAGCTAGTTAAAAGTTTTGCTTTGTAATTTTTTTTCTTTAAAATACTGTGGATTGCTACGGTGTTTTTCCACATGGTTTTTCTATTTTATTCTTTTATTTTTTAAAATTATATTTTTCGATTTTATTTTTTCAATATTAAGCTGATTGAGAATTTAGTTTTGTAATTTTTTTCTTTAAAACATTGTTGATTGCTACAGTTTTTCTCCACATGGTTTTTTTTGTTTGTTTTTTTTATGATTTTCTCCAAAATTATCTTTTTCAATTTTATTTTTTAATATTGAGCTGGTTAAAAATTACAGTTACAATATGTGAGAGAAGCATTGTAGCTTTCCTCGCAAATTACTGTGGATTGCCATAATGTTTTTTCCCACATAGTTTTTTTTTTGTTTTTTTCTAAAATTATCTTTGTCAATTTTATTTTTTTGATATTAAACTGGTTAGGAATTACAATTAAGTAATAAGCTAAAGGGTGTAGGGAATTCACTGTTCACCCACACCCAATGCATTGTGGATTACAATAGTAATCCATAGTGCATTCTTTTTTCTTTTTTTTTACTTTTTTGTTTTTTTTTTCATCTTTTTTTTTCTTCCAAATTTCCCTTTTTTTCTTTTTTTCTTCCAAAATGACTTTTCTTTTTTTCCAACTTTCCTTTTTTTTTTTTGTTTATTTTTTTTCAAAATTATCTTTGTCGATTTTACTTTTTTAATATTGAGCTGATTAAAAATTTCGTTTTGTAATTTTTTTCCTTTAAAATACTGTGATTGTTACGGCGTTTTCCCACATGGTTTTTCTATTTTATTTTTTGATTTTTCATAATTATATTTGTTGATTTTATTTTTTTAATATTGAGCTGATTGAGAATTTAGTTTTATAATTTTTTTCTTTAAAACATTGTTGATTGCTTACAGTGTTTCTCCGCATGGTTTTTTGTTGTTTTGTTTTTTGATGATTTTCTCCGAAATTAACTTTTTCGATTTTATTTTTTAATATTGAGCTAGTTAAAAATTACAGTTACAATATGTGAGAAAAACACTGTAACTTTCCTCGCAAATTACTGTGAATTGCCATAGTGTTTTTTCCCATATGGTTTTTTTCCAGTTTCTTTTGTGTTTTCTTTTTTTTTTAATATTTTTTTCAAAATTATTTTTATCAATTTTATTTTTTTAATATTGAGTTGGTTAGAATTTAACTTTGTAATAAAGCTTAATCATGTGGAGAAAGCATTATAGTTTTCCTCACAAAACACTATGGATTGCTAGAGTGTCTCTCAACATGGTTTTTTTTTTCTTATGATTTTTTAAAAATTATCTTTGTCAATTTTATTTTTTTAATATTAAGCTGGTTGAGAATTACAATTACAAGTCATTACAAATATGGCTAAATCATGTGGGGAAGCACTGTAACTTTCATCACAAAACATTGTGAATTGCTACAATGTTTCCAACATGGTTTTCCCCCCCTTTTTTGTTATTTTTTTTTTCTAAAATTGTATCTGTCGATTTTTTTTTAATATTGAACTTATTGAGAATTTAACTTTGTAATTTTTTTTCTTTAAAACACTGTGAATTGTTGTAGTGTTTTCCCATATGATTTTTTCCAAAATTATTTTTGTCGATTTTTTTTTTTAATATTGAGCTGGTTAAGAATTATAATTACAATAAAGCTAAATCATATGGGGAAAGCATTGTAACTTTTCTCACAAAACACTATGAATTGCTACAATATTTCTCTAAATGGTTTTTTTATGATTTTTTCTAAAATTGTCTTTGTCGATTTTATTGAAGTGAAAACACTGTAGTTTTCCTCACAAAACATTGTCAATTGCTACAACGTTTTTTCTCATAGGTTTTTTTTCCTTCCAAGATTATCTTTGTTGGTTTTTTTTTAATATTAAGTTGGTAGAGAATTTAGCTTTGTAATTTTTTTTCTTTTTATTAACAGAAAAGCTAAAAAATATAGTGAAAACAATCATTTTGTTCAGTCTCTAAGTTTTTGATCACCAATACAACTTTTTTTCCCATCATGAAATATTGACTTCATCATACCTTTAGTTTTTATTACTTATCTAGCGCTGGTTCACAATTATAACACTATCAAGTATATTTGTTTTATAAGCCCGCGGCAGCGCGCGGACATGCCATCTCGTACACAACTAAAAAAGGTTTGCTCCCTCTGTGGTCTCAGGTTCGAACCCTGTAGTTGCTTATATGATGGCCACTGGAGGCTTACATGATCGTTAACTTCAGGGCCCATGGGATTAGTCAAGGTGCGCGTAAGCTGGCCCGGACACCCACGTTAAACTAAAAAAAAAAAAAGTGGTTTAATTTAACTGTTTATATGAAAAATGAACTATTCATATAAATAATTCACTATTTATATAAACAGTTGAACCAACCCAGCCCTTCTTTTAGTTGTATTTATTTATAATTGCTAGTAAATCGACTAGCGTTTCATCAAGGGTCATATATATATATATATATATATATAAGAACAGTGTATTCATGTTCCTGGGTTAGACTCAGAGTTGTGGGAGTCCTGTTCAGAGTAATTCCATGCAGTAGACTCAGATAATGGATTCGCTTGGTTCACGTACTGCTCCCCAAACACTCAAGTTGAGTGCACTGCACAACGTAACTTTCTTAAAGAAAAATCTGCTCAGCTGCAGCCTGGGAAACTGAATTCAGCAAGGATCCATCAGCCAACTAAATAGAGAGATATTCATGGTAATCTCTTTCATGTGAGGGGATGTTCACTTAAGCAGCTGAGCAAATTTAGGGGAAAAACAATCCCTAATTGAACATAAAAAGAGAAGCATGAAAGGATAAACAAAATGATCCTAAACTCAGATGATTACATTTTCTATTTCGCTCCCCTTTTTCTGTGAAGTACCGAAAGCATAATAAGAGAAGGTTACTTTTGTTCTTACTTTAGTTCACAAAATTCATAGGCACCGAGAATATTATGAGCAATCAAGCACAAAACAACATAACATGTACACAAATCAAAATCATATCACCAGGCTGTGCCAGATATCAGGCGATCTTTCCCCAGACTCTTACCAGCGCTGTTCAGAAACAACAGTCAGCTCATCACTTTCACCGATGTTGTAACTAGCTATAGAGCACTCATCCTGCAGTGGTATCTCACGGAAATATACTTCCTTTACCGTGCTGGGAAGTTTATTTTGGATCATAGCCTTTAAATCACGTATTCTAGCGGAGGAGTTCGGTTCAGCCCCGATTTGAGACAATCCCATTTTGGTGGTTATTGTTGAAGGTGAGAAAACCATATGAAGGGTAGCATTCTTCCTGATGTTGTAATATGCCAGATCAAGGTTTGCCTCAAGTCGCTTTCCAGAAAATACAATGCTCTGACAATAGCTTGGCCCGCCAAGCTTTTGGAAAATCTTGTCCTTCACATCTTCAACAGTATCACGTTGGTGAACATTCAGAGTTATGGTTTTCCCACTCCACGCCTTCACAAATACCTGAAATGTCTGGGGTGACATCTCCAAGATAGATTCTTCTTGGAGGTCACAACAAGCCAATGAATTGGAATCCTCAAGCTTCTTGCCTTGGTAGATTAGATCATAATCACTGACTGGGACACCAATCACGCCACCAATTATTGCTTTGACCTCAGAAACAGAATACAGGAATTTAACTTTGAGCTTCACAGTTTCCCCTGCAGGTGTGATTACAGAAAATGACAACAAATCTTTCGGATTGAAAATCAAATGAAGGGTTGGCTCGCTTTGCAAATTCAGAGAGGCCAAACTCCTATCATCTTCGAGCACTTCTCCAGCATAGACAAGATTGTACTGATGTGGAAGAATTTGTTCCTTCTCAAGAATTACAGCCTTAATTTTTTGGACGGTATCATAAGTCCTTGCTTCAACCACAACACTTTTCTGGCGTGATGGTATAACGACTAACAATTTCACCCCAACTGAACTCTGAAGAATCATATGCAGAGTGGCATCTTTCGGAATACCATAATCAACCACTCTCTGGTCATCCTTGAGCCGGTCACCGTTAAAAAAAAGTTCTTGGAAACTTTTAGGAATTCCTTCCTTCTCACAAAACGCAGATTTGATAGTTCCAATTGTATCTGATCTCTGAACTTTCATCGTCGACGTTTTCATGACTTTCAAATATATAGTCATCTGCAAGGGGGAGAAATCTCTAAATTATGTAAGAACCACAGAAGTTTTGAAAATAAATAAAACCGAACAATAGCTTCCATTCACACAAGCACAGATAAAACAGAGCACACAACATCTTAGTGTGTGTGTATATATATAAACCAACCAAGCCAGCGAAGAGAAAAACATGCTCCAATATAAAGAAACCTTTATTAACCATGAGAGAGGTACACTGCTTAGAATAAGGAAGCAATAACAATAACCCAATAGAATAAATAAATAAAAACCCTGAATTTGGAGGATTCAAGACACGACAAAACATGTATCTTGAACTTAAAAAATAAAATTCAATATTTTTATACACATTCAGCAACAAACATGTTCACTCTCTGTTTTGGGTTTATTTGATTCAAGAAGACTCTATTAAGTTTTCAATCCATAAACTTTGAAGATTATATCAGTGTAAAGATGAAAAACCACAGCTAAGAAACGCTACAAAACAACAACAACAACAACAACAACAACAACAACAACAACAACAACAAGTTGTTATAGACAGAGAAAAAGGGCAATAATCCACAAAACTGCAAAAGAAAAGAGAGAGAAAGTGGAGAGTTAAGACCTCTTCTTCTTCTTCTTCTTCTTCTTCTTCTTGAGAATCATTTCTTGGAGTTGGAAGTTCCATTTGTGAAACTCAAAACCCTTCCTTCCTTCCTCCACTATTGTTGTCGATGATCTAATAAGCACAACTCTTTCCTTCTTCGCGAAGCTGTTGACTTGAAAAGCATACACTAAAGACACGTCCTCTTCTGCCCCCCCTTTTTATCAAAGTTATAAATACCTCACACTTTTTTTTTACACGTCAGATACTGAGGCATGTTTGGAAGGTTAATAATTTTTATTTTTTAAGTATTTTTTATTTAAAATCTATTAAAATAATATATATTTTTATTTTTTAAAATTATTTTTTATATCAGCCATCAAAATATCTAAAAAAATATAAAAAAAATAATTTAAAACAAAAAAATTCAAATTTTTTCAAAACCACTTTTAAAAACACAAAAACAAACAAATTTTTATACAATAATTTTTATTTTTATTGTTTTCTTCTATTTATAACTTTAACTCTCGGTTATAAAGTCTCAACTAGTAAAAGAAAAAATAATTTATTTCATTTAAAAACTTGGATTGATTGATAATTTATTTGATTTAGTAAAATTCGGTACAAAATTTTTTATTATTTTTAATTAAAATTACATCATTCTAAATTTTAATTGTTTTTTAGAAATAACTTCAAATGACCTTTCCCGTCTATAATCTAAGTTTTATTTACATACTTCACGTCAAATTTCAAAACTATTATGTATCCACTAGGTTAGCATTATAGATTAGATTGTCCTCTGTTAAATGTACTTAGTTTCATGTTAATAATATTGTCTTTAAATTACTTGAATCAATAATTTAATTTTTGATATACATGTAAATGGGTTCAAATATACAGAAGAAAAGTTATTACATAATAATCCTACATAACACATCCTTAAACTTACTTTTTATGAAAAAAAATTAGTAATTGAAAAGTCGTATGGCTGCATTTAATGTTGATAAAAAAGTTGTTTTGCTTGTGTTAATATTTTTCTTCATTATGAAAACTGAAGTTTTGTTTCTTATTTTTATTTTTGAATTATTTATTAGTTGTGCTCTCTATGCGATTAGATTAATTTTTTTAATGTAAAGAAATAATATTTAGATTGTCAAAACCTTGTAGTATTGTCATGAAATTCATTACAAATATTCAAACTTGAAAAATAATGACTTGACTATTTACTTGACTAGATTTTAAATTATATCGTGTGAGAGTTGTTTCGATGTGATCTTATTTATTGGATAGATCCAAAGAAAAAAAATCAATTAAATATTAAAGGATAAAATTAAATAAAAATATTATATTAAAAGATGAAATTTAAAACAATTTAAAAGATCATAAAAAAATTAAAAAAAAACACAAAGAAATTAAAAACCTCGTATTAAAGGATAAAATAAAAAAAACCAAAAACTAAAAAAAAGGCTAAACAACCCAGATGACTAATTAAATAAGCCATTGATATGTTAACAAAAGCCTAGTTGTATGGGCCCAAGGGAGGCCCATGAACCTGGGCATGTCCCTGACCTCGTGTTATTTTCACAACATGTCAACCATTAAGCTAAGACATGAATTTATTAACTAAACATAAAATAATGTATCAAGCATGTAGTCTAAATCATAAAGGAAAATATTGCTTCTTTTAGTACTTAAACACACGCGTTATCATCATCATGCGTGAACCATTGAGCCAGAACACAAATTTGTTAACCAAACACATAAAATAATATATCAAGTTACTTCACTATTTATATAAACAGTTAAACAGAGTCTATTTGATTTAGTTGGTTCATCCGGGTCAGAGATCAAACTTCAAGAAATAATGAATGATCTTATCAATACAAAAATGTATAACTCCCCAGGATTTTTAACTACGCATATATTCCTCAATGTAGGAATTGAGATCAAGCTTTCTCTTGCCCTTTCTCATCAATTGACTCCTGATGTATATGAAGGAGTGTTGTTCAATAAAAAAAACTCCTACCTCTCCATCTATGTAACACCCCCAGTTATTCAGGGTGACTCTATGTCAACTCATTCACATATCATGTTAAGAATTATGAAATATCCTATTTATTAAAATAAAGTCAAGTTTTTTTTAATAATATTTTATTGAAATTTCAGCAGAGTTTTCTTTGAACTTAGATCATACCAAGTTATCGACAACTTCATTCATTTCATCAAAATTAATCTTTTAATTATGGTCCAACCATCCTGGACCTTATTTCACAATATCCTCCCACAAGAATAGTTTGCAATGACTTTCATAAAATTGAATAAACTAAGATATCAAGATTAAGAACATTTGATTAAAAAATTCTTCACAATTAAATGATCTAATATATACTAAATGTAAACATTCAAGTAATTAAACTTTACATCCATTTATAATACCATCATTTATAACCTTTTATTATGGATTACATAGCAAAAGGCACTAATTGATAAATACTTTACATGGCTTCCATACAAGTACAATAACCATGCAACAAAATTATAAGATAACATAAGCCTAATTACTCATGATGTGCTTGTGATGGACCTGAAAAGATTAAACATTATGATATTAAATTAATTTTTATTAAAAGTCACACATAAATGACATTTAGTCCTTAAGCCAATTTCTTATTATAAAATTATTATCCAGTTTATTTGAATTTCTTTTCAAAATTCTCATTCATGTTTTGTTATTTTTTTAATACATGTTTAAACCGGCTATCCTTCGTGGATGCCAAAACCCCAAATAACCCCATGGTAGCCAATTATTTTGGCAAATTCTATGAATATCAACATCTCCAATAATTTCATTAAATTACCAAGTAATCTAGCGATTTTACTTGGATGCCGGTCAATCTAACATTTTCATATGAAAGCGTATAAATCTGGTATTCCTGGGTGAATACCAATTATTCCAGTCATCCCATTCGGATGCCAATCCATTTGGCCTTCCTATTAGGACGCCAACCAACCCGACCATCTTATTTGGATGCCAATTAATCCGACATTTCCATGTGGAAGCCAATCAATCATTTCATGTTTTGATCTTTTACTTTCTCATATATATATATATATATATATATATATATATATATATATATTCAATTTTCATGATGAAATTGTGCACTAATAAATTTGTAGTTAAAATAAACTGGAAGGATTTATTAAAATAATAAGGTGATAAACACCTACTTGTAGTCTGTTGTTGAATAACTGTCCCTGATTTTTATGCAACCTCCTCAACCTCTCTTGCATTATTATCATACAAGTTATTTTTGGTTTGAAATTTTCATCATAAATAAATTCATCTATAACTTTCATTTAATCCACTTCCTACAACTAAAGAACTTTACAATTTTCATTTATTAAATCCTTTCAATGCATTCCTAAATATCCTAACACTTCCATTTAATATTAATATTTCAAAGATCATTGTCAATCCCTTTTCCTTTATTCCTAGATTGAAATTTAAACTTGAGGTATTAAAGGTTTCTCCTTCAATTTCCTTCCAAACTCTAATCTTCCCGCATTCACTTTTACTTCATAGTTTTTCTTCTTTCACCCCATTAAAACTTCTAATTAAATATTTATCTAACTCTACTTCTTATATGCTTAATCCTTAGCTTAATAATCCAAGAATATATTCTTCTTCTTCTTGCATAATATCTTTCTTCTCATTTACTATCAATAAGTGTTTGACAATTTTACCTCCATTTCTTACCATTACTTTAAACCAATAAATTCCACTTTTGTTCTCCATTGTTTATTAAACTCATTTCAAGAAAATAAAAGCTCATATGCATAATTATAGGCAATTTAAATCAATCCATTCATTTTTCATATAAACTAATCCATTTTATCATTAAATTGACTCGATTTAGTTCTCAATCCAAACAAAGTCCTTCCCTTTTTATTTTACCATTTTAATGAAATGGTAGTATTCAGTGGTGTTAGAATTTTTCTTTTGATTTTATCCTAATCAACATTTACTTTGTCACTTAACTAAAACATTCCTAATGATTTCCTACTAACAACTAATCAATTTAGTTCATCATTTCACACTCTTCTTTGATCAAATTCCCCTCCTCCAATGGTCTTATGATATTTTCTTTTCTAATCTTCACAATTAAAATTTCACCCATTAATTAAATACTCATTCTAATACAATTCCAAACAATTTTCACAATGATTTCATCAATCAATCCTAACTCTTTTATTTTAGGTTTTGGCCGAAACTAATCAATCGTGGGAGTTCAAATATTTCTCTTCCATTCTTTCTATTAAACTATCATTCACTCATTATTCATGCATTATAATATCATTTATCTGCAAGAATATAAAAATAAACATTCCAATTCAATAACCTAATTTCCATAATAATAATAATAGTAATTCAAACATGCTTGAAAACACAAAACAATTTAGAACAACCCAATTAAAGGGTTTTTTTTTTCCATTATGTGAACAAGAAATCAAGAGGAAAATACCAAGGAAGATCATGTTTCCTTCACCCCTATTTTCTTCCTTCCTTTTCATCCCTCCCAAGGTACAAACCCTTGGGATTCTTCAACTTTTCTTATCTAAATCTTTTCTCAACTCTCTTTAATTCCTTAATCTAGCTCTCTTTGATTGTTTAAAGAGATTTTTACTTGAATTTCCCCTTAAATTTTCCTCTCTTCCTTTCTCTTACTTGGTTGGCCACTCCCCCCTTATAGAACAAGCCAAACACTCTATTTATATGTATAATTCTTCCTTATTACACCTTTACCCCAAATTTTCTATAATCACATCTTAGTTCTATGTTATTCTTTCATGTTTTTTCTTCGTTCAAAGATTCATTTTTATTAACTTTTGAGTCCTTCCATTCTTAAAAGATTTTATTTTAATTTGTTCCATCCTTCTTATTATTATTTTATTTATTTATTTTAATACTTATTATTTTTGGATCATTTTTGTTTTGCTTTTTTTTAAAAAAATTTCTATATGGAGTTTGCAATCTATCTTTAAAATGCTTGGATTTCTCAAAACTCCATACTATCCGTATTCAGACCAAGACATGAGTGTTTTACCTCTAAATTTCTATATGGAGTTTACAATCCATCTAGTCAACTGCTGCGGCTCAACGCATTTTAGGGAGAACTAACTAGCTTTGGATTCGAGTGACAATTCACCTCTAACCACAACTCATTTGCTGATTCTTCGACATCAATTGACTTAGGCCTCCATTTAGTTTCACCAAAGTTTCATCTTGGTCATTGATAGATCACCTAGATTCGAGTCCATAAGCAGTGACAATTGCCTTATGAAGACTCGCTATAGCTACGGCTCCAATGGGTTCCTTTAACCAAGCCACTACCTATGAGTCGCTAACTCATTCTTCAACAGGCACACGGTCAAAACATAGGGCTCCTCCCTCTGATTGGGAAAAAAATGAATTTTATTGTATTAATCCTTAGGGTTTTGTTTGGTAAAAAAAATTATGTTAAGGTTTAGAAACCCAATTAGGTATTGATTTATGAACATATCATATAATAAAAAAGTTTTGAGTTTTGTCTCGGACTTTAAAATCCTTTAAAATTAAAAATTAAAAAATCTTATCTAATTTAGTGTATACACCTTGATAAATCATATAGTCAAAGTATATGATCTAAACTACATTAGTCAAAATTTACATATTTTTATCTACAAACATCAAAGGCTTTATTTTCTATATCGATTAAAAATATGAACACTAAACCTTATACTTTTCTAGTTTTTGTTAATAATAATTGGATGCTTTGGATTGTTTTTACCTTTATTAAATTACTTACATTTTAAAATATTATGGATAGCTTATAATTAAATTTATATTATATTTTTATACAAATATTTTTTTTTCATTTTTAATCAGTTATTGTGTGGGCCAAGTTTAAGACAAGACAATGTAGATAGACAAGGAAAACAATTAAAACGATATTATGTCTGGTACTGTAAGAATTTTTGCTTTTCAAATGATTTTTCACCTAAAAAACATTAAATTAATATTTTTGAAAGTATTTTTGTATGTTTTTGGCATATTAATATCAAAAATAAAAAAATTCCAAACAAATATTATTTTTTAATTTAAAAATATTTTTTTAAAATACTCGTAAAAGTTACCAAACACACTTCGTCTAGTCATATATGAAAATTGTTTGTCCATGCCATATTCAATTAATAACGCAATTGGATGGCAATTAATTATTGGCTCCAATTGAACAAATCTTAGAACCAAAAAGTGCTATTAAATATATTATTAGCACATGGATAAATTTAATAATTGAGACAAATACATGTAAAAACAGAAAATGACAGGTTAAGTCAAGATATTTCTAACATGGGCCTTAAGTACGGATGTCACACATTAATTGACATAAATGGAATTAATGATTTAATTTCTATAATCATCAATTTTGAATCTTGAATTAAGATTTACTCAATTATGGAAATAAATCAATCGTAAGTGAAACCTTTCAATTATATCAATTAATTAACCTTAAGGAACATGTTAGAAAAATACTCTATAGCATAAATGATTTCCTTCCTATATATACAAGTGATTATATATATATATATATATATTAAACTTGTGGGTTCATCAGTGTCCATGAATATGAATAATGACATATAGTATATATATATAATTTCATTTTAAGTCAATGACACTAGTGTAAGGTTTGGGTTATATATTAAATAGGTTAACTCGAGTATATTAATTTTTATTTTTAAAATCAAAATAATATTATTTTAATTTTTTTAAATTCAAATGAGTTTTAAATTTAAAAAATCCAAACTTTAATGTCACACTCGGCTTTAGCCTTGAAGCTTCATTTTTTTTAAAAGCAACCTTTAAGCTTATCTTTAATCAAAGAGGTTGGATTTTTAACAAATCTGCCTTGCTCGTAATTAAACTTGTGTAACTAAAATTGATTGCTCATATAATTAATTAAAAAATAACAATATATACAGTAAAAGAAAAAGAAAATCAACAAATTATTAAAACCCATAATCTAAATTTCTTCTTCTATATTTTGAATGAACATTAGATATATTCTTTTCTTCCTAAAATCTTGACAATACATTATTTTCCGGAAAAAAAAAAACACACACCCTCAAATCCTACATATCCACCATATTTAAAAACCTTTGGCCTAAAAAAAAAAAAAAAAAAAAAAACCAATTGCACATCACTTAATTTGAACAAATTGGCTCTTCCTCTATGGTCTCCAACAATGGCTTCTTTGACCTTGACATTGACATCCTATGGGTAGAGTAAGGAGAAGAAACCTCTTCAATCCCCTCCAAACTCAACCTTGGCGCTGCATCAACATCATTTCTTTCCATATTTTGTGAAATCTCCACCGTAGATTCAGGCAAGACCCTAATGTTCCCTTTAAAAGCCCTTTTCATAACCGAGTTGGCAGTGATAAATAAAGCGCCCATGTCACCAGCAGTGACTACAGAGTTCTTTTTATGCATTGGGAACATGACATAGACGTTGGCTTTTCCAAGCTCATCATCTGCATTTAGAGGACAAAACCTTCTGCCTATTTTCAGAGACTTGGTGTTAGCGATGAAGAAGTTCGGTGCTTCCAACATTAGCTCCGCTGCTTTTGTGCGTTGCTGGATTTTCTTGATTTCTCCTGTTGGGAGGATCACTCTTGTTGATTTTGACGAGTTTTTGAGCACTTGTGGGTTTGATAGTGTGCAAGAAACGTAGTTTCCCATCGAGAAAGTCAAGACAAGATCAGAAAGGCAGAGATTCAAGAATCAAGAACTCAAAATACTAATTTGAAGCTAGTTTTTGAGCACTATCAAACGGGGTGAATCTCTTGAGAGGAACTAAGCTTGAAGAAGTAAATGGGTGGTGATTTGGAGGAGGAAAATGTCTTAGAGAGGGAAGAGTGAAAAAGGTGGTTGATTTAAGAGATGTTAACACATATATATAGGGCAAAACAAGGTCTAAGAGGGCATAATAGAAGATTCCAAGGACAGGTGTGTACATAGGTTGACATTATATTGTATAATTGATAACGCGTTGGAGAAAGGAAGGAAATAACCTAGAGCCTAAAATACTTGATAGGGAGGAGGTGATCCAAGAATTTTCCTTCCTGTCTATGCTGTGTATTGATACGTAAATATTTACTAATTAAGGCAATCTTTGTTCTGGAAACAGATCAAATCAAGAGACCAAAAAAAATCAAACGAAGATCGATCAATCAATAAAATCGAGCACATGAAGATCGAGGAATCAAAAGGATCATACGTTGAAGGAATTTAACCAAAAAAATGGAGCACAGGAAGGAGAAAAATCAGGGAGAAATTGATTCAGGGATATCATTTTAATTAATTGGGATATCTTTATATATATATGAAGGATCTTGATATCAAAATTGTTGGTCTAAATTGCTTTTAACTTTCATAAATGAAAAAAAAACCTTCAAACTTTTATGGTTCATGATATAGAAAAATAAAATAAATCTATGATTGAAATATATAGAAATAGTTATGGAAGACATCATACATAGTTACATACACCCACTTTCCTTGAGTTTTCCCTTCTGATCTTTCCTCAAATCAAGTAGTGACAGTACCAGCCTCCATCTTTTTCTATCAGAAATCAGCTTTGCTTCATGTTTGAGATTAATTATATACAATTATTTCCACAACAAGAGGTTAGTGTACATGTCATTGTCGGTGTTGGTTACCCTTAAAGTCATGAGTCCACCCAGATAATCAGCTCATAATCATGTATGTGCACATGAAGGGATAGATGCCACCATTTCAAGTAGCCTTTTATTAATTTTATTTTCCTTCACGATGATCAGGAAGCCTTTCGCATTTCCTCATACCTCCTAGATACAATTTATTATTATTATTATTATTGCTATTATATTTAATCAATATTTTATTGTTGGTAACCTCCTCTTTACACCTCGTCTGCCTTTGTCATGGATTACACTCACCAAGAGGATTATTATAAGTTCTTTTTTAATAACAAGTTCACAGATCATCATTCCCTACCCTCATCAATATTGTACCAAATTTATTTAACTTATGCTAGCATATCTCATGTCATAGCATATTTAACTTAAGCTAGCAATAAGATTTATGCGGTTAGATAATAGATTAATTATTTAGTTATAATAATTTAATTCATTATTTCTAGTCAAAATATCTTGTAACTTGATGCGGAAAATCTAGTTGGCTAGTAGCTAATTCTTTTTTTTTTTTTTTTGATTTACGTGAGGTGTCCGGGCCAGCTTACGCGCACCACGATTATTCCCCACGGCCCACTGGACATCCTGCAAGCCCAGGAGCAGGTAAGGCATCGCGGGGATGACAGACGTGCACATAGAGGGTCGAACCCGGGACGGGGGCGGAACAAGTCACACGATTGACCACAACAGCTAGACCCTCAAGTGAGCTAGTAGCTAATTCTTGATAAGCTGGGATGACTCCCCTAAAAAGAAGTCTATGCCGTTGTGCTTTCTTCTATAAGGAGCCTATAACGTTGGGTTATTAATTCTTCTAGGATGAGCATATGAAGTTGAACTCTTTCTTTGGAAGGAGACCATGACATTAGAATCGGGCTCTTCCTTTAGAGTGAGCCTATGATTTTGAGCTCTTTCCCTATGAATTTTGCATTTAGATTAATAAGATAATGTGTTGGCTACTAAAAAGTAAATTTTAATAGTGTTGTAAGAAAAAAACGTGAAGTGATATTATTAGAGCAGTAATCTATAGCGTGTTTCGATCCATTGTTATCGCTAATATACCAAGTTTCGAGAAAGATGTAATTTTTACATAATGTTACACACATAAATATTTGATCGAGGAGAAAGATTGTTCACCACTTGCTTTGTTCTTTTTAGGGTTTAATTTCAGTCTCCTTTCAACGATTTTCATGTCAATGCACATTATTATTGCTTACATTAAAGAGCAATCAAACAAGATCATAAGTAGACAAAATATCATAGCTGGATAAAAATGAAGTTCGATCAGCTAACATTTAGATTTGGCTTAACTACACTTCAAGACAAAATATTTGGTTTGGAGTTTAGACTTTGCTGCTGTTTGGGATTGTGTTTTAGATAATATATGGGAGCGATACGTTTCTTTAAGAAAAAAAGGGCCTTAGGAGCCACCGAAAGATAAATACAACCATCAGCCCAGCCCTAGTCTTTCACGCGGTGAGGTTGATTCGAGTGTGTTTGGTATTGCGGTAGCTGTTGTGGTTGTGATTTGAAAAAAATTATTTTATAAAAAGTACTTTTAGTTCAGGTTGGTTTGAAAAAATAGGTGTTTGGTTAAAACTGTGGTTGAAATTGAGGTTGAACAAAAGATAGTTTAATGTATTTGGTTAATAATGCTTTTGAAATTGAGGTTATAAAATAATTTTAAAAAATATATATTAATATTGATGGTTTTTAATTTAAATATTGTAGATTTAACTATTATTATTGCATCATGAAATAAATAATACTTTATATAAAATATTTTTTATTGGTCCATTAAACTATCTACATTTCCATCACGTATGAAATACATCCGACAAGGACTATAATTTTTTTGATTTCTTAAGCACGCAACAACATCAGGTAAAATATAATCAAGAACAAAATTGGGATAGCGATCAAATTCTGCAAATGCTATGTCATCAAGCGATCTCTGTCTTATTTATGTAGTGTCATTGAATAATGTTAAACACTAGTTTTTCGAATAAAACACAATTAAAAAATAAAAAATAATTTTTATTTTTTATTTTACTGGGTCGGACCCGGTTCAATGTATTTTGAACTTTGGACTGGACCCGGTCCGGCTGGAACCAGTTCGACCGGAACAGCATGCCACACTGTTCATCTTGCGCAGTGTTCATAGAATGAATTAATTACCATGAACAGTGTAGCATGCTACATTGTTCATGCTAATTAACAGTGTAGCAACGAGAGGCAGGAACACAAAAAGCATGAGAGAGGCAGGAACGCAACGAGAAGCATGAAATTTCAGCTTCAACAAAACAGTGTTCTAAACGCAGATAATGATAGGGCCCACATATAAAAATTACAGCTGATTTTATAACCAAATACTTCAATACAACTGTTACACACTAAACGCAACCACAAATGCTTAGCCAAACGGCCTTCTCCCGCTGTTCTCTGATTGTCTAGTACATGATTATATAGAGTTATAAATATATTTTTTAATATTTTATTTTTTTAAATAAAAAAAAATTATATCTATAATTAATAACATAAATTAAAAAATATATGAACTAATAAACAAAAAAAAAAATATTATCATACTAACTAAAAACTAAATATCTCTACACAGTTGTTCTCTCTACTGTCCAGTACAAGGCTATACAGAGTTATGAATATATTTTTCAATATTTTAATTAAAAAATTATATTTATAATTAATAATATAAATTAAAAAATATATGAACCGATAAAAAAAAATATTGTCATACTAAAAACTAAAATGGGTAGATAATCTTTCTTGTAAAAAATAGAAGATATCTACGCATGAAAATATTTCCTTTTATTTTATATGTTTTTTTTAATTTATCTTAGATATTAATTCTGATCATTATATATAAATAATTTTTGTTTTTATAAACATCATACAAATACAAATTATTTAAAAAAAAATAACAAGATTTTTTTTAAAGATAAATTACAATAATCTCTTTGAAGTATTATTAATTTTTTAAACAATTCAAAATATTAATTTTCATTTAAAAAAATTAATTTAAAATAAAAAAAAAGTCAGGCGCTGATTGTCCTAGCAAAAATAAAAAACTCAGATGTGCCTAGTTTTTTTTTTTTATATATAATTTTAACAGATGACATGTCATCCATCTTCACAAATAACAAGTTGTGGTTGAAGCATTGTTTGATTTTTTTTGGTGACTAGAAAATCAAGGTCTGAGTTTTTGAGTATAAAATACCAATTTTTCAACTTATATTTTTTTTCTAAAAAAATCTAAAATTAAAATCTTAGAAATCTCAACAAAGGATTTTTAAACTCTAAGACACCTTATAACCAATTCATACACCGAAAATAAAATTGAACTAAAATAAAAATCACAGTTCTTAACCTGGTTTTTCTTACTTTTTAAAGGACAAAACAAAACCATTTTTTTTTACTTTTCTTTTTAAAACAAACTCATTAATACAAAATCAGTTTTTTTTCTCCATCCAAGCACTTTCTCATTTTGAAGTTTTTCTTGAAACTTGAGTAAAAAAATGAACTTTTTCTTGCTTTTTTTAAAAAATAGCTCCTTTTAATTTGATTTTGAAACCTGTTTTTTTTTTTAACCATAACCTAAAATTATATTATGTAAAATCAAGCTTTAATTTAACATTGAAATATTCTACATCACATTAAACAAGCAAGAATATCCAAATTAAAACAAGTTCCAACACATAAAACCTTGTTAACATAATTTAAAAGGATAAAATTGTAAAGAAATACAATTCAATGATTCAAAGTGTAAAAAAATAAATTTAGAGACCAAGAAAGAAAAAATTAAGTGACTATAAATAGTGGTATGAACAACGAAATAGGAGTGACTGCATAGTAAATCTAAAATAAAGTATCCAAATGTTTTAGCGATGTTGAATAATTCAATGAAACGAATTGATTAGGTAAGAAAAAGAAAAAACCTTGATGTGGTTGCAATCCTCGGAGACCAACCAACCCCACCATCCGTAAAGATAAAAAACCAAGAGCCATATATATTCAACCATCTAGGTAGATTGGTGAAAAAAAATTAGGATTAAGAGATTTTTTTTTTTTTATGATTTTAGATTTGAGTTCTGTGATTGCTAATATAATGGCTATTGAAGACTTACGTGATCGTTAACTTCAGGACCCATAAGATTAGTTGAGGTACACACAAGCTGACTCAGACACTCACATTAATAATAATAATAAAAAAACCATATATATTCACATTTAAACTTCTAATAATGCCTTTCTTTCTCCCGAAATTAATGGCTTTGATTTCAATCCATAATCTTCTAAAATCAGTATAAGATTAAACAATATACTTGATATAAAGAAAACTTGATCAATATTCTCATGGAAAAGTTTTTTTTTTAAGGAAAGCTTACCTTAAAATGAAAACTATTTTCAATGGGGAGATAAAGACCTACGACAACTACAATGGAAGAAAGGGGTAATAAATGCACCCATTTTGGCGAAATATAAATTCTAATTTAAATTTCAATGATCAAAGATTTAAAATCTACAAGTTAATGGGTCGTTTGGATTTTTCTGAAATTCATAGATAATTTTCACTATAAAGAAATTCAATGGTTTGGTTTTGATAAACATGATTTATCATGTAACTCCTAATTTAATGAGATCCAAATCCATGTATTTTTTTTAAATAAAATCAACTAATTTTAAAATAAAAAAATATTTAATTAAGCATATAGAGAATAGGAAAAAATTAAGTTGTAAATGGATTTTAAAACTTATAGAATATCTTGGTGTGCTTCTTATTACATGCAAGTTGTTACTTATATATTTTTTGAAATCAAATCACATACCGAATTAAATTCAATTCTTAAGTAGATTTGAATTCAATTGATAATCTATTATAATTTTTATTTTTGAAATAATATACTATATCATAAAATTAAATTCAATTAAACTATTTGAAATATATGCGAAAATAAATTGAATTAACAATTTTGACTATTCTACCCTTAATTTAAAAAACACTTTTATTACATAAATCTTTTTTTTATTACAAGAACCTTATATTTATTTAAAATATAAATATTAAAAGGAAGTATTCAGCTATGCATAAGGCCAATCAATCAAACATGACATTTGCAACTTTCACATTTCTGCATTGGAAAGAAATAAATACCTACCTTCTTCTATGTTTACAGAGCCACTTTCATATAATTTCATTTATTGGGTTTTCTGAAACACATACACACAACAAAAATAATAAATTTAAAATTTGTTAAGAGTCTCGAGGATTTCATTAGACAAATCTAGAGTTGTTTAGAGTTTATACAAAGATTACCTGAAGATTAAATATTTTTTTTAACTTTGAGTATTTTCTTCAAGGCTAAGTTGTGTTCTTTTTCACTTTGAGTATTTTCTTCAAGGGTAGGTTGTTGCAAACCACATGCCGTCAAAATATCCATTCTCTAACGGTAATTCACACGAACCACCATTGAGAAATCTCCTAAATGTTTTTTAGGAGAGAGTGATTGTTACGCATTCAAGTGCTAACTCTTTTCTTTTGTGTCTTAGGTGTTTCTGCTATATATACTCTACTCACCTTAAAAATAAAATGCATAACATTCTATTTATAGAAAAATCTAAAAACCTTATAAATAACAAAATATCAACTTGCCCCTTAAATAATATCACATATTATTTTAGGCTAATTTTAGAAATTTATTCAATCAAGTCCTTACTTGATTGTTTCTAGGTCTAAAAGTATAATTCTCTATATTAATTACATCAATTTCTAAAACTTATTTACAATAAAGTCACACTTGAATAATCATCCCATTTTAATTTCTAACCAATAGTTCTTATGTGTGTGACCCCTTATGTTTCCTAATAAGTTAATCTAAATATAAATTATAATCTTAAATAAAATAAGATTAAATAAACTAAATAATTTAATTTATTATCAATTCAAAAATTGATTGATTTATATTTAAATATTAATTACAATTTATTATGATCCTCAAATATTAGAAAAGTCATAAGTGATTTGACTTAACCATTCAGTGACCAGTTTCTTAGTGTAATTATTATCCTTTCATCAAGAATATTTCGATTTAGACATTATAGCATGGAGTATGTCTGCTTTGTTAAATCATTTTAATTCTCAACACTATAGTTATCGATTCTTTGAATAAGATTTGAACTCTTTTTAAATCTCATTTCACCTTGGCCAAGGACTTCACAATCAATACTATTTGAGAATAGATGAAATATTTTTTCTAATTTATTTAGGATGATGAATCCTCTCTTGATTACTCAAATACCTTCATATAGTTTATATTATATCCAATATTTGCTGTTTGTTACCCTTGATTAGGATAACATATGATTATGATTAAAATATAACACTCTCTATATAAGATAACTTAGTTATCTCAAATCTAAGGATCACTTACACAACTATCACGTGAGCCTTTTCATAGACGTAAGTGATCTCTCTATATAGAATTCTCTTGTGGGTCAATTCAATGTATATCTTATTCGACAAATATCTACATATTAATTTCAGGTATCCCTTGTACTACAGTTTATGAGAGTAAATATTTTCTTTCATAAAAGAATGAACATAATATGTACCGATCTTAACAACTCTAATTAATAGCCAGTCTTAATATAACATTAATCATAAATATTTAGAAACAATACTTTGTTACAATAGAAATCTCATAATTATAACAAATTTATAATTTTTCGTGCAAAATATTTTTGTTCCAAGAACTTTATATTTACTATATATTCATTAATCAAATGTAAATAAATATTAAAGATAAAAAACTTTAATAATAATAAATATATTTTAACAAATAAAATCAACGCTATATGTAATAAATAAATAATTTATAATTACTATTTTCTCCATGGTGGGGCACACATAATTTAATCGCAAAATCAGATGCACGGTGTAAATATTAACATAAGACAATAAAAAGACTTTGAACCTACAAATCCCATCATTGCAAGAAATTCCTAAACTTTTCAATTTTTAACCCACACTCACCAAAGCTCCTACATATATGCTCTCTGAATCTTTTATCTGTCATTTTTAGACGCCTCTTTCATTAACCCATTCACAACAAGCCAGCCAATTCAAAGTCATTTACTAGAATACTAAATAGATCTAGAAGAAACTGTTAACCTATTGGAAGCTTTTGACAATCTAGCTGTGTAAACCCAATTCTCAAATTATTTGTTTATTCATTTATTTTGTTATTTTTTATATTCACCATCTTTTTCATTCACACCGGTTCAAATGGAAGGAGAAATGGCAGCAAATCAACAGACGCCTGCAAGCTGCCCCACGATGCCTGCCGTGACAAAGGCATGAACGCATGGCATTCTCTGGCTTTATGAAAGCCAGAGAAAGGCCATGACAAAGGGGGGAGACCGGAGGAAAAACTGGTGAAAAACCAAGGGAGGATAGAAAAAGAAAAAAACGCGAAAACAAGCCAGAGAGATTGCTGGCCTTCCTTCAGAACTCCAGCTTAGGGGATTCCAATTTCCCCTCTCACCAGAGCACAGGCTCAACACACCAAACACACCAGACGAAGAAAAAGCTAGAGAAAGGGACGAAGGCATAATACAGAGAGACAGCAGGGGAAACGAAGCAAACACAGGGGGGAACCAGAAAACAGAAGGACAAAAAAACCACACAGAGACAAAACGAAAAAAATAGACCAGAACGGAAAGAAAAGGAGAGACAGATACGTGACCGAAACCAGTAGAGAGAGAGAGAGGACAGGGAGCCAGAGAGAAAACTTAAACAACAAAAAAAGAAAAGCAAGAAGAGGCAGAAGAGCAAGAACAGAGGAGAAGACTGTTACATTCATCATAGGAGCACCACCCGATCAGTCAGAGACGATCACTCTCACTTCGTCTTCGTCTCCAGCAGCTACCAGGTAAGTTCTTCCCGGGCTTTACAATTTAATTCACCTTATATTATACTGTTACTTAGAATTTTAATTAGCCCGTTCCTGTAGCAAGCTGTTTTGCCTAGCCTGGTCGGCATGGACCCAACTCAAAAATAAAAAAAAAAGTTAAGGCCGGGCTGGGCCCGGGCTTCAGGCCTAGCCGACCTAATTTGTTTTGGATTAAAGATGTTTTAAAGATGTGTTTGACAAAATAATTCTTTTTATTTTATTCTTTTTTTATTTTGATATTTAGCCAAACGAATCCCTTTTTTATATCAGAAAATTATAGAAAAAATTCGTGGACCTTTTTGAATTTATTTGTAGCCCCTTGCATTTTTTTTATGATTTCACTGTATAATTGATCTATGGTTTTTTATTGTGAAATGCAAATATAGTATGCGATACATACCTGTCTTTTTTTATATAAAAAATAACAAAAAAAATACGTGTGCTTTGTTTTAAATTCAAATTTTACTGGTTTATTCACCAGCGTTAGAGTCAGTAATACTATTTTTTTGTTACATAATATTTACCAACACCAGAGTTGAAAGTCTTCGTATCCAAATAGTTACTGGCGCCAGAATCAGGAATATTACAAGCAGACCGTCGTTAGCATAATCCAAAAAACTCTTAGCAATCTTAGACAAAATCAGCAATATAGCATACCTCAGGTAAAACGCTTAAGGGTGATAATATCTTCCATTTTGCGTAACCAGTCTCGTACCATATAATCTCTATTGACTAGTTAGGGTTCCTAGTGACCATAATATTAGGTGACGATTCCTTAAATAAGACATTTTTTTTATCTAAGAACGAGATGCCCAAAATTTATTCTTTTCAAGAAATGAATTTTTAAAAGTCATTGTTATGTCGGGTGCGACATAGCCAATACTCTTTCTCACTTCAAGCAATTTCTAGAGCCAAAAAACCTGAGGTTTTTGTTGAAGAAAACAATGGTTAAAGAAGGAGAAGGAAGAAAAAAGACATGGTGATGAGATATAATTAATTTGTAGGGTTTTAAGAAGAAAAGAAAGAAGAATATTTTTGGAATATAACTTTTTATTTGGAATTACTATAGTGCTTTTGCTTATTTTCTATTATTTGGATTCCATTTAAAAGTCACAACCTCATTAAGAAAAAAGTAGAGGAGAAGCAAAAAAGCAGTAAACTATGGATGGATCACCACTGGTCTGAAAAAAATGGCAATAAAGAAAGAGAATAATAATTGTCCTGTGTGTTAACTTAACAATTAAGATTATCTTGTATTTCAAGACTAGATTTATATCGCTTTATTCAAATGAAGAGTGACTAGTTTAACATTTGGATGACACTAATAGGAGTGAAGTTGGAGATTTTTCTTTATGGAAAAGATAGGCTGAATGCAAACCCTTGGGAAAAAATATATTATAAATGAGGGAAAACATATACTAACTGAGTAAAGTAAATATTTAACTCATTGGGATGATGATAGATGTGGAAAATTAGAATAAAATGTTTATGTTTGAATTACAAAAAAAAAAAGAATTATGAAGAATAACCAGAAAAAACATACAAATAAATAAAGGAATAACACAACAACAACAACAATATATTGGTGAAAATCTTGGTTAAAATTGATTACGGTGTGAAGAACCTGAAATAAGTCGTAATTGAGTTTAAGAGTGAAAAAGTAGAATAAAATGTTTAGGAATAAGAAAATGGTCTTAAGAATTAATGGGAAAAAAATTGAATACAATAGATAGAAGGATGAAACAAGAAATTCGTATTTCTAGTGCAAAATCGCCAATCGGATAGTTTTATTCTATTAAGCATAACTTTCAATTCGATTATCGGATCGAGCTAAAAGTTTATGATGAGCCTATTATTTTACAATTGAGTAAAATTTTAGGATGATCAGTGTTTGAGAGTACTACAAAAAAAATGGTAACAACCAGATATAGTTATAAAGGACTCATTAAGGGCAAAATGGTCATTGAACAAACAAATTAAAAAAAAAAACAGCTTCCTCCTCTTTAAAGCTTCCAAATAAGCTGGAGAAAAAGAGAGAGAGAAAAAGAAAAGAAAGGGAAGAGCAAAACTATCAAAACAATTAAAGAGCAAAGGCAAAAATTGGGCTAAATTCATGAGTTAGGAAGTGTGAGGAATTAACCAACCCATCAAGCAAGGAACTAAGAGGAAATTATGTGACAAAAAAAGAGAGGGAGAAACAAGGCAGCAGTTCATAACAAGGAAGAAAAAAAAATCAAGGGAGTGGAAAAACTTTGATTGGTTAGCATTTGAAGTTCATTTTAGTGCCGGGTAAGAAGTTCTAAGTGTTTTTGAACAAGTTTGAATGGAAAAAAAATGTAATTTACGTATAATTGTTAGATTTTTGAATTAGGATTATTAGGATAAATTGGGGAAAATGTGGAATTATTGTGGTTTGATGCAATTAGGATAGTATAGATTATGAATGATGCAAAATAATGGAAAATGGAAGAAAAAAAATTCATGATTTAGAAGGGGTTAATGGCTGGCCAAAATTGAATAAAAATGGAGAACGTATAAATCAAATGAATGTTTATGAATTGTGTGTAATTGATGTGTGTTGATATATTTGACAGTAAATTGGAATGTATTTAGTAACTTTATTTAGTTGTAAATATATGTTTATGTAATTGAAATTTGTTAGTGAGGAGGATTATGGAGATATATATGATTGTGATTATGAATTGGATTTTTGAGTGTCAAATGGTTGTGGTGTTGAGTGTGAGAATTAAAAATTTTAATTTCAAATAAAAATAAATTGAGTTTTACAAGGCTGACCACATAAGGAAATTATCATAAATTTAAATTTTGAAGGAAAAGTTTGCTAAGTGTGGAATATATAATTTATTATGATAAAGAATAGGTTAATGAAAAAGTTAACTTGATAAATAAAAAATGAATTTGAAAATAATGCATGTTACGTAAAATAAATTAGAAGTAGAATGTTATGTTAAACAAATTAAAAATACAAATGTTTTATTCAAAGAGTAAATGATTAATTAGAACATTGGTAATGTGATTAAATGGGTATATGTTAATGAGAATCGAAAAATATGAAGTTAATGAGATTAATGCGATACTAATAACATTTGTTTTTTGGTATCAGAATAGATACTAGGAGCAACATCTTCTGCAGTTGGAGGAGTATAGTCTTGTAAAAGGCATAGATAGTTGTTCTTCACCTCACTTGAATTATAAACTTTATTACATAGTTTTATTTCAAATATTTTATTTATTAGATGTGTATTAATTGTTAAAAATAAAAAAAATTAAAGGGAGAAATAATATTGCGGAATGTTGACAATAAGAAAGATTGTTAGATTTATTGGCATCTAGAGGGGTTTGCCGGATTGTTGACAATCAGAAGGATTGTCGACATTCAGAAGGATTGTCAGATTTATTAGCATTTGTAAGGAGATTGCTAGGTCATTGACAATTGAAAGGATTGTCAGATTCATTGGCATCCGTAATGGGATTGCTAAAACATTGACAATAAGAAGAATTGTTGGATTTATTAGCATCTATAAGGGGATTGTTGGATTATTGACAAACAAAAGGATTGTTAGATTTATTGGCATCCATGAGAGGATTGCCGAATTATTGACAATTTGATGGATCGTTAGATTTATTAGCATTTATGATGATGATTAAAAGAGTTGCTGAAGTTATGTCAATCATACAGTATTGCTATTGAAATGTTAAAATTAGTGTTAGTGAGTTAAATTTGTGAATGATAGTTTAAGGAATTGAATTGTAATGTTTGTGTTAAATGTAGTATTAAAAATGATATATGAATAATAAGCTTCATGGTTAAAATAATACTTAAATTTTTATATTTTAAATTGCAAGTTCGTCACAAGTCATAAGACTAATAGGACATAGGGTTATGATCTTTCTCGTTGATATCATAAACTAATGTAATAGTGTAGATTTGTAGATTTTTGTGAATGAGTATGAAAGTAGAATAATGTGTGAGACATGTAAATTAAATAACTTTATTATGGGTATTGTAATAATTAAAGGATTGTTAATTAAAATTATATTTAGAGGTATATTATTATGGATTTAACATAAGATGCCAATTAGATGTATGTATATGTACTTTTGAGTTTGCATATTATTAATTGAATTATAGGTTAGTAGTTGTTTATATTTTATATCATTTTAAATGTTTATGTTATATGGTTAATTAAATATATGTTTGTGTATGAAGCAATTTGAAGAGTATGGTTGGTCTTGAATTGATGTGATACATGATGGATTAATAATAAAATGTGAAAGTTGATGATTATGATTGAGAATATAAATATCGATAACTTAATATGTTCAAAATATAGAAGAAACTTTGTTGGATTTCAGAAAAAACTTATGAGATGTACTTATAATGTAACTCACTAAAGTTGTGAACAAAAGAAAAAATAGTTTCCTATGGTTTATAAATAAATTGTGAATAATCGATTTAAATCTAGTTTTGAATTTGAGGATGTTATAATTGATATCAGAGCATGGTTAATTAGACAAAAAAATTTTAATTTGAGAGATATTTTTTTTTAAATCGTTCAATTTTTTTTTGGGTATTTGTTATGATTACTTTATATTTTTTTATTAAATGAAATACACAACAAAGAAATTTTTTTTCTAGAATTAGAAATATTAATAAAAAAATGATGAATTATACTAAAAATTTAGTTTGTTTCAATAAAACTTAAATTATTACTCTTTTAAGACAAATATTATTGCTATATAATAAAATAAAAATAATAAAAGGCTCCCCGCAACACTTAAATGAGATATTTTAATATACATTAATTTTTTAGCTTTACGACTTAGTCATTATTTAATATTAACATGTTTTTTTTAAAATATATATGGGCACATAAAATTTTAAATTATATATATATATATATATATATATATATATATTGAAATAAACAATACTTGTATATTTTTTCTTTTACATTCATAAGAATTTTAATATAACCGATATATATATTGAAATAAACAATACTTGTATATTTTTTCTTTTACATTCATAAGAATTTTAATATAACCGATCCACAACGAAACACGTCACACTATACGTTAAAATATATGGCTCCCATGTGATTTACGTCCTCACATTTTCATTACTTTTTAACTCTCTCTCGAGTGGCTTTGATAGTCACCAAACTGGACAATATTACATGTACTCGCGCGATAGTGACAATTGAATTATTGGCAATGGAAACATCGTTGCTCGTGATTGTAAGACATTGAATGTCTGAAAAAATATGCTGAAACTGTAATTTAAGAAAAAAATTATTTTTTTATTTTAAAATTATTTTTTTATTATTTTAATATGTCGATATTAAAAATAAAAAAATATTATCTTAATATATAACTAAACAAAAAATATTTTAAAAAACATATATCCATATATCCAGACTGTTAGAGAATAATATAAATCATATCTTGAGAGACTTTACCTAACAACTTAAACTATTGATTTGAGATGTTCTTTGATATGATATCAGAGTTTTAATGACCAAACGGTCACGAGTTCGAATCTCATCATCTCTATTTATTTGATAAAAATTAAACACAAAATATTTTAAATATGTACGTCTACAAGTTTAAAGATAAAAGTGCTTTCATTTTTGACAAAACAAGTGTTCCACTCAAAGTTAATATTTGTCTATTTAGACAGTTGAATGTTGATTTTTTTTTTCCTCTTCAAAACATCACAATAAGTTTTTTTTTTAACAATCAAAAATATATTTATAAAAATAGCATGGTTTAAAGAATTGCAGGTGTGGTATGTGACTTTAGATATCACTTTAAGTTGTTGATCCAAAAATTAATAAAGTTTATAATCCAACAGATATTATATACTCTTTATAGTAGCTGGAGATTGCATAGACAGACCCCCCCCCTTTCTACAGGCTCCTTGTAGTGCAATGATTATTAATAATAAATATAGTTTTTTTTGGCACCCAACATGATTTATTAATTATACTAAGTTTCAGTACAAGAGAATGCTATCCAATACGTATAAGGATAGCTTTCCATATATATACTATAGCAACAAGAACACAGAAAAATATACCACAAATACAGGTCTTGGACATTGCACGCAGGTAATATCAGAAAATTTTCATTCATGGAAATAAAAATAAAAATAAAAATAAAAATAAAAAAATAGATTAATATAGTTTTTTGGTAACTAACGTGATTTATTAATAATATGATTCAGTACAAGAGACTGATTATTTATAATAAGATTTAGTACAAGAGAATACTTAGCAACAAAAGCACAGAAAAACACAGCAATAATACAGGTCCTGGCCCTTGCACGCAGGTGATATCAGACCCGAGCCAACACATTTATCGATGATCACCTCCTCAAATATATTTAGTTTAGTGTAACTAATCGATGGAATTACAAGCTACTTCTTAGCACCTTAAGGCCATGAACAAACAGAGAATCAAATATCTCCATTTCATGTTTCTTCAAAACTAAGCCGATTTCAACTCCACCACTTTCATCTCTGCTTTCCATCATAGAAAGAGATTCACCAACGTCTATGGTTGTAATCTCTACATTCGTAGGCTTGCCCCACCCAAAATCTGCACCATACTTCCCAAATCGGTTTGTCCCTGCAACTAGAATAATTCGAACTCCTGGTTCCACATCCATAAATGGAACCCTCCCCTTGGCTAGCTCTAGAACTCCATTTTCTAACCCTTCGATCATCTCATTAAGCCTCTTCGCGGCGTAAACAACCCCAGTTTCTTTCAGGAGATGTTCCGCTTCAACAAGTACATCACAAGAAGTAACACAGTTACCGATATAATTCCTAGATAATGGAGGGTTTAAACGGGGTCTACAATCTGTTGTCAACCCAAACTTAACCTTATTATTATTTTTCAGGCCTTTCGCTTTAACCATGCAAACCAATGTATATGCATATGCAAGCACATATGTTGAGAAAGGTTTTGATTGATTTCCATTTTCTAATTTAGAGAGTACCCTCTCACCTAGCTTCTTTATGTCTTCACGAGAAAATCCGAACGTCGCTCGTACTACATCAGCTGGAACTGGAAATGGTATTGGCTCCAAACTTCTGGGGTTGGCATCTGAACCTGGCAGTTTCAGTCCTAGCCAGTAGTTTAAATATCTCATTTCAAGCCCTTCTGAACCCGGAATGACTGTTCGGTCAAAAGATGGAATTAGTTCTTCTGGTAACGAACTAGGGCTTATTTTCACATTTTCATCTAGATTTCTGCATATGTAAGCCCATGAATTCATAAACAAAGATATGCTTCTACCATCAAGAACAGCATGATTAAGGGTGTAACTGATGGTAAAACCTTTGTTTGGAAACAAAGTGATTTGGAAGGAAAGTATGGATGCTTTAGTATCAGATACGAACAAAGGTGCCAAATACGGATGTGACTCAGAAGCATAGCGCACCTCACTGTAGAGATGGTCAAAGTCTTCATTGGACTCGGCCACTGTAAGCAAAACACCATCATCTGCAGTATTGTACGTGATGATGGGTTTTTTTGAATTTTGCGGCCAACTAAGGTAGCCAGCAAGAGGAAGGAAATGGAAGAGAGTGATAGAAAGTGAGTGTTTGATTTTGGGAAGGATTTCTGTCTTAAAAAATGTATTGGTTGATTCTCCGAGTTTATAGAAGAAAATGCTTTCAACCGGAGGGAATTTGAGGTTGAAAATGTCAGAAAAATTGAGAGGAAGAGAGAACTCAGTGGGAGTAGACTTGAATGAGCTTGAGAAGGGAGGAACATGGCAGACCTCGAGTATATTCATTGGCCTTGATAATCCCTTGACTCTTATCAGAGTAGAAAATATTTGAGAAAGAAAGAAGAAGCTTTGTGCAAATGTTATGGAGTTTTGAGAGGCTATATATCCTTTCGTGGCCTCATAAATATTATTAAAAACTCATGAATGGCATCATATAAGATATTTATTTATCAAGTAATAAGATAAAGGTTGTTGGAATTCACTGTTAACCCGAACCTAACATTGTAAATTATAATATTAATTTATAGTGTATTCTTTTTTGTTTTTTTACATTTTTTTTTTATTTTTTAACTCATAGTGTACTTTCTTTTTTTTGGTTTTTTTTATTTTTTTTTCTAAAATTATCTTTGTCAATTTTACTTTTTTAATATTGAACTGGTTAACAATTTAGCTTTATAATTTTTTTTCTTTAAAATACTGTGGATTGCTACGGTGTTTTTCCACATAGTTTTTCTATTTTATTTTTGAAAATTATATTTATCAATTTTATTTTTTTAATATTAAGTTGATTGAGAATTTAATTTGTAATGTGGATTACAATAGTAATCCTCAGCGTATTACTTTTTTGTTTCACTAACAGTGTATTACTTTTTTTTTTCCAACTGTACTTTCTTTTTTTTTCTTCTAAAATTATCTTTTTTAATTTTATTTTTTTAATATTGAGCTGGTTAAAAATTTCTCTTTGTGATTTTTTTCCTTTAAAATACTGTGAATTGCTACAGTGTTTTCCCCTATGGATTTTCTATTTTATTTTTTCATTTTTCAAAATTATATTTGTCAATTTTATATTTTTAATATTGAGCTGATTGAGAATTTAGTTTTGTATTTTTTTTTTAAAACATTGTTCATTGCTACAGTGTTTCTTCACATGGTTTTTTTTTTGTTTTTGTTTTTTTTTATGATTTTCTCCAAAATTATCTTTTTTGGTTTTATTTTTTAATATTGAGCTGATTAAGAATTACAGTTACAATATATGAGGAAAGCACTGCAGCTTTCCTCGCAAATTACTGTGGATTGCTACAATGTTTTTTTCACATGGTTTTTCCTGTTTTGTTATGTTTTTTCCTAAAATTATCTTTGTCAATTTTATTTTTTAAATATTAAGCTGGTTAAGAATTACAATTACAAGTAAATACAAGTAAGGCTAAATTATGTAGGGAAAACACTGTAACTTTCCTCACAAAACACTATGGATTGATACAGTTTTTCATCATATGGTTTTTTTTTCAGTTTCTTTTATGTTTTCTTTTTTTGTAATATTTTTTTTCAAAATTATCTTTGTTGATTTTATTTTTTTAATATTGAGCTAGTTAGAATTTAATTTTATAATAAAGCTTAATCATGTGGGGAAAGCACTGTAACTTTCCTTACAAAACACTGTGGATTGCTACAGTGTCTCTCCACATGATTTTTTTTTTCTTATAATTTTTTTTTTAAATTGTCTTTGTCAATTTTATTTTTTTAATATTTAGCTGGTTAAAAATTACAATTATAAATCATTACAAATAAGGCTAAATCATGTGGGGAAGCACTATAGCTTTCATCACAAAACACTGTGAATTGCTACAGTGTTTCCAACATGATTTTTTTCCCTATTTTTTTTGTTATATTTTTATCTAAAATTATCTTTGTCGATTTTATTTTTTTAATATTGAGCTGATTGAGAATTTAGCTTTGTAATTTTTTTCTTTAAAACACTATGAATTGCTACAGTGTTTTTTCACATGATTTTTTTTATAATTTTTTCAAAAATTATTTTTGTCGATTTTTTTTAATATTGAGTTGTTAATAATTATAATTACAATAAAACTAAATCATATGGGAAAAGCGTTATTGTTTTCCTCATAAAACACTGTGGGTTGCTACAGTGTTTCTCTAAATGGTTTTTTTATGATTTTTTCTAAAATTATCTCTGTCGATTTTATTGGGAAAAACATTATAGTTTTCCTCACAAAACATTGTCAATTACTACAATGTTTTTTCTTATGGGTTTTTTTCCTTCCAAAATTATCTTTGTCGATTTTTTTTAATATTAAGTGGTAGAGAATTTAGTTTTGTAAGTTTTTTTGCTTTTAATTAACAGAAAAGCTAAATCATGTGGCGAAAGCACTGTATCTTTTCTCACAAAACACTGTGGATTGGTACAAATCATTTTGTTCAGTCTCAGTTTTTTTATCACCAACACAACTTTTTTTTCGTCATGAAATATTGGCTTCATCATACCTTTAGTTTCTATTACTTATCTAGCCCTGTTTCACAATTTTAACACTATCAAGTGCATTTGTTTTATAAGCCCGTGGCAGCGCACGGGCATACCATCTCATAAGGATTAAATCTTGAAAAAAGAGATTTTCCTAGTACTGGCAAGTTGACTTTCCCCGTTTAAAACATGTAAAAAGTATAACATAAACATTATTTCTTTTGAAATTGTTTGGTTTTTAAAGTATTTTTTTTGTCTTAAAAAACATTAAATTGATATTTTTAAGTGTTTTTTTAATAGTTTTAATATGATGATGTTAAAAAAAAATCTAAAAAAAATTATTTTGATATATTTTCAATTAAAAAAATACTTTTGAAAATACATCATGCACAACATTAACCATACACAAACTTACATACTCTCTCTCTCTCTCTCTCTCTAGCATATACAAAGTGGAAATATTCAGGTAATAAATTATAAATTGGTTTTATAAAATAAAACTTTATTTGTGGTTTAACAAGAAATTAAAAGGACTAAATTTAACAAAGATAAAAAAAAAACCCAATTCAAATATTGGCATGAAAAATTTCATTTTTTACTCTAAAGTGTGGTTTATTTATTATTTGGTCCCTATTGTTTTAGCATTTCACATTTCATTCTCAAACTTTATTTTTTTATGTTTCAGTCCCTGAATGCGAGAGAGGAGAGATAATGTTATTGGAAAATATTGAGAAAAGAGAAAATGGTTGTATGATAGTATTCTAGCTATCAAAAAAATTATCTCTGTGTCAATGGGTTTGTCTTTTCAAAAAGAGTTCAATATATGTGTTTTGTCCTATAAAAATGAAACCTTTAAAGTTTTTTTTTAATTCGTATACTTTTTGTTTGAGAAAATTACCCATCCAAATCACGATTACCCGCAATCGTTTAGAAAATTATTATTTACATTCATGAACTTTGTTTGTGCGCTAACACTTAATATCCTCTTAAAAAGGCTAACAAAAGATACCTAATTATTTACATAATTACCATTGTTTCTTATTTAACAACTAAAGAGCCATTAAAGCTAAAAAATAATGAAAATGTCATCAAGTGACCGTTGCTATTTTTTTAAAAAAATAGCCATTGATGAAGCCTTTTTAATTACAAAAATACCATAATCTGCAAATACTTAAATGGTCTAATTCCATTCCATAACTATTTCCACCCATTTTTAAAACATCATATTCTTTGTTTGCCTCACCATTGCCGACCATAAGCAATAATTTATCATCAACCATTGCAAAATTCCAGCCACACGAGTAGTGATGCGCAAAAAGAGATATTAACACCTTTGCACAAGACAAATCAAATGCTTTTGGGTTTGATTATGGTGAGTGAGAGAGATAGGAAGAGTCTTGCTTGAAGAGAGAGAGAAGAAGATAGAGAATTTGATATGCATTTTTAACCATTTTTTATTTAACATATATAAAGGTATTATAGTCAATTCATTAGATTTGAAAACTTCTATTGACCTAGGATGTAAATGACAAAATACGCTGATGAAAAAACTACTGCAAAGACATAATGGTAGTGGCCGTTCGTGGAATAGTGTCAAATTCAATAGCAGTAGCAAAATCAGTAACATTAGGCAATGCGAGTAGTGAGCTGATATGAGTTTGGACTTGGACGATAAGAAGTCTAAAGCAGGCAACAAACATAGTTGATTTGGCAGCATAGACTGGTAGTTATATGACAGTGTAGAGGGTTGTTACGACAATTAATATCATGGCTTTATAAGGGAAATGAGTGTCCAGATCATGAGGGTATGAGTGCTGAACATGGGGGCATGACTGAGATTGCTCCTCAAGACACTAAGATCATGATATCATGGGTCAAAATCGCCCACTAAGTTCATGGGAACACGGGGGAAAAGTGTCTCACTACTTCTTTAAAATTAGGGATGATAGTTTTATGCTTAGTAACCTTTCATATGCTTGTCTATAAATAGGTTAGAAGACTTTGGCTGTGTAGGATGGAAGTTTTGTGCATAACACACGCATACGAATTTGTGTATTTTCTTTGTTGTTGAGATTAATAAAAGTTGAGAATTTTTCTTGAATATGTTGTGTACTAATTTGCTACCTCTTTACTTGTGTTTTAATATCCCACATCGGCGGGTGAGGACTTGGGGGAGGGTCTTATATGAGCATGCTCACTTTGACTAGTAAGACGCGTTTTGGGGCCATGCGTGACTGCCAAGAACAAATACGTGAAGCCCGTGGGCCAAAGCGGACAATATTTTACTAATGGGGCAGGGTGTTACAATTTGGTATCAGAACCCGACTCACTGTCTATACGATGGTGCTGACAGGGTTATCAGTCTCTTTAAGAGGGGTGGATTGTAATATCCTATATCGGCGGGTGAGGACTTGGGGGAGGGCCTTATATGAATATGCTCACCTTGACAAGTAGGATATGTTTTAGGGTCATACGTGGCTGCCAAGAACAAATCCGTAAAGCCCGTGGGCCAAAGCTGACAATATCTTGCTAGTGGGGTGGGTTGTTACATACTCAACTTGTTTAAAACTTGTAAGAGTGGGGAAAACCTCAAAGGTGCGGGAGAAACTTAGTCATAGGTAAACACGAGTGTAAAGGGTTAGGAAAGGCTGAGTTTAGTGGGACTAAACTCTCATATAGGAGTATGGAAAATCTTAACAAGAAATTGACCCTGTGACAATTGGTATCAGAGCGCAGTTTGTGTTCATAATGAAACAACAAATAGTTTTGTGGCACAGAAGATGGAAAAATTTATGGGACAAGACGAATAATGGTTTTGTTGATGCTATTTTAGGAAAAACTTCCAGTGTTTCTTTGGGCAGAATCAGTGTCTAAGGGCTTGCAAAGTTTGGTTGCTTAAATTCGTAATAGGTGACGCAAAGTGATTTCAAAGGATCAGATCAAAGATGGGTTTTGATTTGGCCATCATAATTGTTGATGGTAGAAAAAGTTGGGTACAAATATCAGTGATGAGACTACTGAATTCTCATTTAAACCTATAGTGGGGGAGATCAGAAAGAAGAATTTTAGTGGGGTTAAATCCTAGTATGTTGTTGACAATGGATAATGAGATAAGAAAGCAGAAGGTAAGGGGTTCATAATCAAATTCAGACTGTTACTCTTTCGAAGAAAATTACTTTGTGTGGGATTATTGTTGTACTTGTGCATAACAACTAAGTCGGGTACTTGTTCATATGGCCAGCCTAATAAAAGAAGATTTGGTGTGTGGATTTTTTTATATTGTGGAGGTAGAATTTGACAATTTTGTACATTTTGATGATTGATTGTTTGAGGTTATGGAAGAAAAATTCACTCACTAAGTCAAGAGACTTGGTCATGTGGCTAGACGATTCGGGGAGGATGTTGTTTGGTCAGACTGCCCAGGATAGAGGAAGAATTAATGTCTTCGGAGGGAACCTTGATGATAGATAGTATGGGGTAAAGAAGATAGAGCTGAGGATTGGGTCACGTAGGATTTGGTAAAAAAAGACAAGCCTTATGGTGGAGGAGTTAGCTTGGCCAACTGCTTTAAGTAAGGTAGAATATGGAAGCAAGACATTTATGCTATAAATATGGCCAACAGAAAGGCCATACAATGATGGGATTATTAGGAATTTTAAGTATCTTGATGATCGACTGTGTAGGATGAATGATTCATCACCCGAGTCATGAAGGGTTTGGTTGAGGAACCAAATCGAAACAAGGATATTTGATTTGGTGAGCTACTTTGGTAGTGAGGTAGAATCGAAGTAAAACATCGGGAATTCAAGACACCTTGATGATAGGGACTGATTGAGGTGAAGAATTTCATAGCCAAGTTGTGCAGAGATTTAGTTGAGGAACTAAACTAGATGTATTTGGTTTGGTGTGGTGGGAAGACAATACAATGGTGGTATGGTATTGGAAACTTGTACACTTTGACACGAGATTGATCATGGTGATAGATTCGGTAGCCGAGTTAATGAGTTTGGTTGAGGAGCCAAAATCATCGATGATGATGATTTGGTACACTACCTATGAAAGGTGGTAGTAGGGTATGTATTGGACATCTTGATGTTGTGCGTTATTAAGGGTGACAAAGATATAATACCTGGCCTTTGTTAGGTTATCATGTTGTGAGTTTTCGGTGGACGAAACATGCGACAAAGGCTGAATTAGTATGGGTGTTATTGCATCGATGAAATCTTATAGGATAATGAAGTGTCTTAGGTACAATAGTAACATGTGAAAGACTAGGTAAAAAAGGTTAATATTGTAATGCTATGCATGTGTATACTTGGGCAGGGCTAGGACTTGTTGCAAGAACTTTGACATAAGATTATATTGATCATTGAATTGAGTTGTCTCATTTTGTTTTCAGGTTTTATATGGAACAAGTTGGAGAGTTGAGTGGATTTTATGGGGATTCATGTGATTCTTCAAAGTGGTTCTGTATGCTATTATTCATGAGGAAAATGACAGAAGCCTTGGATGCTTAAGGAAGTGTCTAAACTTTATGAAAAAGACTTACAGGTTGATGAATTGGCACGTAGGATTTCTATTAAATGAAGAGAGCTTGTGTGTGGCTTAGGGGAGTTGCATACGATTCCTGAAACGGCATGACAATATGTGACAATATGTTACAACTTTATCTTTGGCTAGAGAAGATCGATGAGATTGATCTCAATGCTTTGGGTTGGGACCCAAAGTGTGTTTTGACTTTGTGGGAAACAAGCAGGACCCTATAGAAGAGTTTAGTCATAACTTGTTTCGAAAACAGGTTTGCGATAGGATTGTCAATATTGTTATCATCGTAGATAGTGTTCTGGATTTGAATGAGGGCAGAATCGAGAGGCTTTTTCTGTGGGACATAAATTTATGACAGTGGGCAGTTGTGATGCAGGGGTATCCTATGTCTTTTCGATGAGGGCGTTAGTTTCGTTTAGTGGGGGAGGTTTGTAAAGGAGTCAAAATTCAGCATGAATACGCTAACGAAAACACTGTAGGACAATCACAATAGGCAATGGCAGTCAATGGGATAATGTTAAATTTAACAGCAGTGGCAAAATCGATAACATTAGCCTATGCGAGTAGTGAGATGATGTGAGTTTAGACTTGTACAATAGGCAGTCCAAAGCAGACACTAAACACAATAGATTCAGTAGCATAAACTAACAATTACGCGATAATGTAGTGGGTTGTTACAACAGTTATGATCATAACTTCATGGGGGCAATGGATGACCAGATCATGGGGGCATGGCTGAGATTACTCCCCAAGACACTAAGATTATTGGTCAAAACCACCCACTAAGTTCATAGGAACTTGGGGGAGAAAGTGTGTCACTACTTCTAAAAACATAGGGATGATAGTTTTATGCTTTGTAACCTTTCATATGTTTGTCTATAAATAGGCTAAAAGGCCTTGACTGTGTAGGATGCAAGTTTCATGCATAGCACACATATACAAATTTATTTATTTCCTTAGTTGTTGAGATTAATGAAGGTTGAGATTTTTTCCTGTATATGTTGTACTAATTTGCTATCTCTTTACTTGTGTGATTCTGCTTGTTTACAACTTGTGAGAGTATGAAAAACTTCTTAGGTGTGGGAGACACTTAGTCATATGCAAAAATGAGTGTAAAAGGTGAGGAAACGCTGAGTTTTGTGGGATTAGATCACCGTATATGGGCAAGAAAATTTCAACGAGAAATTGTACTATAAAGGGTAATCGCAATTTGAACAAAACTATATGATGTTAATTGTAATTTGACCTTTTTATGTTTAGAGAGATTAAAGGTTGTTTCAAGGCTGAAAATCTGTTTGTTAAGGTTTCAGGTAAAAGCAAGTTGAAAAATAGATTTTAAAGGTCCCAAAACTCAGACCTTGATTTTCTTATCATCATAGGTGAATAAAAAATGGTACAGAAGATGACAGGTCATCTATTATAGTAGACAATGTGTTGTTTGTTTATTAAACAAATAGAGAAAATGATGTTAAAATAAATCAATATACGTATGGGCCTTAGCTTCAATGCCGACACACACTTAGCCTTTTGGATCTTTAAAAAAAAAAACTTGTGATTAATTTTGTATTTAAATTTTAATTAATACCTTCTCTTGTAATTTTAAAATTGTACAATTTACTTTTTGAAATAGTAATTAATTTTTTTAATTGCTTTTATAATTTTATAGTTACTATTTTAATTTATCTTTAATTTCTTTTTTTTATATATTTTATAAAAATATTTTGTATTTACATGATATATTTATAAAAATAATTTTTTTGTTCTTAGTAACTAGACTTGACCTCTAAGATAAAGTAAATGATAACATAAAAAATAAAAAGGATAGTTGGCTTTAAATATTTGCATATGCATATATGTGTTACTTGTAATGAAAAGATTAACCTTTTATTTTAGTATTTAATTTGAATTAACAACTCTTTTTTATTTATAAATTTATAAATTTTTAATTACTTTATTAACCATGAACAACACCTTTATGTTTCTAAAAAAAATTATGATATCTGAAAACACATACATAATGCTAACACCTTCTTTTATTGTAGTAGAAATTAACTTAGAATACTACCCACAACACAGGGTTGTTTACATGACAAGTTAACAATAATCTAAAAGGTGTGGCATGATTATTGTGCTTCCACTATAGCGCTTGAATGAGATCAATATGGATTGTAATAGTAACTCCTTTATTTTTTAGTTTTTTTTTTCGGTTTCATCATTTCACAGTTCATTTTCTATGGATTCAGCTTGATGATTTGTTTTTTTTTTTTTCTATTTGTTTAACATGGTGTAAAACAAAAAGTCCTAACACTAGGCTAATACTTGATTTTGCAAAAAATAATTCGATTTTATTGTTTGTAAGAAAATAAAAATAAAGGGACCAAATTGAAAGTATGTAAGAAATATAGCCTTGTTTTAAAAAATAAAAATAAAAACAAGGACCACTCATCTAGTGCTTTTTTGGGTACAAGATTTGTCTAAAAAGGTTTTTCTGATTGAAAAACTCGGTGCTTGATTTTCTGATCACCTCTTCGGTGGTCAGATTCTGGAAATATAGCGATGCATCATATATCTTTTTTTTATGTATAAAAAAAATATAAGACCAAGCAAAAACATTTTAGAAGATGAGGCCTGCGTGCCCGACCTTGTCTGCCAACACACCTAGTCTTTTTTAAAAAAAAAAACAAAAGCTAGGCGAACTGACCCATTTAGACCTAGTCATCTACCTTTTTATTTCTTTCAATCTAAATTTAGATTAATTAAAAATATATTTGGGATGCCCAACTCGAAGGGGCTTCAATTTTAATTGAAATTCATTAGAATAAATTGATTAAGAATTTTTTTGGGATCACTACCAGAAAATTAGCAAATACACACGGAAACACCGACATATTTTTTTCATCATTATATTACGTTGACATTTGCTGACCAAATTTTTTCATTGCTAAATCCATTGGTAACCACTGACGGGAATATGTCGTCAGTATATGCTGAGGAAATTATAGTGGGATGATGTGTAAGTCTTTACAGACATCGTTACCGATAGAATTAGACCAACGATACAAATCATTCGTGAATATCCTAAAAGAAAAATTTTGTCGGTATATACCGATGATATTATGGATGGTATTATAGTGGGATTCAAAAAGGTATATTGTACAATGACGTGACATTTATACCGACAGTGTAACATCCCCTTATCCGGGATAAAGCAATGATCTCATGTTAACTGATAAACACAGTGACACACACACACACACACATGATATTCATATTAAAATTTATCGAAATTTTTCACTAAAATTTTAGCAAAGTCTCCCCTATATCGAGAGGTCTCAAGTTATCGACATACGACCTGTTTACACTTCTAATATACCGCATCTCCTAACTCAATTCAACTCAATCATCCTGGATCTCAATCCCACAATCATCATCATTCATATCAACCACAATGTTTATGATATACATTGTACAACAATTATCATTATGGATGGATAAAGATATAAATATGCATTCATGGAACATGGTTATACAAACTACATAATTAAATTCATCTATTCAATTTTAAACATCAATTATACAAATTGAGTTATATAAAAGTTGTAATATTACCAAATACAAGGGTATACTCCCTAAAACCTAAATTACAAAAAGTGAACCTAAGCTAGAATTTACTCCTATCGTGCATGCGATGGTCCTGAAAACAAAATACATATTATTGAAATATGAATATCACAATAATATAGCAATACAAATATCCAGCAATTTAAAAAGGCAAACATGCATTCATATTTTATTCACTTCTCCCTTCTGGTTTTCATTGGAAACTCTTTCTCCTTCATCTACTAAAAACCATTTCATCTTCCATTATCAACCTCCATTCAAGATTTCATAAGACCAACCATGATTATTTCCGTTTAACACATTACCGATACCAATTTCACTTGTATCATCATCACCCCGTAGGAGTCGATGCAAGGTGATCCCCTTACCCGGGATCCTAACATATACTAAATGCATGCTAGCCAATACATGATTGATCCCCTTATCTGGGATCCTAACATACACTAAATGTATGCTAGTACAAACATGGTGATCCCCTTACCCGGGATCCTAACATACACTAACTGTATGTTGGTTCACGCCCCAAATCACACTTCTTATATTTCCTTTGCCAATGGTAATTTCATCACTTGACAATTCACACAACAACCTTTTACCTTGAATACATATACATTCAGAATACTATCCAAAATATCGACATCATTACACAAACTTTCCTCCTTTCACCTAATATCCAACATTCGGTAATTCACATATCACATCAATAACATATTAAATCATAGAATTTAACTAGAAAGTATAGGTGTGGATCACCTACCTGCAGTAGAAGCTCTACTCGTGCTCTCCTGCTGCTGCCGCTGCACAACGCCCATAGTCCCTTTTGGTAATCACAGGCATAATCTCATAAGTGATCCTTATTCAAGGATACATTTCATACTAACCATATTAACAACCAATACATGTATTTCTTTCAAATATTTCTTTCTTCATATTTTATGTTCTCTCATTTCATCTATTTATATCATCATTTTTTGTTCAACCATGGTTATCATTCTTTTCTTATTCAAATTGTTACTGTTTAAATCTCGAACTGTTATTGTCTGACCTCTTCTTATATTTTTAACTATATCTAGAGTTATAGAACTCCGTTTCAAGTGAGATTGGTCTCGTTGGAAAGCTAAGACACGAGGCTACAAGTTCTCTGAATGAAGGAGAACCTAGTTTGCCTCTAAGGCAGTCAAAATTGCTCATCAACAAACATTTAGACTGTTACTGTCCAACTGTTACTGTCCGACCTCTTCTCAGATTGTTAACCATATCTAGATATATAGAACTCCTTTTCAAGCGACATTGGTCTCGTTGGAAAGCTAAGACACGAGGCTACAAGTTCTCTGTAAAGGAGAACCCAGTTCTGCCTCTAAGACAGTCAAAATTGCTTATCAACAAACATTTGGTCTGTTACTATCTTGAACCATTACTGTCTAGACATTGAACTGTTACTATCTTGAACCGTTACTGTCTAGACATTGAACTGTTACTGTCTAACTGTTACTGTCTAGACATTGAACTGTTACTGTCCGACCTTTCTTTAGATTTTTAACTATATCTAGAGTTATAGAACTCCATTTCAAGCGAGGTTGGTCGCGTTGGAATGATAAGACATGTGGCTACAAGTCACCTGCAGGAAGGAGAACCCAGTTCTGCCTCTAAGATAGTCAGAATTGCTTATCAACAAATCAGACTTACTGCCCTACAGGGTCTGTCATGACCTAGTCTCGGTTGATAACCCATAACTGGAGTTCTACAGCTCTAAATTGAGCAAGAGCAATTTCCTTAGTTAGCTAACTTTCAAAACTACAATGTCTATAAGGAACGTGTTTCTAATTCTCTCATCCTCCTATCCAAAATCTTACCGAAAGTCAGGAGACGAGTCTGTCCAGATTCGACACCTCCCTTCCCTTCACACATAACTTTCACAAACTATATTTTCTAGGTAAATTTTCATGGTTTCACGTCCTCAATCACATACCACACATGAATTTACTTAATTTTAACAATAAATACTTTTCCCCCAATTCAAGTCTAAGAACCCTAATCTATAATTCACATCAAGGCATCAATTCATTATCGAATTTGAAATGACTTATAAGATCATGTTTAGAACACCTTACCCGGTACGAATTAAGGTCTTGATCTTCAACCATTTGAAGATTTTCAACTCCCTCCTTTTTTATCTAATGATAGTCAGCCCTCCATCTTCTCTTTTTGTTCAATTTTCTTGTTAATCCCCTGCCCACAAGTATTTATTCCATCTATAAACCCTTAATCTTGGATGGGTTCTTGAAAATTTTTTTCTTCTTATAATTAAGTTATACCTCCTTTTATTTCTTATAATTCACCCCTCAACATTTTCGGGTTGATTTATAATGTCTCAAAATATTTCATTCAGAAACTTATATCCAAAAATTTCTGAATTCTCTTTTTTATTTAACCATATACATGAATTTCTTCACTTTTATTTCTCATGTAGTTAGTTTGCAATTTAAGCAACCTTTATTTTTCCCGGGGTTTACAAACAGAATTTTCAATGAAGTTACCATTGGATTAATTACATCAGTTAATTTATAACCTGACGCTCGACTCTCTTCTCCCCCTCCACCTTTTCTACTTCTTCTTTGTAAAAGTTTTCTCTACAACAAAATAGCCACCTCTGCCCCCTCAATCTCAACACAACTCAATCTCCCACAACTTTTTTATCCACCACAACACTTAGTTTGTCAGCATCCGTGTTCTGATTTAAATTTTATTGAGGATTCTCCACCTGAAGTAAGAAAATCTACCCTTTTTTTTATTTGAACAGAATTTTAAAATGTTAATTTGTTTTGCATATTTTTGTAGTATATGTATTTCGTTTGGGTGTTTACTTGTTTTATAGTTTTTTCTCAAACAAACTTGTTGTATGGATTTATGATTTAGAGATGTTATGGTTTGTTTTAGATTTTATGAAATTGTATTTGTTTGTAAATTATTGAAACTTATGTCAAATTACTAAATAGGTGTTTTGTGATGAAATAAATAATGATTTACTTAACGAGTCTGCTTTATATTTTGTCAATTTTATTGCCAAGTTGTAATTTTCGGTAAATGTGTACAAATTTTTATTCATGTAGATAATTGATAATGAATTAAGAGAAGTATTAAAATAGATTGAATAATCCTAAGCTAAACCAATATTTTTGCAAATTTATTTAGTTAATGTAGTTAATTGATACAAGTTGTCATCATTATTTTATATAGGTTCGATTGAAGAGATGGATGGTCGTTCATAGATGTATCGAGGTTCACCCCAAGGATTGTGGTCCATGCGAGAGTTGTAAAAATAAAATGTTTCTTGATCCAGATGTTGTAACGATGCATCTTCTACAAAAAAAAAAGGTTAATAGAGCAATACTTGTGTTGATATGCATATGAAGAACCATATGTTCCTTACGAGACAATGATAGAAAGGATGGTTGGGTCAACTTGTAGTGCTAGCAATGTGCATGAAGTTATAGATGACAATTGTAATTCTTATAGGACTAGGACTATGGATGTGCTGAGAATGAATCAGGGTCATGTCGGTCAATGTCCAATCATAGATGAAGAATTTAATGCAGATGCGACTAAGTTTTTTGATCTTTTGAAAGATTCAGACGAACCATTATGAGATAGTTGCACAAATCATAGTAAATTATCTGTCGTTTCAACGATGTTCACATCAAGTCGGATTTGTAAACCTCCAGATAAAATTCATGACATTAATATGGAAAATTTTTATAAATTTGGGGTGAAAATATTTAGAAAAGTATTTTAGAAATTGTTCTAAAAAAACAAATTAATGTATGGTTTTACACGAGAATGACTCTGACCGTCGGTATAAACCTGTATATAATCACGCAGTTTTTAACCCGGAAGGGAACTAATTTTGAGGAAAATTTTTAGGGATGGAAGTCCCCAATGAATTACTTAAAATATTGATGATTTAAGAAAATAAAACATTGAAAAATTCAGATTTTGGCGTAAAAATTACCAGTTATCTAGTTTTATGCTATTGAACATAATTCTCAATCCGATCATTGGACCAGGGTGAAATTTTATGAGTAACCTCTTAACATGTTGCTTTAACTTGGGTAAAGGTTTCAGGTTAATTGAAATCCAAAACAAAATCATACAAAATTATAGGTAGCCAGGGGCGTACGTGAAAAATATTGAGAAGTATAATTAGGGGCATATTGTCACAAAAAAAAAAAACACACATCAACTCCCATTTAAATGGGAGGCTGACTCTAAAGAAGAACATTTTTGTTCTTCATTTTAAAGCCACCCGAATGTAGCAGTAAAGAAGAACAAATGTTCTTCACCATCTCAAGCCTTCTGCCGTCCTTTTAATCCAAGCCAAACCATGGAAACTTAAATACTTTGGTTGGAAGAGTGAAACCATGATCTAAACATCAAACTTAAAATAAATAGTGGAGAAAGAGGGTGTAACGGTAGAGAGGAAGTGAAGAAAAGGAAGAAAAATGGAGATTTGAGGTGGAGATCTGGTTTTGGGTTTTAAATTTGGCATCAAAATGACAAGGAAGGTGTGCTTAATCCACCCAGCTTACTTTAATTTCAATTATATAATTTTTACTAATAATTTTTAAATTTTGCTAGTTAGGGTTCTTGATTCAATTTTGGGGGAAATGCAAGAAAGTGATAAACTAGTGAAATAGACGTGAAATACCTTAAGGAAGTGTAAAAATTACAGAAAATTGATGAAGAAGATTTAGGAAAAAGGAAGGCTATAAGTGTCGGCCAAATAGGGAAAATTGAAGGGGTTTTTTAAATGTGAATTATGCGCGCACACACACACACACAAACACACACACACACACCTACTGATGGGTGAATGGCTCTAAACCTATGTAAAATGATTTTGAGTGCAATTACATGTTGAAAATCCATCATTGAAGTTGAAATTACACTTTACAATTCAAAATTATAACATGCATTCAAGCTCACCCAATCTAATTTCAATTTCAATGATGGATTTTTCAACATGTAATTGCACTTAAAATCATTTTAGATAGGTTTAGAGTCATTCACCCATCAGTGGCTATATATATATATATATATATATATATATATATATATATATATATTTTGTTGTGTGAGCTTGAAAGTATGCTAGAATAAAATAAAATAAGATTAAAAAGAATATTTAATGATATAGGAGTATTAGGTTTTTGGCCAAATGAGATGTTTGGGAGGAGAAAGTTTCCAATTTTATGCTAGGTGTGTAAGTATGTTGATGATTGAAAACTTTAATGTGAATGTGCATTTAAGCAAAGTGTATTGTGAACTACGAATGGAGAAAGTTAGGAGATTTTGTATTAACTTGAACACGTGAAAAATATTGTAAGAGTTGGAAAGAATGCTTAACAACTAGGGTGCTTTTGGTTTTGACTAAATAAAAATAAAATAACAATAGAAAAGAAGTCAAATGATGATATGCAAAGTGTATGTGTAATTATGTAATTGAAACTACAAACATGAATACGATGTTTAAATGAGATTGGTTAAAAGAAAATCTTAATGCCAAAACTTTAGGCATATGCAATGATGTTGTAAAGTCGATGGAAGGAACCATGAGCAATTAGTTTTAGTGACTTAGAATTGAATGCCCATTTTAATGATTTTGAGATGCACGAAAAGATGAGAAAGATGTTTCCAAATTAGTCAAATTGTTAGTTTAGAGAAATTATAAATAATTAAGGAATTGTATTGAATTACTCTATTAATGGGAAGGTATAGAAGATGATGTGATATTAATGAAATGATGTGTTTGAGTGTTAAGGAAACATGAGCATGAATTTTTATTGGGTTGTAATGTTGTGTTGGGCATGTATTAAGGAAATTTGAAAATCTTAGTGTGTGTTTATTTACATGGAAGAGTTATTACGATGTATGGATATGTTAGTGGTTTAATTTAATTGATGGTGTAAGTAGTAATGGTTGTTTGGTTGGGGGTTGTAGGAGAAACATTCAGAAAGAAACCCGACTTCTTAGGAGCTTGGATAACGAGAGTTAAGGTAAGGGATTGACCCTCCCTTTCCTTTTTAATTATTTATACATGCTTTTATAAATGTTAGAATTATAATGGTAATTAAATTGTATAGTGTATTGTTATTGTTATTGTTAATGGAAGGCGTATGTCATCTGTTATAGATTGTAAATAGCACATAATTAGGAAGTAATGTATAACTTAATTGTAGGGATTCTATTTAGTCTACCTTCCCAATATAAGGTCCTAATTGTAGGGATTCTAATTAGTATATAGGGTTCTTATCTTGTATATAAGCGATAGATTGATCATTGTAAAAGAAAGAGAGAATATTTGTTTTCTTCTTCTATGTTTTCATGATATCGGAGCATTGGTTGCTCATATTTGACCTAATACTACAAAATTTGATATAACACATATTTATGCTCTGTTGTGTCAATCTTTCCCCTGGTGTGGTTGCTGGAATCCAAAACATGTTTTCTTGTTTTCAACTATAATTTTATTTGTTGAGGTTTACAAACAAAATTTTATGAGTTATGGCAACAGTAATATTTGATGTAATCCCGGTGATGTCAAAAATCACTGAACACAAACTCAATGGCTCTAATTATTTGGATTGGAGTAAGACCGATCATCTTTATTTGCTGAGTATCAATAAGGATAATCATATGACTGATGATCCACCTAAAGATGATTCAAGACAGACATTGCTGAGGGAGGATGCCCGATTATTCTTGCAGATACAGAACTCCATTAATAATGAGGTAATTGGCTTGATCAATCATTATGAATTTGTTAAGGAATTGATGGAATATTTGGATTTCTTGTATTCTGAAAATGGAAATGTTTCCTGTATTTATGAGTTGTGTAAAGCCTTTTACCGTACAGAAAAACATGATAGGTCTCTTACAAGTTACTTTATGGATTTTAAAAGAACTTATGAAGAGCTTAATATGTTGTTACCTATTAGTCCTGATGTAAAAATACAGCAAAGTTAAAGGGAGAAGATGGTTGTCATAAGTTTTCTTGCTGGTCTCCGTTCTGAATTTGAGACTGCCAAATCTCAGATTCTTTCTAGCTCTAAGATCTCTTCGTTACAAGATGTATTTAGTAGGGTACTTCGCACAAAAAGTTCTCCACATGTCTAGTATAGTGGTGCTCTTGTTAGTCGAACTAAAGAATATAAAGATAGGCGATCACATTACAGAGGTGGTAACAAAGAAAGGGCAAGCAATTTTGATCATACACAGGATTCAGAAGGGATTGTGTGTCATTATTGTCATAAGCCAGGACATATGAAGCGTGATTGTAGAAGACTACAAAACAAAACTTAGAAAACTCACTCGGTCCATATTACATCTACCAATGATACATCCGAAAAATCAATTCTTATCTCTGCAAATGAATTTGTCAAGTTCTCTCAGTACTAAGAATCTTTAAAGTCTTTATTTACTCACGTTCCTACCATTGTCGAGGTAAACCGAATACTTGTTTTATTTCCTCATCCTTCAAATAGGTCATTGATTCTGGTGCCACAAATTATATGACAGGTAATTCCAGTCTCTTTTCTACTTTTCAGTCACATACATCCACTTCTAATGTTACTTTAGCAGATGGGTCAACATCTTGTGTTCTTGGGTCTGACACAATAACCCCAACTCCTTTGATTCCTCTGTCATTTGTTCTACATTTACCTTAGTTGTCTTTTAATTTAATTTCTGTAAGCACACTTACTTGTGTGCTTAACTGCTGTATCTTATGATTTCCTGAATATTGCTTATTTCAGGATCTTATGACGAAGAAGATTATTGGTAAAGGAAATGAGTATGAAGGTCTCTATATCCTTGACATACAAATACCCAAATCCATTGTTTGTTATGGTGTAACAACCCCTCTTGAGGTGCATTGTCGGTTGGGCCATCATTCTCTACCTTTACTAAAGAAACTTTGTCCACGGTTTAGTAGGATGTCTATATTAGATTGTGAGTCGTGTCAGTTTGCCAAACATCATCGTCTTCATTCTCATCCTCGAGTAAATAAAAGAGCAAGTTTTCCTTTTGAATTAGTTCATTCTGATGTTTGGTATCCTTGTCTAGTTTCGTCTAAAACAGGATTTAAGTACTTCGTTATTTTTATTGATGATTACTCTCGTGTGACTTGGTTATACTTAATGAAAAGTTGTTCTGAGTTGTTTTCTCATTTTTATGCTGATATTAGAACTTAATTTAATATTTATGTCCATATATTATGTAGTGACAATGCCAAAGAATATTTGTCAGCATCTTTTCAAACTTACATGATTCACAATGGTATCCTTCATCAAACTTCATGTATTGGTACTCCTCGGAATTAAGTAGCAGAACGGAAGAACAAACATCTTCCTGAAACAGCAAGAGCCCTATTATTTCACATGATTGTTCCCAAACCTTTCTGGGCTGATGCAGTTTCAACATGTATTCTGATTAATTGCATGCCTTCCTCTATTCTTCATGATGAGACCTCTCATAGTATCCTTTTTCTAACCAAGTCATTTTTTACTATTGCACTTAGGATATTTGGTAGCACTTGCTTTGGCTGGGATGTTCGTCCGTATGTCACCAAATTAGATCCCAAGTCTTTGAAGTGTATTTTCTTTGGTTATTCTCGTCTTAAAAAAAGATATAAATGTTATTGTCCTAGTCTTAATAAATATCTTGTATTAACTGATGTTACTTTCCTGGAAGTTACACCATATTTTCAATCTTCCACTCCTATTCGTCGGGGGGAGGATGATGACATGTTAGTGTATATTATCACATCCTCTGAACTGAATCCTGCTAAGCCTCTCATTCTTTAAGTCTACACTAGATGACAAATCCCTCCTGCTACATGTCATACACCAGCTCTTTCGTCATCAGATCCAACCTCAAGCGATGCTCTTCCTATTACTTTACGCAAAGGTAAACGTCAATGTACTTATCCTGTTTCTTCCTTTGTTTCTTATCACCAGTTATCATCATCTTCTTCTTTTTTTATTGCTTCTCTCGATTCCATCTCTATTCCCAAAACTATTCATGAAGCCATATCTCATCCTGATTGGCATAAAGTAATGATAGAGGAAATAAATGCTTTATATGACAATAGTACTTGGAACTTGATCAATTTACCTCCAAGGAAACAAGCTATTGAATGTAAGTGGGTGTTCACGGTTAAAGCAAATCCTGATGGGTCAGTAGCTCGACTGAAAGCCCAACTTGTTGCTAAGGGATATACTCAAACCTATAGAGTAGATTATTCAAACACTTTTTCTCCTATTGCTGAATTGACATCTGTTAGGTTATTTATTTCTATGGCTCCTACTTATAGTTGGCCTTTGCATCAGCTAGATATCAAGAATCCTTTTCTTTATGGTGATCTTTAGGAAGAAGTTTATATGGAGCAACCTCTTGGATTTGTTGTTCAGGGGGAGTATGGGAAAGTTTGTCATCTTCACAAATCTCTATATGGTTTGAAATAAAGTCCTCATGCTTGGTTTGGAAAATTTAGTCAAGCAATTGAAAAGTTTGGCAGGATAAAAAGGAAGTCTGACCACTCTATTTTCTTTAAACAATCTGAAGCTGACATCATTCTTTTAGTTATGTATGTAGATGACATTGTCATTACTGGAAGTGATATTACAGGAATCTCATCTGTTAAGTCATTTCTTCACACTCAGTTTCACATGAAAGATTTAGGGATGCTAAAGTATTTCTTGGGTGTTGAAGTAAATAGGAGCAAAAAAGGTATCTTCCTATCTCAGAGGAAATATGTGCTTGACTTATTAACTGAGATAGGGAAATTGAGGGCGAAACCATGTAGTGTCCCCATGATTCCTAATTTGCAACTTATAAAAGATGGTGAATTATTTGAAGATCCAGAGAAATATAGAAGATTGGTTGGGAAGTTGAATTATCTTACAGTAACTCGTCCAGATATTTCTTATTCTTTTAGTGTTGTAAGTCAGTTTAAGTCATCCCCAACAGTTCATCATTGGGTAGCTTTAGAACAAATTTTGTGTTACTTAAAAGGAGCTCTTGGACGTGGTATCTTGTATGAAAATCATGGACACACTCATATTGAATGTTTTTCAAATGCAGATTGGGCAGGTTCCAAGGTAGATAGAAGATCCACATCAGGTTATTGTGTCTTTGCTGGAGGCAATTTGGTTTCGTGGAAAAGTAAGAAGCAAAATGTTGTGTTACGATCGAGTGTAGAATCAGAATATAAAGCCATGACACAGTTTGTGTGTGAAATAATATGGATATATAATCTCTTAACTGAAGTAGGCCTCAAGGCTTCAGTACCAGCAAAATTATGGTGTGATAACCAGGTTGCTCTTTATATTGCATCTAATCCTGTTTTTCATGAACGAACTAAGCACATTAAAATTGACTGCAATTTCATTCGTGAGAAAATACAACAAGGTTTGATTTCCACAGGGTATGTGAAGATTAGAGAACAATTGGGGGATATTTTCATGAAAGCTCTAAATGAGGCTTGGGTTGATTATCTTTGTAACAAGCTGGGCGTGATAAATATCTATGCTCCAACTTGAGGGGGAGTGTTACAGGTTGTAAATAACACATAATTAGGAAGTAATGTAGAGCCTAATTGTAGGGATTTTAATTAGTCTACTTTCCTAATATAAGGTCCTAATTATAGGGATTCTAATTAGTCTACTTTCCTATATAGGGTTCCTATCTTGTATATAAGGGATAGATTGATCAATGTAAAAGAAAGAGAGAATATTTGTTTTCTTCTTCTATGTTTTCACCTTCGAAGTAGAAATTTGTATGTAATTTGTAGTTAATCGCATAGGCGATAACGTGTAGTATATTATGAGATGTGATTTACCGTAACAACAAAAAAAACCTTGTATGTATTACTTTTGACCGCAGTAGCAGAATTGCTACGCAAGAATTATTATCGACTACATGGGCGGGATACAATGTATGATTGGTTACCGATTAAAATGGTGGAAATCGTGTGTAATTTGTGTTAGATTGCCATGCAAAAAAAAAATTAAAGTAAAAAATATATGTGATGAGAACTTTAAAATAACTGACGTGTGAGATAGTCGATAGATGAATATATATTATGTGGAAACTAGTTCTATGGTTAATGAGACTAGTACCCTAGTTAATGAACAATTAGATAAACTAGTTACCCTGGTTAATGGGACTAGTGTACTGGTTAATGGGCAATTGGAGAAACTAGTTTCATGGTTAATGGGACTACTACCTCGGTTACTGGGACTAGTGCCCTGGTTAATGGGCAATTAGAGAAACTAGTTACCCTGGTTAATGGGACTAGTGCTCTGATTAATGGGCAATTAGAGAAACTAGTTCCATGGTTAATAGGACTAGTGCCCTGGTTAATGAGCAATTGAAGAAACTAGTTAGCCTGGTTAATGGGACTAGTGCCCTAGTTAATGGACAATTGGAGAAACTAGTTCCATGGTTAATGGAGAATTAGAGAAACTAGTTATACTGGTTAATGGGACTAATGCCCTGGTTAATGGACTATTAGAGAAACTAGTTTCGTGGTTAATGAGATTAGTACTTTGATTAATGAGCAATTGAAGAAATTAATAATTTGGTAATGGAACAAATGTCCAGTTTGGACTAAAGAGGACATTAGTATGTCCTTAGTTTGTGCTAATTGTATTGATCTGTAAGGTTAAGGATAAAATAAAAAATTATTTATTTAGTAATTGATATGGTAAATATATAGAAGAGATAATAGTAAATAATCATTTTGTATAAAGCTTATTGTATTTGGTATTAAAGAAATTATCAGGTACCTTGTAGCATTGTGCCGAGTAGTAAATCATGATTATAGTATTAAATTGAGATATTGTTGAAGATATCGATAAATTGGTATAGTCCAAGTATAAGGAAAACTCCATCAGAATTTCAGTAGAGTGTATATTAAATTATTTTAAAAGACAATTATGCATAATTGTATCCAAATGGTTGGAGTTGTCATATAAAGGTATTAATAAGTTATTTGAATGACCAATTGACCGCAACAATAAGATGTAATGAAGCAAGGTGTATATAAGTTAGACTGTGTTGACAAGTTAAGGATTGGGTATTAAATTATCCCTATGGACAAAGTTTAATGGAAAAGAAAAATGATTTGAGCATGTCTTGTAAGTATAAAAGTAATTGAATGTTATGTGATAAATTATAAATAATAAAAAAAGACATAAAATAAATGGAATGAATAATGAATCGAGGAAATTTCTCAATAGAACAAGGGTGTTATATGGACTGATGTACGATGTATCATAGATAAAATAAATGCTAAGGAAATAAAAAGGGAACTTGAATTAAATATGTCGTGAATTAAATAACGATGTGAATTAGACATGATTACGCAACGATTTACGATATGGATCAAAGGTGGTTGTGAAAAGAAAAGATCATATGATTTATATGTGTTGAGGAAATAAATTGTGGTGTAAATTTCATGTGATATGAAATGATAACATAAACTGAATATATTCATGAAGTGGAAAGAGTTATGAAATAAATATAAGGTGAAAAGAAACACTGTATGAAAGTGTTTGAATGAGTCCGATCAATTTTAAAGTTGTAAGGAATAAATCGTATATTGATGTGTTAAACTAGATTATGAAAAAAAATAGTTATCATGATATAAGAATGATAATGTGATGAATAAAATGATGAAAATAAAACTTATCAGAGAATGATGAAAATGTATAATGTTGGAAATTAATGAAATATCAATGTTCTTAAAGAAAGATTGATGAAATTGGTTTTGACCATATAGTTATTAAACGTTAGTAACTAAGATGATGCAAATGTTTATTATCATTTAATTTTTAATTTTGTGTATGTCACCAGTAAATTCCTTTGAGGACATCAATTTCTTAAGATCATCGAGTTATCTAGTTTTATGTAGAAAGAATATATGTATTTTATGAGAAAGATAAACTTATAAATAATTTATGTGAATATGTTTTCAACAAGAGTTGTAATAAATTGTGTTCATTTATAAAATTGTTGAAAGGTTGTTGGGACTTTTCTTATATTAAAAAACATTACTCATATTTTTACATACTCAATCAATAGAAATAAACATAAACGCATGAGAATATGCAAGGTGTTACAAGTTGAATGAGGTCGGTTATGACAAAATTATCGAATGGACAAGAAGTATTTTATCTTAAGGAAATTAGTTGAAAGAGAACTTTTACGTTGCTAAGTCCATGATGAAACTCCTTGATCTATAATAGTAGAAAATTGACATGTGTCCAAATTTCTACATGCTGTACTACCTTAAAAATACAGAGCTGACTGAGAGTAGGACATGTGAGCATTATCGTTATAAACTTAGAATTGACAGGGAATGACTCTTGTCACACATAAAAAAACTTAGATACTTCTCAATCACACCTAGACTGCAGAGGTTATTCAAGTCACCAAAGACTGTTGAGAGCATGACATAGCACCAATCACATGATGTGATGGATGAAGTGATGGTGCACCCTTCTTATGGTGAAGCATGGAAACACTTTAACAGTGTGCATCCTTAGTGTTTAGCAAAATCAAGGAACGTGCGTCTTGGGTTATATACAAACGATCTCAATCCATTCAGGTTATTTGTTGTTCCTTATTCATGTTAGCCGATTATACTTACGGGTTACAACTTGCCACCAAGGATGTGTATAAGGCCGAAGTTCATGTTTTTATCTATGATCATACCCAGTTCTAATAGTCCTGGTCGGAATATAGATGTTTGTCTTCGACTGTTGATTGATGAGTTGACGTAGTTGTGGTCATTTAGGGCTTTGACTTTGATGTATTGATTAAATAGAATTTTTAGATGAAGGCAACTTTGATGTGGACTATCAATGATTTTCCAGCTTATAAAATGGTTTTTGGTTGGAGCACGCATGGAAAACTAGCATGTCCATATTGCATGGAAAATAACAAGGCATTCAGGCTAACAAACGATGGTAAAACATCTTTTTTTTTACTGTCACTGGAGGTTCTTCCCAACAAATCTCAGGTATAAAAAGACCAGAAAGGACTTCTTTATGGGTTGAGTTGAAAAGGATGTTGCACTACGGCATCTTTCGGGTAAAGAATTGTACGATGTGGTGTCAAAGTACGGTGACAATGTGTTTGATTTTCAATACGGTAAGCAGAAGTTTTCTTGTTTTGGTTTAACCCACAATGGGTAAAGCAAAATTATTTTCTGGGAGCTTTCTTATTTGAAGACCAATCTCCTCTGCCATAACCTTGACGTCATGCACATAGAAAAGAATGTTTTTTAGAACATTTTCAACACGGTTATAGACGTAAAGGAGAAGACAAAGGACAACATCACGGCTAGAATGACTATAGCTTTGTTTTATCACCGTAAAAATATGGAGTTGGTTTATGTTGGGTCACGGGTCACAAAGCTTAAAGCAAGCTTCGTCTTATTAGCTCCTTGGTCTCGGGGATGACCAACCTCCTCCACCTCCAGCATTGCCTCTATTCTAGTTTCATTGTGTTTGAATGTACAAATTTGTAATAAACATTTGATTTTTATATTAAGATAATTGATTTTTAAATACTTTAATTTTATATTAATTTAATTTTTTTAATTATTTTTTATTTTTGTTCAACAGATTTTTTTTTAAAATATTTTTAAATTATTACTGACAGGGTTACCAACGTAATAATTTTGTCAGTATATTCCAGAGAGTTGAAAAAGATTTACAGCAAACACTCGTGCAATTGTTAAATCACCGACAAAATTATTCTATCGGTATATTCCAAAGATTTGAAAAAAAATTACTGCAAATAGCACTACAACTCACAAACGGAATTACCCACAGTTATCTTGTCGGCGATATGCTAAATATTACCTAGAAGAATACCGATAGATTGAAGCGTGTAATTTATTTTGGAGCGCATGGTCCGTCGGTAAAGCCATCGGTAAATTTATTAACGAAGAACTTATCGACAGATTAGAAATTATTGACGACTATTTTTCAGATTGACGGTTTCTGTTCGTGATTCCATCGATAAAATAATCACAGACAAAATGTTAATGTAATTATTGATAAAAAATTTCATTAGTAAAAATGTAAAATCTGGTAGTAGATATTATTTAATAAAATATTATTTGATTTTTAATTAGTTTTTGGATAAGATTATACCTTTTTTTTTTAATTTTCATTGCCTTTATATTTTTCCTTTTCATTTCCAATTAAAAAAAAAAGAGGTCTTAAATCGAGAGATATTTTTATTTTTATTTTTTAATCATCCAAATGATTTTTTAAGTATGCATGTGTTATGATTGCTTTTGATTTTTATTAAAAGTTTTACCCATAAGAAAATATTTTTTTCTAGAATAAAAAATATTAATAAGAAAAGGATGGATCATATAGACATTAGTTTGTTTAGATGAAATCTAAATTATTACTTTTTTTATGATAAATATTATTTTTATATAATTAAGTAAAATTAATAAAGGATTTCTTACAACACAAGATTAAATATTTTAATATACATCTTTTTTTAACTTTACACCTTATTCTTTGGTTAATATTCACAAATCTTTATAATATTTATGGTGCATCAAATTTTAAGTTTGTAATTAAAATTATTTTTATTGCTAAAAACCATGTTAGCAATGCTTTTACACTTTATTTATTTATTTTCATTTTTTTTTTTTTTTTTGTCTCGCAACACAGGCTTAAAATATATGGCATACCTTTCCGAGATTTTAACACTTTGAATGTTTGACAATTGCTGACCGTTTGAGTATATATCCGTCAATCAAAAAAGGGTCCGTCCAACGTTTCACGGTTGAATGTTAGGCAAGTTGTTGTTGACCGGTAGTATGGAAAATATGGTTCCCCTGAACAACCATGGTTCCGTCGGTTAATTGCCCTCGTTTTCACCCGTCATTGTAGTCAACAAAGCTATCACCATCGCAGAGTGCTATCATGCATTCATGACTGCTTAACTTTAATTTTGATTGATTTATTTAGCGAGTTCACTGCATGGAATAAAAAAACAAAAAGCTTATTTACTATTTAAAAAGTTTATTATAAGAAAATAATTTATTTTCCTTCAATCATATTCCATTTTTGACGCGTGATGTTATATGCACAGGGGATACAAAACATGATTATGTAAAATGAGTAAAAAGTATAGTTACGGATTAGATAGACAAATTTAATTCTAAATTTAATTCTAAGACATATGATGGAATGTGTTTGGATTCATCGTACTTAAAGTGGCATAAATTAGTTGGATTTGATTCCACTTGAGATTGTATTTATGTAAAGAATGTGTTTGAATTAATAGTAATTAAGGTAGAAAGTTGGATTTGGTTCCACTTGTAGGCTTAGCAGTTTACTTATGATATTGCCCTGCATTCCATTAATGAAAAGAGTGTATATATAGATTACAGAGAAACTGATTTACACCTAGACTTAAGGAGTCTGTTACTAAATACAAGGACATTTGAAATTGAAATATGAAATGGTGATCTTAATCCTGATATGCCCCCTCAAGATAGGCCACGAGTAGAGAGGCCAATCTTGTCGTACAAGTGCTGGAATTGGGAACGAGGTAGAGGCTTTGTAAGAAGGTCTGCAAGTTGGTCTGCGGAAGAAACATGAGCCACGCGTAGTTTACCAGTCTGAACTTTTTCACGTAAAAAATGATAGTCAATGGCCACATGTTTCATCCTGGAATGAAAAACTAGATTTGAGCTTAACTGTGTGGCGCCAACATTATCATAGTAGATGACTGGTGTGGTGATCATATCAATGTAAAGTTCAGACAACAATGAACGAATCCAGCATAGTTCAGCAGCGGTAGCAGCAACAACTCGATATTCGGCTTCAGTTGATGAACGAGCGACAGTCTTCTGCTTCTTAAAACTCCAAGAGATGAGATTATTGCCAAGATAAACTAAACAAGGTTGGCACTGGTGGAGGAGTAATCATCTTTGTTTCCTGCCTAGTCAGCATCGGAAAAGGCATGAAGTGAAATTGGGGAGTTGCTATGAAGAAGAAGACCATTATTGATGGTGCCACAGAGGTAACGCAAGATGCGTTTAACAATTTGTCAATGTTCATCTGTTGGTGCATGCATGAACTGAGACATTCTGTTAACAGCAAATGACACATCTGGACGTGTGAGCGATAAGTATTGGAGGCTGCCAACGACTGTTATGTATTCAGTAGGATTGGAGAGAGGGGAACCAGAAGACAATGAAAGGGATGAGGAGTTGGTTGGCAATGGAGTAAGGACAGGTTTAGCTTGTTCCATGTGTGTTCTGGCAAGCAATTCCTGAATGTATCGCTGCTGGGAAAGAAGAATACCACTGGGATGGGGAACAACTTCAACACCAAGGAAGTATGAGAGATTACCAAGATCTTTTAGAGAAAACCTCTGAGCTAGACGAGTAACAAATTGAGACACAAGATCAGCATTGTTACCAGTAAGGATAATATCATCAACGTATACCAAAAGGTAAAGCAGGTTGTTGCCAGTTGCTCGAGTAAACAGAGAAGTGTCAGAATGAGAGTTTGTGAAGCCAACAGCCAGTAGAAATGATCGCAATTCATGATACTGTTTCTGAAAGACTGTCTTGAAGGAATGCATTATTGATATCCAGCTGGCGAAGTGACAAACGGTTGGCGACAACAAGACTAAGCACCAGATGAATTGTTGTTGGCTTTATAACTGGACTAAACGTTTCAAGGTAATTTACACCTGGCCGTTGATGAAAACCTTTGGCCACAAGGCGTGCCTTATACCTGTCAATAGAGCCATTAGAATTCCTTTTAATACGAAATATCCATTTACAGCCTACAATGTTGGTGGCTGTCGTGGGACAGACAAGTTCCCATGTGTCATTGCTAACAAGAGCATTATATTCAGCTGACATTACATTTCTCCAGTTTGGATCTTTGATAGCTTGTGTAATGGAAGTCGGCTCTTGAGGTGTGGAGGAGGTTAATGTTGCATGAAGATTCAGCTTTTGTATTGGTTTTGTGATATGATTTCTGGCTCTGGTAATCATGGGATAGTTAGGGAGTTGGGCAGTATTGGTTTGTGAGTCTTGGAAGTGGGGAGTTGCACTTACTGTAGGTTGGGAGATCAATGAAGAAGATGGAGAAGGATTAACAGCAGGAGGCAATTCTGGTGCATGTACTTCAAGAGTGCGAGAAGGCGGCTATGCCGGAAGAGGCATAGAAACTGTGAGAACAGGTGGAAACCAGGAGACAGCTGGTAGGTGAGATGGACAAGGTGACATGGATATGAGACTGGTGTAGGGAAAAATTGTTTCAACAAATTTGACATGACGGGAAGCATAGGTTTTGGAAGTCTTAGGCTCAAAACAGAGATATGCACTTTGTGATAATGAGTAACCAATGAAGACACAGGGCTTGGACTTCGGTTCTAGCTTATGTGAGGAATAAGGATGAAGCCATGGATAACATAAGCAGCCAAAGCTTTTTAACTTAGAGTAGTTTGGTGCAGTTTGGAAAATTAATTCAAAGGGGCTAGAGAACTGGAGTGTTTTGGTAGGCATTCTGTTTATTAAATAGACAGCAGTACTGAATGCTTGATGCCAAAAGGATAATGGAAGGGAGGCATGGGTGAGGAGTGCAAGACCAGTTTCTACAATGTGACGATGTCGTCTTTCGGAGTAGCCATTCAATTCAGGGGTATGTGGGGGGTGTTGTGAGGTGAGTGATTCCAGTTTTTGAAAGGAAGGCTTTGAGTGCAGAATACTCACCTCCATTATCAGAGTAGAGAGTGGCAATTCATTGGTTAAAATAATTCTCAACAATGGATTTATAACATTGGAAAACGTCAAGAACCTCAGATTTACGCGTGAGAGGATAAAACCAAAGATATTTGGTGAAGTGATCGACAAATATGATGTAGTACTTGAAGCCATTAGAAGATGTCACTGGAGAGGTCCAAACATCAGAAAAAATAAGTTGCAAAGGCTTCGTGGATACTAGAGTAGAAGTAGAGAATGACAATTTATGACTATTATTGCAGAGACAAGCATTACAGGAGAATTCATTGGTGATAGGAGAGGAGGATTCTAATTGATAATTAGGCAAAATGTGCTGTAAAATAGGTAATGCTGGGTGTCCTAAACGATGATGCCAGTTGGTGCAGGTAGTTTTGATGGTGGAGAAAGCTAAGATTGGTGCAGACGCAGGGTTGGAAGCCGACCATTCATACACTCCATCCTTAGTGTTGCCTTGAAACAGAAGTGCCCCTGATTAAAGATCCTTCACAAAAAACAAAGATGGTAAGAATTCCACTGAAACATTGTTAGAATTGCAAAACTGATAGACAGAAATTAAGTTGCGTTTCATAGTTGGCACACAAAGGACATTGGACAATTTAAAAGTGAAGTGGGGAGAGGAAATTTTTGTAGAACCAGTATGTGTGATGGAGAGACTGGTACCATCGCCAATCATGACATCATCATGGCCATTGTAGGGGGAGTGGAGTGACAAATTGTCAAGATCTGCAGTCACATGGTGAGAGGCACCACTGTCAAGGAGCCAGGTTGTATCAGTTGAGGCAGTGTTGGTGACAAAATTAGCTCGTGGCTACCAAGAAGATGTGGAATGTTGTGCTGAGGAATGCTCAGTAGCTGAAGACTGAATTGGGATCAGTTGGAAGGAGGGACATCGTTTGGCTATGTGACCTTGAATGCCATAAATTTGGCAAAAACCTTGATATGGTTTCGATGGAGGCTGATGTTGGCGATAGGGAGAGTTGTTGATTGATGAAAGGGGAGGTCTGAAATGAGGGGAACGCCACTGGTGAGTAGTGGCGGGTGAGGAATAAGAGGGACGAGGATTGTTGAAACGAGGGGCACGCCATGTAGGAGCAGTCTTGTGCATGGGATTGGCTGTAATGGGAAAGGACGTAGCCAAGGTTTCTGTTGTTGCATGAGCTTCAAAAGAGAGAAGTTTTTCATGCAGCTCATCAAATGAGATGGGTGTGTCACGAGCTTGGATTGCTCGAACGAGTTCCTTGTATTCATCTCCTAGGCCATCGAGAATTTTGTCAGTGAAATCTTCCGAATCGACTGGTGCACCTAGGATAGCAAGTTCATCAGCACGTGCTTTAATGGAATGAAGAAACTCAGTGATGGTCTGAGTGCCTTTGGTTGGGTTTTTAAGTTTGTCCTTGACTTGTTGGATGTGACCACGAGAAGGTTTTGCATATGTGTTGGCAAGGATGTTCCATGCTTCCCTAGCAGTACCTGCATAGGCAATGAAAGGAATGATGGTGGGCGAGAGAGAGCTGATTATGGCATTTAGCAATAGTTGATCCTGTCGAATCCAGAGTTTGTGAGAGGGATTTGTGAACGTGTGGTTGTCTGTAGTGATGGTGTTTGGAGGGCAGGGTATTGAACCATCAATATATCCAATGAGATCATACCCAATGAACAACGTTTCAAATTGAAGTTTCCAAGAGATGTAATTTGTAGAATTTAGTTTAAGAGGTATTTGAGCAATGGTATTGATGGTAATGAGAGAAACCTCACGGTGAATATCTGAGGAGTTGGTTGGGGTGGTCATGGTTTCGTGTTTGGGAAGTAAGAAAATTTAGTATTGCTGAGACCGTGATTTAGCAGAAGAGAAGAGAGACTAATGAAGGAGAACCTTGGATTGCTCTGATACCATGTAGGCTTAGCAGTTTACTTATGATATTGCCCTGCATTCCATTAATGAAAAGAGTGTACATATAGATTACAGAGAAACTGATTTACACCTAGACTTAAGGAGTTTGTTACTAAATACAAGGACATTTGAATTTGAAATATGAAATGGTGATCTTAATCTTGATACCACTTACTATTGTGTTTATGCAAAGAATGTGTTAATTTAATGTGAATGAATTGTATTGAGAATTATTTTCTAATAACATTATGGAAATTATTTGTTGAATTGTACATAAACATGGTTGAAAATTCGTGTAAAATAAGTTGTAAGATGTGAGATTAAAATGCTAGAGGTGTAAGAGGGGAAATATGAAAACTTGGTGGAAGTGTGTAGGTGTTGATGTTTTAATAGTGTTACGATGTTAGGAATGAAGTTGAGAACATGTAATCTAAATAATTTTACTTGTGTTGTGTTTAGAATTGGCACATAGATAAATATAAATGAGTAGAAGTTATAAGTGAAGTGATATAATAGATGAATGGAATTAGTCGGTGAAATACTTAGACGTTAAATTAGACTATGAGAATGAATGGAATGATATGTAAGAATGACATGATGCATACTATATAAATGAATGAATAAAGTGATGGCTAAAATGAGTCATAAAGGATGTTGTAATGAAATGAACATTTTGGTAAATCAAAATAATATATTGGAGTTTACGCATAAGAAACATTAGGTAAGTGCCCAATATCTAGTCTATTTACTTTTAGTGAAATAACTCAATTATGTCTTTAATGTTTAAAAGTTTGATAACTATGTAATGAGATAAAGAAAGAAATGAAAAGTGAGGATGAAAGTGGATTGAAAAGTCGGTTAAAATAACTTGACTAGCCATCCATGTGTGTGGAGGCTAATAATATCAGTGTAACTAATATCGATATTGATTTGATTATTCGTCCACATAGTGATGACTAATGATATTGTTTGTACCGATATCGACATTAATATTAGGGTAATTGATATCAATACTGATTTGATTAGTCGTTCATGTAATGGAGACTAATGATATCGGTTGTACTAGTATTGACATTGCACATGTGTGGAGGCTAATGATAGCAGTATAGCTGATATCAACATTGTTTTTATTGGCCATGTATGTGAAGGCTAGAGGTTGAATACCAAGGAAAGAATTTGGAAAGAATTTTGAGAAATCAAGAGAGGAAACTTACTTCTTGTGACAAGACTAAAAAATAAGAATGATAAATATTATGATTTTGAGACAAGATTATGTAACTATTATGCTTCAAGGAAGAACTATATATGAAATCACTTTTAAATGGGAAAAATGATAGATTATGATGCACAAATTAATGGTGAGGGTTAATACACGAAAGAAAATAAGTCATAATAGCAAGGACCAATGAATGTTATAAAGCTTGAGTTATAAACAACAAAATGAGTTAAATGCAGCATAAGGACTACACACACCAAAATGAATCGAGGAATACATGGTTAACATGTAAATGAGTATGAATAACTGAAATGAACAGGTTAATGAAATCATAACCGAAGTAAGTTTGAATTCAGTGTATGAAATGCATTCAAGGAACCTACAAGTGTATGAAAGTATGTATTAATTATTATTGTTATGCAGGTTAAAAACATGGATAAAGTCTTCATGTATTATCATTTGTCTCCTTCCATAAAAGTATTTCTTTTCCTTAACTTATTATGATCACTTTTTTCTCTTTAATTGTGTCTTATCATGAAAAAAGCTGGTTAACTTGTTGCATTACAAAATTACTTCAAGCAATAATTGCTAGGTTTTATAAATTCAAGGATACAATTGTCACCTCACGCGCGCAACGGATAAGAATCCCCATTCCCTTGCCACCTTATCCTTGCAGATAACCAGTCAATTACTCAATTCATTGATACAATTGGCTACATGTTCATCTGAATTAATTATATATAATTCTCACCCAAAAGGTGTGAATCCTTTTGTTGTTCCTCGTCGTATAAAAAAATCAGTATATTATTGTTCTAATTACATGCATGATGGGCTTAACGAACAGGACTTGCGGCTCTCCCTAGACTTGCAGAAATTCTTTTAAGATCTGTATGACAGAAGAAAATGAGGGCCTTTGATTAGGTTCTTTGCTTGTCCAACGTCGAATTACCTTGTAATGTAGACGGAGAAGTTTGATGTATAGTTCTGAATAGTGGGGTTCGGTTTTTTTTATTTTACCCTTTTTTTTCTGGATTTAATTTCAACGCATTTTCAGATTTTATATCGTGTTTCCTTTTTCATTTATGATTCTACTTTTTCTACCCTGTAAGATATATTTATATATGATCTATTTAAGAAATTATAAACATATTGAGAGGCTGAATATATTAGAGATAATTATTCAATAATAAAATACGGTTCTTGCATGAAAACTCTTTTTAACAACAATTCTATCTTTATTGCTTGTTGTTTTCTTGTGTTTTGTTTTCCATTCTGCGTCAACCTGCAAGCGATAACCTTACACTAACCAAATGAATACTATCAAAACATCAATTTTATATCTTTACTACTTCTTAAAATATCATTTAACTCCTCAACATCAAAATTAATAAAAGTATTTTCAACAACGTAAAAATTTGAATTTTCTTCCAAGTCAATAAATGTAACAACTCAATATCAATCAACTAATTCATCAAGTTAAAAGACATAATCTCTCGCAATTACTTCATTGTTAACATCCTAGACAACTTGAAGACGACCCCTAAGTTTGGTTTTAACTACGAACAATTAATCAACTCTAGAACGATTCTTTGAGTGTATGTGTAATAAACTTGTTGGTATTGCTTAGCGAAAATAAAGACATTGTCGACATTGCAAAGTCTAGCCTTTGTATTAATTTCAACCAAACTATGATGGGGATCTACTTTGATTCATCTATCAATGGTATCATACCAATATCATTTGAATAAAAAGACTATATTCTTCTCGCTATGATATTGTAATTCAAGGACCTCTTCTAACTTCCCATAATGGTCAACTTCAAACTCATTAGAAATCTATCATTTAACACAAACCCCACTATTATATGTTTCTCTACCATGATCATACTCTTCAGTATGAAAAACTTGTCCATTGATGAAATACTCATTATAGCACTTCACTTTTCTTTAAAGACTCAGACATAGTAAATTCAAAGTAACACTAGCATTCTTTTTCATTTGATAAACTTGGTACAAGATTACAACCTTTAAAAATTAATGAGAAATGTGTAATGAAATTAAGTTTTCTGAGAGATAATAATAATTAAGCAGTCCTTACATGTGTTTTGAACCACATGAAAAATTATTCATCTTAGAATAAAAAAAAATTGAGATTCAGTTAGCTGTGAATTTTGGGATATTAAAAATTGATAATATTGCCTAGGAGAAACTATTCAATCTATCAGTTTATAATAGTATAACAAAAAAATTGTTCGCAAATAATGATATGTCAATTATTATATTTATGGTATAAAAAGTCTCAGTTTGTCGCAGTTAAATAGCATATAATTATGTGCATTTCTGGATTCAAGTTTTGTCAAATATCTTCTCCTCACAATATTTTTTAGGTACAAGTCATCCAAGATAGGAAAATATTGACAAGTTTCAATTTAAAAGCACTTCCCCACCGTCATCATACCTTGAAATGTGGTTGATTCTTGTTCTCAAATGAGGCTTGAAATTATATGAGATAAATGTTAAGATATTCTCTTTAACAATATAAACCCCGCATATTGAAGCCTCAACATGAACCTTGAACCTTATCTTTTACTTTTCTCTTAAGTTTGGATAAGTATTTACATAGAATTAAATTGATGTTTTAAATTAAAAAAAAAACAAAAAGACAAGTGGATAGAGGATGTTATAAAAATAAAAATAAAAATAAAAAACTAAGTTGAATACAATTATAAATCTAAACCCACCACAATCTAATTAATCTATAAACACATTTTCCATCACTACATAATTTCAAATAATATGAACAATTTAAATTTTATAAAATCTCATCAAAACAATTTATAAACCCAAATTGATAAGTTCTAAATCTAAATTGTTATAGTTAAAGAAGTTTGTTTAAAAGAACTTAATCTTGGTTAAAGTTTAATTTTCTAGGTTCATCCCAGATCAATAGCATCATAAAATTTATTAAATTCTTTTTAATGTGGAAGATCGACGTGAAAGGTTTATTTTTTAAGATTGTTTTTTAAAAAAAATTAATCTTGGTTGATTCCTAGAATACTCTTGTCGATTCAAAAAGATAAAAAAAAAAAAAAAAAGCATTACGACGTGCCAAAAAGAAAGAATCTTAAACCGAAGAGGGCCTACAATTGCATCTGGCCTATGTTTCTTGTTGAGCTCTTTAAGGTTGAAGTATGGCCTCCAAAGACACATGATTGAATGTCCCAACGTTGTACTGGTACGCAGGTTTTTTGAGATGTAAGAAGGCTGCTCATTTGGTCCACAGCGACATGAAATCTCCTAGTTGATATGAAAAACCAACAAGTTCACATGCATGCCTGACTGTGTTCAACGACAAATATAAAGACAAGAGTATCCAGTGCTCTTGAATATCATCATCTTTCCTGAGGTCCCCCCTGTTCAGTATAGCCCTGACAAATTGTTTAATGATCTTCTATATATCAAACGTTACTTTTCCATAAAAACAAAACAAAAACTTACAAAAGTTCTAATGACAAAAAAATAACAAATTAAAAGAATATGAATTGTTACTTTAATACCCCTAACAAAGAGGTTCATTTTGAAATTTTAATTGCTAGACAGGAGTTTCAAGAGAAGAATGAGAAAAGAGAGAGAACAAAAATAAAAAGAAAACATCTTCGACGGAAATCCATCAACAAACAATGAACACGCGCCACCATCAAAAAAATAGAACGTTGCGGTGAATTTAATGATATGGTAGAAGAATTCTTCATTATTGGAGGGTGTTGTACATGCCATCAAAGTGTGGAAAGTGTGGAAAAACCGTTCCATGCGCGATTGCGTGCATAGCACGTGCCTAATAATTTCAAAAGTTTTATAATTTTTAATTAATGAAAAATATCAATTTACCCCTCTATTAATCTGATTATAATGTAAAAGCCAACATGAAAGCTCAAAATGCTCCCAAAACAAGCCTGAATTAAATTCTATTCCAATAGTAAGTTTGTAATTTTACTATTCTATGAAATATGAAATAAAAAAAAGCCCCTAGCAACCATTTATCTATTTCTTTGCTTTTAAGGATAGTGAAGATATGTTACTGTTCTAACCAAATATGAAAATATTTTTGTACATTTATTGAAAACAAAAATACAAAGAAATTGCATAGAAAAAAAACGTATTACCCCCAAGCTTAATCTTTTATGCTAATTTAATTAAGGTAAAAATCATCAATTTACTATTATAATTCATAATAATCTACGTCTATAACTATAATTTTTTCCCCGCGCCCTATATATTTTGTTAGTTAGGGAATGGGTTAGCATATGGTTTGGTATGATATTTATTGGCAATTTGGCACCCTCTCGGTCCTTTAATTGGTAAAATAATTAGTAGCTTCATTTCCATGAATTCTTGTGTGTTTCTTGGTTGGTGGAAAGCAGGAGTAGCTTTGATTTAGCAATGATCTTTTCTTACTTTAGAAACAAAGACTACTTTTGCTACTTTTTCTCAAGTTTTATGTGGAGAGTGTGAACAACGTTAAGGATCTCAGTTATTATATTATTAAGCAAAAGTGAGGAATATTTAGAATTTTGTGGCTTGATTTATCTTAAAAATAAATTAGTGTTAGAATAGATTAGGGTTAATGCTCGGTAGTTGGTAGTTGGTACTCTTACATCAAGGGTCATTATCTTCTATATAGCAATTATTAGATTATTGGTTCAATGAAAATGCTGTGAGTAGATTAGTTTATTCTTTTCTTCCAAAAAAAAACTAAAATATTTAATATAAAAAATAATTATAAATTCAAAATATAATACATATTGAATGACTTTCTTTTATAAATATTATCACAACGACATGTTGGAGAGCATTTTTTTTTTTATAAATATTAAGATGACAATATATTGAATCGGTATGAGTTGACCTATCAAATCTACAAATAGATCATAAAATTATGATAACCATATAAAAAGTAAGTTAAAATAAATTTTGACTTATCAAATCTGTAACCTAAGTCGTGAGATCAGATAGCCCCATAGAAAGCAAATAAAAAAGCTATTAGTCCAATTCCTAATTAATTCAATGTTGAATGATGGAATTGAAAGAAAAAAATCAATTAAAAAAAGGACATAAAAAAACTTAAGTCAACTTGTGCTAACCTATTAAACTCACCACCTGAGTTATGAGATCGGGATAACTTCATAAAAAGCAAATAAAAAAATTAAGAAGCTCCATTTTCAACAGATCCAATATTAAAAGTTGAAAAAAAAAAACAAATTCATGAGATCAGGATAACTCCAAGAAAAGAAAATTGAAGAGAATTATGAAGTTCAATTCCTAGATATCATAATATTGAAATATAAAATTAAAAAAAAATCTAAATAAAAAAAGATTGAATTGTTGAAGGGTGAAATTGAAAAACATATTCAATTAAAAAATGATAAAAAAAACAAATCGACCCAACTCGAGTAAACTTGTCAAATCCGCAATCAAGTCTTGAAATCGGGATAAATCAATGGAAAGAAAATAAAGAAAAATATGAAGCCCAACTAAAAAAAATATTCAAGTTAGAAAAGGATTCGAAAAACAGAATTCACGCGGGTAAACTTGCCAAACTTGTGACCTGATTTATGAGATTGAGATAACCCCATAAAAAATAAATAAAAATAATGTAATTTATAGTGTTTGGTGAGTATAGATAGAGTGATTTAATCACATCAGTTAATGTTTTGTTAATTGTTTATATGTGCTAACTCTATTTTTCTTCTTCTTCAGATATTCAGTAGTTATGATGAGTGAACACAAATAAAGATCAAGAGACTAATTAGGAGGGATTGAACTAAGATTTTAAGAATTTTTCTAAATGAAATATATTATTTTAGTTATGATGTATAACTTTAACTGGTTAGTTTAATGCTCAGGGGAGTTTGTTCTTTTTATGGGTTTTAATTTTTTAATACACCATGCTAATACAAGGAGTGTATCCTTCAAATTATCTGAAGATAAATTTTACTTATAATTGACACGCAAGCTTGTTCAAGGATATCCTTTATCATTTAATAAATAAATAAATAAATAATAGTCGTAACATGTAATAAGGGTTTTTTTCTTTTCTTTTCTTTTGGGACATGAAGGGGCTAACAGCCCAAAACACAAAAACTAAGCAGCACAAATTGTTGGGCCGGACTGATAGGACGAGCCCATTAGAAGCCCATGACTAGTACCATTACAGAAGTAGAGTTTTAAAAACTTGAATCCATGGTATTAATCTTCAACTACTTCCTAGCACGGTTATCATACTTATTAAATCCGGTATGGGGTTGACCCGGTCAAGGAGCCGAGTTTCGGGTTTTATGGGTCAATCCGGGTTAACTCGGATTAACCTGAAATTTTTTTAAAAAAATTAAAGTTTTAATATTTTATATGAAAAAATTAAGAAGAAATCCATGTAAATATAAGCTATATATATTGTAAATAATGAAGTTTAAAAGAATATTTTAAATTTTTTTTATTTCACATTAAAAAAATATTATGTTAAGCTTTTAAGTTGAAGTATTTAAACAAAAAAAGTTTATTGTCCCACATTGAAAAAATATAGTTTTTTTCTTGTGAACATAAAATATATATACTAATGTGTTTCAAATCCCACATTGAAAAAATATAACTTTTTTCTTTCAAATCCCACATTGAAAAAATATAGTTTTTTTCTTGTAAATATTGAGTATATATACTAATGGGTTTCAAATCCCACATTAAAAAGATATTATGTTATCATTTTAAGTTAAAGTATTTAAATTAAAAAGTTTTTTATCCCATATTGAAAAAACATAATTTTTTTCTTGGGAACATAAAATATATATACTAATAGGTTTCAAATTTCACATTTGAAAAAAAAACCCGGGTATTGGTCGGGTCTCGCCCGGGTCGTTGCACTGACCGGTCTTTTGCCAAACCCGAACCGGTCCAACCCCCGGGTCGACCTGCCGGGCCGGGCCGGGTTTAATAACACTGCCAGTGATAGGAAACCTGACTAAACATTTCAACTTGGTAATTTGTTGACCCGATATCATGTTTAAATCAAGTTTTATATCAAATTGGAAAAATTGACTTGTTCAAACTTGATTGATTAGATAATTTAACATGTGATATGATTAAAATTTAGGTAAGATTCGGTTTGATTTAATATTTTTTAAAGAGATATCGTTTTAACCTTTTTAAAAAAAAATCTTAAAAAGAAATTATTATGAACTAATCTAAGTTAATCTAGATTGACTTATCGACAGTTGAACTAAGTTGGGTTTTATAGTTGTAACCAACATTCTCAATTGATTTCAAGTGATAAATAATTTTAATCACTTTGGAAAATTCGTTGATTCAAATACTTAAAACAATAAAAAAATCATAATAAAACTGAAAAAACGATAACTAAAAAAAGAATGATTAATAGCACTGTTATAAAATCAATATTAGCTTGGTGAATTGATCCTGGATTTAAACTTGTCTGGGTTATAAAATAAAATAAAAAAAAAACTTGAGTGATCTAGTTAAAAAAAATTCAGCTGATCTGGTAAAACTTGGCCAATTAACCTATTGATTTTTAATTTTTGCTTTTACAAAATAAACGTGTTTTGACCTATTTATTTTTAAAAAGAAAATTTAAGTCACAGGATCCTCCAACCTTGTAAGGTGCACCCCAAGTCTTGCCCCATGTTGGTTTTATAATTATGATTAGTAGTAAAAGAATGTACCTTTTATCTATATAAATGGGGAGTGTTTTTTTTTTTTTTTTCACTAAAATTTCATTTAATTGATGTTTGGTGTAATGAGATGAAGTCTTTCTTATAATTTTTTAATTAGACAATAGTTATCACTAGGATTGTTTAATTGATGCGTTTACAAAATTTTGTATTTTCTTTTAATTTATAATCCAAATAACTAATAATTAAAAACAAATTCACTTGTTATTTAAGTTTTGGAGAAATACATAACAATCATGCTACACGAGACACTTCGGTATGAAGAAAAGTATGTCTCCTCATCATCCCAAAAATTGAGGTATGGTGGGAGAAAAAGTATATGTAATCTGTCATTTATATATATATATATATATATATATATATATATTTAATAGGATATTCTTGTCCTTTTATACTGATAAAAGGATAACCCTATCTACACTCAACTAAAAAGCATGCATGTATTTTCACACATTCTGGGATCCCAATTATTGTTAGACCAAAATGCCCTTATTGGTTTCGTGTAATATATATAATTTCTTCAACACTAATATTATGTGATTTGTTTTTTTTTTTTTTTTACTTTATAATGATTAGGTGGATATTTAATTTCATGAAAATGTTAAGGAAATGTTTGGTCAACTCGTGAGAATGATAAAATTATTTATATATCTTTTCTGAAATAATAATTAATTAAACATGACGTTAAAAGTCTCATTTTTTTTTCTTCACATTATCCTCTGCTCAATAATTGAGAAAATAATCAATCAAATTAATTTGTAAGTTGGATGGAAATTAAGAAAAAAAGAAAAAAAGAAATCGGTCAATAAATAAATAGAACAATCTAGAGAGAAAAAATAAAAACCATCGCAACCGCCTCGCCCATATAACTGTATATAAGCAAAAACACAGCACAAAAACCTAATACCCCAGACGCCTCTTTCTATATCTCTCAAGAAGCCAAACCCGCTTTCTCTTTCTCTACGAACAAGCGTAGATATCGTAAGCAGCTAGGGTTTGCTCGATTCTTAGTTCTATTTAAATTTTGTTCTTTTTATTTATTTATTTTGATTATTTATCGTCTATTGTTTGTTTTTGTTATTGGATTTAATCGGTTGTTTTTTTCTGTTTTAATCCGCTATCAAGCAATTTATTTTTATGTCAGATCTTATAGAATCGAAGTTAGATTAATAAAAAAAAACATCGATAATTATTTGAGATTTTTGCTAATTACTTTTTTTAAGTTGGTTATTAATGTTATGTTTAGATTAAGCATCTATTTTTGCTCATTATTATTAATAAAAAAACCGATGATTAATTTGAAAGTTTTCCTAATTTTTTGTTATTAATGTTGAAAAACAAACATGGGCAATTGTTTATTGTGTAGATTAAGTGAATCTTTGGTGATGTTAGATGATGGGTGAGCTGCAACCGTTGTAAGGATTTTTGTTTCTTAAGCTCTAGATGCGCATGAGCTCTATTTGTTGGTTTTGAAATAGTGATGGCTTTGATGTTAGGGAATCGTTTTTTCATGTGTGTTATGATAATGTTGAAAAGGAAGCAAGATCAATTTGATTGGAACTAGGATACGGGTTTGGACTACAGTTCGAAGACTTTTATTGCAGTGATGTCTGATGCTAGATTTAGGCTTTTTGTGTGTGTGTGTGTGTGTGTTTGTGTTTGGCCTTTTCTGCTCAGTGTTATTTCAGCACAAGATGATGGTATAGTGGACACCAACTATTTTGGTATTGAGGCTTGCTAGACTGGTAGTTGTTGTAATTTAATTTTTTCTTTTGTTATTGGCGTTGTTAATTGTGTTTGCCCGTGTTTTTCTTGGCTATAATTCTGTTTTTGTTGTTGTTCTTTTCAGGAACCTGCAGGTGGTGGTGGTGCTGTCTGCAGATTTTCAGGGTGAAGTGTGTCGAAGTTGAGGTTTCTTTTATGTCCATACAGGCCATTTCGTTTTTGGGAGAGATTGGATTGCTTGGAGAGTATACTCCTTCATTAAGGAAAAAGGGCAGACCCTTGTCTGATAAAGTTGGCTGCATGCATCTCGGACCATTTAAAGGATACCCTGAGTTTAGTGGTTGCAGTTGGGTGCAACCTTACCTGATTGCTGAAAAACAGTCTTCTCTTTTTGAAGAATCTTCAGAAGACATCATAGTTGCTACCCTCTCTTTGCATTCTAGCATTGGCTTTCAGTGACATCTTCTAAGTTTGTTTTGTGAGTCTGTTTTACAGTGATCAAGATGGCTTTGCAGAATATTGGGGCTTCAAACAGTGATGATGCCTTCTATAGGTATAAGATGCCCAAGATGGTTACCAAAGTCGAGGGCCGAGGAAATGGCATCAAAACAAATATTGTCAACATGGTTGAAATTGCAAAGGCTTTGGCAAGGCCAGCTTCTTACACTACAAAGTATTTTGGTTGTGAGCTTGGTGCCCAATCCAAGTTTGATGAGAAAACTGGGACTTCACTTGTCAATGGCTCTCATGAAACGGCAAAACTTGCTGGGCTTCTTGAGAACTTCATCAAGAAATATGTTCAATGTTATGGCTGTGGAAATCCTGAAACTGAGATAATCATCACCAAAAGCCAGATGCTTCAACTAAAATGTGCTGCCTGTGGTTTTGTATCTGATGTGGATATGAGGGACAAGCTCACCACTTTCATTCTGAAGAACCCTCCTGAATCAAAGAAGGGAGCAAAGGACAAGAAGGCATTGAGGAGGGCTGAGAAGGAGCGTCTTAAGGAAGGTGAAGCTGCTGATGAGGAGCTGAAGAAACTGAAGAAAGAAGGTAAGAAGAAGGGATCTTCTTTAAAGGATGGCCCTGCAAAAGCTAGCTCTACAAAGAAGAAAGCAAACAGCTCCGATGAGGAACGTATGTCACCAACTCACAGCCAGGTTGATGAGAAGGAAGAGGTTGTTGATGATGATGATGATGTCCAGTGGCAAACTGATACGTCTCTAGAGGCAGCTCGCCAGCGCATACAAGAACAGTTGAGTGCTGCGACGGCTGATATGGTCATGCTTTCAACAGAAGAGACAGAAAAGAAGGCAAGGGCACTCAGCAAAGAAAACGGCAGTCCAAAAGTTGCTTCACCAGCCCGGGAGGAAAAACCAAAAGCTGAGAATGGGAGCCCAAGTACCCACGGAACTCTTGTCAATGAGTTGAAGTTAAGCCTAAGGAAAGGAGTTTCTGCAAGCCAGTTAAAGTCCACTCTCAGCGCTCTCACTGGGTCTGCTCAGGAAAAGATGGATGCTCTGTTTGAGGCATTGTTTGAGGGTGTTGCAAAAGGATTTGTGAAGGAGGTTGCCAAGAAGAAGAACTATCTGGCTGCTGCTGTCACTCAGGATGAGGGATCACAGTTGCTTCTGCTTCGAGCAATTGGGGCATTCTGTGGGAAGTCAGGCTCAAGTGCAATGAAGGAAGTGGCTCTTATCCTGAAAACACTCTACGATGCTGATGTCCTGGAGGAAGAATACATTGTGCAGTGGTATCAAGAAGGGCTAAAGGGAAGCAACAAAGATTCTCAGATTTGGAAGAATGCTAAGCCCGTCATTGAATGGCTCCAGAATGCTGAATCCGAAACCGAGGAAGAATAATGTGCCTTTCTCTTGCTTAATTCCCGAGCCCGAGTCTGTCATGATGTTTGCGGTATGAATAAATGATGTCTCTTTCCTTTAGTGTCTTTGGTTTGAGTTTACCTGAACCCTAGGAGGGTGGGTCATGGAGGGTTACTATTTATGTTGCAGTGATATGGTCTACTGCAAGTTTGGTACTTCCATGGGTGTGGTGTGCTTGTCTTGCCTTTAATGGTTTTCTTTTGCAATAAAAATGTCTATGAACATGTTCTACCATCTTTGTTTGTTTCTCTTCATCAGCAACATCTTTAGACGTGCCTGTTGTTCGTGTTTTGTGTTGCAGCAAAGTTGCATATTTCGTCTAAAGCTGTTTGTTTGTTTTCAGTGTGCAATCACTTCTAGATAACCTGACCTTATTGCAATTGTTCATTATTCAGATATCAACTTTAACAATCTTGTTTTTCATATATAATTTATGATAAAATTGAGCTAAAAATGACTCTTTTTTTTTGGAAAGAGGAATATGGTATAAATCATAATTTATAAGATTACAAATTTTAATTTCTTATTAAATAAATTTTTTGATTGAGTTTTAAAACAATTTCTCTTTTAAGTCGAAATTTATTTTTAGCCAAACGTTCTTAGGTTATGTTTGATATAATTTTTGTAAATTAAAAAAAAAAAACACAAAAACACAAATTTCTACTAAAATAGATCTTCACATGAAAACATTAATTTAAAATTTTATTACTTAATATTTTCTTTTTAAGTCTCTAAAACATTTATTATTTTTTAAATAAACCCCAAAAAATAATCTTATTAGGCTTGATCCTATTCCATTCATCTATAAGTATCCTTTCAATCCCAATTATAGATCCACTATTAACTAATCATGACCACAGGCATCAAGAACATCTTCATATCCACCAAATTAATGACTCGGTAGTTTCAGTAGTGATTCAGTGCCCGGACTTAATATCCTTTCAGAAGTGGTTTGTTAAGTTCAGTTTGAAGGATCCGGGCTTGTTCTACTTATTAAGTTGTTATTCAAGATTTTCTTTTTCAAAAAAAAAAAGAAAAAGAAGAGACATTAATAGGGCGGAAATATAGAACAGTTCAAGGCTATTAACACCTCACATTTTCTTTCAGAAACAAGGCTCACAATTCTCACATCAAGGAACATGGTATTTGCTAGCATTAACTCTACTTTTTTGATACCAGACACCCTTTTCAACTCTTGTTTCTGGCTTCCGTTTCTGGTAAGCAGCAGTGAAAATAGCTGTTTAATACCAATGTAGGTGTACATGGTTTTCCTAGCTCTGAATTCTATTCATTTTGATTGGAATGACGAATGCCTGAGGATTTGATGTGAACCAACACACAGGAAAAAAAAAAAGAAAAAAGAAGCAAAGCAGTTGATTGTCTCTATTGTGATGCTACAAACTTCAACACAGCATCATCGAAATTTAGACACTACACTTTTGACTTGCTCTTCTGTACATTTGCAATCCTTTTATGTGTAAGGTGGCTGCAATGATCACTGAATATGAATAATGCGCGAATGAGTCTGAAGTTGCGGCAACTCATTTTCCTCATCTGACTCAGCAAGGGGAAAATGAGGATCCTATTGCGTACAAAAAAATAAGACAATTAGTTTATATCTTTAACAATCACTGATGAAAGACAAACTACACAGCTCACTGGAATGCTATGTTTTGCAAGTTCTGGAATCAAATTCATAGTTCATATGGCTCAAGGAACTAAGCTTAGCTATATGTGTGTGATGGCTCGAGGCACTTTGCAACTTTCTGGATAGCATCATTTAGATGGGATTAGTGGCTAGATGCAAGCAGCATAAACAGATTTAAGAAAACCGGCCGAGACTAATGAAAAAGCACTTCCTGAAACTCATTGCTAAAGTAACTTCTAGAATTCGATGCTTCTGCCACCTAAACCACTGTCCAGTCAAAGTCAACAAAATGCATTAATCTTCACTAACCTGCTGCCGACCCCGATGTTGAATAGCAGTAAATGCTCTGACCATGACATAAACAGGCAGAAGAATCCCAACTGTTCTCAATATCAGTAACTGCATATAAAACACAGGTTGAGTTTTTTTTTTTTTTCTGCACCATTTGGCAAACCAAGTTGTAATTTTTTATAAGAAGAGCAAGCAACGGAGCCCAGCCTTACCATAAACAATGTCATTGAGTAATCTCCAGCTCCACTAATTAGGATGGCAAGAGTATGACGTAAAACCAACAGAACCATAAACTGCAAATTAAATGAAAATTAATGTCCTCATAGGATCTTGTAGACCAAACAAACATGAGGTCACAAACACATGCAACAATGATAATGAGTAGGAAAGGTGCTTGGTCTGAATACATGGTCATGGGGCAAACTTGTAGCTAGGAAAATAAGATATCATTATTTTTGCTAATGCACAACCAGATATTTTAATAAACGAGTCCATGATTGATAAGTTAATGAATCTTTCTCTAACTGGACAAGAATTCAGCAACAGGACATAATACTCAGTTATATTGAATGGTATGTGTTGGCTCAGAGAACAAGGGTTTGGCCCTAGAGTTTGAGAAATTATTAGGTATACTAGGTTTACCACATCATCCATGGACTTGGCCAATAAACACAAGTCATGTTTTACAGTCACATGATTTTGTCTATGTAGCTTTTATAGATTTACTTTGTGACTTTGTCTATGGATGAAGTGGTAGATTAAGTCTACCTAATAATTTCCCTGAGCTTAGTCAGATATATGAAAGGACTCTCTACATAAAAGCTAAGAGAAGGGCTCGGTGACATCCACCGCCTGGAGCTCTCACACGCATAAAAGAGCAAAATAACTGCTGATAAAACCATTTGCCATAATCGTCACACATATTTAGGGGGGTCAAATTAAAAAAAATGTTTTATTGACAGTAACTGAACCAGAGGATTTGGAAGTAAATTATGAATCTGTTAGATCAAGTTCTACACATGAAGCAACAAATGCATACGTGTATGAGCAAACACGGTCCTAGGGGAGGGGGGAGAAAGAGAGTCATACTATAATAGCAATTATTCGGCAGCACATCACACTCCTAGGAGAGGGTGCTGAATACTCATCAAAGTCAGAGTCCAAAAATTCATGGTCAGTAGTAACCATAGCTATAGATGGAGGATTGTGCAGGTCCCTTCTGGGTATCTCCCAATTTCCTCTGAACAAGAAAATTCCAAACAGATTAGGACCATTATTGTTAAAGAAAAGGAACCAAAGCCCCAATAAGAAATGAGGAAACCAAGATTGGAGAACACATATAGCAAATTACAAATATACCTGAAGTTCATTGGAATAGCACCATAACAAAACAAAGGGGGTGGTGCAGTATAACCAGGCTCAAATTGCTGCAATTTTGCAAATATTGAAAAACAATATTAGAAAGCTTATGTTTTTCACCTTTAAAGTTATTGGAACACAGCATGAAATGCAGAGGTCATGAAAATAATATAATAGTGCACCTGATGGCAGATCTCACAGATAGTGTTACCCTTCTCATTGCACCACCTCTGAACACATTTTCGATGAGCATACTGCAACAAAAGAAAATAAAGAGAAACTTGTAACCTCGTTTGAAGCATCTGAAACTAGCAACGGAACTTAAAAGAGGGCAGAATAAGGAATTCAGCCAGTACCATCTTCCTCCAACATGTATAAGGAATTCAGCTAGTGGCATTTTCCTCCAACATGTACTTGAAATTAATGTGATAAATGATACAAGTAACAGTATCACCGAAGTTTGCTCCATGCAAGTATACTCCATTCTCAGGGGCTTGCACCCTCTAATGGCTTGGCATCTTACTAATATATAGCTTACTCATGCTAAATTTGTGTTGTGAGACATCTTAAATTGCAATACTACAATGCACTTTACTTGAGCTTTAGCTATTCAACAATCAATTGAGATTGCTCATCTAAATTCAACGACATGTAGCTTACCCACGCTAGATTTTTGTTGCAGGACATCTTAGTTTACAATGTGCTTCAGCTAGTTATTCAACAATCAATTGAATATAAGACTTAAATTGAAAGCATCAGAAGCATTATGATAAATCAAGTACTTGAATTTTTGGCAACAAGTAGAGATCAAAATCCCTGAGGTAAATGTAGGAATTAAAATTTACAAAGAATCACAAGGTGCATGAATTTGAGGGAGATAATTTCTGCTTTATTTGTTAACCAAAAATGTTCAAATTATTTGCCTAGTAAACATTAAAATTTCAAGGGAGGTAAGGTATTTCCTTGATTTATCAGAATTGTATACAAAAGGTCTATGAGAAATAAGACAATCATTTTGTTTGTTAACAGCATATACCGAGATTTTCAAATAAATGGTTCCACAAATTTAGCTAAAACTGACCTTCAAACTGCCACGGCAAGAACACGGCATCTCCATGTTCATGTCATCCTCCTCCTCATGGCAAATCCTACACTCTACTGATTTTCCTGCTAATGAAGTCAATTCTAAATCCATCCAATGTGGTGAAAATTCTTTTGTATTTTCTTTACTTGCTGAAGCCATGGTTTGCCGCAATCGGTTTTGACTCTCAATAGCAGCTTCAAGGGTGGATTCAGTTAGCAACCGATCCACCAGGAACACAAAATGATCCCCCATCCTTCAAATTGCAAAAAACGAAAGGACTTAAAAAAGTTCAAAAAAAAGAAAAAAGAACATACATTAAATCAAGCCACCCCTGTGTGGAATTCCCTTTCCCTCACCAAAAGTGTAGAACTTAAACACTAACAAAGCCCTGGCAGTTCAAATTGCAACATGCTTGACAATACATTTAACTAAACAAAGTGACCAAAGGTAAAACCTAAAACATTTTTACTAGCTCCTCAACTTTTAAAACATACAGAAACCTGCATTCACGATACTATTACTCTGCATTTCCCTTGTTTTATGAGCATGAAACCAAAGAAGAAAAAAGAAAAAAGAAAAAAGAAAAAAGAAAAAGATGTGATATATTTTAAAGAGGTAAACGGATTGAAAATAGAGGCACCTTTATTTACAAATTGGAAAGACATGATAGATTTGCCTCCAATGAAGAAATCCCAGCAACCAAAACCACAAAAAGACCAACAAAAACAAAAGGATACAAAAATACAATAATGCAGATTAAAACTGAAAACAACATAGAACCAGGTTAAAGAAGAGAGAACCCAGAAACCAAAAATGACTAAAATGATTAAGAATAGCAGGCATGACTCAAATGATAAAAGAGAGAGAGAGAGAGAGAGAGAGAGAGAGAGAGAGAGAAAAGCTTCTTTGAGAGGTTAAAAAAGCTATCACCTTCGACAATGAATACAACTTTTGAAAGGCACAAAAAATGATTGACAGCATGTGAAGCTTATAAATGTAACATTTAAGAAAGAGAAAGAAGCTTACAGAAATGGAAATGGAATTTTCTTCAATCACCCTCTAATGGCATGACATCTTACATTCTTTTTCTATCCCTTTCCTTTTGTTTGTGTTTCTTGCAAGTTGCAATGAAGCAAGAGATTAGGTGCTATAGAAGTTACTATTAATAACTAGATATGTGCCGCGTTTTCTTGCTGGATATATATATATATATATATATATATATAAAACTCATTGAACTAATGATTCAAATAGAAGTTTAAATAATAAATAAATAATAAATAAACTAACAAAAAATATATATATAAAAAAACATTATATCAATCTATCTGGAATTGGATTATCAAACAATCCAATGTTAATTTAATAAAAGAAAACTCATAAAAAAACAAAAGAAACAAAACTTCAAAAAAAAAAACATCAGCTTAAAAAAAAATCTAAGAAAAATCAAGCTAACCTTCTAAACTTAATCTGATTTTAAAAACTTACAACTCGTTGAATCATGGATTCGAGTTCAATCATCAAACTTAATTGTTATCCAATTTAATTTTGATGGATAAAATCGTTGAAAAAATATTAATAAAAAAATTGCAAAAGAAGAAAAAAAATGAGAATAAAAATTGAGAGAAAAATAACTAAGGAGGATGAAATTTGAAAAAAAAATTAAAATAATCCCAAATAAAATAAATAGCAATTAAAAGAATGAATATCAAATTTGAAATATTAAAAAACCATAAGGGATAAATTGAGAAACATTTATAATTTAATAGATTATTTATAAATTAAAAAATAATAGGGGTGAAATTGAAAAACATTATAGAGACCTAACCCAATAAAATCAAATCTAAAAAATAAGAAAACAAAAGGATATTAAAAATAAAAAAAGAGAGAAAAAAACCAAGCAAACCTAGACGAACCTCTAAACTTGGTCTAATCTCTAAAACTTGCAACTTGTGAAATTTTGGACATGAGTTCAATTAAGAAACTTAATTTCCAACAAATTTAATTTTGAATGATGAAATTATGTAAAAAATATTAATTATAAAAACTTGCTAAAGAAAAAAATAGCAAAAAAAATGATGATAAAATTTAGAAAAACACCCGAGGGGGTGAAATTAAAATTTTTTTTTAAAAATGATCTCAGACAAAATAAATTGCAATTAAAAGAATGAGAACCCAATTTGAAAGATTAAAAATTCTTAAGAGTGAATTGAAAAATATTTGTAATTTGATAGATTATTTATATATTAAAAAACGATAAGGGGTGAAATAGAAATAAATTGTTGAGAGCTAACCAAATAGAATCAAAACACAAAAAATAACAAAACAAACCCCCCTTCGAAGAAAAGAAAAAGAAGATAAAAAAATATGAAAACATCAGTTTAGAAAAGAAAAAAAAATCCAAGCAAACCCAACAAACCTTTTAAACTTTGTCTAATCTCTAAAAGTCACAACCCGTAAAATCTTTGACTTAGATTAAATTAAGAAGCCTAATTATCAACCAATTTAATTAAAAAAAAACAAAGGAGGATGCAATTTTAAATTTTTTTAAAAATGATGCAAAATAAAATACACAATAATTAAAAAAATGGATACCAAATTTTATAGATAAAAAAAAATTATAGGGAGTAAAATTAAAAAACTTTTGTAAAAATCAAATAAACTTAGGCAAATATCCTAAATCAAGTCAAATTTTAAAAACTCGCAACCTATGAAACCATGGATCCAGGTTCAATTAGGAAGTTTATTATGAGCCGATTTAAAAATATTAATTTTAAAAACTTTTCAAAGCAAACAAATTCGCAATCAAAATAATAGGGATTAAATTTGATAAAAAAAACAATAGAGGGTGGAATCATAAAATAAAATAATTTCTGATTTAAAATAAAAACTTGTCAAGGCTAAAAAATTGACGATCAAAAGAAAATGGATTAAATATAAAGAAAAAAAGGATGAAATTGTAAAATAAAATCAATTGAAAAAATGATTCCAAGCAAAGAAAATATAAATCAAAAGAATCAGAGTTCAAATTCAATAAATTATTCAAGATAAAAAAAAAATCATAATAAAAAGGTAAGGGACCAAATTTGAAGAACCAACAAATTAAAGGGTTGTTCTTGTATTTTTAAGGGGTCGATGTGAAAATCTAGGTGGGAAGAGAGAAGAAGAGGGGGAAGAAAAAATGGTCGTCAACGTCAAACCTTCATGAATCTTGGCACACATGCTACCTCATCTAGTCTAGGGCACCAAGACCCTTCAAATATCGCCCTAAAAAACAGTGTTTTATAGCTGGACGACCCCCCACGCGCCGCCCAAACAACATGAACGTTGTCCACACCCCATGCGTCACCATGTTTTTTTATATATTTAATAAACATAATTACAACAATGCCTCCGAGCATCCATGAAAATTATAATAATAACAATGTAAAATGACAAAAATAGCTCTTGCGTGAGAGTTCAATTGATTTTGTTTTTAATGGCATCAAAGTAATTACATTATTCTAAAAATTAAAAATAGAAAAATTTCATTGAGCAGTAGATATTAGATTATTTTATTTCAATGTTAAATTAGTAATTTTACTACACAAAATAAAATAAAATTATCAATCTAACCTCATACAATTTAAAAAAAAAAACAATTGTGTTATAATGAAAAATAATCTTACCTCCAAAGCTTAGCACATTGTCAAGGGGAGTTAGTTTGTTTGTAATATTATCAAAACCTATATTATATACTCTCTCTATGTAAGAATAAACCACAGTTATATACTTGGCCTGGCTTAGTAGGTCAATTTGTGAATTGGCTTGGGTCTGGTTTTACAAAAATATCGAGGAGTTGATTTGATATAACTCGGTTAAAAACTTGAGTTAATCCGTGATCCGGTTGATCTAATCAAAATCTAATAACTTTTTTTTTTAAAAAAAAAGGTCATTTTGATTTTTTTTTAATTTTTAAAGTTAATTTGAGTTAACCTACTTATCCATAACCCAAACTTTAAGCTAGGTAAAGCCTATAAAAGGTTTAAGAACTACATTATGCAAGATTGTCAATTTCGTTTTATTCTGGTCGGAATAGCCAGTATACCTCATACCATTTCAAGAAACAAAACAAAATAAAACAAATTTTATTTCGCCTATAATCTCTAACATTTTTTTATTTCTCGCTTAAATTCTAGTAGAGATATTCTAGGTTTACATCTTAATATGCCCACTTCCACAATTGAGAGAGTTCTTTATTTCCTAGCCTCCACCATAGCCTACTAGGGGATTAAGAAGAGCAACATGTTTCAGGATAATAGATTAAAACTTTAAGAAGAAATGTAAAATGACCATTAGTGGTGAAAAAATATACAATAAATGGGGGAAAATATTACAAAAGGAGTTCTAAATTTGATTTTCAAATATTGAGTTGGAGGGCCATCAATATAATTTATGCCAATTACATTGGTCATTGTGGTTTGTTATGCACACTTTCCCCTTTATTTTCTTGGTAAAAAGACAAACTTCTAGTTGAGATAATGAGTAGGCAATTATAAAACTACATTTCCTCTATTTTAAATAATTAATATTGTAATATGCAAAAGAATGCTAGGTGTAAATAAGAAACTAGGGTAGAGGTGTTTACAACTTTATCACCCATACAAATTTTCAATGTAGACCACTGAAACATGACTTTCATATTCAACCACATATCAGAGTTTGTGAATTTATATTAGCTGTTTAGTTTTTAAAGATATAAGCTTTAGCTAATTATTTCATTAGTGATGCAGGTGTGACTTTAGAATCAATTATATTTATCCAATAAAAATAGCTCGTACATAAACGCTAATCAATTAGTTTGTTGTCCAATTGACTTTAGCATTGACATTGTGCGTGTGCGCGCACGCGCGTGTCTATATATATTCTAAAATAGAACATCGAAAATACTTGGATATTAAAATTTATTGTTCTAATAAAAAAAATTAGAATGACAACCTAAAAAATGAGATTTATGGGAACTTAGCATATAAAAAAAAGTAAATTAGCTCATGTGAAAAAATATTTAGTGATCTAGCACACTTGATCAAGTCGTGGATAACATCTGTAACATGAGAGTTGCATTCATTATCTACGACTCAAGAGTTGCAAATGTCAATTGCAATACATAAGTCACAGAAGTTATCTGTTATTTGACTAAGAGACACTTCCTAGGATAATTTCTTTGTCCATTAACTTCCTGTCTCAAAAAATCACAATTAACACAATTTAAATAATCAGTTTTTGAGCATCAAAATATAATTCACATAAGCAACATGTAACATCTTCAATCATAAGTAACAAAATTAAACTGATGATTAACATAACATAACATTTTATTAAAATTAAACTAACCATGCATCTATTCATAATTTTCATAACATATAATAACATGTAGTTATATTTAATAATTGCCCCAGCTCATGGAAAAGCCTGAAGCACTCGTGGACGAGTTTAGAGTATCACCCTAAATCGTCCACCTCAAGGATGTGTCTATAACATTCATATAGGTATGAGGAGGACCAATATCACCCTAGCTCGTGGATGGACATAAGATGTTTATGGATGGGTCTGAGATGCTCGTGGATGGACTAACATCCCCAACACTCTCATAATAAGCAATCTCATCTTCCACTAATGCCACTTCAAAACGCTTAGCCCCCAACCTTTTGAAGTCCATCATGATATAAAATGAGCTTAGTGTTGGCCATGACACATCTCATTTCATCGACACCTTCATAAATAGTTGTTGTTACTTTCCGAGCCTCTCATACTAAGTAATGAATCTATACACACACACATTAAAAATTAATTAGTAGTCATCATGTATAATAACATTAAAAATATTAAATAAATGTTGTATGTAAAACAATATTGCATATCAATCGATTTTGTCTTGAATATTAGGGAACATAATGCACTGGATTATGTGGATGTCTTTGGAAATGTGATCAAGTAGGTGTAATAAAATGACTCATAATGGACAGATACCATTTCATATAGGTATCTACATCAATCACTGGATGTCGCTCCTAAAAAACATGTTCTCTCCTAGAATCCTAAAGATCCTGTTAAAATGCATGAATCATCAACTAATTCCCCTCACGCTTACCCTGACGACTAATACTATGCAGCTCATCACCGATATCAATATAATCTAGTATATGCTGAGATAGTACAAACTGTCGCATTACCCGATATGGACAATGCATCTCAATAATGTCAATGTATTTCAACGAGACCTATGCTAATCAAAGGTCATATCCCTCACGACATATAGGTGATGCTGAATGTGGGTAGTGTGGTGACTGTTTTGGCTAGAAATCAATTGATCCACGGTGGAGAGAGAGAGATATAAGTGATCTTATGGTGTTTTGGGTGTGTTTTGTGATGAGGGGCGAAGGGGGGGGGGAGAGAGAGGTCACTAACGACGTGAGAGGGGAAGGGTGAGTGGCTGTAGGGAGAGAGGGGGGATGTAAGGAGAAAGAGGAAGAAAAGGGCTCTAAATATTAATTTTGAATAAACTAACAGGTGCCATATACGAATCGCATGTCGTATATGAAAACTACAAAATAAGTGTCACAGACGGTATCTACGACTCGTGTGTTGTAGTGTTGTAGATAGCAACTACGACTAATGAAATTGTGTTATATCCCTAAATATTTTTTCCACTATGTTACTTTATCTTTTTTTCTTGTTGTGCTAAAAACATAAAAAAGAACTCGAAAAAAATTGACAACCTGATTGTATGTACCATTAACTTTCTCTATGTATAATGAAAAATAAAGAAGAGTAAAGGGAAAATTAAGTCTCAAGGGTGGGAGAGATTCCAATGAAAAATTCCCAGCCATGACCTCAAGCTTCAAACCAATGATACTAGGAGAAATTAGGTAATTTATCCATTTATCATTGATAAAATGAAGGAATGTTTAATTTATTGTTGAGGTGTCATTATAAAGTGGGGATTGTATGTGAGATATGGTTTGAGATTTATAAAGCAAAGTTAATAAATTCAGCTATTGTTTTGCTAATTTTTTTTAAAAAAATTTTATTTCAAAATAATTTTTTTTGAATCATTTTGAAATGCTGATGTCAAAAATAAATTTTAAAAAATAAAAAAAATTTATTTTAATACATTTCTAAGCTAAAAACACTTTGAAAAATAAACTTTACCACTGTCTCAAACACCCATAAATTAATTTTTTTAGTATTTTCTAATAGTTTTGATGTACTGATATTAAAAATAAAAAAATCTAAAAATAAATTATTTTAATATATTTTCATACAAAAAATAATTTTAAAAATCATCATATATCACAATTTCAAACATTCTTGTAGTGTGACATGATAACTTGACATGGTCAAGATTTATAAATATAAGATTACTTTTTTTTGAGAATTAATCTTACACAATTAATTTATTATTTACAAGTGTATTTTAAAGTTTTTTTCTTGATCTAAACTGTAATCTAAAATTTCACTGTCACGTTCCATGTTAATATTTTATAATGCAAGAATAGGAGTACTAGAAAAACTTTAACTTCTTTAATTTGGATTGCAAAATAAATAAATAAATAATGGGTTGCGTACGTAGGCTATTAGTATTATTATTGCAACTATGTTATAATAGTGTCAATGAGCTCCCGTGACCCTATTTAAGAGAGAAATTATAGCATAGCAAAGAGTAATAAAAATTAATAAGAAACAAATCTTGAAAAATGTTATTTACGTTTAAAATAAATATTTCAAACCATGAACACGTATGTCAAAATTGTCCTATAAACAATTGACAGCTGACATAACATAAGGCATGAACGATATTAATTCTACTTTTTTTAACCCAAAGAATCTTGTGGTTGATATATATTATTTTAGTGGTGGTTTGTTTTTGCAGTTGAAATCATGTTTTATAATTTTTAAATTTTTTTTAAAATTAATTTTTTCTGATATTTTTGAATTATTTTGATGTGTTGATATTAATAAAAAAATATTTTTTTAAAAATATTATTTTCATGCATTTCTGAACAAAAAATATTTTAAATAACAACCATTATCACATTTTCAAATACTACATTAAAAATTTATACAAGCTTTCCACATGAATTCCTTTTATTTAGTTTTTGTAAATGATTCAATATCCAATTCTATTAAGATTATTTATTTTCTTTTTTATTTGAATATTGATATTTTCCTAATTAATATTTTTTCAAGGTAGAAACTGACTTCTAGGTCGATTATTTTTTCCTGCTTTTATCACAAGTAAGTTTAGGTCTTGGAATATTATTTAATGGAGCATAACTCATTGGATTTTCTTTTACCCGATACATAATTTCAATACAAACTTTCTCAGGCCTTTATATTATTTTTTATCTATTGTTTTGCAATTTATTTTCTGTAAGTTTATTTTCAACTCAATGCTTTATCTTTGTGTTTAATTTATCACTTTTTTTACATGCTTTTGTATAGTTTTATGTGTTAGTTTTCCTACAATTTACTTATCGCAAATTAACTTTCTCAAAATATATTTATTGCTTAATTTACTTTTCATGTAAATTACTTAGCTAGTGTTTAGTATTCTGGATAATATTGATTGGACTAGACTGAACATGATTGGATAAATAACTCTCTTGTCTTGTGTTTTGTCTGGTTTGGTTTGGACTAGATAATTTGTCTTTTTTTATATTTGACAGACACTAAATAGAACCCGGCTTACTCGGGATCTAGATCAGTACGGGTTAAAAAAAATAGATTGATCTAATATGACCTGATAAAAAACTCGGGTCGACCTATGACCTGGTTGACCCGAGATAACATATGTAAAAACCCATTGGCTTTTTTTTTTATTTTTTTTGTCAAAACTAGGTTACTTTGTTTTTTTTTTTTTATTTGGGTAAACTCAGGTTGACCCCCCCAACCTGTGACCCGGACCTTGCCATAGGTTGACCCCCGAGTAAGGTTTTAAAACTATGATAATAATCACTTTATCCAAACATTGATTTGGGTCAACTCTGGTTGACACTCCCAACCCTTGACCCAAACCTTGCCTTGAATCGACCTTCAAGTTGAGTTTTAAAACTATAATAATAACCACTTTTATACATAAGTTGACTTGGGTCAACCCGAGTTAACCCTTCTGACCGGTGACCTAGTTCTTGCCCCTGGTCAACCTCTAAATTGGGTTTTAAAATTATAATAATAATCACTTTTATTCTTATGTTGACTTGAATCAGTCTAGGTTGACCCTCCTAACCTGTGACCCGAACTTTGCTCTGGTTCGACCCCCGAGTCGAGTTTTAAAATTATGATAATAACTTTTTTTATTCTTGTGTTTTCTTGGGTCATCTATGGTTGATCATCCCGACTCATGATTAGAGTCTTGCCCTCGGTCGATCTCTGAGTCGAGTTTTAAAACTTTGATAATAACCACTTTTATTCTTACATTGACCCAGGTCAATGATCAACTCGATCCGTGACCTAAGCCTTATCCCGTTTGATCCCTTAATCAGATTTTAAAACTATTATAATAATAATAACAACAACAATAACTTTTATCCTTATATTAACCAAAATCAACTCAGGTTAATCCTTATATAGAAAATTGAACAAGTTTATCCTACCTCTTTTAGTGGGACAAAAAATTCTCCACTGAAAAACTTTAGATAGGAAAAAATATAATTTTTGTATTCTTCAAAGGTGCACCAAAACAACTTCAAAAAAAAAAAAAAAAAAATTCTTGTCCGGTCCAACATAACAAAAACTTAATTATTGCTTTATTTAATTTCTTTATTTACTATACAATTCAATAATTTCTCTTAGTTTTTGCAACTCTTCATAGTTTATCTAACATAAATCTTCATGATTTACTACTCAATGTTATTGACTGATGTAACCATATTATTCGATAGTTTCACCCACATTTAACTAGTGTTTTGCCTATGTTTTATGTATAAAATGCCTTGATATTCTTTGTTTTATGTTTTGAAGGCACCTTTAGATGAAAGATGCAAAAATGAGTAAATTGGAGGTAATTGGCAGATTTGACCTTCAGTCGATGTTTTGTGCAGAGCGTGAGCTCTAAAAGTCGAAACGAAGTGATTCCAGTGGCATTAGAAAGCTAACATCCATACCTTTCTGGAAATCTAAGTCAAGAAAAATAAAAATATAAAGAGCATGGAAATCACATCCTTCAAAGTCAAAACTCGCATTCTGCCAGTGTTGACCTTTGTCCATTCAAAATTCAATATCTGGATCTGTAGATATCCAATTGATGCAAACTAAATTGTTTTGGCTTCCTGACTCAAATGGCTACAAACGCTCCAAATTGCAGCCAAAAACGATGTCATATGAGGGAGATATGAGTTTTCAAAGATGACAACTGAATTCTGCCGACAAACAGGTTTCGTGAAGAAACGAATCCAAATTACATCCCGAAGCATCAAAACCGACATCCAAGTTTTAATTTCAGCAATTTAGCTCCTCAAGTAAATCAATCCAGAAGGTCAAGGAAGGCAGCCACCAACCTCAAGCCACCAACCTCAAACCAGCCACCAGCCACCAGCTGCCTTCACATTACCACCATCTCTTGATGTTCACACTTGAACTTTGATTTTTCTTACTTACAATTTGTGTATAAATAGGCAGCTAAGTTCATGATATTAAGTGAGCCAAGAGAGAGGGAGAGGGAGTGCAGTAGAATCAAGGAAAGAGGGGTGGCAGCCATAAGAGAAGAAACACAAACTCTCCCCTCTACAAATCAGAAATCATGTATTCTTTCATCTTTAGGAGTAGTTGTTCAATAGATATGCAAGGCTAAGCTTGTTTTCTTGGTTGCAAGGACGCAAACACCTTCAGATTTCAAGAACTGTGAGATTTATTCTTCCATTTATTTTTAGTTTGTATTATGAATGATTATGTTTGTTTTCCTATGCATATTTCCTATGATTGTTTATCTTAATTGCTAGAGCGGACTCTAAGTTATTATTGTGAACAATCTATTGCTAAGTTTGATATCAAAACCGGAGTTGTGATATATAAACTTGTGAAGCAACTAAGCTTGGTAATTGTAGCGGAACTACGTTATTAAACTTAGGGAGAACATTCGATCAAAGCAACACAAGCTGACAACTTGGTTGTTAAGATTAATGAATTTATCTAGATCTTAAAGCTGTCATTGGATTAAATCATTAGTGCGGACACTGTGATTGTTTGTTGGTTAGGGCTAGTTATACGGCGGATCCGTTAATTAACCAATGTTAAGAAAAGATAAAAATTCAGAATATAAACTGGAGTTTCGTTTCAAGGATCGGTTCTGATTTCTGTAGGTGGATGTGTGCTTGCAACCAAGGTTTGTTTTCTTGATATATTTCAGTTTCAATTGATTTTGTTTGTTAGTTTAATTTCTACCATAGTTTAGATCATTGCAAATCAAACCCCCTCAATTACATAACGTATAACATAAAAATCTGAACTAAAACTTCCTCGTGGGATCGACTCCTTGCTTGCTCTATACTATCTTGTGTGTTTTAAGCTAGGGTAATTAATTTGTGCGACCGCGACATCACAACATTGACGGATTCCTATTTATGTAAAACTCTGATTCCTTATGGTTTTATATAATCGATACAAGTTCTTGGACTTGTAACTTAATTTAGATCTTGTGGCTAAATTCAATAATGATTTTTTTTAAGACAATCATTATTTTTAGGATTGCTTTGTCAATTCTTGCCCTTTTGGTTTTTAGAAGAATTCACAATCCTGGTTGATCAGGAGATTGTCATTTTCTCCTCACATATTGAGTTCTAAGAATAATCTAGCTAGAGATATTTATATTAGTAGGCCGATAGACATTTATATTTTATTTTAAGAATAATATATATAAAATGTATGTGAATAACCTATAGTTGGATAATTACACTAGTATTATACTAACTTTACAACTTTTCTCGATCAAATCAAGTACATAATTTCATTTGAATACACCAACTTCTTAAAAACTTCCAATCAAGTACTGTCGCTGATTTTCTATCAATTATTATTTTGTTATCTAATGACATGTCCCCTTTTCTTAATCCGTTGTTGGTACACCAACTTTCATTTTATTTTAATTCAGTACATGGATTTTAATCTTTCTGATTTTGATGCATCAACCTTTTTTTATTATGTCAATCAAATATTTTTGTGAGTTTATTTATTTTTTTAATGTGATTTTCTTTTGTAAAAATACCCTCCAAAATAATATTATGTTTAATAAACAGAAATATCTTAAATTAAAATAAATTATTTTAAGAAGGAACCCTTTCAATCAATGGAAAATTAACTATCTACATCCTACATAAGGTTAGCGATAAATTATAAATAATAAATAATTATTAATAAATTTTATAATATTTATTATTCTAATAAAAGAAACGGATATAATGTGATTGAAAAATAAATAAAAAAACTAACAAATTTTTTATTGAAGTACTTGATTGACACAATTACAAATTTTGTTATACTGAAATGAAAAATAAAATAAAACAATTCATATATTTAATTAAAAAATTTGAAAATTAGTGTACCAACATGACAAATTTTCTTAGTGTACCTCAATAGGTATGTAAAAAAAAAAGTTTTTCCGGACCTTAGAATAGTTAATTTTTTTTTAAATAACACAGTTCATAAAATATTTAGGGAAGTAGCATACTTGAGAAAGTCATATTAAATTGTTAAATTGCTTGCAAAAAATTATAATGAGAAAAGAGTAGAGAGAAAAAAAGAATGAATGGATGAATGAGATCTTAGAGGCATATTGAAGTTTCAATGACGACAACACCAGTACCATTAGAAAAATTTTGACTAGACGAATCCAGCAATACTAAGAAATGTCACTAATAGAGACTAGAGTGGGCCAAAGTTGACATAGCTCATTTGTCTTTGGCAGCTCGTGTGACTCATTGCCATCATTGTTATTGACATTTTCTAGTGTTGTTGAATTCATCTCGTCGAGATTTTTTTTATAGTGCCTGTGGTGTTGTCATGTGAATTTCGGTGTGCATCCGAAGGTTTTTTTTTCTTTATTCATTTCTATCTCATCTTTCCTCCTTATAGTTTGTGAAGAGAGAAGAGAGAGAAAAATAAAAGAAAAAAAAGTAAAGATATCATAGAGGCACACCAAAATTCTAATGATGAAATCACTAGTATGATCATAAAGATCTTGATGAGATAAATCTAATGACACTAGGAAATGTCACAAATATTGATTGAAGTGGGCCACACGAGTCACTAAAAAACAAGTGATCCCCACCCCCTTTGGGCCACTAGTGTGGCCAACTCCATTCTCTGTTAATATATATTTTGGTGTCGTTAGACTTGTCTCATCGAGATCTTTATTATAATACCAGTTGTGTTGTCACTAGAGTTTTGGTGTTTCTCTGAGATCCTTTTTTTTCTCTTGCTCCTTTCTCTTTGCAAATTACAAGGAGAAGAGAAGAGAGAGAAAAAAAAGAAAAAAAGATCCCAAAGACATAATTAAACTCTAATGATGACACCACTTGTATTATCAGAAAGATCTTGACGTGACAAATCCAACGATATAAGAAAAGGTCCTCAACAGTGATCAAAGTAGGCCACACGAGCCACCCAAAGAAAAGTGAGCTACGCCACTTTTAGGCCGCTTGTGTGACTCACTCTAGTATTCATTAATGATTTTTCTTGGTATTGTTGGATTTGTCATGTTAAGATCTTTCTCATTGTATTGGTTATGTCGTCATCAAGCTTTAATGTGCCTCTAAGATTTTTTTTTTCTCTCTTTTCATTGTAAATTTTTATAGGTCCTAGATATAAGTGACTGACGACTCTCTTAACTGTCTTATTTTTCAAAATATTTTCTCGATTGTTATTTGTTCAATTTTTTTAATTGTTTTGAGGTCTAAAAAACTCAGTAAAAGCCGGAGCAATTAAAAGTAGGTGGATTAAAGTACTTAGTTAAAAGTAAAAAAGAAGAAGAGTCAACGTGCTAAAAAAATTATTAAAGTTGATATACTAGATTGAAAATGAGTATAAAATTGGTATACTAATAATATAATTATCTCACACACTTTATTCCTTTGCAGTACATTTGCCATTAATTCCCGCAACATGCATCAACTATCTAATAGAATTGAAGTTTTCATATAAAAAAGACGGAAAGAAAACACTATTATTGTTTCTTCATGATAGCTAGCTATGACTTCCATTAAACGCCATTTGAATTTTAGTATAAATTAAAGCATTAATTTTAATTTCCCATGATTACAACTCTGGAACCCTGCAACTAGCTCATGCATGAACCTGCTATATCTCCATTTCCCTTTTTGTGTTCCCATGCTCCCCAATTATCTGAACTCTGAAGTGATCCAAACAGTTTATCTTTAAAAATTATGGCACACCGTAATGCATTATTAGTTTTCTGAGTTATATATAGGTCCCACTCTCAATCTCCTTTTTTTTTTTTTTCCTTTCAGAATAATAATAATAATAATAATAATAATAACGTAGATCTCCAATTCGGTGAAAGTAAATAATGCTAGAGAAAAGAAAACGAAAATTATTTATCATCGAATGTTGAGGTTGACTCTTGAAATTTTGACCAAAGTGAGTGAGGAAGATACTATTCGATCATTTGAAATACTAAACCAAGTAAATTCTCTTCTCTTCATTCCTAAATTTCGTGTCGTTTTTTAGAAGAGTAATGTTATGTAAACAAATAAAATTTTATACAAATATAAGAGATAATTATTTTTTTTTATAAAAGATTGAATATATAAAATTTATGGGTTTTATATTTTACCACTTAAAGATTAACATATCAATTTGTATACATATTTATATGAAAAAATTATTTATAAATCAATTTCCTTGCAAGAGTTTAATTATCAGACTTAGACTTTATTTGTTTGCTGGAAAGTAGTTTTTTTTAGAAATTAAATTCTTAAAAAGTAAATTTTTTTTTATGTCTGACAATGTTATGAAAAATGAGTTGAAAAACAGTTTTTAGTTTTTGTCTGTAGCATGAAATAAGTTAGAAAATAACTTATAAATATTTTTTTTTCAAGTTTATCTAACATATATATAACATTGAATGTAACTTTTTGACCACTTATAATAAAAGAATGAGATATAAAAAGTGTAATTGTAGAAATTTTTTTTTATATTATATATTTATATATAATTTATTTTATAATACACACATAATATAATATAAATATAAATATTCTAAATATAATATAGAAGTATAACCTTATGAAATATTTTTAAAACCTCAAAATAAATTTTTAAAAATTAACGAAAAAACCAAATTAGTTGATGATATTAATTAAGAGTTTATTTTGTATGAGGTCGTTGAAAGAGAGAGATTTGTGGAAGGTGTATTTGTATGATGTTTCATTTATGTGTTAAAGAAAAGAAAATTATTTTTCTAAGAAGAAAACACTTTTAATTTAGTAAGTGTGTGTATATATATATATATATATTTTGTTGGAAACTACTTTTCTGAAAACTAGATTTTTAGTGTTCACCGAACATTGAAAAGCTTGGAAGCTTCTTTCTAAGAAAATGGTTTTTTAAAAACAATCAAGGTCTTTAGTGGAAATTTTGTCCCATGCACGCCGGACGTTTTCTTAGGATCATATTGGTTAATAAAATCAATTTTCAATTGCATGTATATTACTAACTTAGAATATGTATATGAGTTTTTGAAAATTAATTTCTTTTAATTTTCTATTACGTGTCCCAAAAATGTATATTATATCTTAGAATAAATTTTTAGGTGAGATGAAACTTCTCGAACTTCGTAGGCTAATAGAAAACATGGAAATGCAATACAGATTTGTGGAATTACTACAATAAATTTAGGCCAAAATGTAAAATACCCTCTTGAATTTTAGCAAAAAAACAAATATCCCTTAAATTTTTTTTTTATTTTCCACCCTAAACTATTTGATTTTTTTTTAATGCGGTTCGTCCAATAGGGATTTTGAATGAAATTAACGAAAAACCCCTAAAAAACCTCAATCTGAAAGGAATAAGGAGAATTTTCAAGGGCTTCTTTGTCAATTTTCCGACATGACAAAGAAATTGTTTTGTTCGAAAGAGCATTTATTTTTTCATAAAGGTTCAGGATACCTTACAATATTTTAGCCATAAGTTTACGATAGTGGGGTGTTGTTGTTTTCATGGACATTGTCACTTAGTATTCACTCACCAGAGAAGTGTCGGTACGTAGCCATTGGCCAACAGAGTCACATGAAAGTAGAGCAGAAACTTAACGAGGCACATGGATCACATCCCAGTAATGGAAACAAACTAGGAAGGGTTCGTGAAAGGGATTGATTGAATCTTGTCTGAACTCCACAAGAAAATTGGCCACATGATTGCTTGGAATTTTGATAGGCATGTAGCAAGCAGTTTCACTCTGGCAAGCTTGGATTTGCTTGCTTTTTGTCTCTTATAATTGGAATATTAAGAGAGTAGAATCTCCCTTTCATGTCTTGTCGATATTAAGATTTATCCGCCAATCTCACTCTCATGTCACTAACATCCATGCTTCAAGCGTAGGCAAAGGTAAGTGTCAAGTGGAGCAATTCATGGCAGTCTCCTAGCTGCAACTAAAATATTTGAAGTGATCTTTCAACTGATAAATCCTGATTTGATTCATCTTTAGTAACCTTTTCTTTCATCGAAAGTGTTAAAAAATTATCTCAACCCAAAAACTTAAAATGTTAGGTGAGGTTCTAGGATATAATTTATATATTATTCTCTAACACACCACCTCAAGTGAAAGTCCTTTAGACTTGAAACTTGCACAGGCTCACATTACCTTGTGCTTAATTTTTTATCAAATAAATGGAGATGATGAGATTCAAATTCGAAACCACTTGGTCATCAAGGCTCTGATACCATGTCAAAGAACCATCTCAACCTAAAAACTTAAACTATTAGGTGAGATCTCATTATATGATTTATATAAAAGAATTTAAAAAATCAAGATCACTAAATATATATCTTTTAACGGGTAAAGCAAATAGTGTTATGGTTCGCGAATATAGAGCTATAGACCAATTTATGAAAATGATTTTGTCTCGAACAGGTTCTAGTAGTGTTTGAATTAGGAATAGTTCTATTGCCAAACCCTTGTCTCGGATTTTGTCCTGATCATGGATGCATTCTCAGAAGCACGACTGTTGCCTAGGTGGTGGCCAAATACTTTTTTGGGACACACACACACACACACACCTATATATATATATAGTTCATCAACAATATTTGTGGCCAAATACTTATTTTGGATTGTGAGATCCTGATCACAGTGAATCTCATTCATTATGCTGCTGGTGTGCTGTAGGACAAATGGTATCATTATATATAAAAAAATATATTAGAAAGACCATGGGGTAAAAAAAAACTGATATGCTATAACAGAAACAGAAAAAAACAATACAAAACAAAAAATAACTATATAAAATCTTTTATTACACTATAATTTAATGTCATAAAAAAATTTCAATAGCAAATGAGGCTGTCACAAATGATATTAGGCTTATTTAGAAGTGCAGTAATTATTACTTTTTAAAATGTTTTTCACTCGATAATATATTAATATAATATTTATTTTTTAAATATTATTTTTAACATCAACAAATCAAAATAATTTAAAAACATTAAAAATATTAATTTTAAATAGATAAAAAATAAAAAAAATTTAAATTTTTTCAAAAATATTTTTAAAACATAAAAATCAAACAACATGCCATCATTTTTGTGCCATGCCATCAACCGACAGAGCAAATGAGGCTGCTGTAATGCCCTTGCATCCCCTCTGTGGTTGTTATTTTATCCTTCTATTTTTCTCGTATTTTCTCTTTAAATAAATGGTCCCTCTAATAAAAACTTTTATAGTACTTAAATTGCTATTATTAATATTTACAATATTAGAAGTGCAATAGACAAGGAAGGAAAGGGAAGCAGGAAAGAGAAAATTACATTGAATCTTATTAAAAAAACAATATGAATTCCTCTCTCTCGTATTTTCTCATTTATTATATCTATTTCTCTTATGTAAGTATTGATAGTTATAACTCGATAACCATAAAATTGACTATACTTTCTTTAAAAGTTATTTAATGCTTTTAATTAATCACAAAGTTTCCTTTTTTGTCTTTTTATTTAAAATTTATTGTAAACATCTCAAAATATTAATTATCATATAAAATGTCACTTATTTAATGTTTTTAATCAATAAGAATGATTTTTATTTAAATATCTGATTTTTATCCCTATTTAATACAAATCAACAATAAATAAATTTTAATAAATATAATTAGATAATGTTTAACATGTACCTAGAGACTCTCATTAACTTTTCTCTCAAAGTAATAAAATAAAAGGAGTGAGATTATAGCTTCACATGGATTATGAGTCCTAGAGTCTAGTGTCAAGTCCAGGCCGCCTCAGTTCTAAAAAGTAGAAAACCTTATATGTGCTACAAGATGGTCCTTGAAGCAATTTGAACACTAAGAACTTTAGCTGGATATCAGCCATTTTCGATTCTCTCGTTGAACAAGGCTCGCTGGAGCCTATAGGTGATGTGGTTTATGAACTTACATTGAACTTCAGAGTCTTCTTCCACTTCGTGGGCGTCCCTTTATCCAAGAATTAGTCCAATGTGTAAAATTTAAGATTAGGAGTAACTAGTAAGCTTGATTTGGGGTTCGATATTTTCATTTCGATGATGTAATTTCAATCGTGTTTTCAAAAAAAGGTCTCAGAAAGAAGAAAGTATGCTTGTAATAGCTCTGATTTAAAAGAAAATGACAAGGAAAAGAAAGAAAAAAAGAAGGGATTCACATCCTTGAAAAGATAGTCCAACTTGGAAAACCAATAACACAAGCACTTCAAAAACACAGCACCTGCTGCGGATGTGAGATACATGTTCTTTAAAAACGACTTGTAATTAATGGAAGATGAAAAGCACTAATTAATTGATAGTTAACAATTGAAAGCATGATCAGAAGGAAACATTTTGATGTTGATGTTTCTTTCTGATCATGCTGTAAATTTTTTATTAATTATCAGTGGAAATTCAACTAGCAGTTTTGTGCATTATTACAAATCAACTCTAATCAACTTACCTTAAAGTGACTTGAGGTAGTGGTATGAAAACTTAATATTATCAAAACTTTAATCACTCTCATATAAGATTTGATTACTGTGAAAAATAACCACGATGTATAAGCTAGCATGCATGATGTTAAACACAAAAGGTATTCAAGAAAGAGGACCTCGATCATTATAAAATTATTTTTTGGGTAGATTTTGTTCAAGTAAGTGCAATCCACACACAACCATCACTTGTCATTGACTTTCTTCACCATCACCACATTTGCCAATCAATTGAGATACATCACCTCCCGAATGACTCTGGCGGCAAGGAGTTTATTCACCTCCTCAATTATTGCCTTATGCCTTTCGCCCCTAAAATTTCTCTACTTCTGATGGATGGGGGAGAAGGTTGGGTTGATTTCAATTAATGTGTTGCCACCTTAAGGCAAATCCCGAGCATATCTGAATGCCCAAAAGCAAAGTTGGTGTTTTGGATGTGAAGAAGCTCTGTCAAAGCTTGCTCTTATCATGGTTCCAAAGTGGATCCCATCTTTGTGGTTGCCCCCCCTTCTATTAGAGGCATATCCTTTACCTCTTCAATAGTCTTTGTCCTTACCTCCAGCTGTTCTTTCTCGAGACCTTTGCTGGTCTATTATCAAGGACTTCTTGCCTTTTAGACATGAAGAGGCACATTGCCTGGAGGATCCTTGGTTTTCTAATATTGTAGCCACCCCTTTTTAGTGGGGGAATTTCAGGGGGCTAAGTACTTGGTTCTAACAGTTGCGTCAATTTAGTAAAGGAGGTACCTTCTCAGAATAAAGTTGCAAGCCAAGTTTATATCAATGACTATATATAAAGATCTGCTTAAGAGTCAGACATTTGAGATAAGTGGTGATGGTAATAGGGATCTTTAAGGCACCCTTCACCAACATGTCTGAACTTGCAATCCCAATGAAAGGGTTATTCACAAGAGTTGATCTTGAGAGATTTATCCTTATTTGTGCCATCATATCACTGGAGAGGATGTTGATTGCACTGATATAGTCCATCAATACTCTATAGACATGATGATTGGACAAGACAGTGGCTGGAGAGGATGTTGATTGCACTGATATAGTCCATCAATACTCTATAGACATGATGATTGGACAAGACAGTGGACATGACCAGAGCATCTTCATAGGAAAAAACCATTCCTTTCCCATATTCTAGGGTAAATGTGATGGGCTCATGACATATGTTTGGAAAGCGGACACTAGTAAGAACTTCTCACATTTTTTCCACTTCTATTATCACCCTTTATAGAGGTGCCATCCAAGTTCATATTGATCTCAGGTAGTATTTAGTTGTGTTGGCTGGACTCATCTCTACCTTATTCGATATGGGGATCCTTTTTTACAAATTGTTAAATATAGACATTGGCTATCAACCACTTAATTTATTTATTCAAAGTGAAGCACTCTTCCGTATTGTGCTCCTTGTCCTAGAGGAACATAAAGAATTTTCTAAAGGTGCGAGTGTTGGGAATTACCTTCATCGACAAGGGATACTGGACAAAATCTTTCCCCTTTATAAAGGTAAAAACCTTAGTGATAGTGGTGTTGAGAGAAGTAGAGAACCTCTTAAGATATATCGAGCATCTATCCTGGCGCACGCGAACTCGTGAACCCGTGAAAAGTTTTATGTAGGATCTTTCTCATTGCATTACTATCCTGGATGACCAATTCTAAGCTATTTTGCACTTTTTGCATGAGTTCCCTCGAGTCAACGAGACCATCATAATTGTCCAGACTCATTTTTATAGAGAAGTAATCTCGAGGAATTCGAGTATTTAAAACTCATATGGGCAAAGGAGAGCCCCGTACTTGGTGGGGGTTATAGGCATTTTTTGGACAAGCTCAAAGACCAATCACCTCTTGATATTTTATCTATTGGGCTTTAGAAGCTTAAGGAATTCAGTGCGGAATAACAAGATTTGTAACTTACATCCATCCCGCGATAATAAGAAGTAGCGTCTTGAGTACCCGTTCTATGTATAGGTATCACAACGATGCAAACGACCTCTTGAGGTACTTGGTGAATGATGAGGCAAAATACTCTTTTAAATGTCATTTTGCCCAAACTCAGGGTAGAGTGACTCTCTTGGATGATGGGAGCGGTGGCAGTGCTGGGGCACATAGTGTTACCAATGATGCCAAAACTTGATAAGGTGAAAAGACTTGATTTTTCCTTTAGGTTGCCACCACTGCTTGAGTAACGAGTTGCACTTGATTAATAAGTTGCTGAAAGTCTGGCTGGGCAGAAGTGCCCATGATGATGGGAGCATCCATCACACATCCCAACCCTGGTATGTCTTGATTGTCAATTGTGAAATGGCTTGGAGATGTCAAAAATAAGTTCTCAAATAAATAAGGGTTTTTTTTTATCGTGTTCCCCATAGACAAACTAATTGATGATCCAAAATCCAAATACTTAGGAATAAGGTTTTTTGATGATTGGATTATAGGTTAAGCACGTGTTCATTCAATTAAATCCACTCTCTATAATAAAGGAAGTTATTCTCTTGATGTAAGAGTCCTGGTACCTATAAAAAAGTCTCATGCAGATGGATTTGGGAACCCTTAGATGCTTAAGTTATAATCATTGTAAAGAGAAAATGTAATAGATATGCAAATAAGCATTAAATCCTAAGAATGAAAATGGTATATATGTGTTGAGAATAAAAATTGTGAATCCCTTACTTGAATGATTCATGAGGTATTTATACCCCATTAATCTTGTCTTTTTGCTTGAAAGAGAGGGGTGTAGAGTCATCCCACCTTTGTAGTATTAATAAGGGATAAATATCTCTTACACATGCATTAATGACGAGAAATATCTTAAGGGTCTAGATAAGAAATCCTAAGAAACTAGGTGTTAGGTCCATGCCATAATTAACACAAGGCCCATGAGGCATTGTGATATGTAATAGGCCTAGGTGTGTGGCCTAGACTCAAGAAGTGTCAAGTGTGAGCCTAGTGTTTGGGCCTAAGCATGGTGCCTAGGCACATAGGTGACAGGGCGGGCTTTCTTCTAGGTTCAAGTGAGGGGGGGTTGAGCCCACATGCGCCAGGTATGAGCCTAGGCTCAAATATGGTGCCTGAGCCCATATGCGCCAAGCTATATGTTTAGAGCTTGGGCCCAAAAAAAATTAGAAGACCTTTTAGGGTATGGGCTATCATTAAAATGGGTTTTGAGCCAATCCAATTTTTTTAAGAAAATACTGATAAATTATGATCCATTAAAACCCTTAAAAGTTTATCCCATGAGCCTTGACAAAATTCTCAGAATAAAACAAATGTCCAAGTTAATTATTCAACAGAACAAGCCCTATATAGACACTATGAAATTCCATTAAGGCTGGTAACCATGCTCAATTAATGGAGACACAATAATCCCAATGAGTCATTTAAAATGATTAGAAGGAAAAGAACATTAAAGAGATGATAAATCAAAGGAAAATTACTTAGGTGTTTATTGAAACCATATATAAAGAAAGAATATAAGAGAAATAAAAGAAGAGTTCTGCTTAATAGACCATATAACAATCTTGCTTGTGCATGTGGCACCTGTGTTTTCATTGAAATTATTATAGATAAGACTAGTTGTGGACTCATGTTATGCTTGGGATGATTTGATTTTCCGCGACTCGAGCCATAGACTAGACTGAGTCAAATAAGTTGGATTTATTTTAATTAGACAATAAGAAAAATAGACAACGACAACAAATTGACCAAATTAAAAAAAAAAAGTGCTCACAATAACTTGAGAAAAAACATTTTTCCAAAAAGAGATAAATAATCATCCCAAGCATAATCCATTAAATATCGAGTTGAGTCAACTCAAGTTAACATGACAAACTTGTAACCTCGATTATTAGGATTGAGCCACCCCAGGTTATCCTGTCAAACCAACGATCCAAGTCATGAGATTAGATAACCCGGTACAAAAGAAAATGAAGAAAAATCACAAAGCCCATTAAAAAAAAACTATTATCAACTAACGTTAACTTTTCAAACTCGTGACTCACGTCATTAGACCAGAAGCACCCTATCTGAATAAATCATGAAATTCAATTCTCAATCAATCAAACGTTGAAGGATGAAATTGAAAAAAGAATTTCAACTATACAAAAGGATTATAAACAAAAATAGCAATTAAAAGAATGAGGATCAAAATTGAAATACAAAATAAATTTTATTTTTGATTGAAGGGTGAAATTAAAAAGACAAAATAATTTAACAACAGGACCCAAAAAAAGCAAAACAATGACGATTAAAATTCAAATAAGAAATACAAAACGTATTTTGATTGTAGGGTGAAATTGAAATGAAAAATCAACTTCACAAAAGGCTCAACAAAACAAAATTCAAAAGAATGAGGATCAAATTAGAAAAAATAACTATTTTTTTTTACAAAAGAGTCAAGACCAAAAATTAGAAATCAAAAGAATAAGAACCTAAGTGGAAATCTCCATAAATTAGAGGATAACTCTGAAACTTTGCATGGCCAACACAAATTTCGAGGGGATAAGAGAGAAAAGAGAGGTGAAAAAAGCATCGTCGATGAAAAACCATGCCACCATTGATCACACACACTGCCCCAAAAGGAAGAGGATACATCAACACTTTTAATGACACGATGAAATGGAGATTTTGGTTACTAGGAAATGCCACATGCTCTAACCACGTTTTGTTTTTTTTTATTTTATATATATGTATTCAAATACCAAATTTCTTCTTGGCTTACCTGATAATAACAAAAAAAAATCATTATGAAAATATAAAAAAGCCCCTTGAGGCCAGTTTTAATTATTTTTTTGCTTCTAAGAATATTTTGGTCATTTCACTTTTTTTTTTGCTATAGTTATACAAATACTAAATTGCCTTTTAACTAAACTGATAATAACCAAAAAACTATTGTGAAAATACAAGAAGCCCCTTAAGGCCTTTTTTTTTTCTTCCAAAGGCATTTTGGTTGTTTCATTGTGCTTTTGAAATGCAAAAAGACTTATTTTCCCTTGATTAATTTGACAATGACTATTGGGCCTTATGAAAGGACATCAATACCTCTAACAACCAGTTTTAAGTATTTTGATGGGATGGGCAAAAAGATGAAAACACAATTTCAATAAGCAGTGTTTCACTCATAGTGATAAATCTATTTTTAACGGGCCTAAAAAACCCTTATGACCCTCCTCCCTTGGACACATCTAAGAAAATAAGCATGCCCTAAGTGGTGGCTTGATAGTGTGCCAAGTCTCGAGATTGTTAGGTCTAATGCTAGCCAGACCTAGCCATGATTGGGCTTGGCAGTATGTCAAGCCCTGGGCACACCTATTAGAATATTCATCCTTCATTGGAATGCCAAAGGAATGACCCATTCTCCCTTAGCACGCTTAAAGAAATGAGGTAATATGGGTGTGGCAGACATGCCAGACTCAAGGCACCAAGTCCAAGATACTTAGACATGACAGTCAGTCAGGTCTATGATAACAGGGGTTTGATAAACATGCTAGACTCAAGGAACTTGAACTTGACATTTATCCAAGTCCAAGGTAACGTGGGTCTAGCAAACATGCCAGATTCAAGGCACTTAAACTTGGCAATTAGCCAAGTCCATTGCACTTGGAATTGGCAGTTAGCTAGGTTCAAGATAACATTAGTCTGACAAACATGTCAAACCCAAAGTACTTGGACTTGATAGTTAACCAAGTCCAAGGTAACACATGTCTGGAAAACATGTCAAAACCAAGGTACTTGAACTTGGTATTTAGCCAAGTCCAAGGTAACGATCATCCTTTCTTGACACGCCCAATAAAATAAGGTAATGTGGGTCTGGAAAACATGCGAGACCCAAGGCACTTGGACTTGGCATTCCACCAAGTCCAAGACACTTGGATGTGACAGTCAGCCAAGTCCACGATAATGTGGGTTTGACAAACATGCTAGACCCAAGGCACTTGGACTTGGCATTTATCCAAGTCTAAGGTAACGTGGGTCTAGCAAACATGCCAGACTCAAGGCACTTGGACTTGGCAGTTAGCCAAGTCCATTGCACTTGAACTCGACAGTTAGCCAGGTCCAAGATAACATGGGTTTGGCAAACATGCCAGACCCAAAGTACTTGGACTTGATAGTTAGCCAAGTCCAAGTAGTTAAGTGTAAGGTAATGCGTGTCTGGAAAACATGTCAGACCTAAGGTACTTGAAATTTGTAGTTAGCCAAGTCCAATGTAATGATCATCCTCCATTGGGCACGCCCAAGAGAATAACCATCCTCATTTGGGTCTAACCTTAGGGAAGAACTCAGCCTCCATGAATTTAGCTACATTTGATGTCTTGGACTTTAATCTCCTCAAACCTTTTAGGTATATTTATCCCTCAAACATTAATATAGATGTAATGGATATTTATCCCTCATTAAATGCTATCAGGGTAAGGTTACATCTTTTAAGTGTATAAAAGTCCTCCAAGAACCCACCATATTTCCATCAAACATTAATATAGATGTAAGAGATATTTATCCCTCATTAAATGCTATCAGGGTAAGATTACACTCCAGACCCTCCTCTTCATAAAAAAACAAGACTTATAGATTATAAATACACTATAAGACCTTTAGAACAAAGGTTCACATTCTTCATTTTATACTGCATATATATTTTTAGAGCATCTTTCTCTAGAATATTCTTATATTTTCTCTCTTTAAAAAGATACTTATTTAAGCATCGGAGAGTCCCCACCTCCACTAAAGAAGATCTTTTGCAGGTATTAGCCACAAGCTATCTTGGCTTACCATGCACCAAGTATAAGCTATCAACTATGTTGTTATTCATTTTATAATAAAATATATATATATATATATATATATATATAATAAATAAAATAAATGCAAGGAAATATACCTAAAGCAAGCCTAAAAAGAAATGCCCCAGCCTAATGGTGGAAGATTAGAATACCAAGTGAAGTTGATAGGCCAACATAATAATCCATGGTTTTAATTGACAAAGCCCATTAGTAAAAATGTTTGTTTTTGGTGTTTATAGACTCAATTGAAATTTCCAAAGGTTTAATTATTTAATTGAGAGTTTAATTGCAAGGGAAATAAACATTTAGAAGTCAATTTTGATGTCAATTGAAACAATTGAAGTAATTAAAGTTTAAGGACTCAATTGGAAGCTTAAAAAGTTTAAATTAGCCAAATTAGGGGTTTAGTTGCATAAAATTCAAAGTCTAGTTAGCAAATATGGGCTTAATTGAACTTTCTATGAACCTAGAATCAATTTGCAAAATGCGTGCATTTTTAGGGACTAGAATCAGGAGAAATTAGGGGTCAAATTGAAAAAATTAAAATTTTAATGGTCATTTAGGGGCCTATCGAAAAAATCAGAAATCATCCACCAACTTGTAGAAGACACTCAAAATTAGGGGTGACAAATGAAGTTGACAGGGACGCAATTGCATGAAATTAGAAAGATAGAGGGAAATTAAGGGTAAAATAAAACAAAATCAGAAGATTAGGGATCAAATTGAACATTGGCAGATCTCAAACAAAAAAACCCTAATATATAAGAATTAGTCAGAGCGACACCATTCAAGGTACTATGCTTTTTCTTATTTAATATGCTCTTGATTGTTTTTTGTCATTTCATTGCATATAACCTTAGTTTAATGGATGCCAAAAGTGGCAATAAAAGAGTAGGGGCACTTTCTGTTAATGAAAGGATAGCCCCTGCTTCTAGGTAGTTGGTATGACCTTTTAAAGTGAAAATGGCTAGATTTTAAAGCTTATTTTGTTAAAGATTGCCTTTTGTTTTGAGTTGGTAGCTTTTAGGATTGAAAATCAACGTACTTTTTTAAGTTTTTGGGTTGTTTTGTTATTTCTTTGGCCATAATCACATTCATCACCAAACGTGTGGTCTGTGGGGATAAAGAGGACACGCTTTAGAGGCCAAAAAAGCCATTCTTAGTGCATTTTGTCTCTAGGCATTTCTAGGTAGCTTTCCTGGGTTTAGGTAGATTCATCCATTAAATCCTGCCTTACGTGCTAGTCTCAGAGCTTGTTTGGTTTAATTTCCAGTTTATATAGGTTCTCCCATCATTGTTGATAAGTAATCTAGGAGTTTTTTTTACATCAATAACAAGTTTTAATGGATTTAAATCCTAAGATTTTGGTTTCGAATTGAAACCTATTTTGGCAAAAATCGTGTGATTTTGTTGATCATGGAAACGGATGAACCCCTCATTCTTGATCTATGTAGGATTACAAATAGAACCATTCCTTCCTTTGTTCAAAATCAGCTCTGGATTAAGAATTAGATTTTATGGAGAGATGAAGAACATTCTTCTGTTTGTTTTGTTTTTTCTGCTTTGATCTGGTTTGATTGAAAAATCTTTAAGTTTTTTTGTTTTTGCCACTTTTGATCTGTTTTGGTTTTGGTTTATTTTGTGGGTTTGTTTCTGAGTTGACTCGGTCTAGTCAACCTAACCGAGTTAACCTGACCATTTCAACTCGGTCGGGTATGTCTAACCGATCAACTCAGACCACAATAATAAGTAATGATAAATAATAATAAAAAAAGAGGATAAAGAAATAATATAAAATTAAAAAATCAGTTTGCTTTTTTTGCCTTTTGTTTTGTTTAGTTTAGTTTTTTTGGTTTAAGGATATGTTCCGGAAAATTCCTTTTAACATTCAAGAATATTTTTATTTCAAGAAACCTATAAATAAAAGAAAAATGTTTTTTGGGTGTTGCACATGATCAAATCTCTCAAAAATATATATAAAAATCATATTGTATAGTATTTTCATACGAAAACAAAAAATATATGTGTGTTTTGATATGCATTTTAGGATTTAATAATAAATTTATTAAATCCATGAGAATTTGGCTAATATTTTAATAAATCATTATTTTTTAATTCATGATAATTAATGGTTAAAAATCCTGGTATAAAACACAGACCTACAAGTGAGGCTGGTATTTGAAATATTAGGAGTTGACCAAAAAATTTTCATAATTATTCTAAATATTTGCCAATTTTAATCAAGAGTATTTTTCACTATAATACACAAATTACAAAGAATCTTTTTTCTAATAATTTATTCAGGTACATGAGTTCATAATAAATTCTTAATACCAGATTTATTCATACAAGTAAATCTCAATCCTAAACCTTTAAACCACACAAAACAACTTATCTCAGGTAGGGTGCGCTAAGAGTGTTAACACCTTCCTTAGCCATAACCAATCTCTTACCCTCGAATCTCTAATAAAACCAGTACATTCGGGTTTCCTAGCGATCCTGAACCAAACAACTAGGTGACGACTCCTTCGGCCCTTACTTGCCTTTCGCACACTTGTGACAAACTACCTTGACTAGGGAGAATAGATAAAATTGTTAGGACTAATTGATTAACAGATTATCTAACCTGATAGTCTTATTTCTAAACTAGTTGGATTTTTAAGACTTCATCACATAATTTCAGTAAATAGTGTTTCACTCGTAATTTACAGTGAAAAAACATCATGTTTTAAGTGGTGTTAGTAATGTATGTTTCATATTTCTGTACTTTAAAACATAATTGTTTTAGAACTTTTATTTTATCTAAATAAAGACAGAAGAAGGGGTAGAATGAATGGTAAATATTTTCTATAGATTCACAAATATAACTCCAAATCTCATTAATTGAAGGTTAATTTCACTTGATACGAGTTGAGTATCGAGCTAACCTTCCTTCATTAATCGCCATGTAGGTTTATAATATTTTTTTTAAAAAAAATATTTTTAAATTATTCTTACAGGGTTACTAATGTCTTAAGTCCGTCGGTATATTTCAGAGAGTTAAAAAAAAATTACTTCAAATAACACTATTGCTTATATGTCAAATTTGTTGAAGAAATACCGACAAACAAAAAAATTCATCAATGAAATGACATATGGTTTTTCTTCCAGTGATATGTTATATTCATGATTGAAATACAAACAGAATGAAGAGTGTAAAAAAAATTTTGGCGTGCTTTTTCCATCAATAAATCCATCGGTAAAATTATTACCGACAGTTACAAATCACCGACAAGAGTTTTCTGACGGATTATTTATGTCCGTGAGACCATCAAAAAATTTATACTGACAGACTATGAGTATAAATATTGATAAAAAAAATTATGTCGATAAATCTAAAAATTATAGTATTGTCATCTCATGTTTCACCTATCTCTTTCATCCTAGTTGCTTTTATTACTTATATTCCAGGAAATATTCAAGACATTAATCTAAAGATAATTAAAAAATGGATAAGTTGGGGACCTAAATGTTATCTTTATTTATAAAATTCTCTATTTAACGTTTTGTCTTCCATAACAGAACTCGAATCCAAATGAGTAATTTAAAATATAATATATTTTATCCAAATGAGTAATTTGCTAGGGAGTAGACTGCTAGGATCTTTGATTGTTTTCCAGACACAACATATAAGATACAATTTATCTATGTTCATAAATCTATTGATATTATTTACAGAGAGAGAAAATACAAATTACAATGAGGAGGAATGAAGGAGAAAACACTTCTCAATTCAACTCAAACTCTCTCGATTTTCTATTGTATTTTTTAGATCTCACAACCCCTCTCTACTTATAGCTGAAATAGCTAGGGAGACAAGACTCCCCATTTTCAGTAAAAAATGGTTGCCGCCGCCGTCCACCAAAAGCTCTGCCACCATGTTCAACATTTCAGCTGGCTTACTTGTTGCCATCTTTTTACACTCACCATGCAGCATGCAGCCATGTTGGAGGCTGGCTGCTATCAATTGAGTTCACACTTAACATGGACATGTGTTCTGCAACATGTCTTGAGAGAGGGAAATAGTTGTGCAGACGGTCTTGTAAAGTTGGGAACTTCAAGCGGTACTCCATGGTGGGAATAAAGACTTTATTCTAAAGAAAGAAAAAAAAAAAAAACCAAGGATTTGCTATCTTTCTTGCTTGTCCTCTGTCTTTATTGGTAATAAAGAACTTATTCTAAAGAAAGTAAAAAAGCAAGTAATATCTTACGACTAAGGGTGAAGAATTTGAGTACGAAAATATGCGAGGCTTTAAAAATTTAAATTCTTATAGGCTGACAGATAGGAATTTTCATTATAAGAAGTACTAGAAAAAGATATGTATTATTATCAATAACTATCAAAATATTCATTCACTTGTTGAGAAGTTATGGAAGGAGAGGGAAAGAGGGAAGAGAGAAAATGGGCGATAACATGGGAAGGATTTGTTCAAGAGCTAAAGAAGGCAGGCTATTTAGCAGCTCCAATGGTGGCCGTGTCAGTATTGCAGTATCTCCTACAAGTTGTGTCTGTGATAATTGTAGGACACCTTGGTGCACTTGCACTCTCTAGTGCTGCCATTGCCACTTCTATTACCAATGTTACAGGGTTTAGCCTTCTTGTATGTCTTCTAATCCTGTCCTTTTTTTTAAACTTTTTTTATAAAGGTCCTTTGATCTTCTTGCATCTTTCAACTAGCATGAATCATTATGCTTTCAATTCAGAAATTAAGGTTGCTTTCTCTTCCATTAAGGAGAGAGGAAGAAGAGTTTCTTCAAGAATCCACTTCATCTATCCTGGGATTGAAGACAGGATATGATCAGGGGAAGGGAAAAAGAAAAAAAAACAACCCTAAGGTCCTTGCTAGTTTTGGATTAACCCCTAAATCTTATGTTTCATGTACAAAAATCTTAAATTTATCATTTAAACATTTTTCTTTCCATTCAAGCAAAAAAAAAATTATCAATTTTCTATTTGTCTATTTCCATTTTCTCCAATATTTTTGACCCCTCGTGTTTGTGAGTATACTTACAGTGCATTACGTAGTACTCTTCCGACCCACATCTCTTTCATGGAATCAAAAATAAATTTAATCTTAGCAAAAAAAACAAATAGCCAGAAATTTTTTTATTGTCGAACCAAAAGGAAAAATATTTTTTCATAGAGGAATATATCGGACGTCCGTAGCATGTCCATGCTGTCCGTGCTACGCATAGCAAGTTGAAAATTAAAATGATTCAAATTATAAAAAAAAGTTAAAGGGTGTAGGGATTTCAATGTAGCTTTACACACATATTATTATGGATTGCGATAATGAAATTTACATGGATATGTTGTGCAATTAAAAGGACAATGGGTGGTATTTTAGTATTTTCACGTTGTATTTTTTATTTTTAATCTAAAAACTATTGGCACGTGTTCCACACGCCCCAGCGAGTTGGCGGCACTCACGCCATTAAAGAGGTGTGTGAGACGCTTCCCGGTAACCAAATCTGGCCATCCGTCATATAACTAGATGCGCAGACGTGCCCTCTTTCACATGGTGCGGCGATTGTAGACATATCATGGTTGGATTGCCGTTGATAATCGATTGTTTGCGTTTTTCTTTTTTTTCTCTCTCCTAACAACTAAAGTGTATAATTGTTCTCTGTTTGTTTATTGTTTGGTTGGGTCTGGCAACCACACCAGACCAAAGGTCCTTAGATCTGGCAACAATGTCAGGTTCAAGAGCTTTGGGTCTGGCAACCATGCCACACCTGCACCTGGGTCTGATACCAAACATGGTTGCCAGCCTGCACCTAGGTCTGACACCAAACATATGGTGCCCTACTCTATGGCATCTATTGATATATAAAAGAGTATCATTTCATTGCACACTGTTAGGAAGACAAGATATGGAGCCCTCCTGAATGGAAGACTTAATGAATCTGGAAGAAAAGATATGATTGTCGGACCCAGACATGGATCTGGCAGACATAAACACATGGGTCCAGACCCAAGCGCTTTAGATTTTGCAGGCATGCCAGACCCAAGAGCCCTAGATCTGGAAGATATGTCAGACTCAAGCAAATTGGGTTTGCAACCATGTCATACCTAAGCCAGATCCAAAACGCTTAAAATATTCTCTATATTTTTAATATTTTAAAAAAATAAAATTGATATTAACCCGCTGCAGAGCATGGGCTAATATACTAGTGTATATACAAAAGTTGTTTGTTTGTTGTTTTCAGACTGAAATTTATTAACATTAATGCATGAAGCAAGTGGGTTATTGGGGTTTTTAAAGAGTAAATAGTTAATAAAACATGCATGTGTTCACTGTATTTGGACTTTTGTATTCCAAGTGCTTTGTTCACAAACAAAGACCCCAATCCTTCTGCACCAAATCAAGCTTCGGACTTGCATGTTGACTACCCTCATCCCATAAATTCTCCTCCCTTTGTCCATTCCACATCTTTCTAACAATATCCCTTTACCTACCTTTCCTTCTTCTTCTTCTTCTTCTTCTCTATTATAATTATTTTGCTACATTACTTGCCTCTTCGTTATTGGCAAAAGTCCTTCCTTTCTTTGTGTCAATCGTTCAATTTCATCCCATTATTAAAAAACTTTTCAATTAGTACCCTGTTCTGTTCAATTTTGTCAAAACTATAACTTCTATAAGAGTGGCCCATCTTTAATTCATACCAGCATTCTAATAAAAAACAAATTAAGAATTGAATAATAATCAAACAAATTGGGGTGATATAGGCCAGTAAAGCGTGAGCTCTTGCCTAAAGCTGGAGGTCGCTATGTATTATTATCATGTTAGAATGCCCTCTACAATTAAAAATGATTTTTTTTTCCAATTTTCTTTCTTTATTAAGCTTTTTTTTAACAATTATATTTGTGTTAACAAGCATAAATTGACCCGAGTTTGTAATTGGCAAACAGTCAGGAATGGCAGGTGGACTGGAAACTCTAGCTGGCCAAGCATATGGAGCTAAACAATATCAAAAGCTTGGAACCTATACTTACAGTGCAATCATCTCTCTAATAATCATGTGCCCTCCAATTTGTGTCCTGTGGATCTTCATCGGCAAACTACTACCTCTACTAGGCCAAGACACTTCAATCTCTCAAGAAGCCTGCAAGTACTCAATGTGGCTGATCCCTGCATTATTTGGGGGCGCAGTTCTTAAACCTTTGACTAGATATCTTCAGACACAAAGTGTGATTCTACCAATGCTCATAACATCATCTTTCATCCTATGTTTTCACACCATTTCATGCTGGACTCTTGTGTACAAACTGCAATTAGGACAAAAGGGTGCAGCTATAGCCTATAGTTTATCAACTTGGTTGAATGTGATATTGCTAGGCCTGTATGTAAAGTTCTCCTCAGCATGTGAAAAAACTAGAGCTCCATTGTCAAGAGAGGCACTTTATGGTATCAGAGAATTCTTTCAGCTCGGTGTCCCTTCTGCTATTATGGTTTGGTAATTTCTTTTACCATTTTCTTCTATCATGAAAATGCCATTTCTGTTTTGTTCTGTTTTCCTAACTATAATACTATTACGCGATCATCACAGTCTTAAATGGTGGTCAATGGAGTTGCTGATTTTGCTTTCTGGTCTTTTCAAAAATCCAAAACTGGAGACTTCAGTGCTTTCTATATGGTATTTTTAATATTTATTTTGTCTCCTATCCATATATTGACAAATTGGTTACCTGTAAAGATTGAATTAAATATTATTATAACTCTAATTTCTCATTGACATTTATTTTGCTTGATTTAGCCTCACAATCTCTACATTGCACTTCACAATACCATATGGATTTGGAGCTGCTGCAAGGTTTATAACCTTCTCCTATTGAAAGCATATTCTTTAATTCAAAATAATGTATAGATTTCATATCAATTCGTTCATGCATGTAGATTTCATGGCATTTTTGTAGTACACGAGTATCGAATGAACTAGGAGCTGGGAATCCTCAATTAGCTAGGATGGCAGTTCTGGTTGCATTGTTTCTTGCTGGCATAGAGTCAGTCATTGTGAGCTCAGGACTCTTCCTTTCCCGGCAAGTTTTGGGATATGCTTACAGCAATGACAGGCAGGTTGTGCGTTATATTTCAGTCATGACTCCTCTGATTTGTCTCTCATTTATCATGGACAGCTTACAAGCTGTCCTTTCTGGTTAGTTTCTTATCCCAGTTTCTTTTTTTGGTTTTTTGGTTAATATACAACTTGGCAATAGTAGCCTTAAATCGTTGTATAAACTTGACAATACGTGCTGATTTTAAAGTATGTGTTGTCCTTCGCATCAGGTGTGGCTAGAGGAAGTGGATGGCAGAAAATAGGGGCATATATCAATCTTGGTTCATTTTATCTGGTTGGACTTCCATTGGCTGCTGTGCTTGGTTTTGTAGCTCATTTAAGAGGAAAAGGCCTTTGGATTGGAATATTAGCTGGGTCATTTGTGCAATCAGTTCTTCTTTCTATCGTTACTGCTTGTACAGATTGGAACAAACAGGTCCTTAGTCCAATCTCTTTTTTCTTTCCTTCAACTTCTCTCCCTTGTATATATATGTTTTCATGTGCTGTTCTATTAGAGGCTCCCATCAAGTGCAATGACAAATTGATGACCTTGTGTGCATACAGGCAACAAAGGCAAGGGAAAGGGTATTTGAGAGAAGATCTTCAATGAAGGATGAGGATAAATAGATTATAAGAATGTATATTTTTTTTAGAAATGTTCGTAGCATGATCCTTTGATAGTATGAATTTGCACTTGGTTCATTGCCTTGTTCTTGTTGTGCTTGTGAGCCAAAGTGGCAGGGGATTTGCTATAACATTTTTAAAACATTGTAAATACATCATCTTATATTTATTTTAGAACAAATACCATAGCTTTAAGTTTTTTTTATTTTCTTTCAGGTTTAAAATGTTTGATCTTGAATCTTTGTTTGATGGTCCTAACTAAGTTAAGCCCCAAACCTTAAATCTACCAAACACCTCAAAAAAGAAGACTCCCCATGAAATTAACATACCATCAAATATCATAATCCAAATACAATTAATCAACATATAATCATATAATCAAAAGTCTATAAATACAGTCTTTAATAATGAATCTCCATATGCACATTTAATGATCTATATGCCTGAAATAAAAATCATTGCGGAAAGGAATAAGTTTCCACATCTCACTGAGTAATCAAAATAAATACACCAACTCTGAGAGGTGTAACTCAACTGATTAGGTCATAAGTTTCCTCCCTAAAGGTCATCAATTCGAGTCCCACAAACCTTAAAACCACTGGAGGCTTACATGGTCGTTAACTTCAGTGACCGTGAGATTAGTCGAGGTGTGCGCAAGCTGACCCGGATACTCGTATTAATAAAAAAAATAGATACACGATAGAATATTATTATCATAACACATATATGATGATGATTGTGTTAAAAACTTTCATATTAGTCCATAACTCATCACTTCGTTCCCAAGGTACATTAGTTTACATAATTGGTACAATGTTTTAAAAATGTGTGATGGCCAGTCACACTAAATACATCATATGCACGCGTAACTTACACGCATCAAATACATCGCATGTTGCTACATGCATACATGACATACATCATTTACACACCTCGTAGTGCACATATTAAACTCATCTTTTGCACGCCTTGTGTGCAGAAATCAAATGCATCCCTCTTGAATGATATCAAAATGCATAGTCCACACTTCATAAACACATATTTCATAATAATAACCACTCCATATGCAAACACACATATTTCATAGATACTTTCCACAATATATCTCTATCAATTACTCACAATCATATAACGAGTTTCATTATATCATATGGATGTAAACACACATTTCATATATATTCTTAAAGATATAATTCATATTTATTACTCATAATAATATATCAAATTCTCACTTTGTAGTATTCAATCACTTTCATTACAAAAGGAGTCGTATATGATGCTCTTGAAATACTTAAATATATTTAAACACAATATCAAATTAACTTTAAATTCAAACAAAATCAAATAAAACATGATAAATCATCAACACATTTGAATTACTTATTGGGACATAACAAAAGTCTAAATGATCAATAGATGTCATTATCAATATTTAAACATATAGATAATAATCATCAATACATTTGAATTACTTGTTGGCACATAATAGAAAAACTATCTTCTACCATCGGGACCAAATTTGTAATTTTGCTTAAATTCAGGGGTTAAATCATAATTTTACAAAATTCATGGACTAAATTGTAATTTTCACAAATTCAAAACCAAACTAAAATTCATCATCTTTAACTTGACAACTAGTTCTATATAGAATTCCAAAATATGTTTCAAGAGTCAAATTGTAAATTTTCTAAAGTGTAGAGACTAAAATATAATTTTCACAAATCTAGTACTAAACTAAAATTTCATTATCGTTTTTATACGTGTATGACATCGCAACTTTTATCCTTCTGGATTGGGTTTGGGGGTGAAAATAATAAGAAATTCCAGTCCTTTTATGGTTTAAAGGTTTGGAATCGCCACCAAATATTTTGATCACTAGAACTCTAACTAGTTTATAGAATTTGAATAATGGGACTAGTTATGTATATGAAAAACAATATAACCCCCTAATACACCATCCTGATGCAAGTTTCATTGTTTATTTTTCTGATTATTGTTAAGGCTTTGTTGTGTTTTTTCTAGCCATTGATTTGTTTATTAGTTAAAACAGATCCACCTTAGTAAAGTAAGTCCATAGTTTTATGGGTCAAACCTAGTTATTCTAAAGCCAAGATATATTTTATTATATATTATATGTTTGTTTCTCTTATTACTAGGAATATATCTTACGTATAAATTTATAATTCTTAAATATTAAAAGTAAACAATATGAGAGAGAAAAAGGGGTTATTTTATTTATTATGGGCTTAACTTGCTTTTTCTAATATTTTAAATACGTCTTATGTGTAAGTTCATAAAGCTTGATATAAAAATAAACAAATTTGTTTTTTTGGTGTTTTTAAAATTTATATCAAGTTTTAGTAGGCTTTATAAACTTGTTATAAAATCCAAGCATGCAAATTAAATATATTTTTATTTCTCATCTTTTTGTAGAACGCTAGGACAAAAAAAACTAAAATAGGTGAAAATATGTTTTTTTTTTACTTTATTTTATGAATAACATTACAAAGGTTTTCTTTTTAGACAATTCCAAGACATGCAAAAGTAATTTTTGAATTTTAGATTCTTTCAAAAGAAAAAAAAAACATTGAAAATGAATCAAATGCTTCAAAAATATATTTTTTGGATTTTTTGAAAAATATTTTAAAAAAAAATCAAGAATTGGGTTATGACAATCTTTAACCTCAAAACTAATCTTTCTAGAATTCTGAAAGAAGATTGGTCCAATTTCTTAAGCCTTTATACTCTTAACACATCAATTAAACCAATCACATCTTAAATCATAATTCCTAACCAAATCACCCAAAATCAATTAATTAAAATATTAATACATATTAATTATCAATCAAACTTAACAACATAAACTTTAAAAAAATCTTAGAAACTTTAACAAATTCAAAATCATAGTTAATAAAAAAATCATCATATCTTAAAAACATAATTCCTCTATCACCCATGATCTATCTCTTACCTTTCTTTTCCCGCCCTTCTCTCTTCTTCTTCTTTTTCGGTTCATCTCTATCTCTTTCAAATTTTTGGTTCCTTATATATATATATATATATATATATATATATATATATATAGAGAGAGAGAGAGAGAGAGAGAGACCAATAACTCCTATATCATTAATAACCATAATTATAAACATAAAGGCAATACTATATTTTTCCATTTAAGTTTTTAGAATATTATATTCTCTTTATCTTACAAAAAGTTTCATCTTTGAAACTTGACATAACTCAAATCATTCAATACCATAAATTTCTCATATAATAAAAAATTCACAATTATCTCCGGAACTCATTTCTTTATATATCAATCATAAATCAATGCTAAAAGTCTATTTCAAAAATCACAAAATATCACCATGCTTTCGTTGCACACTCTAATACTTTTAATAGGAAATAACTTATGCACAACTTATTTTTATTCATATTTCTCATAATTCAAACAATAATCTATTTCTCTTTGATCAAATTGCTTTGATACCATATTTGTCACACCCTGAAAACATATCAGTCAACCATAAAAAGAACACCACTGGCACATGAACAAAGAGATGCCACCGAAAACCTCTTTAGCCATGTTATGCCTCAAACCTCAAATCTATCATAAACATAAAAATAAAAATAAAAAAGATTCCACATAAAATTTGCATACCATAAAATATCATAATCCAAATACAATTAATCAACATATAATCATAATCAGAAGTTTATAAATTATCCATAATTGACTAATCATCAAAACACTTCCTCTAGCATTTAATAATCTATATGCTTGAAATAAAAATCATTGTTGAAAGGAATGAGTTACCATGGCTTTGCAGATAATAGAGACCATTAATACAAAATCACACAAATAATATAGTTTTTTTAGCCATCATCCTCAATGATTTATATAAGGACTCAAAACAAACAAACAAAACTATTTTTCTATTATATATATATATATATATATATATATATATATATATATATATATATATCATTATTTATTGACAAAAAATTTACAACAATCAAACATACATGAACAAACACATCAACACATTATAAAAAAATTCCAACACCAATGTCAAGCCATTACATCTTGGATAAACCTTCTCGATCCTCCCAATCTCATTGTGAAATATTGATTTCCATCTTTATTTCACTTGAAAACAAATTTTTAGTGGCATCATACCCTTGAGGTTTCCATACAATAGTGTAGAACCTAGCATTTCAAATATTTCTCAATAATATGCATGAAAATAAATAATATATTGAAACTTATTCAAAAATTCATTTTGAGGTTTGAAATTGACCTTCAAGAGTGGTTGGGGTTGATAGAAAGTTGTTGGAATGGACTAGCAATGTCAGCACATGACGTTCACACCTTGTCATGACTAGTGGCACTTGGATCTATGCTCTGGTGGCAAGGAAGGCACATGATTGGCTAGATCAAGTGTGCAAATATGAGATTGATCCACTTAAAGGTTCAATTCTCTCTCTTCTTCCTCATCTATCCAGGTTTTTTTCTCTCTCTCTCTCTCTCCATTGCTTGGCTACTGGTGTGCTAGGCCGTGGGTAGTGGTTTGGGTTAAGGAAATGGTTGCTCGATTGGAATGAAGGGTTAGTCGGTATGGTGACTGGTCGTTGTTGTCACTAGATATGGTGTGGAGAGAAAATTAGAGAGGGGCTGATTTGTTCTCTCCCTCTCGCTGTTTTTTCTCTCTCTTCAGTTTTTCTTCTCTCTTTTTTTTCCTCTTTTTTATTTATATTTCTCTCTCTTTCTTGATGTAGTGCTTTTTCTTTCTTCCTTTTTTATTCTACCCCTCTTCTACAGTTCTTTTAGCACCTATTTTTTTTTCTCTCTTTATTCCTTCTTATCATCTTATCTTCTCGTACCTTCTACAAGCTTTTCATGTTTTCTCTTTTTTTTTTCCTATCCTTATCCTCCTATCTTTTAATTACTTGGAGGGAGGCCAAAACTTTATTTTCATTTTAGTCCTCTTTTCCTTACTTACTCATCATTCCACCCACTAATCGTTTTTATTTTACTATTTATTTTTCTTTTCTTTTCTTGATTTTTTAATATTTCAATTTTCAAAATTCATTAACATGAATAAGACACGCAAAAGAGTTACAAAGTATAAAATGACTGCAAATTGGCTGAATTTAATCAAAAAGTATTTTTAAAAAAATTCTTATATTATTATTTTATTATTATTTTTGAAAACATGTTAAAAAAATAGAACTAAAAAACAGGTTACGACAACAACAATAAACTCTACCTTGCCTCTATTTATGTTGTGTATTTAAGCTTAAGAATTTTCTTTTAAGATCTCAATATGAAAATATGCTTGCATTTGGTTAGTGTTTTAAGATAGAAAAGATAAATAAATTATTTGGTTGAATAGATAGAAACATAAAAATAAACTTATCATTAGGACAATTTTATTGTCATTTCAAAACAAAAATGACAATGATACATGTCTTCTCTGTCCTAATTGTCTCTGTCTTTTTTATCCTAAAGCAATAATCAAATGCTACCTAAGAAACTTTACAAGTTTTTCCAAGAAAAAGTTTATAATTAAATAACAAAGTTAATTATTATATGAAAGTTATTTGTTTTAGGTGTGTGTATGTAATGAGTTTCATAATCTTTCATTATGCTCATCATTAAAATTATTTTGAGTGGTTTACATGTTACAAAAAAAAATTAGGAAACAATTAGATATATTTTATTGGTTAGATACAAAATATGAATGTCTTAAAAAATTTTTTAAAAAAGTGTAATTAAAATTTTTAATTATTTATTTTAATTAAAATTTAAGGCAAAAACTAAAAAAAAGCTTCATAAAAAAACTCAAACGCTAACCTAAGTGGGCTATCTTCTAGCCCTAAACAAAGAGGGCCAAAGCCGCATACTTGTTCCCTTTTTTTTTTTGTTAAATCACATCATTCACCAAATTCATTAAAAAAAAAAAAACAAAGTAGAATGTGTAGTCTATAATGGCAGACGACACATTATCTACTGGTTGAATTCTAGTCACCTTAGTTGCTCAAAAAATTAGGGTATGACTTATAAGATCCAAAAATCTCATTTTTCAATCTCTATTTTTTACATGAAAACACCTAAGAGAAAAAAATAAAAACCTCAATAAACCCATTTCTAGCCTTAAATGAATCCGTTAAATAAGTCATTATTTATTTTATCACAAAACATCTAAGTCAAAAATTCAATATAAGTTTCATCAATTTACAAGCAAATATAATTTTAAAAAATTGAAAACAAACCCTAACATGTACAAATAATAAATCCATACAATAAATTTATATGAGAAAAAACTATAAAATAAGTAAACACCCAAACAGAATACATATACTACAAAAAATATGCAAAAAAAATAAACATTTTAAAATTAAGTTCAAATTAAAAAAAAGGTACATTTGCTTACTTAAAGTGGAGAATCCTCAATAAAATTTGAATCAAAACACAGATGCTGACAAAGTGGGTGTTATGGTGACCAAATTTGTTATCAGAGGTTGAATTATGTCGAGATTAGAGGGTGGTTGTTTGTTACAGAAAAAAATACATAAGGAAAAAGGAAAAATGTAGGAAGGGAAGAGGAGGGTCGATCACCAGATCAAAAATTAAAATGTACGATTTGCCTTTTTAAATCTCACTATAATACCCTCTGTCATTTTCTCGATATGTACCGAGAGAATTTTTCTGTTGATGTTTACCGATAGATATAAGAATGAAAAATTTTGTTGGTAAAGATAATCGTAATATATCAATAGAATTTTTCCGTCAGTATTTTCGTATGTATTTATCAATTTTCTAATAATGATGTATAAGAATGAATCAAAAAATTTAAAAGTTGATGAAAAAAAAAACACTATTGTAACCCAAAGTTAAATGTGAGAGCTTGCACGTTGAAAAAAATCATAGAGAAACCACTACCGTTTTAGGGTTTTTATTTATATATATATAATTGTAATTGCAATATAATAATTATCACATGGTATTGTTTTACAAATATGTTAAGCAAGTATTTAGTCTGCATACTTGTGTTATTAAAGTACATGCAACTTCATTAGAGGTAGATGATTTAAAAATATTTACTATTATTTTTGTGGTCCCTAACTCTCAAAATATTTTTTATGGTAGTTGAGTAAATTGAAAATAACTTAGTGCTTTAAGACTACCTATCATTTTATACTCCATCTACTTAAATTGAATCACACACATATATTAAAATTAATATAATTTATGTGAATTGAAAAAATAGAAACAATATATAAAAATACTCATGTATAATTTATTTAATTTCAATTGCATCCTTTTACAATTTAATTATATAAAATTAAGCCTGAAAAATTGAATTCAAGTGAAGGAAACAAGAAGAAAAATCAAGTTAAGTTTCATTGTGCGGGCACAAGTTTTTACAACAAATGTATGGTGGTAAATACAGCAACAGGCCCTAGATAAATATGGAAGGATAAGATAAGATTAGTATCACATTACCAGTGGTTTCCTAGCCGTGCAAGAATTTATGCTCTGGAGGTTATGGCAGACAGTGCAGAGAGCAATTGAATCATCCCTTTGATAAGTCTGTTGTGATCAAATTATGACTGAAATTAGCCCTCGAACGTCTAGATGATTAAATTGTTGACTTGCCCTTCTAGCTCAAAAGCCTTCATGTGCTGGGAAAAAGAAAAAGAAAAATCTTGCAGAGTTACAACTTCTACTGAGATTTTCAAGAAATCATTGACTTGAAGTTAATAAAATTACTTTTAGAACTAATGATTGAGCTGCATTTTTACACTAACTGTGATTATATCTTTGATCATACAAGAATCTATCTATTTTTTTTTATATTGAAAGCTTCAGATGCTCTTGACACATGCAAGGCATCCCAAAAGAACCTTAAAATGTTGAAGTGCAAATCAATTCAGAATAAATCAGGAACATTTTAGCAAATATCTATGATGTCTGCTGAAAAGACACCCTCCATCTGTCAAATCTGAGCATGGTCTAGACTTCAGACATGTGCAAGGAATCCTAAATATATTAATTATACCTTGCACAAACAACCAACAAAGTTTGGAATCTAACTAGCTGGCTTTCCCCGCGATTCGCTGCGGGGGATTCACAATCGTCATTAAGCGAATCACTGATCACAAATAGGTGAGAAATGACATACAAAAAAGATTAGTAGTAGAAAGATCTCCATGAAGAAAGGATGGGAAAATAAAGATATATTTTTATGTAAGAAGCATGCTATTATGTAAGAAGTGCAGCAAGGCCAAAATCTCCAATCTTCACTTCTCCTTGGTTCCCATTCACAAAAACATGACACTTCAGATCTCTTTGGATCATAGCGGGGGTCATGGCTATGGAAGTAAAGAATCCCTCTCAAGATCTGCCCACACCAATGCTTCACAGCTCTTAATGTTAGCTCTTTTGCGCTCTAGTCTATACCTATGAAAGACCAAAAAAGCGAAGAGAATATAATCATAAGATTATAAACAATTCAAAAGACCCATAAAGCATAATCAGCAGAAAAGTAAAGAATGGGCCATGGAATCATTAGTGTTTGACAAATTCTTATTGTCTTAAAGTCCAAGAAGTGAACATTTCAGTCACAAACAACAAACCATTACCAAAAACTCACAGTAGAGTCTTCCAAAATCTTCAGGGTTTTCAAGGAACAATTGAGGCTGACTTGGTTCCTAGCAACTTCAATCCCTTCACTGCTCTATACCTGCCTAAATCAATCAACAAACCATTATCAAGAACCCACAGAAAGACTACAAAAGATTCCAACTTTGGCAAAAACAAGACATGAGCATCCATCAAACGCAAGCAAAAAAAATTAAGGCGGCTAACATACGGGAAAAGAAAATTTCTAAATGGGCTTCATACAAGGTCTTTGAAGCTCCTCTGCTAAGGCTATCATTGTAGCGCAAGAACAAAATGAAACCCCAAAATCAAGCTTACAATTGAAAGAAGAAACACACAAACAGAGAGAATAGAAGAGGAAAGAAGTACTCTGGCAAATATTCTAGGTGGATCAACTTCAACAAACTCAGGTCCTCGTTTGTTTGCTGGAAAGTAGTTTTTTTTTTAAAAGTGAATTCCAGGAAAGTGAATTATTTTCTGATGTTTGGTAGTGTAATGGAAAATAAGTTGGAAAACACTTTCCAGTGTTTGGTTATGTCATGGAAAATAAGCTGGAAAATAACTTATTAATGTTTTATTTTTCTCAAGTTTATTAAAATAATGAGGAACAAATCTTACAAATTAAAAAGTTGAATGAGAATGAAATTGAAAAAAATATAATTTCATAAATTATCTCAAATAAAATAAATAATAATCAAAATAATAGAGATCAAATCTAAAAAATTTTAAAAAAATGAAAGATTAAGAAATTAAAATAATAATAATTAACATTTCATAAATTCTTTCAAATAAAATAAGTAACAATCAAAAGAATGAGGACCAAATTTGATAGATAAAAAATTTCAATAAAAAAATGATAAGGAAAAAGTAAATAGCAATTATAAAAATAAGGACCAAAGTTAATATAAAAATTAAATTTTAAGAGATGAAATTGAAAAATAAATATTCAAAACAAAATATATATAGCAATTCAAAAGTTTGATGATCATATTTGATATAATCAGCAAATAATGACATTTCTAAATTTTTCACAACTTCCGGAAAGTGTTTTCCGCCCAAATTTTCCAGGAAAACACTTTCCTGGAAACCAAGCCAAATTTTCCTTTGACTGGAAAGTGTTTTCCGTTGACCAACTTTCCTAATGACAAACAAATATAGGAAAGTTTGGAAAGTTGTTTCCCGGAAACCACTTTCCGGAAAACTTTCCGGGAAACAAACACAGCCAAAAGGAAAAACACTTTCTTGGAAACCAAGCCAAATTTTTCTTTGACTGGAAAGTGTTTTCCGTTGACCGGAAATTGTTTTCCGTTGACTAGAAAGTGTTTTCTGTTGACCAACTTTCCTAATAGCAAACAAACACAGGAAAGTTTGAAAAGTGGTTTCCCGGAAACGACTTTCCAGGAACAAACATGGCCTCAGAGTAATCAGGTGGTTTCATGATGTGAGAGAACATTAATTCTCCAAAACTTCCAAGTGCTTATTTTTATTCTCTCTTTCTTTCTTTGTTATGATTCAGATTTCCCCTCATAGTATTTTCCCTCTTCTCTTGACTGAAAGGAGGACTGAAGAGTCGGATAAATGAGGGGAAAGAAGAAAATTTCAATAATGAGGTTATGCCAGCATAGAGATGATCCTAATTTCCTTGAAAGTTTTATATCTCAATCATAAGATCATAGGATCACTTCCTTAAATGAAACCAAATAAGCTAGAAACCCTATTATTATCTTACAGTATTGCATTTTCTCATGCCATGGCTAACAACACCGTGTGTCTTAAAGGGCCCAGCTACCAAAATATTATTCCAAGGAAAATATTATTTTCCATATCTTCCAAGTTTTGAGTAGAACTCGACCAGCAAAGATAGATCACTCCTATTTTAACATCTTGCAATCAACAAAAAACTAGCAAGTGGTATGCAATTTGGATATCTGCACGTAGTAAGAAACAGCTTAGACATACTTTGCATCACCGTAAGCTTGCAAGAACATGACCAAGCCCTTAAAAGTTTACATTTGTGGAAGAAGAAAAGTTCAAAATTCAACTTAGACATACCAGTGAGGTTTTGTTCAGCCTTCAACGCATTCAATAGACTTGTTAACTCCTAAACTTTAATCTAGTTCTAAAAATTTGCTAGAGAGAAACTTACAGAGGTGAAACACCAGTATCATGTCCATTATCAGTAAGATCTGGCCAGTTGTAGTTTGCAGACTCCTTAGCTGCATTTTCAGCAACTGGTTTTTTTTTTTTTTGGCGGCATCGTTTGCTTTTCCATTGCCAATGGCACTTTCCTCATCATCATTGTCTCCATAGATAGAAAGCCTGAACTCTTCAAATGCTTTGACAGCTCCTAGCCAGTGGACCATAAATATGAACATTTTTCAAGTAGACAAAAATGATTGTTAAGATCCGCATGAAGGGCAGATAATGAAAGAATGGTGGATGCAGTAAAAGATAAGAAGTTAAATTTGACCTTACCTAGCCATGGCTTCTTCGTCAAGAAGGGTTTCGTCATTGATTTCTGGCATGTCATCTTCATCCATACCTTGGGCCTGCAAAACTGCAGAGTGTCTCTGCAAACATGCAAGAATTGTTTTGGAAATCACTGAGGAGGAGAATCCAGCAAAGATTAAAGGAAAGGAAAGGAATGAAATCATAATAAAAATTAAGTTCACACTACTCAGTGTCCAGCAATAATTGTAATACTACAGCAAATTAATCTTATGGAACGTGCTATATCCATATTGCTGGAAAATTGTGGATGATAACACAAAATGGCATAGATGCCATCCATGTCCAATTCATCTAGTTACTTCCTTTTAACAGTTCAGCATCCACAGACTTTGTAATCTTTCAGGGCATATAAGCTCCAACACTCACATAACAATAATCCGAACCACCAACACTGCAGAGGAAAAAAGCAATTGCAATTACATTGTACTGTTAAAACCACTTACTAGATCTTGGTGGCTATGAAAGGGAAACATACATCAAAGGAAATTGATGAATAGGCAGGAATAAAACGGAATTATATGGAAAAAAAGGAAATAGATCAGGCCACATACCTAAAAACAGTAGGTAAAAGCACAAACCAGTCTATGCATTTGCCTTTCTTGGATGTCGGTTGGCTATCTGATTTGAGCTGAAACATTTACAATAACTGTAATTTACAATAGCATGAGGCCGTTGTAGTAGAGGATTGTGAACAACAGTGATAAAACCAAGGGGAGCATAACCTATTCAAATCAGACCAAAGAAAAAAAAAAAGAAAGAGCATCCTGGAAAAAATGCTTGCAATTGTAAAAGTAAAGCATAGATTCATTTCTCATACAGACAGCATGGCATTCAGTGTGAAAACTGAATCAGTTTCATAACTGCAAAACTAAAAATAAACAACGCCAATTGACCTAACAAGTTGGACACAACATTAACAATCCATTCCCAGTTCTATCATCTCGCATCTGCATCATTATTGGAGATCTCAAAATTGAACATGGCTAAAAGACAGAAAATATTCTTTCCATCTTCGTCATGATAGCATGAATTTCTGTCTTTGCATAAAACCTTTACTTGAAAAGCCATAAAAGTTTTACTGAGAATAACTATGTTATCATTTCTAAGAGGTTGTACTGTAAAGAAGAAGGTGCAGCTCAAGGAATAATTTTACTACATATAGTAATACTCTAGCATCTTTGCTTTTGGTTCTGCTTTTTAAAGGATTAATTGAATTCTTCTTCATAACCATTGCCTCGAATCAGTTATAGACATTCATTTGAACATTTACAATGAAACTGTATGCATCCAAAGTCAAACCCCTCTACTATTTCCCATAATAAAAAAAGAAAGAAAAATAATTGGCTTGTGGATAGAACACACATCAATTTAAAATTTATTACTGATGCTAACAAAAACAGAAAAATTAATTTTAGATTTTAATTATTAGGATCCGTGTGTCAACTATATCAATGTTTTAGATTTCAAATTGCCATGCAGTCATGATCGTGATGAATGCTAGTTCATTATTTGTTCTAGATACAAATGAAAGGTCATGTTGCTACAAATCAATCATTCCAAGCAAGGAAGGATTCAGTCTTTGTTAAATGCATGGACATGATCCACCAGAAAAGTGATGCAGGTTCATTTAAATTCAAAGAAGACAACCCCAGTTGAAATTTTGAATCAAGTTTGACATTGAACTGTCAAAAAACCAGCTAACTTCCAAATCTAAAATCATTCAATAGCACAAAAACAAAAATCTAATCTAGAATAAATAATGGCCTTTAGCTTCTTTTTTTGTTAGTGCAGTGCCATATCAAGAAAGATTTATCCATTTTAATGACATTAAATGGAGGATAAAAAAAGTTATGGTTTGAAATGAGGTTGGCATTTGTTATTTGATGATATAAACAATGATATGACAAAATTAAAAGCTGCAAACTTGGTGACTGTCAAGGAATTAATAGACTTCTTCAAACCTAGATCTTATTGAGATAATTATATGTACTTATGGGAATATTTAGGAAGTTCATGATCTAAAGCTTACATGCAACTTTTTTCTAAACAGAATCTGCAAATATGACAGCTAAAAGAATGGTGAAAATAACATAATTAGCAGAACTCTACTTCAATAAGCTGGAGTTATACGTATGCCCCAAAGTTTCAGTCTTTGTTCTAGTGCAACTACACTTAAACCTCTCTTTGTTTTCTTCTTTTTCCGGGAAGGGCATTGATATCAGCTAGGCAGCAAGAAGGAATCCCACTGTAGGAAGCTCAGCAACGATATTCTTTCCCACAACCCTACAATCATATTAGTTATTTGCCTTACTTCAACTGGATCAATTTCTACTGTCAATTGATCAAAAAACACACATAAAAATGCTTAAATGTAAACAGATAAAAAAATGATGGAAAACATAAATAAACAGAGAATAAAACTTATCTTGTAAAGCATCTTTATTCATCTATCCTGGAAAACAAACCCAAAATGAAAAGTAATTGTTATCCTAAGAACAAAAACAAATCAAAAACCCCAAATTTATTTTTCACTCACCTCAGCGATGCAATTTAGCACCTACCAGCCCAACATTGAAACATGTCACATGATCCATCCACCCTCCCCAGAGAGCACAAACCCTCACATAAAAGGGGAGACATCATAATTATAACAAGAGAAAGGAAAGGGAAGGCAGAGCAAAAGAAAAGGAAAAGTAAAAGAGAAAAAAAGAAAGAAAGAAAGTGAAGGGGCTGGTCTGGCTGGGGTCAGGGCACAGGGGAGAGTAAGTAGTAGCAGAGGAACTGATAGTCCGTGCCGACTAGTCGTCACCTCCCCCCCTTTCTAACTTTCCACCTTCACCTCTTTATAAAACCCTATCAACTCTCTCTTCCCCTCTCTTTCTTATTATATGCAGAGAGGCATAATTGATGAGCCAGTTTTTTAAATCTCAGATCCATGTTTGTGGTTTTGGGGAGAGAGAGCATATCGGCATAAAGATAAAAATAATAATAAAAGGGATACATGTCTGGTTACTGATCTTTCCAGAGACAAAAACAGAGAAATGAAGAAAAACTCAGCGGCGGTGGCAAAAACCCCAGTTCTTTTAGAGTTGTAGGGTAATATTAAACATCTTAATCTCTCTCTATGAGTCCAGGTAGCTTGGTCTCAAATTTGAAATCTCTAAATGAATCAAGAGAATAATACTTTTGGCACTGGAAGCTCAACCATCCTCAGCTATGCAAGGAACTCTACAGGGTTGGAATGACCTCAACAAGGTAAGTTAACTAGGTGTATCGGGGTTTATCAGCAAGGAACTAGTGCAATGAAAGTGCAGTCCAGCAACTAAACAAATCCCAGTCTGTTGTATCCTCTAGTAAGATGCTCACTGGTATAGTTGAAGGATTTCATTTAGCTCATGTGGACTAATAAATAAGAAAAACAACGCAGGTACACGAACTGCTAATCAATGACATGTTCTGGCAGGGTTTAACACTTTCAAACTGGCAATTTGTTGATCAGATCCATGTGTTTTTTATTGTTCATTTGATAGTTCAAACTTCAGATTTCCATCTACCACTTGAGCTAATGCCAACAGACTAAGCAATTGGACATTTCCTATCCTACTGAATCTTGCAAGTTTCATTATATGCACTTTGATTAGCATACACAAATCCTTTTACCAATTACACAAATCATTCATGCTGAAATAAGGTTCTGTGTTCATCTTAATCAGAAATTCATGCCCAGTGCATAAATTTATATATATAACTGGGAAGCATTAAACATGAAGGTTAAAGAAAAACCTCAGATATACGAAAAAAGCAGTTTAAAGTAGACAATGATATATATCGAAAGAGAGAGCACAGCGCCCACATGCTGCCAGAACAAGAGTGCCGAAGCCTCCTTAACTGCATAACCTCTCAAGCTTGCAATAACTCCCAACAAAATGGCACTAGGTGTAGTGTATTGCAGCAAAAGCACAAACTGGTACAATCGGTCCCCGGCGATTAAGAAATTCCATTTATCAGCCAAATAGACGACCCCAATTCCAATTACAGGAAGCACCAACAGCCTTGCAACAATAATGCCAATCGTGGTCCGAATCCCAAGTTTCGATTCATTTGGACCCTCACCAAGCATTCCCCCAAGAATAAGCATAACAGAAGGCACTGTGGCATCAGCCATCGTACCTAAACTGTCTGTGATAACTTCAAGAGGAGCATGGGCACCATAAACCATATGTCTGAGAGCAGGGATCACTCCAATAACAATAGCTAAGAAAGAAGCAACTGTTGGAGGCTGGAGAATGTGATGAATTGGTGTCTGTTCAGCAACAACTCTAATCTTTCTAGCCACCCTAGGTTCTGCCAAGCACCTAATGGACTTGGAGCTACTTTCACCTCCCTCCTCTCTTCCCTCTTTCATTGCTTCAAGATCAGGAAAATTTGTTTGTGAAATGCCAGAGACGCTATTGAAGAGGCTAGGAATGAAAGGCGTCTTGCTATGTTCAGTTTCCTTTTCTTCTATTCCTGGCAACTCAGCTTCTACAAGGAGAGGCTTACTGAGATCAGCAGGCACCAACTCAATCTCTATCTCTTCATCAACAATCTCACACTGCTCCAATGGGGGCTTCATCATGTGGTAAACAAGTGTGTAAACGAGAATAACAGAAACCCATTGAGAAAAGGATACATAAGCAATACCATTTCCATAACAATCCGGACCGAAAGGAGCATCAGAACTGTGACACACTGATGCAACTACTGCCAGTGGAATATTGCCAGTGTTGCCAAAAGCAGTCATGATGATTGTGAACCGAACAAACTCCCTCGGTGGCCGGCATATAAACGCCACCAAGCAACCCAATATGCAACCAATGGCAGTACTAATGATTACATTTACAGGAATGAACCACCAGCGAACAATATTCTCGAGAGAGATGGATGGACCAAGTTGAGTGAATATTAAACAAGGCAAGAACAAAGCAAAAACAAGCTTACTAAGGAGCTTGAAAGTAGCTTTAGGGACAAGTTGGACTTTTGGGTGAGCAAGAATTAAACCGGGGAGAGCAAGCGCTATAAGCTTCAATAGAGGTAGTATTGCAGATTTCACTTCCTCTCCTTCAGATTTTATATTTTTCTGAACTGAAGCAAGAAAAGCTTCCATCATTTTCTTCACTCTCACAAACTCTCTTGCGAATCCAAAAGTACTAGTGGATTGAACTATACAAGTTCCAAGCAAGCTTTACAAGACAAGGAAAACCCACAACAAACTTTCAACTCGAAGGGTTTTTGTCAATCAGTTGACCAAATCATGCCACAACAAAGTTTATCAAATAACCCAATCATAAAACGAAAATCGCGAGAAACTTCACAGGCTATGATATAATTTACCAGCAGAAAAAATGAGGAAATTTTCATGGACCATGTGAAAAGGGAGGCTGAAAATCTTCATAGAGAAGTTGGAGAGAGACGTGTAGATTCGAGGTTGGAGATTTTTCTTTTTTTTGAATTTAGAGCATAACAAAATTGGGAAAATAATAGGGTCCACAAAATATAGAGATAACTAGATGTCATTCCCCCGCGATGTTGCGGTATTGTTGTATATTTATGTGTTGTAATGGGTTTATGAAAAAAAATCATAAAAAAATTAAAAAAAAATTATATGAAAAAAATTGTTTCAATTCATAATATTTTGAAGAAAAAAACTACAAAGTTAAATTCTCAACTAGCTTAATATTAAAAAAATAAAATCGACAAAGATAATTTTGGAAAAAATCTTAATAAAAAAAAATCAAAAAAAAAACCATACAGAGAAGCACTGTAGCAATCTATAGTGTTTAATGAAGAAATCTAGAGTTGTAATTCTCAAACAGCTCATTGTTAAAAATAATAAAATCGATAAAGATAATTTTGAAAAAAAATCATGTGAGGGAATACTGTAGCAATCCACAGTGTTTTTAACAAAAAAAAACTACGAAGCTAAATTCTCAACCAGCTCAATATGAAAAAATAAAATTGACAAATACAATTCTGAAAAAAAAAAAAAAAATCATAGAAAAAGAAAGAAAAAACTATGTGGGGAAACACTGTAACAATCCATAGTGTTTTAAAGAAAAAAACTACAAAGCTAAATTTCAACTAGCTCAATATTAAAAAAATAAAATCGACAAAAACAATTCTGGAAAAAAAAAACAAAAAAAAGAGAAGAAGATAATTTTGGAAAAAAAGAGAAAAAAACAGGAAAAAAAACATGTGGGGAAAGTTAAAGCTAAATTCTCAACTACCTCAATATTAAAAAAAATATTTGACAAAGATAATTTAAAAAAAAAACATGTTGGAAAACACTGTAGCAAAACACAAACCATGTGGAGAAACATTGTAGCAATCCACAGTGTTTGAAAGAAAAAAACAACGAAGTAAAATTTTCAACCAGCTCAAAATGAGAAAAATAAAATCAACAAAGATCATTTTGAAAAAAAAAGAAAAAAGAGAGAAAAGAGAGAGAAAAAAAAACCATACATAGAAACATTGTAACAATCCATAATGTTTTAAAGAAAAAAACTACAAACTAAATTTTCAATCAATTTAATATTAAAAAAAATCGACAAAGATCATTTAAAAAAACACAAAAAAAAAAGAAGACAATCTTGAGAAAAAAAAAACAAACATGTAAAACCCCAAAAAAAAGGGGGGAAATGAAAAAAAATATGGAGAAAAACAAAAAAAAAGGAAAAAGGAAAAAAAATGTGGGGAAAGTAATGGTACTTTCCCCGTGCATTTTGGAGTATTACTTAATATAATTTAGCAACTCATTGATCACATCTCCAATTTATATGATCCATTTTAAGATGTTGTTCGGAATTGTGGTAGTGGTTGTTTTTAAAATATTTTTTATTTAGAAATATATTAAAATAATATATTTTTTATTTTTTAAAATCATTTTTGATATCAACACATCAAAACGATCTAAAAATATATCTAAAAAAAATAAATTTAAACAAAATAAATAAATTTTCATGGAACGCGATTTACACCACGTTCCCAAACGGTGTCTAATTCGTTAGTAGTGACATTTATTAGTGTTGTTTCATTCATTGTATCGTCAAACATTTTTTATGGTATTAATAATGTTGTTATTAGAATTTTAGTGTATTTTCAGGGTTTTTTTATTTTTTTTCATTATAATTTGTGAAGAGAAAAAAAATACTTCAAAGACATATTAACACTTTAATGATAACACTATCAATACAATTAGAAAATATTTAATGAAATAAATCCAATAACACCAGAAAAAAGATCACTAATAATAATCATAGTTGGTCACACAAGCCGCTCAAAAATAATAGGCGGCTCACTTGTCTTTAGACCGCTCATGAAACTCATTTTGATTAATATTGATTATTTTTTTTAGTATCGTTAAATTCGTTTTATCAATATTTTTTTGATAACATTAATATTGTTATCATTAAAATTTTAGTGTGCCTCTAAAATCTTTTTTTTTTCTTTCTTCTCTTTTTATTATAATTTATGTTAGGTTATGTATAATTTTAAGAGAGTTATATATATATATATATATATATATATATATATATATATATATATATATAACCTGTTAAATTGTATTATTTATATATATATATATATATATAACCTGTTAAATTGTATTATTTTTAAAATTATTTTTTAAACTGTATAATTTTTTTATTTTTTAATATGCTAATTTCCGGGGGGGGTAGAAACTTTGGGTGATGATGTTGAAAGTAAATACCACCAAGCGTCCTAATAGTCTGTGTTCATCTTTGATTCTTCTTTTCATTAATTTAGCTGGTAATTGATACGGAAAATAACATACCCTGACCGTATAATCCCGTATGGATTATAACTTAATTAAATAGATCTTGAATTTGCTCTCTAGAAATTATTAGTTCGAGTTTTATAAATCTCATAGTTATTGAAGGCTTACAGATTGTTAACTTCAGGAGCTGTGAAATTAATCAAAATACACACAAACTAAACCAAACACTCATATTAATAATAAAAAAATACTACATTAAGTTAAATTAAATTAAGAAAAAAAAAAACACTAAATGGCTTAAGACATTTAGTACTATAGCAGTGTACTCATTATACCGTGGATTGCGATTGTATAGTGATAGGCTTAAGGCTTAAGATATTTTTGTTTTTTATTTTAAAATCAAATAGTTTATATTTAGGGGTAAATTAGTTTTTTTACAGGAACTACTTGTACAGTTAAAAGACATTACTACTCTTAAAAGAAAATAAAAAAGTATATAAGTTATAAGTGAAATGGTAAAATAATTTCATTGCCTTTAAAATTAAAAAAAAAAATTAAGAAAGGAGTCCAAGATTATTTTTGTTTTTTAATAATGATTATTTCATTATAATTTATTTGAAATAAGAGCAGATTAGTCTTTTAATAATTAAAAAAAATAATTGATACATGCACAACAAGTGAGCAATACATGCAACGTCATATGGTAGCCAAAAAGACCCAACTGCCATGTCATTTGAAGTGTTCCATAGTGGCACAATTGATGGAGCAGCTCGTGTGGTGAAAATTACAGCAGTCAAGCAGTTATGAAGTTTTTTCTTCTTCCTCACCAGTTAGTAAAATTTAAAGTTGTCCTTTCATTTGTTTTTTTTTTAATTTTGATCTTTATTCTTTTTATGGGTCTTTATTTATTTTGAATTCTTTTTATAATTTTTTTCTTTTTAATTACATCACCTATTATTTTATTTTATTTTTATATCAAATATAATTCTAATTCTTTTAAATCCTAATTTTTTTTTTATTATCAAACTAGGTAGAAGGGTGAAGTGAAACATTTTGTACAAGTTGCAGAATAGAATTTTTCTTAATTATGAAAAAGAAAAAAAGAAAAAGTGGAAGCCAACTAGCTTGGAAATCTTGACTGATGGACTGAATGCTAGATCATGTCAATCTCTCTGAGCTTAATTGTATGGTTACGTATTGAAGGTTATCTTTGGCAAAGACAAAGCATTTGCCCACTTGAAGGTTAGCTTTCCAAGCCCTTCATACGTGATACGTCCCAATCAACCAAGCTCCATCAGAACAGAAGCAGTGTTACTATGGTTGTTGTTTAAAATATTTTTTATTTAGAAATATATTAAAATATTATTTTTTATATTTTTTTAAAATTATTTTTTATATTAAAACATTAAAATGATTCGAAAATAAAAAAAATATTAATTTAAAATAAAAATAAAAATAAAAATCAATTTAAAAAAAAACATTTTTAAAATGCAAAAACAACATATGATCTAGCAAACACATTCTACTTAGGAAATAACTATATTGCACCTGAAGACCTAAGGAAATGATCTTTCTGGCTTTTATAAGCCAAACAGTGTTAACGATGTATAATTAACCCTTATCATTTTTCTTCTCCCAGAGAAGGCATTGAAATACAATTATAGGGACCAAACAATAGGGCACCTAACCATATAGTAGGTGGGCTAGTAATAAAAGTTTGGGATCAAGGAGTTTGCTTCCCCTGTGGTCTCAAGTTCGAGCCTTGAGGTTGCTAATATTGATGGCCACTGGAGGCTTATCTGGTCGTTAACTTCAGGGTCCGTGAGGATTAGTCGAAGTGCGCGTAAATTGGCCCGGACACCCCACGTGAATAATAAAAAATAAAACAATAGGGCACCTGCCTTTTATTTATTGAGAACTTTGTGAGGGATTATTTTGCATTTTTCTTAATCTATATGGACGTTATGTAATGTGGCTTTGCAGTTATAGATTGATATTTGAAAAAACAAAATTATGGTAATCAAGCTGTAATTACTAGATGCTTGTACAAAGAAAATAGAAATGTTGAGATAGAAAATTAAAAAAGATAATTTTATTTTAAAAAAAGAATTCTTATATCTCCTCTCTTTGATTTCTTCTTTTTTTCTATAGTGAAAGCATCCTGTAATTACAGCTTTAACATTATAAAATTTTCTTGATTTTGATTTGAAATTGATTGCACTGCGAACTAGCTTATGGAACTCAAGATTGGAAATTCCTTGTGTTATATAAGTCATGTTTTCGTCCTTGAAAAGTGAAATTAAAAAGACTTATGTAATTTTTTTTTTTTTGGTCTAGAGTATTAAAAAATCTACTAAATCCTGACTAATTCGATTGAGCCGGGTCGGTTCATTAAAAGATAAAGCTCTTCCAATCAATAATGGGTTTTATACATAAGACTCGAAATCAAAACTTTATTAAAAAAAAGTTTATTATTAATCCAGAAAAATCCAAATGGAGCAGAATTTGGTTTATGTGATTAAAAAAATAATGATGGGCTTAGCAATTCAGGAAAAAAGCTGTCTAGCCCCTGCCGATTGTGTTAGGCCTGAGGAAGACCCAAAGCCCAAAGGGCTTTTTGGGCCAGCACTTTGAGTCTGCTTTTGCAGCCTCCCTCGTCTCCAAGATATCCTGCGTTTCTTTTCATATACTGTTACTCCAATAATATTTCTTGCTAGGAATCACGGATCCCTGTTTTTTCCAAAGAGAAAAAAAAAAAACTGAAGAAATCTTTTCTAAGAAATGAGTAACTAAGAAAATTTTTTTCTAATATTTGATTAAGTTATAGAAAATCATCTAAAAAATATGTTACAGTATTTGATATGCACTGAAATTAAAATAACTCTATTTATATTATTTGAACAGTAATCTTTAAAAATATAATTAATTTAACATTAACATAACGTTTTTAATTAGTTTCTTCAAGCTTTTGAGCCCTTGGGGAAAATGCTTTCTCCTCATGAGAAAAGAGGAAAGTAAATTCTCCAAAGTAAAGCATAATTTGTATTTGAATGAAAAACAAGTTCTCCAATCCATTTTCCAAATTACATCATACAAGAACAAGTCAGGAAAATATTTGTAGGGAAACGTTTTTATGCAAACAAACGTTTTCAAGCAAAAGCAAAAAAAAATGATTTGATTTCGTGATAAGATCTTTCTAAGCGAATTCAAAGTACCATCGAACAGAGGTTACTTGAAACCGTTACCAAAAAAATTCAATTTTTTATTTTTTATTTTTTTACTAAAATTTAATATAGTTTATATGTTTTAGATCGTTTGATGTGCTAATATTAAAAATAATTTTTTAAAAATAAAAAAAACATCATTAATATGCATTTCAGCACGAAAAGTTATTTGAAAAGCAACCGCTACCATACTACTAAATATTAATAATGCAAGCTAATTTGACAAGGATTTCGCTTGGTTATGTCGTGTCATTTGCAAAAGAGATGAAGTCCATATTCATCGTTGAAAGTTGAAACAAAAATTTTGATTTTTTTTTTAAAAAAAATTAGAACTTTATAATCAATTTTTTTAAAAAAAAATAGATAAAAAAATTTAAAAATAACATAATTTTTTTAAAAAAAAATTCATGAATATAAGACACAACTTTTGAAAAATAATGAATGAAAATCATGACTTTTGACAAAAACAAAAAAAACAAGTAACCTCAAAAGTTGTGAGTGAAAATCATGACTTTGACAGAAGAAAAAACAAGTAATCTGAACCTAGAAATCAAACTTAGGTTTAACCTAAAATTAAATTCAAATGCAAACTCTAAAGAATATCCTAATTTCAAATCATAATCTTAAACACCAATCCTAAATCTTAAAAGTAAACATTAAACATTGATACTAACTATTAACCCTAAATATAGGGGTTAGAGGTTTGTATTTAGGATTAATGATATAGCCGAATTAATAGAAATTCAAAATTTAAACAGTTAGATAAAGTTCCGCTATAATTACATAGAAACTTGCCACAAACAGAATATATGGATATTCTTGTAAATGTTTTTATAAATCAGTAAAATAAAGCTAAGTTCAAGAGAAGATTTAGTCCTATAAAACTAATATAATAACAATAAAAAATTATAACTCTTATCTGATTAATTAGATTAAACTCAAAATCTTTCCAGTAATTTTACGGATTAGCTCTATAACCGTCGCGGCTACATCACTAACCCTAAGTACTCACCCCAATCCCAAAATTCCAAATCTAAAACCATCGGTATTTTTAATATTGTCCGGTGCCTCTAGGGGAACACATATTAAGTAATAATAGTTCTTTTTTTTAAAAAAAAAATCTACCTGTCACGAAAGTAATGATATGAACTTGATTTCTCTATGGGATAGATTTGACACAAAAAGTCATGATTTTAATAAAAAAACAAAAAAACAAAAAAAAAAACAAAAAAACAAGTAACCTTAAAAGTTAAGAGTTGAAATCATTACTTTGATAAATATAAAAAATAAAAAAAACAATTAACCTTGAATTTAAAATTCAATCATAGCTGTAATCTAAAATTAAATTTAAAGGCAAACTCTAAAGAATATCCTAATCTCAAATTATAATCTTAAACACTAACTCTAAATTTTAAAAGTAAACATTAAATGCTGATTTTAATCATTAACCCTAAATAACTTTAAACTTTAAATATAGAGGCTTGAGGTTTGTATTTAAAGTTAATAATGCAGCCGAATTAATAGAAATTCAAGATTTCAAATAGTTCTACTATAATTACATGAAAACTTGTAACAAACAAAAAATGTGGATAACATTGTAAATGTTTTTATAAACCATAAAATAAAGCTAAGTTCAAGAGAAGATTTGTTCATATCAGGCCACCATAGTAACAATAAAAGCTATAACTCTAGATTTGATTAATAGATTAAACTCAAATTCTCTGCTGTAATTCTACAAATTACTTCTATAACCGTCATCACTAACCCTAAGTACTCACCCTAATCCCAGAATTCCAAATCTAAACAGCCGGTTTTGGCCGGTGCCTGTAGGGGAACACATAATTAAGTAATAGTAGTTCCTGTTTTTTTTTAAATTCCACCTGCCACGAAAGTAATGATATGAACTTGATTTCTTTCTGGGATATGATTTCCCCCATGCCTGCTTCTGTCTATTTTGAAAGCTGTCAGGATCATTTTGATTTTCCTATCACACTTTTCTCTGTATCATTTTCTGTCTTCATATATATATATATATATATATATATAGATATACAAAAAATGACAAGAAAGTAATGATATGATCTATGGACCAAAAGAAATCTTGATTTCTCGGAATATTTGAACTTCGTAACAATCACTTAAAAGTTAGAATTCAATTATTTAGTTACCATTCTGGTTTACATGTCCTCTATACGTTGCAGCTTAAATTAAAAAAAAATTGATTATAAAAAAATTTCAGGTAATAAAAAATTATTTAATATTATTATTAAATCTAAATCAATAGGTTAATCTTGAAATCTGCTATTTATTATTTAGCTCAAGTTTAAAATTAAACCATAAAAACATTGTCTCTACGTAACAAGCTAACTTGGTATGTTGAGAAACAACTCGAATAATCAGTATAAAATATGGTTTGACTTTTAAAAAATAATTAAGATTACCTTTTCTTTTAATATTAAGACAATGGTATATTGAATCCACCCGGATTTCATGACTTAACCCTCTAAACTCATGATTCCGATGACGGACTACACTGAGTTTAAGAGCTTTTTTTTCAAACTTTTTTTTACTTAATTATATAATAATAAAAATAAACACTCGTAAAATTAAACACAAACTAAATATTATGATATTTATTTGAGATGAAAATTACCTCGTCATATAAAGTAAATTGAAATAATTTATAAATATAAATTTAAAATTAAGAAAATGTTAAACCAAAAAAAAAGACAGAAGAATTAGATGCATTAATTAATCCTTGCGGTGAATATTGACATTGCAAAATGATAGGTCTCTCCTTATTTTAGAAGTAATAAATAATCCTTGCTCTGAATGTTGACATTGCAGAATGATAACAGATTTTCTTGCACGCAAATTATGCAATTCGTGAAAGGAGAGACCTATCAAATATATCTTTATATATTATATCAATTATTATTAATACTTTTTTTTTGTGTGTATAAAACTATAAATTATGTATATATGTCATCTTTCAATTGTTCTTATAAAATTAAACGAGGATGCGCGTAACATGTGATAGATTAAAATAAATTTGTGAAATTAAATATCCTTTTATTAAATAAAAAAAATTTAAGTAAAAAAACAATGTTCACGTGGATTGTTTCACTACTAATCCATTGGTCCGCAATGTCCATGAGTTAGAATATATTTTTCTTTTGAAACATAAAAAAAATATATGTATTGTTAACACGTTTCTTAGGGAAAAAAAGAAGATTCTAATGATGAATTTAAAATTAAATACATAGTAAAACCATATTTTTATTTAATATTAAGATTGAAACAAATTGGATCTACTTGAATAAACTTGAGTTGAGATTTAAAACTTATGGGAATAATCTTGAAAAAAACAAACTGAAAAGCTATTCTCCAAGTAACTTAATGTTCAAGAACAAAACTAGTAAAAAAAAAAAACCTCAATTAAAAAAAAAACCATAATTTGAATTTGGGTAAACTAGTCAAACTTGTGACTAAGTCATGCACGCCATCGAATTCAATAATTTTTTTATTTCATAGATTATTTTTTATTTGATAGATTTATATGAAAATAAAATGCCTATCAATGTTTTTTTACGAAACATTTTTTAAAAAGAAAAAAATCATGAAGACACATAGGAATGAAATAGCAAAGACCGAAACATAATAACAAACGGTGAAATTGTATATTTTTTAGTTTTAAGTTAAAAAAAAAAAATAGTTCATCGATAACAAAGAGATAAATTGCATTTTTTTAAAATTGAGGGACAACAAAATACATTAAAAAAAAAAGAAAAATAATAGCTTGGGTGATGTGGCATAACCTGTTAATGTTGTAATTCATGTCATAAACTTAATCAGGTTTAATATTTTTTTTATATAAATTTATATCTAACCAAAATATATTTAAAAAAGGGTTGAAAACGAGCCTAGTAGCGTCCCTAGTCCTTTGAAAGGAAAATCTCGGGCACGTAGGGCTTCAAGCCCAGGCCCACGCGTTTGAGCCTGTTGATTTTTTTTAAGGGGTTTGCCCCTATTTTGTTTTTTTTTTAAATAGGTTAATGACACATCGCTCGTTGTGGCAAACGACGTCGTGTGCCACTCTAGATTCTAGAAAACCAGGGCTGTGTTTTTTTACAAAAAAAAAAAAACTTGTTTTTCAACTTATTTCACCCTACAAACATACTTAGAACATCAAGAAACCAACTTATCAACTAATAAACTCAAAAACCAACCCAAATCACAAATCAGACCAAATAAAATATCTCATCCTCAACTTAGATCTAGTTTTTAGGCTATATTTAGGCTTAAAACAACCATCATTAAACTGCACTTACCTAATGAAACCCGTTGACACCAATTTTAACTATTTTGGTGGTCGGAATATATGTCAACAACAAGCTCTTTTTTTTTCAATGCTAGAATTCAATGAGCTTCCCTCTCCTCTTACACACAAAAAGAGACTAGAAAATGATGAAAATAAAGTATAGTACTAAAATTGAATTTCATGAAACATAAAGAACTGATCACCTATTAGGTTAAAAAGATGGGGACTAAACTAGATTTTTTGGATGAAATTAGAATCTGCCATCTATTTTGTATGTGTTTTTCACTTCGGTTCTCTGTTTTTTGTTTTCACCCTCTCATGAAAAAAAGAACTAATTGATTATAAATTTGGGTCTAAAAGAGTTCAATTATACAAAATAAAAGAATAAGGATCAAATTAAAAACAAAACCACTACTTTAATCGACGATAATTTATGAGATGGTGTACAGTAAAACTTGCTACAATGGACTGCCACGGGTTTTGTTAATATGATAAAGTTTACTACAGTTTTAAATCTTTATACCAACAAATATATTTTTATATTTTATTGATTAAAAATGATATTTCTTATAAATCCATATTAAAATCACCCACTTAATGCATATATGATAATCCATTTTAACAAAATCAAATTGACAGAGGGTATATTAAAGAATAAGAATAGATTAAATATTACATTTGATTGTTATTTTTATAAAATAGTGTTATTGATAAATATTATCAAATGAATTCATGTCCCTGAACCTCATGATATATATTATACAGTACGATATTTTTCTTTCATTTTTTAAGCAGATTATATTATATTATAAAAGAAACTAAAATAAATAGGGGTTTTATTGTTGTTACCTGTAGCCTCCGCTCACATTTCAGTGTTCAGTCATTTTTTTCCGTTTAGGTCCTTGAAATTTTTCTTTTTGGTCACTCAACTTCTTTATCTTTTCAATTTCATCCTTGAAAATGGTATTGGAATGGTTTACATGTTGGGTTTGTTTCAATTTTTATACTCCCACGTACTCAATGTGACATGAAATATTCTGACTTTAAATTAAATATTGATTTTGCAAAATTGAAGTTTATATTATTTAAGAAAATTAAAACAACAAAAATCAAAATTAAAAAAAAAAGAGATTTATTTTTAAAAAAGGTGTGAAAAACTTCACTCGAGTTTCAAATAAAATATATTTTTATTGTTGTTATTTAAGGTTTTTAGGTTTCAGCTTGAAACTTTATTTTTATCATGTTCAAATCCTTGAATGTACAACAAAAAGGTATAAAGTCATTAAAAAAAAAAGAAAAAAAGTGTTTTGTCAGCTATATTTTAACCACTAAGAAATTTGAAGTTAATGTTAATGAGTTTCTTGTCTTATATAGCAAAAGTTTAATTAATGTTGTTTCTCCTTTTAAATATAAAAAAATAGATTAGATCTCGTGAATTTGTTTTGATTCATTTATCAATTTATTTTTAAAATTTAACTTTTTTAATTAGTAATTAATTTTTTCTCTCGGTTTTATCATTCAACATTACATAGTTTTCTCATTTTATGGTGCTTATTGTCTAATGATCCAGATAACAAGTTTGAAAAGTTAATATGAGTTGATATTTTTTTTGTGCTTATTTTCTTTTTCAAATTTATCGTTCAACATTATTTTTTTTTTAAAAAAAAGATTAATGTTTTGGTTTTCATCTTTCAACATTAGTTTTGTGAGTTACTCAAGGTTGGCTAGCCCCTTATTATCCAAGTTACATGTCTATTATGCTAACTCGGGTTGACTCAGATTGGGTTTTTATGTCTCTTTTTTTATCCAATTTCGTACTTCCAATGGGTTTTTTTCCAAGTTATCGTGGACTTTGTTTTTATAAAGACTTTATTCATTTATTATCGTTGTCTATTTTTTAATTGTCTAATTAAAATAAAAACAACTTATTAAACTTGATCAGGGCTGTAACCCAAGTCGTTTGTTTTTCCTATTTCTTTTGAATGCACTTACCAACACCTAGACTATCGTTGCTATATATATATATGGGTTTTTATTTTAATTAATACCTTTTCTAATGTCTTTTTTTAAAATAACATTTCAATTCATGTTTCAATTAATATCCTTCCTCTATGATTTTTAATATGTTTTGACATAGATGAACTTTATTTTTTAAAATAAAAATATTTATTTTCAGATAATATTTCTAATATTGCCTTGCATGATAATTTTTTATGTTTTATTTTATTCAATCAATTTTATATGTGTATCTATTTCTATTATCATTTGATTGAATAAAAGCTTGATTTTAATAAACAAATCTAATAAACACAACCAGATAAATATTTCATGTTGCAAGATCAAATATCTTGATTTATATCTATCTCTTGATTTTTTTAATTTTATTTTTAATTATCATTAATGATTGTTTATTATTTAGATGGATAATTATAAATTTATTTTACTAGATTCTTTCATAACACTTATAATTTTTTTACATAAAAAAAACATATAAAAAAAGCTTGTATATTCAATTTGTTTTGGTAAGATAGTTATTTTATCCTGATGCAAGAATGCTACAAACTCTTGTCAATCCAAAATCATTGGCAGCATGAAAAAATAAAATAAAAAATAAAATCAATGGCAGCATGAGTACACGTCAGCGGTTGGCATCACAGTGATGATCTCTCACAGCATACGCAGCCGGCGTGAATAGAAAGAGCCAATTAATGATGATGCCAATTATTGCGGCTAGATTATGCATTCACCTAATCAAATACCCTTTTAATTTCAAGAAATTGATTTGGTGATAAAAAAAAAAAAAAAAAGTCTCCCTTTCTCTTAACCGTTTTATTTGAGTTTGAATTTTGAGAGATTTTTTTAAAAAATGCATTAGATCAATATTTAAAATGTTCCCTTAATATTGTTGGAAAAAAATTAATATTAATCAACAAGCAAGTTAGTTTAAAAATATTCCAAATCGTGGAACGCAAACAAAAAAAACAAAAATCAATATCTTGAATTAGCATGGTGTTTAAATTTGATTTTTATAAATAAATCAAACCTAATTTAAATAAAAAAAATAAGAAAACAAAATAATACAAATAATATGAACATGAACATTTAATTTCATTAATGGGTATGGATGGAAGGTATAATTGCAAATAGTGAATACTTTGGTGATTCAATTGAGAATTTTCAAGATCATAGCTAGACAAAACAAAACCACTTCCATCAATTCCCATTTTCCTCCTTTACCTCTTCTCAATCCAAGACCTGCACCATACCCATTTCATCTTCACCATCAAATCATGAAACCTGAAACCACAACTATCATCCCTTTTTTTAACCTTCAAAACCACACACTGAAGCTACACACCAACTCCAAAAATTCTCCCCACAATTCCATTCAGCCTTCACCAACATTTTTTCTCCCCATTCTCATCATAAAAGATCATAACACGTACTGTTTAAATTCCCCAACACCCAAACCACACAATTATAAACCCATTTTCCCTATTTGCATAATCATCCAAATCTCAAATTAAGTACATTAATTTTGAACTCTATTTTGTTAAATTTCAACCAACAAAGGGAAAATCATTTACTTAAGCACGCGCACGTGTGCGCACACATATATAAACCTAACCCTAAGTTTATTGAACAAAAAATAAAACCTGGGATGAGTAGAGGAGAGGTGGCGCTGGATTTGTGAGTGGGGGAGGGTGGCTGCTACTTGTTGCTGCTGCGCCAAATTTAGGTAAATCATGAAGAAGAAGAAGAAGAAGAAGTGGGGAGAGGAGAGGGACCTGTCAGGTTTTAATTTGATTATCAAACATATGCTAATTAATAAATAATAATAATAAGTTTGGTACTAAGGCATTTTCGAATCTTGAAATCTTTCTTCTTCATATATGAAGGAAGGAGTAATATTATAAATTCAAAGAAACTCAAATATCATAAAACAAAAAGAAAAAAGAATATATATTGATGAGTTGAAGTAATTGGTATAATGATAATAACCAGAATACATGAAAGGAAGGATTTGATGATCAGCTCAAAGTAAAACGGATAGTACAAGTTGATCACAAAGCTTGCAGAAGATCATCAAAGTCATTAATATTCATGAATTCTTGGCATCTAAAGATCTCTACCCTACCATTTGTATATATATCATCTAATGTAAGGCGGATAGAACTCCCATAGCTATCTCTATAGCCTGCAACAAAACCACCCCAGTAGAGATGGTCACACTCAATGAAACAAGTGCCACCATCCCTAGAGCCAGACTTGGCCTAACATTCATCAAATAGTTCTGCAACATCCCCACTGCTTCACAAACATCGTTGTTGTAGTTGCAATGCAAGCAATATTGTTTCTCCCACTCCATCCAGTGAGAAGGTGGGTTGTTGCATGCCTCCAACATCTTCATCTCCTTAATTCGTAATCGCAGTACAATCATGCTTTCATCTACAAGCCTACCCCCACGGTCTCGTCCATTAGTTCCTCTATGAAGGGCAACAATGGTGTTTCTTCGAGGGCATGGCTTCACTAGAGAAACTGGCCTCGTGACAAGCCTGGAGGATGAGAATTTTGTTGCTTCCATGAATGAAAATAGAGAAGTGCTCAAGCAAAGTTTTTCTTTTCCTTTGGCTTTATATTTACAGAATGAGAAGGAATCATGGGGGGTATTAATATTTATATTAGCTAGGGGAAATGTTTTGGGTGGTGGATTTATTTATTCCTTAATCATTACAACTTCTATTTAAAACCGTGTTAAGGGACGTGTCAAATTCTGAGACGAGCTAGACTGTGCGCGTGACGTGTACCTTAATGCATACATGCCGAGAAGGGATTTCTTTTTTTGAAGCAATAAAAAGGGAGGACTCAACTTCGATGATAAGAAAACTATGTCAAGGTCTTTCTACTTTCCTTTGAAGCTGAAGGAACTCTCTTCGAACATATACTTAAGCTTTCTTTGATATTAATAGAGTTGTATTATATTTTAAAGTGTTTTTTAAAAATATATTTGATTTGTAACAAGACAAATCAATGATTTTTTCTTGTATTTCTTAATTTAATCTACTTATTCTGAAACATTGGTTTTAACCTAAATATAAAGTGATTATATATATATGTTAAATTCTATAAGAAAATTCTATTTTACTCTTAATAAAAAAATAAAAAATATATATATTTCTTTACAATATAATATCCAGTCTTATATATCAGAATAAAATGAAAAATCTTGTTGTGGTGGGTGAAAATCATGCCACGGTACATGATTATTCAATTAGATATTAATAGTTAAAAAGAATAATTCTAAATATTAAAAAAAAAACAAGAAAAAAATAAATTTAAGAGCACATGATCATTGAATTAAGAGGGTTGACAATATTTGAATTCATGATCAAACAGTCTAGATGTATTCTTAATTTTTTTTCTTCTAATGTGTAACATTTTTGTATTAAGAATATACTGATTTATATTAAAGAGATTAAATATGGACAATACTCTCGTTCTGGAATTGTGTACGATTATTGTAAAAAATATTCTTATAGAAACTATTCTCAAAAGGTCTATAGTAATGGTAGAAAACACGACAATTGTCGTAGCTAGCTAGCCCTTTAGAATTTAATCAATATCTTAAAATTTATCTAGAAGTGTTTGCCGTTGGCACATTCCGAGCATAGTCTTGCTTGTAGCTACTAGCTAGTATACATCCTCGATCGAAGCGAGCCCTGTGGCAAATCCCAGGATTATATTTACTTGTTCGAGACAGCAAGACATAAGCCACCCACATCCCATAGTGAAATTTAAAAAGTTTGAATTTGTTTGAGTTTTACTCAAGCTTTTTCATAATATGGAGATCAGTGATTGGAGTTAGTAGTGGCGTCCTCCACAGTTTAAGACGAGTTAAACTAAAGTTTGCGTGGACATGCCGTGTGACCAAGCAAAGTGCATGCATTTGGGCACGATATGCCCTGTCGTAAAGCTATAAAACATGTTGTCCCTCCGCCACGGCTAAAAGACACAAAAGCATCGAAACATCGTATGTATATTCAATATACAAACCCTAAAGAGAAAATCCATTTAGGCAAGTTTTCGATCAGGAATTAATTAATGCGATTAATTTTGCTACTTTTGGTCCTTTTGTTTTGTTGTGGACGCTATGATTTCCGACTTTGCAATAAATCAGTGTCCGAATGAAAGGGGAGTCTGCAGAATATATATTATAGTTATAATATTATTATTTTGTACATTTTTTATGGTGAATTTATATTTGTTTGTGGAGTGGTTTTAGCAACCACTGCTTCTGACATGTGTTTTTTTTCGTGTGTGTCTATAGTATTAGTTGTTGTGTGTGTTTTCACCAATTTTCTTATGAATATGGTATAAATTATATTAAGGTATAGTTTGTTTACCGAAAATTAATTTTTTTAAATATAATTTTTTTAAAAATAATTTTTTTTTTAATGTTTCACACCGTCAAAATCATTAAGCTAGCAGGCCTAAGCTTCATTTGACGTGGGATGTGTCAACTAATGAATTATGTGGTGGCTGCAAACAATCTCCTCGTGATTCATATACACGATAAGAGAACTCCCACTCAAAAAAAAAAAATAAAAAAAAAAGGATGTTGAAAATTGCAACTCTACTTGATTTGCCGTGTTGCATCGATTAGGGTCAATCAAACTAAATAAACGGTAAAGGCATTTTAATTCATTTCCTTACCTTTTTTGATTTGTACGACATGTCTATATGTTACTAGCCGGTTTCATATTCTTTATTAAAAATTAAAAATAATTGACGATCTCCTTAAATAAAATACCAAGGGTGAAGGAGAAGTCATCTAAGCTCAAAACTGATGGACGGCACCTGAGTTGTTTGGGCTGTGAATGTGAATCCCTCTACTCATTAATCACAGTCTTATATAGCGGTGTTAGAAGAATCTCAATATTCTTTAATTGATAGAGTGATGCGTGTACTAGATATATCTCTAGTTTGCTATAAATGATTTTTTTTTTATTTTTTTTCTCTCTTTTTCTTGAGTTCAGCACTAATCCTTTTAAAATTTTAGACCAACCCCTTTAATTGTTTTTCCTTCACATTTGGTATGTGTCCCTTTGTTGCTATTTATTTTAATTTTTAAATAAATTATAAAATTAAAATTAATTTTCAATTTAACCCCTTATTTATTTTTTCTAATCTTTCAAATTTAATCTTTATTCTTTTTATTATTATTTTTTATTTTTAATAAGCTATAAAATTACAATTTATTTTCAATTTCAACCCCCTTTCATGTTTTTTAATCTTTTGAATTTGGTCTCCATTTTATTTTATTCGAGATTATTTTAAATTTTTTTTTTTTTACAATTTCATAATCCATAGTTTTTTTTCAATCAAATTCGATCCTCGTTGCTTTTATTGCTATCTCTTTTAAGAGGTTTGTTTGTTTTTTTTTTATTTTTTAAAGCTAATGGTTTTTTTAATCCTTTTTTTTATATATAATTTTGCTTTATTATTTTTTATGGTTTGTCTTTTATGAGATTAGTCTCGGGTTCATGACTAGAGTCCTCGTTTCAAAGGTTAATGTAGGTTGAATTTTTTTTAGCTCCTTTTTTAAAACTTGTTAATCTCAATTTCATTCTTAAGCATTTAATTTATTTGAAATTGGTCTTCCTACCTTTTTTTTCCCTTTCCTTTCTATTAAGTTATCCAGATTCTATGCCCATCGTTACAGGGTTTGCGGGTTAACTCATAATTTTTTTTTTTGTTATAGAGTTAGTTCCAGGATCTAAACCAGAGTCACCAATTTTAAAGGTTAATGCAAATTGATTTTTTTTTAAAATCTATTTATTTTAATTTCATCATTCAATATTTGATTTATTGGAAATTGGTCTTTGTACCCTTTTTTTCTCTTTTATTTTTATTGGGTTATCTGAATCCTATGCCTATGATCGTGGGGTTTGCGGGTTAACCTGAGTTGACTCATATGTTTTTTATTTTTTTTTAAATTAATTTATTTTATTTTTATCCTTCAACATTGAGTTGTTCGATAATTAAGTTTCATGATTTTATTCATTTTGCTTTCGAACACGGTCACTTTGGTATCATGACTAAGTCTGAGATTTTGCATCTTGACCTGGGTGGGCTCGGATCGAGTTTTTTTGATATTTTCTTAATTGTATATATTTTTTTCTTAATTTTCATGCTTTAACATTTTATTTGCTACTAATTGAGCTTCAACTTTTTTTATTTTCATGTTTTCTATGTAGAGCTATCATGTTCTCATTTGATTTATTGAGAACTAGATTTCAAATTTTTTTATGCATTTCTTTCAATGAAATTATCCTAATTTTATGTCCATAGCCGTGAAGTTTGCGAGTTAACCTGGTTTAACTATTTTTTTTTTTAATTTTGCTCTTAAACACTGAGTTGTTTGATAATTCAAGTAGACTCAGATCAATTTATTTTTATTTTTTTATTAGTTTATTTATTGTTGTTGCAGAATTTTTTAATCATGTTAATTAAATTACCAATTAAGTCAATAACTTAGGCCTTGAATTTTTTTTCTTTTTTCATGTTGAAATTTTTTACCTAGTCCACAGCTGCGGGGGGACACAAATCTAGTTGTTTTCTAAGCAATATACTTTTATGTGCTACAAATCTTCTTCTTTTTTTGTTTTTAATAAAAAAGGATAGGGAAAATTGGTAGAAATGTGAAATGATTGCAATAAGTAAAGCCAGCGTGCTTATTTTGATTTTGTATAAAATATAATAATGTCAGCTTTTGCACTAGCTAGAAAGGGCTTGGTTCATAGGATTGTGAGAAAATGCAGCATCAAAGCATGGAATTTCAAGCGCATCAAATTTACCTTAATCATTAAGCATTAATTTAAAATATTTTTGTTATTGGGACAACTTTTCATACCTTAACCATTACCATTAATGGACACTTAAAAATTTCAAGTCTTTTTTCTTTCTTAGGGAGGATACGCACTAACAACGTAACAGCAAGGTTTAGAGGCCCTTTTGTTTTTCAAAGGAATATAATTTAATGTCATTCAATTGATATCTTGGTTTAACCTCGCCGATATCTATCTTGGAGCTATCTGGTAATAAGTTTGAAATGAAGTTCTTTTAAAAAAGTCAAATTCTTTTGCTTAATATTTTTATATATTTGGATCGTTTTAATATGTTGATGTCAAAAATAAATTTTAAAAAATAAAAAATATTATTTTGATGCATTTCCGAACAAAAATACTTTAAAAATCAATCACCCCTACACTCCCAAACATTCTCTTTATCTAAATTAGATCCTTAATGTATCAATAAATTTCCAAATTCACTTGGAGTAATCATATAATTTTAAAAAATAAATAAAAGCATATTTTTTATGCATCATCGTCCTGCGCCATTCTAGAAGTGTTTGGGGAGTATTTTGGTAGTCAAAAACTGTTGATCGTTATCTCATCTGACACGTAAGGTGGCGGCGTTATTATTAGATTGGCGTGTTTGGTTATGCTAACGGCGATTCAGCGACGATGAATTTTTTTATTTCTCCCATTCTTTTTTCTCTCATGAGCCTTGGTATTCGTGTTTAGCTTTTAAAAATTCAGTTGTGTCCTCCAATTTGTATTTGTTTTGAATTTGATCCTCATGCTTTTTGTTTTTATTTTACTGCTTCTTGAAGTTTTTTATTTTTTTAATTCCATTCCTCAACATTTAATTTCATTTAATTTTTATATTCAATCTAGTTCTCTTTCTTTTGATTATTTTTTTATCCTTTGTAATTTTTTTTTATTTTGACCTTTAGAATTTTATTTAATTCTTTTTTTAATTTTGGTCCTCATTTTTTATTACTTTTTTTTCTCTGTCATTTTCTTTGTTTATTTTTTTAATTTAATTCCTAATTAGTTTCTTTTAATTATTTTTTGTATAAGATTTAGTCCTTATTGTTTTGGTTTTTAATTTTTTATGATTAAGAATTTTGCTTTGTAATTTTTTTGTGTTTGTCTTTTACATTGTGTGTTTATTAGTTGATTATTCAATAATGATGTTCTAAGAAATTAGAAAGCAATTGTGTTGTTTTTTTATTTTATTTTTCTTAGAATGCTTTCTGGATTAGTATTAATATGACATTTATGTGTGCATATAAGATTTGAAGTTAAGACCTGGAATAATATTATGATAGCAGTGTTTTTTAAAAAATTGTTTTTAATTAGAAATATATTGAAAAATATTTTTATTTTTATTTTTATATTTTAAAATTTATTTTTAATATAACACAAATGATTTGAAAATATTAAAAAATAATTTAAAATAAAATAATAAAATAATTCATAATTTTTTTCAAAAATATTTTTAAAATAAAAAACAAAGACAATTCTTGCCAAATATTACTGGTTTTTTCCATTTCAAAATGACGTCGGCTAAAAATCTGAAGGCTTGCAAAAATAAAAATAAAAAATAAAAAACCGGTAAAATTTAGCCCCGTGTACATCAAAATGGATCCCACATATCCTCAGATAAAAAACCGGTAAAATTTAGCTCATCATATGATTTCTCTTAATATAAATATATTTACTGATCCTTAATGTATCAGTAAATTTCCAAATTCACGCGTACATTGTATGTTGGATGTCGACGTGCCGCGTCTTTTAGTGATGAGCTTCTTTAGGACGGAATTTCTTGAGGAATAAGCTTCATTATCGAGTTGTTTTTTTTTTTTTTGGTTAGCACAGTTAAAAAAATAATAAAATAGCACAAATAATTAATGATTTAGCACAATTTCACGAGTAGAAAGTTTATTTATGATTCATGTTTCACAAATGATACATGTCTCCCACGAATCGAAAATATTGCTTGCAACTAAGGATAGTTTTTCTAGCCTCTAACTTCCTAAAAAAAAACTACATTTCTCATTATCACACAATTTTTCCAGTCGCATTTCATCATTTCTTTAGTCACAATTCAGTCCCAACCAATATGATTAAACACAAAATGTAACTATATCCATACCATATAATTTAATCAACACAATTCAATACCATATGATTCTTGTCATAATCTTATTTTGGATCCCCATATTATATATATATATTCAAAAATCCAAAAACTAAAAAATGTAAGAAAAACAATATTTTCAAGACATGAAAAAATAAGCTTATGAGTTCAAAAGACCAAATACTAGAAGAGTAACCAGATTCTGAGAACTCGACAAGATGGGATGAAGAAAGAAAAAAAAGAGCTTGAAAGCCAAACTTAATCAAAATTGAAAGAATCAATTAAGTTTAAGGACTTAATTAAATATAAAAAAGTTTAATTGACTTATTTAAGGACTTAATTAAAGCAAAGATTAAGTTTGAAAGTCAATTGAGAAAAAAATAGAAGAATTAATTAAGTTGAAGGACGTAATTAAACCTTTAAGGTGGATTCAATCAAGGGCTCAACTGAAGAAAATTAAGTTTGGAGGTCTAATTCGGATCAATTTGCAAAGATTGGAAGATTAGAGGCACAATTGAATTTTGAAAAGGCCAAATTGGTGTAATCAGGGGTTAAATTGCAATGAATTTGAAGTTTGAAGGCTAATTAAAGGCCAAATTGAAGAAAAAAATTCAAAAACTAAGAACCTTTTCGCAAAAGACGCACAACATTGAGGGCTGCACCGAACTTTTCCAAGGACTCATTTGAAAAAAATCAAAGTTTAAGACTTAATTGGGGACTAATTTAAACAAATTGGGAACCAAGGGCTACTTTGTAAAAGGTGCTAACTTGAGAGGTCTCATTTGATTTTTGGCAGGGGCCTAATTGCATATAATTGGCCAGTTTTTTTCTCAATTAAGGATGTTTGAGTTTAAATTGAAACAATAGGGATCAAATTGAAATTTATCAAAATTACAATTAAAAACCCTATTTTTTAGGGTTTAAACAAACAACATGTCATTTATTCTCATTTAAGGATATGTGAGCTTAAATTGAAACAATAGGGACCAAATTAAAATTTATCAAAATTCCAATTAGAAACCCTATTTTTTAGGGTTTAAATAGACAATATGTCATTTAAATTTCATTGAAGAGATTGCGTGACACGTCTTCTGCCCCTGTTTTATTATTTTCCTCAGTTGAGAATGTTGATTGAGTTGTCACATTCAAGTGAATGAATGTGGCTTCTCTAACCATCTTAGGAACTCCAATCACTACCATTTGATAGAGGAAGTTTTCCTCTTTAAGGTTGTGGAACCCTTGTTCAACTTTTGTGCCCCCATCTACAACGTAGAAGTCCTCAACTTCTTGTCTCAAGACATCATCGTTTGATTTAGCAAAATTTGACAGTGTCACCCTCGATTTTGGATTGATGGTGGAAAAGCTACATGCCATCAAATCAATCATGGTTTGATCCTAGTTGAAGAATAACACCCTTTATACATGATCTATGGTTTGTTTGGCTTTAATAACCCTATTTTCTACAATTAATTCATGGAAAGTGCACCTCTATTCAGCTATTTCAGCCAAAGTTTCAGTTATAAAGCTCCCAACTTTTTTTAAAAGCTCTAAGAGTTTGTTAGACATTTAAGAAGAAAGAAAACATAAGAGAATGGAGAAGAATCGTCTCCTAACATATCAGAGGCAAAAAGAGAGAGAAAGAGAGAGAATTCTCTATGATCTAGTCTTAAAAAACCATTTTCAAGCCCATAAGTGGTTTCACAACTACTTGCCTTTTAAGGCTACAAAAGAAGTAGGAAAACATAAGGAAAAAAATGATTTTAAAGAGAGAAAAGGCCACGAAAGGAGAAGGAACCTTGAGAAAGAATACAATCCAACGATAAAAAAAAAAGGAAGAGAAAAGAAGATACTATGTAGAAGAAGGTCAAAAGCTCTTAGAAAAGGCCTCAAACCAAACAAAAAGGGAAAAAACTAGTCCCTGTCGCGAGGTGACGTCGCACTGGCGCACTGAATGTGCCTCCTGAGAGGTGGTGTTGGGAAAAGGAAAAGGTTTTGAGTTTAATCATAAAACTATGATTATAAAGTTCAGGAGTTGCCATATAATATTATGGTTACTAGAAAACTTATAGTCTGCAAGAGTCTGGGTAATGGACTGGTTGTGTAAGGGGAAGACGCATCACCCCTAGTACACACCCTACCTAAGATAAGCTGCATTGTTGTTTGATATTTTTTTAGGTCGTGTTTCTATTCGTTGGTCTTTTCCTAAGGTTTAAGACAACTCTCCTTTCGTGAGAGAGTCTTTATATTATTGGGTTAAATCCTAACTGTTCTAAAATCTAAAATTTAGCATCACATTTATTTTACACTTCGTATCTTTAATACTTGAGAGTGTACTCTACTATGTAGTTTTGCACCTCAAATATTAAAGTCTACATCTAAACACTAATATAAAATGAACAAAATGATTGGTGAAGAGTTTTTTCATATTAGGGTCAAATTTTAATGGCTAATCACAAACTGGTTACGATATCTATTTTTGCATTTCAAAACATGAGAACGATGCATTTTTTTTATTTATATAAAACTATGCTTGAAAAACTTTTAGGATTTGACTGTATGCAAGAAAACAAAAAAAAAATTGTTTTTTAAAGAGGAAATTAATTTGAATTTTTTTAGAGATGTTTTTGAATTTTTCAAATTTTTAGAAACGTTTCGAAGAAAACCAGGTATATTAATCAGATCTGCATCTTACAATGTAAATATACAACCCGATATTATACAAAATTGGTATAAAAAAATGCAGGAAATTACAAATATTTTAAAATAAGCCTTGAATATTTTTGGTTTTTTTAATTATATAATATTTTATTCTTATTATTATAAATATACTATTATTAAATATATTAGGCTGGGCCGACTAGCGGTCCAACAAACCTGGCGTCCTCCTCTTCTTTTATTTTTTTAGAGAGGGAACCCGGGCCAACCATCTGGGCTAGGATGGAATGGGTCCAACCCAGTAAGGTTGGGCCAACTGACGATCAAACAACCTTTTTTTGGGGGGGCTCGGTCGACAAGGGTCCAACTCAACCTCAAAAGTTAATTATTCCCCCCCCCCACGCATGCAGAATGAATTATCGTTTTGCATGCAGCATGACAATGGTAGGGGGGATGAAGAAAAAGAAGGAGAAGGTTACTTGGCGTGGGGAGCGTTGCAGGTGGTCGGGCTATGAAATTAGTGGAGAGGACGGTGATTGATGTCAGATGCCGGAGGAGAAAGAAGAAAAAGTAGGAGAACTTTGCGGTGGCCCCCTCATGTAAGGTGGTCGGCTGGTCACTTATGGTGGAGATTGTGGTGGAATAGCTGATTATGAGAGTGTTGGTGGCTGAGGGTCACAATGAAAAGAGAGGGAAGAGAGAAACGGTTGTAGTAAAAGAAAAACTGAGAGGGGGAAGGCTGATGTTTTGTTGACTTTTGACTCGATTTTCTCCTTTCGCAGGCCATGAAATCTATCTCTATTTATAGAAGGTGGAAGAGAGACATTTTGTCTTTAATGGTGCCAAATCTTGGCCCTTGATTCTACCTAGAAGGATCCCAATTGTTGGTTCAAAATGACTATCATGGATTATCAGATTTGCTACAAAAAGGGGTTGGTCGGGTTTGCTATTTTGGGGCGGTACCACAACCGATATGGTGTCAATCGACCAGAAAGGATCATACTAGCATGTATTCAGGTGTTAGACTATCGTTTTCATGCAAGTTTTGTCAAATTTGATGGAGAGATGAAACATTAAATGCTTTGGGAAGGATGCCACTCGAGTAGGTTTTCGGTAAAAATCTGAAGAACATTAATAGCTAACCCAAAACAGTGCTATTTAGGTAAAGTTCATTTTAGTCCTTCCATTTATAAATTCTCTCAATTACACCCCTGATTAGTTTCAAACTTTCAATTTGTTCAATTTTGCCCCCGATGAAATTCAATTTATTTTGGTCATTGATCTTGGATTTAAACAATTTGACTCTTAATTGACCATTAAACTTTTAATTCTCTTCCATTTCACCCCTGATTTTAATCAATTTGGTCTCCATAGTTCGACGCCTTTTGTATAATGGTCCTTGACTATGAATTTCTTCAATTTAACTCTTAATTGACTCGAAAACTTTGATTTTCTTATAATTTTACCCCTGACTTGAAGCATTTGACTTTGCAAAGATTATGTTTGGTCTCCTAAAATTTCAATATTCGCAATTAAACACAAATTGGGCTCCCAAACTTAATGTTTCACCAATTAAGCCCTTAATAAAATTAATTTGATCCATTTAAAGTATAATTAAGTCTTTGCACCTAGTTAAATCCTTCAATTGGACCCAAATTAATTCTTAAACATAATTAAACTTTAATTTGGCCCATAATTAAATCAAATTGGCATATTAAAAATCTAATTATGCCTATAGAATTAATTTTCATACAAATTCGACCAATAGTAATTTAATTTGCCCTTAAATCTCTATTGTCTCTTCAATTTTGGATAAAACAGGGTACAATTAGGCTCCCAATTCCATGCAAAATAACAAATAAATTTATCTACATTTGAAATTCTCCTAGCTTGCTTTTGCTAAAATATCAGTCTTTTTTTTTTTGCCTCTTTCTTAGGCCATGAAATCTACCCTTATTTATAGGGGGTGGAAGAGGGACATTTTATCTTTAATGTTGTCAACTAGGCCGAAGTCAGCCGGATCGGGTTGGGCTAATCAGCAGCCCAACAGACCTGGCTTTTTTTTTTGGCTGGGCTGGACCCGACCTAATTTTCTAGGCGAGGTCGAGTGCTGATCCACATGGTTGCTGACTCAGCCTAATTTTCTGGGCGAGGTCCAGTCCTGACCCACATGGTTGCTGGCCCGGCCCATCAACCATGCAATTATCTAATCATTGCATGAAAAATCATGTAATGACCAGATTGGGAAGGGGGGAAACAGGAGTAAGAGGCAGCACTACCATGCTTGGCCGAAGGCAAACGATTGCAGGGAAGATTGGAGCGTGGTTGGTGGTGGCAGAGGCGTGAGGAAAAAATAAGAAGAAGAGGTGGTGGAGAGAAGAAAAAATGGAAACAGGGGAAAAGGCTGATTTTTTTCAAACTTTGGCTTTTGATTTCTCCTCTCTCAGGTTATGAAATCCATCCCTCTTTATAGGGGGTGGAAGAGGGACATTTTGTCTCATGTGGTGCCAAATCTTGGCCCTTGATTTGACTCGAAAAGAACTTAATTGTCAGTTTAAAATGGCTATCATGGGCTATCAGATTTGTTGTAGAAAAGGTTTGGTCGGGTTGGCAACTTTGGAGCGGTGCCACAATCATTGTGGTGTCTATCGGTCATAACAGACCACGTTGGGGTGTAGTTATATGTCAAGTCATCGTTTGCGTGAAAATTTTGTTCAATTTGGTGGAGAAATGAAGCATTAAACGTGTTGGGAAGGAAGCCACTAAAGTAGCTTTTGGTGAAAAGCTGAGGAATAAAATGAATAGTCAACCCCAAAACAGTACTGTTTTGGTAAAGTTCATGTTAGTCCTTATATCTTTACCTATTTTTTGGGTTATTCCCCAAATTCTTCTTTCTTTCCAAATTATATATATAAAAAATAAGGACTAATATTTTGGCAATAAAAAGGAAAGCTGGGAGGACTTCAAATCAAACTGCAATTTTAAAGCTTAATTATACCCCAATTTATCGAAAACTAGAGAGAAAATACAAATTCAAGGAAAAATTCAATGATTATCGGATGAATCTGCTTAAAAATTAAGCCTAAAGACATAATTAGATTTTTAATAGGCCAATTTGATTTACTTATGGGCCAAATTAAAGTTTAATTATGTTTAATAATTAATTTCGATGCAATTAAAGAATTTAATTAGGTGCGATGACTTACTTATACTTTAAATAGATCAAATTAATTTTATTAGGGTATTAATTGAGAAGATTGGAATTTTAGAAGATAAAATTTAAGTTTTACCAAGTCAATTGATTGAAACCATGGGTAAAATCGCAAGAAAATCAAAATTTTGGGGTCAATCAAGGATTAAATTGAAGAAATTCATAGCCAAAGACCAATTTGCAAAAGGCGCCGAACTCTAGGCACCCTATCGGTTGAAATCAGGGGTGAAATTGAATACAATTGAAAGTTTAATGGTCAAATAATGGTCAAATTGCATAAATCCAAAACTAAGGATTATAATGAAAAAGACGCTGAAATTCAAGGCTAAAATTAAAGTTTGTTGAGGGGTAAAATTGCATAAAAGTGAAAGTTTGAAGCCAATCAGGGGTGTAATGAGACAAATCACAAATGGAAGGAATAAAATGAAAAAGACCAAAACGACAATGTTTTGGTGTTACTGTTCATCATCTTCTTCAGATTTTTCACTGAAAAGCAGCTCAAGTGGCCACCTTCCCGAGGCATTTAATGCTTTATTTCTCCTTCAAATTTGACAAAACTTGCACGCAAACGATCACCTAACATCTGACTATACCTCAGTATGGTCAGTTTTGGCCAATTTACACAACAACGATCGTGGTGCTAGCACAAAATAGCCAACCCGACCAACCATTTTACTACCAGATTTAACAGCTTACCATGTCCACTTTGAACCAACGGTTAAGATTCGTCCTAGCCAAACCAATGGTCAAAATTTAGCACCATTAAAGACAAAATGTCTCTCTTTCCCCCCCTATAAATAGATCTGGATGTCATGGTATGAAGGATGAGAAATCAGAAGCCAAATTTGAGAAAAAATCATTTCTTCCTAGTTTTTTCATCGCCCCCTTCTCGGCCATTACTTTGATCATTTCTTCCACTGCCCCTCAGGAGCTATTTCCACCACCAACCACTCGCCGGTCTTCCCTACAACACCATAAATGTCATCGGCTACTTTTCCGGCCAGATAAGCCTTCCCCCTTGTCCTTTTTTCTTTCTTTTTTCTCGCCCTCCGGCCAACCACTGCATGTAAAATTTGTATGCAGTGGTGGCTTAAATATGGATAAAGGGCTGGACCCATGCCAACCTAGCCCATTGATGGCTTGATCGGGTCCAACCTAGTAAAAAAGGAGGAGGCCAAAACCATTGGGCCAACGGTGGCCCAACCTGTTAAGCCGCCAGTCAGCCCAACCAGATACGACGGGTCCGGCCCAGCCGAATATAATAATAATATTATAATATTATTATAATAAAAAAATATTATAAAAAAATATTTATGGGCCCCTCACATGTTTTTCCAATAATGTTGTATAATAACGGGTTGTATATTTATACTGTAAGATATGAATCCGGTATTAAAATAACGGGTTTTCTCTGAAACTTTTCTAAAAATAATTAAAACAAATAAAAACAAATCTTAAAACTTTTAAATTAATTTCCTCTTTTAGAAAAATAAAAAAAAAATATTTTTTTCAATACTAAAAGTTTTCCAAGCATATATTCATAAAAAAACAAAAAAATTGCATATTGCTAATGTTTTAAAATGTAATATGGATATCATAACCAATTTATAATTATTCGTTAAGGTTCGGCCAAAATGTTAAAAACACTTCACCAATCATTTTGCTTAATGATCGTGCCCCCAAGTGTGGTGTTGTTTGATTCATCATGAAGGAGCTTAACAAATCGTTCATAAGATAAAATATATATTTTTTGAGTTAGTATATAGTTTTTTTGTAACATTTGTAATATATTTTATGTCATGTATGAAGTTAATTAGAAGATTATGATATTGTTATGGAATTTTTATAAATATTTAAAGACCGTGTTGTACAGTAACTAAGTGTATAAAAATAAAATTGATTGATGGTACGTCTGAGGCTACTTGTGTTGTGTTGTGTTGTGTTGGTTACATGCAAGAAGTTAGCGGGATGAGATTTTAGGTAAGGCCCATATTAGAGGTTTCGTTAAAATTATATAAATTCATTCATGTTAAATTTCACATTCATATTTGTGAACTTATATATGAAAAGAATTGTGTGTTATGATGCACAATGAAAAATTTCCTAATAATAATGAACAAATTAAAAAAGCACGCAAGATTTCGATGGGAAAGAGAAAGCAAGAGTGGGGTTAGCAGAGTTTGGAAAAACCACAATGTAATTATATAAGGAAATTAACAAATTTTATATTTAGAAATTGTTATCTAAAATTTTCAATATCTCATATATATTTAACAAATATTTTTGTACAGGGTTGTGTGATTTGTGGTATGGTGCCCATAAATATACAAAAAATCAAGTTGACTCTTATGACATCGATGTATTGAAGAAGTGTATACCGAGTCATGTCACAAAAAATAAGTATGAGAAGTTTCAAGAGTTTATGGAATTGGAAGATCTTAGAAGGTGATCAAGATTCGGGTCGCTGAACCAAAACAAAGAAACACTTGGTTCGGTGAGCAAGCATACCGGTGGATCATTCCCATTTATCAACCATGAAAAACGCCTAGTAAGTTTTTAAATTATTGTCTTCTTTTTTCAATACGATGTTTATTTGTTAGAATGTTTTACTACTTATTTATTTTGTAGGAATAACAGCTTTGACGTGAGCCTACACCGATGGAATTATATGAGGAAACTTGTTCATTGTATTTTTTTAATTCTTGTATTTTTTTTAATTATAATTGACCTTTTGTTTTGTTTTGTAGAAAACATAAAATGTCTCAATATTTGAAAAACATAAATAACACATTTCCACTCATTCTCCTCACAATCCTCAGTTATAGTTGGAGGTTAGAGCAATTAATGGACCCAATATGAATTAGGTTTATGAAATGCCTATGACATCGGTCAAAGAAATAAGATCGAGTTGTACTGCCTTAATTTTAGGCACACAATTGTTCGGCTCAAGCCAATCGACACTGGATTTTGAGTTGAAGGTCCTAGACAAGGTCGAGGAATGAGTAACCAAATTAGAAGAAGAAATGAAAGCCAGTTTAGAAAAAAAATGTTGAATTGAGATAAAATGATGGAATATATGTCTTCATATTATCCTCTTCATTATGGTCCTTTCGGCATAGGATTTCCCCCCTCCACCTCCACTTTTGTTTGTGTAATATATTTGTTGTTGTAAAATTAATATTTTTATGAATATTGAAATTAATAAAATTTTGATGTTAAATAAAATTGATAGTTTTAGGTTGTTTTGTGATTTTTGTTTTTTTTTTATTTAACAATTACATAACTAAGAAAACAAAAAAATCTACTAACTTTCCGATGGAATCACTAATGGGCAAAAAAAACTCATCAATGATTCTGTCAGAAAAAAAGATATTATTTCATTGAAAAGTTATAAAATAATTAATAAGTTTGATAGATTTAGCGAAGGAGTTAGCAATGATAATTATGTTGCCAATTCCATTACCTAATCCATTAGCAACATTTTAGGTTTTACCGGTGGAATAGATAATGAAATATTTTGTCAGTAATATTTATCTCGATGGAATTTGTAGGGGGTACTCTTGATCTTAAAAGGAAAAGGAGGGCAAATGTTTGAGACTCCATCATCCATTTAATACTCTGAGGATATTTTAATGCTTCGATTTTATGGAATTCAGTAAAAAATACATCATGATTTTTGTTTTATGTTGAGTTAATCTTTATATATAACCGGGTTTGTAAAATTTTAACTTGATTTGATTTAATAATTGGATTAAGATTTTTGCTCGTTTCTGACAGCAAGCTAGACGTTCCACACAATCTTCATAGAAGGAGTAATATAATTAATTCAAAGAAACTCAAAGAATCAAAAACGAGGAAAAGAAAGAAAAGAAGATTTATGAATTGAAGCAATTGGTCATTGGTAAAATGATAATAATCCGAATACATGAAAAGAAGGATTTCATGATCAGCTCAAAGTAAAACAAACAGTACAAGCTGATCACAAAGCTTGCAAAAGATCATCAAAGTCATTAATACTCGTGAATTCTTGATATATATATATATATATATATATATATATATATATATATATATATATATATATCATCTAATGTAAGGCGGATAGAACTCCCATAGCCATCTCTATAGCCAGCAACAAAACCATCCCAGTAGAGATGGCCACACTCAACGAAACAAGTAGCACCATCCCTAGTGCCAAACTTGGTCTAACATTCATCAAATAGTTCTGCAACATCTGCACTGCTTCACAAACATCGTTGTTGTAGTTGCAATGCATGAAATATTGTTTCTCCCACTCCATCCAATGAGAAGGTGGATTGTTGCTTTCTTCCGACATCTTCGTCTCTTTAATTCGTAATCGCAGTACAATCATGCTTTCATCTACAAGCTTACCCCCATAGTCTCGTCCCTTATTTCTTCTATCAAGGGCGACAATGGTGTTTCTTCTAGGGCATGGTTTCACTGAAGAAATTGGCCTCAAGGCAAGCTTGGAGGATGAGAATTTTGTTGCTTCCATGAGTGAAAACAGAAGTGCTCAAGCAAAGTTTTTCTTTTCTTACGGCTGAGTTTTACAAGAGGCAGGCATAATGGTGTATTTATATATAGCAAGGGGAACTTGTGGTTCGTGGTGGCTTTGTTTATGTCTTAATTATCTCTACTTCTATTTAAAACCGTGTTAAGGGGAGTTTGAAATTCTGAGACGAGTGAGTGCTCAATAAAAAAACAATTAGCAAGGTAGGACACAACTGTCCCAGATGCATGAACGTTAAGAAGGAAGGAATGTCTATTTTGAAGCCATAAAAAAGTCATTAGCTAGGTAAGACACAACTTCGAAGAAAAGAAAACTACATCAGGATTTTCTACGTCCATTTGAAACTGATGGCACTTTCTTCGAACATGTAATTAGTTTTTTTTTTATAATAATATGGTTGTATTATAATACTCAAAAATCGTGGTGTAAAAGTAAAGAATTTGAGATTTACATAATAGGTTTCGAGTTCGAGTCAGGATGTGTATTTTTTATAAGAGCCTGAGACAGCCGGGATTTTACTCATTCACCTGAGCTCATAAAGTGCGCTTTTCAAAAAGTGAGGTTTCCTCGAATCCAATATATATATATATATAATTGTATTATAATTAAATACCAATGCTTTTTAAAATATATTTGAATTGATGATTGAATTCATATTAAGAACACAATCAAATGGTCTAGATGTATTTTTCTTTATTGTGTATTCTGATTTCTATTAAAAAAAATATAGACATAGATTTTTATTTGATTTTAATTTGTATTGCGCACTTACCAATATAATAACATTAAAATTTTTCTTAAAATTACACGATATGTAGAGTGATTTGAGGTGGTAGTAGCTGTTTCCACATTTTTCAAGACGAAAGGGCACACCGCGTGGCCAAGCAAAGTGCATGCACCTGGGCATGATCTTTCCTACCATAAAATATGTTATGCCTCGACTCCCGGCGAAAAGAAACACAAAAAATCAAAACATCATATCAACTGGAACAGTGACTGTTATACAGAATTATATTCTTTAATCTCCTAATTAAATAGAATTATTGTTAAAATTATTATATCAGTATTATATATATATAAAAAAAACTAAACTATAAAACATGGAAAATACTAAATCTAATATAAAAGTTTTACCGATGTTTGGTTTGATTTACAAGTTCATTTTATTCTTTTTTGATTTTTGGATGAGAAATACTCATAGAAAATAATGATAAAACGAAAGTGATTAATTATTGTAATTTTAATCATTAAAATGATGAAATTTGGTATTTAAAAATTTCATTTGATCAAAAGAGTTTTAATAGCTGTAGTTATTCATTATCAAATCGACTGAAAATAAAAGCTAAGAAAGATATTGAATTTCATTTGAATTTTTTATTGAATTTGACTGCGAATGCCCACTAAGGATACTTTAATGCATCAAGTCGGTTTATTGAGATATGTATGTTGTCTTTCATGTGTTTTCATGTCAATGATCAGTTCAAAAATGGGTTTCTCCCCGGAACCCATATATTCTTTTTTTATTCTAAAGATGAAATTTCCATTTTGGAAAACTTTAAATATTTTTGGACCTTCTGCTTAATTTGTTGTGTTTGGGAGGACCCTATAATTTCTGGGTTTGAAAAAAAAAAAACCGACCCTATAATTTATGGGTTGGTTTTATTGTTCATATAAACATAGAACCAACTGATTTTTTTTATTTTCATTTTTTTTTAATTATGCCTTTCTATAGCATAATTAGAAGAAATTAAACCTGAAATTATAGTAAAAATATAATATTTAAAGATTAAGAACTAACATATAAAATACAGAAAAAATATATGGCTAGATTTATATGGTTTTGATTAAGATTTCACCAACAATATGAAATTGCAAAATTCACTTTAGATGTTGTCCATTTTAGAAAATTGACAAAAATGATTTAAAATCATTGTATATGTATTTTTGGTAAATAAATTGTTCAAAAAAACTTTTTTTAAAAAAGAGTGTAATATAAGTTAGAATCCTTAAGTTAAAAGTTAAAACTCTATACTTTTAATTAATTAAAGCAAAATTTTAACTCAATTTTATTAAAAAAAATTTAAATTAAAAGTTATTTCTAATTAAGCATACTTATAATTCTTTTGAGTAAAAAATTAAAAATAACTTGAATCAATTTCTAAAAATCATATCAAATATAACTTACGAGATCCAAACCTATAATTTCATATCACATATCTCTCAAAAGTTAATACAATTTCTTTTCGAACTCTGATATTAAAACTATTCATCACATCATCTCCATAGTAGATTTAGATTTTTTTAATAAATGAACAGAAGTTACAGAATGAATATATCTGGAAAGAAAAGTTTAAATTGTTTAATATCATTTTTGTTTTTTTTTTTTTTAATTTAATTGAAATTTGTTCGGTTGAACATATTTTCTTTTAGCTTTTTTTTTTTTTTAAATGCACTTCTTCTAAATGAGATACTCAAATTGTTGAGACTAGTGCTTGTAATCAAAGTTTAAAAGGCTTTGAACTTGGTTTTTGCCTGACTCCAAGCACTTTGTACCAATCTTGGGTGTCCTAGATCCAACATTGGTCCTAACTCTCGGCAGCTTCAATGCAAACCCCCGACTCAAAGTTAGCAAACCAGGGTTACATAAAGAAATTCTTGATTGAAAAATGATAATTTATGAGAGAAAAAATTTGACTGAGATGAAAAATCCTCAATGAATTTATTTAGATACCAATTGGAATAGAGAAATAAATTGGTATACAAAACGATAGCCTAGTCATAAATCATGTAAATCCCCCAATCAAGTAAAATTATTATTTAAATGATTTTTTTTTTTATAAATTGAGGTGAAAATAATTAGACAATAATAATAAAAATAACAGAATGGAACTCTAAATAAATTAATGTATGATCTTATACGTGAATAACATTGATCACTGATACAAGTTTCACGAACAATTGCATAAATTTTGACTGAAACTGATAAAGATCTGAAGAAATTTTTATTACAGTTAGATATTAAAATCCCTAAAAAATTAGTTAAAAATCTTGATGATTTAAGCATATAAAATAATATGTAAAAGTAATAACGGTAAATACAAGAAGTGATACATGACTTATTAAGTAGTGGCATTTTTGTAATTTATGCAAAACAACAGCCAAATATCCATGTGATTTTACTAAGGGAAAAACAATCTAAGAGAAAGATTTTAAAGAGGAAGGATGTTTTAGGAGTGGAATAAATTAGTGAAAGGAAGCTTAGATGGAAGTGAAGAAGTGGAGAGTTGACAAAGACTCACTAGATCAAGTTCAAATTTGGTTGGGTAAGGTTTTTTTACAATCTATTCTCTTTTATTTTAATGCTTTTATAATAAGAGAGAGAAAGAGCTAATTGTTGGGGGAAATGTGTATTTTAATTCTATATGCTCAAAAGTGCTAGATAAAGTAGAATTATGATGACAATTGAAAGAAAAAACATGGACAATTCTAAACCATAGGCCAGTCATAAAAATAATTTGGAGGAAAGGAAGAATTGAGTTAAATTGTGTGATATTAGACATAATGTCATGGCTTTATGATACTAAGACAACTCATTATGTCATGTTGAAAATTGCTAGACTCATTTATGTGGAACCCTACACTAGCTTCGAATAATTTTAAGAATATATACTTCAATTTATACACCTAAATGTTTCCTAAAACAATCTTTCATTTTATATATTCTAGATATCACAAAGTCCTTGTTTTTTGTATAATAATTTGTTTTTATTAATGATTTTTTTTTTAATTTCATGATTACTTCAGTCTTGCCAATGATCAAGTTTCCAGAGTTATTCTTATATCTAGTATCGTTAAAGATAGTTTTACTAGCTTTAGTATCAACCCTTTATATTTAGTCCTCAAGTGTTTTCTGTCAAATAAAACTACTCATGAAATCTTGCGTTATCAATTTAGTCATCCACACTCTTGTATTTTTTATCGAATTCTCTCTAATAAGGCTCAAAACTTGTGTCAAACCCTCTATATCGTTAAAAATGTTCTTTTGATTTCTTTCTTAGCCAATTATCATTTTAATTAAGCAACTTTCCTCTAGGCAAGTCCAATCAATCTCCTTTGGGGTTATTGAAGCATTTTAGTTTGGCTTTTTTATTCTTAGTCTTTAATGATATTTGGGTTCTTTCACTAACCTGCTCAGTGAATAGATATAAATACATTGTTATTTTTGTATATTTGTTATATATATATTTCTTTATGTAATACATTTAAGACTTCTAATGTTTTTATTCAATTTCAAGAGTTAGTTGACACTTAGTTGGAACTAGTATAAAACAATTTGTTTTGTAAAATAAATTCTTATTTTAAAATTGAAAGGATTGCTCATTATATGATTTGTTCTTATACACATGATCAAAATAAGGTCGTGGCACACCGATGAATCGATGAAACTCTATGAATCGCTGTTCAGAAATTGTGTGTTTGGCGTTGGAAAGTTGCCGAATGCTCTGCTTGTTTCTTTGTTCAAAGGCTCCTGGTTTCATGACACCATAAACACAAGTAATCTGGACAATTATTTTCCATTGTTAGATTGCCTAAGCTCCTTGAAGTTGTGCTTTTATGGGTACAAGGATGCATGCTCGGTAGCCCGGCCAGACCCAGAAAAGAATCGCATGGACTTAGTCCAATTACAGACTCTACAGCCATGACTTCGATGGTGAAAGGCAATACAAGTCAGAGGACCTCGGAATCTGCGCGCTATGCACACCGCCAGCGGGGTGTGAATACTGGCACTGGAGATGTGTTTAAACTTAAAAAGTCCTACCCAAGTTGTTGAATGAGAAAATAATGAGTGAATTACCTCGGAATAGATGTTCTACAAAGGACGAATGAAGAAATATAGTTGACCATGCATGTGCAATCATACTCGTAATAATCAAGAATATTCCAAATAAAAAGAAAATCAGCTGCATCGCTAGTAAAAATGTCTCTACATCAGTCATCGTAGGAGGAATGATGAACAGCAACACATCATGGATCAATGGGATCTTCAGACCCACAGCAATGCCAATTGCCAATATTGAAAGGTTTGGCCAGAATCAGGAGTATTCATAGGACATACAGTAATACACTCTCAAACTTCCTGTCAGAAGAGCACGAATGACTGTTTCATCAAGCCTACTGATTTCAAACATTTACATGAAGATATTAAATAAGACTGAGGTTGCTAACACAGTGGTTTCGAAGAAGCTTCTTCTATGTAAGCAATGGCTTCCTCTTCTGAGAGTTGTCCACTTTCAACCAGGCCCTTCACTAAGGTATTGGCATACTCTTTAGAAGGACGGCGCAAGGGAAACTCTCCAAGTTTAAAGCTTTCAGCATCAGAAATCGAACACCTGAATAATCACAAAGTGCAAAATGCTTAGAGAAAAATTCAGAAAAATAAAATCAAACAGCAAAGAAAAAGTCTCAGTGTGTACGTCATAGTCAGTATAGGAATATCACGCTCATTTCCCAAGTAAACAACATTACGGTACCAGCCGCTCTGCATGAGAAACAAAGTGTGAATTTTGCGAGCAATACAAAACCCACAATGTAAAATAGTATTTTACTGTTGTCTGTTGCAGCCTGATACAAGCCAGGCACAACAAATATGACATACCTTGAAAACCTCCAAAGAAATGGACCCCTTGTTCTTGATAGACTGTAGTGCAGCCAAATCAAATACAGGTGAATTCATCTGATAACTCGATACATTTTCTTGAAGCAAAACATCATTGAACTGCTCTAGTCTGTGCAGAGAAGGAAAAAAAAAAAAAGGAAAGCTAGCAAGTGAGAAGACAAATAAAGTGGATAATAAAAAGAAACCCTAAATCATTTTCATGAATTTTCTATTCATTATACTGAAAATCTAACATAGACCAAGATTCACTTCAAAACATCGAGAGGGAGATATACACATTAGAAATTTGAAAGGAAAAAAAAAAAGAAAAGAAACAGGAACATACGTTATTTTATACAGGCACATGTAAGTTTTTTCACCAACACTATTATCAGGATGAAGAAAAGCAACTCCCCCAGGGCCCCATGTACGTGTAGAATCACGACCAAAGTATAGTCTGTGTGGGAAATTTTTCCACAAAATCTCTTTTGGCAGGTTTTTGTCCATTGAACCAGTACATGGCTTCTTCATACCATCTACCTGAAGGTCATTTACAAAAATGGAATTGATATATGCTAAAGCAGGTGGACTCTTTCAAATTTTCAAGATATTAATTGCACAAACTTTAAAAAGCATAGGACCAAAACCTAAGAAATGCTTTGAATCTGTTAAAACCATGTTCATTCAGTGTGGTATCATCACTATGATACCAAGTATAGTACCTGACCACCTTCAATATAGCATAGGAATCTAGGCTTCCACATATTTGATCCAAAAGAAGCATACCAAATGTCAATCTTTGAAAGCTCAGATCTCCAAGAGGTAGAAGATGTAGCCACTTGATCTGGGATTTAGTTGACAATATGTAAAATGAAACGAAATTACAGAATAATTCAACTTTGACGTCTTCTGGCTTCAAATTATCTCGTTACCTTGGTTATCTTCAACTTTCAGCTTCGAAAAGGGTTCCATGACCTCCTGAACAATTTCTGACACAATATTTGGAGCCTTTTCATCCTCACCTTCAGAGTCAGAGTTTGAGATAAGAATATGCTGGAATGAAAAATGTTTATCTTAGCATGGAACACAACTAAAGAGTAGAAAGAACTGCATTTTAGGCAAAACCATTAAAATGATAGCAGTAAGCAAAACATATCTAAATTACATGAGGAAATATAAAAAATTAAGTTGAAAACTCTTTTCCTTCAAGAACAACATTTAGATCACCAGCATTCAGGTATTATGTCTAATAGTAATTCTACAATCATGTCCTTCAATGCCTTGCCCTATCTACTTTTTTCCCCCACAAATTCAAGTTTTTATTCACCCATAAAAAAATTGTCTGCTTTTAAATTTGGTGAGACTATGACGTGAAAGACTTGCAAGAGAAAGGATGTTCCTTTTAAGAAAAGCCTTACCGGATGAGGGGCATTTTGAATAGTCAACTTTAATGGTAATTCATCTGCAAGTGCAGGCCAGTAGGGACTTAATTTCTTGCGAACCTGGGGAATAAATGATACATGTTTTAGTCAAATAGAAAATAGCTGACACACGTCGCTTGAGATTGAAAAAAACAATTACAGAAATAAGCAAAATTGATACTGGTGGAGGAAAAAGATAATCTGGTTTAATTCAAATATGCTATTTTACCGCTTGTATCACACGCCATGTCGACTCAAATGGGTATGCCTCTACAGACCCACTGACAGGCTTGTCTTCAAGAAGAACTTTCATGCATGCAAGAAATGAATTTGCTATAGAATCAAGGTTGTATCCTCCTTCTAATGCCAACATAATCTTACCTTGTGCAAAATCCATCAACTGAAAAGAAAAGTTAAAAATAAATAAAGAAAGAAAAACGTTATGTTCTCATGCAAGTAAGATCCCTATAAAAAAACCAATCACCACCCATAAAGGCAGTTCAAATAAAACCTAGAGAATTCAAAAATAAAATTAAGTTTCTCATGCAAGTAACTTCCCTGTCAAATGTGCTACTGTACAAGTCCAGAAGTCTTTACCCCTCAGTTGAGGAAACATCACTATGAAAATACCATACAAATTTAAAAAGAAAGAAAATAAAAGTTAACTGCAGCAGCAACCTTTTTCAACATTACTGAGTATCCATATGGAGTGACACAACATCCACCAAGAGGATCACCAACAGCTGTTGAAAGATGTAAAACAACACTTAATAAAATAAAAAACAAAAAGCCAGTTATCTCATAAAATTATTATAAGCACACATCAAATCAACATACAACAGGGAATATGATTTCTATCTTATACATAAATTACAAAGGAATGCCTAGATATTTAATGTAGAAGTAAATGCAACCAAAAGAACATTTTAACTAATATAATGAATTACAATATGGCATTAAGCATCCAATGTATTCTGAAAAGTTGCTTAAACATGTATTACTAGGCATAACTACACCAGCATAAACAATCAACTGAATAAAAAATAGATTTGATTGGTACAAAGGTTTCATAAAATCAATACTTTCATTCTTGCTGTTAAAAAGGCTTTGTTGAATTGAATTAGTTTCTATCATAAATATTTATCACTGTTACTTGTGATGATCTGCTTGTAAAGAACAATCAACTGAATAAAAAATACATTTGATTGGTACAAAGGTTTCATAAACTCAATACTTTCATTCTTGCTGTTAAAAAGGCTTTGTTGAATTGAATTAGTTTCTATCATAAATATTTATCACTGTTACATGTGATGATCTGCTTGTAAGGCCGCTGTGTTCAAGGTCATGTTTAAGGCATATGAAGTCTGCTTGTAAGGCTGCTGTGTTCAAGGTCATGTTTAAGGCATATGAAGAAGAATAATGTGCGCATTCATGCATTATATACAATGTGTGAGCATCTGGTAGTCAAGGCTATTACACTTAACAGAGCTTTGACGTGTATACAAAGCTAAATCTCTATACCTAAAACACATTCATAATAAAAAAAAAAAAAAGTAATTGCAGAAATCAGACCTGCATCAAATCCTGCAGATACTATAATCATGTCAGGATCAAATTTCTTAGCAACAGGGATCAAGATGTGATCCCAAACAGCAAGATAATCTGCATCCCCACATCTTGCATGCTCCCAAGGGACATTTATATTATATCCCGTACCTGGTCCTTCTCCAATCATAGTATAAAAGCCATCATCATTCCCTGGGTAAAAACTCCCAAACTCATGCCTACATAAATTCACAATCCACATAATCATCATGATTAGATACAAGTAAAATTATTATCCATAGCACACATAAATTACAAATTGAGTGTCAACTTAAAACATCCCAACAAAAAGAACAAAGATAAAATTATGACAAGATAAAGCTTGATAAATCACTTCCTAAAAAGCTGAAGTTGGATATATCACTAACAATCTGTGACAAACATAGAAAATTACCTCTCAAAAAATGTAAATGCTTCAATGAAAACATATCAGAATCAAGAGATAAAGATATAGACAACATATTACTAAGGTTACATTGCCAAGTTGGGGCTTGTGATAAAAGGATGATGGAAGAGAAAATTAAGAACTTAAATGTATACAGTACCTATGAACAGAGAAAAATAAGACCCGAGAATCATTCCAAAATGTCTTTTGAGTGCCATTTCCATGATGAACATCCCAGTCAACAATCAAAATCTTTTTAACACCCAATTCTGGCTGTCATAGTCAAAGGTAACAAGTATAAGATGAAATGTTGAAAAAGACAGCATCTTAGTAAGAGTTTAAAAACAAAAAAGTATATTAGTAAACTAGATTCAAGGATAAAATAAAATTTGAACATATGTAAATACAAAAACATAGTTCTCACTCTTTCATCTAATAGAAAACTCGCTGCCACTGCCACATTATTGAATAGGCAAAAACCCATCGCCTCATCATATTCAGCATGATGTCCAGGAGGCCTAACAATCGCAGCACCAGAATTCAAATCCCCTTTTGCAATTCTCTCAGCAAGCTAGTTGAAAACACATTCATGATTAGAAATAAATTTGACTGATAATATATTGTTACTAAACTAGTCATAATTCACGACTCAATGAAGTAAAATTAGCTTCGTATCCAGTATAGAAATTGCAAGTTGCAAGCCAAATGTAAAGCAAGACGTAATAGTCAGCCTAATAATGAATCCATTTGGAACACTTGATATTCTGAACTTACAATTATTGTCTTTACAAGAGCTTAAGAAATCATACAGAAAAATACAACCACCTTAAAGTTGGACACTTAATTTCATAGAAACTTCTCTTGCCAAACACGTCATCTTTGTGTGAAATCTTCAATAAATCTTTACAGTATTGAAAAATAAGATAGAACACAATAAACAAAGGACAAGCATCCTAAAATACGTCAAAATATTAATAACAGAAAAAAACATACCTCTAAAACGGAGCCGGCCGCATGGTAAGCAGCTTCAGATGATCCCTCATTAAAGTAAATTGAATTCAGTTTTGAAGCAATCCTATTTCTTCGTGAATCAAACTGTTTGGAGCTTATATTTCTAATCAAATTAACATGATTTTCAGAGTGAACGGCCATTAAATATTTATCTTCTGCTTCTTTCCCACTCAAAACCACACACCTGAAAGATTCAAAGGTAATAACAATAATAATAAGTCCAGTCATAAACCATCAATACTATTTACCCAAAAAAAAAAAGTTATAAAGGGAGTACCTTTGAGGAATGTTATTGGCTAAGAGCTTGTTCCAAATAACCCTAATGCGATTGGGATTCTCTGGATGAGAATCACCATCAGGAGTATGATGCTTACACATCTTCTCATCATAAATTATTCCCACGAGCCTTTCACTGCTATTCATTTCACCGGATTCCTCCACCTCACCCATACTTGCTGATCTTACTCTCTCTGTCTCTCTCGATCGCTTCAAACACCCACATGAGAAAAGGGTTTGAGTGAATTAATCATTTATGTGTTCATTGTTATCAGCTACTTGGAATTCAAACAGCTAAAGTTAAAAAGATTATACCTTGCGTTGGTTGGTGGAAGGGAGAGAAAGAGAGAACGATGGGAACTCTGTGGCTGACCTGTGAGGGAGACGTGAAGGGCAGTGGCAGATTCGCTACTAAGAATTGCTTGCTGTACTTAAATTCTATATTTTATGACATCAACCAAATTTTTTTGTTGCATGATTATTTATTTTGCTGTGTAAAATAAATAATAATTTCTCTTACTTTTATGGGCTTTGCTCAATGGGCAAATCAAGATGAGAATTTTGATTGTTAATAATTAATTTTTATATAAATTTAATGTATAAAAATACTATAAAAATAAATAAAGGTTAATATCTCTTATGTATAATTTTAAAAATATATATATTAATGATAAAATTAATTTTTCTAAAACACCTTTTTTTTAGAAATCTTTAAAAAAATAAGATAAAGGTAATGATGGTAATATAAAATATAAATTAAATTAAATTAATTTTACCTCATCCAAACATATAAATGCTATTTATTTATTGATTAAATTAAAAATAAATACTATAATTAAATTCAATTATAGTAAAAAATTAATTTTAAATAACATAAAAAAATTAATTTTAAATAAAAAAATTCAAATTTATTGAAACTCATACGCAGCTAATATACTAATATATCTGTAAATAATAATGATTCAAGATTTTCTTATTATGGATGAGGGCGTCCACTGGGAATACAAAATGGCCATTATCTTAATTTCTGGAAGCACCATTGTTGATTTCAAGCACAACGATATGGAATCTCGACGGAGGAGAAGATTACTGCAGAGAATAAACGGGCTGAGAAAATGCGACTAATTGCATCCTTGTTGAAGGTGTGGTACCAGGTATCTTGTTTTTGTATTGCATGTACTTGAAGTTCGTATCATGTTCTTCAGTTTTTGTATTTGCTGCATGGCAGAACCCTCCACAGCACAAAAAACAAGAACAAAACATGAAAATCGATCATACTTTTGCCGATGAGTTCTATAATTCAACTCAGACGCGGCCATTGTGTTTGAGTCTTATTAATATTTTCCTTCTATATGATCATTATATTACTAGCTTTTTTCCTGTTTTACTGAGAATTCAGAGAACTAACGAAAAGCATAGATGAAGTAGTTCACTGATTTTGGGAATTCTTGGACATTTTATATGCATGTGAACACTTCAGACACATTACAGTTGTGCAGCCTTTTTCTGGTTTTTTTTTATTATTATTAACGTGGGTGTCCGGCCCAGCTTGCGCGCACCTCGACTAATCTTACAGACCCTGAAGTTAATGATCATGTAAGCCTCTAGTGGCTCTGAGGTTTGTGGGACTCGAACTGGTGACCTCTAGGGAGCAAACTCAAGGCCTGACAATTTGAGTTACACCCCTTAGAGTTTATTTTTTCTGTTTTTTGTACTTAGATTGAATTGTAAGTGAATATGTTGTTCTGTCAATCAGTTAATTATACGCTACACTAATTTTGTTTATATAAAATGTATTTATTATTAATATGAGTTTTTTATTTTTAATATTCATTTATATTTGATTAATAAATCTAATATTTAATTACTGAATCTAGAGTAAAGATAAAATTTATAGATCAAAAATACTTTACAAATAAAAATATAAAGTTGTTATAATTATAAGGTTCCTATTATATCAAAGTTGTAAACCCGGTTAAAAATTTTATAGTGCTAAAAGAATATTATGATTTTTAATTGGCGATAAATGGATTAAAAAAAGGTGGAAATCTAGTTAAAAATCAATAATGGTATTGTGAAATGATAATAAACATGAAGGTGAAAAAGTAAAATAAATATATTTTAAAATAAGAGGATAGTCCTAAGAATTTAGTTAAATAATTAATACGATACATGAAATGATAAAAACAAGATATTCGATTTTTTGTGTAAAATCACCTCCCAACCAATTTTACATTATTGAGTGTACTTTTCAATCTGAGTGTTTAATTGGGTTAAAATTCTACAAGAAGTTTTGTAACATATTGAATTACTGTAAGATAAAATTTCAGGGCAATCTAAGTTCGGGAAAGTTGCAAGAAAATATTAACAACCAAACAGGAATTTAAAAGGGCTCATTAAAGGTAAAATAGTCACTTAAACTTAAAAGCTGGAAAAGTCATCCTCTTCTTCCTTAAATTGTCAAAAGAATTGGAAATAAAGAAGAGAAAGAGATAAAGAATTGTGAGGCTAAACACTAGAAATTCTTGAGGAAAAGTAGAAATGGAGGAAGATTTATGAGTTAAGAAATGTGAAACATCAATTAATCCATTAAGCAAAGATTTAAGAGGAACTAAGTGTGGAAGATTAGGGTTGTAACTCACGGCAAAGAGGAGAAAAATTGAACAAGTGGAAAAAACTTTAACCGGCTAGCTTTTGAAATGAAAATAAATGGATTTAATGCATGATTATTAGATTTTTGAATTAGAGTTTTTAGAAGAAAATAGGGGGGAAATGTGAAATTGATGTAATTGTGAAGAAATATGTTGTAGATAATATAAATAATGAATGATTGAAGAAAAAAATTGGTGTTCTAGAGAGAACCAAGACCGGCTATTTGGACAAAAATGAGGAACATTGAAATTTAATAAATGTTTGTGTAATTAATATGTGTTGATGTATTTATGGTGGATTGAAATGGATTTAATAAATTTATATAGTTGTGATTAAATATTTAACGAGAGAAGAATTTGGTGAGAGATATAACTAAGATTATGAGTTGGATTATAGAAATGTAAAATAGATGTTGATGAGGAGTTTTGAAATGAAAATTGTATTTATGAATAAAAAGAAATAAGGCCTTTAGGACCGGCTAATAGAGGATTTTTATTATAAATCATAGTTTTGAAAGTTTTGATTGTTATGTAATGAGTATAGAATTGTGAGTGTGAAGAATAGGAGAATTAAAAGGATGACTTGATAAATAGAAATTAAGTTAAAAGTATGCATGATAAAGTAAATTAGAAAGTATAAATGCTCACGTAAGAGAAATTAGAAACATGAATGTTTTATTAATTTGAAAGAGTTAATAGTTAGTAAGATTTTAGTATTGTGATTGAATGAGTATATCTCAAGGGAATCTAAAATTTATATGGAAAATAAAATTGACTTTTATGAGAAGTGGATGACTAATAATATATTGTTCATGTTGATATAGAAGAGGTCATGGAATCTACTCTGAGACCATTTCATATGCTCAGATATCAAGTAAGTATTTGGCACCTTATAACTAGAATATTATTTAACTGTGTCTGTAATTCTTCCTTAAATATATAGTAACTTTATTTGATAAACAATAAATTGTTAAAGAAACTAGTTACCCTGGAAAATAGAACTAGTGCCCTAATTAATATGCTATTAAGAAACTAGTTATCCTTGTTAATGAGGCTAATGCTATGATAAATAGGCAAATGAAGATATTGATTCCATGGTTAATGAGATTAATACTCTGTTTACTGGGCAAATGAAGATATTGATTATCTGATTAATAGAATTGGTGTCCTGATTAATGGGTAGATAGATATTTTGGTTCCCTGATAAATGAGATAATTCCCTAATTAATGAAAAATTAGAGAAACTAGTTCCTAGTATTACTAGGACTAGGTCCCTGGTTAACGAGCAATTGAAGAAATTCATTATATAGAAATGAAATAAGTGTTGGTTTGGCAAGAAAAGATATTGTATCCTTAAATCATGTGAATTGTATGAATTGAGAATAATAACATATAAAAGTAATCATAGTAAATATTCTTTATTTATAAACTACTTATGCTTAGTAATTAATATATAAATTACAGGCACTTCACAACGTCATAACGAGTAGTGGATATATCATTTGTAATTTTGTGAAATTAATGTGTGTTTTGTTATGTAATATAATTTTGTGACCAAGTAGTGTACGCATCTAAATTAAATATGAATGATGTATCTTAATTAGTTCTTTTGAACCCATATGACTGTAATTATATAGAGTAAGTTTTAAGTTTGATTTGCATTAATATGAATAAATGTTAGTTTCATGTCGTAACTAAGTTAATTGTCCCATTACTTGAAATATTTTGGAATAATACAATAATTGATTTGCTTGAGGAAATTTGGAAGAAAAGAAAGAAGTTGTTATTGTGTTAATGGTAATATATAAATATGGAAATCCCGAATGATGAGAATATGTTGAAATCTTATTTGCAGACTGTGAAAATTGATTAAGTCGATAACTTGATATTAAAAAAATATAAATGAAACTTTGCTGAAATTCTAGTGAAAAAAAAAAAAACAAATCTTGTACCATAAATGATAATACTATATGTTCCTGTAAATATGATAAAATAAAATTTAGGGTTATTACAAAATCATTATTCCTAAATATTTTTTGTCAATGTTATATTAAAATTGGACGTTAATTATAGATGTTGAGACTTATGCATATTATATTTTTTTTCTTTTTATAAAAGGAAGCAACTGCTCCTATAAACTGAGATATAAGGGATACATGCAACTAATATGTTAGTGTTTGTCAGATGACAAATACACTAAACTGATCCGCAAGAGAATTTCATATAGAAAGATCATTCATGTCTATAGAAAGGCTCACACGATAGTTGTGTAAGTGATCCTTAAACTTGAAATCACTAAGTTATCTTATATAGGGAGTGTTATGCTCTGATCTGACCACACGTTGTCCTAATCAAGTGTAACAAATGAGCACATATTGAGTATAACATAAACTATATGATGGTATTTGAGTAATCAAGAAAGAATTCATCATCCTAGATGAATTATAAAAAATATTTTATTTGTTCTCAAATAATATTGATTGTGAAATTCATTATCAATATGGAATGAGTTTTGAAACGTGTTTCGAAATCTTATTTAAAAGATCAACGACTATAATGTTGAGAATTAACATGATTCAAGAAAACAGACATACTTCATACTATAATATCTAAATTGAAATATTATTGATAAATAAATAATAATTATATTGAGAAACTACACATTAAAAGATTAGATCAAACCACTTATGACTTCTCTAATATTTGAGGGATCATGTCAGGTTGCTAAAATTTGTACTTGATCTTTAATTATAAATTATTAAATTGATAATATATTAAATTATTTAGTTTATTTAATCTTATTTTATTTAGGATTATGGTTTATTTTGGGCCAACTTATTAGAGAATCTAACCGGTTATACACATAAGAACCATTGGTTAAAAATTAAAATAAAATGATTAATCAAGTGTGACTTGATTGTAAATAAATTTTATAAATTGAGAATTAACATGTAATTAACATAGGGGATTACAATTCTAGACTTAGAAACAATCAAGTAATGACTTGATTGAATAAATTTATAAAATTAATCTAAAATAATATATGCGATATTATTTAAGGGAAAAATTGATATTTTATCATTTATAGGGTTTTTAGGTTTTCTTATAAGTAGAATGTTATGGTTTTTATTTTCTAAGGTGAGAATAGTATAGTACAGAAACACTTAAAACAGAAAAAAAAAAAAAAAGTCAATACTTTAAGGTATAGCAATTTCACTCTCCTAAAAGAGTTTAGAAGATTTTTCACTACTGGTTTGTATAGATTACCGTTAGAGGTCGGATAGTTGAACGACTTGTGTTTTGCGACAACCTAGCTTTTAAGCAAATATCTAAAGCCGGAAAAAATATATATTCTCCAGGTAATCTTTGTATAAACCTTAAACAACTCTAGATCTGTCTAACAGAATTTTTAGAACTTTTAAAAATTTTCAAATTTATTGTTTTTGCTATGTATGTATATATGTTTTGACACAACAATTTTTACACAAGGAATTTATGTTTCTCGGAGTGAAATATATATGCCGATGATATATTTAGTTAAACATCCCCAAAGGACTCAAGCTTAATGGATATCTTTTCTTTTACTTTGTTCTTCATTTACGACAACCTTATTTTAAAAAATAACTCGCATTTGCTCACCTCACAATAAGGCTTCACCTTGATTTTAATAATGTCTATATATATATATATATAGATCTCAATACGTAGAAAGCGGTGCTCAGATTTAGTTTGATATAATAACAAAATGCTTTTTTCATATTCTTAAATTTAAACTTTATCATTCTGATTTATAAATGGATCAGCTAAACATTTAATGTTATATTTAACTCAACAACTTACCTTCTCTAAAATTTAGATGTAGACATTGTAAAAAAAATCATTTGGCACGGCTGAGTTTGCCAACAGGTGAGATTAAGCTTTTTCCATGAAGATTGCAGTTGCGGGTAACGATTATTTTTTTAAATATTTTTTATTCAGAAATATATTAAAATAATATTTTTTTATTTTTAAAAATTATTTTTAATATCAATACATTAATTTAATCTAAAAACACTAAAAAATATTAACTTTAAAAAAATAAAAAAATTAACTTTTTTAAAAATATTTTTAAAACACAAAAACAAACTCAATTATCCCCGCAGCCATGGTAATGATTATTTGTTAAAATATTTTTTATTTAGAAATGCATTATTTAATTTAAAAACACTAAAAAAATTAAAACATTAAAAAATTAAAAATATGAACTTTTTAAAAAATATTTTTAAAACAAAAAAACAAACTCAATTATTCCCGCAGCTGCGATGATGGATAACGAACATGGCACCTTGGCCCCATCTAGGTATAAAATAATTATAGTAAACAAAACAGAAGCACCGACCCTTAGCAGCAAGGCTGCTTCCCAAGGCATGGAAGACCAATCAGGAACTGACAGATATCACTTTAGATTTAAGGAACTAATATTTAAATCACTACACCAAATATTCAACTGGACACGTGCCAGACTTACAACAAAGCTCCAGCCTTGTCTAATTAGATCTTGACATCTTATCATCCATCCATCCATCTATAAATACAGAACCAAAAACCTTGCACTTCTCCATCGCATTTTCTCATCTACTTTGATCAATCAAAAGCTTTTTAGCAATGGAGTCAGCTCCTCTTTGCTCCTCATTACTTCCTTCTTTCCCACAAAAACGCAGATATGGGCGTGGTAAGAGGTCAAGCGGCACGGTTGTTCTCGCTTCTCGGAGAGAGAACTCCCAAGAGTGGCTGAGATATGGAGAGTTGCTCGTAGATGAAAGCATGCTTGTGCTGAGGAAACGCATTCATGAAATGAAAATGGTGGAGAGAAATTATGAGCCTCCAGAAGAGTGGATGGAGTGGGAGAAGCAGTGCTATACATCCTACGACGAGTTTATATGTAAGTTTGTAGGGTTTTTGCAATTGCATTTGATGAATACAAGGCCTAGTTTGGCCCTAGGAATGCTTTTGCTGATTACAATGAGTGTCCCGGCATCAATGGTCATGATTGCCCAACAATTGATGGAGGCAACATGTGGAGTCTTCTCAACCGTTCATGGAGGTTGATGCGGTGTTTAATATTCTTTCGTTTCTTAGAGTAGGTCCATGGAATATATTTATGTAAATGGAAATGAAAAAAAAAAACGTATACATTTTATTTTATTGTGCAATTAGTTTAGTTTTATTTTTCATTTCTTGGTTGGAAGAGTATCAAATTGATTGGTATAATTGCCTTGATTTTGATTTCGCTATTTAATCTACGGTTATTAAACAAAATGGACCCATATATTTAATAAATATATTGAGCAATTATTAGTATCTCTTCTATTGAATTGATTAGGAAAATGATAAAAAAAAAAAACCCTGAAATAAGCTGAAAAGATTTTTCACTTGATATTTCATCCAATCCAAGATTTTTATCATAATTAACTTAATCCATGATGTGCAGTTTTCTTTCATTTTAATATCATCCACACTTTTTTTCATTTTAGTAGATCCTAAACCACACTTTTTTCAATTTAGTACATCCAGTTATGATCGATCTAAACCAGCCCATTATGCATACGATTCAACATATCAACTATTAAACAACTTATTAAAAACATAAGACACCCAACCAGAAATGTCACTAAATCCCCTGTTGTCGAGGGATGCCCTCAACATCGAGGGACATGTACTAGGTTGTATGTTCGACTCGTTTAGATTTCAGGTTGTGAGTTGGAACAAAAAAAAAAATTTTCATTATCCATAATCAGTATCGATGAATATGATAGAATGGAAGACTCCCCTTCACTATCTATAATGAAAAGAAAAAACAATTCTAGAATATGCTTCTTGTGTATCAAATTTATGGTTTCTATTGTTGCAAATTCAATTACCTTAATTTTCAATCCACACTAGCTAATGTTTTACTGTTTCTTTATCACATCTTTTTCAAAGAAAGCAATTCCAGAAAGCAAAGAATTGCTTTCTAACAAACACGTCTTGGATTATTAACTTTTCAAAGAATTTACCTTAAACATCCTAAAGTTTCTTCGCGATAACACTTTCTCTCTTGTATCTAAAAATTTACACTTCATATATTAATAAATGTTTAAATTAATTCTTCCTTGACTTTTTTTGTAAAACTATTGAAATATTAATATAAGCTGGTTCTGCTTGCTTCTTCTTTTTTTCCCTTCGGGTACTATTGCAATATATATCAATCATCTTGAGATTGAAAGGAAAAGAAAGAAAAAAAGGGAGAAAAAGAAAAGGATGGTTATTATACTCTTATAATTGGCGAGTGGGATCCTCAAAGTTTATAATGAAAATGAAATCCCTGAGGATTGTATTAATGATGCTTTGAAATTGATTCACATATTTTTTATCTATGGTATAAATAGATAAATTATTTCAATTTTGAATTTTTCTGAAATGAGTTATTGCTATTGCATAAGTAGATTTGATCTCCAATCAAATAAATTTTAGGTTCTCTTTAAAAAGCCTTCATTTTGTTCAACATTGGAACCTGATGATGCTCACATTGGGTTACTATCGTGGAATGGAAGAGATAAAAATAGTGGTGAGATGACAAAAAAGATATGGGGATAAAATTTTGTTTAGTAGTGATATACAAGACAAAGTGATTGTCTTTGTATCCTATTTGGTTGTGAACAAGACAAAAAAATATGAAAAAGTCTATTTCACCCTTAATATGTATTGTTGCCAAACTTATATACTTTAAAAAGTAATTAGATTTTTTTTACTTTAATTTATATTGAGAGTTAAAATTAATAATGTTATAATAACCCTAGTTATAAAACCAGAATTGACTTGACGGGTTGATAGGGCTTGAACTGGTCCTAGTTTAAGAAAAAATACAGGAATGATTAACTCGACCTGACCCGGTCAAAACCCTAAGTCAACCTAGGATAAAACATTGATAAAAAAACCCATAGAATTTTTTGGAAAAAAAAAATTGATCAAAACAAGGTTGCTATGATTATTTAAAAAAAAATAATTTGAGTCAACCGAGTTGACCCTCCCGTATCGTGACTTGAACCTTATCACTGGTTGACTACCGGGTCAGGTTTTAAAACCATAATAATAATCACTTTTATTCATACCTTGACTCGGTCAACTCGTGTTGACTCTTCCAACCTTTGACCTAGGTCTTGCTCTAGTTGACCTCCGAGTTGGGTTTTAAAACTATGATAATAACAACTTTTATCTTTACATTGATTTGAGTCAACCCGGGTTGACCCCCCTAACACGTGCCTCGGGCCTTGCCCTGGTTGACTCCCAAGTTGGGTTTTAAAACCATGATAATAACAAATTTTATCCTTACGTTAACCCCCCCTAACTCGTGCCTCGGGCTTTGCCCCAAATTGAACCTTGCTCCTGGTTAAGTCTCGAATCAAGTTTTAAAACTATGATAATAATAATTTTTATTTTATTTTGACCTTCCTGACACGTGACCCGAACCTCATACTGGGTTAACCCCTAAGTCAGTTTTAAAACTATGATAATAATTACTTTTGTTTTTATGTTGATCCGGGTCAATGGTTAACCTTACTCGTGACTTGGCCTTGCCTTGGGTTGATCCTTGAATCGAGTTTTAAAACTATGATAATAATTATTTTTATTTTTACGTTAATTTGGGTCAACCCAATCCTTGACTCAGGCCTCGACTAGTGACCAGGGCTTTACCCCAGATCAACATCGAATTGGATTTTAAAACTATGATAATAACTATTTTTATCCTTACAATTCTTACTTAAACAATTTTAGAATTGAAAGTTTTTTAGAAGGATATTTAGGAATAAAAAATAATAAATATTGTCTCTGAAACATGTTTGTTATGTACCTCTTGTTTGAAAGTACATAAATTCACTCTAAAACTGTTCCAGAGAAATACTTATTTTTATGCCTCTGTCTTTGTCTCTTTAACTAAACACATTTATGTCTTCATTGTCTATGCCCTTTCTATCACAGGGCAGTAACCAAACACTATCATAGAGGACTTTTATACAATTAGGGTGTAGAGAAATGATAACCTTAGGTTCCCCTATTGTACGTTAGGTTCTGGGATGATCATAGACTCAAGGATGTTGAGTCTAGCATCCCTCTAGGTCTAAAGGCATTTGGATCTAGCGTATAGCTAAGCCTAAGAGAGTTGGATCTAACATCTTGTCAAATCCATAAACATTTGGGCCTAACGCATAGCCGACTTCAAGGAAGTTAGGTTTAGCATCCTGCCGGACTCCCAAGCATTTGGGCCTGGCACGTAGCCGAGCCAAATGGAGTTGAGTCTAATATATTGTCAGATCTCTAAGCACTTAAGCCTAATATGTAGCCGAGCTTAAGGGACTTTAGTCTAGCATCTTACTAGAACTATATATGCTTGGACTTAACACGTGACTAGGCACATGAAAGTTGGGTATATCATCTTGCTAGCACTCTTTTCCACTGGTTTTAATTTTTGTTGAGTTTTCATGATGAGGTGTCTTTCTCTCAACCCGTGTATCCAATCCATGGGCATTTTAAGTAAATGCACTACCTGTGATTCATCAGAACCTCTCCTTTGTTAATAGCTTCATTCCAGACAAATTTTCATTACAGAAGAACTTCCCCGACCCCGAAATGTTTTAACATATTTTCCTTACATTACTTTCGATTTGGATTCTTATAATAATTGGTCGATGGAAGGTGCATTACTAATAGCTTTTTAAATATAATTCTTCAAGAAATATATAATATTGTATATAAGGATGTTAAATAAAATAGTAAATTAAATTATTATATATTATATAGGTTTGCGGAGAAGTTATAAAACAGTCTATTCAATAAATTAAAACTTCTAATGAATTAATATGATATTATGTTATATATTATGTAGGTTTGTAGAGATGTACTAATAGAACACTCTATTTATTTGAAAAGATTAGCTTCCCATTTGATTATTTAATTATCGTTGATAATTCTTTTTATATTTATAATTTCTTGTGTTTTTTAATTTATTTGGTTAAATATAAAAATATCATTTTATTTTTTTATTTAAAAAATCAGAATACTCAAAATTAAATACATTCATAAGACAAATGCTTTCTTTTCTTGTATTAAAAATTAATCTGAGATTATACTTGAAACGTAGCATGGATAGAGTGCTAGTTACCATCTCAATCAAATAGGATTATACTTCGAAATACTAACAAGCCTATATACCTCGTTGTCTCATCGAAGGGTGTCTCCTCTAACATCCGGTATCACTTTTCATTGCTGGTTGTGGAAACATTTGCTTCCTCTGTTTTTAACTTTGCCACGCCATGTATGATGCGAGCACTATAACATGAAACAACTTATCAGCAATGGAGCAGTCTCAAGCTTGTGTTTTGCTTAGAACTAGCATGGATTCTCATCCCAGTACTTACCAGAAAGATGTTGAAGAAAATAAGAAGATATCAGAAAAAGAATGATTAATTTATTTAAAAATAGTGGTGCAATTTTGAGATCATTAACCATATATTTGCCTAATTGAGTAACTGGACAGATATAAATGATACAATTTAAAGCCAAAGAAACACAACCTTTGTTCATTACACCTCAATATGTTCAAGGTCCGGCAGAGGAAATCGAAGAACTGCAGCGATGCCGGAATACATTGCCAACTGCTCTCCTGAAACGTGCATTGATGAAAATATACGAGCAGTGCCCCCTGAATCCTTCACTGATTTAACTAGATGGGCAAACTTTCGCCTCGTCGGTATATCAGCATTATTCCTGAAAAGATCATCTTTGATGAGAAGTGTTTGTGTAGCCATATATTCTTCTTGTGCAAACTCAACGTGCTTCGGCCCATAGCATGCTCGAGCAGAATCATTCAAAAGCATGTCAGAGAAATCTTTGAGGTCTCGGATCTCTTGAGCTGCTTTAGTGTCTTTAATCAAGTTCATGACATTCGGAGCACCAAGAACATCTTCCAAAGCATGCTTGTTTCCAGAGCTTGTTTGCGCAAGAACAAACCGTGACTCGTTCTTGATAATCAACTTCAACTCTAATCTCCTCTCTGCCTCCAACAATAAGTAACGATAAAACTGATCTTTAATATCCCCAGGACTTGCAATCACAGCACACCGAACCACATTAAAATCAACATGTTTCACAAAAGCCTTCAGCACATGCTCGAAGAACTTATTCGATGCCGTAACCCCATTCTTTCCTCGAGGAATTGAAGCTTCTATCCGGGCACAAGCGGTAGTAATACTTCTCCAAACAAGAAAGATACTTGCTAATCCTTCATTCCTTCTTGCATTAGAACGACAGAAAGATCGGCAGCACCTGAAGCAGAATCAAAAGCAGCCTCATTCATCACATCCAATGCCACTGCATCCCAGTGCTCCTTAAATAGAATAAAGGGTTGATTCAGCTCAAGTTCTAAACTATGAAACGCTCCAATCTTCACAAAATCATTCTCTAACTCATTCTTTCCACGAATTCTCAAGACTGATTCTTCTTTATCATAATCTACAGCCTCAACTTTGATTTCCAGCTTCAGCTTAATCTGCCCCGAACTTTTTTTAACACGACCGTCTTTCGAAACTTTCCTGACAGTATTAGCCATAACAGCATCTCCAGGAACAATCAAATTGTAGAGAACCCACCAATCATCTAAATCAACAGCTTCTATTTTAATGCTACCAGAACCATCTGGTTCAAAACTCTGTCTCCGGATCTTCATGGTGGCTAGAAACAAGAGATTGTGTAAGCAGAAAAGAGAAAGAACGCACAAGAAAATTTACTTGCACAAAGCGCTAACTAGGAAACTACGGATTAGGGCATCTGTATCTGCTTTATATATAAACGAAGGAAAATCCGAAATTGTATAGGAAATATAAGCAATCCTATTTCCTCCCGGACACAACAATATCCTAAATTGGATTGGAAATATGACGCTTCCTACCATGTTTCCTAAATCTGCGTTACTTGTAATCCAAGTTATCAGTAAGAATCTCTCTAAAAAATAAAGAGAGAAATGTCATGAAATCAAGGATTAAATCAATGTGTAATAATGAATATACAGGGCAAGCCACAAAATTCCCATCCATGTTCATGGAGCTCTGCTCCATTTCTGAATATCATTTAGAACATAATTCATGATTAGTCATTCTACAAAAGTTCTTCAAAATCCAAAATTGATGTGTAAAGCAAAAACAATTATATATAATGTAAAGATAGATATTATGGAAAAAGGAAAATTCTGAAGTAAATTAAAAAAAAAAAAAAACCTTATTGAAAAGAGCATGAATCTTTAAGTCATCATGAGCACCACGATGACAACTGAGCCTTGGACAGAGTGATACTAATCTTTTGACTTTTCCATTGCTCTAATAAAAATCATGCATGGAATTTTGCAACATTGAAAACTCCCAAAGAAATATGTGAATGGAAGAATATGGATAAACAAGATTAATTGCCTCCCGTATGTGCAGTCCAAATTATCTTACATATTTTTATTATTGCAACTCACACATTCATAATTGATGACTCGTTCAATTTTAGTAATTGTAACTTGTGAAAGTTCTTTTCACATTAAATTAATCATAACCTGTGTAGATAGCAAAAAAATATAAAACAAAAACATCAATAACATAACTGAACAAACATGTCGTAAAAATTGCAGTCGTGGATTAGTATTTTCAGAGTTGTGTCGTCTTGATTGATGAGGAACTGAATTTGATCATTAATTGGTGGGTTGACAAGGTGATTTTCACGCTCACCTGCTAAAATAAGTCTTACATCATAATAATGGACCCTTCGATACTTAAACGTAGAAGAAAAGAAATATATTGAGTAGGAGGATAATATGAGAAGCAAGAGAAAAATATTTGCAGAGAGGAGCATGAGCATGGAAGACTAATGAAGTGGGTCTCTAGCTGGACTTTGTTTTTTTGGACTTTGATTTTGTGTGGACTCTTTTGGTCAGTATGTTTAGGCTGGACTTTGTTTTTTTGGTACCATCAAGTATAAACATAGTGTTCATCTAGTACTAAAAACTTTCTCCTCGTTGTTACTGTCGCACTTGTGCGGCGTCGCGGCGATCGTCCAACTTCACTCAAGGTGTGTATCTGGAAAATACGGGGAGACAAGGAATTCTTGTCTCTTATCAGTGGAAAAAATGAAATGGGAGTCGCCACCTAGTATTATGGTCACTAGGAACCCTAACTGGTCTCAGAGATCGGGTACGGAGACTGGTTGCGTAAAGGGAAGGTATTAGCACCCCAAATACGCCTTAACTAAGGTAAGCTGCATTGTTTTATTTGTCTGATCAAAATCTAAGGTTTGGTCGTGTTTTCTAATTGTTGGTCCTATCTATCTATAATTCAAGAAAAGCCCTCATAAAAAAAGAGGTTCTTATCTTAATGGGGTAAAACCTAACCATTCTATCGTCAAATAAAAAAAACTATCTTTTTAATATCGGGAGTACGTTTTACGTATAAATTCATAATCTCGGATATTAAAAGAAAACAAAATAATTTTTTTGGATTTTTTGAAATATTGGCCAAGTTCTCGTGACTTTAATAAACTGGTTATTAAAGTCAAAATGCATGCTAAAACATTTTTTTTTTGAAGTTTTCTTTGTTGTATGAAAATACAATATGAGTTTTGTTTTTTATTTATTTTTAGAGACTTGGCCGTATGCATGAAAAAGAAACATGTTTTTTTTTTTTATGTTTTGATGAAAACCGGGTATTTTAATACCGAATTTGTATCTTTACGATATAAAAATACAGACCGATATTAATCAAAACGTTTTAGAAAAATAAGCGGGAAAATCACAAATTTTCAACAATGATTTTTTGAATATATTTTTTGACTGGCCCGGTCCAAAAAAAAGAAATTTGGGCCTATTAACTACAGGCTGGACTCAGCCCAGCCGCGTGGGCTGGGCTGATGTTCCAACCCGAAAGAACAAAGAGCTGGTTGCTGGTTACTGAGCCGAGCACAGTAACCAGTGAATTATAATTAGGTGGTTACTGTGCTCTACACAGTAACCACCTAATTATATTTCATTTGCTGCAGAACGTGAATTGCTCACGTTCTGCATGCAAATGAAGCCGAACCAAAAAATGACAGCAGAGGGGGAAGAAGGTTACCTGGAATGAGGGAGCGTGGTTGTTGTCTCCGGTGGCTTGCGGCAGCGGCGGCGGGGAACCCCTGTGATTCTTTTTCCCTTGGTGCAGAGACACAGCAGTCGTGCTGGAGGAGCAGACGATGGCTTCGCTGATGAAGATGGTGGTCTCCCTTCCTCTGCGCTTTGCTTCCTCTCTGTTTCTGCTCTCTCTCTTGTTCTTTCTCCTTCTCTGTTTTGTTTCGGTTTCTCCTCTGTTGCTGCTGGTGGCAGCGCTGATGGTGGCGGAATGGCGGTGCTGGATGGTGGTGGCCGAAGGCCACGGTGGAGAGAGAGGAGCAGCTGCTGGGAACCCGAGAAGGATGATTTTGTTTTCTAACTTTGGACCCGAAAACCCCCCCTCTGTTTATGCTTCTTTGTAAACCTCCACTGTCTCCTTTCTCAAATTTGTTCCTCCCTTCAAGTTCGTTTCTCAAAAGTTTTGCCCCCTCTGGTTTCCCTTTTTTCCCGTTTTTGCAGCTTGCCCGTCTTCCCCTGCTCTTTCCTTTTTCCTCCCCTTTTCTTCCCCGTTTCTGCAGCTTGCTTCCCTCTGCTCTCCAAAAATTTTCTCCCCTCTTCTTCTTGTCTTTCCTCCCTGTATTTATAGGCAGCCGGGGAAGAGGTTCACCATACCCTGTACAAGCACAGGGCATGGTGGGCGGGGCATGGGTCTTCTGATTTTCGTCATGGTAGGGGGCATGGGTCTCCTGTTTCTCCATTAATGAGGGTATGGGTTGTGTAAGTAGTTAGGCAAGTGGGGAGGTAGAGAAGGAGAAGTTAGCGGGAAAAGATTTAAAATCTTCTTCTCCCCTGTCTCTGCATTTGCAGGGGAGAAGAAGCTGCACTATGCCGTTCAAAACGGCACCGTGCAGTTTTTTTTTTTTTTTGAAGAAAAGGAAAAAAATTAGGGAGTGACCCAAAAATGGGTTATGACAGTTACAAAAAATAAAAATCCCTCTAATCTCTCATGAATTTTCAATCAACATATTTTAAAAATTAATTTTCAAGCTTAGTCTTTATTTAAAAGGCCCCAACACAAGGTGATAATTCAATGATAGATAAGCGTGGCTTATATCTATGCCCAATATACCTAGACTTGACAAGAATGCCAAGCCCGAATGACATGGATCTAGTTCATTTCCAAGCCCAACGTTCTTGGATGTGGTTAAGAGTAGAGGCCAAGTGGGCAAAGATTTAGCGAGTTGTCAGATATAACATTCTTAAATTCAGTTATGCACTAAGCCCAAACAGACATAGTTCTAATGAGCTGTCAAACTCAATATCCTTAAGTTCAGCTAACCACTAAGCCCAAAAAGACATGGGTCTTGCAAGTTGTCAGAACCAACGTCCTTGAATTCAGCTACGATCTAGACCTAAATAGACATGGGTCTAGCGGACCCAACATCTTTGGATTCAGGTACGCGTTAAGCCCAAATAGATATGGTTCTGGCAAGCTACTTGGCCCAACATCCTTGGATTCAGCTACGCACTAAGCCTAAACGAACAAGGTTCCAGTGAGCTGTCAGACCCACCACCTATGGGCTTGGCATCGTGCTAAGTCCAAATAGGTATGGGTCTGAAGATCATTATAGAACCTATGTTAGGCTATAAGGCTTCATTTGTTTATTCTTATGACCTTTAACTTAAAATGCTAAAATCAAGGATATTCATCTTTCTACACCCTTAGATGTATGAAAGGCTTCATTTCTCATTAATGCTATCAGAACGAAATGAATCTCTAACCCCTCCACTTCAGCAAAATAACAAGGTTCAAAGGTTATAAATACCTCCTAAACCACCTAAATAAAGGGTTAACAATCTTCATTATCTACTGCATAAATATTTTCAGAGCATCTCTCTCTAAAATATCATTGCAATCTCTCTTTATAAAGATACTTACTTAAGCATCCGAGAGTTCTCAAATCTACCAAAAATGATCTTTTACAGGTATCAGCCACCATTCTTCTTGGCTTACCAAGTACCAAATATCTTGGTTTGAGAGAATGAGTCTGTTTGAGAGAGCTAAAAGATTAACTGATTATTCAACATACAAACCTTGTTCCTAAACTACTTGAATATTTTAGAACATCATCATCCATCATCCAGCATCCAATATATTAAGAAAAAAGTTGTATTTCTTTTTACCTATATCAATTTTAATTTTAAGGCTTAAAAATCATAAATCATTTTAGTTTTTAAAAATGAAACATAAGTTTTTAGAAAAATTAAAAAGTGGGGTTTTAACGTGGGACAAGTATCAATAAGTCGAAGTTTAGATGAGTTAAATAAGTTTTCTAATAAAAACAGATAATTTTTTAATTTTTTGAACTAAAATTTAGCCAGTATGTTCTACAAGTGTAATTTTATAATAGGTTAACTAGCTATAACAAATTGAGATATTTGTTTTCATACCTAAATTAGATTTATAAGTTAATGTTCGGTATTTTTTTTATTTTCAAATTTATTTCCTAATTATGTTTTAGAATTTTAATTAGTTTTGCTTTTAATTAGCTTATATTAGTTTGTGTGTTAGATAAAACGTGATTTCTTTTTTATTTTTACAGTATGCTGGTTAGATTCTAAGAAAATTGTTAACATTTTGGGCCTCGTTAAATCATTTCTAACTAGTATATTGGTCTGTGCTTCACAGCGGGTCAATAATCATTTAATTTTAATTTGAAAAAAACAATATAAAGAGCATAGTGAATATTTGAGTACCTTGAGTTTGGTTGTGGAGCCAAACCCAATAGCAATGGGTTTAGATATAGAGCCAGACTCGAGAGTCTTGGGTCAGACAGCAATAACAGACTCAATAGCATTGGGTCTGGCGGCCCAACCAGACCCAATAGCCTTGGGTCTAGCCGCGGAGCGAAACCCAATAGCCTTGGGTTTGGCTACTGAACTGATGGAGATTTTGAAGGGATAGAAGGAAAATAAAAAGGTCCTAAATCCTTAACTTATCAAAGTCTTATAGGTGTCATTTCTTTCCTTTGTCCTTTACTTGTTTGCTAAAAATCCATGCTTTACTGGTCGGGTGCTTGAAGATTTTTTTTTGTGGTAAAAATCTTGGGGGTAAATTGAAGTTAGCCGATGACGATGCCAAATGGGAGTTGGGCCTTTGAGAAAATTTCAATTGTTTGTTTCGTTTCATGGATTGGTGTGGTTTTAATTTGATAATCTGTGCTGAAATTTTAAGTTCTTGGGATTTGGATCATGAATAAAATTTCAGGTTCGATCTTCAGTGATATTGCATAGTTTTTTAGAGTTTTTGTGATGTAACTTGGGTTTTCTCAAAGGTTCAAGATCTGAGGTCGACATTGATCTCTCTGATGACAGGTTCATGTATTTATTTATTTGCTTCTCAATACAAAAATGGGGGCTTCCCTTATATTTTTCATGATTTTGTGAAATTTTTAGCATATTTTCATTGGAGCCAGACCCAAATATCGGACCTAAAAATTTATTTTTTATATTACCACTAAAAAAAATCATACAAAAACAAAAACAAAATATTAATTTGAATTACATAAAAAAAAATTCAAATTTTTTAAAAGCATGTTTTGATAAGGAAATTCATCCCAAACTCAAATGAAAATTTTTTTATCATTACTCAATTTTTATACAATATTCAAATTGTCCCATCAATTTATTTCTTTTTAATTATATGAAAAAAATTAAATAAAAAAATTCAAAAAACAAAAAAAAAATTAAAAATACCTTAAAAGAAAGTTGTCGAGCCAGGCCCAAGATTCCTTAGGCTTCCACTGTTCTTCATTAATTATTTTATCATATGAAACAACAACTTTTGACATTAAAAAAAAAAACCAACGTCCCTTGTGAATTTTTGTTTTTGTTTTTGCAGTATGCCGGTTAGATTCTTAGAAAAGTGTAAACATTTCGGGCCTCATTAAATAATTTCTAATATGTTTTTGAATTCACATCAGCATCGCGGAATGCCCAAACTAGTTAAAGGTCACTCAAGAAGTCCTGGCGGAGCGGTAGACATACTCTCGTCGTTTATGAGGTTGGGGGTTCGACCCTTTTCTTCGTCTGCAGAAAAACGCTTGGGGAAGCCTTACCACCCAGGCCGAGGGATTAGTCTGGATCAGCGCCTGGGATACCCTGGTTTGACAAAAAAAAAAAAAAACTAGTTAAAGGTCACTTCACCTTCTTCTTATGACTAGATGTGCCGTCCTCAAGGTGAAGAAGAGGTAGGTTTTGTTTGGTGTACCTGCCTATATATCATGGCTTCACTTTAATTTCAAATTCGAAGAAAAAAAATGCTGACCTTTTCAAAAATATACTTCGATAACTTCCATGAACAACTTCGCCTCCTCCTTCATATTTCTTCAAAGGACCACATGACCACACGAAAAGGATGCAATTACTCATGCATTGAATGCTTGCTACTTGCAAAACTTTTTAGTTGATTAGAGATTTTTTACTCAACTAAGTATTATCTATGGAGTTTAGTAGAACTCAAAACTCATTTCATTTTGCTTAAAATTGAACTAAAAAATAGTAAAATAATAGTATATTGCATTCCAATAAGCAGTGTAAAAAAATGGTCAGCTTATTTTTTCATGAACAAAATTCTATTGGTGAGAGAAAAAGAGGGTGAGACACTGTAACTGAGATTTGAGAGAAAATAAGTACATTTTTTTTTGTTTTTATTAGATAAATAGAAATATGGTGTTCGAACATCGTAACAAGTCACATATGTTTCTAGAACATGATAACCTGCATTCACTTGTTGGCGTGTGTAATGCACAAGGCAACAAAGTTACTTTGCTCGTTTACCCTAGCCCACTATATTTATTTTAGGTTTAATTTTGGTTCTTTAAGCCTTAATTATTTTATATCAACATTATTTTATTTTAGTTTGCAAAATCGAGAATCAATCGAGTGTTAAAAATTTCCTTTGACATTGCGAGAACCCTATATATAGACAATTAAAATAAACTATCAAGTTAAATCTTAAATAAATGTAATGTAGAAGGATAGAACTAAAAAAAAAAAAGAGTAACCTTAAGGGGAAAAAAAAAGGACTTGAACTCTTCCTCTTACCATGCAAATATGTCCCTAATTTATCAAAAAAAAGACTTGATATTTTTTCAAGTTTCAAACTTGATCTCCAAAACTCTAATTATTTTAAATCAATGAAAATGAATTTTGTTTAACCAAACCAAGCATAAAGAAGCAACAGAACATTTCTCTAACAACACAAGATCCTCATATATAAATATAAAAATAAATTACAAAGACTAATTTCAAATCAATACAACGTTAAAAGACCATATAAAAAGAAAAAAATATTATGGAAAATGAAAAACAAAATTCTAGAGATTAAAAAAAGAGGAATTACTATTAGAATCCACAAAATTCCTCTCAAATCTCACAATAAATCACTAAGTCCTCTTAATGGTGTGTGTGTGTGTAGTTGTAGGTTATGTATTTTATTTAAAAGTGATTGGGGTTTAAAATTCTTGCCAATTGGTTGATATTGGAATTACTAAGTAAATAAAAGTGAATTTGTCTCTAATTTGGGCGGGGAAGGTGGGGTGCCATTGGAGATTTTTGACCTATTGCTATATAGGTTTTAAGAAGAATTTCGGATCTTGAAGATGTTATATCACTTACAATCCATCCCTTCCTTCCATGTAATCTTATAAAATCGACTTAAAAAAAAACATTAACAAATGAGTTTATGAAATTTACTGATGAGATTCCCTTATTCAAAACATGAGATGCTCATTCATTAAATAAGATATTTTTAATAAGTAGATTTAACTAAATTGTTGTCCCTGTGGACTGAACTAATTTCTTTATAGTGAAAAAAAACAATGCTAAATCACTATTATTGTATTTCAAAGAGCAAAAAGAAAAAATAACAACCCGATGTAATGGAAAGAGAAATAAAAAAATAATAATGATTGTGAAACCCCATTAATCAAACTATAAAATGGTAAAATCAGAAAAAAAAAATCAATAAAAAAAAATATTAAAAAATCATGAAAGGGTGATGAGCACATCAAATGCCGCCCCGAGCAATATCCGACTCTGTGTGGGCGGCGCCAACAACTTTTACAATTTAATATTAATTTATATATATTAAAATATCAAATCCATCTTGGATCTATAGCTAGAAGAGTTTATTTTTTAGAGATATTTAAATAATTGACATGTACAAAAATTAAAACTTAAGAATTTTTTTGAAGGGTTATTTGATAATTATACTAAAAAAAACATAAAATTACTAATTAACACATTTCTTTAATATAATTATTAATAAGTCTCATGTTCTATACCCATAAACCTAACCTTGGCCACAGTGAAAGCCTGCCCTCTTTTATTATAGAGTAATAAAAGTGTTATATTGACATTGCTATCATCTTCTTCCCCACGGTTGGGCAAGCTGTCCCCCAAAGATACAAGAGGTAGAATAGACTATAGAGCTAGTAGCTAGCTAGTGCAGACATGTGATATTTTGTCCTTTTTTCTAAAATCCAAACGACAACTTGCTATTACTTTAAAACAAAAATCTCAACATAAAACCATGACAGTCCCATATGAACCCGCAGTAACTGTGCATAATGATAGAGTTCCTAGGCATTTTAGCACCTCACGATGCATCTGCCCAATGAATTCCATCTTCAAGAAAGATGGAATTTATTCAACTGCGGTATCTAAATTCTAAACTTCAAGGCCCCATCATAATTTCTTACTTCCCAGAAACTACGAATGCATTGCTTTAGATTCATGGAGGGCGGGCGTACGATTGTTTGGCTTATAGGCTATGGCTTAGACAGTCTCTTGGTAACAAATTCTTTGATCTCCGAGAATAATCTTGAAGACTCGGGCAGCTCCGGGAAGATATAAAATGCGTGAAACATATTTGAATACTCAATTAAGGTAGCCTCTTTCCCGGATCTCTTTAACCACTCATAATACCTCCTTTGCCAATCTTGTAACGGGTCGAACCCACCAACAATCACAATTGTATCCGGAAAATCCAAATCCGAGATGTTCTCAGCATTCGGTCCACTCACATTCACTGCATAGTGATCCCGATCCGATCCATCCGGCAAAAACACTCTCCAGCACCAATCGGTTCGTTCCACCGTCACGAACGGGTATCCAACCAGTTGGAGTTCCGACTCGGTCCTCTCTTGCCCGCCAAAATACGGCTGAATAGAAACCAATCCAATTACCTTAACATTCTGAAACCCAGCCCGACAAGCCCGAACCGCAACATGATGGGCCAAATTTGCCCCGGCACTATCTCCGACCAGAAAACACTTAGACAAGTCTGCATTAGGTGGCAGTAACCCATTGGCTCGATCATTGTCCAGGAACCGAAGCACTTCAAAACCATCATCGTATTGACAGGGAAATCGATGTTCAGGCGTAAGACGGTAATTAACTGAAAGAACAATAGCAGGAAATATACGTGCAAACCTGCGACAAACGACGTCGTACGAACTTGATGCGGCACTTAGGAAAGAAAATCCACCTCCATGAAAAAATACCACAACAGGCAAAGAGGGAGTATCGCTACCGTCAACCCCGCTATTTTCCGGGGTGTAGAGGCGGAACCAGAGGTTGCGGGTGGGGTCCACGGTGATATCAGAAGAGATGATGGAGTGAATGGGTTTGTTAGGGGAAGGAGAGGACTTGAAGTCAAGGAGATTAAGCAAACGTCTGTTTATGGTGCCGTTTGAACGACGTGACAGATCTGTTGCCGCTGAGATCATTGTAAGGACCAGTCGTGTCCTCCATGGGATGGCTAGTTTTGCCGGTTCTGGTGTTTCACTGCTCATGTTTACAAAGATAGAAGAAGGAAAAGAGTGAAAATAAGAAGATGGAAGACTGGTTGAAGGTTTTTAATGGCTGAATTTCTAGCGTAGGATACGGAGGAGCTCTTGGTTGGTCATGTAGGGCCAATGGCATGAGAAAAGTTATAACAATTTCGTTTCGTGTATCATCGAAATATTTCATATCACTAAAAAAAAAAAACAAAAAAACATTCATAATTTTGATTTGTTCCGTATTTTTTAGATAAATTTTAGCTAGAATGATTCAATTTCATTTCACATGTTCTGTTTCGTGCTTAAAAAGCTTTTAAATTAAATTAAATCCGGTTTAATTTGATTAATTAAACCATCCAGGTACAAACTATAAAAAGTTCTTTTTCATTACTATTTTCAATAACAATAATATTAATAATAATATTAAAAATAATTATTATTATTTTCATTAATAATTATATTAATTTTTTAAAATTAGATTTATCATCAATATATATGGTTTATATTCATGTTATTTTTTTCATGTTTATACTTTGTAGGAATTTGAGCAAAACAAGGGATGCTTTAGATCTTATTAGCCTAGATAACATTGACCTATTGAATGAATGAATTTGTGAAGAATCTAGCCCTCTTGATGGAGAGGATATAAGTTGGGAGACTATTGAAGCACCTTTGTCTACTTTAACTTTAGAGGATGAAGAGATATGTTTTGATGATGAAAATGAGCTTGGTGGAAATGATCAACTATTGAAATGTTTAATTGGTGACTTTCCCTACATACCACCACAAGATCAAGATCCTTATTTCTATTTTAATGATGGAGATGATGTTTGATTTATGTTTCTTTTGTATTAAAACATTTTACTTTCATAATATTTTGGTATATTGTTTAAATTGAATTACTTTAAGCTAAAGTTCTATTTAATCTTGACTATTTAGGAATATTTTAATTGAAATTATATTTGTTTGACATTGTGTTTGTATTGCATAATTTATAATTAATTTATCTTGAATTTGAATTATGTTTGTTGAATTATACACACACACACACACACACATGAACAATACAACCTCTAAACGGCACGCCGAAATCGAAATATTTCATTTCAATTGAAAAAACGAAACACTTACCGAAACAAAATTGACAACCTTGATAACAACAGATGAAAAGGATCGATTGAATTTTTTATCATTGGAATTTGGAAAGTTATTGCATATATACCCCTAACATGGTTGTCAATTCCACTGTAGTTGGTGTTTAGTATTTTTTTTTATTTGAACGGTATATTTCAGTTTTGTAACATTTTAATATGTCATTTAAAGTTGAAATAATTTCAATTTAAATTCAAAGATAAATTAACTTGAAATTATGCAATTTAAATTTAAAACACAAGTAAAAAAATGAGAGTTAAAAATATATGATCTAATCGACTCAATGAGTCTAAAAACAATATAGACGACTAGTAAAAATATAATTTGAATAAAGAAAAATTCAAGATTACATATTTTTTTAAGAAAAATTTTGAGATGACAACATATTCGATCGACCCGGATTAACCTGGATTAATTTTCTAAATCCATAACCTGATTCATGAGACTATAATAACCCCAAATAAAATAAATCAAAACAAATTATGAAGTTCAATTCTGAATAAACCTATTGTTGAATAATGAATTTGAAAAAATTTCAATCTAACAAAAATGACATTTTAAAACAAAATTACGAATTTGAATAAAATTACAAAAATAACATTGGCAGTCTTGCAAAACCTTTCTAAACTCCAATTGCCCTAAACTTTTAACTTGAGATATAATAATATGTCTGAAGACTCCTCATAAAATGTTAGTCTAATCCAACGATCGAATTAAGAGATATGATTGATACCGTAAAACTAAACAATATTAAAAAATATATATATTATTTGGCCTAAACGGAACAACTAGAACATAACCGAAATGTTCTGGTCAAAATTTGAACGAAATTTACGGAACAGACCGAGATTATGAGCGAGATAAAATCTGTTTCGATTTGTTTTGTTTTTTAAACTGGAATGAGATATATCGGCCATCCCAAACAAAAAGAAAAGGAATTGACAACCTTAACCCTAGATGGATTGGCTTTCTATTTTAACATTTTCTGCTATTTTTAGTCATTGTTTCATGGCATAATGTTGGAAAATCTTTATAATGGTCTAGCTATAATAGCAATAATTATGGTAAAAAGATAAATATAAAAAGAGAAGAAAGAATTACATTCTTTCTCATTAAAAATAATTTTACATCTTCAAAAATTATCTTTTTAATTTTTTTTCTTTCTCCTACAGCATGAATGCTATTAATTATAATTTAAGTATTATAAAATTTCTTGTATCAATTAAAATTAAACTATTATATTTAATAAAATAATATAAAAAACCCATCAAATTCAAATATAACGATTTAAGTGCCATCACTAATTATAAGAACCGTGAATTAAAAATAAAGTTAATGGCATGACCCTTGGGTATCTTTCTCCCGTCTCCCAGCCATCCTGCAAATTTTGACTTTTTTGAAAATTAGCATATTTAAAAAAATTAAGTAATTAGCATAAGTGAAGAAAAATTAGAAAATAACACAATTGGTAAAATGTTGTCGTTTAGAAAAAAAACTGACTAATGTTAATATGCTGAAACGTTTTTTTAATTATGCTGGAAAGGGAAAAAAACACCTGTAAATTCCTCATCTTCCAATATGTAACAAATTATATATATTATTGTTTTAATCTCTTTCTTGTTTAGTAATAAGTTGAATAGAACTGCTAATAATTAGTTTTACATGAAAAAAAATTAATGCAACTACTAATAATTAACATTATATGATAAAAAAAATATAGATACTAAAATTCCTGTTTGAAGTTATAAAATCTTAAGAGTATTTTAGTCTAAAAACATTTTATACATAGCTCGTGATTTTGTATATAGTTATATATAATGGTATAATTACAATTATTTGTGGTGGCTAAATTAATAATGATGCACTCATATATATATATATATATATATATATATATATATATAATTTATGGGGTAAAATGTTTCCTCATCCTCACAATAAATGCTTTCAAAGAAATATCAAAAGGGATGGGCTTCTGGCTCATAAGTAGTTGAAAGTTGGCTCTGACTTTTCCAGCGAGATGAGTGGTATCTGTGAGAGTGATGTTGATAAATCTGTTGCAAGTATTTAATTTTTTTTTATTATTGTTAAATGCTAGTCATTGTACCTTGCCATCAAATAAATTTTAGTTTACTAATGAATTGTTGGTGTAGTGTAGCGTTTAAGGTATCCCTATAAAGATAAAAATAAAAGTTTAATTTTCAGGAAACGTATTTATTTAGAAGGGCAGCCACGAATTCTGAACGAGACTAGTCTCATTCTTTAAAAGGATATGAGGATACCCGAGTAAGAACAAAAAAATAAATTTTGGTTTAATTTCATTTTCTCCTTGAATTTTATATAGGAACTATCAATTTCCTTTTGATATGATATTTTGTTCAAGGTTTAGAAAATTAAACTGTGTTTTTCTTTCTTAAAATAAACTATATATCTCTATGTGATTGGATTTTGTGAAATTGGCAGTTTGGCACTGTATTTTTCCGCATTTGATGCTTTTATTGATTGAGATTTTTAATATATTCAAAATTTAGTGAGTTTTTCTTTGAATTTTTCTTTTATTGATTGGATTTTATTTTGATCAAATTTTGATCCCTTTTTTTTTTCTTTCAAGTGAATTTTCTTTGAAAACAAAATTAAATATATTCAAAATGAATCACGTGAAGAATTTATCTATGAAACTATTGGTAAACTATCTGTATTTTTTAGAGGAAACAAATTGAGGTTTACGCAATAAATTAAAACGATATTTTTTTGTTAGTTTTACTATTAGATATAAATAGAAGGACTTGATTAATAAATGGATGAAGTAACAGTATCAATTCATAAGAAAAAAAGAAGAAGAATTTGATTTGAGATTAAGGGTGTGTTTGTGTTTGCGGTGCAAAAAACACAGCAAGATGTTTGGTAACTGTAAAAATTGCGTTTTATACTGTGGGGACCACTAAAAAATTGAGTTTGAAATGCAGTTTTTGTGAAGCAGTTTTTACATGCTTTTTTAACCGAGTTTCGTAAAACACTGTTTGTTTTTGCATTTCAAAAGCGCTTTTGAAAAAAATTTAATAATTTTAATTTTTTTCTTTGTTCCAAATTAATATTTTTTAGTGTTTTAGATCATTTTGATGCACTGATATTAAAAATAATTTTTAAAAAATAAAAATATATTATTTTAATACATTTCCAAATAAAAATCACTTTGAAAAACAACCGCAATCACACAACTACCAAACATTTTATACATGTTTTTTTGTTACATATAAACCCCAATCATAATTTTTATCAAATACGTAATTAAAACCAACTAACCATACTTAATTATATTTTTTAAAAATTTATTTTTTTTAAATTACAACTATAAAAATTATCTCGAAAACAAACGCTATTTTTGAATTGATATCTCGTACGAGGGAAGAAATGAAATCACGTTTGACAAGCTGAAATGAAATTAATAGATTTATTGGTTTTAATAATTGAACCTATGCAATTTCTAATTGATAGAAAAAGTGGAAGCTAGCTGGCTTTTCCTAGCTTTAACGGGCTCTTTGAGGTAAATCATGACGTCTCAAGATTAGAGATTAGATGTGTTTTTAGTGAGAAGTGGACAAGTTCATAACCAGATATTCTGTCATTTTCAATTATTGAAGTATTGACAACACTAAGAAATCCATTCTTATTTCCAACCATAATGACACGAAAGAGATGAAAGAGATCAATAGACATTAAAAGTTGAATTGTCGACATGTCAAGTCGATATCTTATCTCTTGAAATTCCTCCTTTTTTTGGGTGCTACATGTTTAATTTTACGTTTCAAAAGTGTTTTTGAAAAAAATTAAATTTTTATTTATTTTTTTCTTTGCTTCAAATTAATATTTTTTTAGTGTTTTCAAATCATTTTGATGTGCTGATGTCAAAAATATTTTTTTTTAAATAAAAAAAATTATTTTGATGCATTTCCGAGTGAAAAAACACTTTGAAAAGCAACCGCAACCACACTTCCAAACATGCTAGCACTCGATAATCAATCAGTTCTCCTCAACGTTATACGCACCCATGTGATGGTTCCAATTCCTTCCAAGAGCTATACCAAGGAGTTCTATCTATTGAACACATTTATTCTAAGTTAGATGATGATGATGATAAAAAGATGTTGTTAAACAATTCAAATAAATAAAGAGAAATACAAAAATAAGAAAGAAGGAAGTTAGGGTTTCATTGATATTGATACAATCAAAATAATCAAAAGGAATAAGTTTGACCTTAATAGAAAGAGACTATATATAGGCTAAACAAAGGAAACTAAAAAGAAAATGTAAAGACTATTCCACCGTTAATAAACAATAAAACAAAATAACCTTATATTTCTTAATATCTTCCCTCAAACTGACGATGCAGCAACTACAAGCATCGATAGTTTGTCAACTAAAAAATAAAAGCGGGAAATAGAATATAACTTGGTAAAGAAATCTGCAATCTGCAATCTGCAAAGAAGAAGGAACAAGGGGCAAAATAATTGTGTCATGCTTGAGATGATGAAGAGTAAGATGACAATCGATCTCAATGTGCTTAGTTCGTTCATTAAAAACCGAGTTGTGAGCAATTTGAATAGAACTCTGGTTGTCACAATACATACGAGTAAGATGAGAAAGAGAAACTCTAATATCTGTAAGTAACCAACATAACCAAACAATCCTTTTGGTAGTATATGTCATAGCACGTTATTTTGTTTTGGTTGAAGATTGAAAAACAATAGATTGTTTCTTGCTCTTTCAAGAAATAAAAGTATCACCCAAAAACATATAAACCCAGTAACGAACTTGTGATCTATGGGATCACTGCTGTCATGGGGCGACGTCGAAATGACACACTTTAATGTGCCTCTTAAGAGGTGATGTTGAGAAGGAAAGGGTTTTAGGTTTAATCATATGACTAAGGTTCAAGAGTTGCCACCTAGTATTATAGTTATTAGGAAACCTATGGTCTGTGAGAGTCTAGGCAAGGGACTGGTTGTGTAAGGGAAAGACGCATCACCCCCAGTGCACTCTACCTGAGGTAAACTACATTGTTGTTTGATTGTTTTTCTAAGTCAAGTTTCTATCTGTTGGTCTTCTTCTAAGGTCTAAGGTAGATTTCTCTTCGTGAGGAAGTCTCTACCTTATTGGATGAAGTCCTAACTGTTCTAAACTTCAAATTTTAGCATCATATTTATTTTGCACTTTGTATCTTTCATACCTGAGGGTGTACTCTATTGTGTAGTTTTACACCCCAAATAATAAATGTCTACATCTAAACCCTAACATAAAATGAACAAAATGATTGGTGAAGGGTTTTTAATATTTTGGCAAAATCTTAACGAATAATCATAAACTAGTTATGATATCCATTTTTTGTATTTTTAAAATACGAGAAAGATGCAATTTTTTTATATGAAAACATGCTTGAAAAACTTAACATACGAGAAAATCATAAATGTTTTTGAAAGGACTTTTAATTTTTTTTTGATTTTTTGATTTTTTTATAATATATAATAATAATATTATTATTATATATTATTATTAAATACATGGGCTGGGCTCAACCCAGACAATTGGGCCAACCTAGATAGGTCTGTTGAGTCGATTAGTGGCCCAAAAAGGGTAGGACCAACATCGGCCCAAATGATCCAATCTTTTTTTTTTTTTTGGGTTTGGGTCGGACCCAGCCTAGACATTTAGGCTAGGATGACACGAGTCTAGTCCAAACTTGAGGGGTTAATTATTTTCCCCCTTGCATGTAGAACGAATTATTGTTCTGCATGCATGATGACAATGGCGGAGAGGGATGAAAAAGAAGGAGGAGAAGAGAAGAGGGGACTACTTGGCATGGAAGGAGAGGCCGACTGGTTTGGCCGTCGACCGATGGTGGAGTTGTGGGTGAAGACACTGGTGTTAGTTGATGAAGGAGGGAGAAAAAGAAGAAAAAAAAAGGGAAGTTCGTGTGGAGGTTGTTGTTGTTATTGTTGCCGCTATAGAGGAAGAAGGAGAAACAATCAATAGAGAGGAAGAAGTATGGTAGCGCTGATGGAGGAGTTGGTGGCTGTCATTGGCTGTGGGAGGAAGAAGGAGAAGCTTGCGGTGGCTCCTCCTAATGTGAGGTGGTCGACTAGTGGTTACGCTGGTGAATTGTGGTGGAGATGGTGGTGGTCAAGCTAATGGTGAGAATGGTGGTGGCCGAAAGCCATGATGAAGAGAGAAAGAAAAGAGAAACAATGGTAGAAAAAAAAGAGGGGAAACTGATTTTTTATCGACTTTGGCCTTTGATTTCTCCTTCCTCAAACCATGAAATCCACCTCTATTTATAGGTGGTGAAAGAGGGACGTTTTGTCTTTACTAATGCCAAATCTTGACATTTGATTCGACCCAGAAGGATCTCAATCATTGGTTCAAAGTGGCTATCATTGGCTGTCAGATTTGCTACATATAAGGGGCTGGTCGGGTTGGTCACTTTAGGGCGATGCCACATCCGTTGTGGCAACAATAAGCCAGAACAGATCACACTAGAGTGTCGTCAAATGTCAGGTGATCATTTTCGTGTAAGTTTTGTCCAATTTGGTGGAGAGATGAAGCATAAAACGCCTTAAGAAGGAGGCCACTCAAACAACTTCTCTAGAGAAGAAGATGAATATTCAACACTAAAACGGCGTCGTTTTAGCAAACTGCATTTTAGTCCTTTGATTTCTACTCTTTCTTAATTACACCTTTTATTGGCTTCAAACTTTCAATTTTGTTCAATTATGCCCCTGGCAAACTTCAATTTCAGCGCCTTTTCATTTTGGTATTTGGTTTTGGATTTTTTCAATTTAACCCCTGATTAGCCATTAATCTTTCAAATCTTTCAATTTCACCCCTGATCTCAATCAATTGAGTCTCTAGAGTTTGGTGCCTTTTACAAATTGATCGTTGACTGCGAATTTCTTCAATTTAACCCTTAATTGACCCCGAAACTTTGATTTTCTTGCAATTTTACCCCTCATTTCAATCAATTGACTTGGTAAAAATTAAATTTGGTTTTCTAAAATTCAAATCTTCTCAATTAAGCCCAAATTGGGCTCCCAAACTTAATTTTTCACCAATTAAGCCCTTAATAATATTAATTTGACCCATTTAAAGTATAATTAAGTTCTTGCACCTAATTAAATCCTTCAATTGAACCCAAATTAATTAAAAAAAACATAATTAAGCTTTAATTTGTCCCATGATTAAATCAAATTGGTCTATTAAAAATCTTATTATGTCCCTAGGCTTAATTTTTATATAGATTCGTCCAATAATGATTTAATTTGACTTTGAATTTGCATTATCTCTTTAGTTTTAGGTAAAATAAGGTACAATTAGGCTTTCGATTCCATCCAAAATTGCAGCTTGATTTTTTTTACATGTGAAATCCTCTCAGCTTGCTATAGCCAAAATACTAGTCTGTATTTTATTTTTTTATTTTAGAAAGAAAAAAGATGAATTTGGAGAATAACCTAAAAATATGTTATGATAATTGCCCCCTCTTTACAATGCTTACGATATAAAGTCGTGTAAGAGACTTTAGATAGTAAGCTTTGTAAAGAAGAAAAATGAATGAGAAATAACAAACTCACCAAATCAAAAAATGATCAATCCTTCTAAAAGTGTTTGAAGTAAGGGCTCAAAAGCGCACTCAGAGAGAAAAAAAAGAGACTAAAAAGCACATTATCTGAAGGATGAGGGCTAGAAAGCGCACTCGAAAGAAAAGAAGATATGATTTGCATAAAAAAAGATGATCTTTGAAAAAAACCTTTTGAATTGGTATGGTTGCACCAAGGAACCTACCTCTTGGTAAAATTCAAAAAATTTGAAATGGTCAAATTATCGTTGGCAACCTGTCTAGGTGAAAAATACGAAGATTTTTCAAAGTGGTGAAAAATACGAATGATTTTTCAAAGTAATGAAAAGTATGAAGATTTTTCAAAGTGGTCTTATTGTAATGGGTGACTTGCTCCGGTGAAAAATGCAAAGGTTTTTCTAAAGTGGTGAAAAATACGAATGATTTTTTAAATTGGTGAAAAATGCAAAGATTTTTCAAAGTGATGAAAAATACAAATATTTTTTCAAAGTGATCTTATCGTAATGAGCAACCATTCAAGTGCAATGCTAATATTTGTTTTTAGAAAGAAACATTTTATACCAGTGGTTTCGATACTTCTATAGTTGAGTACAAAATCAATGTGTTTTGTTAGCTTTGTTGCAATCATACCTTCAGAAAATTGAAACAATTATCACCCTGCTTAAACATGAATCTATAAGGTCTAAAAGGGGTCAATCTAAACAAAAATAAAAGTAAAAGATTAGAAAAATACAATTGGAATTCATGTTCTAGATGAGAACTAAACCCACAACTAACTTTCAGTTTCACAAAACCAAGCATTATTTGGGTTCGATCTCGAAATAATTTTATTGGATTAACCGTTTAATAGCTTGGTGCATTACAAGATTTTATTGGATTAATTGCTTAATAGCACAGTGCATTATAGGTTGCATCGTAATAAAAAGCTTTTTATGTTTTTATTGATGAATATAAGTGCAATTATAGTGCACTAAGTTGCTAAAGAAACACTTAACTTTAGATATTGTTAACGTGTAGGAGTGGTGTATTTTAGACTTTTTTTTTAATTTAATTGTGGTATGTGAAAAAGTGTTTGGTTAACTAATATGATATAACTTAATTAGGTGTTCTTAATTAAAATGATAATTAAGAAGATATTTATTTGTATAATATCCCTTTGTCGCACGTCAAAATCCGCGCGGCGTCCGCTGGCGATTATTTATTATTTGTGTTTTGCTTGGTTCTTTGGAGTCGCCACCTAGTATTATGGTCACTAGGAACCTATGGTCTGCGAGAGTCTGAGTAAGGGACTGGTTGTGCAAGGGGAAGACGCATCACCCCCAGTGCACCCTACCTAAGGTAAGCTGCATTGTTGTTTGATTATTTTTTTCTAGGTCGAGTTTCTATTCGTTGGTCTTTTCTAAGGTTCAAGGCAGATCTCCCTTCGTGAAGGAGTCTCTACCTTATTGGGTTAGATCCTAACCGTTCTAAAGTCTAAATTTTAGGATTGCATTTATTTACCCCTTGTATCTTCAATACCCGAGGGTGTACTTTATCGTGTAATTTTACACCCCACAAATATTAAAGTCTACACCTGGATCCTGAAAAAAAGAGTTAAAAAAAAGGTTTTTGATATTTTGGCCAAACCCAACGAATGATCATAAACTAGTTATGATATCCATTTTTTGGATTTTTAAAACGTGAAAAAGATGCAATTTTTTTCTGAAAACATGCTTGGAAAATTCTTTAGGACTTGGCCGTATGCAATAAAATATTTTTTCTTTTTTTGAATTTTTTTTAAAATATTTCGGAGAAAACCAGGTATTTTAATACCGGACTTGTATCTTATCATGTAAGTATACAACCCAATATTAAGCAAACTTGGTAGGAAAATATTTAAGAAAATCACAAATTTTTTGAAATGATTTTTGAAATTTTTTTGAATTTTTTTTTGAATTTTTTTGATTTTTTTTTTAATACATAATAATTAATTAAATTTATTAAATCTGTGGGCCGGTCCGGCCCAAACAGTTGGTCCGGTCCAGGACCCTTGGGTTGGGCCGGTCTCGGCCCAACAGGTCCTTCTCTCTTTTTTCCGGGCCGGGCCAGAACCGGCCCGACCCCTTGGACTGGGCCAGAACCGGCCCCGCCCAAGCAAATGGCTAATTAATTAGCCGCTGCATGCAGAAACGAATTCTGCATGCAGCCACGGTGAAAGGAAAAAGGAAGGCGTAGCAGGGGAGGGGCGAGTTACCTGGCGTGGAGAGAGTCGGCGGCCTAGCTGGTGGTGCACGGTGTAACTGAAGGTGGTGAGGCCGGCGACTTACACTGTTCACGGCTGGAAGAAGAAGGAGCAGTTTCCTGCAGAGGAGAAGGAAAGCTCACTGCCGGAGCTGTTGGTGTGACGGGGGAAGGAGATGCTACTCTGGCTGCTGCTGGTAGGAGTGAAAGCTTCTGGGCAAGGTGGTGGCTGCTGGCTCTGCTGTCGCCGCTGCTGCTGGAGTACCGGTGGCAGAGGAGGAGATTTTACAGAGGAGAGAGAGAGAGAAGTGGTGCAACTGTCACGTGAGATGGTTTTGTGGCTACTGGAGGTGGGGATGATGGCGAGAAGCTAGGTGATGAAGGTGATGGTGGCTGAAGGCCACGGTGGAGAGAGAAAGCAGAAAAAATGATTGTTTGCAGAAAAATGGGTGCAGAAGGCTGGTTTTCGGCCAACTTTGAGCTCGTTTTTCTCCTCTCTCTGAGCATGAAAATTGCTCCTATTTATAGGGCTGGAAAGAGGGCAATCTTGTCTTCAATGGGGGAAAAATATCAGCCCTTGATTCGACCTGAGCGATCCAAACCGTTGGCTCAAAGTGGGCACCTCGAACTGCCAAATTTGCAGACTGCCCGAGGTGCACACTTTGGGCCAATAAACGAAGCCGTTTCAAACCTTTTCGACCCGACCGGACCATTCTCGAGGATAAAGGTGTTTCAGTTGGACATGTTGGTGCATGCTTTGTCGAATTTGGGGTACAAACGAGGCAGCAGACAAGGCTTGAAGTCGGCCACTCGGGCAGCTCAGTGGAGAAGAAGATGAACAGTACTAGGCGACGCGTCGCCTGGTCCTGCCCCTTTTTTTTTTTTTTTTTTTTTTTAACGCATGAAACGGCGTCGTTTTTCCCAAAACGCGCCGTTTCATTTAAATGAAAAACTGGCGCCAAAGTGCCAGATTTCACATCAATCCTTCCTCTTGCGCGCGTTTTGTGTTTTGGTCCTTGGTTTCAGATTGCTTCAATTAAGTCCCTAATTGGCCCCAAAACTTCAATTTTCTTGCAATTTGACCCCTGATTTTGTCAATTAACTTGGTAAAAATTAAATTTGGTCTCTTAAAATTCCAATCTTCTCCATTAAGCCCAAATTAGGCTCCCAAACTTAATTTTTCACCAATTAAGCCCCAAATAAAATTAATTTGACCCATTTAAAGTATAATTAAGTCCTTGCACTTAATTAAATCCTTCATTTGGACCTAAATTAATTCTTAAACATAATTAAAATTTAATTTGGCCAATGATTAAATCAAATTGGCCTATTAAAAATTTAATTATGTTATTGGACTTAATTTTTATGCAAATTTGTCCAATAATCATTTAATTTGACCTTGAATTTGCATTTTTTCTCCGATTTTGGGCACAATGGGGCGCCGAAAGGCCTTGAATTTCCTCCGAAAATTGCAGATTGATTTTTGCCTATTTTTCCTATTTTTCTTGATCAGCTTTCTCCACATTGCCAGCTTTTATTTTTATTTTATTTTTTTTTATTATTTTTTTTTGTTTTTATTTAAAAAAAGTGAATTTTGGGGAATAACCCAGAATTGGGTTATGACAGTTGCCCCCCTCTTTACAATGCTTATGATAGAAAGTCTCGTAAGAGACTTTAGATAGTAAGCATTGTAAAGAAGAAAAACAAGGATGAGATATGATTGACTCATCTTGTTGAGGAATGATGAATCCTCTTGAGGGTTAGAAAGCGCACTCGAAAAGGGGTAGGGTTAGAAAGACACACTACCTAAAAGGTTAGGACTCGAAGAAGCTCTTAAAAAGAGGCAAAGGTTGGATAACGCACTACCTAAGAGGTGAGGGCTCGAAGGCACATTCAAAAGAGGAGGCAGGGTTAGAAAACACGCTACCTAAGGTGGTTGATGGCTCTAAGGCGCCCTAAAAAAGGAGGTATGGTTGGAAAACACACTACCTAAGGTGGTTGATGGCTCTAAGGCGCACTAAAGAAGGAGGTATGGTTGGAAAACACACTACCTAAGGTGGTTGATGGCTCTAATGCGCACTAAAAAAGGAGGTATGGTTGGAAAACACACTACCTAAAGTGGTTGATGGCTCTAAGGCGCCCTAAAAAAGGAGGTATGGTTGGAAAACACACTACCTAAGGTGGTTGATGGCTCTAAGGCGCACTAAAGAAGGAGGTATGGTTGGAAAACACACTACCTAAGGTGGTTGATGGCTCTAATGCGCACTTAAAAAGGAGGTATGGTTGGAAAACACACTACCTAAGGTGGTTGATGGCTCTAAGGCGCACTAAAAAGGAAGCAGATAGGGCTAGAAAGTATACTATCTGAATGATGAGGGCTCAATGCCCGCTCAAAAAGGAGGTGATGGTAAGACACCGATATGTTGAGGATGCATCGTGATCAATATGCATGTATACTTACCTGAGAAATATAGGTCCCCTCTTCTTCATGGTGCCTTTCTTTTCTCAAGAGTTGGAGTGTCTGATAGTAAGCTTTGATGTCACTTTTCGCTCTTGCTTACTCGAGTCACATCTTGTGATCTTGACCCTCGGGCAGGATATGACATCAACATACATCTTATCCCTCAAACCTTTATCTGAAGAGATTTCCAGCTTAACCCAACATTTCCTATTTTCTTAGAAGGGGAATCATGGAGCCAACCCTATGTGTTTTGGTGAATTGCTCTCCAGCTTGATCATGCCCGCAAGTGTTTAAATAAGGTTTGGGGATGAGGCTATGTGAAGGAAGATTTGGTTATTTACAAGGAGTTGTTTTCATGTAGAATTTTTGGAATTTCAAAGCTATTCCAGACGCAAAAATCATTTTGACATTGATTCAAAGCAAACTCATTCTGAGGAAATTCAAGTGATTCCTATGGAGAGGTTTTCAGATGTGATGAAAAATTTTTGTTTTGATTTTGGTGAAAAATATGAAGTGACATTTGGTTGGTCACAAAAGGTTGAAATTTCAATTTGAGGGTTAATGAGAACCGTTTTTCAAAGCATTCTTTTTATTTGCATGAATAATGATTTTGTTTTGCATGAGAAAACACTGCCTACCGATCCAGATTGATTGCCTTTGATCAGAAAGGGCTTGATTAGGCACGTAATGTAGGCTTGGGCTCTTGGCTATGAAAAGATGGTATTTAGGCTCAAAAGGTGTTTAAGGGACTTTGAGACTAAGGATCACTAGTGCTTATATCCCAAACTTTTTTTCTTCATACATTTCTGGACCCTGGATTTGATATGTAAAATGGTCCACGGTGCCCCCCAATGCTGGGCTTGGGCTCTTTCTCATTTTTTGTTTTCTTCATTTGGTCTTGAGCATCATTGCATTGACTCTTTTTTTTGTTTTTGCTCAAAAATTTTGAATCCTTTGGATTTTTCTTCATGCCCCCCAGCTTTGTATGGGCACTTTCAATCGTTGAGGTTTTTCATGCCCCCAAGAGTTATTTGGGCACTTTCATCGTTGAAGACTTTTTATGCCCCCCAGTATTGTTTGGGCACTTTCAATCATTAAGGATTTTTGGCACTTGCCCCCCAGTATAGGGTGTGATCCTAGTCAAGGTTATTTCAAGAAAAATGCATTAGGCTCAAAAGGGGACTGCAAAGGATATATTTCAGCCTTGTGAAAGGATTATCAAAGATGGCCTTTCTTCATCTCAAATGCATGCATTTAGGATCGGTAAGCCTTGCTTTCATGCGAGTATGCAGAGTGATTTCTCATTATTCATGCAAATAAAACTCAGCTTTAGAGTCACTTCATGGTGCTTGGATTGTCTTTCAGGGTTTTTTTTTCGAGTGTCAGGATGTCATCTGAATTCTCAGAACTTATTTGTTTGAACAACCATCAATTTGACTCTAGTTTTGTACTAACACTTTGAATTCCCAAAAATCTTTATTGAAACATGAGATCATGCATAAAATTTTTTAGGGGGAACACACTAAAGAAATCTTGGCCAAACTTCAATTTTATTGATTGATATAGGTAAGTACATCAGGCATAGTACTTCTTTACAACATCTGAGTTTACAGGCCTTGGTAGATCCCTTCCATCCATATTGGTCAGAATTAAAGCCCCTCCAGAAAAGGCCTTTTTCACCACATATGGCCCTTCGTAGTTTGGTGCCCACTTACTTTGATCTTCTCCTGACGCTAGTGAGATCTTCCTTAACACCAGATCTCCTTCCTCGAACACCCTTGGTTTGACCTTCTTGTTGTAAGCTTTGGCTATCCTGCTTTGGTATAACTGGTGATGGCAAATAGCTGCTAGTCTTCTCTCATCGATCAAGTTTAGCTGCTCAAATCTTGACCTTGCCCATTCTGATTCGTCCAGTCCTGCATCCTTCAGGATCCGTAGTGATGGGATTTCTATTTCCAAGGGCACAACCGCCTCCATTCCATACACTAAAGAGTATGGGGTGGCATTTGTCGAAGTTCTAACAGTGGTACGGTACGCATGAAGTGCATATGGGAGCATCTCATGCCAATCTTTGTAGGTGATCACCATTTTCTGGATAATCTTCTTGAGATTCTTGTTAGCTGCTTCGACTGCCCCATTCATCTTTGGTCTATAAGGGGAAGAGTTGAGGTGCTTAATCTTCCATTTGGTGCACAATTCGTCAATCAGCTTCCCATTAAAGTTCTGGGCGTTGTCGGTTACCAATCTTGCCAGCAGACCATAACGACAGACCAAATCCTTTTCAATAAATCTCTTGACTACTTTCTGTGTTACATGGGCATAAGAGCTGGCTTCTACCCATTTGGTGAAGTAGTCAATGGCCACCAAAATGAATCTATGCCCATTGCTCGCTTTGGGGTTGATTGGCCCTATGACATCCAAACCCCACATATCAAAAGGCCAAGGCGAGATCACATTGAACAGAGGTGTCGGAGGCGCATTTATCTTGTCGCCATATATTTGACACTTATGGCATTTTCTCACATAGTCTACACAATCTCTCTCCATGGTCAACCAGAAGTATCCAGCCCTTTGAATTTGTTTCACCATTGTATGCCCATTAGCATGTGTAGCGCAGATCCCCTCATGGACTTCTTTTAATGCTTGTTCAATCTCATTTTCATTCAAACATCTGAGCAGAGTCCCATCAAATGACCTTTTATATAAGATTTCCCCATCCAAGTAAAAACCCATAGTCATTCTTCTCAAAGTCTTTTTATCTGTCTTGGAAATCCCTTCAGGATATTCTCGATGCTGGAGAAACTCTTTGATATCATTGTACCATGGTTTCCCATCTGGAGATTCTTCAATGAAGTAACAATGAGCTTGAAAGCTTCTGGCCTCGATATTTATTGGTTGTATCCTGCTTTTAGCATCAACTTGTGTCATCGAAGCTAAGGTTGCTAAGGCATCAGCAAACTGATTCTTATCTCTGCTTACATGGGTGAATTTGATTTCTTCAAATTCATCGGCTAACTTCAAGAGATAACTTTGATACAACTTCAACTTCTCATCCTTGGTTTGCCATTCACCTTTGACTTGGCAGATGATTAGTAAGGAATCCCCAAAGACCTCGAGCTTATTGGCCTTAAGTTCTAGAGCAGCCTCCAGGCCAATGATGCAGGCTTCGTACTCGGCAGTGTTATTGGTACATTCAAACAGTAACCTTGTTGAAACGGGATACTGCTTATTTTCTGGGGAAATCACTACAGCTCCAGCTCCATTCCCCGATACATTTACTGCCCCATCAAAGTAGAGGGTCCACTGATCGTTTTCCCCATTTTCATCTTCGACTACTATCACATCTTCATCTGGGAGGTCAAAGTTTAGCGGCTCGTAGTTTTCCATGGCATGATCTGCGAGATGATCGGCAATTATGCTTCCTTTTACAGCTTTTCTTGTCATAAAGACAATGTCATATTCTGCCAACAACACTTGCCACCTTGCTATTCTACTTGACAGATAAGGCTTTTCACAAATATACTTGAGCGGATCTAATTTTGAAATCAACCAGGTTGTGTAGTATAGCATATACTGCCGGAGTCTTTTTGCACTCCAAACCAAGGCACAACACAACCTTTCAATTGTTGTATATCTCGACTCACAGTCATTGAATTTTTTACTCAAGTAGTAGATAGCTTGCTCTTTCCTTCCTGACTCATCATGTTGTCCCAACACGCAGCCCATAGCTGTTTCTGTTACTGTCAAGTACAGGATCAAAGGCCTCCCCGGTGTTGGCGGTACTAGTAATGGTGGGTTTTGCAAGTACCTCTTTATTTTATCGAAGGCTTCTTGACAATCATCATCCCATACTCCAGGATTTTTCTTTCTGAGCAAACGAAAGATTGGTTCACAAGTCACCGTCAACTGGGATATAAATCGAGCTATGTAATTCAGGCGCCCGAGAAAACTTCGTACTTCCTTTTCTGTTCTAGGAGCAGGCATCTCCTGGATAGCTTTAGCTTTATCAGGATCAACTTCTATTCCTCGACCACTCACAATGAAGCCCAATAATTTTCCTGTCTTCACCCTGAATGAGCATTTTGCAGGGTTCAACTTTAGCTGGAATTTTCGAAGCCTTTCAAATAGTCTTCTTAACACTTGCACATGATCTTCCTCTTTCTTTGATTTTGCAAGTATGTCATCCACATAAACTTCCACTTCTTGGTGCATCAAATCGTGGAATAGGGTAACCATTGCTCTTTGATATGTGGCTCCAGCATTCTTCAATCCAAATGGCATTACTTTGTAGCAAAACGTTCCCCATGGTGTGACAAAAGTGGTCTTCTCTTTATCTTCTTCAGCCATTCTAATTTGATTATAACCAGAGAATCCATCCATAAAAGAATAGGTAGCATTTCTTGCAGCATTATCAACGAGAATGTCTATATAGGGCAAAGGAAAATCATCTTTTGGGCTCGCCTTGTTCAAATCTCTATAGTCCACACACACCCGAATCTTCCCATCCTTTTTTGGGACTACGACCACATTAGCCACCCATTGTGGATATTGGACTACATCTAGAAACCCTGCATCCCACTGTTTTCGTATCTCGGACTTTACCTTGAGTAACATGTCCGGGCGCATTCGTCTGGTTTTCTGCTTAATTGGCTTGCTCCCTTCGATTAAAGGAATCTTATGTACAACTATGTCAGTATCTAGACCAGGCATGTCGGCATAAGTCCAGGCAAAAACATCTACATACTCGCGTAATAGAGAGACTAGTCTATTTCTTTCTTCAGTTGTGACAAGAGTGCCAATCTTTAATTCCTTATTATCTTGTTCATCTCCGACGTTAATGACTTCTAGTTTCTCACTGGCCGGTTCCCAGGATTTTTCTGAGTTTTCTACCAGCCTAGTAAACTCTTTTAGATCTTCCTCCTCCCATTCTTCATCATCCATTGCAATCATATTATCAAAGTTTGGCCAATTATTCTTAGTGCAATGATTTTGTGGATCGATGGAACTTTCAGAATTCCTGAAAGTGTAAGGCGTGCTCGTGTAAGAGTGATTCGTGAAAAGATAGAAAAAATGCAAACACGCGATTGGACACAAGAAAATGCATGATCTCATTAAAACAAAAGTGCTTGGTTAACATAGAAAATTCTTGCGGTATCATGAGCTAAAAATACCGGCAAGATCAGCACAAGTCAAAACAAGACAAACAAGTCCGAGCATTATCAAACAAGAACAATTACTTTTTAAACACAATAGGAGCAGGCTCCATCTTCCAGTTCTGGTACACCTCCCCTTCAGCCAATCTTCGCACGAAAAATCTGGCAGGAGGTTGATCAATGGTGTGAATGGAGAGCTGTGGCAAAACCTCATCCTTTATCTCCAGATCCGCTTCCTCTATTCGTTTTTCTTCTTGGCTCTCCAAGGTATTGATGTGAAGATCCACTATGCCAGATCTAATCACTTCTGCAGCCCTTGGGAAAGACACTCGGAGTGGTGGGATGACAAATTCCTCTTTTTCTGGCTCTCTTCCTTCAATCCTCGCCATTCTTGCTTCTCTTTTAACCTGAGTGACCCGCTTGTAATCATCTTTCTTGGGCTTATATCCAAGCCCAAATCTTTGATTTGCACAGTTTGGCTTGATCAGGCTAGGCATTCTGGTCTCAAGATTACATTGATAAGGAGCCCCATTCTTTAAAAAGTACTTAGCAGCCATCTTTGCCGTTTCTGGGATTTTAGGCTTTCTTAGCACTGTTCCTTCAGGAACCCATTCTGCATTCACAATTTCAAAAGCATGAATATACCCATCTCTACAATCTTCTGCTTCAATAAAAGGTATGGCCACATTTCTTATCATGGAAACTGTCTCTTCAGCCTTGACAGTTATAAGCATTCCGTTCATGATATACTTCAAACATTGGTGCAATGAAGAAGTCACTGCTCCAGCTGCATGAATCCATGGCCTTCCTAATAGTATGCTGTAAGATGGATGAATGTCCATTACTTGTAATGTTATCAAGAACATTTGTGGCCCCATATATAGCTCTACTTCTAGGGTCCCAATGATCGGTCTTGGCGAACCGTCATATGCTCTCGCCATCAAGGTGCTAGGCTTCATGTGTGACTCATCGACAGGCATTTCTTTCAACACATGCATTGGTAGGACGTTCAATGCAGAACCATTGTCAATGAGCACCTTTCCGATCAGAATATCCTTGCAACGCACCGTAATGTATAACGGCTTGTTGTGCCCAGTACCATCAGGACTCAATTCATCTTCAGTGAAGTATATATAATTTGAGGCCTGGATTCTTCCCACTAAATGTTCCATGGTTTCTTGATTGATTTCTTGAGGAACATATGCTTCATTCAATACTTTTTGTAAAGCCTTTCTATGTGGCTCAGAGCTTAGAATCAGAGAAAATAACGATATTCTGGCTGGTGTTTTCTTGAGCTGTTCAACAACACTATATTCACTGTGTTTCATCAGCTTTAGGAATTCGTTGGTTTCCTCTTCCGTGACAGATTTGTTTATTTCTTCAGTTACATCAGCCCCTTCTTTTCCCTTAGCCTTTCTTTGTTTTTCCAACTCTTCTGGGGTGAAACATCTGCCACTACGGGTCAAACCCCCAATTTCTGCTTGAAAGATAGGCGGTTGTGGAGTGCTTTTGAAAGAGTACCCATAGTTGTGAGGTAAAGCACTATAGTTCCCTTTATATTCCACTACTGGTTTGGACAAGACCAATCTGGGTGGCTTTCCGGTAGTGAATTGCACTCGACACACCTCTTTCTTTGGTGCCTCCATCATGAACACCTCTTCATTTGTTGCTTTCTCAATTCGCAGCATTCCTCGACTCATCATTTGCATCACTTTTTTATGAAAGCCCTCGCAATGGTTGATCATGTGGCCTCTTTCATTATGAAGTTCACAACATTTCTCGCTACCTTCTTCATACCTTGCATCTACCATCATTTGATAGATCCTATCCATTGACACCTTTAAGATTTTTGAGTGTCCCTCTTCTAACATGTTTACAGACCCACTACCCGAAGCATGATTAGGTAGAGGGTTTGCATTGACATTAGGGGCATCTTCAAATGCTATCCATCCTGCTTTGATCAGTTGCAAAAGTTTTCTCTTGAAGGCATTGCAAGTATGGATGCTGTGTCCAGCTATACCGGCATGGTATTCGCAAGTGAGATCTGGTTTATACCAGCTGGGGTAAGGTGGTTGGAGGGGTATCAAAGGCACAGGGACTACTTGCCCAATACTTAGCAGCTTTTGGTACATCTCATTTAGGGGTAACGGTAACGGAGGCAATTGTTCTGAGGTTCTTTGGTAGTTTCTTTTGGGGAAACTTTCAGCTTGGTTTTTTACTTGGTGGCTTTGGGGTTCAAGTTTTCTGGCTGGACTTGGAAAATTGAAGTTGGTGTTGGCAACTTGGGGTGGAGAGGATTGAGGGTTATATGTTTGGAAAGGGCCTTTCTTGCTTCTGTAACTACTTTCGACATGGTCGATCTCTCTCTTCTTCACTCCGAAACCTCTTTTCTCCACAGGTGCAGAGATTCTTCCACTCTTTACTCCTTGTTCTATTCGTTCAGCTACGGCCACAGAATCCGTGAATTGTTGGGCCGAACTACCCATCACGTGCTCATAGTATGGTGCTTTTAGTGTATTAGCAAACAGAGCAACCATTTCCTTTTCCAAGAGAGGGGGGTGGACTTGTGCTGCCAAATCTCTCCATCTTTGAGCATACTCTCTTATGCTTTCTTTATCTCCTTTCTCCAAGTTAGACAAACTGGTTCTGTCAGGAGCAATATCCATGTTGTATTTATATTGCTTGATGAAAGCATCCACAAGGTCCTTCCATGTATGGATCCTGGTATTATCTAACCTCATATACCAACTCAATGCCGCTCCACTCAAGCTGTCTTGGAAGAAATGCATTAGTAGTTTTTCATCGTGAACCACTTCTGCCATTTTGTTGCAATAAGATTTGAGATGGGTAACAGGGCATTGAGTGCCGGTGTATTTGATAAATTCCGGAACTCGAAATTTCTTTGGTACCACCACATTAGGGACTAGACACATTTCTACAGCTCGCACAGGGTCATATAAGTCTATTCCCTCAATGGCCCTAATCCTGGCCTCTAGTGCTGCCATCTTGTCTTGATCAACATCCTCAGATGGCTTAGTTTTGTGGGACTCATTAACGAATGCATCCATGACAATTGGTACTGGTGTTGGTACAGGTGGTACGGGTGTTGGCGACTGCATGAAAACCGGATTGTGTTGGGGTTCCTGCGCATGTTCTCCCATTACCTCTTCAGGTTGGTTTGTTGGGAGAGGAGCAAGCCTAGTTGAAGGACCTTCACCCGAGGTATTCCTTAGTACTTGCTCGAGTAAGCCGGTGAGGCGAGCCACACTGTCCTTTAAAGAGTCCAACTCTTCTTGGAAATGAGCCTCACGGTAAGCACGTGCTTCATCTTCCATGTTCCTTGCTCGAAGTCGGGTGTGGTAAGTTCTTTGGGGACCTATATTTTGACCTGGCGTATGCATGTGTGTTATAATGAATGAATGTATAAACATGAATGCAAATGCATGTATATGGATTTAAAGAGCTAATCCATGACTTCCTTCGCCAAATACAGGTAACATCCGAAATCTGATACTCACAAAGAGGTTTTACCCAATTCCATTGATTGATTAAATTTCGTACACATTATGAAAGTTCCAAAAGTAGACATAGTACAAAGTGGTTCATACAAAGTGTCTTCATTCAAATGATATCCCTCTATTAGCCACAATCCTGATGAAAGAGGAAACTTCATTCAAATATTCCTCGTATCTATGGCGGTTGTTGGCAATCCTGGTAGCCTTTGCTCGTAGCTCATTTGCCTTTCTAGCCACCATGTCGATTAACCTGTCAGTTTGTTCAATCTTGTAATGGAACACGGTGTTATCTTGAAGCAATGTTCCATTGCTGGCGGCTAATGTTTCATTGTTTGTCTCCAAAATTCGAACCATCTTTTCCAACTGTTGAATCTGATTTCTGGCCCTTTGTAATTCTTCCTTCTCTATATCAAGCTCGGCTACCTTAGTGTTTAGTTGTGCATCAAAACTGATGATATAGTCTTGCCACTCCTCAAACTGCTCTTGCATTTCCTTTGCTTCTTCCTCTCGGGACTCAAGCTCGGCTTGTATCACAGACACTCGGTTTTTCATACCATTTATCTTATCCAGGTATCCCTTCACCTCTATCTCAGCTACCCTTCTTGCTTCTCTCTCATCTTCAGCCTGCATCTGATATCGAGTCCTTACCCTTTTTTCTTCTTCAATGGCGAGATCAGCCAATTTGTTCTTCTCTTTTCCAGCCTCCCATTTTAATTTATACTGGTCCCTTTCTTTCTTCAGAAAAGCTATTGTTTCTTTGTCGGCAGACTTTCTACTTTCCGAGGCCTTTTTTAGACTTGCCAATTCATGCTCCACCATTACAAGCTTTTTTACCAACTCGTCATTCTTTTTTACCAACTCGTCATTCTTGGCCTTCCCCTCATTCAGTTGCTGATTTGCTTCATGCTGGCTCTTCTTTAGCTTAACAATCTGCTCATCTCTTTCCTTCAACTGCTGATCCAGAGAGGCCTTCATCTCTTCTTCTTTCAAAAGTTGGTCTTCCAGGAATCTTTGATGATTTTTACTATTACCGAGCTCAATCCTCAGCTTATCCAACTCTTCTCGGAGGTCTTCCTCATTGTTGACCCTTTTTCTTTTCAGCTCCAACATCACAGACGACTTATCTTGGGCTTTTCTTTGTTTTTTTGCTTTTTGAAGTATCTTAGATGAACTGCCCTTCCTCCATATTGAATATGCCGGGCTAACAGAGAACTCTTTTTTATGCTCTTCCTTAGAGACCAAAACAGGCTGCTTCCAGTCATTTCTGATGGCGTCTAACATATCCAAAGAGCTAGTTTCTTTAAACAGACCGGTATATTCGGCCACCGCCCAAGTTCTTGGCACGTGTTGTACTCCTCCAAACTGTCTAGCTACTAATGAGGGTGAGTAGCTGATATATCCAGTTAAGCCAATCAAAGGAACCCATGCCTTGTCGCCACAACTCATGAGGTAAGATGAACCACTTACCCAAGGAGCTTTCCATCTGAAATTAGTTTGGGGAAGTTCTCGGTATTTTTCTACCCATGCCTTTTCATCCAAATCATTCCATTCTTCAGCTAACATCAACTCAAGAGGCCTCATGTTAAACCACCAGAAATTATTGAAGACTTCTTTTGATGCTTCCAAATGGCTTACTATCCACATGAATAAGAGAGGGATACAGCATCGCATCGCCCCTTTCCCATGTAATCTGCAATGGTTTAGAGATAGGAAGGTTTCAGCTAAGATAGCTGAAGTAGGGTTATTCTTTACCTCTTCAAATTCGAGGAAGGCATTAGCAGCTTCAATGCTAATAATTCCGGCGGCTTCTGAAGGAAGCAGAACCAATCCAAAGATGGCAAAAGCAATTATCTGATATCTTTCTTCTCCTAACTTCCCTTCTTCCTTATCTGTCTTCAATTTATTCTCGATCATCTTCCACTTGAAACCTCCATTGGGTATCCTGTACCGATCAACTTGATCCAAATGTAGAAGTTTGGCAACTGCTGTAACTGTATTCTCAACTCTTTGTCTGAAGTATACTTTGTAAGGGCTATTAGGAAAACTTAAGATCTGAGCATACTCCTCAAGAGTAGGAGTCATATCAATATCCCCGAAGGTGAAACATCTGTAGCTTGGATCCCAGAAATGCATCAAGGCTTTGACCGCTGAAATCTGAACAGGCATTCTTATTAGATGAGCAATTCTTCCATACTTCTTCTCAAACAGATTCTCATCAATATATCCCAGAAGAGAGGCCAACTTCTTTATGGTGTCTACGGAATAATGCACTTTGGTTATGTGTGGTAATTCCTCAACCTTGGTTCTTGGGCAATCCCCTTCAATTACTTGTATCATCTCAGATCTTTCCCCATATTCCGAAAAGGTAAGGGAAGTCATGGTCTTAGCAATAAAAATCCTGTAAAGTTTAGAAAAAAAATCTAGGTTATTATATGAGGGATATGTTTTCTAGCTGGTCTCAAAAAGGTCTATGAACTGCCCAGTGACCACCTCACGTGAAGGCAGTATAGGGGTTTACAAGGGAAGGTTCGGGCACTATGTGTCCGCTATCACCAAGTAAACACTCAGCTCATAGTTGGATGTTTCGCGAATCTGAACCCCGACTGAAAGTCATGGGGCAGACCACTACTCCCCACCTAACCTAGAATTGGGTTTATTCGCAAAATTAAAATGCATGCTAAAGCAGTAAAAATGCGTGCTAAAATTAAAGACCAACAAAAGGAAAACAATCAAACAATCAATGCTTAGTCCGACCAGACATGGTTGTCCCCAGTGGAGTCGCCATTCTGTCGCACGTCAAAATCCGCGCGGCGTCCGCTGGCGATTATTTATTATTTGTGTTTTGCTTGGTTCTTTGGAGTCGCCACCTAGTATTATGGTCACTAGGAACCTATGGTCTGCGAGAGTCTGAGTAAGGGACTGGTTGTGCAAGGGGAAGACGCATCACCCCTAGTGCACCCTACCTAAGGTAAGCTGCATTGTTGTTTGATTATTTTTTTCTAGGTCGAGTTTCTATTCGTTGGTATTTTCTAAGGTTCAAGGCAGATCTCCCTTCGTGAAGGAGTCTCTACCTTATTGGGTTAGATCCTAACCGTTCTAAAGTCTAAATTTTAGGATTGCATTTATTTACCCCTTGTATCTTCAATACCCGAGGGTGTACTTTATCGTGTAATTTTACACCCCACAAATATTAAAGTCTACACCTGGATCCTGAAAAAAAGAGTTAAAAAAAAGGTTTTTGATATTTTGGCCAAACCCAACGAATGATCATAAACTAGTTATGATATCCATTTTTTGGATTTTTAAAACGTGAAAAAGATGCAATTTTTTTCTGAAAACATGCTTGGAAAATTCTTTAGGACTTGGCCGTATGCAATAAAATATTTTTTCTTTTTTTGAATTTTTTTTAAAATATTTCGGAGAAAACCAGGTATTTTAATACCGGACTTGTATCTTATCATGTAAGTATACAACCCAATATTAAGCAAACTTGGTAGGAAAATATTTAAGAAAATCACAAATTTTTTGAAATGATTTTTGAAATTTTTTTGAATTTTTTTTTGAATTTTTTTGATTTTTTTTTAATACATAATAATTAATTAAATTTATTAAATCTGTGGGCCGGTCCGGCCCAAACAGTTGGTCCGGTCCAGGACCCTTGGGTTGGGCCGGTCTCGGCCCAACAGGTCCTTCTCTCTTTTTTCCGGGCCGGGCCAGAACCGGCCCGACCCCTTGGACTGGGCCAGAACCGGCCCCGCCCAAGCAAATGGCTAATTAATTAGCCGCTGCATGCAGAAACGAATTCTGCATGCAGCCACGGTGAAAGGAAAAAGGAAGGCGTAGCAGGGGAGGGGTGAGTTACCTGGCGTGGAGAGAGTCGGCGGCCTAGCTGGTGGTGCACGGTGTAACTGAAGGTGGTGAGGCCGGCGACTTGCACTGTTCACGGCTGGAAGAAGAAGGAGCAGTTTCCTGCAGAGGAGAAGGAAAGCTCACTGCCGGAGCTGTTGGTGTGACGGGGGAAGGAGATGCTACTCTGGCTGCTGCTGGTAGGAGTGAAAGCTTCTGGGCAAGGTGGTGGCTGCTGGCTCTGCTGTCGCCGCTGCTGCTGGAGTACCGGTGGCAGAGGAGGAGATTTTACAGAGGAGAGAGAGAGAGAAGTGGTGCAACTGTCACGTGAGATGGTTTTGTGGCTACTGGAGGTGGGGATGATGGCGAGAAGCTAGGTGATGAAGGTGATGGTGGCTGAAGGCCACGGTGGAGAGAGAAAGCAGAAAAAATGATTGTTTGCAGAAAAATGGGTGCAGAAGGCTGGTTTTCGGCCAACTTTGAGCTCGTTTTTCTCCTCTCTCTGAGCATGAAAATTGCTCCTATTTATAGGGCTGGAAAGAGGGCAATCTTGTCTTCAATGGGGGAAAAATATCAGCCCTTGATTCGACCTAAGCGATCCAAACCGTTGGCTCAAAGTGGGCACCTCGAACTGCCAAATTTGCAGACTGCCCGAGGTGCACACTTTGGGCCAATAAACGAAGCCGTTTCAAACCTTTTCGACCCGACCGGACCATTCTCGAGGATAAAGGTGTTTCAGTTGGACATGTTGGTGCATGCTTTGTCGAATTTGGGGTACAAACGAGGCAGCAGACAAGGCTTGAAGTCGGCCACTCGGGCAGCTCAGTGGAGAAGAAGATGAACAGTACTAGGCGACGCGTCGCCTGGTCCTGCCCCTCTTTTTTTTTTTTTTTTTTTTTTTTAACGCATGAAACGGCGTCGTTTTTCCCAAAAACGCGCCGTTTCATTTAAATGAAAAACTGGCGCCAAAGTGCCAGATTTCACATCAATCCTTCCTCTTGCGCGCGTTTTGTGTTTTGGTCCTTGGTTTCAGATTGCTTCAATTAAGTCCCTAATTGGCCCCAAAACTTCAATTTTCTTGCAATTTGACCCCTGATTTTGTCAATTAACTTGGTAAAAATTAAATTTGGTCTCTTAAAATTCCAATCTTCTCCATTAAGCCCAAATTAGGCTCCCAAACTTAATTTTTCACCAATTAAGCCCCAAATAAAATTAATTTGACCCATTTAAAGTATAATTAAGTCCTTGCACTTAATTAAATCCTTCATTTGGACCTAAATTAATTCTTAAACATAATTAAAATTTAATTTGGCCCATGATTAAATCAAATTGGCCTATTAAAAATTTAATTATGTTATTGGACTTAATTTTTATGCAAATTTGTCCAATAATCATTTAATTTGACCTTGAATTTGCATTTTTTCTCCGATTTTGGGCACAATGGGGCGCCGAAAGGCCTTGAATTTCCTCCGAAAATTGCAGATTGATTTTTGCCTATTTTTCCTATTTTTCTTGATCAGCTTTCTCTACATTGCCAGCTTTTATTTTTATTTGATTTTTTTTTTATTATTTTTTTTTGTTTTTATTTAAAAAAAGTGAATTTTGGGGAATAACCCAGAATTGGGTTTTGACACCCTTGAAGGTTAAGTTTTGGAATTTTAATCAGAAAATTTCATATTAAAAGAACTTTTTTTAAAATCAATTGTTAGAATATAAGAGGTATTAGATTTAGTATTTGAAAATGAATATAGAGTAAGAATTTAAAATCAGAAAATAGAAGACCTACACAAAAAATATATTTTATATACTATGTATTTTTTAATAAATATGATATCTTCTCTTGCATTTTGAAAAATATAGTACAATGCTTTTGACTTTTGAATAAACATTTCTTATTCCTTGAAAAAGAAATTCTTGAAAACGGGCTAGAAGAAATCGAAACAGGACCGATCTTAGGCCTAAGCCATAGTTGGGCCCGGCTCATGAATAAGTCGATTCCGACTCCACTTTTGCCAAGAAACAAACACGCAATTCTCCCTCTTTTCCTCTCTCTTCCTCAATCCACCAGCTGGAAAAAATCTAAGCACCTCGCATTTGAAAATCAGGCAAGAGAGAGAAGAAAATGACTTTGAGCTTTGAAGAAATGAATTTGTTATATTCACTGCTGAGATCAGAGCAAAGACCAATCGATGAAATCGTCACCGAATTTATCAACAATATCAATCGCTCTCGCTCTTCCACTCTTTCTGCTTCTCTCTCACTACTCTTACAGGCAAGCAACGCATCCTCTCTCTCTCTCTCTCTCTCTTACTGAATTTATGAATTTTGCTAGGGTATAGGTGCTCTCGAATTCGATATAATTAATCCTTAAGGATTTTTTTTTTGTTTGTTGATTGTGTTTAGTAGTAAAAATTATGAGGACATAAGTATTACGTGCTTACTTTGTATTGGTTGATGATGAATTGGAGGTTTAAGTGAAGTGCAGGAGGATAAGATGATGCTCAAGTCTACGGAAAGGTTAACTGCGTTTGCGATTCTTTATCTGACGTATTCATTGCAACAGTCTTCTGCAAATCCGTTTGTAGCTTTGTTTATCAATGTAAGTAGCGGGATTCGTGCCTGCGTCACTGAAGATTATTATGATAGAATGTGAATATTAGTAATGCAGATGAATGCAATGGTTCTGAAAGAAAATGTGAGGCTTATGAGTTTCATTGTGGGATTTTACAGGCTGCTTGTGATGAGGGAGCAGAAAAATACGAGAGGGCGTTTGTTCTTCAGTTGTTAGCCTCTGGAGGCTCTGGTGGTAGCAAAGAGGTTCTAAACTGTCTTTTTTGTGTTTTTGATATTAAGTGATCTGTTGAAGTGGTTCAGTTAGCATGTGAAGGAATGCGGCAATTTAGCATGTCAGCATGCTTATTACATGGTGGTTGTTTTAACAGTTGTTTTTTCTAGTGTTGTTTTTGTAGAATTTACTTTTAGGAACAGGCTGGAACACTTTACACCATGTTGCTTGGAGTTGGGTTGTGTCTATAAATCAATTATATTTAACAAAAAATGATCAGGAATTTGATAATTGGCTGCATTTTTGAAATGGTTACGGAAATTATCTTAACTATTTTATATATTTATCTGAAAATAGCGTGTTGTTGGGGATAGCGTAGTAAATTTCAACTTTTACCATCCGAAGATGTGGATCTTTTTGTTGGCGAATAGAAAAGTAAATCTTGTATTCGACTTTTACCATCATTAGGTATATAAGATCAAGGTATTCAGGAGCTGGTTTGTAACTTTAGTTGGATTAGTCACATCTCTTCATGCTTGTTCATTTTAGTCTCTCTTACATTCTTCCATTTTTAGTTCCAATTGTTTCTCTTTATGATAATGGTTTCTGAGAACAACTTTCTGCTCTTTTCCAGTTTCTTAAACAGTCTGCTGCAAATTACATCAAAGTTTTTGATCCTTCAGTCCATGTAAGCTCCTTATATATGTCAAATCATGCTTTTGATGAGTGAATCCATATTAAACTTGTGCATATTATCCATTTCACCACATTGGAGATTCGGTTCTGCTAAATAAGCCTTCTAATCTAGTCCTTGGAACTTTTCTTTTTCACATTGCATTGATAAACTTATCTGCTTATTGTCAGGCTTTCCCATCACGTGAACATTTGCAGCATCAATATGGTGATAAAGTCCATCCCGAAGCAGATAATTCCTTATTTAAAAACATTTCACTGAAAAATATAGTGCCAGATCCAGATGTACCCCATGGTTGTGATGCAAATTCACAAGAGTATGTCCCCTGGAATCGAAGGAACAATTCTAAAGATGTGATGTTTTCCTTTTGTTTGTGCACTATTTTCTGCTTTCAATTCGTGCCAGGTTCAATTTCCATATTCTTTCCTTTTTGAATTTTTCGACATATAGATGATAATGGTTCCTTTGTAGGTTTGATTTGCAACCTGGAGTGAAACCTAAACTTGGATCTGGAGATAGAGACGAGGCTCTAACTGGATTGTTGGCAAACTTGTCGCCAGAGGGCATAGGTCCTCAATGGATCAGGTCGAGACCACCGAGGCTGCCAATACAGGATGGTGAAGTAAGGGCATTTTATTGTCAAGTATTTGACTGCTAAGTAGAATTGTTTTTTTTTTTTTTTCCTTAAACTTTTCAAACTCATTTCCAGTTAGTGTGGCTCAACCCCGATAGCAATCATGAGCTTGTGTGGGATCATTGTATGTGTGCTGATACTAGCAGGGGAGCAGCAGTTAGGGGGTTGATTGCAAAAGCCTTGAAGGGACCTCTTGCGCCTTCTCAACAAGAGGTTCTGCTACTGTTCTATGTTTTAATATTATGCACATATACCATTTATAAAGCAACCTCTCAAGTAGTTTTTATCACAAATTTTACTTGGATACGGAAAGGACTTTTGGAATCTAAAGAAATGTGAAATTCTGGTTCATAATGGATGTGGTAATTTGGTACTTCTACAAAGTAATTGTGCAAATGCTTGATAACCATGTCTACTTGATTATACTACATTACCGAACTATTTTCAAATAGCTTGCTTATTTTCATCCTTCTTTTTAACCATGTAGCTTCCATATTTTAACCTCTTCCCTGCTGTCATGTCCTAGCTACCTTATAAGGTCTTTTTTTACCTCTTCAGATTTTTTTTTGAATTAATTTTTCCCTTGATAGTACTTGTATCAAACTGCTTATGTGTTTTTGCACGTGTTAGTACTGAAAATATTGGAAATACTAGTTGAATGCTCGCAGCTTTGCCTAGCAATGAGATCATGGCAGGGTTCAGATTTAATTAGTCTTAGATGTGTTAGTGACCCTGGCAAAAAAAACCATCTGTAGTTAAAACGTTTTGATTAACTCAATAATTACCTATTTGTAGATAGATTGTCTTGATGAATTGTTCAAGTTCATTTTAATTTTAGAGAGAGAATTGCATGCTCAACATTGTTTTGTCTAGTTGTTGCATATATGATATTGAAATGAAGTAATGACTTCAAGCTCTCTCTTGTCCAGCAAGTCTTGGTGGAATTGACTAATGACCCAAAGCTTGTATATCACTGTGGACTGGCTCCAAGGAAGTTACCTGTATGTCATATGACACTTTCATTTTTCATTTGTAATAAGAGTTCTGCTTGAAATTCAAAGGCCTTTTTTCATCTGCTGTCAGGAATTGGTAGAGAACAATCCTCTCATTGCGGTTGAAGTTATTACCAAGTTGATAAATTCTCCTGAAATTGCAGAGTATGTGTTTGGTGCATGGGTTGTTATCCTTTATTTTTATTTCTAAATATGTGTGATACTGGTCTGATGTTTGTTTATTTTTATTTGTGGGTTCAGTTACTTTACAGTACTTGTCAATATGGACATGAGTCTACATTCAATGGAAGTCGTGAACAGGCTTACAACAGCAGTTGAACTTCCAAAGGAGTTCATTCGAATGTACATAACTAACTGTATTTCCTTGTGTGAAAATATCAAGGTACATCCAATGACCATGCATATTTATTGCATTGATAATGTCACAGTACTGGTGGAACAAAATAATGTTCTGCTTGAGGAACCAGTTGGTCACTTAATTATAGTGGGCAACATAATGAAAACATTTGATGAATTTCCACTGAGGAGATCATGGAGAAAAGGAAACTCAAGCATTCATTTGCATGTATCTATGTTAGACAAGATTGTGCTCCTTGGTTATTTGTATGTGCACACAAACACAAGAATCCAAAATGTAGTAGTTGTGGTTTTGGTACTTCTTAAACTAGCTATATGACAATTCATCATGCAATTTTTTTTCTCCAACAACTTGAAATTGCCTCATTTTTCCAGGAGAAATACATGTACAAAATCAGTTAATTTCATTTCATGAGGTTGTAATCCAACCAGATATTAACCAATGATTTTAACCTTTCCCGATTTCCAGGATAAATACATGCAGAACCGACTTGTCAGACTTGTTTGTGTTTTCCTGCAGAGTCTAATCCGAAACAGAATTATTGATGGTCAGTTTGCCGTTCTACCTGTGATTGAACTGTTATAGCAGCCAGTTGACATTAATGCATATGCAGATGATGTACTTCGTTCTTTGATACTCGTACATGAGGTTTAATGAAATGAGAAAACTTAAAGAATATAAGAAAGCAGACTACATTACTTTGTCTGAAATAAATTAAAAAAAAATATTCTGGAATTTTGTTTGGAGAAAACTAAATCAAAAGGAACAAAATTTTGTAATCAAGTCTTGTGATTGATGAGATAAGCTTACGGGTGCTGGGACTGAGAGTTGAAGATGGCATGAAACATGGAATTGGGAATTGCTGCCTGGAAAGCTGTATTCTGCACTTTTTTTAAATGTCTTAAGCTTTCAGAACAATAAACTGCCTAGAAAAAAAGAAGTATGGGCTTTTATTGCATGACATGAATTTTTTATGTCCTCTTTTGGCTCCACTTTTGGCAACAATTCTGTTGATTTTGACCTATGGTTGTGGTATTGCAGTTAAGGATCTTTTCATTGAAGTCCAAGCATTCTGCTTTGAGTTTTCACGAATTAGAGAAGCAGCTGGTTTATTTAGACTTCTCAAGACCTTGGAATGAATGGGTCCATTTCTACTCCTTGTGCTGCACACTTCTTTTTCTTTTAGTTTACAGTTAGAGTTTTTATTTTCCCTTTGTAGATAACGAATCCTATTCTTCCTTTCTATCTTAGTTAGTGCACCAAAACTTCTCTTTGCAACTAGATTATCTGTGTGGCCTCTGATTTATAACGAATGAACTGAGATTTTGTTTGGATAAAGTTACACTTATCAACAGAAAGCACAGAGGAGAAAGAGGAAGGATTTGGAGAAAGAAGTAAAGCATTTTATTTAATTTTCCTTGGTTCATTTCCTCATGAGTTTTGTGCCAAATTTCAGGCGTTTTTCATGCTGTCGACGGTTTTTGGAAGATTTGTTTGGAAGATTTGGCTGTTCCAGGGAAGGCATTTTGAAGCCCCATGGATCTTTCATATATGATAAAGTTCTATTCTTTCTTTACTGGACCTACGTGATGACAAACTGGCTAAATAGAGTGCTGGTTAACATCATCAATGTAGCTGGAGCACCGTACCTGAATGAGGTAGACCTGGTTTCCTCCAACTTTGGATAGATCATCGTGTTGAGAATTAAGTCGTGATTTATCTGTGGTGAGGAACAGGGACACTTAGTGTTAGCCATTGGATTTTTACTGATTTCCATAACAACAATAACTTTGATTCGCTGCTTGATTTTGTTGCTGGAATCATTTCTTCAAAGGGATAAAAGATGGTGATGCATTTGAAGGGGTTTAACTGCAGGTTGCAGCTACTGATTTGGATGCAGGGCACCAAGGAGATCGCTCGGTATCATTTGCAAGCCACAAAAATTCACACTTCCGTCTCAAAATATTAACTGTAGGCCTGCCAATGCACCATGGCCGGTTTGGATCCAAAGAAAGCTATTGGAAACCATTTTCAAGAATATGTAATCAACACCCTTGTTCCATCAATCCACATCATCTCTCACTGTCCAAACCATGCCACATAAAAGTCAAGGGTCTAAGTTTACCAAAGCTACTGGTGAGTGCGTCTTTTTGTCTTGTAATTATTTTTTAAAGTATTTTTTAAAATTATTTTTGTTTAAAAAAATATTAAATTGGTTCTTTTATGTCTTCATGATATTAAAATTTTTAAAAAACTATTATTTTAATATATTTTTAAATTAAAAAAAGCATGCATCACACGTTTATAGCCACCCAAAAGTAAATGTCTTCCAATTTCCTCTTTCACAAGCTCTTATCTATTCTTTTCATATAAAAAAAGGACAAAAAAAAAAAAAAAAAACAGGCGGTGTTTTCTTTTTGACACGCGGTGATCTAAGCCATTAAAATGTTCTTACCACTTAGATATTATCCATTAAAATGTCCGAGTTTTTATTTTTATTTTTTTGGTCTTTTCTGATAAGAAGCCATACCCTGATATTCTCATCTGTAAAAACTTGACACACCAAAAGGGCACAACAGGGTTGCTGAGCCAAAGTAAAAAATATAGGCATCTTGTTACCATTAATTTTTATGCCAGGCGATTTTTTAATTTAGATGACCTAAAGAATGCAGACACTCTTCCTCACTATGCAGAGAGTCTTGAGAAGTGGAGGCCACATGGTATAGACACCAGCAACATCCACCCCCACCACCACCAGCCCCCATCGGCACTACCATTACCACCATTGTTCCAAATGTAAATCTTAGGCTGTCAATTTTATGTTATTTAATTTCCATGTTTTTGAAGTTATTAATAGCTTAATCCTTTTCTATGTTTTTGAATTCGTTTGTAAGTTAATTCTTTTCGTCGATTTCATATTATTTTTTAGATGAAGACTGTATTTATAATTAATTAAACTACATTAATAATAAAATGAAATAAATTAAGCTCACCATGATTTTCAAGTTTTCACACGGTACATGTTAGCTGTTGTCACTTGTTAGGGTGTTGGGCGGTTTTGCAAATTTTTGAAAAAAAACAAAATTTGTTTTAAATTAATTTTTTAATATATTATATTAAAAATATTATTTTAATATATTTAAAAATATTATTTTGATTTATATAAATTCTTGTTACATCTTATAAAATATTTTTGGCCAATTTATTTAGTTTAAATTTTGATTTAAATCAAGCTAATTACATGAAATTAACAATATAAATTTAACTAATAAAAAAATTTAGTCAATTTGATATATTCAATTTACTAGAATCTAAAAAACTTTAAATGAAATTTTTTTTAAAAAAAATAGATTTATAATTTATAAAATATTAAAAATTAAGTAGGATATAATTATACGACAAAATAGCCATCAGATTTTTCCAATTTATTAGACCAAAGTACCTTCAATTTCTTAACCTAAAATTTCCCAATTGATTTTTTCTAATATGAACCCTAGAATTCTAGGGTTTTCAATTTCCTCTCATGCAATCAAAATCAGATCAAATTGAGCTTAAATTATGGTGAAACGTAATAGCACCAATGAAGAGCCCAGCACAGCTCCGGAGCCAGATCGCTGGTATGACATAAAATTAGGTTCTTCTTTTCAAGACCACCATGACCACTCCTCTCCAAAGTTCTGTACTTTACGGTGTAAGCATGCTCTTACCATTAAATCCCACTTTAAATTTTCTGCGTTCTGTTTTGTTTCAGAGAAAATTCAGTGAAGTAGTGACAAAATCGTTCTTTTTTGTTTTTAATGACGTTGTTTTGGAATTATGATAGCTTATTTGAATTTCCAGTCTTCAGTTTGTGTTTTCCTTTTAGAATCTTACATGATTGGTTGGTGGTCCAATGGAGGGATTGGTAATTAAGTTGGTTTCTTTTCAGCTTTGCTTGCTTGAGTGTAAATAGTAATGAGGTAACAGAGGAAAAATGTAAAAGATATAGGGTACACTAACATTGGTTAAGATGATTGGAAAAAGTCTATGAAAGGATTTATCTTGGTGTTTTAAATGGGGGATCGCATAAGGCTTCCATTTATTTACTTTTAGAAAGGTTAGTTGTTTTAGTGGAGGAGAATAATTTATTTATTTATTTTATTTTTGTATTTCTTAGATGAATTTAAACCAGCTTCAATTGATAAGAGTCAACCAGGATCGCTCCATAAGAGCAGGGATAACAGGGTAAGTGTAGAATATCACAACAACCAACAGGGAAAACCCAACGTAATGTTTGAGGGTGTAAGTGAGGATTACAAGGAAAATGATGCTGTCTTGTTCTTTGATGGGGATACCTTTCACTTGGAGCAGTTGCATCATGCAGTGAAGCGGTTGAGACATGTCCGGCTCCCTGGTGAGTCTGCAGCTGCAGCTGCAGCTGCCACTGCAACAGTTGCATTGGTTGCATCAGCATTTGAAACTCGTTCTCCACCTGTTGGTAAAGCAGCAAATTCAGAGTCTCTGGACAAAGGAATGGTTCATCAAACACCAGTAAGTGTGCATTGATTTCACATTTCTTTTGTTTTTTCTTGAAACTGTTTCCAGAATAAAAATGTGTAAACAGGAATGAAAAGGAGAGAAATCTTGAATTGACACTTCTTTTTTCCATTATGTCCTCTAGATTTTCATTTGAAGTTTATACCTTTTACAGCCAAATCTAGATAAATCTGAGAAGCTCTCTTCCCTCTGCTGCTTCCCAGATAACATTTTATGTAGTTGGCACAATTACTAGAGATGAAAGTATTCATAATTTCTGAGTCATTTTCAAATCGTGAATGAATGAAGATATTGCTGAAGTGTGCTGTAAAACTTGTTCTTTTACTCTAAAAAATGGTGTGCTGAAATAGGTGTCATTGGATGGCATCTGCTTTAGGTATTTTTTTATTTGTTTCAAAATGAATCCAATTTCAGCAACAGAGATGGAAGCATTCTTGAACAAAAGGATTGTGATTTTACTTTCTCAATTTTTGTTCACATACTGCATTTTTTCATCAACTCTGCTTGTTTCTGAATGAACTCTGTGGTGTATTTGAATAACTAGATGTTATTTATGTTTGGTTTTGGAATTAAGGTTTGTGGTAGAAGCTTTATTTAGACTTTATTTTGATGTGTATATATTTCTTCTGCTTAATATAATTGTGTGCAGGTTCAGATGGAACAGATTGGCACTGGTGTCTCAGAAAGCTTAGGTATACTTCTTTTCTATAGTAACTGTTGATGGATATACTGGTTGATAGTCGTTGTTCTTTAGACCTACAAGCTTGAGAAGATGATGGATGTTGTTTGTACCGAAGGTCTTTACTAGTAGTTTATCCCCATTTGTTACAACCTTGCCTCGTATGTTTACCACCGCTGTATTCCATCCTTCCTTGGGTTGATGGATTGGCTCAGCTTTCTCTTTGCCTGGTGCAGAACTTGAAGATGAGAAGAGCATGGAGCATCTATTATTTCCTCCTAACCTATCCACCTCATCACCAGACCCCAAGAATGAATCCGAGGAACAGGTGGACATAGTCAATGATGACGATGATGGCTGTGAAACTGCTAACAAGGGCAAAGCTTCAGAGAAGGGATTGCCACGCACTGTTCTTAACATTGATATTAACTTGCCACATCAAGTGGAAACAGATGATGAGATTGCTGATGTAGATATCAGTGATGATGACATTGACAAAGGCCCTAATGCTGCAGAAGCCCTTAAAGCCCTGAATGCAGTTGACAAAGGTCCTAATGCTGCTGAAGCCCTTAAAGCCCTGAATGCAGAAGGAATGAAGGGACAAAATTCAAGCTCAAGCGGTAGCAGTGGGAGTGACATTAGTGGGAGTGAGAGTGGGAGCAGTAGCAGTGATAGCGAAAGCAGTGGTGGTAACTCAGTCTTCTCTATCTGATGGTTGAAGTCATGCTTGTTACTCGGAGATCGAGATCACATAATGTGGTTGTCAGGATGGCTGATTCGGTTCAGCATTCAGATCACGGCAAATGTGAAACTTGATGAGATTTTCTCCCACGGCTGATCTCGAGCCAAAATGCTGCATTTTAGAAACTTAGCTTAGGTTTCCTGTACTTTCTTTCCTGTAGTTTAGTTAGACCAGCACCTCTTCTGTAGTTTAGTTACATCAGCATGGTTCCTGTGAATTTGAAAAAGAATGTTGGTGTATATGGTAATGCCAATTTTCAGGTATTTGTTCATGCCAATTTGCTTGCAATCCACGTAGACAATGCTATCAATTGAAACGAGTCGTACCATCGGATCATAGCTTATAGTAGCAGAATTGCCCTGCAAACTACCAAGTGACAGCGGGCATGCGCATGCCTCAGAAAAACAGGCATCCGTAACCGTGATGGTAAAACCACTACGGTTTTCAGTGGACTAGAGATTTTCCACTAGAGTTTGCCTCATGGACAGTAGAAAAATTCTGAATATTCGTTTGAAATAGTAGCCTCAAGGATTTCGAATTGTCAGGTTTCAGGAACCCACAAGGTGAATATACTAATTCAAGGGAAACAAGTTAATTCTATGAAAATTCGTTGAATTATAACCATTATGACAAGTCAATAACAATCCTAATCTTTCACTAGTTTTATCCTGGATTAAATGCACATTTATATTTATAAAAAACCACATTTTAAGGAAATCAACACTATTCGAAGTAAATGTACAAATAATAGAAACCATATGGCCTTTCCGTTTTTCAAAATTTATACTTAATAATCCATAATCTACTTTCACAACATTACATAGCACAGCTCCTTTGATAGGTCAACAAATCCAAACGTGTCTCAAATCTTATACTGGACTTGGTGTTTCCTTTTCCCGGTCCACGCCTCTATCCCCATCACCTCCTCCAACATATCCATTCTGTAGCATTTTATGCTCTGAAGGCAAATTATTCTTAGCTTTCTTGCTCCCTTCAATTTTCCAAAGATCCCACACCCGAGTTTTTGGTGGAGGTGAAGCATCTGTAAGCGGTGCAACTAGTCCTGGCTTACCATCATCAATAACTTCATCTACCAACCCATATTCTTTAGCTTCCCAAGCATTCATGAAATTGTCACGATCAGTGTCAACTTCAACCTGCACACAACAATGAATGAGGGAGGAAAGAAAAGAAACAGCAGGGAAGATCAAACCAAACTACAGGAACATTGGATGGTGAGTGATGAAAGAAGGAAATATCATTTGATATCTAACCTGCTCTAGAGGCTTCCCTGTTATTCTTGATAATATCTTGTTCAGCTTAATCTTGTGGTAACTCATTTCTCTAATCCGGATGCTCATTTCTGATGCCTGAAATCACATGCAACTGCTGAGAAACACATGTCAAACAGTTCTGAAAACTATCATTTTGCCAGTCAGTATTTTCTAGAGTATCATACAACTCGAGTGACCCTAAACACCTTAAAGTAATTACTGTCTTGCAGTATTTTACGAACTAAGTTACACCCTTTTTAAAACCAAATTGACCAGAAAAGATAACTAAATTCAAGTGTTGATAAAAGTTTAGATCAAATCTAAAGAAGGAAGTGTAGCTTCAACCGAAGTTATGATCAATGGAGAAATAATCTGTTCTTGATCCACTCAAAACCTATAGCTATCTGCAGCTTCAACCGAAATTATGATCTCAACATCATCCTCCTTTCCCTTTCCAGGAACAGGAAATAAAGCATAAATTAAACCTCCACTAGTCTTGAGGCTTTGTTTGTTTTTGCGGCCAACTGAGGGGTTGGCCGCAAAAACAACCGGGCTCTTAATTTAATCACATACCCACCACCCAAAGTGTAAATCTTTTAGGGAAAAAGTATCACCCAACCAAACTCCAGAATGGGCACAAAGAAGGAAGTGCAGAACCTCAGAACAATGAAGTAAAAGGTGATCCAGTGACTCTGTCACCTTGTTAGGCAATTTAATACTCTTCTATAGAACAGGTTTTTAAAGTTCTACTAATCAGATGGTCTGATGCTAAACAAATTACTTTAAGTGCTAATTATGAGAATCACTTTCTTCTAGAAGTCACCTCTTAGAGAATCTCCAGTTACATATCGAAAAGTTGTTGGATTGGAAGGTGAGCATTTGTAACATTATCCCTTACTGAATTTCAAGCTGGAAATTACATCAAACTCATAGATTTCACCCATTCAATATTCCTAGTACAAGGATTTTTCAATATATATGCACAATAAAATAGGCAGATTATGAAAACACAAGTAAGAGGAGACTAAAGACTTACTTTGCCTCCAGCAGTTCCAAGTGGCTGATGAATCATCACCCTCCCATTGGGCATGCAAAATCTCTTGCCTTTGGAACCAGCAGAAAGAAGAAATGCTCCCATGGATGCAGCAAGCCCAAGGCAAATAGTTGAAACATCAGCCTTGCACAACTTCATCGCGTCATAAATTCCCAGTCCTTAATGAAGCAATGCGTGAAGGGAAAGATAAAAGGAATAAGAGTATAACCAGGAGCTTTTTAGACCCAAATAAAATGCACAATGTGATACCGTAAAGATTCAAACCTTTAATTCTACCCGAACATTTACAGAATGCCATAAAATTCTTTTAGTTTAGATCAAAGAATGACATTATTTAATTAAGATACAGAAAATGAACCATGACAATGGGAGACTAACTCATTCTCCCGGGGAAAAGAGATGTGACAAGAAAAATGTGACAATAGGGCTCTCAAAACCCATTGAACATCAGCTAGTAAAACAAAAAAAAAATCACCCAGAGGATGAGCTCTAGAAAGAAGCCAGATCCCAATGCAATTGCATCAATATAGGTTGATCCTTAAAGATTGTTAAATTGAGCTCCAACCAGATATTCATCCTCCCAAATCAGAAGAAGCGTAGACATAACATTTCCTTCACTATATTCAGGAGATTATCCAAGATACACCAATAATAACAAAGAGTTTCCACCACAGATTCGAAATCATTGAATTAGAATGCATAGTTACAGAATTAGTCACAAATGGTATAACAAAATCCTAAGCTAACAGGAATTGGGTATGTTCAATTGGTTGCAACTTGCATGACACATCAGACTCCATGAAAAAAAGCAGATTTCAAATACTAAAAATGTCACAGGAATCATATGGAAAAACATTCATTTCCAAGATTAATTCTATTCTTGAAATTACCCTTTAACTGGTCTGATACAGTCCAGTTTAATATCAGTAACAGATTACACAATGTTGATCCATGTAGCTCAAATTATTTTAGCAATCCTAAGGCCTTTACAAACAGCAATTTCTATGTAGGAACCATAAGCTTCAAAGTATATGGAGATATATAAAGGGAAAATGAAAATAAAAAAGGATTGATGAAAAAGGAAAGAGAGCACTGAAAAATCAAGCATATTATATAAACCTATCCACATACCAGCAGTGACAGAACCCCCAGGTGAATTAATAAACAATTTGATGTCTTTTTTGGGGTCTTCAGCATCCAGAAATAATAGCTGACTGATAATAAAATCTGCTGTCACGTCATCCACCTGCCAAATACCAGTCAGAGTAAGTAAAATTAAACCAGCCTTTTGCCATTCTTAAGCATGTTTAAAAACCAGGAAAGTTGGAAATCCTCGATATATTGCTAGCATCTCTATCACTTGCACACATAATAGCATCCAGATTTAAAACTACCACAATTCTAAAAAATGAAACCCAAAGGCCATAAATTTCACAATAAGGAACTGATATGACAATAATCAGCAAAACCCATCTCAGAGTGCCAATGGTTAAGCCAGCAGACCAGAAAACACACACACACACAAACATATATATATATATATAGAGAGAGAGAGAGTCCCACCTCAAATCTCAATTTCTATCTGAAAGAAGATTTCTAACAAAAAAGAAAGCATCAACCACAATCGAAGATTTAATTAACATCCACTACATAGAGAAAGACCCATCTAAAACCTGTGTTCCAACATCATTACCAAAACAAATATGCTGCAATCAAACAATAGTAAGAAACTCACCTAACAAGTTCAGCAATTACTCCCCAAAAACCACATCATAATACAAAGGTTCGATGAAACACTACTTGGCAACATCAGAAAACCTCACTTCCAATATCTCTAACAAAACAAATACAGTGCTACTATGTCATCCAAAACCTAACAACTACTCCCGCAAAAAAGAACTACACATACCAGGCTACAAAATCCTACAAATATTCCAGCCTCCCCAACTTGTCAGATAAAAAGAAAAATTATATCAGCCTACAAAACTAAAGGGCCACCTCAAGATACTAAAGACCAATACTTTGATAACCAATATATATATAAAACCTCTACAAACCATACAAAACAAAAGGAGAAAAAAACCACCTACAAAATCCATCAATGAGTCCCAAAACAAAAACCCAGCAACAAACTTCGTACAGAAACAAATTCTACACAACTTTTAACATCAATTCAAAAAAGAAAAGAAAAGAAAAATACTTGAGAGCCCAAAAAAATGATTCTTTGACGGAGAAGCATGTTGGTAGTATCCAATTCCTCAAATTTTGGCAAAGTAGGAGCTGAATTAGCAAAAGATGAGAACTTTTCAACATCCCAGTTGCTAGCCAAAGTCTGTCTTGCGGTGTTAGCATCGAATGAACTCTTCGAAGCCTTAACACAGATAGGTTTTCTTCTTTTACTGCAAACACTAATAGTAGTGCTGGTGTCAATGGTGACTGGTAGCAGAAGATGATTCTTGTTAATGAAACTGTTGCGACTGGAGAAACATAGAGGGCTGCTTGTGGATTGTGAGGCTGTGAGATATGCTAAACCTACCTCCATTTTTCCTTTCTATCTGCTTTGATTTGATATTTTGGTCCTGTTTTTAAACATTTTGTCTTTGGTTTATGGATATTTTGTTTGAGGAAATTAGAGAGAGTTCGGTGACCAAAGTGGACCTTCTGCATAACTTTCTAGTCTGAAGTGTAAGCAATGGTAGATTCTCCTGGCCGGGTGTTGTAGTTCGTTGAACGGTGCCGTTTGGCCCCTCCTGTTTTTTTTTTTTAAATAAAAATCAAAACAAATTATAAATTTTAATTTAAAATAAATTAAATATTAAATGATAAAATTAAAGAATAAATTAAAAAATAAAAAATAAATTAAAAAATTGTGTTTGGGCCTTGTTTAGTTTTTTTTCTTTTTTTTTAGGTTAGAACGTCCGGTATTTTATTTTATTTTATGAAAGAAAAATACTGATATATTTGAGAGGATTGTGATTTAAGTTAAATAGGGCAGATATATGGCCAAAATCATGGATAATTTGGCCCCTGCGCTGCTGTATGGTGGATGCAACTTGTAAAGGTCTCAGCCAAAGAAACATTGGTTAACTTGCTACGATAGATAACCTTGATGTGCTTGTGTTTTCTTCTTCTTGTCATGATCTGCTCCGATTACATGATGATGATGATTGTATTTTTATAACATGAATATTTTCCATGAATGAAAAGGTTTAAAGTCTCAAAAACTCTGCTACTTCAAAAAATTTATTAAATACAAATAAAAATATCAATGAAGAAATATTTTCAAGAAATTACAAAAATATTTACCGACATAACATAACATCGTTATTTCTATTGGTATTCATTGATAGAAATTTTTCATCGATGAATACCGAAGAAATTACAAATGAAAATTAAAGAATGAAAAAAAATGGATATGTATCCTTGTTATTTCCGTTGGGAAATATGATGTATCAATATTTCAGATTGAATTACAAATGAAATATAATTGTAGCTAATTTTTTTTCGCTGAATTCATCAATAATATTTAATTTATAACTTGTCAGACCCCTCTCCCCTCTCTCATTTCTTCTTCTTCTTCTTCTTCTTCTTCTTCTTCTTCTTTTCTACAGATAACAACACCCTTTTTATTTTGTCACAAATCAAGCTTTCATCATCATAAATACAATCACATCAATACTCAGTCTGTCAGTACCCATGTTTTGGTTCAATTTGTTTTGAAGATTCGCTACATCAAGTAAGCAAACCTTACCAAAAAAATTTTTGTTGTAACCCATTTTTTATGTTAATTGTTTTACTTTTTTATGTAGTATATGTAGTTTGTCTGTGTGTTTATTTATTTTATAGCTTTTTTCCTATAGAAACTTGTTGTATGAATATATGATTTATACATGCTAGGGTTTATTTGAGATTTTAAGAAATTATATTTGTTTGTCATTTAATGAAATTGAGTTTGATTTTGTAACTTAAGTGTTTTATAATGAAATAAAAATGGGTATATTTCGTATTTTATCAATTTTATTATTAAGTTGAGAATTTAAGTAAATTTGGAGGAATTTGAATTTTTTTGGAGAAAATTGATAATTATTAAAGGGTAGTATTAAAATAGATTGAATAATTTTGAATCCAACCAATGATAACTAATTAACTAGGTACCAATAATTTATTTAGTTCACATTATTAATTAATACATGTTGGCATCAATATTCAATATAGATTTCATATAAGTAATGGATGATCATTCTTGAATGTATTAAGTTTCACCCAAAAGAATGAGCGAAATGCATTATTGTAATGAGATTGAGAGTTTTATTAATTATATATTATCTAATCTAAAAAAATATTAGTGGAGGCGGTATTAAATGTTCATGGTGTAAACACAAAAAGTTTCTCAATCAAGATGTTACGGTGCATTTTTTATAAAAAAAAAAAAGTTCATGGAAAAACACTTGTGTTTGTTTGCACACGAATAACCCTATGTTCCTTACGAGACTAATGTAGAAAGAATGGTTGGATCAATTTTTAGTTCTAGCAACGTGCATGAAGTTGTAGATGATAATAGTAATTGTTATAGGAGTATAGTTATGGATGCAATGAGGAAAAATTAGGGTTATGCAGGAGAATGTTCAATCGTAGATAAAGAACCAAATGCATGCACAATTAGTTTTTTGAACTTTTTAAATATTCAAACAGACCATTATGGATGAGTGTGCAAATCACAGTAAATTATCAACCGTTGCACAAGTGTTCACCATTAAGTCAAATCATGAGTTGAGTGAGACTGATTACAACAGAATCGTCGAATGAGCAAGAAGCATTTTACCTGAAGGGAATAGGTTGAAAGAGAACTTTTATGTTGTTAAATCTATTATGAAACCCCTTGGCCGAGTATAATAGAAAATTGATGTAAGTACAAACTTCTACATGTTATACTATCGTGAAAATATAGATTTGACCGAGTGTAAAATATGTGAGCATGCCCGGTATAAACATAAAACTAGTAGGGGGAAGGACTATTGTCGCACATAGAAAACTAAGATACTTTCCAATCACTTCTAGACTGCAAAGGTTATTCATGTCTCTAAACACTGCTGAGCATTGGAGTCATGGTGCAACCTTCCAATGGTGAAGCCTAGAAGCAGTTTAATAGGGTGTATCCTCAGTTTTCAATGGAACCACATAACATACGTGTTGGGTTATGTACAAATAGATTCAATCCATTCCGGTCATTTGCTGCACCTTATTCTTGTTGACCGGTGATACTCATAATTTATAACTTGCCACTAAGGATGTGTATGAAGTCGAAGTTTATGTCCTTATCTATAGTCATACCTAGTCCTAATAGTCTTGGTAGGAATATAGATGTTTGTTTTTTGCCATTAATTGATGAGTTGAATCAGTTGTAGTCATTCAGGACTGTGACGTATGATTTCTCAAGGAAACAAATTTTTCAGATAAAGGCATTTTTGATGTGGACTATCAATGATTTTCTTGTGTATGATATGGTTTTTGGTTAGAGCACGAATGGAAAATTAGTATGTCTATACTGCATGGAAAATTACAAGACTTTCACCTTAATAAATAGCGGTAAAACATATTTCTTTTTTTATCGTCACCGAAGGTTCTTGCCAACCGATCACGAGTACAAAAAGAATATAAATGACTTCTTTGTAGGTAGAATTAAAAGGGATGTTGCACCGCTGATATTGTCAGGTGAAAAATTGTATGACGTGGTCTTACAATACGATGACATTGTCTTTGATTTTCAATCTGGTAAGCAGAAGTTTCTTGATTCTGATGTGATCTATAATTGGGTAAAACATAGTTTTTTTTAGGAGCTTTCTTATTGAAAACTAATCTCATCCACCATAATCTGGATGTCATGCATATAAAAAAAAGTGTGTTTGAAAATATTTTTAACACGATGATAAATATGAAAGGAAAGACAAAGGACAATATGAAAGTTAAAATGGACATGTATTTGTTTTATCACTATATAAATATTGAGTTGATTTATGGTGGATTACAAAACCCAAACACAACTTCAAATATGCCAATGATTTATTTCACAATCTTTCTTCTTTTTCTATTTTAATTTTTTTTCATGTTAATATGCCAAATACTTATGTTCGCCTTTTATTTTTTTTTAAACAAATAAATAATAATATGATGGATATCTAGATTCAAAATTCAATAAATAAGATATATGAACATTTAAAACTTTTAGCCATTGGATAAATGGATAAGTAAATAAAGATATCAATAAATTCAACATTGAAACACAAACAAGAGAGATGATAAAAGTCTCAGTAAGTAGGAGTTAAATTGTCAAATGACGGAGTGTTTGGAAATATGGTTGTGATTGTTTTTTAAAGTGTTTTTTTATTTGAAAATACATTAAAATAACATTTTTTATTTTTTTAAAATTATTTTTTATATCAGCACATCGAAATAATCTAAAAATACAAAAAAAATATTAATTTAAATTAAAAAAATTAAAAAAAATTTAATGCTTTTCAAAAATATTTTTAAACACCAAAACAAACCGGCCAGACGGTTTCATCTCGTTTTCCCGCTTCTCCTCAGCAAACCCAAAATCAAGAAAATAGTGGAAGTGAAGAGGAGGAAACTTCATTTCTGGACATCATTCGTTCTTTGATGGCCAAAAGAAACAAGGGGTCCAGTTCAAAACTGCAAAGTGAAGCTCCTATAAAACTTGCAAGAAGAGATAAAGGCTCTATTTCAGTTACCTTGGACTCTGAAGTTCTTGATTGTCCTATCTGTTTTAAACCCTTCACCATTCCTGTCTTTCCGGTTTTTCTTCTGTTCTTACATTATTGTTGATGATGTTTTGTTGTTTGTTTTCTTTATGTTTCTTGTTTGCTTTTTAGTGCTCGTTTTTTAAATAGGAAATCAGGGACGGTTATATGTGAGCTATTCGTAATTTATTAACATGGTTTCTTGAATTTTTACCTGGGATTTTGCTGTTTTTGGCTTTAGCTTTGAGAAGAGTTGAGGCTCAGGTTGGTTTCTTTAAGTTGCGTTTTTTGGCTATAGTGATAATTATGCTTTTATTTTTGTCTTAAATGAAGATTGGTATTGTGGCATGTAATTTGTGTAAATTGAGTCTTGTTGAGAGAAATTAACACCGACTCGAAAAAATTGTCAGACATGTTTTCTGTAATGTGCTCCTACTTTGTTATTTTGATTTGAAGAAAATGCTATTCTTGCAGCTTGTGTAGAAATTTCTGATAGATACTTTAGAAACACAAGTTCTACAGTCCATTGTTTACATGAGAAATGGATTGAGTGGTTTATTTTCTGTAGTTACGGAACAGAGCTGGAGGTAAAGAAGTTGGTGAGGATTCCTTTGCTTAGTGCTATTCTTCAAAGGAAGTTTGAACTTAGATTGTTACCAGTCACTGTAATGTTCTTGAAGGAAGTTTGAACTCAGATTGTTATTAGTCACTTTAATGTTCTTGAAGGGAAGTTGGAGATAGATTCCATTGGAAGCAGACTTATTTATGGAGTTGTTGTCTAAGGAATTATTAATTGACATACTGTAAAAATGTAGATTGTATGAAGGTTAGTTGAGAAAGAGTAAAAAAAAAAACTGAAAAGAAATTGTGCATATGAAATACAAATTGAAAGTGGTGAAGAATGAATATTGTGAAATTATCATGGTTTGATTAGATATTCTTTGTATTAATTGTATATAGTCTAAATTCTCAACTAATGTCGAATGTTGCTGCTTGTGACAAGTTTGTAATTCTTGACCTAGTTTGCCATCAAATCTGAAAGCTAAATAGATGAAATCAGTTTACAATTTGCTTTATGGGATAATAGAGAGTGGTTTTGACGTCTAGTTAATTCATTCAAATTACTTAGAAGTCAATTTTAGTGCATTCTCCAACTTATGAAATAGGCCTTGTCATGCATCTCTGTGTTCTGTTGTTTGAAATTCATCAAGTAAACCTTAAGATGTGGGTTGGTTTCCTTTATCTACCCAAGGAAATTTAGTTAATCAGATAAAGGATTCAGTGTAGTTGGCAATAATAGCGTAATGACGGATACTAGATTCCTATGATTGGTAAAATCTCCGGTATGTGGTTTAGCCGTCCCCACTTGTATTAATAGCAACACATAGTTCCTTCTCTTTTTGTCCATTATTATTTTCTTACACAATGTGTTTCCTCTCTTAAAATGGTGCTTCCATGTAATATTGTTTTCTTTGTGGTGTTTGTGCAACAATCTCTTGTAAGACCTGTCATTTTGATTTTCTGAAGTTGTGTTGCATTTAGCTGCTCAACGTTGACATAGTTTCCTGCCATTGAACTTGATTTTCCTCTGATGTGTAGCTGGTTTTGGCAAAGGAAGATTTATGGTTTCATTGAACTCACCGTGTCTTGAGAAACGTTTGGGAACGCGGCTGCGGCTGCGTTCCCAAAAAATTTGAAAATTTGTTTTTTTTTTTTTACTAAAATTTAATATGGTTTGTATGGTTTGGATCGTTTTGATGTGCTGATGTCAAAAATGATTTTTAAAAAATGAAAAAACATCATTGGCATGCATTTTAGCACGAAAAATTATTTGAAAAGCACCCGCAACCACACTGCCAAACATGGAGTGCTTGGGAACTGGGTTATTATCAAGAAGCTGTCTTATTTGGAGTTATGCATGCTTAGTCTTGTGAGATTAGTTAGTTGCACGAAGTCAGAGTTCTTAATGTTCTCAATTAAGTAAAAAAAGCGCATTGAACATAATGGTTAAACCCTTGCTAATTTCCTCACTAACCCAAGATTGGATAGTTTTAGATTGAATGGACATAATTGGGTGCTGGAGATGGTTTTTGTTGTTGCTTTTTATCTTCTTTTATCGGATGTTGGTATAAAGTAATCATTCAATACAATAGAGAAAGATGTTGTTAGGTTATGATCATGTACAAGGTTTTGAATGACATGGAATGAAGAGTTAGTGGGGTCATTTAAAGTATAGATCATGTCTTAGCACCATTTTCGACCTCTGTTTACATGTTAGCACAAAAACTCTAGTGATTATAGTCTATCACATTATATAGTCTCATAATGCCATGTGTTTGCATTACTTATTCTAGGTTCCTTTTGGTGATTCAGTTTTAGTTTCTTAAATCCTTCCAATTGCTTGCTTAATATCTCGGTATTGTAATTTTTTGCTTGCTTACTGGAATTTCAGTGAATGAATGGACACGCTGCTTGCTCTTCATGCTGCAGTAAACTTGCACATATATGTCCTTCCTGCTCATTGCCTATTGGTTATATTCATTGCCTGGCCATTGAGAAGGTTCTTGAATCAGCCAAAATATCATGCCAAAATATGAAGTATGGGTGCAAAGAAACTGTCAGTTACAGCAAGAAGTGTGACCATGAGAAGAGCTGCATCTATGCAACATGCTCCTGCCCAGTGTCAGGCTGCAGCTTTGTCAGCTCATCAAAGCAGTTATACTCACATTTAAGCAGCACACATGTAGGTGATGTGAAACACTTTGAGTATGATTGCAAAATCCCCGTTTCCTTTACCGCAAGTAAGAAATTTGTTGTTCTCCAAGAAAAGAAAGAAGGCGTTGTATTCATCCTGAACAATGCTTTGCAAATCATGGGGAATGTGATCATGGTTAGTTGCATAGGGCCCTCATCCAAGGGAGGATACTTCTATGAACTTTCAGCAAACAGTAAAGGAAACAGTCTCATTTTTCGATCTTTTACACCTTGCTTTCGGAGCAGGGTTGATAACCCTCCTTCAGTGAGGTTCCTCCTAGTTCCAGGTGGGTTTTTTGGTTCTGGGGAGAAGGTTACCTTGGATCTCTGCATATGGGCGTAAAGATGCATACTCCTTCCATCACCCGAAGTAGTAATGGTTGATAATTAAAGCATTAAAATAACTTGGCAAAATTATTATATTCTCCAGCGTTTTGTAGGTGCTTCGGTTGGTAAAACGTTTGCCAGTTGCTTTTGACTATAAGCTGGAACATGGCATCAAAGAGAGGGTACGAAGACTCATACGGGCTGAATCTCTATGGTTGTAGAATCTTAGTGCCATTCATGCATCTACTGCTGAAACTTGCTAAAGTGGTTCTAATCTATATCTCCATGGGGTAGAAAGCTGAATCTGCATGGGTTTTGCTTTTGTTCTCTCCTTTAGCTTGTTTCTTTCTTTGTTGGGAATGTTCCATTCAACCTGCCTTTTGAAATTTCCCTTGTATGTATAATTAGTTGTGATAATCACTTAGGAATTTGGATCCTATATATGATCACTAGAAGTAAGCCGTACATTCATGGCTGCTTGATCTTGATCAGACAGTGGAGTCTGAAAGTCAGAACTGTTTTGTTGCTAGTCTTTTCCTAATATGTCACTCAGTTCCACATCCCTGTCTCATCTTGTATTTGGACAGCAGGCAAAAACGATTGATGTTTCTCCCTTGAGTTACTGGCTTATGGTAACTATTGGTAAGCAAGTTTGCTCTCTTGTCTTCTTTTTTATTATTTTTCGGTTCTTGGTTTCTAAAGGGAAGAGAAAGTTTTGTTGGATTCTGACATAGAAAAAAAAAATTCATTGTTTTTGCATTTTCCTGCTATGAAATTAGTTGATATTGATGAGCACGGATTTTATTTGATGAAATGAACTTGTTAATATTACCTAAAAAAATATACTAGAAAATTGGCATTTTAAGTAAAAGAAATTCAATTTTTTAGAAAATATTATCCAAACAACTGTACAAATCCATATTTTTTCGTTGACAGACAACCAATTCTGAATCTCAACATCATCATTTTGCATGGGCTCGTTTGGTAGAACCCTGATATTAATAATTTGAAATAAAAAAAAATTATTTATTTTTAAATATTTTTCAAATATAAAAATAAACAGATTGTAACACCCTTTTAAAAGATATTTTTAAAGACTCCAAACTATAAACCTAAATGTAATTCTAATTATTAGTAATTGGCAAGTGAATTTGGTTGACAAATAATTGAGGGCACGATGCATTAAATTTACCGGAAAAGATCATTATTTCTTATAATTGATATGAATGATTACAGATATTCGTAGTGTTAGAAGTGAGATATTGTTAGTAGCCCCGGGGAGAAATGTGTGGAGGTTGGTATGGTCCTATGGATACTGTTAATAATGTAAGGGCTATATTGAGAAAATATTTTCTTTAAGGACTCAATTGAACTTTATTTTATTCTGGAGTACTAATTTGCTCTTTGAACAAAAAAGAGAGAGACAAAAAGAATTAGTGAGAAAGTACAACACCACACAGCATGATTGGCACCTTTCACACAACAAAGCCACTGAAACTCCAAAACTGAACTGGACAAGAAGATTATCAAAACTCCATATCCAAAAACTCCCCCCCCCCCCCCCCCCTCTTTTTTAATTTGAACCCTTTTTTTTCAATTTCAATTTCAATTCTAATTCCAATCAGTTTCTCTTCAAAAAAACAAACTCTAACCCTAAATCTAATCACTAATTCTGGGCTCTCCTCTTCTTGATCTCCAGTTCAAGCTCCTTCTTTGTCACTATCAGTGAAATGGTTTTGCTTCTCAAACCCGTAATTTCATTTATATACTCATTACTACTTATTTGCTTATGTGTATGTAAATGTTATGTATAACTGATAGCGAAAGCATGAAGAAAAAACAGGAGGGAAAAAAGGTACAATTTTTAGTAGCATTGGGTAGTGCCCAGAAGAGTAATTGTGTTTTCTGTGTGAAATCTAAATGGGTTTACTTATTTATTATTATGATTTTTTTGAAATCATGAAGGTACTACCCAATAAAGCATGTCCTCTATGTATGTTTTTGAAGGGTTTGATAGTCATGGTTTTGATGGAGTTGAGGTTGTGAAAGTGTGAAATTGAAAACCAGAAGAGTTTAGTATGTTGTGGAGTAGTGTGCTGGTGTACCCTGTTTGGCAAAAGCATCAGGTACATCTAAGCAAAGCATGGGATTAGAGAGGAAGATTTTAGTGATGCTAACTAAAAGGAAATGCTTCTTGGGCAATAATGTTTTTGTTAAGAAGATTCGAGTCGTCATGTTAAACTGCATGATTTGCATTGATTGTGTGTTTTATTACAACACGCGTCTTAATTCTAGCATGTATTGGTTTTCTGGTGAATGTGATTTTTTTTTTTTAGTTCATGAAATTTGCTGTTATCATATGCTCTTCTTAGTATGTGTAGTTTGGTGATTCTGTGACATGCTTATGTTCAGGTCCCTAGTGAAGGAAATTTATCAACGGAAAAGAGAAAAGCGGAAGATGATATAGAGTCAGCAGAGAAGAGGAAAAGGAAGAAGAACAAGTGTCCTACTCCTCGTCCAGCATGCTCATGGGTGCATTTTAGGTACAATCACTCATTTACAAGGATTTCCTATGTGTCTACATAATTGTCTTGGGTTTATGATTAATTGTTGAATTCCTTTTCCAGCTGCTTGCTCATGTTTAATTCAATGTTACAGTCGGGAGTTTATCAAGGAGTACAGCGCTTCCCATCCTGAATCATGTGGTCTGAAAGCTGTGAGCCTCCTTGTTTCCCAAGCAAAATTGGTAGACAATTGCTAATAATGTAATTTCAAAGGCAAAACTAGACATGGTGGCTTTTTCAATTGCAGGCCACAAAGGCAGCATCAGATGCCTGGAAGTCAATGAGGGTGGAGGAGAAAGCAAAATATACAAAGCAAGCTCGTGAATTGTGGGATAGTTACTTGAGCACTGCTCCTGCTCGTATCCCCAAGCCAAGGAAACAGGTTCAGACCTATACTTGGCTTGCAATATTTATGCATATTTTATGCCACATAAATCTTACAGCTAATGAATACAGACCAAACTAGTTACGAGATGCTCTCCAGGCCGTTTGTTTAATGTGCTTCAACGGCTCTCACCAGAACAAAATGCTGCAGTGAAAAGCATGGGATTTGGCAGTCTTCTTGGCCTTAGATGTCGGACCCTGCGCCGCAGCTTGTGCCTTTGGCTATTGGAGAGGTTCAACACTGCAGGATGCAGCTTGGAGATTTGTGGCATGTGCATTCCTTTATCCCCAAGAGACGTGGAGATTGTGTTGGGATTAGCAGCTAGCGGGAAAGATGTGATCAACTCAGGGCCTGATGACTTAATTGTCGACTTACGTCGCAGCTATAATGCTACAAATCATGGAATTTCAGTGCGTCTTCTAGAAGAGAGGTTGACAGCTCCAGAAGCTGGAGAGGATTTCAAGAGATCGTTTGTCCTCTATGCATTGGGAACTCTTTTATCCCCAACAGCAAGACTGGATGTTAGCCCTTCATTTCTCCATTTCCTGACAAATATGGATGTTGTCCATCAATATAATTGGGGAAAATTCTTGCTTGATCGTCTAGTGCGGGAAGTATCTCGCTTTCACCAAGGAAAGCAACGCGCGGTTGGTGGCTGTCTTTTGTTTCTCCAGGTGAATTTATATTATTTTAAGCTTCCACTTGTGTTCTAACTTTCATATGCATCACAACTTACCCCTGAAGTTTACTCTTTTCAGCTCTTTTACTATGAGAGCATCTCTGTTGAGGGATCCCATTCGTCAAATTCTTCTGTTGTTCCTTGTTTGTCATCATGGGGTGAGGAAGAGATTTCTGAAAGAGAAAAACGGCAAAGAGAGCTTGGTGGTTATGGCTTTGGAGAGGTAATTGATATTTGTAACTTTTGCTCCTATGAAAATGATAGGAATTTGTCTAGCTTGTTGCTCCTGTGCAGGTAATTTGCAAGGAGAGGTGCACTGGCTTGGAGTTTTCAGAGTCCAGAGGCCAACTAGACGGTTCATCAGAAGGCAAAATAAGCAGTGGGGTTAATCATGATTCTGTTTTTGAGCAGCAAGCTAACCAGGTAATTATTTTATGGCACACTTTGATAATACTAGTATTCATAGTATTTAAATGACACAGTTTTATTATAATTGGTAATTGTGTCTTCAAAATGTTGGGTTAGTTGAAAAGTCAATGGTGTGGATGATCTGAATGGCATGTAATGCTGATCCTGCTGGTTGAGAATGTTAGTCTTGCACTTTTATGACTTGAACATACCTGTAAAGAACTTGTGAAAAAAGTTGTGGACAGTTTATGCAGGATGCTTACTTGTGATCTCTTTTGTAGGCTGGCAAAGAAATAATGAACGGGAATACTTATGTGGAAGGGGTACTCAATCTCTTTCCTCCATATATTCTTAATGTTGCTTTGTTGCTTCTGTCCTGTGTCTATTCTTCTCACCAGCCTGTCTCTTGGTGGTTGCGAGCAGGATATATGTTGCTACCTTGTATTAGGATGATAGCATTCCCCAAAATAGGGAATGCTTGTAGGTTGAACCCTAAACGTGCCTAAACATGGCTGCAACATATGATGATATCTTGTTGCCAATTGGTTGATTTTGCTTTCGATGGGTTACGGCATTTGTTTCTAGTGCTCAGTCCCCTGGGTACTATGAAGTTTATGATACCAAATTTGATGCAAGAACAATGTCTAAAAATTAATCATGTGATCAAGCTAGAATCAAGTTGTATGTTTGTTTGCCAGGTTTGAACTCAACTCGGTATTTATAGCTTATTCTTGTGAATCTGGTGATAAGCTGCTAGGGAAGATAAATGGGCGATTTAAGTATATTTTTCTGTGATTTACTATGAATATGTTAGAATGCCTGCAAACTTGTAAAAATCTAAAATAATACTCTAATTCTTTTTCCAAAAAGAGAAGCAATAACTGCAACAGAAACATATAGCCTTGGCCCTTGAGATTGATTAGTTTTCCTAGAGTAACTCTTGTGATAGACAACAGTTTTGGGGTGAATTGAGGGTGGTATTAAGAGGTGTTAAACAACCAACTTTGGGATGTTCAATTGGAATTTCATCAAACCAAATGATAAGAAAGTTTTTCCCTGGTTGTTGACAAAACTACTCTCTGGCACTCTATTCAGAATGCTGATTTCATATGGATCCTCCAGAGTGGAATCTACATTTGGATGGAGACATTTTAAAAAAAAATTAATTGAACTCTGTCAACAGATCCAAGTGAATAGATTTTGTCTATAGGTTTTGATTTGTTGTATGGGAACCTCCAGTATTCACCAGAAAGAGTAGGGAGAACATTGGAAAACAATGATTAAAATGAACTGGGATTTGTTTTAAGGTTTGAACCTAGAATGCAATGTTTTGAGTGTTTAGCAAATGTGAAGGTGCAGACAAATACACCTTTCATGGTCATCTAACTTTGTGGATATGTTTCTGCAGGCAAATGTGCCAAGCCTTTTGACAAGTAATGATGTATTGTGCGGGAACATGGAGGTGGGTACTGAATCAGCTTCAACAATATGCCAAAACAAAGAATATGACTGCAATGGAACACTGAATTGCATAGATGATGTTATCCCTGAAGAAACATGCATCTTTTCACCCCATGCGTGCCCTCTTCTAGACTGTAACTTTACTGGCTCGTCTGAACAGTTGTCACTACACTTCAGCAGTAAACATTGGGACTGTGGAAGGCGTTTTAGGTACAACATTCCTTTATCTGTCTCATTAGGGGTGAACGAGCAATTCCTTGTTCTCCAAGCAGAGGAAGATGGTGTTCTTTTTCTACTCGGCAAGGGCATTGAGAGCTTAGGGAATACAGTCATCGTAACCTGTATTGGACCAAGCTCATCGCAGGACAGGTTCTTATATGATGTCGTGGCAAGTAGAGGGGTAAGCTCTCTCAGATTGAAATCATTAACCGAGTGTTTTCCTGGGAGGGTGGAAGGCTTACCTCCTGTAGATTTTCTTCTGATTCCATTCGCTTTCCTTGGTCCTTCTGGGCAGCTTGACTTGGAGGTTTGTATATGGAGTTCAACCGAGCTAGGTGCAGATTGCACTTAATTTCTTTTACAAACATTCTAGATCATCATATTTGTAATGGTCTGAGAACATTGTATTTCTTCGTTCTAAAATTAATCGAAGAGTTGTAGAGTTATTTCCATAATTTTGCCCAAAGATTACGTAGTCCCCTGTTCTCTCCATAGGCATTTCAATCAAATCTTGAAGAATGCCGAACTTTCCAGGAGATCACGTTCCATCAAATCCAGTCCAACGTCCAGTTGATTTTGTATAGCAAACATTTCAATAAATCATCATGGCCTGTCGTATTGCCAAGGGTCTGTTGTGGACGTGTGGATCCAAGATCAACATAAAGATTCAAGAAGAGGACGAGCCTTTGTAGATGAATTATTACGTGTCGTCTTGCCAAGGGTTCTTACAGGATTATGATCCATTTTCATTGTTTTACAATACTTCCTCCATGGAGGGGGGGAAAAAAAACTTATTTTTGTGGATATAAAGATTATGCTGTAACAGATTAAAAACAAATTCTTATTTAATTTTATAATAAAGTAGGACTCGGTTTGATAACATCAATTAAAACACTAATCTTTCATTTTTTTCGTCACTAAAAACTTAATCCGGATCATATTTCAGGTTCTAGATTTCTTGAATCAATTTACCAGATCAATCCGGATCAAATAACTACTGTTTAACAAGTGTATAGAAGCCTGGGGTTGCCATGATGCATGCTTTAACGTTGGTATAATGTTGATGACCGTCTCTACCATTCAAGACTTCCCTTTAGAAAGAAACCTGTCTAAGATTGGGTACTGTAGACTGCAACAAGCGAACAAGGAATCTGATTCTAGTTCCTGATTAAGGGCAATTTTCCCTTCGGACATTAATCCATTTCAGGACAATCGAACAGTGGACATTGATATGGTCCCTGTGTAAGGAGTCTGCAAATTGGACAGACTGGTGATTTCTGCCTCTACATTTCTCCATCAAATGCACAGAAGTGTCCACATTTGACACCGTCTTCATGAAGCCTGTGCGTCTCCCTTCATGATTTGAAATCACAAGTGCACAGAACAATAGTATACTTATCCAAATTTTAATTTTTTTAAAAAAAAATTTATTATGTTTTTGAATAATTTTGATGTGCTATATTAAAAATAATTTAAAAAAAAATAAAAATTATATATTATTTTAATATATTTTTTAATAAAAAATAATTTAAATAGTAATTATCATCATATTCTCAAGTACTCCTTGACTGTGAGGTGTTACTGACCAAATCAATAAATAGATAAGTATCACGTGTAGTTTAAAATAAAAATAAAAAATTGAAATTGAAATATTTTTTCTTTTATGAGGAAAAAAATGTCTTTTTTATTTTATTTTTAATGGATCTTTTATCACTTTCTGAATATATATTATTTTTCAGAAGTTAAATCCATCTAAGAGTTAAAAAAAACACGCCAGTAAATTTAGTTATGAAAAACATTTTTGGTTATTTTCTTCTCCTAACTAATTGGTTTGGATCTCGTGACCATATGCAACAATGCCAGCAGCAGATGGTGTACTTCCTCGAGAGAGAGAGAGAGCAGGTGCACAACTTTATGAGCCTAGAAACCAGTGGCATGCAGATTCTGCCAGCAAAAAATGTCAATTTTATGAGCCTAGTCTGCTTCACACAGATTTCCCCCTCTTTTATTTTGTTGGGGGACTTGCTCTACAAGTCTACACACAAGGATTTTGTTTTTTCTCTGCATAAAACCCTTTACAAGTGGTCTCGTATAGAGGAGAAAGGTAAACTCCTTAGAAACTGCAGAACGATAGGCAGAATCTACCGATACATTTCTTCTCTTCTTTGTCAAGGACTCTTTGAAAGTTGAAAATGTTAAGAAATGGCCACGATCAGCTCCTAAAGGTTGAGGTCTGTCTACACTAACAGCTTTCCCTCTACTTTTGACACGCTTTGTAATTCTCCTTCATGAGTTTACTTCTGCCTTTACTTGCCACTAAATTTGCTTCCTTTAACTTGGTTTTGTTTTCCTTGTTTCTTTTTTTACGGTGACAGACACATTATCTCAAAGTGCACATCAACTGTGAAGGGTGCAAGCAGAAAGTGAGAAAACTTCTTAACAAAATTGATGGTAAGAGTATTTTTAGTTTTGCCTTTTAACTTGTCATCAACATGTGTATTTAGTTCTAGTTTCTTTTCTACCTTTATTGCAGTAAGTTTTATGATTACAGCAAATAACTTTACCAACAAATCTCTTGGCAAAAGGTGATGCTTATGTCCAATGATTCTTTCAATGTTGTGTGATCTTTTTCACAGTGTGTTTAGCATGTGATTCTTTAAAGTAAAACCCGGTAACCATTATCTTATTCTGGCTGAATAAAGATCTATGCTAAGATTTTCTCTTCTTCTGGGCACTAGAGTTTCTAATAGACTAAAGTATTTGGTCTTGTGTTCAGGTGTTTACTCAGTGAACATAAAGACAGAGAACCAGCTTGTCATAGTTTCAGGCCGGGTAGATTCTGCTACTTTAATCAAGAAATTGGTCAAGTCTGGTAAACGTGCAGAGCTATGGTCTCTACGTACCAAGAACAAACGGAATCAAGAACAACTCAACGCAAACCAACTGCAATTTCTAGCCAATGACTTCAGTGACCCTCAAAACCAATTCATGTATCCAGCATCCTTTGACAATGAGACTGGTAATACGAGGAGCTATGGAGATTTTTTTAACCAGAATGTAGAATTGAAAGCTATGAATGTGGGGAGAGGTCAGGATTTGATGGCAGCCACAAGAATGGGAAACTTTTACATGGATGACGATAATTTTGCTGGTAGTGGCAGATCAGGGGATGATTTTGCATACATGATGGGTCACGCAGATTATCAAGGCAGTGGTACTGGTTTTGCTGGAGAAGGAGGCCATGAATTTAATGGGATACCAACTTATGAACAGACGTATCGACCATCCATGATTATGAGCAACAAGCAGCAAAGGTACCACTACAATCATCCAGCCACAGAGATGCATAATATTTACATGCAAGAACCGCATACGGGCAACAATATGATGACAAATGACAATTTCATGTACCAGCATTACATGATAGATCATGCATCTTCAACATCTCCTCCCTATACTGACTACCACCTTTTCCATGCAATGTCATATCCTTGCTACTAACCAGACAAATTACTTACTTATCTAGCTGACCTACAGAAACATCCTGGGTTCTTTTGAAAAGGTGGGGGCATAGAATAGGTAGGGTTTATGTTATGATAAGAATCTATTTTAAACATGTAATGCTTTTATTAACATATGGTATGAGATTGCTTTCATCTTTTCTACTAAACCTTGTTCCCTTTAAAGAAATAGTTTGCAGGTTTACTTTCCTTTGTTACTGGCTGTACACTGCTTCTTTTGCAGGTTTACTTTCCTTTGTTACTGGCTGTACACTGCTTCTCCTTGGTCCTTGTTGGTCGGAGTTTCAATGTTTTTCCTTTTTCTTTGTATTGTTGGTTATATATGGGAGAAATTTACAAAGATATTGGGCTCAAGTATTAATAGGGGTATTTGAAAGTATACTAGTGGTGGTTTTTTGTTTGGAAAAACATCAAAATAATAATTTTTTTATTTTTTTAAAATTATTTTTGATTTAAGTAACTGATCTAAAAACATAAAAATAAATAAATTTTCATAAAATATCATCTGTAATGGTTACACCCCTGGAGTTTTAGAATATACTTCTTAGGTATCCAGCATCAGTGCATCACTTCACCTTTCAAAAATCAGTACACCTGAATAGGTACAAACCTGTGAACAGTTCTGCTTAGTTTATATTGAATGCAACTTGATCCAAGTTTTTGTTTGGGACAGCAATTTTAAAAGTATTGAAAAAAAATTTAGTAAATCAATAATATTTTTAAATAAAAAACACCGTGAAAAATTTATTAGAATGCTACGGGTGTACCCATGTTCCCCAGATGAAAAGCATCATTTTAATGCTATCATTTTGAGCCTGAGAGGCCATTACATTATTCATCCAACCTCTCAGAGGATAAAGACTGTTTTGCTCACCCTAGATCTAAAAAATATCTAGCGGCTGATTTGCAACATGCAAACCTCCACCAATTTTGAGAGGGCCACCGCATATTGAAATGAGATGCCACTGGCTGCTGATATTGTAATCTCGGCTGCATTTCCATTCCTTCTTTGCAGCTTAATGAAAAGGCATCCATAAGAACTTATTTTCCAGACTACAAAGGTTATCTTGGTTTAATTCCGAAACAAAATCAGACAAATTTGGTTGGCATTGCCTTTTTCTATGGTAATCAATAACAGGCAAAGAACTGATTCTCAAACAAATTAAGCTAGAATGAATCATCGGAAATGAGCTGTGATTTAGAAGCATGTATCAATGATTCTTTTTCATACTCAAGAATATACGTTAAATAAATGAGAAACCAAAATAAAGGAGAGAGTTTCTCGTGACTTTTTAGAATTTTTTTTAATAAACTGGGAAATGGTACGTCAAGCTAAAAACACAAGAAAGCATCTAAAAACAAATAGGATAGGAGAACAGTAATGAAGCTCAAGGCAAATAAGAAATCATAGAACCATGAATGGTTTAAAACATTTGTATAATTTTGCACTAACTTTCAGGACAAGGAAAGTATAGAGAGATCTAGACATAAGAAAAAGAGTTTCCAGATTCAAACATGTACAGGTAAGTTAACTCACTCTCACAGTTGAATGAAGGAAACTGCAACTTAACGCCTCTGTGCTTTTCTTCGTCTTGACTGTGCCTTCTGCCATTTCTTTCTTGGAACAAGTGTGCTCTTTGGTTTCAACTTTAACTCAGGTGAGAACTTGAAATTTGGATCTCTCATACGTGCTTGTATATCCTTGAAAAACTGCATATTCAATTTCTTAGGCCCTCCCTGACGAAGCTCCTCATACTCTGGTCCAGAAACAATATTTTCAAATGCTCCAATTAGGATGTCTATATCACTCATGACTTCCCACACATTGGTGTAACGCCCATCTGGCCCTTTCTTTAATTTCTTCAAGGCATTCTCAACTGCAAGTTTCCTAGCTTGCTTCCCAGGGGACAACTCTGGTTCATTTTCTGCATTCAACAGTTCCGAGATCGTCCGATACTTGGGTTTTTCCTCAAACTCAAACAAGTTATCTAAATACCTATCGCTGGCCTCATTGGGGTGTGCTTCTGTAGGAATATCATCCTCATCATCACATTCATCACCAGTCCACAAAGTCTTCTCCTCATCACTCCCAGACCATACACTTCTTAACTCATCACTGTCATCAGCATCGATAAGGTCTGAGTGCTCCTTCGCCTGCTGCCTTACCTTCCGAATATCTTTTTCAAGTCGATTTCTACCTTTATCAGAACTGTTCTCATCATCACTTTCATCTTCACTTCCTGTCCATAGACAAGAATCTTCATCCATCTCTTTTTTCCACGCTTCCCGGAATCCCTCTTCCCCAGGCTTTTGACTGCCAAAAAGATCATAATGCCTATCCCTATTGCGAGCATATGATCTTATAACTGCAAAAAATCCAATATAATGTCATGTAACATATTCAATGACCAACAGCAGAGACTAATTGCAATTGTGAATAACAGCAACTGCCTCAATGCTAATATTGCAGGTTCACTGTTTAACAAAATGCTATCTACTTAAAACACTTTTATCCTCTTGAGCATTGTGATACTATTACATAGAAAAATAATATAACCAAGTCATGTGCTTCAAAAAAAAATCATTCAATTATTATCACCATCTCTTTTTCAATGTGTTTTAAACAAAGACAAACAAATCCTAAATTCAAAGAGCACCAAAGATTTAGTCAAGAAGTGCAGTAACCTTATTCTTCCAGCACAGGACATAAAGACAATAAAATAAATGGGTTCTGTGAGGACTTTCTACAAATACATAGACTGCATAGCCAATACTTCCATTAACATCAACAACACAACTCGTTAATGATCTTTCACATGCAATTAACTTATGAGATTCAATTGACAGACACTGAAACTTAAAACAAAAAACAAATAAAAGAGAGGGAAAATGATGGTTTAAAAACTTGCAGAAGCTAACCTTGGAAACTTGGAGAAAACCCATGATTATAACTGTGATTTATTGAATAATAACTTGAAGTGACAGAGTTAGAAAGAGCTTCCATCCTGCAAGAGAAAGGGAAAATGGGGTTTTTAGACTTTAACATTAATATCAAATTCTTCAAAAATTATGAGCATAAAACACCTTTTCATATGTGGGTGTGTGTTTTTAGAAAGAAGAAAGTGGGTTACCTTAGAGAAGTTTGAGGTAGAAAATGGGGTTTAGGGCTCCTGAAGGAAAAATGAAGGGAAGAAAGGCGGGAAGAGAGTCTTTTAGCCATTTATCTCCTGTGTAGACTAAGTTTCAGAGTCATCTACTTTGCTCTTTTCCTCTTTACTGAAAAATGAGAGCTTTGAAGCTGGCAGTAGACATGGCAATCAGACCGGGTTGGGTTGTCTCGGGTTCGTGTCGATGCACACTTGAACGTAATTCTCTAATTTGTTAGGAACGGGTTTGGATCGACCCTCATGTTTGAAAGTATCTTTAATAAGAAAATTTCAATTTAAACCATGTTTATTTTCTAGAAAATAATTTTTGAAAAATTAATTTTCAAACTTTCTTGTGTTTGTTTGTTATTAGAAAAGTTGGTCAACAGAAAACACTTTTTAGTTAGAGAAAAATTTAGCTTAATTTCCAGAAAAAGTGTTTTCCTAGAAAATTTGGACGGAAAATACTTTTTGGAAGTTGTGAAAAATTTAGAAATATCATATTATTTACTGATTATATCAAATTTGGTTCTCAAACTTTTGATTGCTATATATACTTTGTTTTGAATATTTATTTTTCAATTTCATTTCTTAAAATTTAATTTTTATATTAACTTTAGTCCTCATTTTTATAATTGTTATTTGCTTTGTTCTTATTATTTTTTTATTGAAATTTTTTATCTATCAAATTTGATATTTATTCTTTTAATTGTTACTTATTTTATTTGAAATAATTTATGAAATGTTAATTATTATTATTTTAATTTCTTCATCTTTTATTTTTTTTATTTTTTAGATTTGATATCTATTATTTTGATTATTATTTATTTTATTTGAGATAATTTATGAAATTTTTTTTTTCAATATCATTCTCATTCAACTTTTTTAATTTGTAAGATTTGTTCCTTATTATTTTAATAAACTTGAGAAAAATAAAACATTAATAAGTTATTTTCCAACTCATTTTCCACGACATAACCAAATACTGGAAAGTGTTTTCCAACTTATTTTCCATTACACTATCAAACATCAGAAAATAATTCACTTTCCTAGAATTCACTTTTCAAAAGGAAACTACTTTCCAATAAACAAACAAAATCTTAGATAAATTATATTTCATTGAGCTTTAGTTTGATTTCAAGTCTAATAGTTAATTTATCCCATAAAAAAGAAGATTAATCGTGTTATTTCCAAATTAATAATTTTTATTTATTTTATGTAAATCCTAAAAACTTTTTAATTGATTGCAATTTATGTTTAACCTATAATTATAGTTTTAAAACCCAAAATTAACCCGGACTAAACTCTAAATCTCAAATAAAAAAAAAATCAATCTAAATCAATTTGATTAACCAAAAAAATATTTATAATCTTTTATAAATATAATAAACTAATTGATAAACTACAAGCCTAAATATAAGTCCAAGCATGATTAAGTATAAACCTTCTCAGCTCTTCTTATACTATTCCACAAGCTAAAATATAATTACAATCCTAACCAGTTCCCTCATGTGTAGATTAAGTATAAAGTTAAAACATGTGAGGTTTTTATTATATTTAAAATTATTATTTATTTTTTTATATAGTAATGATTATTTTTAAAATTTTAAATTTTATTCTTATTTTTTATTTGTATAATTGTGCTTTTTTTAGCCCAAATTAGCACCAATTGTATTTTTTTTTAAGAGATGATTGAATTAAAAGATAAAAAACTAAAGTGAAAAACAAAGGTAAAATAGATGGTAGTTTTCAAATTTATTTGAAAAGTACATTTAAGTCTCTCGTCTTTTTTAGTTATTAGGTGATCAATCCCTCTAATTCTAGAAAAATTAATTTTGATATCAAATTTTATTTTTATTATTTTTCAGTTTTTTTTTTTTAGAGGAGAGAGAAGAAATAACCAGATTCTAGTGTAGAGAATTAAAGTTGTCATTGTAATAATTCCGACTACCAAAATGATATATTTTTATTCCAAATAGTTTTACATGGTAAGGGGAGTTCAAATTAAGTTCTTTTTTTACTTTGAAAGTGCCTTAAAAACAAACAAAAATAATTATTTCAAAGAAAGATGGAATTTTGCCAAAACAAATCTCAACAGATTTGTATTTTATTATTGAATATTTTTCTCTAATTATAAAATCAGAATTCTAAATTAAATAAGAAAAACAAGATGTAATCTAAAATTAAACTAAAAAATTGAAAATAAAAGAGAAAATAATGACATCAGCTCAAATAGCATCTTTGACTAAGCAAATAAAATATTTTTTAATCAAATTTAAACACGATACACTAATTAAATTACAAGCTATGGTTCTTCCTCAGACTAGTTGTTTGACGTGATCAGAACTCTTTATTGTCCCACTCGTCCGTCCATTACAAGCCTATATGTGGTCCATTTGTGGGAAATCTACTGTTCAGAACCATCAATTCTTTTAGACCTGTCTACATCTGTTATAGATACAGGCCTCTGCTCCAGCACCTGCAACACTGGATTTCTCTACTCTCAAGTCATGGATTAAAATTCCAGCTAAAGGTTCAGTGCATCATCACTTCCCATCAGAGAAGATGCACGTGAATGTGGTATATGGTACCAAATTGAGTAGAGAGACGAATACAAGCTTTTAACAGTACGTTTTGTAAAGTCACCAAATCTCTCCAGCCAACAGTGATGTTTAATATCTTGAACTTTCTTGGCCTAAAGATCCTGGATCTCCTTATTCGAAAGGAGTGATAGGATTGGAATTTGATTTGTCCCATGGATCATCAAGGCTATTTCTGAAGATCCTTTTATTTATAGCGGCCAGATAAAATATTATGCATATACCAAGAAATCTGTCACTAGTTTTTGTCTAGTCATGCATCAAACTCTGCAGAAATTAAGGTGCACAGCAGTATCCAACTTTAGCAACTGGCAAATTTACTATGCGGATGATGCTCGCATTGAATTTTCCTGGTTTCTTTGGTAACTTACAGACACTGTACACATCTTTGTTTTTATCTTCAAAAACCCAATAGAGTTTGATTTTCTGTAAAAAACAAAAATGCATATGCTTAACCAGATCTCTATCTGCAGCTTAACCAGTTCCATTATTAAAAAAAAAAAAAACATACCTTCCAGGCTTCCTCGCATATCGTTTTCCTAACCTTATTATCTATAGTTTCATTGATGAACATTCCAAGAAATGCATATGCTTCCACGGCTGGCTCCACAAGATATCAACCACCTTTTCTTCTCTCATTCTGATCCTTAAATAGATCATAATCTGACAGATGGTCTTTATTTTTATCAATTTGCTTTAACAACATTGTATATTATCAGTGATGAAGATAGGAAGGTTTAGAGAATTGAACTGGTTGATAAACTTCAGAATAATATATTTTGATAATTTGAACAATACAACTGTTAACATATATATACACAGGATTGCAGGTTTGAATTTGGAAACAAAGCTAAGATTACGTCTAGCATTTACACTGCATTTACACTGAGGATTATTTGTTGTTACAGGCTTGATATTAGGCTTGAGTGATGGTTGCACAATTCTGTGCAGGAGGCAAGGGATCATGTGCTGAATCTGTGGTGATTTCCTTTATAATCAGAAGATAAGCAGCATTGTCATTGGTCACCACAAGCTAATCTGCAGAGCCAAAATTTTCAATGATCTCAACGAGCTTCGTCGTTGTGGATTTTTATAACCTTTCTTTGTAATTGGATTACCTTAGAGGAGTTTCTCTCTATTGTTACTTTTGCAAGTCCAGTTTTAACCAATTTCTCAATATTAGTACTTGTTCATCAAAAATCTGAAGTACCAATCTTTTCTCTCTTTTTTTGGGGTGGTAAAGAAAAAATGCTAAACAGTGTCCGAGAGGCTCAACAGGGACATAATATAGGAGAGGATCGTAAATGATAGAAACGGATGAGAAATCAAGACAGGTCATTAGCCTCGTAGGCATGGACATGAGTATCTGATCAAGGAGATTGTGTTCACCATGTTATTTTACGTGCTTGGTTGTTTTTATGTTTCCAAAACATTTTAAAAAAAATTAATTTTTTTTATTTTTTGCTTTAAATTTATATTTTATGGTGTTTTCAGATCATTTTGATGTGCTAACATAAAAAACAATTAAAAATATAAAATAAAATTATTTTAATATATTTTCAAGCAAAAAACACATTAAAAGACAACCATAAACATACTTACAAACACCCCCTTAACTCTTTTTTTTATTCTGATTTGTTATTAGTATCTAGAGAATTATGTGTAACGTATTTTGTGTAGGGGGTATGGGATACAATCTGACTGATGGGTCATTTCTATTGCCAATATGCATACTTTAGGATTCAAGAAAATTCAGAGTAAAACTATTAACTTTGTCTTCTCGTCAAGTAAAATGTGCGTGCTCAAAGAAAAAGAAAATTAACCATTTAAGACTTCAAGAACTGATACTTCTTGGAAGATTCATGTTAACTTGTTTTTCTCTATGATGTCAACCTCGACATTGTTATGTCATACATGTAGATTCCAAACAACGTCAAATTCAAGAAATGTTGTCAAATTGAGTTGTGTGAGATACAGTCTAGCTAGTGGGTTATTTCTACTGCCAATATATAGGCGTGCTTTAGGATTCAAGAAAATTCAGAGTAAAACTATTAACTTCGTCTTCTCGTTAAGTAAAATGTGTGTATTCAAAGGAAAAAAAAATTAATCATTTAAGACTTCAAGAACTGAGACTTCTTGGAAGATTCATGTTAACTTGTCTTTCTCTATGATGTCGACCTCAACCTTGTTATGTCATGCATGTAGAGTCCAAACCAAGTCAAATTCAAGAAATGTTGCCTAATTGAGTGGAATGGGATACAGTCTGGCTGATGGGTCATATACTTTAAGATTCAAGAAAATTCAAAGTAAAACTATTAATTTTGTCTTCTCGTCAAGTAAAATGTGCGTGCTCAAAGGAAAAGAAAATTAACCATTGAAGACTTCAAAAACTGATACTTCTTGGAAGATTCATGTTAACTTGTTTTTCTTTATGATGTCAACCTCGACCTTGTTATGTCATGCATGTAGATTCCAAACCATGTCAAACTCAAGAAATGTTGTCGAATTGAGTGGAGTGGGATACAGTCTGGTTGATGGGTCATTTCTATTGTTAATAAGCGTACTTTAGGATTTAAGAAAATTCAGAGTAAAACTATTAACTTTGTCTTCTCGTCTAGTAAAATGCGTGTGCTTAAAGGAAAAGAAAAAGATAATTAATCATTTAAGACTTTAAAAACTGAGACTTCTTGGAAGATTCATGATAAACTTGTTTTTTTTTATGATATCAACCTCGACCTTGTTATGTCATGCATGTGAGTTCAAACTAAGTCAAATTCAATAAATGTCATCTAATTGAGTGGAGTGGGATACAGTATGGCTGATAGGTCATTTCTACCATCAATAAGTGTACTTTAGGATTCAATAAAATTCAGAGTAAAACTATTAACTTCGTCTTCTTGTTGAGTAAAATACGTTTGTTCAAAGGAAAAGAAAAATTAATCATTTAATACTATCAATAAGTGTAATCTGAAGTGTTTGGGAGTGTGATAGTGGTTGCTATTTAAAGTGCTTTTCTTTTCAAAATATATTAAAATAATATTTTTTTTATTTTTTAAAAATCATTTTTGACATCTAAAAATATAAAAAATATATTAATTTAAAATAAAATAAAAAACTTAAAATTTTTAAATTTTTTATAAATACTTTCAAACACCTATAAATCTTGAAAAACATGCATGTGGAGTCCAAAAACACTTTCCGACGGAATTGACAAACACAGATGAATCTTGGAAAACATGCATGTGGAGTCCAAATCACGTCATATTCAGATAAGACCAATAAAATAGAGAAACAACAATAGTAGTTGAGCAGGAACATCCTCATGCTAATAACCCTAGAAGCCACTTCCAAAATATCTTAGTTGTTATTGTTGGGAGGCGAACCCAGCTCCTCCGCCACCACTTGTTGCTCGACTACAGCAAAAAAATCCATTGCTATTTCTTTATTTTCTTGGTGAAGTGGTTTGGGCTCTGTTTCAAAACAAAACACGCATGGCATAGCAAGGTTGAGGTCATCATATATAGAGACACACAAGTTTAGCATGAATCTTCCACGAACTCAGTCTCGGTTCTTATAGTCAGCAAAACCTCTTGTACACCCACTATTAATTATTAATTAACAATAAACTAAAACTGCTTAGTGTTTCATTGTGCAGTACACAGTGAAACGTTGAGCTGTGTTTTTTTTAAAAAAAATTTTTTGTTTTTTTATGTCTTATGGTTTTTTTTTTCTTTTTTTTCTGTGTTTTTATCTTTTAATGAATTTTTTTTATTTAATTTAGTTTGTTAATGTTAATTTTTTTATTTAGTTATTAGATTTTCATGACACGGATTCCGGGTTCGACGGGTTAACCTGGTTTGACGAGTTAACCTAGAATTTTTTTTTTTGTTTTTTTTCTTTTTAATTATTTTTTTTTCGTTTAGTTTATTTTGTTAATGTTAAATTTCTTTCTATTTAATTATAAGACTTTCATGACACATATCTCGGGCTTGACGAGTTAACCCAGTTAATTCTGGGTTAACTGGTCAATTTTTTTTTTCTATTTAGTTATTAATTTTCATGATGCGAATCTCAGGTTTGACGGGTTAACCTGGTTTGAAGGGTTAACCAAGTTAATTCAGATTTTTTTTCTTTTTCTTCATTAGTTTTTTTTTTCCTGTTGGTTTTTTTTCTCTGTTTTTTTTATTTTAATTAATCTATTTAATTATCACACTTTTATGACACGACCTTGCAACCAGACACACATCCAAGGCTCTTGGGTCCGGTGTTGCAGCCAGACTCACTTAAACTTGAGTCATGTAAGTTTAATATTATTATTAATATTATAAATATTACTCTTGGGTCAAGCGTTGCAGCTAGATCAAAGACTCTTGGGCATATATTTGCAAAAAGACCTAATACTCTTAGATCTTAGCCTTTTTTAATATTTTTTATGCAAGAAAAAAAATTAACCTGTGGCGTGTGCCTTTGTTTTTCTTTTTTTCTCCTTTTCTTTTCAAGCCTTTTACTGTGGACTGCACACTGCAGTCCACAGTGAAAAAGCTGATGCCTTTAGTTTTTTTTTGTTTTATAATTAATTTTTTTTAATTTATTTTCTTAATATTAAATTTGTTCCGTTTAATTATCAGACTTTCATAACACGGATCCCAGGTTTGACGGGTTAATCCAGTTGATTCAGATTTTTTTCTTTTTCTTCATTAGTTTTTTTTTCCTGTAGGTTTTTTTTCTCTTTGCCTTTTTCCTTTTTAATTAATCTTTTTTTAATCTATTTTATTAATATTAAATCTTTTTTCCATTTAGTTATCACACTTTCTGGACACGAATCCCAGGTTTAACGGGTTAACCCAGTTTATTCAGATTTTTTTTCTTTTTCCTCATTAGTTTTGTTCTTCCGATTTCATCTTTTAATATTGTATGCAGTCCATAGTGAAAAGGCTAATGCCTTTAGTTTTTTTTTTTTTATGCCTTTCACTGTGGACTGCACAGTGCAGTTCACGGTAAAAAGGCTGATGCCTTTTTTTTAATTAATTTTTTTATTTAGTTTGTTGATATTAAATTTTTTTCTATTTAGTTATCAGACTTTAATGACACGGATCTCAGGTTTGACGGGTTAACCCAGTTAATTTAGATTGTTTTTCTTTTTCTTCATTAGTTTTTTTCTTCTTATAAGTTTTTTTTTCTTTTCTTTTTTTCTTTTTCTTTAATATTTTTTTATTTAATTTAGTTCATGAATATTAAATTTTTTTCTATTTAGTTATCGACTGATGCCTTTAGTTTTTCTTTTTTTTTATTTGCCGTTTTTATGCCTTTGACTGTGGACTGCACAGTGCAGTCCGCAGTGAAAAGACTTATGCATTTTTGTTTGTTTTTTTTCCTTTTTAATTAATTTTTTTCATTTAATTTAGTTTGTTAATGTTCAATTTTTTTTCTATTTATTCATTAGTTTTTTTCTTCCTGTTGGTTTTTTTCTTTGTTTTTTTCTTTTTAATTAATCTATTTAAATATCACACTTTTATTACACGACCTTGCAGCCAGACCCACATCCAAGACTATTGGGTCTGGTATTGCAGTCAGACTCACTTAAACTTGAGTCATGCAAGTTTAATGTTATTATTAATATTATAAATATTACTCTTGGGTCAGGCGTTGCAGCCAAACCCAAGACTCTTGGTTATAGCTTTGCAAAAAGACCTAATACTTTTAGATCTTAGCTTTTTTTGATATTATTTATGCAAAAAAAATTGACCCGCGGCATCGCGCGGGTCATGTAACTAGTCAAAAACTAAAAAACAACCTCTCAACCCTTGTATCTTGGTAATCCTGCTCTCAACACCATGGACCATAAACCCAACAATTAATTATACAAGCAGAATAAAGTTCAAATGCATAGTTATCAAACCCGGTCTGGAGATTGACCCGGCCAATAAGTTGGGTATCGGGTCACACGGGTTGACCCGGTAAAGTTAAAAAAAATATTTGAGGTTTTAATATTTCGAGTGAAAAAATTAAGAAGCAATCCGTATGGATATAGGCTAAAAAATTATTTCAAAATGTTTTTTTATCTCACATTGGAAATGTATTATCTTATTTTTTTAAGTTAAAATATTTAAATCAAAAAAGTTTTTTATCCCACATTGAAGAAACATAATTTTTTTTTGGAACATAGAGTATATAAGTTAATGAGTTTCAAATCTCACATTGAAAAAATAAAATATTTTTCTAGTATTTATATAGTTAATTTTGATATGGGTCAGTAAACCATTAAAAAAATAAAAAAAAGGTTTTAACTAAGAAAAAAAACATATTTTAAAAAACATATCTACTAGATTTTACCAGAATACCCGAATTTCGAGTTGAACTAACAAATAAAATAGTTTTTTTCAAGTTAATTACAAGCTCAAGTTTTAAATAAAACAAATCCAGTCAAAGCAGGGCCACTTCTGATAACTATGGTAAAAGGTGAGGCTTCGGGAGCCACCCACCCAGCATATCTTCCTTGCTCGGAAGAAGAAGTACCCCTTTCGCTATAAGACGTACAAACCAAGTAAATTAAATTTCCCGAGGACATACTGTATCCTGTGGGCGATTAAGATAAATAAGATAATCAAAAGTAGCCAATCGGAAATGAAAGAGACAGAGACACTAAGCGGGAAATTTCTAATATATGATCAACTTCATCAGCAATCCTGCCAAAAAATAACTCCACTCATGTGCCCTTTACCGATGCTATATAAACCTGTTACTACTTTGGAGATTGAGGAACAAATCAACACGTTTCATTCTCTTAACAATTCTCATTCTCATCACTTTCAATTTATTTCTCAATGATGACTGGAGAAATATGGACTCAACTGAGCTCGGCCATTACTGGCCTAGTGCTTGCGTGGGTCATGTTTGAGCAATATTTTCCTCATCAACTTCGTGGCTATCTTGAAAAATATAGTCAGAAGTTAATGAGCTATGTGTATCCTTACATCCAAATTACCTTTCATGAATTCACAAGTGAACGTCTCAAGCGCAGCGAGGCCTTTTCTGCCATTCAGAGTTATCTCGGCTCCAATTCTACCAAGACTGCTAAGAGACTCAAGGCTGATGTTGTCAGAAACAACGAGCCCTTGGTCCTCACCATGGACGATTACGAAGAAGTTACCGATGTTTTTGATGGGGTTAAGGTCTGGTGGTCTTCCAGTAAAACTGTCCCGAAAACACAATCTATTTCTTTTTATCCTGCAGCCGATGAGAGGAGGCATTACAGGCTCACGTTCCACAAAAGAAATCGAGATGTCATCACCGAGAAATATATAGAACATGTTAGGAAAGAAGGGAAGGCGATTGCTGTGAAGAACAGGCAGAGAAAGCTCTTCACCAACAATTCTAGTAAGAATTCGTATGCGTGGAAATCTACCAAGTGGAGTCATGTGGTTTTTGAGCACCCCGCTACATTTGATACTCTGGCAATGGAAACAAAGAAGAAGGAAGAGATTAAGAAAGACCTTACCAAATTCAGTAAAGGAAAAGACTATTATGCGAAGATCGGCAAGGCCTGGAAGCGTGGCTATCTCCTTTATGGCCCTCCAGGAACTGGCAAATCCACCATGATTTCTGCTATGGCTAATTTGTTGGGTTATGATATTTATGATCTTGAGTTGACCACAGTTAAGGACAACAGCGAGCTTAGGAAGCTATTGATCGAAACCACCGGAAAGTCTATCATTGTGATTGAGGATATTGATTGCTCACTTGATCTTACAGGACAGAGGAAAAAAACGAAGGAGAAAGATGATGACGACCAGTCAGACAAAGAGAAGGATCCAGTTTCTAAGAAGAAAAAGGAGGCTGAAGAAGAAAGAAAAAGCGGCAGCAAGGTTACTTTATCTGGACTTTTGAATTTCATTGATGGACTCTGGTCAGCTTGTGGAGGAGAAAGAATCATAGTGTTCACTACCAATTATGTGGACAAACTGGATCCTGCTCTAATAAGGAGAGGAAGGATGGATAAGCATATAGAGTTGTCATATTGCTGCTTTGAGGCGTTCAAGGTGCTAGCCAAGAACTATTTAGAACTCGAATCGCATGAAATGTTCGGAAAAATTGATGAGCTGTTGGGGGAGACAAAGATGACCCCAGCTGATGTTGCTGAGAATTTGATGCCCATGTCAGATGAAGAAGACGAGGAGGATTGTTTGAAGCGATTGATTGAAGGTCTTGAGACTGCAAAGGAGGAAGCTAGGAAAAAAACTAAAGAAGAAGCGGTGTCAAAGGCTGAGAAAGCAGACAAAGAGGGTGGCGAAACATCTTCTCAAGTGGCTAAGGAGAATGGCGAAATATCAGCAGAAGAAGCGAAAGAGAATGGTGTAATCGCTGGAGGTTAGGGTGGAACAGTTTCATCACACTGAACACCGTTAGGCATATATGATTGCGAAGTAACTTGGAACACAGCGCTGTCAAAATAATTGTTCAACAAGAACAAGTTTCTTTAATCCTTCGATTTCTGTTGTTACTACTCTATGACAATCCAAACTTCCTTGACAATCCTAGCCTTGATTTCTAGGCTGCTAGCAGATTTCAAGACTTGGAACAACAAATTTAATAAATACTATTGTATTTCATCTTCTACAATAGAAATAAACATAGAGATCAAGCAGAAACCCTAACCCTAACCCTGGATACACATACCCGACGCATACTTAAGAAACAAATCCCAAATCAAAAACATCATTAAGTACATGGATAATCAAGAACTGGTGAACTTAGTGACAGCCTTAGTCCCTTCTGAAACAGCATGCTTAGCCAACTCTCCGGGCAAAACCAACCTGACAGCAGTCTGGATTTCCCTCGAGGTAATTGTGGGCTTCTTGTTATACCGAGCAAGTCGTGAGGATTCCTGCGCAAGCTTCTCGAAAATATCATTAATAAAGGAATTCATTATGCCCATGGCCTTGCTTGAGATCCCTATATCTGGATGAACTTGCTTCAGCACCTTGAAGATGTAGATCTTGTATGTCTCTGTGATCTTCTTCACCCTCCTTTTCTTCTTCTCTCCGGCTGCTGCTCCTCCTTCCTTTGGGAGCTTCTTCCCTGCCTTCGGCTTCTTCTCTGCTGGGGCTTTCTCTGCCACCGTTTTCTTCTCTTCGGCCGGCTTCTTCTCCGCCGGTTTCTTCTCTGCTTTTGGTGCCATTATCATAGATTTTTTTCAATAGATTGCGTGAAAGGAATAACTAGATTCTGGTCTAAAGAGTGAAAGTTGTTGTATTCCGGCCATAATATTAGATTTTTATTCCAAATAATTTTATACGATAAGAAGAGTTTAAATTAGAAGTTTTTCTTTTCTTTTTACCTTTTACCTTGAAAGTGCCTATAAACATCATTGAAAGTGCCTAAAAAACAAACAAAGATAATTATTTCAAAGAAAGATGGAATTTTACCCAAAACAAATCTCAACAACAATTATAGCAATGATTTATATATTATTATTGAATATTTATCTTTAATTGTAAGTAGAAAATCAGAATCCTAAATTAAATAAGAAAAACAAGATGAAATCTAAAATAAAACTAGAAATTTAAAAATAAAAGGGAAAATAATGAAATGCTTAAATAGCATCTTTCAAGCATAATTTAAAACCAAGCATATAGTATAAGGTACAAAATTAAGAGCAGAGAGATGAATACAAGCTTTTAAACAAAAGTTTTGTACAGCCACCAAATCTCTAGCAACGATGATGTTTAATATCTTGAACTTCCTTTGCCTAAAGATCCTGGATCTCCTGATTCGAAAGGAGTGATGGGATTGGAATTTGATTTGTCCCATGGATCATCAAGGCTATTCCTGAAGATCCTTTTATTTATAGCAGCCAGATAAATGTTACGCATATACCAAGAAATCTATCACTAGTTTTTGTCTAGCCAACTTTAGCAACTGGCAAATTTACCATGCTGATGATGCTCGCATTTGAATTTTCCTAGTTTCTTTGGTAACTTACAGATACTGTGCACATCTTTGTTTTTATCTTCAAAAACCCAACACAGTTTGATTTCCTGTAAAAAAAAAAATGCATATGCTTAACCAGTTTCATTATTTTCTTTAAAAAACATACCTTCCTGGCTTCCTCGCATATCGTTTTCCTAACCTTATTATCTATAGTTTCATTGATGAACATTCCAAGAAATGCATATGCTTCCACGGCTGGCTCCACAAGATATTGACACTTCTCATCAAGTAAAATGTGCGTGCTCAAAAAAAAAGAAAATTAACCATTTAAGACTTTAAGAACTAACACTTGTTGGAAGATTCATGTTAACTTGTTTTTCTCTATGATGTCGAACCCCGACCTTATTATGTCATGCATGTAGAGTCCAGACCATGTTAAATTCAAGAAATATTGTTTAATTAAGTGGAGTGGGATATAGTCTAGCTAATGAGTCATTTCTAGTACGTACTGTCAATAAACGTATTTTAGGATTTAAGAAAATTCGGAGAAAAATAATTAACTTTTATTCTGTAAAGTAAAATGCGCGTGCTCCAAGGAAAAAAAAAGGTAACCATTTAAGACTTTAAGAACTAAAACTTGTTGGAAGATTCATGCTAAACTTGTTTTTTTCTATGATATATGGAGCTCGACCTTGTTATGTCATGCATATGGAGTTCATATCATGCACGTCGTATTCAGAGAAGACCAATAAAATTATAAAGAAACAACAACAGTAGCTGAGCAGGAACATCCTCATGCTAATTAACCCTTGGACACTCAAGAAGCCACTTCCAAAATATCATAGTTGTTGTTATTGTTGGGAGGCGAACCCAGCTCCTCCGCCACCACTTGTTGCTCGACTACAGCAAAAATCCATTGTTATTTCTTTAATTATTGTCTTGGTGACGAGGTTTGGGCTCTGTTTCAAAACAAAACATGCATGGCATAGCAAGGTTGAGGTCATCATATATATATGGAGACAGACAAGTTTAGCATGAATCTTCCACGAAGTCAGTCTCGGTTCTTATAGTCAGCAAAACCTCTTGTACACCCAGTATCATAAACTAAAAGAAAACCTCTCAACCCTTGTATCTTGGTAATCCTGCTCTCAACACCATGGACCACAAACCCAACAATTATACAAGCATAATAGAGTTCAACGAAATAGTTATCAAACCCGGTTCGGGGATTGACCTGCTTAAGAGACTGGATCCCGGATTACATGGGTTAACTCGGATCAACTTAGATCAACCCGGTAAAGTTTAAAAAAAAATATTTGAAATTTCAATATTTCATATAAAAAAATTAAGAAACAATCCGTGTGGATATAAGTTAAAAGATTATTTCAAAAGGTTTTTTTATATAACATAGAAAATGTATTATCTTATCTTTTTAAGTTGAAGTATTTAAATTAAAACAAAAATTATTTCACATTGAAAAAACACAATTTTTTTCTTGTGAATATAGAACATATATATTAATAGTCTTCAAATTTCATATTAAAAAACTAAAACATTCTTCTAGTATTTACATAGTTAACTTTAATATGAATTAGCAACTTAAACATGTATATCGATATAAGCTAAAATAAATAAAAAAAGTCTTAGCTAGGAAAAAAAACAAATTTAAAAAAAAATCTCTACAAGATTATACTAGATCATCCGAGTTCCGGGTAAAATCATTTTTTCAAGTTAAATAGAAGCTCGATTTTTAAATAAAACAAGCCCGATCAAAGCTATGGCTGATCTGATAACTATAGTCAAAGATGGAGGCTTCGGGGGCCACCCACCCAGCATCTTCTTTGCTCGGAAGAAGTACCCCTTTTACTGCATATTGTATCGTGTGTGCGAAAGATAAATAGGATAATCAAAAGTAGCCAATCTGAAAAGCAAGAGTATTCGCCAAGACTTGGAAATGAAAGAGACAGAGACATTTAGCGGGAAATTTCTAATATATGATCACCTTAATCAACAATCATGCCTAAAAAATGACTTTACTCATGTGCCCTTTACCGATGCTATATAAACCTGTTACTACTTTGGAGATTGAGGAACAAATCAACACGTTTCATTCTCTTAACAATTCTCTTTCTCATCACTTTCAATTTATTTCTCGATGATGACTGGAGAAATATGGACTCAACTGAGCTCGGCCATTACTGGCCTAGTGCTTGCGTGGGTCATGTTTGAGCAATATTTTCCTTATCAACTTCGTGGCTATCTTCACAAATATAGTCAGAAGTTAATGAGCTATGCGTATCCTTACATCCAAGTTACCTTCCATGAATTCACAAGTGAACGTCTCAAGCGCAGCGAGGCCTTTTCTGCCATTCAGAGTTATCTCGGCTCCAATTCTACCAAGAATGCTAAGAGACTCAAGGCTGATGTTGTCAGAAACAACGAGCCCTTGGTCCTCACCATGGACGATTACGAAGAAGTTACCGATGTTTTTGATGGGGTTAAGGTCTGGTGGTCTTCGAGTAAAACTGTCCCGAAAACACAATCTATTTCTTTTTATCCTGCAGCCGATGAGAGGAGGCATTACAGGCTCACGTTCCACAAAAGTAATCGAGATGTCATCACCAAGAAATATATAGAACATGTTTTGAAAGAAGGGAAGTTGATTGCTGTGAAGAACCGGCAGAGAAAGCTCTTCACCAACAATCCTAGTGAGAATTGGTATGGGTGGAAATCTACCAAGTGGAGTCATGTGGTTTTTGAGCACCCCGCTACATTTGATACTCTGGCAATGGAAACAAAGAAGAAGGAAGAGATTAAGAAAGACCTTACCAAATTCAGTAAAGGAAAAGACTATTATGCGAAGATCGGCAAGGCCTGGAAGCGTGGCTATCTCCTTTATGGCCCTCCAGGAACTGGCAAATCCACCATGATTTCTGCTATGGCTAATTTGTTGGATTATGATATTTATGATCTTGAGTTGACCACAGTTAAGGACAACAGCGAGCTTAGGAAGCTATTGATCGAAACCACCGGAAAGTCTATCATTGTGATTGAGGATATTGATTGCTCACTTGATCTTACAGGACAGAGGAAGAAAACGAAGGAGAAAGATGATGACGACCAGTCAGACAAAGAGAAGGATCCAGTTTCTAAGAAAAAAAGGAGGCTGAAGAAGAAAGAAAAAGCGGCAGCAAGGTTACTTTATCTGGACTTTTGAATTTCATTGATGGACTCTGGTCAGCTTGTGGAGGAGAAAGAATCATAGTGTTCACTACCAATTATGTGGACAAACTGGATCCTGCTCTAATAAGGAGAGGAAGGATGGATAAGCATATAGAGTTGTCATATTGCTGCTTTGAGGCGTTCAAGGTGCTAGCCAAGAACTATTTAGAACTCGAATCGCATGAAATGTTCGGAAAAATTGAGGAGCTGTTGGGGGAGACAAAGATGACCCCAGCTGATGTTGCTGAGAATTTGATGCCCATGTCAGATGAAGAAGACGAGGAGGATTGTTTGAAGCGATTGATTGAAGGTCTTGAGACTGCAAAGGAGGAAGCTAGGAAAAAAACTGAAGAAGAAGCGGTGTCAAAGGCTGAGAAAGCAGACAAAGAGGGTGGCGAAACATCTTCTCAAGTGGCAAAGGAGAATGGCGAAATATCAGCAGAAGAAGCGAAAGAGAATGGTGTAATCGCTGGAGGTTAGGGTGGAACAGTTTCATCACACTGAACACCGTTAGGCATATATGATTGCGAAGTAACTTGGAACACAGCGCTGTCAAAATAATTGTTCAACAAGAACAACTTACTTTAATCCCTAGATTTCTGTTGTTTCTACTCTTTGACAATCCAAACTTCCTTGACAATCCTAGCCTTGATTTCTAGGCTGCTAGCAGATTTGAAGACTTCGAACAACGAATTTAATAAATACTACTGTATTTCATCTTCTACAATAGAAATAAACATAGAGATCAAGCAGAAACCCTAACCCTAACCCTGGATACACACACCTGAAGCATAATTAAGAAACAAATCCCAAATCAAAAACATCATTAAGTACATGGATAATCAAGAACTGGTGAACTTGGTGACAGCCTTAGTCCCTTCTGAAACAGCATGTTTAGCCAACTCTCCGGGCAAAACCAACCTGACAGCAGTCTGGATTTCCCTCGAGGTAATTGTGGGCTTCTTGTTATACCTAGCAAGTCGTGAGGATTCCTGCGCAAGCTTCTCGAAAATATCATTAATAAAGGAATTCATTATGCCCATGGCCTTGCTTGAGATCCCTATATCTGGATGAACTTGCTTCAGCACCTTAAAGATGTAGATCTTGTATGTCTCTGTGCTCTTCTTCACCCTCTTTTTCTTCTTCTCTCCGGCTGCTGCTCCTCCTTCCTTTGGGAGCTTCTTCCCTGCCTTCGGCTTCTTCTCTGCTGGGGCTTTCTCTGCCACCGTTTTCTTCTCTTCGGCCGGCTTCTTCTCCGCCGGTTTCTTCTCTGCTTTTGGTGCCATTTTCAGAGGTTTTTTTCAATAGATTGCGTTGTGTGTTGGGTTATCTACTTATTTCTCTTTGTTTCTTTATATAAAGAGGAGGTGGATTGTGTGATTGGTTACTTCTATTTCACAAGGACCGATGACGTGGGTAATTAGTGCCATTGGATTAGGTCTGGGGAACTTTCTTAATCGACGGTAGAAATGTTTAGTGCAGTTGGATGGTCGTCGTTTTCGCGCGGATTGCTGACGCGGAAAAACAAGTCTAATGGAAAATTAATTAAAATTATCTTAGCCAAAGCCGGAGAAGAATTATTTATTGGGTACATGTAATTATTTAAATGCATTTCATAGATGATTGTTGTATTCACGGGATAATTAATTTGACTTAAAAAATTAAAAATCAATTGTTTTAATAAAAATATCAATTAATTAAGAATTGAGTTTTATCATGGGATGACTAAATCGTAATTCGAACGTTTTTTAAATAACATGTTTAGTAATTGTTCTTCTCATGCGACAATAAAGATGGTGTTCGGGAGTGTGGTGGTGATGATTGTTTTTTACTTAGAAATATATTAAAATAATATATTTTTTATTTTAAAAATTTATTTTTACATTAGCACATCAAAATAATATAAAAACATTAAAAAAAAATTTAAGCAAAAAAAATTGTTTCAATCATGTTTCAAAACGGGTACGAAGGATAATGAGCTTATCAAACCTCTATTAACAGAGGAGATCATGATTCCTTTGCGTTACCAAGCTATCCAAACCCAGGGTCAGTATAGATCGGAAAAGAAAACTTACTTGTGAGAATTCGCTTTCTTATTCCTGGATCAATTACTTCAGTGTCACTTCAATTACTAGAACCAAAGTGATATTCCACAGTACAAACGTCTTTGTAAATCTTGTCAAGTTAATACAGAGAGTCAAAATAGGAGAAGAGAAAGAGAGAACTATATTATTTCAATAATGAAAACTTTCATATTCATATGAGTTATGTCTCTATTTATATAAGTAAAGGAAGCGGTTACTTTCTTTAGTAACTCCTCTAAATACTTGGACCAAGCTCATCCTTCATGGGCGGACCAAGTCTAACCCAATAACCAACATCTCTCACTCGCCCATGAAAGACTAGATTTATCTAATACATTATATTTCAAACTTGCACAAGAAATTCATACTTGACGAACGGACCGTGCGACCTGAAGCACACAGTGAAAAGAGCTCCAAAATATATAAATCTAATATAGATCATATAGGAGACATCAACCTCATGATTAATTCTTTCTTAAAGAGTACTAATATACCTCAAGCATTTTTAGTTACACATGACTGAATATAATTCAATCCCTCAATAATTTCATACTCAATTCATCCTTACAATTACAAGTATTCTAAATCACATCAAATCTATTCAAGTGATATGATCCCGGCCGGTGAATACAAGTAACAAGTGTAGAACTAAAATTACTTTTTCTTTCTCACTCATATCAATTAGATCTGAATTAACTCATTTTCCTAAGAGTATTCATTTAAGTCAAATCATTACATGACCATGGGATATACTCCTAAAGTAGCGATCATTTATACATCACCTTATGATATAGTCAAAAGTCACAAAGGGTAAGATTTTAAGATCTTAGATATGATCTTCAGGACTCACATAATAAAGAAGCAGGGATCCATTTTTTATTCCTGTGATGGTCGTTAGCACATGGAGTATGAAATACATGTTATAATGGAGCGTACTCTTTTCTTTTCTGAAGACAAAGAATGTATGTTGTTGCTCTCCTTGTTAGAGAAAATACATCATACGAGTCTTAGTCTTGTTGCCAAAAACATAGACTTCAAATTAAAAATTCTCATTTGCTCATTGTCATTAGTGGCAAATGAATAATTTATACTCAGCTTCAATCATAATAATAGACACATGAATGGTGAGAATTCATTCATGTCGATTCTTTTATTTAAGAACCTCATCCTAGTCCCAACCAATGTGACATTTTAATAATCATTTTAAATTAAAATTGCTCTCATTGTGCCTAAGTCTCTTATGGAGCATTAAAACTCAAATAGTCTCATTTTTACTCACCTTACAAATGCTAGAGGTGATTGCTCATGTGAGTGAGTCAATCTAAGTTTATGATATACTTTAACAAAGTGTATTATACAATACTCACAATATATTCTATAAAACAAATAATGAATAACATGATATAGTAATGACATTTATCCATTATTCAATCATTGTAAGCCTTTGTATGATCCTTTTGACTGCCATTCAGAGTTTTTAACCGGGTTTGATTGATATCGGCTAACCAATCCAATGACATAACATATATCGGGACGTGTGCATATCATTGTATACATCAAACTACCGACAACATTGGCATACGGTACTATGGAAATTTTCTCCTTTTCTTCTGAAGTCTTGGGACACATATCACGGCTCCAGCTCAAGCTTTTATCAATATAGGTGCTTGTTGGTTTGTTATCTTGTATGTGATAGCGCTTATACATCTTTTTTATGTAACTCTCTTGAGTTAAACCCAAAAACTTTTTAGCGTGATCTCTTATGATTTTTACACCAAGAACATAGCTGGCTTCACCCATGTCTTTCATTTCAAAGTTTGATGATAACCACCTTTTAGTAGTATCAATCATCTCTTTTCTATTTTCAGCTATTAAGATGACGTCAACATATAGGGACAATATTATAAAACTATTATTAAAACATTTTAAATACATGCAATGATCTTCTTCCATCATTGTAAAACCATCATTAAGGATAGTTTGATGAAATTGATGTTCTATTGTCTAGAAGCTTGCTTAGGACCATATATAGATCTTTTAAACTTGCAAGCTTTGCACTCTCATCCTTTAGTCTTGAATCCTAAAGGTTGATCCATATAAATTTTCTTATTTAATTCTTCATTGAGAAATGCAGTTCTAACATCCATTTGGTATTACTTTAGGTCCATATGTGCAACTATAGCTAAAATAAAGCAAATTGAAGTAATACTCACAACTGGTGAGAATGTATCTTCATAATCAATTCCATTTTCTTGAGTGTAGCCTTTCGCTACTAGTCGAGACTTATAACGTTCTATTGACCCATCCGTCTTACATTTAATTTTACGAGCCCATTTATTTTCAATGGATCTTCATCCTGACTGTAAATTAACCACATCCCAGACTTGATTAGTTTTCATCGACTCTATTTCTTCTTCCATAACTTTAAATCCATTCTTTTGCTTTAGGACCAGATAGAGCATAACTGAATGTTTTTGGCTTTTCTTCATCTTATGGAGCAATCATGAATGCTTCCCCTTCAATCTCAAATCGATGATGAGGAATTGGTTCACGAATGCTTCTACGAGGTTGAGATTGCTCATGATCTTGCTCCATGAGAGTAGGAATAGATAAAATATCACTCTCATTATTTCTAGAAGGATTAAAAGTTTCATCTAAGTCCTTTACTGAATGGCTTGTTGCGCCATAATCTAGATTTTTCATTTCATATAATTGAAAATCTTTTTCAACCTCACCTGTTTTTGGAAAAACCTTTTATAAGAATACAACATCACACGATTCAATCTCCGTCACTCTTCCATCAGCTTTTTCACCAATAAATACAAATTCTTTGGAATGTTCAGAATATAATATAAAGATACACTTCTTCCCTCTAGGGCCAAGTTTCCCATATCCATGAAAAGTATTGTGAATATAAGGCTGTGTTTGTTTCCCGGAAAGTGGTTTTCAGGAAACCACTTTCTAGACTTTCTTGTGTTTGTTTGTCATTAGGAAAGTTGGTCAACGGAAAACACTTTCCAGTCAAAGAAAAATTTGGCTTGGTTTCCAGGAAAGTGTTTTCCTTTTATTTTGGGCAGAAAACACTTTTCGGAAGTTGTGAAAAATTTAAAAATGTCATATTATTTGTTGATTATATCAAATTTGGTCCTCAAACTTTTGATTACTATATATATTTTGTTTTGAATATTTGTTTTTCAATTTCATCCCTTAGAATTTAATTTTTATATTTAATTTTGGTCCTTATTTTTATAATTGTTATTTGCTTTTCCCTTATCATTTTTTAATTGAAATTTTTTATCTATCAAATTTGGTCCTTATTATTTTGATTGTTACTTATTTTATTTGAAATAATTTATGAAATGTTAATTATTATTATTTTAATTTTTTCATCTTTTAATTTTTTTTATTTTTTAGATTTGATGTCTATTATTTTGATTATTATTTATTTTATTTTAGATAATTTATGAAATTATATTTTTTTTTCAATTTCATTCTCATTCAACTTTTTAATTTCTAAGATTTGTTCCTCATTATTTTAATAAACTTGAAAAAAATAAAACATTAATAAGTTATTTTCCAGCTCATTTTCCATAACATAACCAAACACTGGAAAGTGTTTTCCAACTTATTTTCCATTATACTACCAAACATTGGAAAATAATTCACTTTCCCGAAATTCATTTTCCCGGAATTCACTTTCCAAAAGGAATCTACTTTCCAGCAAACAAATGGGGCCTAAGTTGCACACCTCTATGGATGCAAATAACCTAGATTAGATTTGACGACATTCCATAGTTCATATAGGGTGGATGAGATAGATTTAGAGGGCATACAATTAAGTATGTAAGCAGCAGTTAATAATGCATCTCCCCAAAAGAAAATTGGTAAGTTAGCTTGCGCCATCATTGACCTAACCATGCCAAATAGGGTTATATTTCTCCTTTCTACTACACCATTTTGTTGTAAAGTATAAGAAATAGTTAGCTGTTTAGTTATACCATTTTCATCATAAATTTTTTTAAATTGTTCAGATAGATATTCACGTCCTCGATCAGTTCTTAAAACTTTGATCTTGGTGCTTAGTTTATTCTCCATCATATTTGTGTATCGAATAAAGCAATCTAATGCTTCAGACTTATATGAGATCAAATAAATAAGATCAAACCGTGTAAAATCATCTATAAATATGATGAAATAATTTCCTTCATGTCTTGCCTCACATTCATTAGGCCACAAATGTCTGAATGAATAAGTTGTAATGGATTACTAGCTCTTTTAGCTTTGCCAAATGGTAATGTAATTGCTTTTCTAGCAAAGTAATGCTCACAAACAAACAATTCCTCTTTGGTAAGTGATCCTAAAAGACCAGCTCTTGCTAATCTATATAATGAATCTTGCCCATCTATATAATGAATCTTGCCCAATGTGTCATAATCTAGCATGCCAAGTTATAATATTATTATAATTAATAGTGCTGGAATTTTGAACAACATAAATTGAAGCATCATAATTAATAGATACATTAACGGTGTTTAACACCATAAAAGCATTTAATACAAAACCAGAACCATAAAAAATATTATCTAGATATATTTTTACACAACAACCAATAAACGCAATATTAAAGCCCAATTGGAGTAAAGCAAGAACAAACACAAGATTCCATTGAACTTCTAGAGCATGGAGTACATCATGAAGATAAAGTGTGCGACCGCCCCATAAATCCAATTCGTAGGTACCGATCCCAAGCACAGCAGCGGATGCATTATTCCTCATGTATATGTATCTACTTCCCTTTGGAATTCGATGAAATTCCACAAAGGTTGTTCGATCCCTTGTTATGTGGTCGGTTGCTCCTGAGTTTACAGTCTAGAAAGGAACAGATTCAGCAAGCATTAAATAACTACTAACATATAAGTTAGAGGGATGATTTTGGTTAAACATTACCTTTGTCTAAGTGCAATTACGAGCAAAGTGACCAGGTTTACCACAATTGATTCTTGCCTTTTTTACCGCCATATTTTTTATGATTACGCTTATGTCCACTATTATTTGCTTCTATTCCTCTCTTGCCATAATTGGGACCCTTAGCCTTACCCTTTTAATATTTAGAGCCATATGCGTCACACATCTTAGTCTCAGATATAAAGGCCTCGTTTATAGGCTTTTCAGCGTGAAGTCGATCTTCTTCAAGTTCGACATGACGAGTAACATCATAAAATGTCTTGATGTTGTCATTGTGGGTAAGGTTAACACGCATGTGTTCCCAATTGCTTGGCAAAGAGCGGATAACTGCTTGGACTTATTGTTCATCAGTCATCCCATGCCTAACATCCCTTAATTCACTGATCATGTTAGGTATGACTGTAAGATGTTGCCTCATCATCCGATATTGGCGCTTCTTATAACCATTGAATTTGAGGGTTAACTGACGAAGTCTAGTAGTGGAAGTTTCTCCATACTAAATCTTTACCGCGTCCCAAACAGATTGAGTTGAACGATGCCTTTCAAAACACAGCATTATATCATTTCTCATGCTACTCAACATCAAACTACGAGCTACACAATCCTTGCGTTTATAGGTTTGATATGCTTCCATATCAAGCTTGTGCTGAGAGGTGTTTCCTTGCTTAGGTTCAACCATCGGTTGTGTGATTGTTTCCAGCATTTCTTGCTCTTCCAGGAGATACTCAATCTTATGATGCTAAACATCATAATTCTTGTCACTTAGTTTGTTTTCATGGTTCAAATCAGCAATAATACTCTTAGATGCAGTCATATTAAGCATTATTGACACCAATTACAAATATTAGTATCTAGTACATTTTAAATGACATTAATTGTCATTCTATTCTAAATAAACAAATAATAATCTAACACATACAATAAAAATAAAAAAAATGTAAAACACTTAATCAATTTTCATTTGTATGGTCTAATTATTATTGAAAATTTAAATAAGTGCAAAATTATAGTTATTAGTTTTAACTGACAACTCCCACGTGATCAACTTGCAACTCGGGTTTTGGGTTTTGGATTGCGGGTAAATACTTGCTATTTAAGCTTAAATATTGCTTAGTGCCAAAAACAATTTGTCTAGCTACTTCATTGTTCAGTTTTCTTAAGAAAACTCATTAGTTTCTTTGGTAAGCTGGCAATGTATCTCTTTGTAATTTGATAAGAGAAGTTCCAGTTTCAAGCAAACTCATAAACAAAAAGCAATTGAATAAAAAATGGATTCATAATAGATAAGCTCTTTGATTTTTACATCTAATATCTACAAAAAAAAAATCAAATGTTTTTGGATTTAATTAATTAAAAAGGAAAGGGAAAGAGAAGATAGATTTTTGTGGTTGCTAAGAACATGTTGGAGATTGTGGTAGATATTACTTTTAAAATATGTTTCACTTGAAAATACATTAAAATAATTTTTTTAAAAAAAATTATTTTTGATATGAACACATCAAAACAATATAAAAACATAAATTATAAATTTTTAAAAAATATAATTGAACGGCAAAAATGAAAACATCTTAAGATGATTAGGTATTCATCTTAAATAGCAAATTGGCAATCAACCATCCACTACTCATCTACAATACTTTTGGCACCATCTTAGATGTTTAAATTATCTAGAATAGAACCATTTAGTAGGTGACTCAATAGTAAGAGCTTAAGACCAAGGAGTTTGCTCCCCCTATGGTCTCAGATTTGAGCCTTGTGGTTGCTAATATTGATGGTCACTGGAGGTTTACCTGGTTGTTAATTTCTGTGCCTATGAGAATTAGTCGAGGTATGCGCAAGCTGGCCCGAATACCCCCACATAAATAATAATAAAAAATATCTAGAATAGTAGCAAAGACATAGCACCCACCCTATTTGCCTAATTCAAGGGGAATTTGGAAAGCGGCTAGCTTCTCCTTATTTTTCTTTCTTTTGTTTTTTTATCAAGTGGTTTAAGGATATTTCTTCTATTCTTGATTTAAAAAAAAAATACCAGTACCTAAAAACATCTGTCAAAAAACTTAGAATCAATTGGCATACAAATTTTCTTGATGATATTCACACCATTAAATTAAAAAAAAAAACATCATATTATATTTGAATATGAGGAAACTAAAAGCTATTGGATACAAAAGAGTTAAGAATGGTAATGGTTACTTTTTAAAATATTTTTTATTTATAAATACATTAAAATAATATTTTTTTTATTTTTAAAAAATTATTTTTGATATATGAACATAAAAAGTATCTGAAAACACCAAAAATATTTTATTTGAAGTAAAAAAAATAAAAAAAATACTTTTAAAATACAAAAATAAAAAGAAATGTTTTTTATTTCTTCCCTAAAATCAATCCTGTAAAGAGGAAAGAAAAGGGAATTGTAATTTTGGGCCTTTGTAGTTAGGCTCCAAGCTTCAACTAAAGCATAGCACAATCAGGAAGGGTTTCTTAGACAAGTTATTGAACACGCCCAGGTATTTAATTCCTTTCTCGTTGATCTCTGAAGAAAAGGGAAGAATCTGCTCCACATGTTACCAGTTTTTCTTTAGATCTAAGATGAGGCAAGATAATTTTATATATTTTCACACACGCACGCACAGTTAGGACCTAAATTATCTGCCACCAAAAGCTAGTGAATTTTGATTTAGTTCAACTAAGAAAACAAAAATAATTTGATTATGCTTCCAAGCACACCAAGATTGCATTTACACAGCTTTATGATCTAACATCACAAACCATATAAATTACTTATTACGAAGGGCAAACCCTAGTTATTAAAAACTGGCTTGAATCCGAAAACTAGACAGACCAATATTCTGTGATATGTGCCAGCCAACTCCTTTTGGCCACTATTTTGCTATTGCTGCCTCCTATTTGCATTATAAGACTCCTCGTACTCTGCCCATTTTACAATGGAACGTCGGGAAGAACTGCGCTAAGCCGGACATAACCAGTAGTGGCAATGATGAAAGCCGTTCACTGCTGGGAACCTCCATGACGAACTTAGGAGGGTGGTAAGTTGAGCATTGCGGAGAGTTTTTGCAAGTCCCAGTATTCCTTCTGGGATATGATAACAGCTCCCGCAGCCAGAGCAGCTGACACAATAAACAGGCTTCTTATGCATCCATGGCCTCGCGACAGTCGTCCCAGAATTGCCTTGCAGTACTTGTCTGCTTCTTTCAAGGATGCATAGTCCCCTGCATTTTCCTCCTCTGCCAATGCTTTCTCATTCTATAAAAAACACAGCATAAACCAAGTTAAAGATAACAAGATGGTCACATGATAAACAGCTGGCATAAGATCGTCAGTACAAGCTGAAGCTGTGAGTTAGAATAGGTGCACCAGCAACTAAGACATGTTATCTGGGTCCCAACCATACGCGTTATAGTGACTGTAATAATCATTTGATACTTGAAATATGGTAATAAATATAGAAAAACATAAGTGCCTGGAGCAATGAGAGGAAAGCCACCTCGTTTCTCTTCCTCCCTTGTCAGGAAAAAGAGGAATTCAGAAAACACGAGGGCTGTTAACCAAATTCACAAACAACCAACCTGAAATGCCTAATGGTAATTTATTTACAGTTCAGGGCTTGTCTAAGACAATAACAGAAAAGAATTAACAAGGGTACCAATGACCTGAAACCTTTATTTTAATACTATAGATACATTACTGTAAGTAAATATGCATACGAATTAAAAATGTTACCTTCTGCCTGAAACTCTTCAGAGTTTCCCTCACAGGGTCAAGAGAAGAATGTTTGACCGAGTAGTCCTTCCATTCATTAGACAGCCTTCTCAAAACAGTGACACTTGCTTCAAGATTATCCAGATAAAACATGTCCTGTTTCCAAGTAATTCATGCAAAGTAAACTAAAGCCAATGATGTATATAACAACGGCGAAGTGTCTAAAATTTAAAATTAAGATCTTAATTACATAAGAAAATGCTTACCCATTGTTTGTAACTATTAGGGTTCTGTGTCAAACACCAAATAAAAATGTCACTTGCTTCCCTAGACAGTTCAGAGCTACCTGCAGAAAGCACTGCTGATCAGACTGTGATGTACATTTATGGAGAGCAACAATCAATTGATGCCCATTTGAGTTTTGGCTACCTTCTCCGGTGGCTTTGACTGCAATGTTCAATATCTGCTGCGGAACTTGTTTCATTGCTTTGCTTCCTGAGGAACCAGCAAGAGCAACCTCCTTCAAGGTTGGATAAACAGCTTCGAATCTCTCAGTTGCCTAAGGAAAAAAAATCAACCAAAACTTGCCTCGGACCTAAAATACCCACCAAAATCTAGCTAAAAATGCTGCACCAGAACACCCACCTTAACTCTAGCTGAAGGAACTGGGAAGGTGAGTCTCATCAAAAGTTCAAGAGCTGAAGGTGGCACTAAGCGCTCACCCTTTTTAACAGCGCCATTTAATAAAATTGTACGAGCTTTGGGGGATGACAAGATTCTAATCCAAGCAAAAAAGGGGAAAGAGAGAAGTCAGAAAAAAATATGAAATAAACACTGAAAATTTATATTCCATAACTAACTGCCCAATAATTTCAAAGATCTGAATAACACAAGCATCAAATACGAAGTGTGAAATTAATTTCAATCCCAATGATACCTCTCAACCAACTGCAAGATCAAGTCTCTAGATTGAGGATTACTGCTTGATTTCCCACTCAGCATAGGGAAGAGAACACGAATCCATGTGTATAATCCCACAACCAAATCTCCTTGGGACGCCTAAATCAAGATACAATTCCAAATATTAAAATTTATTTTCCTAAGAGAAGAAACCACATATCTGGGAATTCTAAGCGGTCAGCTTACCTGAGCAATCATCCATCCAGTGACCGGAAGCTTGTCTTGTCCTTGATATTTTGGATTTTCACTAATTACCGGCAATAAATTGATCAACACATCAGGCTTGCGTCGTAACGTCATTGCCAAAACCACAAATATAGCAACCTGGAACTCATCAATATATCAATAAAATGGTTACTTGGATGAAAAAACACAATCTATACCCAGCACTATTACAGCAACCACATGAAAATTAGTAAAACTTAAGGTATGTAACGTGTACTAGCTAAACCTTTAATGTTCATGCTGGTGTGCTAACAATAAACAAAGCCTTAAAATAAGCATGTTTCCAAACATTTTTCAAACAGGAAAGAGTCATCCGACTTGCTGAAAAGACTCTGGAAAGAAATGGGTGTTGACAAGAATATAAATGAAATTGAGGGTGTGAAACTCATATTTATGTTTTTCTAAAACCTTCAAAATGTTGATTTCCAGATAAAATTTCTTTAAAGTAAGACTCAATGGATGAAATTTAAACAAAACATGATAGTAGGGGGGGGAAACTCTTGAATGAAAGTGTTGACTAGCATAGAAGTATTTAGAAATCATATAGAAAGAGTAGTTCTGAAAGCTACCAGAGACTTAGATGGTGATCGCTGGACCACCTTTTTGGATCCCTTGGCAACTCCTTGATGACTTGCAAGGTCAGCAAAAATTCTATCCAATGACCATAACACAAAGGACCCAAGTGCTTCAAAGGATCGCTGGCCAAGCCAGTCAACTGATGCCTTGAAAACATCTTGAGAGATGTGTGCGAGGGGGGTCTGCTCAGAAAAGCAATAATTTAAAATAAAATGTTAGAAATGGTTATGAACATACAAAATTCATTAAAATCACATTGAGCACACTTAAAGTGAATCAATTCCGATCGATCCAACTTAGATCATCATATAGATGAATTACACAAAGTCAGTACCTAAACATCTTAGCACACATAAATGTCAGGACAAACAAACAAAGACTAACTATAGCATTATATCCCAAGTCAATCGCACACATTAATACTTTTTTCCATAAAAACCCAATCTTTGAAAGAAAAAGAAAAAAAACATGTTAACAAAAATGATATTATATTTATGTAATAAAAAATAATTTCACCTTAGTCATAATTAGACTGATAAAAATATTTAAAAAGAAAAAACTTACATCAATCAATTTGGAAACAGGAGACTCCTTGAAGATCTTTAACCAAGGAAATTGAGCTGAACTCACTGATGAAAATGCTCTTCCATAGTAATCAGCAAATCTCATTAACAGTATATCCTGCTGAGTCTCATACGACGCCTAAATCCAACAAAACGACATCACAAAAAAAACGAAAAAGAGAATCTTTTATTTTTTTATAAAAAAAAAACAGCATGTATGGATTGGTTAAAAATCAAATTTAAATTAAACAATTAAATGCTTACAGTGATGTCAACAAGAAAGGCGCCTAGATCACCGGCATCGATCTTCGCAGCCGCCTCCGCCATCGTTACTTTTGGTTTCTTCACCTTCGGCTTCTTCACCTTCTTCACTTCCTCTCCAGCACCACCACCGTCTCCACCATGACCTCCATCTTCACTCTCTCCATCATCCTCATCAGAATGCCGCTTCGATCCATCTCTCTCACCACTCTCCTCCTCCTCTCTCTTCCGCCACTCCTCCTCAATCCTCCGGCGCCGGTCTTCCGATTGCTTCTCAATCGACCGAAACACATCAGCTTTCTCACCGCCGACGCCGTTAGATCGCTGGTGATCGGAGGAAGAACTCTCCGACGAGTTCGAGACTTTCGAGGGTTGTTGTTTCTTGTTTCGTTTTGAATACGTAACTGTTTTCCATCCGCCGTCGTTCTGATCTTTACCGCTAACGCTACCGTTAGCGTTAGCGTTAGCGTTACCGTTACCGTTACCGTTACCGTTTCTCATTTCTATTTCATCTTCCATGAGAAGTTGTGCTATAAGAGCTGAATTCTCGTCCATGATTGAAGGGACAGCAGTTTAAACGGAGCGACAGAACCGGAGGTTTAGTTTTCAACGGCGAGTGAAGAGAGCGGGGTAGGCCGGGTCGGGTTTTTGAAGGAGAGGATCAGAGAAGGGAGTCACTGGTGATAAAAGGACGCGAGAATATTTCGGGTTTGGCATTTGGACTTTTCTGGTAAGTAAATTACGCTGAATGCCATTATTATTAATATTTTAAATTGGGAATTCCTATTGGCAGGCACAGCCTTTTCTCTTTTTTTACACTAAATAACTAATATAAATTTTTAAGTTGTTTTTATTCAAGAATATATTGAAATAATTTTTTTTATTTTTTAAAATTTATTTTAATATTAATATATTAAAATGATTTAAATTAATAAAAAAATTAATTTTTTCAAAAATATTCTTGAAACACAATTAATATTTTAATTTTTTCAAAAACAAAACTGGAATTTTCAGCTGGAAAAAAATCTGTTTTTTTAAGTTTTGGATACACAAATCTGCAAACTTGGCAAAAATGACTGCCAAAGGAGCCCATGAAAGAATTTATTAGGGGCAAGAAAATTGCTTCTTCTTTCCATAATCGCATTACCCACTTATATGGTAGTCCAGTAATTTTTTAATAATTAATGTAGATATTCGAATCAGTTTATATATATTTTTAACTAGTTTTATAAATATTAAAATTAATAATTATATATTTAAAATTTAATTAATTAAACTGCACCCCTCAGATTAGTTTCACTGGTTTTCTTGAGCATGACAGTAAGTGCATTAATGCTTTCATTGATAATGGCTTGAATGCTTTCTTTGCTTCGACAAGACAATGAGTCGTTCTCAGAAAAAGAAGGCAGTGCATGTGTCTTTCTCAAGAATTTCGTATGGGTCCCATCCATTAAATACCCAAGGATTTTAATATATATATATATATATATATATATATATATATATATATATTATCATTCAAAAATCACATCAATATAAATTATTAAATCCGATCAAAATGGATGTTGATATTGCTAGTATATAACTATTTATGCGTTACACGAAAAGGATGCTCCATTTTGGTTTTCAAGTTGAAATCCAATATTGCTGTAATGAAATATTGATATCCAACAATAATTAAAAAAAAAAAAGGGAATTGATTTAATTCAAATCCAACAATCTGTTATATATTAGATACTAATATTTCAATGCTAATACGGTTGTAATATAGACACAAAAAAGGAAATTTATTTTTTTATTACATCTTCTCTTTATGTGTGATAAATAGGATTTTTAATATTCAAATTCAAGGGATATCAGGGAAATAAATTTCTTGAAATGAATAAATTCAGATATTATCTTTCTAAAATACAAATGAAAAAACATTTAACAACTTTTGAGTTTTGATTCTAAACTTTGTTTGGAAGTACAGTTCAAATGGATATTTATAAAAAAAAAATTATGTTTTTTTATCGTTTTAATATTGTAATGTTAAAATTAAATTTTTTAAAAAATAATATTTTAATATATTTAAAAATAAACATTTTAAAAAATATTTGTTACTGCTGTACTAAATATCCCTGAGATGCCACGACATATTAGGTTGTTGACCATATTATTTAATTAACAGTATTTGATTAATTTGACAAAATCATGCAGTGGTCAATAGCAAAGTTGGTGGGATTGTAGAGTAGATCCAATCTCAGGATCGGTCGGCTGTCTGATTTTTGAAACTGTATTATAATTGAAAATCTTGAATCCCATGCAATTATGACAATAATTGTTTTCTTTTGGAAATATTGTCATGAAATATAGCTATCAAATAAAATCAAACTGACTTTCAAAATAAAAACAAAGTTGTTGTCGTCATTACGACATTGTCAATGGACATCTTATGATAGAAGAAGTTGTTTTACCTTCTTGTAATAATGTATAGAAATACCAATAGCATGGAGGTTTTTTTTATAGTTACAGAAAAAAACCTATAGTTACAGAAAATACTAAAACGTGTGGTATTTTTACCGTATATGATAATGTTCACACACACACACGTATGTTATTGTGAATTCACCAATTATTTTTTATTTTTTTTCATTTTGATTTTTAAACTTTAATTTTTAAGTGATTTGATCCTAAATTAAAAGTTAATTACTTTTGATTTCTTAAAAAATTATGAATTTAAATGAATAAAGACCGAAATAAAAAAGATGTCAGAAATGGATTGCGTGTCAAAGTTTTCAAGAAAAATACGCTTAGATTCTCAATCTTTTAAAATAATAAACAGGTCCCCTTAAATTTGACAAATTTAATTATGGTGTAAAAGTTTATTTGTATTATTTTCCGGTCCCTGATTAGAGAAATGAGAAAGAGAGAGAGATTGCTAAATTCCAATGATGAGAAAAAAAGTCACCGTTCTTACCATTTTTACCACCAAAATGGTTTTTTTTATGTCCACATGTTCCATGCGATAAAAAAGGCTTGATAGTGGTTGTTTGGAGTCTTAATGTTGCCTGAAAAGCAAATCCAAGTTGAGAAAGTTAAATCTAAACTGGTTTGATTTTGATTTTTTTGGATCATTTTTAGGTAATTTTTAGTTGTTAGATTGGTTTGTGGGTAGTAAGATGTTTTTAGGTTGAAATAACTTGAAAACCGAGTTTTTTTTTTTTGAAAAAACATTGTCTTGATTTTTCAGTAGTCATACTGGTGGCTGAAATCTATGCTTGCAGATGACACATTGTCTGTCTCAACGGGAGATGTGTCATATGTGTATTTTATTAAAAAAAAAGGATAAACAACATGTCATTCACTCCTTTTAAAAAATTAAAAAATAAAACTAAGCCCAGGCACACAAGTCTAGGCTTAAAGGCCCACCAACGCGTCTGAGCTTTTCATTACTATGGCCCAGGGCACTAGGCCATAGGCCAACACGTCTAGGTTTTTTGTTAAATATATATATATATATATATATAGGTTAAATATAAATTTAAGAAAAAAAATTATTGAGTTCAGTTGAATCCATAACAAGTATCACAAGTTTGACGAGTTAAGCCACAACACCTAGACTATTATTATTATTATTATTATTATTATTATTATTATTATTATTTATTTGATTGATTTTTTTAATGTCTTTTTTAAAATAATTTTTAAATTTATGTTTAAATTAAAACTAAATATTATAATTATCGAATTACTATGCTAATATATTATTTAATTAGTTGGCCAAATACAACAATAATTTCAAGGAGATAAATATTATAATTATCGAATTACTATGCTAATATATTATTTAATTAGTTGGCCAAATACAACAATAATTTCAAGGAGATATATATATTAGGTGGATGCTTGGATTTTTTTATTTAATTTCAAGAAATACATAATTTAATAAAATAGTAAGATATTGCAAAAACAAAAAAGGAGTAGTATTATCCGAACAAATAAATCATAAAAAATTCTCGTGCATGCATTGAATTTTTTTTATTTTTATTTTTTTGTCTTAAGACGCCACGCCCATTATTTAATACTATATTTATAAAATCCACATATCTATGTATTATCAAGACTTTAGTATGAAAAGTCTTTTTGAAAATCATTTTTCCATGGAGTAATAAATTATTGAAACCCTAACATGACACCTTAGATCATTCAATTAGAGGAACAAATCAAATCAATTTCCTTTTCCGATACTTATCAACAGCAGCAGCAGAAAAAGAAAGAAAGAAAGAAAGAAAGAAATCCCTTCTTTACTTTTATTTTCTGCCCATCATCAAATATTTGCAATCCCATTTTGTAATTTGACGAGGCTGCGAGGGGTAAATGGGGAATATAAGAAGATCCGATATGAACGAGGGTCTTTTTATTTTTAAATATTTAGTTGCTGGTTGTGGAGCCCACCCGGAGGCCCCATAGAGTCCACAGAGACCCCACCCCAATCATCATGGAAAATTTTAGGTTGCCTCATGCTAATCAGCAATTTTATTAACTTCTAAGGGCCCCACCCCGTAGGATTAACGAAGACCACCCTTACAATCATCTACTTATGACATCATCACTTCATTCAAGGAATCTAGTTTATTGACCATTCAATTTATTTTATATTTATATCTTTGACTCTCCAAACATTAATTTTATATATATATATATATATTGTTTGCAGAACTTGAAATTATTTTTTGTCAAAAAAAAATACATTTAAATTTATATAAAATGTGAAACATGCTTCTCTATAATTATTTAAAACATTACTAGCAAAATCTCTATGCTATGACATCACCCGTGACCATGAAATTGAGTGATTTGGAGTTCGGAGGCAGGTAGTAGGTAGGTGAGTTACAAGAAGAGGAAAGGGAAGAAGAAAGAAAACCTTCCCTTTCTTTTAAAAAGAAGATGATAAAAAAATTAATCAAATTTCAGGATATTATTATTGGGTCATAATGAGTAAATTCCAAATAATATTATTTCAAAAAAAAATTTAAATGATATTAAAACAACATTGTTTGAAGATTTGTTTTTTTAAAAAAAAATTAAATCAAGTTTTGACAAGATTATCATGTCAAAATAAGTAAATTATATATTATTTTTTTAAAAAGAACTTGGCTCAGACCAGGGCTGGGTCAACCATATCCTATTTTGATTAGTTGAACCATACCATGTTGAAACCGTGTTCCCTTAAATTTAAATTTTTTTTTTGCTAAAAATTATTTTTTTATGTTCTCAGATCATTTTGATGTGCTGATCTCAAAAATAATTTTTAAAAAATAAAAAAAATCATTTTGATACATTTCTAAACGAAAAACACTTTAAATCGCAACTACTACCACAATCTCAAACAAACCCAAAGTAGCTTTATTAGAGCGTGTTTGGCTATGCAGTTCAACCTGTTTTTTATTAAAAGTTAGATTTTTTTATATATTTTTAGATTATTTTAATATAAAAAATAATTTTAAAAAATAAAAAAATTATTTTAATTTATTTTTAAATAAAAAATATTTTAAAAAATAACATCCGTTGTAAACATATAGATGGAAACACACATCTCACCACGCAGACATATGATATTTTGTTTTGTGTTAGGTTGTGAGAATCCCATGAGAAACATGTTGATAGGTTTGATATTGTACTGTAAGACAGCGTTAAGGCTACGTTGTACAATCTTTTCTTAGGTCATGTCATCCAGCATGGTGTCAAAGAAAGGGACACAGGCAGTCTCTTTCTTTCTTTCTTTCTTTTTGATATATACTCATCGCTCACATTCTGCCGCGGGAATGGACCAGTTTTTATCACTCTCTCTCCATGTACAAACACGCTAAAAGCATGAAGACCTTTTTTTTTTTTTTTTTCTAATATTATTAAACTCGGGAAAACAGGTAAAATTTGAAATTCTCTGAAATAATTCTTTGCCCGCGTGAATTTTGGACTCCGCTATTAAAAAACTAACCTGATATAAATTAATTGGTCTCAAGAAAATATAGCTGACCAGCAAAAGCATGAATTAATTTATAAAAATAAAAAAAAAAGATTTTTTAAAAGTATTGAGGCGATAACATGTTAGATAATCATGTGGCTTGGTTCATGGATTTATATGGGTTTTATTAAAAAAAAATTAAATAATTTTTATTTAATTATATGATAAAAAATAAATACTCGTATAATCGAGCTTCAATCATAGAATAGATTTTTGTTCGATATCATGATAATCCTAAATAAAACAGGAAAAAAATCATCCACGAAGTCTATTTCTCAACCAATTAAGCATTGATGAATGAAATAAAAAATATATTTTTTTAATTATTATTGAGATTAAGTAAAAACCAAATTGCCCTGAGATGATTAAGCCTGATAACTTTAAAAGTTGTTTTGTTTTCTCTTTTTTAAAAAAAGCTTAGATTCAAGTTATGTGTTGTTTTGGATTTATAACATTATGACAACCAAACTTTGTAAAAAAGTACAAAAAAACCTACCCTAACTTCAATCAATTAAAAAATGGCTAATCCATAACAATTGAAGGAGAGCAAGAATGAAAGTTATCATGGAAAAAAATGGTAAATTAATTGTTTAAACCAATACTAATTGATCTAGATGAATATTTAAAACCTAGGTTAATATTTTAAATTTATAACCCGTTAAATTAAAATCTCAGGTTCAATTAAAAATTTTATTTGTTAACCTGTGTAATGCTAAATGATAAAATTAAAAAACTAACCAGAGAAAAAAAAAAAAACACAGAGCATCAAATATGAAAGAAGAAAAAAAAATGAATGAGTGAAATTGAAAAGGAAAAAAAAACTATCTTAAATAAAAAAAATCAAAAGAATGAGGACCAAATTTGATAGACAAAGAAATTAAAGGAGGATGCAATTAAAAACAAAAGAAAAATTGTGAAAGGAATTAAAACAAAACAAATAGATATAAAAAAAATCAGGGACAAAATCAAAAGAAAAATAATTTGAATGGCTGATATGAAAATATAGAGAGCCATGCTTGGATTTCTAGGAGGAAAGAGAGAGAGAAAAAAGGAAAAAAAAAAAGAGGATGTCGGCTATGCATCGAAGGTCTAATGAGTACATGCGTCGAACAAGAAGAAAAAAAAGGTTGAGACAAATTGAATGATGTGGAAGAATCAAATTTTTTACAATCGTATACAGCCACACACGCTGCTCTAAGACGACTAACATGTGCAAAGCATGCATCAACGACTTTTAACTTTTGTTTTCATTTCAAAAACACCACCCTACCCTCATTATCCAAGCATTATTACAAGAAAAACCATTTTGCAATTACAAATTAATTGTTCGGGTCAAGCTTAAAAAAACTTAAATCCAAGGGTAATACACTGTAGCAAAAATATGAAATGCCAAAAAAATCCTAAACCATAATTAACTAATTATTTGTTTTTGAGGGTGACAATGTCATTTATCTATGCAAAATATTAATAAAAAGATGAAGACACCCTTAACAATTCAGAAATGAGAAATGAGAAATGAAGCCAAGGAAAAAACTAGTTTACTCTTAAAAAGACAATTAAGTTAGAGTTTTTTCAAAGACATGTATCAATGATTTTCCCACATGTGTTAGCTTTTCTCTCTAATGTCTCTAGAACAACAATTTTAAGCTTTTTGTTTCTTTTGGTTAATGGCTAATTAATTATTGAGACCAAAATTATTAAATGGATTGGTTAACTTGGGTTGACTTAAATCAATTTAAAATAAAGTTGTTTAAAGATTTTTTTTAAAATAAAATAATATATATATTTTTAAATCAAATCAAGTAATCCTCGACTTTAATTAGATCGATTAAGTTGTGGATTGACTTATCAAGTCAATTGAATTTAACTATATCAACTTTAATACTATTCAATATAAAACACAACCTAGATCAAGCCGAAGATGGTGAGTCTCCGGATTGACTTATTGGGTTGGATTTAACCATGCTATGAATAATAGAACAAACTATGACTTTTTTTAACTTTGGTCCCTAAATTTCAACTCTTTTGGAATAAAATCCTTTTAGTTTCAAGTTTTTACAGATACATGGTATGTGCATTTCTTATGGGGCCTCTTTAGAATCCAATGGAGTGTTTGTTAGGCTTCAATTCAAGATTACTTTTTAGAGGCACAAAGGAAAGAAAGCCTAGGAAGTAGTAAAAAGAAGTGGCCTTTTCCACGCTTGAAATGGAGTTTAAGCCCCACCATTCCTCTCCTACAAGACTTGGCTATCATGAAAAGGGAAGAAAAAAGAGGTAAATGGGGAAAAAGTTGTAATATTTTCTAAGCTCCCCAAAAGGCCACAAGGACTAAAACACATGGAAATGATTGAATGGAAGAGAGCAGTCAAGAAAAGGATGTGGCCATAAGATGCTACCTGCTACTGGGCTAATCAACCTAATCAAATCTAAAATTAGATCAAAACCAATATCCTCTTTTGATTCAAGAAAGTAGAACCCTTTCCTCTCTTTTCTTGAGCGAATGAAACATGCCATGTGAAAAAATTAGATGAGGCACAGCATTTGTTTATTGCTTCCTAATTCGGAAAATCTAATATGTAGCTGGAAAAAGGAGCCATCGATCAGGAAGTTCCCATAAATGGTGTGATTTTATCGGAGCAAGAGCCCATCTTGGGCGGCGTTTTGATTCAAAACCACTGTGATCTAGCAATTTGAAAAATTAAAACAAATTTACGAGTCACTGATGCAAAAAAACTTCATCTGTACTTTTCTGATTAAGGTTCTGGTGTTGACTCCAGAGAATGCAAAAATCTACCGTGCTTAAATGACCTGAGAACACAAATGTTACTGATTACACTCCAGAGACAACTAATGGTCATAGAACTTGCAATTGTTACACTAAAATTTCAGGTAACAATTGCAAGTTCTATGACCATTAGTTGTCTCCTCCATGGACCATGGTGGGTTTACAACAGGACAGCTCTGATTGACCATCTGTTTAACAGTATCATAATTTCAGATTGGTGAATCTCTAATTGGTCATATAGCTTTTGACTTGGCATAGGCAGACAGCAAAGTTAATCAATCAACAAATCTACAAATGAAGCCATATGTTAAATCGGAAAACAAAATCTATCAAAGGCGAGTGTTTTGGAGGGAGAAGGTTTTGGTGGTTATGGTGGTTTTTGCTTTGATGGGAAGATGAACATCAAGATATTGCAGGAAGACAAGTGTTTTGGTAGTCTTTGATGAGAAGGTTTGGGTAGTTTTTGCTTTGATGAGAAGATGAACATCAAGATATTGCAGGAAGAAAGGGAACATACTAAACCATGAATTATTTCATTTGCTCATATGAGAACATTTCATAACCACCCAATATAACAGTCTGGAGTATCACTATCTAGGAGAGAACAATAGCAAGTTTAAGAAAAAGAAAACTCACGCCAAGGAAATAAGAAACTCCTGACACATCAGTTCTTTTTTGCCAGAATGTTGCAAAAGCAATGGAGCTGCAAAACCGGGATCAAAGCAGAAACAGCAATGGAATCAACCTGTAGCAAACTGGGCAATACTGCAAGCTATGCAGCATCAGCTGATACAGCAACTACAGCAAGTTTCATAGCACCAACTGCTCTTGATACAGTCATAGCACTCAGAACAGGCATCTCAATGCAGCATCGGAGAAACCAACAACAAATCCACCCACCACTACCACCTCAATGCAGCAGTTTGCACCAGAAAATCAACATGAACCCCACCCACCACCTCCAGGAGTTAAAATCTCAAGAATCTCCCCTGCCTGCACCTCAACTGTGTTCTTACCTCCAAGGTAAACTCTCCGTTTATCTTTGGTAATTAGGTAATTGGCCCCGCGAGCCCCATCTTTCCCCCCCTTCAGACCTTTTGGTGCATGCACACGCCTTTCTGAAAGAATACTCACTACAACTGGCCGCCTGAACTCTATCTCTCTTACAAGCCCATCACCCCCTTTATGAAGCCCAGATCCTCCACTGTTCTCTCTTAGTCCAAACTTATGCAAAAGAACAGGATACCTTTGCTCAAAAATCTCTGGATCAGTCATACGGGTATTGGTCATATGGCACTGGACTCCACTTGTCCCATCCCAGTGAGGACCAGCACCACTTCCACCTCCAATTGTTTCATAATAGCCAAAAGTATTATCCCCAAAAGTGAGATTATTCATGCAACCCTGAGAACAAGCACAGGCCTGAAAGGCAGTAAGTACAACATCTGTTACCCTCTGAGACGTGAGAACATTACCTCCAACAACTGCAGCCTTGTCACTTGGAGAGAGGAATGAGCCTTTAGGAATATGGATTCCAACCGGGGCTAAACAACCTTGGTTGAGAGGAATATCAACATCCACCAAACAGCGAAGGCAGTATATAACTGCGGCAGCTGTTACTGCTTCTGGTGCATTCCAATTCCCATACACCTCAGGGCTTGTCCCACTAAAATCGAAAAATGCTTCCCCTTTATTAGAATCAATAGTTAGTTTCAGATGTATGACAGAGCCATCATCCATGCTATCTTCTTCTTCTATAGTTACATTATTATTCTCTCCAAACTTGTCTGACTGAGATGAAACTCTAGCAGCAACTGATTTGAGCATTTCCCTCACTGCTTCTTCTGCATTTAGCTGTACATAGGTCATATAGGCCTGAACAGTTTCCAAACCATACTGCTCAATCAGTTCTTTGATAAGGGAGATACCTCTCTGGTTTGCAGCTACTTGTGCATGTAGGTCTGATAAATTGTCTTGAAGCCGGCGAGTTCCAGGGATTTTATGAGCTGATTCATCAGAACCAGGAAACTGGAGAAGGTTAACAATTCCCTCTTCCTGAAAAATCCCCTTTTCTACAAGCTTAAATGCTTTAATTGCAGCTCCTTCTTCCCATATTGACTTTGAAAAGGGGGGCATGCTTCCAGGAGTAATACCCCCAATCTCTGCGTGATGTCCTCTACTTGCAACAAAAAAAACCAGCTTACCATTATCAAACACAGGTGTGATGACAGTTATGTCAGGAAGATGGCTACCTCCGGCACTAGGATGGTTGGTGACCAAAACATCACCTTCATTCAAGTTTTCTCCCCAATAATTGAGCTGCCACCGAACAGTACTGGACATGGCTCCAAGATGCACAGGGACATGGGGGGCATTAGCAACTAGTCCCCCATCAGGGCCAAAGAGAGCACAAGAGAAATCTAGCCTTTCCTTGATATTTGTTGATATGGAAGTTCGCTGTAGCGTCCGTCCCATTTGTTCAGCTATTCCCATAAATCTGTGATTGAAAATTGAGAGCTGCACAACATCTGCAACTTTTTCGGCTATTTTCACGGTGCTCATGTTAGACTCAATTTCAATTTTGATGTTTCCATATATCGTTATGATAGCTTTGCATTGGGGTTCCACTACCACCGTGCTATTTCCATTCATGATGATTGCAGGGCCAGGTATGACGTGTCCACAACCCAGATTATCAAGCTTGTATAGAGGTGTATCAAGCCACCCATTCCCAAAGTAAACCTTATAGTGGCCTTCCACTTCCAGGTTACCAGAAGTGGGTTCCAGTACTTGTGGCTTCAGTATGTTAGTGACTCCAATACCACGAACTCTGACGTCACATATAAGAATATTCCTATTCTGTAGCTTGAATCCGTACTCCTGCTGGAATAGCTTCACAAACTCCACTGCATAGTCGGACCCTGACCCATCTTCATTGACATGTTTCTTTACCATGATGGCAGTATCCGTGCCCTCATACCGCAAGTTTAAATATGTTTCTGTTGTAATGTTCTCCTCTCTGAACCCTTGCTCCTGTAGCTTCTGCCTTATCTGCTTCAGTAACATATCTTCTCTATGGGAAGCCTCCAAGATGGAATCAGGGCCATAAACAGCAGAATATGGCTCTTGTGCCTCTTCAACAACATCTGCCAAGCCCATGCCATACGCACTTAAGATCCCACAGAATCTGTGAACAAGTACTTCTTTCATGCCCAACGACCTGGCAATGGCACAAGCATGCTGTGGGCCAGCACCTCCAAAGCAAGCAAGAGCATGGTTCCTTGTTTCATGGCCCTTCATCTCTGTCAACTGCCGTATCGGACGGCACATTGTTTCATTTGCAACATTCACAAATCCCAGAGCAATCTCTTCCACAGTCATGTCCTTAGCAGATGAATCTTGGCTCTTCCTATAGGAGTTTATTTGATTGGCAAGCTTCTCAAATTCTTCTCTTGTTGCCTTGATATCTAAAGGCTGATCTTCGTTGGGGCCAAAAATGGATGGAAAATGATCAGGAATGACAAATCCTAGAACGAGATTGGCATCGGTAACTGCCAATTCCCCACCTTTACGATAACAAACTGGGCCTGGATGAGCACCCACTGATTCTGGTCCTACCCGGAAAGCTCCAAACTGGAACTTCAACTTTGATCCACCACCAGCAGCAACAGTGCTTATGTCAAGTTGAGGTGCTTGAATAATGGCACCGGAAATCTGGGTTTCAAGGACATGTTCATAACTCCCAGCATAACGGCTCACATCCGTAGATGTACCACCCATATCAAACCCAATAAGGGGCTTCTCTGTTTCAAGCCCAAAAAGTGTCTGCGAATAACCAACAACTCCACCTGCAGGACCAGACAAAACAGCTTTGTGTCCTGAAAACCTATTTTCCGGTGCAAGCCCTCCATCCGATTGCATAAACAAAACATTCACCTTACCCAACCCTTCATCAAATTTCGACATAAAACCTGACAAATAATCCTTGATAACTGGGGTTAAGTACGCATCCACGCTAGCAGTTAACCCCCGAGGAACAGCTCGAACCATGGGAGTCAAAGACGAAGACAAAGAAACATGTCGAAAACCCAAATCAACAGCAAGCTTTTCCACAGCCAATTCATGTTGCGGAAACGTATAAGAATGCATCAACACAACAGCCAAACAACTAATCCCTCTCTCCAACAACCCCTTCAACAAAGGCTTCAAACCTTGTTCATCAACCGGCTTCACAACCCTCACAAGCTCACCCGACACCCCTTTAACCACCGAACCCAAACCATCATCCCCACTATCATCAACAACAAGCTGAACTCTCTCATCAACCTCAATAACCTCCTCGTAAAGGTTGGAGGGTTTCGAAACCGTAAGATCAAAGATATTCGGACGAGCCTGATTACCAATCTGCAACAAATCCTTAAACCCTCGAGTGACACACAAAGCAATCCTCTCCCCTTTTCTCTCCAACAAGGCATTGGTAGCTACAGTGGTCCCCATCCTAATAAACTCAATCTTATTCGTGGGGATTTTGGAGGTTCTGGGAATCTTCTCTCCTGTATACTCCTCAAGAATCCTCCTAATCCCTTCCACCGGAGCATCCTCATAATTCGCCGGATCAACAGATAACAGTTTCAAATCCCGACCATCACTCTTGCCTGAAATTTCCGCATACACATCGGTAAACGTTCCGCCTCTATCTATACAAAATCTAAGCTTTTCTTCTTCTTTTTTCTTCGAACTTCCCATCGAATGATCGATCAATCTATCAACAAAATAAATAACAATCCAAATTAAAACAAGAGAGATGAAAAATCAGGTAGCCATTACTCGATGGATTGATTCAAAGGAAATGAGAGAGAGAGACTTACAGGGTGATTGAGGAAGAGAGTGATGATGGAGCAGCTGAGGTGGCAGTACCGTGGAGCAGAACTGGGTGGAGTCGTCCAGTTTTTAAACACTACCCTGCTGGCTGAGAGATATGGTATAAGCGGGGAAACGGCGACGTTATCGAATATAGCTTTCTCTCGCATAATTAATAATTGAAAAAAATAAAGGAAACCTCGATTTAGTCCCAAACCTATATATTTATTGTCAATTACATCCTAAATTTATAGGATTTATTAATTAAATATCATAAGTTTCATATATTTATTAATTGTTTTCTTTTGTCAAGTTCAAGTCTAATTTGCATATTTTATACGCTAAAACGGCATTTGTTTTGATGAAAAAGTCAATGAGTATTACCATTTTAGGTTTTTGAAATGTTTGGGACCTAATTGATAAAATCTATAGGTTTGGTAATTAACTGAAAATGAGTATATTAATTTAAAACTAAATCGAGATTTCCCAATTATGTATTATGATAGTATTTAACATTGTAATATCAGTTGTTTTTTAATGTATTTTTTAATTATAAATATATTAAAATAATATTTATTTATTTTTAAAAATGTATTTTTGATATTAGTACATTAAAACAATAAAAAAACTAATTTGAAAAAAAATAATTTAAAAAAAAATTTAACCGCAAAAACAAACACTACCCCCGCGCGCGCGTGTGTATATATATATATATATATATATATATACACAGAAACAAGAATGTCGTACAATCTATGTATAATGGCTCTCTTGAACCCTTATTTGTTCTCAACAAGAAGTATCATGTTATAGCATAAACCAAGTTGTATGCTGCTGCTACAGGATGGATCTGTGCATGAGATTGAAAAACTACCAAGCAAACATAACTTAATCTCCCACACGGAACAATATCTATGGAGGTACAGTACAGTACCTTGAAGGGCGTTGGAGGTCTTTCACCTTTCATATCTAGTACAGATTCTTGAGTTTTTGGCTAGTGCTGATGTAAGTGTTTGGGGCTCTCTTTAATCCAGGCCCACGCATAGTTTCTTTCTGCATAGAATGTTTCGGCATTGTGTTGCAGCTACAATGATTGTGTTTGCAGGATGATTGATGGTTGTTTTGAAATGTGATTATAGATATCAGTATAGGCAGTGTTTCGAAAAAACAGTTAAAGTTGTGTTTTTTAAAAAATTATTTTTAATATGTTTTTAAATTGTTTTGATGTATTAATATTAAAAATAAATTTTTAAAAATAAAAAATATTATTTTACTATTTGTTTCTTTGTCTTCTTCCTCCTGAACGCCTGACAGCTTATTCTTACCCAATTCCAGTTGTTTGCAACCCAAAACCAAAACTTGATCCATGTTTAAGAACCAACCTATCCATGTGAGAGTTAAAATTCAAAGAAAAATTTACGTAGTCAAAAAACATGGAGCTCATGCAGTAATCCCTACAGCTATTGTAAACAACAAAGCCAATTATGTGAGAGCACCGAGGTTGTCAAAATAATCACTCACCACCTGCAACAAGAATATTTTCAGCAGTGCAGAAAGTAGAAACCTCTACCCTCACCTTTTCATGGGGTATTTTTTTTCCTGCCTACAGAATAATAGAGTTCAGTAGGAAATCAGAAAACATGCAAATTGAGCTACGGTTCATTTACCTGTTTCATGGGCTGTGTGTTTTCGTCACACTGGGAAGCTTCCTACATTGCTATTTGACAGATGAAACATATAGCTGAAGCTCCAAAGGATACTGTTCTCCTTTTACAACACTATCGCATCCTTGCCAGGCAGATTCACAAACCATACACATAATTAAACTGTTTGTAGAGCTACTGCAAACAATCGTGAATAGGTTACCAAATTTCAAGCCTATTTGTTGATCAATTGATCAGAAAGTTCCATTAAATGGTGAAACCATCACAGTAAGAACCAATACTAAGTTCCATTTCGAGCATGCGAACCACTTTAACATCTGATTAGCTGACTGTTCAGTCACTCTTTATGACTTGGTTCAATTTGAAGCATGCTAACTACTTCAACATCAAAATGAAGCATCACTGGTTCAAACTAATTTGACCTCATGGATCACCGGTGGAAAAAAATTGCTTCTCTCCTGTTCAATGAAGTCTCAAGATGCTTCCTCGAGCTTGAACTTAAGCAGATGACTTCCCTGGGCCTAAATTTTCTACAGAATACACAGGTAAGAGTTTCAAGCTCATAGTCTCACTATTGCAGGTTCTCCCGTGAATGATTTGGTCCTTCTCTGTGGGGTGGCAATGGGACAATACCTGGCATCTAGTTTATAGCAATTAAACATATGGAAACAAGCCAATCTCAAATAAATTGTAAAACTCGTTGAATTTACATGAACCGCATAATGCAAGTTTAGTAACCAACAAAGAGGAAGAGGGAAAAAAGAAATTATCAGAGACAACTAGCACAATCATATGATAGGAATGAATGGACTCTCATTACCTTGATTTCCCGTAAATAATTACATATAACTACTTAAAAAATTATAAATTACAAAAAAAAACCTACATTAGAGAATGCACAAGTAAATCTACTCACAAGTCAACAAAGTCATTGCCTATTTAGCAGAATTGTCAAGAAGCAACCTCAACCGAAGAGCCAAAACATCAAACTCAGCAACTCTTTGCTCCCTCCACCTCCTTTGAAAATCCTTCTCCTTCTTCCCTTCCATTGAACTATCCAACCTCTCTTTAAGAACAACCTTCTTGACCTCCTTTACGCACTCGTCAAACACATTTAGAACACTCTTAGCCACACTCTTTACTGCCACACTACCGCAGCCACCTCCACATCCACTCACCCCCTTATCCACCTCCCAACCCACATTGCCTTCCCTCATTTTCACAACATACCCATCATCAAATTCATCCAAATCCAACGACTCCAGATCATTCAATTCATTACTCACATTTACATTTTCGCAAGGCAAAGCAAAAACCGGCAAAAAACTACCTTTAACACCCACCAAATCCTCATCCAGTTTCGTCCTTTTAACATTATCAGGACGAAAACTACTCACATTACCATCAAAATTACTATTACTATTACTACCTGTACTCTTATTACCTCCAAAAGGCGAGCTTGAAGCAAATTCAGGGCTCCAAAGCTGTTTAGAGAGATCAAAAAGAGAACGATCATGAGGCGATAATAATGAATAATTGAACCCATTACGCGCAAGGCGCGAAGACGTACTGCGAAACTTCTTACGCAGCCTTCTCATTTTCTCAGAAAGCTGAGATTTTGTGTAAGGTTGTGACATTGAATTGGAGAATCTGTCATAAAAAAAGGGCAAGTCTTTAGGAAATGAGAGGCCTTGAGAGGATGAAGAGAGTAGGCCTTGAAGGAAGCTTATTTCATCAGGCTCAGACCAGATTCTGTGGAACTTAAAAGGTGGTGGCTTTGATTCAGAATTAGTGGTGGGAGTGGAGATTGCATCTGGGTTTGTGGTGGTAGGTGTGGTGGTGGAGGAAGTTTCAAGTTTTGGAGAGAGGAGGTGGTGGTGGTGGAGAGAATCAGGTGTTTTGCGTTTGATGGGGAGTTTGGAGGCTGAAGAAGAGGAAGAGGGTTTAAAGGGGATATGTTGTGGGACTGGGGTGGAGTCCATGGCTATGTTTTGGTTCAAGAAGGGGGTTAGGGTTTGATATCAAGGCTTGAGAGGATCTGGGACTTTTGAGTTTGGGGAGTGCGAGAGAGTTTATGGGCTGATTTTAGGAGGGTGAGGGATGTCGAGACTTGAGATTTGAAGACGGTGTTGGTTTGATGAAATGTTTGGTAAATTGTGGACTTGAGATTTTGTTTGATAAGGTAATGTGCAGAGTGAATAGAAAAGGATGAGCATTGTCTACATCAATATTTGGTTTCCAAAATTAGATCTCTCCACCTTACATGTACAGGCAAGAACTAAGGAGAGGAGAGACAGTTTTTCTGTTGATTTATTTTTAGGGTCAATTCCTTCTATTTTTAAGTGAATTATACTTGTTTTAAATTGGAGAGTGATGGGAAAGATTGAAAGGAGTTTAACTTAGAAGTGTTATTAGAAATTGCACATGTTGAATTAAAAAAAAAGAAGCAGGAGTTTAAATTTAAGTAATTTTAATTATTAATTTGTAATTTAATTAGAACTTGATTTTTTTTTTTTTCAAACTAATATTGTTAGACTTTAAATTTTTTTAAAAAATACTATTTCTATCGACTCATGTTAATATATATAACCTGTGATGTGAACTTTCAACAAAGTCATGAGCCAGACCAATTTAATAAACTGTTTTTTAACTTAAAAAAGAAATTGTGTGAAATTGTTCATTTTGTTTGAGAAACATCTACCATGTGTGAGATATGCATGTCAAGTGTGCATCTCCAAATCTCATGAACAATAAAATTTGTCAATCTATCTACACGTTCATTTTTAAAGCAATTATTCTTTGCATGACTCCAATCTATCAGTGATTTTTTTATAAATTATTTTTCAAACTTTCATGTGTTTATTTATCATTATAAAAATTAGTTACCGGAAAACACTTTTCAGTCAAAGAAAAATTTAGCTTGGTTTTCAGGAAAGTGTTTTCCTTTTATTTTGAACGGAAAACACTTTCTAAAAGTTATGAAAAATTTAGAAATATCATCTTATTTGCTGATTATAATAAATTTGATCCTCAAACTTTCAATTACTATACATTTTGTTTTGAATTTTTTTTCTTCAATTTCACCCATTAGAATTTGATTTAATTTGATTTTTATATTAATTTTGATCCTTATTTTTATGATTGTTATTTGTTTTTCTCTTATTATTTTTTTAATTGAAATTTTTTATCTTTCAAATTTGATCCTCGTTCTTTTGATTGTTACTTATTTTATTTGAAATAATTTATGAAATTATAATTATAATTATTTTAATTTCATCGCCTTTCAATTTTTTTTATCTTTAGATTTGATCTCCATTATTTTAATTGATATTTATTTTATTTGAAATAATTTATGAAATTATTTTTTTTCTCAATTTTATTCTCATTCAACTTTTTAATTTGTAAGATTTGTTTCTTATTATTTTAATAAACTTGAAAAAAAAATATTCATAAGTTATTTTCCAACTCATTTTCCATAACATAATCAAACACTGAAAAATACTTTTCAATTTATTTTTTATGACACTAGTAAATATCAAAAAATAAATACTTTTCAGTAAACAAATGGATTGTAGTATATTTTTATAAAGGTTTAGTTCTTGATTTTACCATGTACAAACCCGAATTCTTGGCAAAGTAGTAGAGATGATTTAGCCGTATAGTTGTTACATCTTGTTAAACCCAATCTTGAAAGACATGGAGCTAACATGAGATGAATATTGGATTAACTAGATATTCATTCCATGAAACTTAAGTTAATTCAATAAAAATATAATCAGGTCTACAAGGAACATAAAATATTTTTAAGAAATTTATTTTCTTAAAAATAATTGACCTACGAAACAATAAAATCAAGCAATATCAATGAATGGGCACCTTCCCTTCATTGAATCCCTCCCTTTGTATTGCTCCCTCTTCCCTCTTCCCTCTCCAAAGCCTATAAACTTTTAAAGCAAAACAAAAACCATCGAGGAGCGGGCAGAAATTTCACAAGGATTCGTGAGGGCTTTCTGTCTTTCTCAAGCACTGACCAAGTAGAACGAATCACTCTGCTTACTTATCAGGTTCCTCTCTCTCTATACTTTTGAAGTTTCGAGATTTTTATTGCCTTTCTCAATAATTCTTTGAAGCAAGGACATGGGTTTTGATGCTTGTATGGAGATATATAGAAATGAGAAAGAAAAATTCAAACTTTTGAGGAACAATAGTGCTTAGTGACCCACGCCCACATGCCCATGGTTCGCAAATTGGTAGCAGCTGAATGTTTGAAAATTCTGTGAAGGTGAATAAATGTATGAATGTGTCTAATTCTGAGATTTTGGCAGGCAACGGAAATGTGAAAGTTTAAGGACAAAATCTTTTGGCTTGAACTTTGATCAAGCTTTTTCTTTTTTATTCAATCTGATACTTGAAGATGTTACAGTTACATGTTAGTTGCCGATGCAGAATGTTTTGCAATTGCTTTTAAAGGTAATAGCTGAGCACTTCATGATATTTGTCAAGATGTACAATCCTAATAGAATTCATGTCTCATCCGATACTTTGTCCTGATTGATTAGGTTAAACTTTGGCAAGAGCATGGCTTTGCTGCGTCGAACTTTTCCATCTTTGATTTCAACACCACTCAAGTATTCCATTCATCCACGTGTCTGCAGTTCTTGGTTTGAGGTGGCTAGATTTCTTCATGATGGCACAAAAACAGAAAGTGATACAGTTGTAAGCTCCATATGTGATTCATTAAGGAGAGGATATAACTGGGATACCCTGAATAGAAAATTTGAGTCTCTTCAGCTCAACAATTTGCTTGTCAAAAATGTACTGCTGGAATTGAAGGAACCAACCGATGCAAAACGGGCTCTAGGCTTCTTTCATTGGTCAGCAAGAAGGAATTTTGTACATGGGGTTCAATCATATTGTCTGATGATTCACATATTAATTCAAGCTCGGCTGATTATGGATGCTCAGGCATTGCTTGAATCACTTCTGAAGAAAAGTGTAGGGGATCCTACAAAATTTTTGGTTGTGGATTCCCTCCTTAGTAGTTATAAGATTATTATATCAAGTCCCTTAGTTTTTGATTTGCTGGTTCAGGCTTATGCGAAGCAGAGAATGTTTGAGATTGGTTTTGATGTATGCTGCCGCTTAGAAGAACATAGGTTCACCTTAAGCCTTATAAGTTTCAACACCTTGATTCATGTTGTTCAAAAATCTGATAAAAGTCCCCTGGCGTGGAAGATTTATGAGCATATGCTTCACCGAAGAACTTACCCAAATGAAGCAACAATCGAAAGCATGATCAGTGCTTTGTGTAAGGAAGGGAAGTTGCAAACAATTGTGAACATGTTGGATAAGATCCATGGAAAGAGATGCTCTCCTGTAGTTATTGTTAATACTTGTTTGGTATTTAGGATTTTAGAGGAGGGAAGAGTTGAACCGGGCTTGGCTTTATTGAAAATGATGCTTCGGAAGAACATGATTCTGGATACTGTTGCTTACTCTTTGATTGTTTATGCTAAAGTCAAACTTGGAAATTTGAACTCAGCAATGCAGGTCTATGAAGAAATGCTTAAGCGAGGTTTCAATGCAAATTCTTTTGTGTACACTTCATTTATAGGAGCTTATTGTAAGGAGGAAAGAATTGAAGAAGCAAATCAGTTGTTGCAAGAAATGGAAAACATGGGTTTGAAACCATATGGAGACACTTTTAACTTTCTCCTTGAAGGTTGTGCTAAAGCAGGAAGAGTAGAAGAAACTTTGAGTTACTGCAAGAAAATGATGGAGATGGGACATGTTCCCAGCCTTTCAGCTTTCAATGAGATGGTAGGAAAGCTGTGTAGAATAGAGGATGTGACACGAGCAAATGAGATGTTGACGAATTTGTTAGATGAAGGGTTCTTAGCAGACGAGATCACATACTCTAATCTAATTTCTGGTTATGCAAAAAACAATCAGATTCAGGAAATGCTCAAACTTTACTATGAAATGGAATATCGCTCACTCTCTCCTGGATTAATGGGTTTCACTTCCTTGATCAAGGGCCTCTGCAATTGCGGAAAACTAGAGGAAGCAGAAAAATATTTAAGAATTATGATAGGTCGATCTCTAAATCCTCGTGAGGATGTTTATGAAGCATTGATTAAAGTGTATTTTGAAAAGGGTGACAAAAGAAGGGCTCTTAACCTCTACAACGAAATGGTTTCTAAAGGATTGAAGCTTTGTTGCTCGCATTATTTAGGTGCCAGTACATAGAATATGGAAGGCTTCTTGCTGGATTAGAGAAATCTAGTGTGAGCTTTCAAGTCCCAGCATCAAACTGCCTTGGCAGGTTTTTGCTTGAATCTTGTGTAAAGAATCCTCAAAAACTTGAAATAATTTTTAGATTTTGTTTGATGGGTCCCGTTTCTTTCTTGATACGAATTAGAGAAATGACTTTATCAGACAGTAATGGTTTGGGATTTAACAATAAAGTTAACTGTCAGCCAAGCAGCAATACACCAACAATTTGGAATCTTCTGATGGTGCTTACAGGGAGTTTCTGCTAATCCATAGTTTTGAACTGCAAGTGTAAATTGGCTATTGATATTATTAAGGCTGTAGCAGATAGATAACCACTATTCCCTTCTTTCACATTTACAATCAAACCGATCCCATTCTTGATAAATTTCATATTGATCAGTGACAACGTTCTTCTTCAACTGCATTACAGTGGCCACTGAGAATACAAAAGGTTTTACTCGGTTTCAAATCATCAAAGCCTAAAAGACTGCCAGATCATGATACGAGGCAAAATGGAAGACACATCCATATAAAGGTAAAATATACGATAGAATTTAAGTTATTGAAAAATGTAGAAAGATAAATGCAGGACAATATAAGTAGAAATTCTGGTGGTAAATGAATAACTGTACATTTAGACGGCCAAGAATTCTATCAGTGACCTGTGGCACAAAAATTATCATGGATAGGAGCACAATCTTATAAGCAATTTGTCAAGTACTTTTATCTCTTCCATTAAACAAGGCAAAGCAAGACTCAATTTACGTAAAACTTCCGTACATCCAACTGTTCCACTATCCTGTCCTAAATGGTCATCCATAATCGTCCTTGTCCCACCAGAAAGTAGATGATGTGGATGTCAGATTGTTGTATGGAGCACTGGGTCTAGCAATGAGATGAATCCAATTTTGTGGATTTAATCTGGACAATGAGAAGAAATGAAGTCTACCCAGACAGCCTATTGCGACACCAGAACAGAGGATTTCAGGAAAGCCAACCGATTCTTGGTGAGGTTTATCTTCTCCTCTGCTTCCGCTGCCTTTTCTCAAACCCCATGGACAACATCCTCGGGAGCTTTCTCTACAAACTATAAAGTGAGGTAGATTGTAAGCATGTTGCAAAAGTGATATCAAGAGCTATGAATGTTAAAATATATTTATTCTAGGGTAAGAGACTAGCACTAGCAGTCTTACTTAACATCAAGATGTGCTATGGCCTAGAAAATTATAACCTTGGATCATACAAAATCCATAATGATCATGGTTCAGCAATCCCTTATTTTGAGGGGGAGATTTGTGGGCATAAACACATGTAAAAGTTGAGTAGAAAGATGCTCATAGTTTTTGAGAACTGAGACGAGCACCAAGTACATCATACTCTACTTGCATCTTGGAGAGGCGCTTTGAAAGGCGTTCTACCTCAGCAGATATATCAACCATATCTGCAAGAGGAAGATAAGCTTCTAGTCCCTCACTGGCAACCAGATGAACTGATTGGTTTGCATCCCCTAAAGCACAACAGAATTTACATCATTTAGAATTAAAAGTTCAAAGGCCAGTCATAAGTAAAGGAAAAATGAGAGAAGACAAAGTAATATATGTCATTTATAACTGGCCCATTTACAAGAAAGAAAACAAAAGGCGGAAACAAAGCAGAAAAAGCAAAACTGATTTGGAAATAAACATGCCTGGAGGAGAATCTGTGAAATGGACATTTTGTAGATCTAGCCTGGAAAGAAGAGCTAAGACTTCCTTCTTGTTCTGCATTGACAGTGATTTTTATTACCATGCATAGTGTGCACATGCACAAATTCAACAAACAGCCATGCTACAAAGTGTCCTCCTTAAAAAGGCTACTATTCAATCACCTTGCCTAAACATCTGTAAATTGCAATGGAAGAATGATATAGCAATGACATGTTTATAAACAGCATGCAAAGAAGTGGTAAGATGAATCCCGTGCACAATACCCTTTCTTTTATCAAATAGAAAACATAACATTTAATGAAAGAAACAGAGCTAAAAAGATAGTGAGAGCATAATTCACTATCCTTCAAAAAAAATTATTTGGATGGTTGGGGGCAGACCACTTCAAGTGCTAAAATATAACTTATGTTAGTTTTTCTTGGCATGAAAGGGCATTTACATGTTATAATCAGTTTGGGCAGCGGAAGTTTGAGAATTTATACAAGTAAGAATCCTTTTTCCTAGCTTTACTGACCAGAAGGCCAGTCTGTTTGCAGCATGTTTTATCTGTATTCCTCTCTTTTCAGAATTGTTAATATCTCTATTGCACTAAGAAATGATTTCTTTTGGCCAGGGGCCTTGGCCATGAGCTCAGGAGGTGCTTGGAGAGGGGGAAGAAAAGACAGCATATGAGACAAATGGAGTTGGAACGTAAAAGGTTCAAATTTTACAATGCCAGACCATTGAAAACCAAGGAATAAGAAAGAATGTTTATATCCTCACTTGATTATGCAAGCTAAATCTCTAGTTAAAACAGCACACTAATGCCCACCTACAATACAGATTAAGAAAATGGAGTGCACTGACAGATATATATTGGATGACCTCTTCACTTGCAACTATAGATGCAGATATACGCTTGGCTGGCTCAACTGAGTATTCTGCTCGAGCATTGCGAATTGCTCTAGTCTAATTCATAAGTAAAGATGGATTCATTATTCTTGTGGTTAAAAAAAGAGAGAGAAATACATATAAATTTTGTCACAGATTAACCAATTGAGTGAGCTGGAAATGGAAGTAGTTGTGTACTCACCAGATCTTGGAAATTTTCAAATTTTTTTATGGAGTTCGGAAGCTGTGGAAGTGAAGTCTGGGGCCAAGGAGATACTATAAGTGCTTCTTTCCGTTCAGGGAGTGCCTGTGTATAAATTGGAGGAAGTCAAGAATCAATAAAGTGAAACATATTGTCGTTGCATCTGTACAAATTTTTCAAAGTGACATAACAAGGAACATACTGCATCAACTTCAAACTCAAAGAAGTGATTTTTAAACTTGAACACATAATATCAACTTTTAAAATAAAAAAGTGATCTTTAAACTCAAATGTCAAAACCAACACGGTCACTTAAAGGAGTCCATTTCAGTTTGAATAAAAGATGGGTTGAGAAGAAATGTTCATGTAACGTCTAGTCAATAAAGTTTAGGGCAGAGTTGACAAGGCTTATATGCTACAAAATTGTTACCTGCCACAGTTCTTCAGTGACAAATGGCATGAACGGATGTAGCAATTTCAAAACATTTTCAAAAACATACAGTAGAACAGCCTGTGCCACTGACAAAGTTGAATCAGCTCCGGACTGGTAAAGGCGAGCTTTACTGGCTTCAATATACCTGGCCAAAGAGAAGGCATAAAACCATGGAAACAGCTAAAATCTTTAAACCAAAAAAGCAAGACATCGAAAAGAAAGCTACATTTGGAGTATAACAAGCACCAAATTTATCTACAGTTCTACATCTATGCACATAATAGCAAGCATGAATGTACATGCACAAGACAAGAAAAAACCACGAGTTTCACCAATAAGGAATGAAAAAAGGAAACAAAGAACTTATACCCTATATTTCCCCACTCTGTGAATCCAACGTTTTAAGGGATCAGTTGCCACTTTATCTAAAACATTTGTTCTAAGAACTAGCCTGTTAATGAATGAAAATTTTACCCTTCAAAACAGGAAAATGATAATGCTGAAAACCATGTGACATAGTTCATACGTACATACATGCACTGAATCTCAATCTCTATCTTTCTACCAAAGTGCAGCCTCTCACATGTATTAAGTGCTTTATGTATTGGGATAATTACATATAAGGGTTATGTTTTATATTCCAGAACCAGGAAATTTATTTATTGTCTACAGTATCTCTATTAAAATAAAGGTAAAAGTATTCCAAAGAAAAACTAGATAGATTTAATGTACCAATCAGCAAAATCACCAATCAGCAAAATCACTCCAAAAGAAATCATAAGTTTCCCTCCCAACGTCTCCAAAGAAAAACTTGTCATAGCTAGTTGTGACCATGTCAATAAGCACATGAAGTTTTGACACCTGAAATTAAACGAGGTTATTAGTTTAACTATAGAGATTTGACAATGGACATGATGCTTCATAGCTATTTTCTTACCACCCAACATTCTGGTAAAGGTAGCCTGGAAACAGACTCCTCTTTGTCAAACTGCAAGAAGAATAAAATTTGTTCAGTTAACTGAACAGGGCAATGCCTACAGTAAGCATAGAAAACGTGACAACAAAAAAACCTATGTCCTCTCAAAGAGGATAAAGAGACCTTACAATCCATTATAGCTTCCCAAGCAGATACATCAGTTTGACTGGGCAAATTCTGCAGCACAAACTTGCCTGCATTCCATAGTTTGTTGGTGAAAGCCTTGTTGGCAGTCAACCTCTCAGTAGACAAATTAAGGTCCTGGGTCAAAAAGCATGTATATTAGTAAAACAAAATAGTATCTGTTGTCAGTTTTAAACCATCCACATGCAGGAGGCAGATTGGCTCCGTGTATTTTTTTTTTCTTCAGAAAATGCCATTTAGTCTTGAAGGAGCAGTTTAAAGGATTATAAGACAGGAGAGAAACCTGGCCAGCAGTCCCTAGAGAAATAGTGAATCGTAGAGCATCAGTGCCAAACTCTTTGATTGTATCAAGGGGATCTATTACATTACCAAGTGTTTTAGACATTTTCCGTCCCTGAAAATATGACATGGGATATGGAGATAAAAGTGAGAACAATGCAAGCAAACTAAGCTATAGGAACAGCAACTGAGTAAAATGGTAATCACAATAAAAAGGGCAAAGTTGGTAAGTAATCCTTGCAGTAGTTATTTTTCCGTTGTCTTCATGAGTCGTGAGCTGCTGAACACATACATAGAGCTGTACATGGATTTATGAACAAATACATGCATATGAACAAATTTACAAGCACGCTCTACTCACTTGTGAGTCCCGGATAAGCCCGTGAAGATAAACATATGAAAATGGAACAGTCCCGGTAAACTCAATTCCCATCATGATCATCCTTGCCACCCAAAAGAACAAAATATCATGCCTGTCCAAACAACAGAAGCAAGTATCAATGGCAAATCATGAGGTAACAGAAGGCCATGGAGGCGGAAACCTGAAATAATGAAAAGGCAAGCAGCGGCAAAAATAGAAGCCATGCATATCAAGGGGAAAAAAACCACGTTTCAATGCAATTAAAGATAGTACCCTACAACAGGAAAGACATTCATCTTGTTATGAAGCCAGAAGGCAGGTAAATCACCGAAACTCTTAAATCCTGCCATTGTCACGGATAAAATTGACTACAACATGACTCAGGCATGGTGCCTCCAAGATGGGTGTTATAAGAGAGAATTTTGAGAAAGTTCTACCCTGGAGAGTTTTCCACAAAGTGGTTAGTCAATTCTCAAACAAACTTGAGCACTAGTTACTGCAAGCCAAATACTTTTATGGTGTTTTACCATTGTGCCAAGAAAAGAGCCGATTACTGATCAACTCTTTTATGCTGAAAATTGTTTCCAGCCTATTTATATGAATGAAGTTAGCACCGGTAGTCATAATTATGATGCAGAATATATATTCCATCAGAGTTGGCAGAAAATTATCACCAAAAGCCGAATCATAGTAGCAATGCCACGAACAAGAATAAAAGGGGTGAGAACTGTGACCAGTCCTGTGATGAAAGATGTTTCCCAACTCTCTCTTGCTCCCAAGCCATGAAATCTTCGTCTGTCAATGTTCACTCTACAAACAAAGAGTAGAAGTGCACAATAAACAACCCAAAACACCAGAAGCTATTTTGCTCCATACACAGCCTGCCACAGATTGAGGCTTGGCTGCCAAGCACTCTGGATATTCTTTCAAAACTGGCCAGGTTAATTGAAAGTTTCAAACCCCTCACTCAGCCAAACTGGTCACAAAGTATCAATCCAGCTTCAATTTCTTGAAAATGGGTTCCATATAAAATGATTAAACTACGGCCAGGATAAAAGACAATAACAAACCAAACAAGCAAGTCAGCAAGAGAAGAACATACCCAGTTTCAAGCATTGTTGTTGGATAAAACTTCCTAAAATCCTCTGCTGAAACATCTGGCCAACCAAGAGTACTGAACGGCCACAGAGCACTGCAGATGGAAATTAAATAAATGAGGTTAAGGAGAAGTAAATTCACTTCATTTAAAATGGTAATTCCATGGGGTTATGTGGAAAAAATAATTCCAGAAAACCATTGGTTATTAGGGGAAAAAAAATTAAAAAGTGATGAAAGATTCAAAATTCCCTCCAACAAAAATTACATGACTGATAAGAGATTGAGTGGTACATAAAGAATATCATTGAGGCTTCCACAATAGACACAAATGGTAGAGGATTAAAATCAATGCATAACCTTTGGTATCTATCTTTTTAGCAATGTTTATCACCATATCTAAACAGCTAGATTATTAAGGGAAACAATGTTTGGGAGAAGCAGGATTAACTGAAAGAAGAAAAGCCAATACAGAACAAAGTTTGCTGTTTATTCTATAACTGTTTGCACTTTTCTAGACCGAATCAAAACCATTTGCTGCTGTAGGCATTTCCATGAGAAAGTGATTGATTGTCCAACCTCTTTGATTCTTTACTTTACAATTTAAGCATTCACAACAAGAGATAAATCCTTACCACTCATAAAAAAAACAGACCTTGAAAACCAAGTATCCAGAACATCTGGATCTTGATAAATTTCAATATTTTTCCCGTACTTCTCACGAGCTCGCTCAAGAGCTTCATCAGCATTCTTTGCGACTATGTAATCTTCTTCACAGTTTTTTCCTAAAACATACCATACAGGTATGTGGTGTCCCCACCATAGTTGTCTGCTTATACACCAATCCTTGATGTTTGACAGCCAATGATTGTAAATCTGTCATCAACAAAAAGAAAGAACTTGACACCGAGTTTGGTAAATAGTAAATTTGGTTTTAAAGAAATTAACCACAAGCTGATGGAGTTGATGGAAAACCATGACAGAACCATACCCAGGTTGATATATATTGTTTCAAGATTAATGACGATTTGCATGGCTATGAAGGAGGAATAGATATGCCACATTGAAAAGTAATATCAAGCAGGATTGCAACTTACGCACGTTAGAAACTACTGGGATAGAAGACTAAGAAAAGAGCCAATAACTAAGCAGGCATAAGAGAAAGTCTAGTTGATCAAAATAGGAAACAAATGCAGAGAAACAAGGAATTTTTCTTAATCTTGCATACCTTCTCAAATCTTTCAGGCATTATGGTCAATTCTCCTTTTTCAACAGCACGAAGGGCCTTCTCAGCCAAGGGCTCCATGGTAACAAACCATTGCTTACTTACCAATGGCTCGATTATCTACAAGGAAACAAACATCATGACATAAAATTCCCTGTTGAAGATGCCTTTCACCAAAATTTAAATCCTTGAAATTTGGAAGGGTACATGTAAAGATAGTATGTACACACTTCTCCACCACGTTGGGATCATGGAACCCGTAGAGTGTGTGACTCCTTTTTTACAGCTAATCCTGTCTCCTCAAGTTCTGACCATAGTTTTTTTCGTGCCTCAAATCGATCAAGACCACTAACATTCCAAGATTTGTTTCCGCATGTTAGGCATACATAAATTCTCCAACACAAATTCTTTAACCTAAGATAATCATTTCAAGTCTCACCAGTACAATCCAGCAACCTCGTTAAGGGTCCCATCCTTGTTCATCACATTAAGTATAGGGAGACCAAGTTTTCTAGCAAGATAGTAATCATTATGATCATGTCCTGGGCTTATTTTCAACAAACCAGTCCCAAAGTCTTTATCAACATGCTGCCAAAATAGCAACCAGGTTATTTCCCTGAATTTTCAACTTGCTTTAAGGAACAGAAGTCCAGATTAAAAGTACATGGTTGACATAAAATTCAATAATAAACATGCACTATGGGGAATTCCCAAGGAAAAAATATCATGAACACAGACAACAAAGCAAAATGCAACAAGTATCAGAAAAGCATCTTTTACCCTGTCAGCGATGATAGGTACATGGCGGCCATATGTCATGGGTACAACTGCCATCTTTCCAATAAACTTAGAATAGCGGTCATCCTGCTTATCAAATATATAATATATTGAGCTGTCAGAATTTGCCAGAATCTCCTAAGAATACATATAAGAGCATGTACCACACACTCACACAACCAACTAAATGGCAGGAGATTTTATGATATCTGAGCCACGCCCAAACTGTACATACCATGAGTAGTTTATATATGCAGGTGGTTCAGCTATACCGCTAGAAAGAGAATACTGCTACACCTATTTCATCTTCTTTTTTTTCTATTAAATACAATGATATACTGTGACTAAAGAATGTGTGGATATGCTTTACCACAAAATGATTCAGTAAATAAAGTCCACACTGAAATTACAGAATGAAAGCCCTGAGGTTTAGTTAGAGGGCTTGCATGCTTTGTCACAATGAACATTAACACCATACTGTCTGATCTTCAAAAATCTTGAAACAATAATAAGAATTAGCTGATAGTTATCTCTCTTTTTTTCAGTGATAATGGCAGGTATGAATTAGATGAAATGAAATTATTGTCAATGTTTCACAAGCTTCTAATCATAAAGATTATCAAATTTTTGGATAGCTTAACACCATGTTGGTACTTATTAACCTATATATAATGATAAGGCATGTTCCTTAAATTAAGGATCTAAATAATCAATCCAAAAAATTTGTTATTTGCATCCTGATATAATAGTTTAAAGAGTTCATGTAGATTACATAAAATGCCCCTACCTTGGGATTCACAGCAATAGCTACATCACCAAATAAAGTCTCAGGCCGTGTTGTTGCTACTGTCAAGAAGTCACTCCTACAAAAGGAAGAAATATAAAAATTGCAATATGCATACAGAAGCAATCTTCTAGTAAGCTGTGGCAACATTGACAAGTTCACATAGCACTAACGCTGTACCCAGATAGTCAAGAATATGTTATATGAGTAAAAACAAAGTGGTACTAATTTTCATTGAAGATCTGCTAGACATCATATACTTACAGAGGAAATAAAGAAATAGTACAAGCGTAAATCTCCAATACTTACTGTCCAGCAACTCGATACTTGATGTGATATAAAGCGCCAGGTTCTTCAGAATATTCTACTTCCTAAGCACAAATAAAAAGAACTTATGTCAAACTATATTATTTGTAACAATAATGGAAAATCAATTGAGGCTGGAATCCAAAAATAGCATACCAAGTCTGAAACAGCAGTCTGCAGATTAGGAGACCAGTTAACCAAGTAAGAGCCTAGAAGAAAACATGAATTTAGGGAACCACTTATCACAATAACTAAACGACTGTTTAATATCCTAAATATAGGATACAGTGCATAGTTAAATACACAAACTGAAAGCCTAGAAATTGAAAAAAAGAAGGAAGAAGAAAGCAGCCCCCTACTCTTTAGCACCAATGAACAGGTATAACTTTGTAACCAGGATCAGACTGCAAGAACATGGATCCCCCCCTTTCCCCTTTAGTCGGAAAAAAAAAGAGCTCAAAAAGTTCAATACCTTGATAGATTAGACCTTTCTCGTGAAGCTTGATAAATGCCTCAATCACAGCTTCTGCAAAATTAGAAGGCATGGTGTCAGAATAAAAGATTATCTGATAAATGCAGTTAAGCATATCAAAAGTGCTTTTCAGGCACAATTAAATGAAGAGCTCTCCAAATGGAAGTCAAATAAAGACCAGAAGAGAGAGAGAGAGAGAGATGTGGCACCCTTTGCTAGCAATTTAACACTACCCATAAACTATCCCCACTCAGATACAGTTTTCTAGATTGGCCACTGTTCTACTTCTGCCAGTAAGAAAACTGCCTTAAGACTTAGCTGTTCATCAAGGGTGAAATGCTCTCTAGTCCAATCACAGGAAGCGCCGAGTCTCTTAATCTGATTTGTAATAGTTCCACCATATCTAAAAGCATAACAAGACAAGAAATCATAAAAACACCATAGGAAGTGGGATGCACTGATAACTGAAACTACTGCAAAACATAACAGTAGAAGCAATTTGAAGGTTGAATAATAACAGCAACCTTCAAAATTCAGCAAAACTACTGAAACTACTCTTTTGATTACATGTGGTCTATCAATTTATTTGGAATCCGAAACACATGGCAAGAAATTGAAAGCTGAAAAAAAAAGAAACAGGTGTGTGTTTTGTGAACTACAGAAGAAGGTAATGCTTGGTCAATCAGAAAACATAGATCCCATAAAGGAAAAAAAACAGGGGCGAGTTTGGGGTATATACTTCTCTTTCCACTCCCAAACTCGTTTTGTGAACTCCTCTCTGCTCAGATCATTTCTCTTAATTCCTTCAGATGCAAGCATTTTTTCTACAACCAACTGAGAAAAGAAGCACATTTATTCAAAAAGAGAATTCAAAACACACAAGCAATTCAAGCAATACTTCATCAGAAACTTATTGCCAAAAACATAAGCAACAAGAAAAGTAGTGGAAAGACTGAAAATCAATACCCTAAAAGTCAAATCTAATATAATACGATCCCTATATAAACAGTTTAAGAGGGGATCTTCATTTCTCCAAGAAATGCAACTAAAGAGTTAGGGAAACAAAGTTAAAGGAAATCTCCAATATTGATAATAGTTTTATGGAAGGCTTAAGTGAAAAATGGACTTTTTTTCTGTTAAAAACAACCCAAAAGGAGAATCAGTCAATACACTAATATCAGTATAAACAGACAGTCCATAAACAAACCTGAGTTGCAATACCAGCATGATCTGTACCAGGAAGCCACAGAGTTGGTCTTCCCTTCATGCGATTGTATCTAACCATGATATCCTAACCAACAAGATTACCAAGTTAAAAAAAAAATTCAAAAGGTAGCAGATTTGATACACGATACTAGTAAGACAGACAGCTGGCAAAATGTAAATGTAATTGTGATATACAATAAGAACACCACTTAATATTTCTCAAACTCGGTTCTCCAAATTGATTAAAAAAGAATCAAGAGCACATTATCATGCAGTTGTAAGTCTGTAAAAAAGTAATATCCTCTGCATATACCGTGTTCTGGAGAAATTTAAAATGGCATTGATGACATAGAATGAGATGGCTAAAAAAGCCTCTCATATCATTGATGCAGAGTATTAATGGGATATGCAAAGAGAAAAGTTCACAGAAAAGTCAAAAGAGTGATTGATAAAATTGGTGTTCTTGTGCATAAACACACTCCATCCATGCATCTTAACTTTAGTTGTTGGTTTTAAAATTTGCTTTCCTTAAGACAAGGAACTTTCAAGAATAATGTATCTCCAGAATTCTTCATCATTCAGAATATAGTCAGCAGTTTAGGGGCCTCTATAGCATTTTCTTTTGCTATAAGCCTTAGATGATTATATTCAGACAATCATTCCATGTTGTATCACTTATATCTTACAATCAAATTTTTTCTCATTTGCATAGTTATTGTATCCCTATATTTGAACCAGAAAGATATGGTATTCACTTTTTTTCCTTTTTTATTCTTTGAAGAAAGCTTCAAACATCTTCTCTGCATGCCGAATAAATAGCAACTACAGCTACAGCTACCATTTTTCACTATAACTGATTCATTAACCAAAAATGAAGCGAAAGTTAGAACAATTCTTAAAAGCAACAACTACGTAACCACATCCAATGATCAAATAATAGATAAGAAGTGCATCAACAGGAGTGTAATGTCCATAGTGAGTTATAATTTCCACCTACCATTTAGAAGGATGGCCTAGGAGACAAACTAGGTGTCTGCACTCTACATGCAGTTGATATTTTGTTCTTTGGAGGGCAAAAAGCTAATGTGAGGCAACCCCCCCCCCCCCCACCCCCAACACCCTAGCTGAGCGGTGGCTCAAAAGCTGTTGAAACCACAAAAGGATCACTCCCCCGGTCAAAACTTGGCTTAAAAAATCCTTGAGATTCCCACCTAGCATCCAACAATTAGATGATGTTACCATGAATGAACATATGCTAAGACACGTTTAGAAGAAGCACAGCACCATTTGCATATGAAAAATCTATCAAGTAATATATTTACAGAATGTAAGATGAAATTAGAGTATGGTCAAAGAAACAGTACCGGTTGTAAATTCGTTCTTCTGAAGAAAAATCAAATGACCTTGCGATTTCTGGGGAAGTAAATACACCATTTTCTGTTGCAGAAACAGCAACTAAAAAGCAATAAAAAAGCTATTAAGCTACCAAAAATAGTTCTATAAACAAACTCAAAAATTAAAATATAGCTTCAACAAAATCCAGTTTTATCACTAAAACGAAACAAGTATTAAATTCCTTCGTATTTCTATTCAACAAATTCACAAACTAACATATAAAACTACATTTCTATACATAAATTAACATTTTCAAATTATTAGCATAGTTAGTTATCCAAAGCAATCAAGAGATGCTCTAACAGGCTTCGATACGCTTCACATGATTTTCAAGAACCCTACCTTCCACCGTTATTACAGCTTTACTTCACCCTTCGATCCTCGCTTCAGTACAATTTTTTCAAGAACTTAGCGATTTCATCCCTTGACAGTTATGGTTTTGAAAGAAAGAACTAGAGAGAAAAGTAAACTCTGAATTGTATTCTACTTTGCCAAATTTGTTACAACAATCACACCTTTTTTAGTTACAGCTAATCTTTTCACCAGCTGAACAACTAATTGGATTGATATTCTAAAATCCTACTAATCACGTCGACACTCAATACAGTTGATTATTACCAGCCGTTGATCACATTAGACTACAGTCAATATCAGAAGTTTCAGACTTTATAATCTCAATTTTCTCTCAAACTGAACTAAAAGCAGATGTTAATTAACAAAAACAAAAACCCATTTTCTATTACACACAAAATCAAATTTTGAAACTTCACACAATCCCAAGTTTCAAACTTTATAGTCCCAATTCAGAATTCAAAGTTTAAAATTTAAAAAGATAAAAATTTTACGGTTAGTAACAATGGAATCACCTGTAAAGAATCTGGGTTTGGTGAGAAGATTGAAACGGAAGTGAGAGAGTTTGATGGGGCAACGGCGTCGTTTAGAGAAGAGAAGAGGATTGAGCCTGTGGGCAGGGGAACAAGAAGATAGGAGAAATGAAGAAGAGAGTCTCATTAGAAGTATCGTATTTTTTATGGGATTGTGTGTAAAAGATGGTGGCTTTTGGAGAAGTGAAGGGAAGAGATAAACCCTGTCAAGGGAGGGAGAGGAGTGGAGAAGAGAGGGAAAGAGAAACAAAAGTGGATCATGTTTTCTGTCACATTGAATTCGGTCAAACGTCATATTAGTCCCTTCTATTGTGATTAATTCTTATTTCATCCTAAGAGTAGGAAGCTTGTCTATAGGGTTCCTAAGATTTTATACTTCTCAGTTTGGTCCTTCCTTTGATATTTTCTATTAGATTATCATCCAATAGGAACTTTTTCAGAGAGAAATGGCAAAACAGTTAATGATAACAATAGCAGGGGTCGATTGAGAAAAATTCAGAACTTTATGGACCTTGTTGATAACATGTTTTGGTACAAGATTAGGAGATGGGTAAGATGTTAAGGATGAGATTGAGGAAGTTGAGTGACGGTACTCTTGTCTGGTTGTTTTAAATCCCGGTCCGATAAGTTGGCTCCTAATGTAGATGATTTAGGGCCTAGGTTAGATTACATTTTAGTAAAATATAGAAGAATTAATCTAATATAACCCCATTAATAATTTAGGTTAATCCAACCATGAAAAACCTAGTAAAAACTCAATCAAACTCATTAAATTTTTTAAAAAATTATATTATTTTTATCTTTTTTATATAATAAAAAAAAATTAGATTAAACCAAGTTAATTTTCTGTAATTTAAGATTCGTCCGTGAACGATTCTAAGTGTAGTAGCTAGGGCTTTTTTGTACATAAAGAAAAAGGCTCGGAAAAAAAATCTGCTTTGAAGATATGATATGTTTTCCCTTTTCTTTTAATATCATAATTGTTTTAGTACATTCAATGAATAAATCACTTCTAATCTCATATGCATTTCAATTTATAATCATTATGGGAAAGAGAATATACATGTTTTTTTTTTTTTTCCATTCCCCACATGCTTTTTCTTTTTCATTTTTTTCCAAAATTATCCTTTTTTTTTCATTTTTTTGTTTTTATGTTTTTTTAAATTATCTTTGTCGATTTTATTTTTTTACTATTAAACTGGTTGGGAATTTAGTTTTATAGTTTTTTTCTTTGAAATATTGTCGATTGGTACAGTGTTTCTCCATATAGTTTTTGCTTTGCTACAGTGTTTTTTTTCTAAAATTATCTTTGTTGAATTTATTTTTTTAATATTGAGATGGTTAAGAATTTAGTTTTGTATTTTTTTTCTTTAAACATTTTGGATTACTACAGTATTTCCCCACATGGTTTTTGTGTTTTTTTTTATGATTTTCTCCAAAATTATATTTGTCGATTTTTTTTTTATATTGAGTTGGTTGAGAATTACAACTGTAGTTTTCCTCACAAAACATTGTGGATTGCTATAGTATTTCTCTACATGGGTCTTTTTTTCTTCTTTTTTCCCTTTTTTTTATGATTTTTTTTTATGATTTTTTTCAAAACTGTCTTTGTTACTTCTATTTTTTTAATATTAAGTTGATTGAGAATTTAGCTTCGTATTTTTTTTCTTTAAAACATTGTGGATTGCTACAGTCATTCCCCACATATTTTTTTGTTATGAATTTTTTTAAAATTATCTTTGTCAATTTTATTTTTTTAATATTGAGCTAGTTGAGAATTATAACTGTATATTTCCTCACAAAACACTATAGATTGCTACAGTGTTTCCTACATGGGTTTTTTTCCTTTCGCTTTTTTTATGTTTTTTTTCTAAAATTATTTTTGTAGTTTTTTCTTGAAAATATCGTAGACTGCAACAGTCTTTCTCTGTATAATTTTTTTTATTTTTTTCATAAGTTCACGACAACGCACAAGCATGCCATAAGCCTTCGACAGCATGCGGGCATGACATCTAGTTCTCATGTATAGCATGTTTATTAGTACTGTAAATGTTGTTTTTTAAAGAATTTTTTAATTAAAAATATATTAAAATATTGTTTTTAAAAAATAATTATTTTTTAATATACTCACATCAAAATAATTTATATATATATAATTAATTTTAAATAAATTTCAAATTTAAATTTTTAACGGACAATATTTTTACCACAATGATAAACACTGTGATAAAATTTCACATCCAAGTGGATTTGGTTGTCCTATACAAAATCAGTATCTTCGGATTTTGTTCATGTGCGAATAATCAAAAGATCCTGCTTTTTTTTCTCTTTTTTTTTTACGGGTATTATTAAATCTATTATGTTTTATTGGTCAATTTAATGACATGTTAACCATTTAAATTAAATTAAGTAAGATTAAATTTGATATAACCCAGTTAAAATATGATTTAGCTTTTTTAAGATTTATTTTCAAAACAAAGTTTTTTTTATAAAAAAAACACACTTGAAATGTTATTATTTTTTGTTAATTAAAATCAATACAGATTAAGCTATATAACTCATAATCTGAGTTCTAAGCCAAATCAAGTTTAATACTTTGACTTGTGATAACAAGTCAAGCATGCATTCTGGTCAACTATATACTATATTCCAACTAATAATTATTTCAGAGTTCGGACACTATCTAGTCAAGTATGCATTTGGATTTAATAACGAATAAAATTGGATTTGTCTAATCAAGAGAATATTAAAATAAAAAGAGTGATTAGTTCGAAACAGGGCTGTTTAGGTTGCAGTTATTTTTTAAAGTGTTTTTTATTCATGAAATATATTAAAATAATTTTTTTATTTTTTAAAAACTATTTTTGAGATCAGCGTATCAAAATGATTCAAAATATATATAAAAAATTTTTAATAAAAAAAATTAATTTTTTTAAAAATACAAATTCACCCGTGTTTTCAAACAATTTAGTGCCCGTTTGGCACTGCGGCAGCGGCTGCGGCAGAAAACAAAAGCTGAATTAAAGTGTTTGGTTAATCCAAACTACACATTTTTTCACATGGATCCCGCCTAATAATTGAGGTCGAACCTCAGCTCATGAGAAGCAGGTTTTATCTGCTTCTCCTGTGTTCTTCTCCTGCGGTCCTGCCTGCGTCTTCTCATGTGGAGAATGAACTCTCTACTGTCCACTTAAGTGAACAGTGGAGAGTGAATTAAATTCACTCTCCACTGTTCACTTAAGTGGACAGTGGAGAGTTCCTCCACTGTTCACGTGAACAGTGGAGATCAGACCGGTCCAAAACTATAAAAATATATTGAACCGGGTTCGACCTAGTAAAAAAAATATTTTTTATTTTTAATTGTGTTTTATTTGAAAAAACTAGTGTTTCACATTATTCAATAACACTATATAAATTAGAATAAGATAACTTGATGACGTAATATTTGTAGAATTTGATTACAGTCCTAATTTTATTTCTAATGATATTTTACCTGATATTGTTGCGCGCTTACGAAACCAATGAAACTGTAGTCCTTGTCGGATGTATTTCATACGTGATGGAATTGTAAATAGTTCAATGGAACAATATAAAATATTTTATATAAAGTATTATTTATTTCATAATGTAATAACAATAGTAAAATAAATTAAAAACATTCAATATATATATATTAATTATTTTATAACCTTAATTTGAAAAGCATTTTTTTAACCAAACACATTAAACTACTTTTTACTCAACCTCAGTTTTAACCACAGTTTTAACCAAACATATATTTTTTCAAACCAACCTCAACTAAAAGTACTTTTTATAAAACAACTTTTTTCAAACCACAACCACAACAGCAACCGCAATACCAACCACACTCTTATTGTGAAAGATTTATAGAAGCGGGTTTATGGGAATGGTTTTGTCACCATTGTCCCTTTTCAATGGGTATGCACGGGAAGTAACGTTTAAGTTGGAAAAAAAAACAAATATTTATGCATTTATTTTCATTTAAAATCTTATTTTATATCATTCGACATAAGTTCGTATCATTTAAAATTACTTTTATATCATATGAGATGAGCTGAAATTTTCTTAGTGTTTTATCAAATGTTCTTAGTTTCTATTTCATTAATTAAAGAGCTGTTGTTTTACAAAAAAAATCTCCCATTTCTTCATTTTATAATTGCTTGAACTTTATCCAACTTTATAACCTATAGATTTTGTTGAATTAATGATTTTATAAAAATCTAATCTAATTTTAAGCATTTGCTAAGAATACATTTCAAGTATTTAAATTTAATTGATTTTTAAATGGAAAAATTAGTTTTTTCACCAAACTAAATAAATATAAAGCACAGTTAAAAGATATTAAAAACCTGTTTGGGAGTGTATTTGTTTTTTAAAGTATTTTTCATGTTAAAATATATTAAAATAATATTTTTTATTTTTTAAAAATTATTTTTGAGATCAGCACATCAAAAACATAAAAAAATTAATTTTTTTTAAAATTGAATTTTTAAAAAACACGGGTTGATCTGCGTTTTCAAACACTCTTTAAACCACCAATAAAATGTTTCAATCCGTTAAATCTCTGGAAAAAAAACTAGATGTTTCCACTGTTAGTTTTTTATTTTTTCTTGTCCATTGATTATTTATTCTTTAAACCATAATTATAAAATCCAGCTCATATCATCATTAAATTCAAAATCTAAATTATAAAATTAAACAAGTTAATTTAAAATAATATTATTTTTATTTTTATAATCATTTGAACTACATTGTTTTTTATTTTTTAAAACAAAGTCGTTTTACTTAGATTTTAACTCCTCCTATCAGTATAGTTATCAATTTTTATGTTCTTACAACAGAGTTAAAGATTAACAGAAACTAATTCATACGACAAAAGCACTGCAACATAAGAGAGAACATTATTGATCAGAATAGTGTGAGAACTCATTTGTTTATTGGGGGTAAATCAGTATTTTCGGTGAATGAAAATAATCGGTGACAACTTAGCACCGTTTGGGAACGCGGTTTGAACCGTATTCCATAAAAATTTTAATTTTTTTGTATGTTTTGGATCGTTTTGATACGCTGATCTCAAAAATAATTTTTTAAAAATAAAAAAATATCATTTTGATGCATTTTGACACGAAAAACATTTTAAAAAACAACCACAACCACAATCTAAAACATTATTGTTATTAAAAGAAAAACTCTATCAATAGTATTAAGAGTATGTTTGGATTTTTACTTTTTCATAACACAATTTGATAAAATTTAATTAGCCTTAAGGGAAGATTTCTTTAATTGGACACTGTGTTTTTTTTACTTTTATCTTCCTTTGGTTTTTATTTTGCTATGTATAGAAAATATTGATTTGATATTTTAACATATATATATATATATATATAATTTTAAAATAAAAGTTTGTGTGTGCAATAAGTAAACCACTCAGTCATATTCAAACAAAATTTGTGGTGACTCACAACGGTCAAGAACAACCATCTTTATATTTTTATTATATATTAAATTAATCAGACTTATTGAATTCTGTTAGGTCAATAACCTGGATCTTAAATTTTCCTTTTTTAAAAAAAATGCTATGTCTGAATATCTTTTTTTATATTAAAAACACTATCAACATGCGACATAATATATGCCACTAATCTATGTTTACTTGAGTTATTTTTTTTAATCGAATATTGTTTCAATATCGAGACTACAATATTTGGTTGATTTGTAATGAGTTTTTTTTTTATTCTGATTTATATTCTATCATATTATTATGGTATCATGTCTTATGCCTTAAATAATAGAATTCATTGATTAACCTTAATGATTACAAATTAATCTAATATATCATCATTTTAATATATTTTTTAAAAATATATAATCGTATATTTTATAGCTTTAAAATATTTTATCTAATACATATCAGATTTTTTTTTTGGCTTTATGACATTTTAATATTATTTTTTAGGATTTTAATTTTTTTTTATTTTGATTTATATTCTATTATATTATTATGGTATCATGTCTTATGCCTTAAATAATAGAATTCATTGATTAACTTTAATGACTATAAATTAATTTAATATATCATCATTTTAATATATTTTTTAAAAATATATAATCATATATTTTATTGCTTTAAAATATTTCATCTCACACGCATTAGTTTTTTTTTTTTTTGGCTTTATGACATTTTAATATTATTTTTTAGGATTTTAAAAAATTGATCTTGCGTACAGTACGGTGCAAGCTAAGTGTCTAGTCTGTTACTAATTATTAACATGCTGGAAAGTTATTTGGTATACTCTGCATAATAATTTAAAAATCTTATTAAAATAGAAAGAAATCAATAAATTTCTTAAACAGTAAAACAAGTCAACTCATGAAGAAAGAAAAAAACAGAAACTTGATAATTTGCAATCCAAATTATCGTGGTGTCAAAAAGTAAGTGAGTGTATCTCGTTTAAAAGAAGAAGAATGCAGTGCAGGTGGTTCGTTCACTCAGCAATTGTCTACATTTACGTGTTTTTTCTCTCTTTCTCCATGCAATAATTCATAGAAAGAAAACAACAACTTTGATACGTTTTAAATGTAGGAGAGATGCTGACCAGCCTCCAAAATAAATGAACATTTTTTTTTGTTTGGATTTTACTGATAACAAAATTCTAATTAATGTATTATAGTTCTTAGTGTCTATTAAGATTAAGATGTTTATTTTTATGTTTCAAAAATATTTTTTTAAATTTTTTTTAAAAAATTAATTTTTTATTTACTTAAATTAATATTATTTTTTAGTGTTTTCAAATTATTTGATGCGCTGGTGTCAAAAATAATTTTTAAAAAATAAAAAATATACTATTTTGATGCATTTCTGAATGAAAAACACTTTGAAAAGCAATCGCAACTACACTCTTAAATACCTGTTATTTTAGACGATCTTAAAACTAAAACTGCATTGCATCTTCAGTGCATTCAGAATAATTGACTGTTTTTCTTATATTCTAGTTTTCAGATTTAAAGGATGTTTGAGAACGAGTAGCGATTTGTTAAAAAATATATTAAAATAATATTATTTTTATTTTTTAAAAATAAATTTTAATACTAGTATTTCAAAACAATTTAAAAACATAAAAAATTTAATTTTAAACAAAAAAATTTTCTTGGAAATTTAGGAGAGGATATCAAGAAAAGGGAATGAAAAGGCTTTCTTAATTACTAGATCATTCTGTTGAAATTATGATATCTTAACTAATATATTCATAAAAAAGATAGTTTTTTACAGCCTTCCCCTTAAAGCATAAGCAAATAATCATCAATCATATTTTAATTATAATAAAATTCCAAATCTCAATAATAAAAAAAATTAAAACCAAACCTTTTGATGCCTTTAGGAGCATGCGAATGAAGCCAAGAGTACAGTCACAAGGGTCCAAAGCCATATAAAAAGGAATAATCATTACTTAGAAGCCATGCTAAATCAGCATCTTTTCCAGTCATCTTCTACCATGTAAATACAGCACTCATCATCAACAATCCTCTTGAGAACCTATCTCATTAATAGTCCCTAGCTCTGACCTTCTCCCAAAATCACATCTCAGTCATGGCCTTCTCTTCAACAATCTCTTTCTATGACAATTCGCTTCTCCTCAAAAAACCCATCAATGGCCTTATAAACAACCAGCCAAGAACCCCATTAGGCCACCTCAAATTTGTGCCCTTGAAAATTCAAGCCACCTATGTTGCAAGCCCATCTTTCAAACAGTCATTTCAATCCCAAGAAGTGGGCAACAAGTCACAGAAGGTCCCTTTGCCAGCATTCGAATTTAAGGAGTACATGATCAACAAGGCAAATCAAGTGAACAAAGCACTAGATGAGGCAGTACCCTTGCAACATCCCCAGAAAATCAATGAAGCCATGAGATATTCTCTGCTCGCGGGTGGAAAGCGTGTACGTCCAATTTTATGCATTGCTTCGTGTGAATTAGTGGGAGGAGATGAGGGGTTAGCAATGCCAGCGGCTTGTGCACTGGAGATGATCCACACCATGTCATTAATCCATGATGATCTTCCCTGTATGGACAACGATGATCTCCGACGAGGTAAGCCCACAAGTCATAAAATATTCGGCGAAGATACTGCAGTTCTTGCTGGCGATGCACTCCTATCACTTGCCTTTGAGCACGTAGCTAGGAACACCAAGAATGTTTCATCGGACCGTGTGGTCCAAGCCATTGCTGAGCTTGGATCAACAGTTGGATCAAAAGGTCTTGTGGCAGGTCAGATTGTGGACATTGACAGTGAAGGTAAAGAAGTGAGTTTGAGCACATTGGAGTATATTCATGTCCATAAAACAGCAAAGCTCTTAGAGGCAGCGGTTGTTTGTGGGGCGATAATGGGAGGTGCAGATGCTACAAGTGTCGAAAGACTTAGGAAATATGCTAGGTCTATCGGGTTGCTGTTTCAGGTGGTGGATGATATACTGGATGTGACCAAGTCCTCAGAGGAACTGGGGAAGACAGCCGGAAAGGATCTGGCGAGTGACAAGGCGACCTACCCCAAGCTGATGGGCATAGACGAGGCCAAGAAATTTGCTGCCCAATTGGTCGATGAAGCCAATCAAGGTCTTGCTTTCTTCGATCATGTCAAGGCTGCCCCATTATACCATTTTGCTAACTATATTGCTACTCGACAAAATTAATGGGGTTTTGGATTATATATATACATATCCATGATTTCGCTTTGTTTCTTTGTTTAATTAAGGATATAATTAATATATATAAGATGTGTTATTTGACGGATGCTAATAATTTAATTTATTTTTATTGTTTTATAAGAAATTACTGTGTACATCAGTAATTGTATTTCCTTATTATTTTATATAAAAAAATATAGGATTTTCATGTTTTTGTCAGAGATATAAAGGAGTGCAATTTCCGATGTACTGAATAGTTTTTCGTTGTATGATAACGATGAAAATAACTTTATTATATATGTACATGTAAATGTATATCATGCTGGAAGCAATTTTTTTTTCTTTTTTATTTTATTTTTGGAAGAATGATGAAAACAACTTAATGGAATGTAATATTAGTGGAAAATCCAAATCAAAGCAACATAATTGTTAGATGACAGAACGTTTGATGCTATTCAGTGAAGGATCGGAAAATTTTACAAGTCCAATCGTTGCTTGTGACCGGATGTTTACCACCGGTTCCTTAGACTTTCCTAAGGTCACCGGGAAAGACAGATTGGCTTATATTTTTGCTGCCCTCGAATTAACCTGGGCATGTTTTGAATGTTGTCATCATTCACAGAGGTTTAAGAGAGAGAGAGAGAGAGAGAGAGGAAAAACCAAGAACTTCAACAAATTAGAAGATCTTCATTATTTATTACCAATTACTAGTAGAAGTGCTCAAACCATAAAATTAAACCAAAACTTGTTGTGTACAAGTTATTACACCTGATTTGTTTATGATTTAATTTATGATATAAGTTATGAGTTGAACAGTGAACTCGTATTTATTAAAATAATTTTATTTTAATTTTTTTTATAAAAAATCAAAAAATATATTTTGATTTTTTTATAAAAATTAAATTAGTTTTTAACCAGATATATTAGATAAGGTTGTACAAATTTAACCGAATCAATTATCATTAATTTTTTTAAAACTCAAACCAGGCCAAGTTCTAGTTTAACTTGTCGGGTTTAATAACAGTCATTATATCTTTAATAAAAATAAACAAGTTGATCGGGTTTAATAACAGTCATTATATCCTTAATAAAAATAGAGAAGTTGATGTATCCCCCAATTTGTTTGCTTCTTCTACGTAAAAGATTCCGAACCACTAGTTGCAGCAGGAGGAGAGGTCGTCTTTCGTGCTGTTAAAACTTTTTGTTTTTGTTTAGGGTTGTGGTAATAATTATAATTTAAAATGTTTTTTATTTAAAAATATACTAAAATGATATTTTTTTTATTTTTAAAATTAATCTATTAAAAAAATTTAAAAAAATTAAAATAAATTTAATAATTTTTTTAATTTAAAAAAAATATAATTTCATCCGCATTTTCAATTATAAATATAGTAAATCTTGAAGGTAAGAAAAAGATTAGCCATGGCGATGTAAAGGTCACCTTTGCTCTTGTACGCTATTTTGGGCTTCACTCCCTGTACAGACTCTTCAGTCTTCATTGGTCCATTGGACGTCTCCATGTTAATTTTCTAATACATTAAGAAATATTCTAAAAGACAGGCTAATTTTCTCGTTAAGGGGATTTCCGATTTGTCTTTTTCTTTTTTTTTTATAATTTTTTTATCATACCGATCTAAATTAAAGATCAATTAAAACATATTGATTAAGAAAGAACAAGATTTAAAAATAAAGGACTAAAATGAAAAACATGACAAAAAAGATGGTTTTTCTAAATGTGAGACTAAATATATAGTTTGGTCCTCCAACTTTTTAAATTATAAACTTTCAATCCCTAATAAATTATGACATTCATTCATGTAGTAATTGATCCCTATAATAATTGCTTAGACTTTATTTATTTTTTAAGGGTTTGTAAGAGTTTATGTAAACAGGAAAGGATGGTTAAAAAAAAAAACTTTTTTTCCGAGCAGAAAATATTCAGGCGGTAGAAAAGCCAAGTAATATACGGATTTGGACAAAACACAACAGATATCTAGTTACTTTTTATACTAAAATGTATAAAGAAATCTAAATAATTTAATTAAACTAGCGTATCAATACATCTCAAGGAAGGTATGCCTTCTTGTGTATTTCTTTTATGGACAAACCTTAAAAATACAATATATGGCTAGTTTCAGTGTATCTCTAAATAATTTCTTATATCAATTTTACTTTAAATTTTGAATTAAGAACTTTCATGTATTTTAAAGACTTTTTGTCAATATTTGTTTATACTGGATATTGAATATTTTAACATAAATGCTTAATTAAGAAATTAAAACAATTTAACTGTAAAATTTATTAAAAAATAATTTAAGTACAAAATTGATAATGCTTTGTAATATATTTGAAGTTTGCTTCTTTTTTTTTAATAACATTTATCCTCTCCTTTTTAGCATTATTATGAAGTTAATTAAGCCTAAGAATAGAACAAACAAATAAATAATTATCACGGGGAAATTTTAAATTTTCATAGTCAAAACTTTTTTATTCAAATATGTCTTCTTTATTACCAAGTGCAAATTCAATCTCATCCAAGTGCTAACAATTTTTAGTTCAAGTTTTTTCATGAAAATCAAGAAATTTAATTTCTCAAATAAGGAAGAAAAACCTTGATAATAAAAAATATAAAATTGCATATATACAATGTTTTGACACGTTTTAAAAGGGACAAGCTAAAAATATAATGTTGACTCTCAAGTTTATTAGAAAATAAATTTATATTATAATGTGTTTAGAATTATATTATTGCATTTTGTACTGATAAAGCTAAATTTTATGTTTATTTCTCGCTTTATTTTATGAGGTCAAGCAATATTTAGCAAAACGATATTCCAGTCACAACTCATATTTCTTGTAAAATAAAATTAATAAAAAACATTTAAATAAGGTCCATCTAAACATCCATTTGTAATATAATTATTTAAGAAATGAAATCAATTTAAATGGTATGGAAAGGTATCAACTATTTTTTTTGTTGCTCTAATTTTTCTTGGTTATTTAGGACTTATCATTGTACTAGCTTTAATTGCAAACTAGATAGGTGGCTCACAATATACCGTGGGATGTGTTGAATTTCTCTTAAAATAAAAAAAAGCCTAAATAATGATAGTGTTTTTAAAGGAGTAATAAAAAATTAGGACCCGAGTTATTGATTCAAATAGGTTTAATAATCTCATGATTTAAAAGCCAACAACAATAAAAATAAAATAAAAAAGGCCAATGACTAATTGAAAAAATGACATCTTGCCAAAAATGAACTCCATCCAATATTATGAAAAGATACCCTTTAAATATTCTTAAAAGGTTTCAACGATCTTATTTGATAATAAAATAAAAATTGAATGAGAATGAGATAAACTCATAAAGAGAAAAATAAAAATAAATATAAGCTCAATTACTAGCAAATCAAACGTTGAAAGATGAATTGAAAAAATATATAAAAAAAACCCTACTCAAGTTATAATGCTAAATTCGAGGCTTATTCATGAGACTGAGATAACCCTGTATAGAAAAAATAAATATAACAATGAAGGTTAATTACTCTTAAGCAACCTAAATGATGAAAGGAAAAATTAAAAACAATCAATTAAAAAAAACATAAAGAAACCTAGAGTCAACCTGTATTATCTTGACTAACCCATAACCTAAGATATGAGATTAGGATAACCTCACAAAAAAAAACATAAAAAATCACGTAACTCAAGGTCCAATAACTTAATGTCAAAAGATGAAATTGAAAAAAAAATCAATTTAAAAAAAAGGACCTAAAAAAGATCGAAGTTAAACCAAGTTAATTTTTGAAACCCGTGACTTAGGTCATGAGATCAGGATTACCCCATAGAGGGCAAACATGAAAAAATCATGAAGCAAAATTCTTAATCATCCAAAATTAAAAAACAAAACAAATAGTAATCAAATGAATGATGACCAGATTTAATATAAAAACTAAATGAAATAAAATAATGAAAGACTAAATTGAAAAATAAAATAAATCAATAAAAGGATAAAAAAAATAGCAACCAAAAGAATGAAGACCAAATTGGATACAAAAACTAAATGAAATAAAATATTGAGGTACAAAATTGAAAAAATAAATAAATCAATAAAATAATAAAAAAACAAAAAACAAAAAAAAAGAATAAGGACTAAATTGGATATAAAAATAAAATAAAATAAAATATTAAGGGATGAAATTAAAAAAGAAATCAACCTAAAAAAGGATTAAAAGCAAAACAAATAGCAATCAAAAGAATAAAGTCCAAAATCAATACAAATACAAATTAATATGATGCATTTAATTTTTGGAAGGGTTGGCATGAAACTCGAGGTGAAAAGAGAGAAATGAGGGAGGAAAAGAAAAATTTCTATCGGAGCCCAATCAGTACGCCACCGTGCACACACACTGGACCACCGGAAAGAGAATGTTGTGACACTTCCATCTGATTGGTTATGCCAATGAGAGCTTATTATTATTTCAAAAAACATATTATGGGAATAAGAAAATGGTTTCAAGGATCAAGAAGAATGACTAATGTGATTTATGCAAGAATGGAATGAAGAAATTTAATTTTTTGATGAAAAATTACAAACCAATCAGTTTTACTTTATTATACATAGCTTTCAATCTGATTATTGAATCAAACTAAAAGTTTACAAGGTATCTTTTTGTCATAACCCAAATTTTGATCCTTTTATTTTAATTATTATTATTATTTTATTTACTGAAAAGGATAAAAAAAAATGATGATGAAAAAATAATAATGATGAAAAACAAGTAAAATGAAATAAATGAAGAATGAATTAAAATTTGGGTTAAGGACAACATTATTAGAAGTTTTGAGGTTTAATTAAACTTTGAAATTAATATAATTAATCCAATCAAGGGTTTAATTGGTGAATTGATAAGTTTTGAGACTTAATTAAACTTGAAATTAATTTAATTAATCCAATCAAGGGTTTAATTGGAGAATTGACAAGTTTTAGACTTAATTGAGCTTGAAATTAATTGAATTAATGAAATTAGGGACTTAATTGAAGAAATACTAAAGTTTGGGGTTAATTGGGGGCAAAATTGCAACAAATTAGAGTCCAAGGACTGTTTTGTAAAATGTGCTGAAATGCAGGGGTCCAATGAAAGTTTATCCAGGGGCTTGCTTACGAAAATTTCAAAACTTCAAGGACCAAAACGCAAATGGCCATTAACAATCGAACGGCGTCGTTTCAAAGAGAACCGTTCGTATTCTTCCGCTCACCAAACCAGAGAAACGGATGCCCCTGCCATCACTACTCCTGCAATAACGGTCCTGAGTCTTCATTACCAAGGGAAACGCATGCCATTCTACGACTATAAAAGCCAGAGAAGGGATGCACACCAGGACGGGAAAAAAATAATTCCATGAACGGCATAGTACAAAAAACACAGAGACGAAAAAAGAAAACAAAGAGAGGGAGAGCGTAAGGAAAGAAAAGGGAGAAGGGAGAGTAAAAGAAAAACAAAACAGAGGAGAGAAGGCAGTGGCAGTGTTGGTGGGACAGCCCTTCTACACTGTCATCTTCGTCTGCAACTGCAAGCAACAGGTTCCAGGAACCAGAGCGTTTCTTTCTTTCTTTGAGAACAGAGGCAGAGAGGAGGACAGGGAAATAAGAAACCCACAGACGAAAACAACAGAATCACCACTGACTTCCTCTTCTCCAGCACCAGCTTCCAAAACCAGAGGAAGAAGCTAAAAAAAAGAGAGGAGAGGAACGAGCAGCTAACAGCAAGAACACACAACACGAAGGAACGAACAACAAAAGGGAGACCTGGAAACGCAAACAGAGGTGAACGAACAGAAGCAAACCAGGAGAAAAAGAGCAAAACCAGAGGAGTAGACAAAAAGCAGTAACAGAGAGGAGAAACGCTGGTCAGTTGTCATCCTCGTCTTCAAGTGCAGCGACAGGTAAGTTGCGTTTTCCTTCCCTGCATTTTAATTGCATGTTTCTGTAACAGGCGTGCGTGAGCAGTTCACGCACGCCTGCGGGTAAAACTGCCTAGTCACTGGCTTGGGCCAGTGACCGGGCCGGGCTGGCTGGGTCAAGCCCAGTCCATATGGGCTGAGCTGGGCCCAGCCCCAAAAAAATCATAAAAAAAAAATAAAAAAAAATATGCATGCATATATTAAAATTTATTTTTATTGGTTTATTTAAAGAGCTAGAGTCAGCAACATCATTCATTTTTGTTTTGGGTTACGTAATACTTACCAACGACAGAGTTGGAAGTATACGTAGTCGAATATTCACTGACGCCTGAGTCAGGAATATTATAAGCAAATCATCATAGCATAAACTAATAAACATTTAACAATTTAAGACAAAACCAGCAATGCAGTTTGCCTCAGTCAGAACGTTTAAAGGGTGATAATATCTTCCTTTTTACGTAATCAGTCCCGTACCATAAAATCTCTGTTGACTGGTTAGGGTTCCTAGTGACCATAATACTAGGTGGCGACTCCTTAAACAAGACATTTTCCCTAAAAGAACAAGATGCCAGATATCTGTTCTTTTTTTCCATTCACAAGATTTATTTTTAGGGCCGCCGCGATATCGGGTGCGACACTTTTAACATATTTTCCTATCTTGAGTTAAAATTTCAAGTCAATTAGAGTTTGACAACATCTTAAGAATTAGGTTAGAAGCCAGGTATGTTTTATAGAGATACTATAAGGTAAAACTATAATTAGAGAGAAAAAAATAACGCATTTGACCATAAAATGGGTTGTCCAATAGAAGTAAGGGGAGAGGTTTGTCTCCTTCATTTTCTTAGACCATTTTGAGATTAAATTGAGAGAAATGCCAAAAAAAAACTAGGTTTAAGTGACAAGCAAAGGTTTTAGAAGGACCGAAAGGGAGGATTCAAGTTTTTTAAGGGGTTTTAAGCTTGGAAAAGAGAAATATTGTAAGTTAGAGAGAGAAAGCGAAGAAGGTGAAGAAAACTTGGGTTTTCTTGCAAATTTCTTCTTGGTTCCTTACTATTAGGAAGTAAGAACTACTCATATCATTATTAGTTATGATTTTAACATGTTTTGAAGCTTGGTGAGTTAGGAGGTAAGAACTACTCATGTAATTATTACTTATGATTCTAACATGTTTTGAAGCTTGGTGAGTTATGTGTACATTATGGAACTTTGACTTTTGTATGCTGAGTAGTATGGAATGATGATATTTGTGTAGAAACATGTTATTGGGCATAAATAACTAATGAATAATATGGAATTACTGAGAAATTTGAAAGGAAAACATGAATCCCTTTTATAAGCATAACCAATCAACATAAGGTGATATATTTAAAGATTGAGTATGATGTCAATTGCATGAAAGTTTAAGGAGAACCTATATTTCTTTTGAATACTAGTTTTAGCCTAGGATGAAGAAAAGAAAAAGGGGTTTTATTTGTTTAAATTGTTGAGATATTTGAATTAAAATATGTTTGGTAAAGTGTAACATGAATGACTAATGAGAAATTAAAAAGGATTTTTGGAAAAAAAAATCCATACCTCTTTATAAGGCAATTTGACCAACAAGGGAAATTAGAGGGAGAATTGAGTCGTGCCTTGAATTATTATGTTATTTGTGATTAATTGTGTTGTCTCATATGCTTAATAAATGGCAATGAAGCCAATTTTATAAAATTATGAAAGGAACTTATGTTCCTCTTGAAATAAGAATCGACTAAAACTAAGTAAATAGGGGAAAATTTAATTATTGCCTTGAATTGATATGATATTTTTGTTAAATGAGGATTTTGAGATGTATTTGCATGACTAAGTTACTAGGAAGTTTGAATAGAAACCTCAAAAAACCATCTTTAAGGTTTAAGCCAAATTAGAAATAAAAAAATAGGCTTGTCGAATTATATTTTGAGTGTGTGGATATATGTTAAAATGTGACTAGTTGTAATTAAAAATGAATTACCAAAATGAGAAGCAAAGGGAAACTTATAATTTCTCTAAGTTAGGCTATTAAGATAAAACTCCTTATAATGAGGGGAGGACCTAATGTTTGCCTTATTTGTTTTTTTAATTGTTATGAAATCAAGGGTTTTAGCAATTAAACTTATAAGAATGAATATGAATATAGAAAGTGTTCATTGTGTGTGGGATTTTAAGGGTTTTCTTGTTGTTGATTAGAGAATATTAGTTAAATAATAATTGGAATGAAACACTTATAATGGTTGTTGTGATGATGATGATTAAACCCTGTTGATACATGGAAGGTTGTCATATCAGAAAAGCAGTAGGGAGCAATAACATGAGCACAAACTCTAGATGAGTGCTCTGCATCTTTTTTTTTTTATTAAGAATATTTCTTAAGTTTTTTGTATCTAGATCAGAATAGTAGTAAGGAACAGCAACATGAGCACAAACTTTAGATGGGTGCTCTACACCTTTTCTTGTTAAGAATATTTCTTAAGTTTTTTGTATATTAAAATTCTTTAAATGTATCATGCATCGATATTAATTGTATTATGTGCCATTAAAATAAAATAAAAAAAAGACTAGTTACTCGGTAATGGGGCTAGTGCTCTGTAATGAGTTAATGATAACAATTTTGCTCCTTTAATGATTATTATTTAAATTATTTAAATTTATTTATTTGCTATTTCTCTAATTATAGACTGTATTATTACTAATTATGGAAAGTGAAATGAAAAGGTTTGAGATTTGACTAGTATTTGTGGGATATCAGAGGTGTTAGTGTGAAGTACTGATGATCGAGATTGATGATTTGACTATTCATAGGATATTAAAGGCATCGGTATGATGCACTGATGACCGGGATTGATGATCCAACTAGCATACGTGGGATACTAGAGGCGATAATGTGATGCACTAATGACCGCACTGATGACTAGGATTGATGATTTGACTAGTATCTGTGGGATACTAGACGCTTCAGTGTGATGCATTGATAATTGATATTATGGATTTGACTAGTATCCGTGAGATACTAGAGGCGTCAGTGCAAGACACTAGTGACTGAGATTTTTAGTAGTGGTATTGAAATGAAGTTTTAGATTAGAGGATCTGCTTAATGTCATGTGAAACTATGTTGTAGAAGTGTTGGAAAAATCACCTAGACAATGAGATTGTAAATGACGAGCAAGCTATACGAGGATAAATATATTATTTCTCTAAAAGTTGTATAAATGAGTAAGATGTACTTGAACTATTTTGATTGAGTGTATTGAAGACATATGAAATTGTAATCATGTATATGTAAAACGTTGTAAAATCTTTAAGTAGTGATATGATTGTATCATATTGTGAAGGAATTGTATTTGTGGTATTAAATGTTGGCTAAGTATAACACGTTGTTAAATAAAGATAGTAAATTTACATCTATGGTATTGATTATTGAATTAATGAGATTAAATTAATGAAAATCTAATTCCCGTGAAGGATGGAGATTAAGAATTATATGGTATCAAAACAAAACATAGAAAGGGTAGTTGACTTGGTCAACAACAAAATAATGAATTAATGGAAACCTATTGACCGTTGGGTACCCGTACATCAAAAAATTCTAAGGGTGTATGTGCATCTTATTTTAAAATTATTTTGATAAGGTGTAATTGTCACATTTTAAGAATTAAATTACTGTGTATGTGTAAAATATCATAGAAAATATTTTAAATGATAAAATTATATGATAACAAAAGATTGTATGACTATTTATATGAAAGGAAAGTTTTATTAACACTGATGGAATTGTGCATGGAAAATGACTACCAAATGATTATCTAACGTAAGGAGCGAAGAGAGTTTTGGTTTAATGTTGAATGCACGAGGAAGAATTTGTTGTGATATTTTAAACTCATGGTAAATAATTTACCTAGGGTTGAAATTATCTATGCACTAGATATGTGGTTTTTAGTGGCAATAAGTTCGTTAATACTTAAAGAATTAGTAAAATATAAAATGTGATGGTAAGCTAAGAGTATTAGGATATTAACCTGAACCGACATAAAAATAAAAGGAAAGTACCCTGAGGCCAAGCATGCAAATTGATAGCATAAAAATTAAGTTAAAGAATTGAATTATTAGATAATTCAAAGAAAATTAATGTTACTTTTGAGTATGTGGTGTAGTTACCTTATGAGGTAGGATATTGCTTAGCGAGTCAAATAAGACCTTGAATAAGAAGTAAAGGAAATGAAATGTAAGCATGAACTGATGTGGAAAGTTTATGACAATACATGAAAACACCATTAAGTAAAATGAGTAATTTAAGGAGCTGGTTGATAATTTGTATTATTTATGAATAATGTGATTTTAATTATGTATTGAGTTAAAAAATAAAGAGTTACATATATACCAATTCCTTGCAGGAAACTTAATTATCATGCCGTAGTCAAGATATTTAAGATATAAGGGGCTCAAAGTGTACAAGAATTTATTTTAATATACAAATAAATTTAAAATTTATGATATTGTTATTAGAGTTTATTTACTAGGCTATAATATATCATGAGTTTACCCTTTTGTATTTTTCATGAATTGGATTGTATTGCTTAACATATTTAATTATTATATTATGTATGCATCAAACAAATACAAAATGTTAAAATCGTAAGATTAAACGTAATATAATGTTGTTATATGTTGGGATCGGATAAAATCCAAGATAGTTGGACATGTTATGATTATGATGGACACATCAATGTGTTGTTGATAACATGATACTAATATTTAAGGGAAACTCAATCAAATAAAAAAAATTTACAATATTTTCTTGAGTTCAAGGCTCAAGGAAGTTAATAACATTAATAAATTATTGGGCGTTCAACTTGAAGGCTTTAATTCTATCCGAGACTTGTACAAAGATGATGGAGATTTTTTTAATGCGTGGAGACTTGCAAGGAAGGTAATTACAAACGTATATGCTTCGATATGACTTTTTATTCAAGGGATCTTACTTATGCCGTCCAATTTTTTTTTTAAAGAATACATCGTCAAAGAACTTCACTTAAGAGATTTAAGTGGACATTTTGGATCGAACAAGTCTGTACTTCTTGTTAAAGATCTGTATTTTTAGCAAGCTATCTATCATGATGTCACTCATTTTATAAAAGAGTGCAGAGTTTGCCAAACTTGTAAGGGTCAAGCTTAAAATATCGATGCTTATACTCATTTGAAATTCTGAAAGCCCATAGGAAAGATGTAAGTATGAATTTTGTGATTGGTTTGCCAAAGTCAAAGGGGTTTTGATTCTATCTTTGTTGTTTTTGATAATTATTCTGAGACATTTCATTACTTGTGAAAAGACTATAGATGGTTCTATGTTTCTAATCTTTAGTTTCAGTGAAATAGTGAAATTTCATGCTTTTCCAAATTCTTCTACTTCTGATCGTGACACTAATTTTCTGATTCAATTTTGGAGGCATTTGTGAAAATGAATTGTGACTAGTTTGCTTTATAGCAATACTTATCATTTTCAACTGGTCGGCAAACTGACGTAATGAATCAAATTCTAGGAACGAACTTCAAAGTTTTGCTTCTGAAAGGCCTAAACAATGGCATTTGGTGCTTACCCAAGCTCAATTTGCTTATAGTTCAATTGTGAATCGTTCTACTATGAAGAGTCCATTTCAAACCATTTATGGGATGGTGTCTAGGCATTAACTAGATCTAGCAGCTGTTCAAAGTTCTCCGATGTCAAAAAAGAAAGCTAAGTACTTCGGTATGAATTCAAGAAGACGTTAGAAGGTTCAAATACCAAGAGGCTACAAATGTCCATCGACGCATCAAGCTTTTTAATAGAGGAGATCTTGTTTGGGTTTATTTGAGAAAGGAAAGACTTCATGTTGGTTCTCACAACAAGCTCAAGGAAAAGAAAATCAGTCAATGCCAAATACCAGAGAAGATTAATCACAATATCTACAAAATTAAGCTTCCTTCAAATATCTAGACTCATTCTACTTTCAATATTCGAGATTTATCAACCTATTATGGTAAACATGATCCTAACTCCTAGATAAGTTCTTTTCCACCCGGAACGTATAGTATTCCATCATGTTTTCCTAAAAAGTAGCTGTCTTGAAAACTTGCTAGATGTCTTGGAAAACAACTTCTATTAATATTTAATTTAAATCCTGTTTATTAGAAGTTATTTTGAGAGTCACTTTTCCTTAGTTTATATTATGTCGAGTTGAGCTAAGCTTCTCTGATTTGGTGTCTCCTTTCTTTAGCTGTGGTGTTTCATCTTCTTTTTATCTCTTGATTGTTATAAGTTATAACCCACACCAGAATCCCAACTTCGAAAGTCTTCTTAAACCCAGATCATATGAGGTTGCCAAAACAAAATGCAGAAAAAAACATGAAACAACTAGGAATCCTTTGCGGTCTACATGCATCATCTATAAAGATCTGAGAAACTTCAAAAACTAAATGAAACTTGAACTTTAAGTGTGGGATCATACAAAACACAACAATTAGAAGGAACTAAACCATCAAAGTCTCCTGCTGCGTATGCCAAGACACAACATCTTTGTATGGCAAGTTACCCCCAAATATTTCAAGAGCACTGCCCACAGTAACGTCCACGCGCCTGTCCCCTGCCACCTTTATTCTCTCTAAATCATTCATTACTGTCACACCGCCAGCATAAGTCACAGGAATCTGACACACCCAAACAGAAACCATTAGCAATCCATACATTAAAACAGTGCATAAAGACAGGCACATATAAATGCCTAGTGATCTGCTGTGTCTTGTTCCATTACAAAAAGCTAGTGTTCCAGTTAGAAGCTGTTAATCGTGGATTCAGTAAGAAGGGTCAGTTTCATGTCCATAAGAAAATGATACTCCTAAGTCACTTACTGGTGAGTGCCTGCCAAGCAATGCCACGAGCTCTTCATCAATTCCCAACCTGCAATAAGTAGTAGTTTGGTGCATGTGGTGTAAATATAACGAAAAGGAGTTTTATAGGATTAACTTTTTTTTTTGAAGAAAATCCTGGAAAGAAGATACTATCATGTTGTGCCTAAAATTAGAGAGCAGAATAGCATCAATGTTCTGAAATGGTTTAATTCTCCAGTGAAAAAGAAAAAGCCCCAGAGAGTCGAAGAAATTTCAGAAGAAGAGGTTTTAGATTCCACATTAAAAGCATCGCTATTGTAGGGTATATAGTAACTGATTGAACACATTTCTTTCCTGCTTCCTGAACACATTAAATCTGCTCCAGGCTTTACTGATTACTTCAATAATTCCAAAGTGTTGTATGATATGTAGCTTTGATGTATTACCGAAATCATGAATTCATTACCGAAAGAAGCAGCAGATCAATCAGAGACCAGTCTTCCAACAAGAACTCATAGCGCCGAATTCAGAGACATGTAATAGAATGATCATATTACTCACAATGGAAAGCACAAAAAAGCAAGCAGAAACCATGCAGTGACAGGTTTTGGGAGAAGAAAAGATAAGGTTGATGAAAAGTAAATATCTCCTAAATTGAGTCACGATCATTATCTGCCACTATTTATATATCTAACAGAAACTAGATGATAAAACTTACAGGAGAAATAAAAGTAGAGCACTTAAGGCAACGAGGCAACACTCAAAACTTACCTTTTGCCTTCAACATCAACACCATGAACCAAAAACTCATCAGCATAGTTTGCAAGAAATTCTAATACTTTCTCATCAAGATATACATCACTGAACTTCTGCCATCTATCAGTGACAATTGCATATCTACCTTCCTGCACATCAGAAGCAGCACATAGAAGGTCATTACAAGAAGTTGTTGAAAATAAAGTACCTTTTAATTTGTGAACGGAGATGGCACTATGTCTTTAAAGATAAATTGTTTAGGCTACAATACTTGAGACATGCCATCAGCACAACTATATAAAACATAAAATACCAGCAGTAATTAAAAATTAAGTTGTAGAAATTTCATATGTTCACGCACAACTCCCAATTCGAATTGGATATCTCTAAGTCATAGTCAATGCTTACAACAAGAGAGAAATGTGTGACACTTGATTTCTTACCTTTTTTCTGCAGCTAAGGTCTAAAACAAGCTTCTGCTTTCCAACAACACGAACAAGGTCTTTCAGCCTTTCTAGGTCCATTTGACCATTGTTAAAGACATACTGTGAGAGAAACACAAAAAAGCTATTTAAAGAAAAATATAATAAGAAAATTAACAAAAGGATGATAAATGAAAATAAGGGATTTCCAGGGATACTTTCTTCAAGGGTACTTAACGTGACCCTGTTCTAAGCACATTAAAACACAATACTCAAAATATTTACCACTATCACATGGACTTTACGCTCCTAGGAGCACTTCCTAATAAAGAGCATTATTGATGCAAGGACTTTCTATAGATTTTATTTTATTTTATTTCTGATATTTGGGTTATTTAATTATTTATATGTGTCATGTGATTAGCATTTGACATTTTATAGTATTTCCATGGAGGTTAAGTTGTTTTACATGGTGACTAAGACTAGGGCTTTAACTAGTATAAACAGGTCGCTAGGGTTATTTTAATAAACATCCTTTGTTATTCATCAATCTATTAAGATTTTTGAGGTTTCTTGGTGAACCCTAAACCTTTTATCTCATTGCAACTTCAATTTTATTCAATATTTTAGACTTTATTCTGCTGAGATTGCTCTTTTATACTGTTTTCTTCTTCTCACCCTGTGTTAAATATAAATATATGCGTCCTAGTAGCAGGAACTACAAATATACCAGAGAAAATAAAGCATGGCAAACAAAGGAATTAGACTGAAAATTCTATAAAACTATCAGAGCAAACTTTTTTTTAAAAAGAAAGCATAACATGTTGCAATTGAATGTAAAAAGAGAGAAAAAAAGTTCTTAACATACTGAAGTAACAATAACATGGCTGGCTCCTTCTTCTATGTAGCTCAAAGCATTGTTTACATTGATACCACCTCCAACTTGCAAGCCGCCTAGATTTTTTGAATCCTCGCAGTAAGTTCAGCAGAGGAAAAATCTGTAAGTTTTAAACATCCCATCAACTATACAGAAGTAAAAGACCATATTCATTATACAGTTGACGGCATTTGAAAATCTCAGTATAAATTATAACATGATCTTTTTTTTTTCTGTGTTTGAGGAAATTAGCACTCTCACATGTTACATATAAAACAGCACCTTAATTGCAAATTTCCCCAATTGTGCCAGTAGATCCAGAATATCTTCGGCAAACAGAGCTCATTTTTTTTCAGCCAACACAAATACAAGTAAACAACAGAACAGACCAAATAAAATCATCTTTGTTCTATGTAAGGGTGTATCCTTAAATAGAGAAGAAATTACACAAACCATAGGCTACCATCAACCGCATTGAATTATTTGCGGGATAGGTAAAATTGTATTTTGCTGGAATCATTTTCTGAAAGAACCACAGAAATGGCAAAAGCTAACATCTCAAACAGTAGAGAACAAATCCAATCCACCAGAGACAGAAAACACATAGATCTACCAGGATAGGCACGCAAGGCTTCAATGGCTGTGGCTTTGCTTAAATCATCAGCTCCAAGCATAATCACATGGCCACCCATGAGCCCATCTTCTTTATACAAATTTGCAAACTCTGCTGCAGTCTTATCTGATTCAAAATTTGTCACAAGAGCTGAACCATCCTCCCCCTTCAAATCCTGGAGGGTAGACCCAACAATTTGTTTCACTTTACCCTGAAAAACAAATCATAATTTAAACACAAACCTAAACCCATTTTCACTCGAGGACAACCTAACACAGAAGTAGGGCAACAATTGAGATTAAGAACCCAATTTCAAAATTCACTTCAAGAATAGAATAGCCAATAAAAACTGAATGTTGCTAAAATGCAACTCCTTGATTCTATTTGTTAAAACACAAGCAACCAAATCACCAATTGGACAATTGACGTATAAATTCAAAAAGGGTACTTAAAATAGCAATCAAATCACTCTCACTCGTAAACTTATCTGTCACAGTTTACACACTTTTAAACAATTTCTAAAAGCATTCAAATTGGTAAATCTTACAGGATTAAACAAAGAAAGAAAGGTAAGAAAATCCAATAATTGTGAAGATGGCTGTTAGAATCATGTTGAGAATTACAACTGGTGGGGACCCGCATCAACAACATATTGAATCAAGTACCTTGTGTATATCGATGCAAGGTCGAAAACGTACAGCACATTTTATAGACAAGCAAGAAAAAGATCCTGCAAGAACAAAAAGATTAGGAATTTCAAGTTAGAACTAGTGACAAAGGACTAAATCTTAGCGAAAGTATAACCGTAGCAGAATAACGAGATATAAAAAAAGAGTGGAAACAAAAGAAGAACATACTAGAGGTGGCATGCGAAGAAGGGAAGGATGCAATGAATCTGTATCTGCGGTGCCTTTGAAAACCATGAAATAATGAAGAGCTAAAGACCTTTCTTGAAGCAAGAAGCTTGTGGGAGGATGAAGCAGAGGAATGTAGGCTGCTGCTGCTACTTGCCATTGTTGTTTTTGCTAAAGAAACTGCGAAGACAGAACTGCCTTAGCTCAGTTTGTGCGACAAGAAGAGGCCAAGCTTTTTTCTTTTGATCACCCGCTGAATTAGGGTGTGCGTACCTGAGCTTAAAAGAGAGTTGTAAGCTTAATAACTTGAATTCTAAGGTCCATAACTACCTAAATCCAGCCCAGGTATATGATTTTTGGTTTGGTCTTGGATAAACAAATAAAATATATTTAAATGCATTTAATTTTTCACTTTTCGTACATAAAAAATATCTTCATAAGAATATTTTTGGCTAAATTTTAATTAAGCCATCCCAACTAGACAAGTATTCTTGGATGAGTCCTGAAACATATTTTTTTTCTCTATTCAATCATTAAAAGTTCAGAAAATATTCAATTGAATCTCATGTTTGATTGTCCATCTCCATGAAACAACACTGTTTTGTTAGGAAAATTGAAGATTGAAATCATTGAATTAATACTACTATTTTTTTTAATCTTGCACGAGACCAAATTTCTCTTAGTACTCGGTTAAAATTTGAGTTATAGTTCGGGGACTAACTTGAGGTTTGACCATATCTTTATCCTGATCAATTAAAAAAAAAAGAAAAGAAAAGGAAAAAACAACATCATCGTCTCCTCTCTCCCTCGCAGCACACCACACAGCCTCACACTCCAACACCTCCCCTTTACAGCACAAAAAGAGGCACTCTCATTTCCGCACAAAAATGGCTTCAATATCCACCCCCCTTTCATATTCCCCTTCACCTGTCCGTCTCAAACCACCTGTCCGTCTCAAACCACCTGATTCCTTGCTCCTCAGAACCCAAACACTCCATAAACTTTCCTTCAAATCTCCAAACCCTAAGACCCCCATTGGATTTTCTGTCAAAGCAACCGCTGATGTTACAAAAACCATGGGAATTAGGCCTGGAAGTGTTGTGGAGACTGATAAGTTACCTTCTGATGTCAGAAACCGTGCCATGGAAGCTGTTGATGCGTGTGGTGGTAGGGTTACTATTGGTGATGTTGCCAGTAGAGCTGGGCTTAAGTTGAATGAAGCTCAAAAGGCCCTTCAAGCTCTCGCTTCTGATACTGATGGGTTTTTAGAGGTATCAAAAAAAACATTCTCTTTTATTTCTTTTTTCTCAAGCAATGAGAAAGGCAGTTGCTTTAAGAGTTAGTTAGGGTTTTGACTGCTCGTGTTTTCGATGGCATTGCGATTCTTTTGCAAGCGAGCTTTTACAATTCTCGCTCAAGAAACTTTGCGATATTCCGGTCCAAAATGTTGCAAAAAATGTAACCTTAGTCCCAACTTTTTCAAGCAAGTTGAAGTTGCAACTGTTGTGATCACCCACTTGTGAAAGAGAAGCGATGGCATTGGATTAGACAAACGACATTGTAGAAAATTTCCAAGTAACATATGGATTGAAGTTAAACAACTCTTAGTGATATGATTTTTTGTGGAGTCAAAAGTTAAAAAGAGAAATTGAAGCAAGAATTTGTTGAATGCTTGATTATTTCTAGAACGAGCTATTGATTCTCGGGACCGGGTTGAGGTTAGCATGTAGAAGATGTACATTTTCATATGTGTACATATGAAGCATGTGCTTATATGCAAATGGTATTGGACAGGCTTAATAGTTGTAGAACTACAGGGGTGGTTGATTGTCTAGTGGGTTTATGTAGTTTTAGTGTAGAATGACGTAATTGATGTACTAGGTAAGCAGCTGTTGCCTTTCTTTGTTGATGATTAGATTCTGTGGCAGATTGTACTAGACACTTTGGAAACTATACAGAAAACGAACAGTATTAGAGTGAAGCTGAAGATTGTGAAATTAAGTAGAAAGCAGGAGTCTCAGTTTGGAAGTATTGATTTTTCTTATTGCAATTTTTTTTTTGGTGCATCTAGAATTTGGGAGAAGCTTGTTAGTTGGTTGTTACTCTTATGTGTATCAATTTGAAGTTCTTGATTTCATGAGTGCAATTGTTTTCAAGATGGTCTCAACAGGTTTCGGATGAAGGTGATGTGCTTTATGTTTTTCCAAAGGATTATCGCTCAAAGCTTGCTGCAAAGTCATTAAGGCTAAAATTTGAACCTTTATTTGAGAAGGGAAAGGTATGGAACCCATTCGTGTTCAGAATTGATATTTAGGAAAAGAAAGATTACTAATCATATAACCTGTACTTAGGCCTGTGCTACTTTGTATCCATAACAGGCTGCAGCTGAGTATCTCATCAGGGTTTCTTTTGGGACAGCTCTAATTGCTTCAATAGTGATTGTTTATACCACAATAATTGCTATTCTTTCAAGTAGTCGGTATTTTTTTGACTCTTACACTTGAAATTGCAATTTTTGTTCCATAGCAAGTATCTATTAGTAGCTTTCTTTGATGGCAAAGGAAGTGACACTGGCATTCTTGGTTACAGTGATGAAAATGATCGTGGAAGACGAAGAAGCAGATCCTTTGATACAGGATTTGCGTTTTACTTAAGTCCTACCGATCTATTTTGGTATGTTCTTTGAATTGACATAAATCTGACTTGTTATGTCATGGCATTTATAGTGGCATTTATAGAATGGGAGTCAGTCACGAATCAGCTTACACAGTTTAAAGTTTGGTATCACAGTTTACAAGCATCTATTTGGAGATTGTAATTTTGGTCGATCCAAAATTAGAGAATATGTGTTTGGCTAGCTAAAAGTTGGATTATTTTTTTATTTTCTAAATTCTACACTATCATTCAAATGTTAACTGTATATAACTCTTGCTCTTATGTATGTAAAGAAGACACTTCAGCTGAATCCTTTGCCCCCCTATTTCTTGTTAGGTACTGGGATCCATATTACTATAGGAGAAGACAACTAAGAACAGATGGTGGTGACAAAATGAACTTCATCGAATCTGTAAGTGAAAAACTTGCTTCATGTCTAATTTCTTCTCTGGTTACTCTCACCTCCTGGAAAGACAACAAATTTCATGAATTACTGTCGTTTAGGTATTCTCATTCGTATTTGGTGATGGTGATCCAAATCAAGGAATTGAAGAAGAGAGGTGGAAGTTGGTAATACTTCAGTACTGAGTTTCAGTGGTCCGTTGCTTTTCAACATATTGTTTTTCATCTCATTGGTGAAACTTTTTCACTTAAATTTCTGTTAGCTTTCTCGTTTTATCATTTCTACCTTTTTTTTATTGCCTGGCTGCCTTCATGCCTGTTGTCTGTGATTCACATTCTTTTCATATGCTTGGTACATATTTAGATCCTTTAATTTGGCCATCTATCCTGTTCTTTTTTTTTCTCCAGAAAATTCATTTAGTTGTGTGAATCAATTAAATCAAATGTCTTGAATCTTGATGACATCTTGGCACACATTGTTTTTCAAGTATAAGATCCATATGATTGACCTAGCAAGTTTCATCTTGACACACAATCATTTTTGGCCAAGGTTTACATATGAGGGTTCACACTAATACTTGACTACAAGTTTGATATGGACTAGGATTAGAAGTTTTTGTTTTATGTGTCATCTTCTAGAAAGGACAGTTTTGGAGAGAAGTTAGTTTCTTTGCAATTTCTCTGGTTGATGGTAGCAAATGTTTTTTTCTTTTTCTTTTTTGGATTTTTTTTTTATGTTTGATCCTTTTCCTTATTGTCTTTGAACTAGTAACAGTCCTAGTGGTTTATTCTCAAGGAAGACAATAAATTAGAGCGGGAATTTATGGATATTGTTTTGTTCTGGAACATATTTACAGATTGGACAATATATTTCCTCTAATGGTGGTGTTGTTGCTGCTGAAGAACTAGCACCGTTTCTTGATTTGAAAACTACCGAGGATATGGTATGCATATACATGTATACATACATTTTATTTTATCTACCTCGCATGATAATGTAGTTCGTCATCTTTATTTGTTGAACTTGTTATTTCTGCCCTTGAATTCACAATGATTAATTTCTCTCAAATTCATACCCAGATTGGCCATTATCAGTTTGAAATTTCACGTTACCTATTCAGAAGTTAGGGAAACAACCAGAAATAGCCTTGTATACTGGTTACATTTGTAATTCCCCAACTCCAAGCTGTTTCCCTCAACATGCATGCGTAGTCTTGGTTTCATTATCTTATATTTGTTTCATGGAAAGTAACATCTTTTTTTTTCCTGCTTATATATCCTGCTCCTTGTACCCAATAGATCTTTCAACCATTTGGAATGCTTTTCATTCGTACTATTTAAAATCTTTACAGTTGAAAACACTCAAGGTGCTTGTTTTTATGTGGATGTAGAGTTTATATCTTGTTGTTTTATAAATTATTCACTAAAGTCTAATCTAAAGAAATTGTTTTGACCATATCATTTCCTTGTCATTTTTCTGTTTTCAAAAAGGGAAAATTTTAAACAAATATAAAATATGAAAACCAAATATCTTTTTAACAGTGTAAAAACAAAATTTTGGAATGTGCTCTGCAGAAATTAAGGGACTAACAAACAGTTTAAATTGTACACAGCTTGAAAGTGTATGCCTGACTATAAATCAAAACCAATCAGTTAGCCAAGGAAATTGGATTCTGGGTTTCAAATGACTCATGTTACTTGTTTAGAAATTTTCTAGATTATGTCTGTTGTTTCATAATCAGATGCACAGAACTTATTTGGAATAGACTGGGTAAAAAATAAATATTGAGAATAATTTATATAATCCAAAAGTGAAAATTACAGTCATGAAATTACATAAAAATGGTAAAATCTCCAAAACTGCTGAATCAAATTCAAATCCATACACTTCATCAACCTAGGGGGATTTCCATTATCATCACCATCCATTCAATTTTGTTGTTGAATCACTGTGAAAAAGAGATTAAAAGTAAGAAATGGGGGGGGGGGGGGGGGGGTGCTGTTAGGGCGGGGTTTGGGGCTTTTAGCTTCAAAAAAATCATCTGGATTTCATTCAGAACTTCTTGTCAGTATTTTTATAGAATTCTGATTGATCACATTTAATTGACCTTTTGAAGACTGTACCAGTTTAGTTTCTACTTTCTCCTTGCATCCGTGTTATTTGCTGTTTTCAGTTTGGCTATATGACCTTTTTTTCTTCTTGTGTTCAGAGTGATGAATCATACATCTTACCAGTTCTTCTACGGTTTGATGGAAAGCCAGAAATTGATGAAGAGGTATCAAAACTAATGTGATCATTAATGAAATAGGAGAGTTCATTGCTGAGTTTTTTTCATATTTGCATAGCAATGAATAAGACAACAATGAAAGTTCTTGTTTTACTTGTATGCATTATAATTGGCATCCATGTTCAAAGAATGTCTTGTTATAAAGGGTGGGATTTTTGTACCTGGTTGTGCTAGTGTGAGAAGATTCCACTTACACTTTTATCCAAACTGCTCATCATGTAGGGAAATATTCTGTATCAATTCCCTTCACTTCAGCGTACAGCTTCTTCTAAAAGGAGTGGGAGGAAGGAATATGTGGGTAAACGATGGGCAGATTGGGTTGGAGGGGTTGGGAAGTTTTTCAGAGAGAAAACATGGCAATTCAGGTTCCTCCTTTGCTAGTTCTTGCCACATAAATGTCGTCTGTGTTATTAAGTTCCTTGATCTGGGAAGTTTCCTTTTGCAGTAAGACAAGTTCATCAGAGAGAGCAATGGCCATTGGGTTGGGCGGGCTTAATCTATTTGGAGTGATCATTCTTGGAACAATGTTACAGTATGGTTTCTTGCGAATTGATGTTTCTTGGTGTATTTATGTTTCATCTCTCTAAAGTCTCCACTTATCTCTTGATTTGAAGGGACATGGCCATTACACAAAATGGAGGATTCATTAAATTTGTTTCTAGCATATTTCCTCTACTTCAGGTATTTTTTAATGTTTCTTTGCAAATAAATAAATTGCAGTCAATTACAGATTAGTTATGTATTGTTAGAGAGTAACATAAAATTATTATTGGGACCTTACCTAACAGCTTAAACTTTTGGGTTAAGATGATTATTTAACATGGTATCAGAGCCTTGATGACTAAACGGTCATGAGTTCAAATCTCATCATCCCATTCTCTCTTCTAACTAGCTTGTGCAAGTTTCAAGCCCAAAAAGTTTTCATTTGAGGCAGTGTGTTAGAAAGTAGAATAAAACTATTCGTGAAACAATTTCACAATTTAAGCGTTTGGGTTGAGATGGTTCTTTGACATATATTTTATCAAAAACTATAATAGGGATGCTGACTAGCATCATTGTGAAGCTGCTACATGAACTTGATAAACCTAAGACCTAGTTAGGGTCACAAAGCATGCCTGGTAGATGAAAAAAATGCATGTTCAGTTTATCTTACACTCTAAGTATTTATGGATTGTTTTCTCATGGATTGATTTTTTAAGCCATAATTTCTGTGCTATTCAGTCCTCTTATTATTTTGCACACCTCTAAACAAAATGATTTTGTTGGCTGTAAATTGAAGAGTATTGGTAAAGAAAGATGCAGTGTTGTAAATTCTCTCAATCCCATTATAAGAACTCATCAATGTTTCTGGGCTTCAGTATTTTTTTTGGTCTGCTTGCTAACTTATTTTCCAAAGACTTGCAAAAACTAAGCTTTATCATCCTGATGATTTCTAGATCTATCTTTTTGAGTGTCAACTGTATTCTGATATAAGCTGGAAACATTAGGCTCTTGGTACTTTCAATACTTAATGATAATGATTCTAGTTTTTTAAAGTTCTTTATTTACTCTATCCAATATAAGTTAGAAAGATTAGGTACTTGGTGCTTCAATATTATTGATTTCATCTAGCAGCTTTTGTCTAAATAGTTACCAATAATAAAACTTGCAGCTTTTGTCTAAATAGTAACCAATAATAAAACTTGCAGATATATGCTGGTTCTTTCTTTGCAATTCCATTGATCCGCTGGTTCCTCGTTCTCCAAAGGAATGCTGAAATAGAAAATAGAAACAGAGCAAGGGAGCAATGTGCTCAAATGCTTGAGTTACCTGATATTTCACTGAGGCGGAAGGTAGCCACTTGAAATGCTTTTTGTACGTTGCACTTTTGCATTTATAGTTGATTGTGAATGTTATTTCAAACTTAAAACTCGTGCTTTGTCATTGGGTGATTTAACAATTTTCTGTTGTGAATACTAGAAAGACCAAATGACTAGAGACCCTAGTTTCTAATCCTTTGTCATGACTTGGCTTTAGTCTTCATGGCATCAATCCTCAACTTGCCCGACTGTAAGAACCCTTTGGGCTTGCAAGGTGTCAGCTGGTTGCTGAAGCATCCAATCTAGTGGCATGTTTTTATTTTACATCCTCCCTCCTTTTCTAGTGCCTTCAATGTTATGGTATCTTTTGGGTCAACATTATTATTAAAACAATGTCATTTTTGGTTAGCAAATACATAGCAGAAGCTCTTTTTGGTAACAAATGGTAGTTCTGCAGTTTAGTTCTTCTTGCATGGTATATAGTGGTTCATCAAATTCAAATTAATCAAATATTGGTTACTTTTCTCAACATGAATTTGTTTATGAAATATTATATTTAGATTTATGCAAGCGAAAGGAAAATGGCCCGAAAGTCTCTAGCATCATATCTTCAAAATACATGAGTTGGAAAAATTGCTTGTGATCATTTGACCTTGATATTTAGGTTTCTCATCCTTTGGCAATTATTGCCACTTTCTATGATATCTTGTGATTTCACTACATTCTCGCAGGAGCTTGTTTATTCAACTTGCTCCCAATAATCTAGTGTTGGATCTCTCTGATGATGTTGTTACAAAATTCTTGAGGACAGATTCGCTGCTATTAGGAAATAATTCTTTTCATCTTTTTGCCTGCCAGATTCTAAGTGCTCGGGATATGGCCCAAAAAACAGTCATAGGGCAGGATCGCATTGTCTATACCACTGACAAGGACATAATTGAGCAAGATGTTGAGGCCCGAGAATGGGATCAGAGATTCCGAGAGATCGAGAAGTCAGATTGAGAATGGGCTATTGTTTGGTAAATTTTCACATGATTCTACATTTGGTCTCAAGGAATTTAATAACATTTTTATTTTCAAGTTTGTTAAATCTAATCAGGTCAACATACAAAGTATAAATAGCATGTTTCACTAACAATTTGGATGGGATTTAACTGAAGAGGCTAAATAACAAAGCGAGTGGTGGTGTCTGGAAATCAAGCTTCTAAAATCAAAGGGAGGGCACATCTAATCATGCATTTTTAAGTCTGATTTTGTAATTTAGTCCTTTTGGATAATTTAAGTGCATGGATTTGAGCATCTTCAGGAATCTCCTTAATATGAAAAATACTCAACTATCCTAACATAACAAATTGGTTACTCGGCATGCGTTTTATTACCAGGGCACTGAGTCTATATGTTGCTAACGATATTATGAAATAGATCTTGGAGAAAAATGCCAGTTGATAGTGCTTTGTATGCTTTTTTCGAAGTACTGAAAGTACTCATGTTTCCAGGGCTCGAGCCTGTATTAATAATCTCAGAGTGCATCAAAGTGTCTCTGCTTTGCATAGCCTCCCAAGTGGAAGTCATTTTTTGGTATTGACAGTTGAAGTCAATTGGAAGCCCTATGCTGTCGTGGTGACGTTTGCATTTGTATGAGCAAGGATCAACAGTCTCCTGGCATTGCAGCAGGATGGCAATGACTTCGTACAATAGTTGCAGTTTTCTTCAGTAACATTTTTACCAAGATAAAATTCTTGGATAACGAAGCTCAAGCTTACTTCCTTGTACATATATTATTGTTTTGAATTAAAGATGATATTACGAGAAAGGGGAAAATAAGTAAAATACAAATTGACACGCAATGAATCCTCTATGGAGACATGGAATACAGAATGTTTTGAAAATTTGTGTCGCAGGTATCAGAAAGCAATCAAATCCAACCATAATTGCTGTGAAAGGGAGCAGTTTCTAGGATTTGTTTATTGTGTGTTTGGTAGTGTGGTAGCTATTGTGGTTGTGGTTTGAAAAAAATAGTTTTATAAAAAACATTTTTAGTCGAGGTTGATTTGATATTTATGCATGTTTGGTTAAAACTGTGGTTGAAATTGAGGTTGAATAAAAAGTAGTTTAATGTGTTTGGTTAATAATGCTTTTTGAATAGAGGTTATAAAATAATTTTTAAAAAAATATATATTAATATTGATGGTTTTTAATTTAAATATTGTTATTGCATTATGAAATAAATAATACTTTATATAAAATAATTTTTATTGTTCCATTAAATTATCAACAATTTCATCACGTATGAAATACATCCGACAAGGACTTCAGTTTTTTTGGTTTCTTAAAAGTGCAACAACATCAGGTAAAATATAATCAAGAACAAAATTGGGATTGCGATCAAGTTCTGCAAATGCTATGTCATCAAGCGATCTTTGTCTAATTTATGTAGTGTCATTGAATAATGTTAAACACTAGTTTTTCAAATAAAACAAAATTAAAAATTAAAAAATAATTTTTATTTTTTATTTTACTGGGTCAGACCTGGTTCAATGCATTTTAAGTTTTGAACCAGAACTGGTCCGGCCAGAAGAATATAGCTTACTACACTGTTCATACTAATTAATTAGCGTGAATAGTATGCAAGAGCAGCATTTTACTGCCTTTTCTTTTTATGCATCTCGAACGCAAAACATGTAAGACACATATTCACAGTAAAATATGTTTTTTTTTTTATCAAACAAATTATATCTATATTTTAAATAAAATACAGACGTAATCTCCTTACCAAACAGAGTCTAAAATAACGTCTCCATAAGACATTTTAATCCTTAACAGTACTGCTATCTATGAAGTGAAAGTTGGTTTTCAACTTGCTTATGATCAGTACAGCTCCCTCCAATAGCCAAGGAGTCTGCGCGTGCACAGCCTTACCCTTTTAGGTGGATTGAGGACATGCGTGCTCGCACGTTGTGTAGATCTTTTTTTTTTTAAAAAAAAAAAAATAGATATTTAACATTTTATTTTTAGAAAGAAAATGTCTGTGTAGAAATTATATGACAACATACTAATTATGCTAAAAAAATATTATTATAACCTCTAAAGCATTTACCGCATTGCTAATTTTGTTTTACATTACTATATATTATTGTATTTCTAGTTTTGTTTTAAATTAATAATTTATAATATTTTTAATTCTATCGTCAATAAATATTAGAATTGATATTTTTAATATTAGGATTGATATTTTTTAACTTGATGTCTATAAATACCAAAAACTGACATTAATAAATACTGAAATTAATACTTATCAGGAATCCACTTATATAAAACATACTTATATAAAACATTCTTTAAGTTGAGTTTTAAAATAAACATTAGATGCAAAAGAATAAACATTGGGCCCTCATAAAAATGTCTCGGCTATTTTATTCTAAGATCTTATCACTATTTATTTAAAATATTTTTTTTTAAAATATAGGTACACTGAGCCAATTTTTTTAGATTAAGTTTTTAACAGGCTTGTTATCAAGCCCACAAAATATATGCAATAAAAACATTTTTTTAATGCTAAGAACACAAGCAATTTCTTACAACACTAAAACATGCAAAAAAAAAAAAAAAAAGAGGTGGATTTTTTTGTTTATTTTTCCATGTTAAACATGGGAATTAAAAAAAGCTTGGTCACGATCCAAGTATTTTTAAGAAAAATAAATGGTTGAAATATTTTATGGTATTTTCCTTTTTTTATTTATTTTAACAAATGCTAAAAATAAAACCATGCAACACACACCCATCTCTTTTACTAATAAACTCACACACACACAAATTACACAAGTTTACACATGACAAAATCATCCCAAAATTTGCAGAACACCATTTAGCTGTGGTCCAAGTAGTCAGAGAAGCTGCTGGAATTCAATGACGTTGTGTAGGTCTCACATGCCACCGTCACCGGTGAAATGGAAAAATGTGTGGATCTGAAATGCCTTCTTGTTCTTTCTTCCTGTGCTGGAGGTGAAAGCTACCGCCACCTACAAACAAGAAAATCAACACCAAACAATTGTTTTTATTTCTCTCCAGATTTGCCTCTCTTTCTTCCTCACGAGTTCGTTTCTTTTTCTTGGTTTCGTCTCTCTCTACTGATTTTGCGACTGTTCATCACGTGGTGGTTAGGAGGTCGGTTGAAATCAGTGGTTGGTCACGAGAGGAAGAATGGCGGTGCTGGGTTAAGGTTGAGTTTGTTTGTGGGCTGTTGTGATGCTGATTCTGTTATGGAGGCTGTCACGGGGAAGAGGGAAGAAGATGGTCTTGGCTGTCAATGGTAGTCCCGGTGGGATTGAGGAGAAAAGGAGATGGACAAATGGAGGAGTGGCTGGACTGATGGTCACAATTACTGTACTGGTGTAGATTACAGTTGGAAGGTGGTTTATGGTGGTGAAAACCGTGGCTGGGAGAGGAAGATAAATGACCTTTGGCGTGGTAAAGAGGCCGAACCGTGGCTGTTGAGAGGCTAATGGAAGGAGCAATTGGTGGTGTTGGTTTCAGTAGCTGCTATGGCTATTGCTAGAGAAGTTCAGGGAGGGCTATCTTATGGTGGCTGTCATGGGTGGAAGATGGAGCTACTGTGGGCTAATGGAGGAGTTTGACAGTGAAAGGAGGCGGCTTGATAGCATGAGTGACTTTTGTTTCAGAGGAAAAAAATTGAGGGAAAGAAAGAGCAGCTGTTCTAGGTGGCAGCTAAAAAAAAAATAAAACCCTGAAAATTCATAATTATCATCATAATTATTGTGAAGAAACATTCACAATAATTAACCTAAATCAGTTTATTTGTGAAAATATATGTATGACAAAAAAATAAACCATGCCTAAAATGAGGTCAAGATCTAATTCTTCATGCCGACTCTAGAATACTACGATTGGTCAAGCAAGTACAAAAAAAAAAGTTTAGTAAGAAAAAAAAGAAAGGGGGGTATTTTCATCTATTTTTTATTTCAATTGCCTTGGCGACATGGCCGAGTGGTGAGGCAGGTCTACAAATCCTTTTTCCCTAGTTCAAATCCGGGTGTCACCTAATCAACAAAAGATGCAATATGGGCTTTTTCCAGTGTTTTATTGTTAAGTATAGTTATGGTTTTTTCCGACCTTTCTATTTATTCATCAAATAAATAGCAGTTCTATTTATCAATATGTATGGTCTTGGACCATCAACAATGATTTTTCCTTAGAGTTCAGGCACTTGATTGACCCACTTACTTCTATTTTGTTAATATTAATTACTACGGTTGGAATTTTGGTTCTTGTTTATAGTGACAATTATGTCTCATGATCAAGGCTATTTGAGATTTTTTGTTTATATGAGTTTTTTCAATACTTCAATGCTCGGATTAGTTACCAGTACTCAATAAAGCCTTCCCTTCCTGATATAATTGTTGGGTTTTTCGAATATCATACACGCAACAGAAACAATAAAATAAAATTATTCATGAATCCCTAAGATCCTATTAAACAAATCTAGAGTTGTTTAGAAATTTATTACCTGAAGATCTGTTCTTCTTCGACTTTGAATAATTCTTTAAAGGCTGGGTTGTCGCAAACAACAAGCTGTACAGTTGTCCGGGCTCCAACAGAAATCTACACGAACCATCAATGAAAAATCTCATAAATCTTTATTTAGAAGTAAAGGATTGTCATGCCTAGAATGCTAGCTCTAATTTTGTATTTACGTAGTCTCTCTGTCTAACAGATAACCACCTAACAATACCAGACACGACTTACTATTTATAGAAAAATCTGAAAAACCCTATAAATTAATAAAATATCAATTTGTCCAAATTAAAAAAAAAAAACAAGTGGAAACCAATTGTCATGACATGACCAGCAAATTCACCTTTTCAACAATCATTACCAGTTGCACATTTCGGTCAGCAAGACATAAAATTGTATTTGCGACCATGCAATATTTGATGGTCAGGACATTCAACTGTTCGCAGACTTTTAGCAGCAAATGACTGTCTTCAAGCAATTCTGGACACCAATATACCTGCATCAAGAGCATAATTCCAAGTAAATTAATTTCACAAGAATCCTGTCATATTCAAAGATTGTCTATCCTCCCAATTGTTTGTGTAGAACAGTTGTACTAAATGTCTATAATAATGTGCTACAATAGAAAGCGAATGTTCCAACATAGTAATCGTTATGTAGTTTGAGTTTCCACTATTTCGGGTAGAAGCCATCCCCTGTTCAAGGAAACTCAAGCAACTCGTGCTAGAGAAGGCAGAAGTTAAGATTAAAAGAAAAGATTTCAGGCATTACCTTTCTCAAGTTGATATGGTAAATAATTAAAAGTTCAGATTGAATATTACAAACACCAAGAAGAGGAAAAAAAAGGTAACAGAAATTCACAGTGCAAAGTTGACTTACCCAAAAATATGAGGGTAAGAATTGTTGTCAATATAATTTTCATTGAATGTCCATTAAACTCGAAATTAAAGGGAAATCTTTGATATCTTGCACCAAGGTAGCTGCCCAGGAGCATTACTTCTGATTGCAACCTAAAGCATATTCCCTGGAAGCTTCTGTATCCAGATCCTAACATTAGTCCTAGACGCTGGACCTGCAAAAGAAAAGCAAACTGATAAGCATCTATAGCTTGTACATGACTGATAGGGAAGAGACATTGTCACTAGCATACCAAGTTCTCCAATCATGCTTAAATATATTCTTGTAAATATAGGATATCAGACTTTGTTGTGTAGCATGTGGTAAATCCTCTGGACATGCATGTAATTTCTAACTCTTAAAAGACTAAGAAACAATAAAAAGTTGCATGCTCTGTGAATAAGAAAAAAAAATGAAAAATCCTTGATTGGGAGTTGGGACAGCTTTTCATATAGGTGTCATGCTTCAATTCCAGAGGATTTATAAATACACTTTCTGGAAACAAATTTTAGAGCAGCATTAACATGGATCATCCAAGTACCTGTGCAGAATGAGAAGGTTCAGTGTAAGTAGGCGAATGCCTATTTTCTTCTCCATCTTTCAACCTCTTTGTATAGTTCCTTGCAATTCTGTTCCTATGGGTAGACCATAGATTGATCAAGAAACCAAAGAACATAATGCTGTATGTCCCTCTTGACTTGATCTCATGGAAGAAGCTCCTAGATTTGGCTTCATTGGCTTTTAGGTCCCAGTGATCACCACCACCATGCCTTTCATGAGAGTTCTCTGGCAGAGAGTTCATCATATCTGAGCCTAATCTGGTGGTGTAATGCGAACCAATATTTCTTTTATCTTCATTTGCAGAGTCAAGATAATGCTCAGCATGCCCAACTCCATTAATTCTTACCCTCTCAAATTCTCTGCTGTCATGTTCAACAATTTCATTATCTGTTAAACTAGAACCCAAGTTTGGATCAAGGAATCTTCTCAAATAGCCACTTTCTTCCATTTCATAATGATTTAAATGTTCTTTGGGATTTCCTCCTGTAAGAAATGATGCTAATAAATCTCTTTCATGGTCATTTAAATTAACCCATTCAGAGTTTCTCATGGAATCACCCATTGAAGGGCCCTTTACACCTTTCTCCACTTCATTTATATGTTCCCTAATGGCCATAATAAACTGCCTATGTCTGGAAATGACATCTTCTCTGGTTTGAGATTTGTTTGCTATGATCGATGAGTTAGCAGCTCTTTCAAAATCTTCCAACTGTCAGGGCAAAAACCAGAATCAGACAAAGAAAACCAGAAAATGAAAAGCAAGAAGCTTCTACAACAGCAAATACCTGCCATTTCGCAGTTCCAAGTATGGTTGCAAGATCACGCTTATGATATTCTATCGATGAAAGGAATCTTGGGTCAGGATGTTCGCTTTGAACGAGACTTTGCTGATGCAATACAAGACGAAAAAGTGATTCCATCCTAAATATTAAACATCAATCTTAAGTTCAAAGCAACATTAAACTCTGCACCACTAATTAACCTTCCCATGTTAATACAAAATAACTCGAACCGAACTAGAGCCTAACACTAGCAGTACCTCAATTAGATTTTATACTCAATGAAATGCCACCAAAAAGTTCATTCTAATTTTTCTAGACATTAGTAACATTACCACAATGAGTTTTGAAATAGGAATAAAAGTAAATAGCCAAATCTAACCTTGGAGAACATAATGTACTAGGAATTAAAGTAAACAAGAAAATTCACGCTAAAAAACACAAACCAGCCAATAAAAGATGAATTTTACAAAGAACCCAGAAACCAAATCTTCAAAAGCAGCTTAATAATTAATAAAAATGAAATCTTTTCGTTCGCCAACCAATCAAGCGCATACAAAATCAAACAAAAGTTCTCAGCTTTAAATAGAAACAGAAAAAAAGTGGCAAATTACTGTGAAATCTAACCTGTCAGAAGAGTCTTGAACTACTTCAGCAGCTGAGAATAAAGGGTCGGATTCCCATTCATGAAAACTTGATGCCATTTTATCGAGCCTAAAAAAACCCAACAAAAAAGTTTACATAAAAAAGCTTAAAGGTTGCACCTTTAAACAATGATAAGCTTGAATAAACGGCTTTAATGGAAGCTAACGAGTGAAGAAAGTGGAAGACATGATACAGATGGAAAGTAGAAATGGCTTTTTGCAAACTTATCCTCCTCGCTCTTTCTCTTTGAAGTTAAAATAGAAATGGGTTTTTCAGAGGATGAAGATGATGCAAAAAGGTAGAGGAGAAGGAAGGAAAGGGAAAACATGGATTGAGGTTTTTTGGTAAAAAATCATAAGCTTTAAGTACCTCGTATTTATCAAGAAGCACTATTTAACAGAAAAAAGTATCACAAAATCTCAATGATATTTAATTTGATATCATAGATTTTATGGCTGTGTTGTAAGTAAAATAAGTTTTTAAAAAATATTTTTAATTATAATTTTAAAAAATAAATTTAAAATAATATACATTTAATTAAAAATGTTATAAAAGAGTTTTTTACATGCATAATAAATAAAAAATCAATTTATATTAATAAAAAAATATTATTTTAATTTTTATAAAATCAAAATTTAAAACCGATATCAAACAAAGTATTAGTGAAACTATATGTGAAAATGTGGCTATGTGATATTGAATTCAAAGCCTCTCAATTAAAGCACTAGTATGATATCAATATTGATTATGTGAGGCTAATTAAATTAGACAATGATTATTAGAAGAGTGCAAAAAGGTGACATCCAACTGTAGCTGTGCTTGAATGTGGAAACAAGAATGTATGTGGCCTGCGGCGTTTGGAATCGCGGCCAATTTTATTATTATTATTTATTTTTAAAAAATTAATTTTTTTTTATATTTTGAATCTGATTTTAAAAATAATTTTTAAAAAATAAAAAATTATTATTTTAATATATATCAACATAAAAAACAGTATTTAAATCACATTTCCTAACAAGCACGATCGAATAGCCTTGACAAAGTAATTTTATACCATTCAAACTCGTAACATGGATTGCGCGACCACAGGAAGGCAGCTAGTGATCTTTTAATTTACTGGTATTTTTTTATGTAGTTATTAAACTGTCATGATTCTACAGGTTAATCTAGTGACATCAATTCGAGTCAATTGAACATTGTTTCAATTATTTTAGGAAAAATCTGTTTTGATTCTGATCAACCGGTGAACCGAGCAAGAGTATGGTGGTATTTTCAACCTATAACTTAGGAAGCAAGAAACATTTGAGAACAAAGCTTGATCAAGGTTTCAAATATCAAGAACTTCAATGGTAATTCTTGGTAAGACGTTGATAATTAAAATCTAATTACAACTACGCAGAGCAATAACAGAAACGGTACTGTTATCCATGTGTTCAGGCAAAAGGTCTCGCTTTGATCTCTTCTCCATCTACTAAAACGCTTTCGAATTCTGCAACCAAATCTTGTAAACTGCGAAGAAGATCAACCATGTCACAATTGATATCATGCTTGCTCTTGTGCCCTTCTCTATACAGTTTGAATTCATGGAGAAAAACTCTTAAGCTTTTCTTATAGAGTCTGACGAACAAAAGAGCATCTTCCATGTGTTCCGGCAAAGGTAGTCGACTCGCTTTCTCTTCATCATCTTTTAACATGATTTCGAACTCTTCAACCAGATCTTGATAGCCATGAAGAAGATTGACCATGTCACAGTTGAGGTCATGTTTGCTCTTGTGCCCTTCTTCGTACAATTTGAATCCAGGGAGAAAATCTTGTAAGCGTTTCTTGAAAATACTGACAAACAATGGAGCCGCTAATTCCATGTTCCCTAGAATCCAAGAATCAAGACCTAATTGTGCTCTCTTGATATAATCTTGCTTCAATATACCTTTTGTTATCTAATATATATATATTGTTCCTTTGGTTCATAAATACAGGAGAGGGATCGAGATGTTGTGCAAATAGGATCCTGATAGGAGAGGGAATTTTACCACTCACAATGTAAGTAATCCTGGTTAAGCACAAATTCTATTCAATAATGCAAACACTATCTTAAAATCGGGCTGAGTTTAAAGTTCAATCCGAAAATACATTACGCTAATTTCAAGTTAATTTTCTGAATTACTCGTGACCTCTCCTTAATTAGTCCTTTACAAGATAGAGATTAATTGAAGCAAAAAATTAAACAAGGGCGGTCTTAAAATTGTACTGATCAACAGCTTGAAATCTCCATACAAGAAATTGAGAAAGATTAACACCTCAAAGATATATCCTAAATAAGATAATTTGAGGAGCAAACAGGAGGCAACGGACATTATTAATTAGGACAATAAAAGAGATGGGAAAAGAAAAGGTTAAACATTCGTGTCCTATGCTAATCATAATTCTAAGCAGTAGCAGCATCAACGTTCATGTCTTCTGGCATAGGATTTGAGGTTGACTCTACGAGTACTTTTCGGAGTTCTGTAAGCAAATCCTTGTTTTGATGAACAAGAACAACCATGTCACAGAAGAGGTCATGTTTGCTCTTGTGCCCTCTTTTGTACAGGTCGAATTCATGGAGGAAAGCTTGATACACATATCCATGGTTCTTCAAGAGATCTGTAAAGAGATTCATGGATGACGAGGCTTCCATACTCCTTATCAGCACAGAAAAGCTGAATCACCTTCAAGAATAAAAGATCCTGTGCCCTGAATATTTCAAAGACTTTGTAAGAGTGTCCGTCTCTAGCTAGGAATGCATGCGGCAGTGGGTGTTTAGGGTTGATGTTAGAGCCCTGAAGCAGTCAAACAACTTGGGTTAGGTATAAATATATATAGGCGTGTTTGTTTCTGCGTTTCAAAAACACTTTTGATAAAATTTAAATTTTTTTTATTTTTTTTATTAATTTCAAATTAATATGTTTTTAGTGTTTTCAAATCATTTTGATGTGCTGATGTCAAAAATGATTTTTAAAAAATAAAAAAACATCATTGACATGTATTTTAGCACGAAAAATTATTTGAAAAGCAACCGCAACCACGCTGTCAAACAAACCGAAATAGCATCCAAATATTTCCTTGAGAGGGAAGGAAATTTCTTGTTTTGCAAGGGAAGTCACCGAGCCAAGTATCTTCTCCAAATCTCACTTCACTGATTTTGATACAAATTTTCCTTTTTTAAGTCCAAACTTAGCTATCGTGAAAGAATTACTTGAAGAGGTTTTTCCTTATTTAAAATTAAAGGCTTTATAGGGGGAATGTACAGCGTCTACACAGAGAATAACAGCCCTCTTGACAGTAAATAAAGGAGGGGAATTTACTGTCTCCTTTTGCTTTCTTGCGCTCTTGTCCTTCGTCATCTGTTCCCTACTCACGGTTAGATAACTCGTTCTGATTTGTCACGAACAAAGAGTTTTGACAGCTGACCCGTGAGCCATCGTTTCTTGTAAAATATTATTTATTGAAATATTTTTTTATTTTTTAATATTATATTTATTAAAAATTAAATTTTATAATTTTTTAAAATTTATTTTTTATGATGTTATTTCAAGCTTGTGAGCCGTACTGAATTTGACGGCTTAACTCGAGTTTTTTTTTTTAATTATTTTTTTTAAATTAAGATTCATAATTTATTTTTTATTTGTTTTCTATTATGTTATCTATGTTCAAATCATAAGTTTGACGAGTTAACCACAATTAACTTAAGTAATTTTCTGGTGTCTTTTTTTTATTGATTTTTTTATTTTATATTTCTATACTGGGTTAATTGTAAATTGAATTTTATAATTTATTTCAATTTGTTTTCTATTGGGTTATCTTGGTTTTATAACCTAGATTGCAAGTTTGGTAGGTTAACAAAAGTTAACTTGGGTTATTTTTTGGTGTTTCTTTTAGTTGATTTTTTTTTTAATTTCATCATTTAATATTGAGTGTATTAGAAATTGAGTTTTATAATTTATTTTGATTTGTTATTTATGAGGTTATCATTGTCTCATGACTTGATATACGAATTAGCAGGTTGACCCGAATTAATCCAAAATATTATCGTCTCAATGTTTATTAATAAAAAAATCTCATCTTCAATATTTATTTTAAGTTAAATTATATTTTTATTGGTCATTTAAGTTACTTTCGGATCCACCGAGATAACCAAGTCGTATTAAATTAACCCTTGTAAAATTTAAATATATTTTTTTTAAGGAAAAAAATTAACAAGTCCAAAATATATTTTTTACATTTAAAAAATAATAATTTGACCCGCGCAGCAGAACGGTCAATAATCTAGACGGTTATTAAAGATGGAGTTGAGAGCCCGTCTGCAATTCGTAAACACCAGTTTGCATAGCTGTTCAAAGTTTCAATGGCTCAGCTTTGGATCCTTCCCTGCTTGAGTCATCGAACCAAGTCTTGACCCTGGAGGAAGTGTTTAGAGTCTTTGATGCAGACAGTGATGGCCATTTAGATTACAGCTGCTGAGCTTGGTTGCATCGATCTTAGGCCCACTTGGTCACAACTTACAATGCAAGTGAACCATACGTAAGGGCAAATTAAAGAAGAAGTTAACAAACAAGGATGCCTTGCTAAGCTTACAATAATGAGGTGTTGAGATGGAAAACTCGGTGATGTTGGTGGTGATGATAACGTCACTAGAGGGGAACTATACGAGGCCAGTGCTGAAATAAGCATGAGCTTGAGGTAAACGGAGATTACACTGTGCAAAAGCTCTTAACAAAGCTTTTGAAGTCATGAAGACAGCACAGCATGATTATTGAAAGCACAAGCAACCGTGACTGAGGCGGCGGAGAAGGGAGGGGGGAATTCTTATGCTTGCTGCTGAGCCATTAAGGTAACAGGGTGCATTAGAATAAGTTACAGGTGAAAGACCATGGTCAAAGTCTGCATTCATTGGCTGCAAAACATGTTCGTTTATGTAAGAGGAGGGATACCTTCATGTGGGATTTGACATGGGGAAGTGATTCTGGAACCAACCAGTTCTTACAATGCCCCAGAGCAATCTCTAGATGGTATAGCTTTGGTCCGAGGGCCATATCAGCAGCAGAAACCTTTTGACAAAAGCCCCCCTTCGAAGAACAGAAGATAAATGAAAAACTAAATCAGTTGAACAACAATCAGATGCCAAAATTGGACAGTGCATAAAGGAATTCTAGAACAACAAGAGTATTATATTGAAAATCTGGCATTTATGATCTCAGAACTCAAGAAACGTTTCTATGCTGTGGAAACAAGAGAATCCATGGCGTTTTACATTGCTATAAAAAACGAATAGGCATCTTCATTGCAATCAGATTAATCCTTCATAAAAAGATACATCCTCGCACCTTTTTCTTTTTTTCTATCCATGCCACAAGGTTAGCTGACCACCATAACTTGAAGGTAAATAAAATAAGGCCGTGGCGGTTGTTGGCGAGGTCTTCACAAACCTCTCCTGTTTCCTAAATTAAGACCTTAGCATTTATCCAGGCAGCAAAGGTAACAACAACCCATAACATAGATTCCAGAGACTAACTTTGATATGATCATTGAAAGCACCAAGTTCATTGAGCAATGCCTGCTCTGTTCCATCATTGGGGTCTTTGCTTTTAAGAGATACAATGAATGTGGAGAAGATCTTTGAGCAGTACTGCATCAAAGTAGATAAATAAATAGATAAAAAAATAATGTTTAAGCATTATTAATATATTTTAAAGAAAAAAAATCCAAAAACTAAAAAAAATTATGATTATCAATCCTAAAGAATTCAAACATATAAGTATGAAATAAATAAAAAAATCAGTTAACAAAAAAAATTTTAAAAAACAAAGTACCAACAAATTCAGGTGAGGTCGCCAAAACTCGTGAGAGAAATCATGTGAACAAGATAACACAGTAGAAAGCAAAACAATGGGTTGACCCAGAGCTTAGGGCCGATTAGGTTTCAAAAGAAATTTGAGGAGAATTGACCCATTGCGAAACAATTAAAAACACGGGTTGACTCGTGACTTGGTCAACCCGTGGCAAACCTAGTCAAGACAAGGTAAAAAATCATTGACTATTGTTTTCAAAATGATATCATCCTTAATTTTTTTATTAAAAAAAATAAAATTCATTTGATTTGGGTTAATTCAAGTCAACCTGCATGACACATGACCGATACTTGCCCCATATTGACTCCCGAAAAATGAGAGGACAATATAAAATTTTAAATTAAATGAAAAAATTGTAAAGAAAAATCAAATTAACAAAAGAATCCAAATTAAAAATAAAAATCAAGAGAATGAGAACCAAACTTGAAGAAATAAAAAAATCAAGATTATAGATCCAAGGATGAAATTGAAAACAGATTAAATTTTGATAAAATGGTTAAAAGTCAAAATTTGAAATCAAAACATTAAGGGCTTAACTTTAAATATTATAAAACTTTGAATTGAAAGGTAAAATTGAAAAATTGAAAAGAAAAATAAAATTAACAAAAGAATTCGAAACAAAAAATAAAAATCAAGAGAATGAGGATTAAGTTTAAAAAAAAACCAAGATTATGGTTTCAAAGATGAAATTGTAAAAAAATTAAAATTTGATCAAAGAGCTAAGAATCAAAACATTGATGGCCTAACTTTAAATATCATCAAACTTTGAATTGAATGGTAAAATTATAAAGAAAAGAATTCACAAAGAGTCTAAATTAAAAATAAAAATTAAGAGAATAAGTACTAAACTTGAAGGAATTAAAAATCAAGATTATGGATCTAATGATGAAATTGAAAACAAATTAAAATTTGATAAAATATTTAAAAATCAAAATTTGAAATCAAAACATTTAGGGCGTAACGTTAAATATCATTAAACTTTGAATTAAAAGGTAAAATTAAAAAGAAAAATAAAATTAACAAAAGAATCCAAAACAAAAAATAAAAATCAAGAGAACGAGGATCAAATTTAAAAAATAAAAAACCAGACTATGGATTCAAAGATGAAATTGTAAATATAAAATAAAATTTGATAAAAGGGTTAAGAATCAAAATTTGAAATCAAAACATTGAGGGCCTAACTTTAAATATCATCGAAATTTGAATTGAAGGGTAAAATAAAAAAGAAAAATTAAATTCACAAAAGAATCCAAATTAAAAAAAAATCAAGATAATGAGGACCAAACTTGAAGAAATTAAAAACTAGAGATTATGGATCTAATGATTAGATTGAAAAAATATTAAAATTTGATATAAGGGCTAAGAATCAAATTTAGAAATCAGAACATTAAGAATCAAATATGAAATGTCATAAAATAAAAGGATAAAGTTGATTTTTTTAATGGCCAACATGTAATGTAATGTGTAAGAGAGAGAGAAGAGGAAAAAGAAAAAAAAAAAGAATAGGGGCTGAAGCCAAATTGTCCTTCAAAACACCACACACGTCGCCTCACGTGGAAGAGGGCGCCTTGTAGCTTCAAACGCCATGACAAAAGTTGGTCTTCACAATTTTTTAATATTTTCTAAAAAAAGAGAGAATGAATCATCCTTAACCCAACTTAATAATAACAGAAAAACCTATAGAAAATAACGAAAACATCCCTTAATGCAAAGCTTAGAAAGTTTGATTTTATGATTACTTTAGTAATTCCAGTGTTTTAAAAACATAAAAAACCAAGAATACCTCTTAAAATTATTAAATGAAAACAACTCTCAAGGGTAATTAAGTAATTTAACTGCACCATTAAAATATGAGATCGCTACAATGACCCTCGTGAAGTTGATAATAACATTCGGATCTTTGTGAAATTACCAAACTACCCTCCTAGCAGCTGAACGTTAGCTGACAAATGCATCTGATTGCAAGATGACAATCCTTTAGATTTGAATATATTCTCTGAGTATTTTGTCCAGAATGTGTTTTCATGTCCCTCAGCACTATACATTGACATGAAATTTTGTTCATTTGTACATGAAAGCTCACAATAATCTCCTGAGCATGGCCTTGGTGTCAAAAATTAAGATTCAATGAAATATTTCTTCAGTCTCCCTCTCTTACTAGAGGTTGTTAAAAGATTGTTTAAATAAACATGATCGAGGGACACTTCTGACATAAATTTAAAAATGAGATCCATTTACTTTTAGCTTTATGACTTTGTTAAGAATTTATTTTTTAATAAAAAAGCTTTAACATAGAATATTAATTTATTTAAAATAAAATATAAATAAATAAAAATTTGATATAAAAAAACTTTTAATTGATATTTTTAACAAAAAAAAAAAAATCATCGATTCTATTTTGAAAGATTACAAAATTTTCTTACAGCTTATATGTTAAGAAATTGAAGAGTCAAAATTGTACCTATAAAAACAAAAACTTTTAGAGATAAGAGGCCTTGAACTAAGGGGGCTTTGCCCTTAAGCCACACCAAGCTAGATCGACTTGGATCCGGTCTTAGAGCTTGGGTTTAAGTTCGAATTACTAAAAATTAATTTATTAATCCATAAAAAATTATATTTGATCAATCCTCAAACAATAATTTTCAAACTTTTAATATGGTTGATACGATAAAATTCTCATTAGGAGTTTTAATTCATCTTGCTTCTTGCACGATGTTCATGCTGAAAAAATAATTTTAAGTGATTGCAATTATTTATTATCTTCTTAGGAAAATTTCAAAATCTGGTTTAAATATAAAAGTAAAAGCGAGAATCTTATTTTGAAGTTAAAGATAAAAAAAGAAGGATACTTACCTAAAAGAAAAGACAACTCTTCCAATTTGCCCCAAATCATAGCTCATTTCTGTTCTATTCTCAGGAACTAGCTAGGATTATACAAAGAAAAACAAAACAAAAACCTTTCTTGCTTTTTCGAACCCAAAACGATAATGTGAAGGACGAACCTACGTGCAAATTTTTTATTATTATTATTTCCGTGGGTGTCTAGGTTAATTTCCGCGTATTTCGACTAATTCCACGGGTTTTAAAATTAACAACCATGTAATTCTCTAATGACTATCATATTAGCAACCACATGGTTTCAACCTCCATACCAACTTAATCAGCCAAGCCTTGGCTCGCAAGTGCATATGTTAAACGTTGATAGACAAATGCATCTGATTGCAAATTGACAATCCTTCAGATTTGAATATCTTCTCTGAGTATTTTGTCTAAAATGTTTTTCCTGTCCTTAGCAGTATACATTGACATGAAATTTTGTTCATCTGTACATGAAAGCTCACAATAATCTCCTGAGCGACCTTCGACCGTATCTTTGATTTACAACATTAAGTTACCAGATTGCTGGTGACAAAAACTTAGATTCACTGAAAGATTTCTTCAGTCTCCCTCTCTTACCAGAGGTTTCGGTTTCTGATCTTTTCCTAGTAAATCATAAAAATAAAATAATGCTCTTCAATCTCCACAAGTGCTGATTTGCTCATGCCATATCAAAACAGATGAAGCTCAACAGTGAAAACAACACCACATTCGCAATGAGTTTGAATCTTACAAACTTAAGAGGGTTGCTGATGGCTTAGTGGGAGAAAAGCTTGCACAAGAACCTATCCAACCACTGTTCAAGCCCTCTTTCTAACATCTAAGAAAGAATCCCTTTTTCCCCTCCTTATCGGCCACCAATTAAGTTTATGGTTCCCGTTGATAGTTTAATTTTACATCAATCTTTGTTGAACTAGCAGTAGAATTGGGTGCTCGAGATCTCACTTATTTTCGAAGGATATGGATCCAAATTTATCATCACAAAAAAAATCACGAAGTTGCTTATCGTACTAATATAAAACCCAGATCAATCTGGCGGGTTAACCTTCTGATCTGCACCTAAGAATCAAAAGGGGATAAAGTTTAAAGAGCCCGACAGTGGCATGGTGAATGGTGGGGTTGAATTAGGTTTCCGGACCCAACAATAAGTGTAGCCATCGATCTCTGTGTCGGCACGGGTGACAGTTTACAGGTAATTTTGCCTTGAAGCCTCGAGCACCCTTTAAGGGCATTCAGTACGGATTTGGACACCATTGCTTAAAATCACATGAAAACCCACGTGAAGGAAGGGTTGTTTAATTAAGATCAGGACCAACAGTTCCCCTAGAAAACCATCCATTTCTCTTCCCATTTGCCAATAGCCGAAGTTGCCTCAAGCTGCTGTAACTCACAGCCTCCTGTGGCCTCTCATTGAGGACCCCAAAATTATTGATATCACAAAGGGGAGAAACTGTCTGTTCGATTTCAACCGATTCCTGTGCTAGGAGAAAGGAGAATGTAATGGAGGAACATGTTGCACATGGGCTAGATCGTGTTCCTTGTCTTATGGTCCTACCCGAAATTAACAGGTACAGATTGTTTTAGAGGCCATCTGGAAACAAGGTTGCAACCTGTAGGTCTAGCCTTGTGTTCCCAGGTAGATGTGAATGCCTGTTTGGTATTCACAGTAATGAATGTTTTTTAAAGTTTTTATTTTTGTTTGGAAATATATTAAACTAATATTTTTTAATTTTTAAAATTTATTTTTTATGTAATCACATCAAAATGATCTAAAAATATCAAAAAAATATTAATTTGAAATAAAAATTTTTTAATTTTTTTAAAATATTTTTAAAATATAAAAACAAAAAAGCTTGTACCGCAAGCGCAACCTCATTTTTAAATAGAGTCTTACTAAGAGTTGATGGTTCACAAACTAATCCATGTTTAATGCCAAAATTCCAGAGAATTTTAAAGATAATTTATTATGTTTTTTTAGATTTTCCTTCTTTTTTTTTTGTGAAAAAATCAACCAAAGTATAAAAGAGAAAAATATTATTACTTTTTAACATTAATAAAATGATTGAATTTGTTCATATAAAGTTAATTTTGTTTGAAATTAATAGAGTTTTAATTCCATCCCACGTAACCAAAAACAAATCTAACTCTATTATTATTGCAAATTAAATGAAAAGTCCTTGTAATTCAAAGTATGTTGTATTATATTCTGAGTAAAAATATTTAGTTTATTATAATTAGAGCATACAAAACATAAAAAAAAATATTTAAGAAAAAGGAAGAGTGTGTACATGTCTAAATTTATAAACATGTAAAAATAAAACTTAAGAAAAACATGCTTTCAACACAAATATAATAATAAAAAAATACTAGCATATATACTACAAATATATTCAAACTTGTAATTGATATAAAATAAAAAAAATCCTAACATGGATACTAAAATAAAATTAATTATGCTTAAATTATAACAAGAAGGGTACTTATTAAAACAGTTTAAATTAACTTTTATTATTGTTAACGATGAATCATTTGTCATTAAAGCTTTATTCTTTTTTTACTTGTGCAACTAGGATATTTGCAATATGTCTTTTAAGATTTCATCACCACCACCTTTGTTACGATGCATTTCCAAACTAATTATACGTGACTATCTCCATCAATTTTCTTCTAATTCTTGGTCTTCTCATGTATATACTCCCCATCATAAGAAAAATCTTAGGCACGACGTGCACGAGACTGCACCAACCCCAACTCCTGCATACCATTCCTATCAAGTGGAAGAGTCTTTACTTTGTCAAAAAAATGTTACACACTTACCTTACCAAGGATCATGTCGTCGTTAAATTCAACTTAGACAACTATGATGACATTATAAACCCTAGAAGCATATACAAAATGTGAGTAGCATCGTAGAGCTAGTTACAATAGAAAGTATCGACATTTACAAGATTTTACCTATAATTTTTCATATATTTACTAGGGTGTGGTGTCATAGTCTTACACCTAGATCCATCCTAGGTCTTCATGATCTCTGTGTAAATCTCATCTCTCATTTTAGCATCAGCATTCCAGCAAAAAAAAGCACAGACAGAGCTCTTTATCATCACACAACAAGATGATGACAACACAAGAGCATATCTTTAAAGATTCAACAAGAAAATGCTAAGCGTAGAGGATCTACCTGAACCCATCACCATTAAAACCCTGATCAATAGAGTCTACAACTATTCTTTATAGGAAAAGTTATACACATTTCCTAATAAAAACCTAATTAGCATCAAACACGTGATGAAAAATCACATTAGGATAGAAAAAGCTAGTGTGTGTGACCATACAAGGTCACCCACGATAATGTAGCCGAGCTTGAGATAACAGGTGATTCTCAGCAGTTAGGTGTCCCTGACAGATTATATGGATGGCCTAGTAAATGATGTGGATGACTTAACAAATGCATTTATAAACCATTGAAATAGATCTAGGCCCAAGATGAGGTTTGTTATTCCAGACCAGAATGATGGCATAAAACGACCATAACTTTTGATCTGACAGTTAGATTAGGCTCAAGTTCTTACATGAGTTTTTAGATGTTGTTTTCCCTGTAATAACCCCTTCAGCACTACGCGAATCATCGGATCTTGATTGTCATTTTGTTATTTTCCTTGTTTTTCTCAGATTTCATGATTGTTTTGGATTTTATGGTTGTTTCATTTATATTTTCATGTTTTTGTTTTGTTTTCAAGTTGAGGTAGGGTTTCTTGTCTAATTAAGGTTTTGTAAACCTTCCAGTGAGACAAGCTTCTTGAGTATTATTTTTTTAGAGAGAATAAAGTTATAAATTTAGGGTTCACATATGCAACCTCTTTTGCTTATTAAATTTTTATGTTCTATATTTTTTTGTTGTCTTTAGCTTCCACCTATATCACATGCTTTCACATGCAAGGAGAGTCTTCACTGCACCATCTATCTCCAATGAGAACATCCAATAAAAGCATCAAGAGGACATCCATGATCGTCTGACACTCCTTAAGCTCATGATCACAACTCTTACAACGACACATGTTGATATGTTGGTTGTCATAAAGGAGAAAAAAAGACTTTTTATAATACCCACCTCCAATGAAAAGTGATTCAAACACAATAAATCCAAATAAGTTCTCTCTTTAACTATGATCATAGACATAACACTGAAAAGTGTCACGCACTCCAAAAAAATAGAAAGATTTATCTCCAATAGGTGTCTTAAAGAATTTATAAAGGAAGAGATACAATATGAACAAACAGGAGACGATACTTATGATGTACTACCTTATATAAGATAAATCTTGAAAATTATATCTCAATCATCTTTTAAATAAAAAAAAAAGTGCATCTCTATATCTCCAAACATGAAAGGTCTCTATGAAATTTTCATGAAGAACTCTCAATTGATCTTCAACTTGTCTACAAGTCCTAGTAACCACTACTCCAAGTCTTACTAACCACTATCTCTAGGACATTGTGACCACTATCTCTAGGTTCTTGTAACCGACTTTCTCCACATCCCTATGACTATAGTCTTTAAAAAGATCATAGATCTTTCTTCATAAAACATTAACAACAATCTCTTACGTATTAAAAAAAAGGAACATTCAAAGGCAATACATGTAATATTCTTTATGCAAGTATACACTATAAGTATTTTCTCCCTATCTCTAGTTGGTTAAAGTCTTCCAAACATGTATGTTTACAAGACTTCAAGAGGCAACTGATAATACAATAATAATAAAAAAAAGAAGTTTGTTAAAGCTCGGTTGGCATCCCTGAATTAAATACATTCTAGTGTTTAATTTCTTTAATTATTTTCAATCAAGTCACACTTAATTAATTATCTCAGTTTAATTTTTGACTAGTGATTCTTAATGTGTGTGATCCATTAGGTTCCTAATATATTGGCCTCAATATAAATTATAATTATAAATAAATAGAATTAAATAAATCTAATAATTTAATTTATTATCAATTCAGTAATTGATTAATTTACATTTGAAGATCAAGTGCAATGTCTAGCAACATGTCATGATCCCCCAAATATCAGAAAAGTCATAAGTGATTTGACTTAACCTTTTAGTGACCAGTTTCTTAGTGTAATTATTATCCCTTCATCAATAATATTTTGATTTAGTTATTTTAGTATGGATGTGTCTAACATGTAAAATCATATTTATTTGCAACATTATAATCATTGATTATTTGAATAAAATCTAAAAATATTTTCAAATCCCATTCCACCTTGCGTAAGGATTTAACAATCAATATTATTTGAGAACATGTAGAATATTTTTTCTAATTCACTTTATAAGTCGAGTCGTTATATTATGAGAATAGTTGCTTCCTTTTATAAAGAAAAGAATATAATATGTATTAGTTTCTACGGCTCTAATGAATGTCCAATATTTAAGAGAGCATTGACCGAGAATATTTTAGGAACAATGTTTTGATGCAATATGAATCTCATAATTATAACAACTTTATAATTTTCTTTGCAAATCACTTTTGTTTCATGAACTTTATCTTAACTCTAGATTCATAAATCAAATATTAGATTCATTGATCTAATATTATATGAATATTAAAAATAAATTAAGTCTTTTTTAATAATAAATATGTATTTGCATGAATATAATAGTATCATATGTAACTAATCGATTGACTACATCATATATTAAACTAACATTTTCTTAGCAGGAAAGCAATTTTTTTTGGATTTTTATAATTTTACTTATCAACAAAAAACAATATCCATTATACTTCTTAAATTAAAATTTACAATGCAACCTTTTAATTGGTTTTTTTTAAATACAAACATATTGTAAGAAATCTTGATATAAAGTTTTTTTTATTAAGAACTTTTTTCTTATTCTCTCTCTTCAAATATTTTATTTTATTTCTTATTTCTTATATAAACATGTGGCACATAGATTCATCTCATTTTATAATATTCACATGTGACGTAATGTGATTAGTTAATAAATAAATCTCTTGCGTGTGTAGTTATATCCAAGTATGAAAATTAAAACTTCTTTCATACTATTCCTAATAAATCACTATAAATCATTATTTTTCATAAAATTGTGAACCTATTAATTTGAGGTAATCTCACGCCAGATATAAAAGGTAAAGCCTCCGTATTATCATGAAAGATAAATATTGATAACATGCAAATACCCACATTTGAAGGCACTTGAGAGAGATTAATCTTCAAGAACATGAAGGGTTCAAAAGATTAAAAGAATTGAGTAGTAAATTAGCTTAAAATTCAAAAAAAAAAAAAAAAACTAATCGCATGAACAAAACATGAATTTGTACACTCTATAGGCATAGGATCCCCTAAATATGCATTCCGAAGTTCTGTTCACTTAGAGGATCCCACAGAGATTTTTTTTTTATAGACAGGTCCATTTCTCTCCCAAGAATTGTACAAGTTGAAGCCAGTCGTGACTCGTGAGCCACTTTGCTCCCAACCCATGACGCACGATCACTGTGCAGAAAACACAGCACACATCACATGATATAGGGTCCCAGATGTACGGATTGATGGTGGTATTGATTTTAGAGGCATATATGGGAGCCACATTATGGAGGAAGGGCCCTGCGTTGTCTTTCAAGTTCCATTGTGCATTATCATCAACAAGAACAACAGCATGATCGACTGAACCTGAGAGCAGGCAAGAAAGAAAGCCACTGAACCAGTCTGGTTTTCATGGAAGATTGTTGAACTAACACAGATTGTTGAAGTGTAATAAACCGTAGAAAGAACCACTGGCTAGTTTTTTACAGAATTGGTTAAACCACCCAGTTTCTTCGAATCATTTAGTTAATAAAATATAAATAAATACATCACTATTATAAATTAAATTTTTTAAAAGTTTAAAATGGTGTGAAATCTGCCAAAATTCATGAAGATTATACACGAATATCATCAAGAGATAAAAAAGATAAACCTTATGAACTGATTATTGAGCTGTTGATTCAATCAATAAATCGAGATGAACTAACCCCTTGCCAAATCCCTTGTTGGTTCGATCCTCATATTTATGTTTAGCACAATATTAACATAGTTATCAAAAATGAACAAGAGGGAGAACTTGTTATGTTTCTGATTCACTAGTTTTCCAGTCGACTCCTGGATTCAACTAGCAATTCATTTACAATTTGTTTATACTGAAATTATTTTATAATTAAGCTCAATGAAGCTTATGAGAGTTAAAAATATTACGAAAACTTATAGGAAAAATGTAATGTACTGTAAAAATAAAAATAAAAATAGAAAAAGGCAATGCTTGTGTCAACTAGATAATTGATTTGACACCATAGTAGTAATCTGCCTCCCAATCGTCACCGAGACAAGTCCTTCAAAGAGGTTGACGAGACTAATGCACCATGTCGTTTTGTTGTACCCAAACAGTGAAGGAAGTGGATTTTTTTTTTTTCTTTCTAGTTCGATGGATGGAAATTGGGCAAGAGGCATTGATCATTCAATAGCTAGCAGTACACTAACATTATTGATACCACTAGCTATAGCACTATCATGTACCAATGCATTGAATTCCAAAATCGGTTTGCTTTTAGTGTATGTTTGAGTACGTGGTCCAAACTTTGTTTCCTAATATAAAAAAAGTATTAAATTGATGTATTTTTATGTTATGAAAGTTTTAACTACTTAATTTAATTATATTCTGATTATCACAAAAATAAAAGATATTATTCTATATTTGAAAAAATATATGCTTGTATCACGTGGAGGGGAGGAATTGGGAGTTTTTTTTATTTGAATTTGATACTTTTAATGTTTTGTATCATATTGAAATGAGAAGTTATAATTAATTCCTCTATATTAGAGAGATTTTAAATTTTGGTCCCTCTTGTTTCCAAAATCACAATCTAGTCCTTTAATCCACTTTGAATTTTACTTCATTGACTTGTGTTTGTTAGTTTCAATCTAAATAATTTCTATTCCTAATTTCGTTTTAATCCGTGTGGTTTCCAAAAATTAATTTGGGGGTGAAAGTCAGATCTTGATTGCATGAATTTCGTTAATTTTTGCATTATATCAAAGGAAGGGAAGAGGCTAAACAACTTATAAATGAAATACAAAATTCAGGAATAAAGAGAGATATTTTTTTTAAAAAAAATAAGACACTAATACATGATTGTGCCCAAAATATAGGGTTCAGATTATAATTTTTGTGCCCAAAATATAGAAATCAAATTATAATTTTCTTAATTTAAATAATTAGTCAAATTTATTAATGCAAATATATTAATGCAAATACAGTTGTACATACACTACACCATTAAACAGTTTTACTGACGAATTCATTTCGTCGGTGTGGGGCACGCAAACCGTCAGTAAAATATTTCCGTTGGTAAAAATTACCGACAGAATTGGAGACGAAATTATTTTTGTCGGTAAAAATTACTGACAAAAAAATTTCGTCAGTAATTCCATTGGTTTTCATCGATTTTTTGGTAATGACATGTTTATAGGTACACACACAATATACCTGATATATTGTATGTTGAAACTTACGATATCATTGAAATAAAAATATATAATCACTTTCAGAACAATGGAATATCCGACTCAGTAACTCAAAGGTTCGACTCGTTTTCCATTAATAATTGCTTTAAGAATAAGTCTCCTATTACTTTCAGAATGACTCCATCAACTTTGCAATTTATATTTAATAAATATATATATACTTAATTAATTAGCCGTTATTTGAAACTAATAATATTCTAATCACTAGTAAGACAACGAGATGTAGTAATTAATTAAGTATTGGATTGGGATATAATGTTACTTAATTCTTAATCAATTGGGTGTATGTACTTTGTTTGCATCACTAATTACTTGCCGGCGTGGATCCTCAGGGAACAATAATGGAATTAACAAAGATTAATTTCTCAAATTAACATATAATAACAACAATAATAATTCTATATATATATATGGATCGAGATCAACAGATGAAATGCTAATGCATATCATTATCAAATAATTTGTGGGGTTTAACGCAATGTGACAACATGGTATCTAGCTAATGAGATATTAATTTGGAGAAAAGGAATCTTGTTGACTTAAGAAGGAATTGTGGCAGTATTTTCTACATGGATCAAAGATGAAAAGACAAATGGGAAAATTTGGACATGGCAACATATGATATAGACGACAGACAGCCATGTGATGATAGTTTGGATTGAGGTGGACAAGTGCTGGAGTTTATGGTCTTGACCACCTGGCTACGTTTGACCGATTCTCCTCCATTGCCCTTGATTTAGATTAAATCTTGTGCGTGGTTGTTTATGCTTATTCTGTCATTAAGAATAATATTTAAATTAGCTCTAACCGAGGATTAAAACACAAATAATATTAAAAACCATAGTAAAAGTAACAATTTCTAACATCTCTGTCTTTTCTATCCTAAAATAATAATTACACAGCAAGTGTACAATTGGAAGATATAAAATGTACACATGCAGACACATAATAAGTACAAGGAAGATATAAAATGCACATGCACACACTTGTTCTTCATAAAAGAGATGAGAAAGCTAACTTAATTATCATCGAAGGGTCTTAATCGAAATCATTCATTCCGATCTAGCCTTGCTGCGAGTGCTCGGGAGCAGCAAGGAATTATAAGACATCAAGAGCCAACATGTAGAACTGAGATGAACATGACCCAGATGATTCTGGATAATGTTTTTGTCTCAAACCTGTATAAGATGAAATATCCAGGCGATGCAACATCCTAGATTAGTGATGATCATAACTCCTAGCTAGCTAGGACCATAACTCTTCATTGATTAGTAAAGATCGATAAGATCGATCAGGAACAAGATTGCTAAGTACGTAGCCCTAATGCACTTGCAACTCTATCCTGAAGCACTATTCTGCAGCAGCTAGGTCCACCTTCAAAACAGGATAAGGCCTGCAAAGTTCAATGGAATCTGCTGATCATAGAGGCTAGCGTAGGTGTGTGGTTCATTTCATTTGATGAGCAAAGAGATAAACCCTAGCTAGTGCTAGAACACTCATAAAAGGAAAGAGCTAGGATGTGCACGATTGGCTTTATACAGCAAATTCAAACAGCTCGAGACAATAATTTAAAGGGTCAAAAGCTCACACACATAAGCAAAGCAATACATTGAATTATTGATCCGAAGGTGCAGACAATCTCCTAGCCAATAACGTTGATGTTGCTAGCTAGCTAGCTCAAATTAAAATTTGAAAGCTGATACTGCACAATGCATTTCTCTCATAGCATGGACGTCCTTGCTCTCCACAGTTTGATTTTTTGGACCCTTCTTCTTATTTCGACTGCGGTGAATATTGTCAAATAATATTTCCTGCAACTTTTTTATTTTATTATTACAAAACTTAAGGATGTTGACAAATTGGATGGAAAAGAAGATGCTCCGGTTTTTCCTGTTTGTACTTTAGTTTCTCTTGCCTCCTTTCGACATCAATAATTGTGAAAAAATCCATCACTAAACCTAATATAAAGAAATGCATATTATAAATATATTATGTATAGGGCAGCATCGCTAGCTATATTTGGTTTTTCAACTAATTAACTGTTTATTTGACCAAATTAAATACTTCCTTAATGTAATTATACCATGCCCATTTAAGCAACTTACTTTTTTTCCTTTTTTGGTACAAAATAATAGATCAAAGAGAACTACCTTCGAACCAAAAAGCATAAAGAAAAGGTCCCCGAAGCTCAAAAGGAGCTTTCTAAATCGATGATGTGAGAAATACGTAGCCAACTTCTGAGACATAATTAGCATGTGGTACGTATGTATGTAACAATATTTTAATATTTGGAATTTAAATTATTTTTACTTCCTTAATGATTACAAAAAAAAGCACGTACATGCGAGTTTATTTTATCATTAAGTTCTATACTATTTTTAAAAAAAATAATAATTTTACTTTTATATTTTAACTTCCAAAAAAGTCTATTTATTTTGATCTTTTCATGCTCTTAAAAGTATATATTAATTAATTGATTTATTTGTGTCTCTTTTTCTTAGTTTCCTATTTTTTTTGAATGTCCTGTTTCTCTCACTTGTAAAATAGCTTGTAATTGTAAATGGTGAGGGAGTAGTGGGGAGGGACCAGCATGAGATGAGAACTAGGCAACGTGGCAAAATCACATGGTGATGGGCCAACATGAGAGTTGTAGGTGTCAGCACTGCGTTCCTGGTTTCAATGTTATCCTTTTCTTTTCTTTTTTCTCTGCTTTTTACTATTTTTATTTTATTTTCCAAAAACCAAAAAGAGAGAAAGAAATAAGAAGAAAAGGAGCCAAAAATATTCGACGTCCACTCCGTTACAGAAACATCACCTTCCAACAAACAAACGGCCAAGCAAGAACCGACGTTTTCAAATTTTCGAACAACTACCTTAGTACCGCATGTGGCTAGCTAAAAATATTCGAGGATGCAATGGAAATTCCTTTTATTCTACCACTTTGCGGATAATAAATATATTCGATAAAATAAATATTTACTTAAGTTAATTTTTGCATAGAAAGTTTAAATCTACTCGATTATAGGTGAATCAATGCTTCACTTGTATTAATAATATCACAAGGATTCCAATCAAAATGTGTTTTTATTTTAATAATGTAATAGGTAACTCAGTAATAATAGTTTGAGACAAACGAGTTTGCTCTTCGTATGATTTCAGGTTAAGCCCTGTGATTCTTATATAATGGTCACTGGAGACTTATATGGTTGTTAACTTCAGGCCCCGTGGGATTAGTCGAGATGCACGCAAGCTGATCCGGACATCCATGTTAATAAAAAAAAATGTGTTTCTATTTTTTTTTATTTTTTTTTGTCTCGGATGCATAATTAGGTTTCATTTTAGATAAAACCAACATGTGTAATTTTTTTAAAATAAAAGTAAATCTTATTTTTATGAGAAAAATATGGATAATACTCCATTTTTTTAGACGGTGTTTTAAAGAAAAATATCAAATTATGAGTTTATATATATGAGTTAAAATTGTCTACTTGATTGATGTAGTTGATTATGATATTATTATTGGCTTTTGCATTAAATCTTGTGATGTGATTAGTTTGATTTACATGTATCGTCTTTATTCATTTTAGCAATTCTTAAAGTCAATTTTCACTTATTAAAAATATTTTTTTTATTTTTTAAATAGATTTTTATTTTTTATTTTTTTTTGTCAAAGATAAGATTTTTTTTATTAATAAACTAGTGATATAAATTCGGCTTTATAACCCCAGATGGTACCAAAAACAAATACAAAAGGATTAAACTCTAGGTATAAATTAGTGATATAAATTAGGCTTAATCTATCTAGATACATGAAATGAACTTCCACTTAAAAATCTAATATAAAAAAATAAAAAAAATCCATAAAATCTAAAAAAAAAGACCTAGAAGATAAAAAAAAAACTATAAAACAAAAAATGTCAAAATGTAAAAATATAAAGCCGAAAATGAAAAAAAAAATACTATCGTCAACAACAATAGCTAAGAAAAATATTAATACTTTCAAAATCTCAAAGAATGATTATACACAAATAAACAATGATTCTATTAATTTTTAATAAAAAAAAGTTAATAATTAGAATCATAAAGGATTATTAGATTGGAACATGGCGTTATATTTCCAATCATGAATAAACCAAACATTGCTCGAAAGAAAAAGATCAAAGGACAGCAAGGCAGCACGTTACGTAAACGCCGTCAACTTTGTAACCTCGATTTCCGTAACTTTAGAAGTGGGTCCGGTGAGAGGAGGAGGAGTAGGAGGAGGGGAGGGGACTGCGGAGAGGCCGGTGGTGTTGGTGCTCTTAAATGGAGGTTTTTTAAAATTTAATTTTTTTTTATTGTTTAGAATTCTTTTTTATATATATTTTAAATTATTTTAATTTGTTAATATTAAAAATAAATTTTAAAAAATAAAAAATAACTATTTTAATATTTCTTTTTTTTTTAAAAAAAAAAACAACTACAGCTGCATTCCCATCACTAACGTCTGAATCGTTCACCATTGGATGTAATATCTCCACTTATCATGTGGGTCCTACTCCGAAGAATTAAAAAAATGAAGTATAGATCATGTTGTTTTCCTACTCATCATGTACTTGACGTGATCACACGTGCCTTGACAGAGAGCCACTTTGGCATGTAAAAAGACACTAAGCTTTCACTGATTGGACATTGATTGTTACTTTCCGCGTTGGTGCGTTTGGTCCTAAAGTTGACCAGTGATACCCGTCCAAGTGGTCATGGGAGTGGTAAAAGATGGTCTCCCCCACTTCCTCCAGGTGGGGGCGTGGGCGATTCTCTTCTCTCTTTTTTTTTTTTTTTTTTTCTTTTTGAAAATTACACAATTTCCCCCCCTTTTTTTAATCAGAAATTTTTAGTTTTATAAATTATTTTTATTAGATTGATTAGCTTACGAGTATTTATCAAAACAAATTAGATAATTTTATTTTTTTACTTTCAGAAATATTTTGATATTTTTATAGTGTATTTAAAACAATAAAATACTTATTTATTCCTGATTAATTTAATAATAAATATTGACAAAAAATCTAAAAGCCCCCAGTAAGAGTTAAGGTTTATTTTGGATAGAGACACAAGACCATAAAATCATTGTTTTAGTGAACAATGATTTCAGTCAGAAGCTACAATGATTCCTTCCCGAATAGTTCTTGTTAATTTTTCTTCCCTCTGTCACCTTTTGTTTTTCTTTTCTAAAAGATGATGTTATTTCATTTTTTTTAATTAATTTTGATCTTATTAAATTAGAATTAAGTTTAGTTAAGTTAATCAATGGCTGGTTTTATAATTATGGATTAATTAGCAATGAGTGGCCATTCACGGGTTTGTAAACAGATAAGAAGCAGAGAAAAAGGAGATATTTTAAAGCGTACGGGCACCTGATTTATGTGGTGTGGTGTATGTATATAATCATCACACGAGGGAGGCTGAGGACACAGGCACCCACCAGCACCGCCACCATCTCCTTTTCAGCGTTGCGGTGCTGCCACGGCTCTTTCCCTCTCCCACTTTCGTAATCATAAATAAAATTACTCCGCTGACCACTTGTTTAAAACAAGGATTTTACCATCTTCTAGATTCTTAATTTAATTTTGGACATTTTATTGTTTCAGGAGTATTTGATTTTAAGCATGGTTTTAAGATCTGATGCAACCGTGTCCAAGTGTTGATCTAGATTCTAGATTAATCAATCTGAAATTTCTATTTTTTTTAAAAAAAATATATATATTAAAACAATGTTAACTTTTAAAAATAATTATTTTTTATTGGATTGATTAGATTATAAGTATTTATCAAAACCAACTAGATAAATTTATTTTACTATTTTTTTTAATTTTTTTGTTGCTGTGTTGCTACATCAGTCAACTCAAATTTTAAAATAATAATCTTAAATGTACAATAAAGTAAAATAATTGCTTTGTGGATAAGGGTAGCAGTATAATTATATCATAAATAAATTTTAAAAAATAAAAAATTATATTATTTTAATATATTTTTAAAATAAAAAAAATATTTAAAAAAATAATGAATTAAACTATTGTACGTATTATAAAATATTTTAAAAGAAGTCATCCTAGTAAATTCTTAACAATGTAAACTATTGTACGTATTATAAAATCGTGAATTAATTATTATTTTTAGTATTATATAAGATCGGAAGAGCCAATAATACTAAAAAAATAAAACGTACTACTGATTTGTTTTTTTTTTTTTATTAAAATATTAAATTTACAACTTTTTTACTGCAAGTAATATATATATATTTTTTAATTTTTTGATGAAAAAATCTCAAACAAAAACAGATTGGGAAACGCAAAATAAATAAATAAATAACACTTCTTGAGGAATAAGATATCAAATTTACAAGTTTTACGAAGTCTAAAATAATTTTTAAAACTTTTTTCATGGAAAACAAAAAAAAATAAACAGACTGGGAAATGCAAAAAAAAAAATATCATTAAATAAATAAACAATTATTGACAATGAAGCCTTCACTATAAAATATTGGTCACTTTCACTAACACAAGAAATTAAATTAATTAAATTAAATTACTAATAACTACAGATAGAAAGGAAGGGGGAGAATAAAATTCACCATCACTTTCACAAACCCAAAATAAAAATAAAAATAATTCCCATTATTATGGCCTCCATTGTTCCTTATCTCTTCCACTTCCTGTCTCTCTTGTTATTTCACTGGACCTCTCCTCTACCTCACCAGCTGCCTATCATTACTTCACAAATCCTTTCATTTTTCCTCCAAGTGCTAAAACAGAGGAAATAAACTAATAATTCATCTCCCCATGTCACCACCATAACACCAAACAATGAAATGAAACCATAAAGAAACCATCCCTCTCTTTCTTGAACCCTTTTCTTTTGAAATCAAGAAAAAAAACCAAAAAAAATGAAGAGAGATCATCAAGAAACCATTGGTGGTGGTATTGGAAACAGAGCTGAATCTTCTTCTTCATCAATGGAAACTGGGAAAGGAAAATCATGGGTTGAAGATGATCAAGATGCGGGTGGCATGGATGAATTACTTGCTGTTTTGGGTTACAAAATTAAGTCTTCAGATATGGCTGATGTAGCTCAAAAGCTTGAACAACTAGAGATGGTTTTGGGTTCTGAAGATGGAATTTCTCATCTTGCTTCTGATACTGTTCACTATAACCCTTCAGATCTCTCTGGTTGGGTTCAAAGTATGCTTTCTGAATTCAACAATCTACCTTCTACTGATCTTGATTCATCTATTCTTCTTTCCAATAATCGAGATTCACTCCTTGGACAACCTTCCACTATCACCCCCTTAGATTTCCCCAGTAATTCTCAATCTAAAGTATTCGCTGACGACTCTGAATATGATCTCAGAGCAATCCCTGGAGTTGCTGCCTATCCACAACAAGAACTCGATAAGAGTAACGACAGGAAGCGAATGAAGCTCACTCCAATTGGGTCTAATATTGCGCCGGCACCATCTGTGAATTCCTTACAATCTCCCACTGCATCTTCCACTTCTTCTTCATCTCCGCAAGCAATGGCAGTTTCAGGTACTTTGTCAGAGCCCACAAGACCTGTAGTCCTGGTTGACTCACAGGAAACTGGAGTCCGTCTTGTCCACACACTTTTGGCTTGTGCAGAGGCAATTCAGCAAGAAAATCTTAAACTTGCTGATGCCCTTGTTAAGCATATAGGACTACTTGCAGCATCTCAAACTGGGGCTATGAGAAAAGTTGCAACTTACTTCGCTGAAGCTTTAGCTCGTCGAATTTACAAGATTTTCCCTCAAGATTACTGTCTCGATTCTTCATGTTCAGATACTTTAGAGATGCATTTCTACGAAACTTGCCCTTATCTCAAGTTCGCACATTTCACTGCCAATCAAGCCATTCTTGAAGCTTTCGCGAATGCAAGTCGAGTCCACGTTATCGATTTTGGTTTAAAACAGGGAATGCAATGGCCGGCGTTAATGCAAGCTCTTGCATTAAGGCCTGGTGGTCCGCCAGCGTTTCGGTTGACGGGGATCGGGCCGCCGCAGCCTGATAACACAGATGCTTTGCAGCAAGTGGGGTGGAAGCTGGCACAATTGGCTCAAACTATTGGAGTAGAATTCGAGTTTCGCGGATTCGTAGCAAACTCTCTGGCGGATCTTGATGCGGAGATGCTTGGCCTCCTCCCTCCAGAGGTGGAGGCAGTGGCTGTTAACTCGGTTTTTGAGCTGCATCGCTTGTTGGGTCGGCCGGGTGGCATCGACAAGGTTCTCGAGTCTATCAAGGCCATGAGACCTAAAATTGTGACGATTGTTGAACAAGAAGCAAACCACAACGGTCCGGTTTTTCTAGACCGGTTCACAGAGGCCTTACATTATTACTCGAGTTTGTTTGACTCTCTCGAAGGGTCCGGTTTGACTCCACCGAGTCAGGACCTGGTTATGTCCGAGCTGTACTTAGGGAGGCATATTTGTAATGTGGTGGCATGCGAAGGGGCTGACCGAGTTGAGCGACACGAGACGTTGGCTCAGTGGAGAACTCGGTTTGATTCGGCTGGGTTTGACCCGGTTCATCTTGGGTCGAATGCCTTTAAACAAGCTAGTATGTTGTTGGCCCTCTTTGCCGGTGGTGACGGGTATAGGGTGGAGGAGAATAATGGCTGTCTCATGCTTGGGTGGCATACAAGGCCACTAATTGCCACCTCGGCGTGGCAGCTCGCCGCTGGTGATTCACAACAATGACTCAACTCAGCTGAGCTTGAGCTACCGAATCAATGAAAACTCAACTCAGCTGAGCTTGAGCTACCGAATCAATGAAAACTCAACTCAGGAAACCCTTGTGAATTTAGTAGAGTGAAGTGGTTGAGGGTGAGAGTGAGATCTTTACACTCGAGAGGTTTAAGAGTTAAAACCCAACCCAAGTGTGTAATTGTAGTTTTTTTTTTGAACCCCTCTGTCAAATTTTTTTTCTTTTTGTTTAACTTGCTTTGGAAGGCCTTTTCAATGTAATTTCTTAGATTTTTTTTTAAAATCCAGATGTGTATCTATATGTTAACTCTTTAATAAAATGTATCGGTCTTTTTTCACATGGGAGGCAGAGTTATTAAGAAAAAATTCCTAATTTTTTTTATAATTAATATAATTATATACATTTCAACTAATCTCACGAATATCAATTTTTAATTTTTTCTTAAACCTACCTTTGTTTGCATGTCCTGATTCCTTCCTTCTGGCCTGCAAAATGTTTTTGGAATTTTTAGTAAGGAAACGGAGGCCACATGTGAAGGATACTTCTTCTCCCATGTCACCTCCGCCGTGAGAAAATTCTCACAGCACTGTCTAGCAGTCGTCTCTAGACTCATGGGTGTGACTAAGAAAGAAAGATGGAAAACCTTCATGGCAATGGCACCTGGACCTTAGATTCTTAGGTTCGGTCTGGTTTTCTATGATGGCCTCATCCTCTTTTGACTGAATTGGAGGAGATATTTTTTTGTTGCTATTCCACGGTTCCTTTGTGTAAAACTATGAAAGGTGATTTTTTCTCTTTTTTAATTATAATAGGTGCATAAGAAGACTAATATTGCCCATGTAACATGCAGGGGAAATGGTCGTTTCATGTCAAATTCTTATTATTTTTATACGAAAATCAAGTGGTATTTGAGATTGTGGTAGCAATTATTTTTCAAAGTGATTTTTACTTGAAAATATGTTAAGATATTATTAATTTTTTTATTTTTAAAACCAGCACATCAAAACAATCCAAAATAAAAAAAATTAAAATATTTTTCAAATGCAAAAACAAACACACCTTAATTAAAGTAAAGTTTCAAGAATAATTAATCACATTCGTGTCGTACAAAGAGACTCCAATCACATTTATAATACATCCGAGACTAAGAATATATTCGTAAATAAAATTAATCAGATATATCATATACTTAGGGATATAAATCTTATGATGGATGGCTTGAGCCAACCCTGAAAAATACATAGAAAGGACGGCATTAATTTAGTCTTAAGATGGCAGAGATTTTCGGATTAACGATAGATTGACAAGCCATCTACGATGAGATATTTATTTAGCCTAATCAATCGTCGAGAATCACATTCCGAAAAAATGAATAATTGTCCAGATAGGAAAAAAGAATTAGGTACCAAATTCATAACATTTATAGCTGTTTTCTATATATCTCTACGAGAAAGCCAATTACGACCTCAGGTTTACTTAATATATGCTTTGTTTTTTGTTTTAATTTTAAATTTTGAAAATCTCAATCTAAATCTAACCCTTGATTCTTTGAGTTTTTCATGTAGTTCAAACATTTTTCTGCCCCCTCTTAAGGAATTTAGTTCTACTATGCTTAGAGAAACAAAGAGTTGAGGTAAGAAAAAGATTCAAAGACATTCTCGATCCTAATAATATCAAAGAATTATCTCAATTCAATATCTTAAGTTATTAGATGAGGTTTCAGGATATGATTTATATTATTCTCTAACACACCCCATCGAGTGAAAGTCTTTTGAGCTTGAAACTTGCACAGACCCACAATACCATGTGCTTAATTTTTATCAAATAGATGGGGATGGTGAGATTTGAACTCGTGACCGCTTGGTTATCAAGACTCTGATACCATGTTAAAAAACAATCTCAACCAAATAGCTTAAACTATTAAATGAAATCTAGGATATAATTTTTATTATTCTCTAACCAATAAAATAAAAATAAAATTCCACATTTACTTCCAAAAAAAAAAAAACATTGCCAAGTTTTTTTGACTTATTTTCTACGTACAATTTGGAACATGTATTGTATTTTTTTTTTCACCTTCATTATTACTTGAAAGCGATATGAAGAAAGGATATAAAATGCCTCTAAGTAGATCGTAGCCGCGGTCTATAAACGGCTATTTGACCCTAGAAATCTAGAATTCCTTGGAGGATGGCTCATGGAGGGAGGGAGGAGGGAGGGATAGCTTTCATCTTACTCCTTCCGTTGAAAATTGAGTCGAGATTGATTTCTTCTTTTCCTTTTTGGATAACGGGATGGGTTAAGCATCTTTTCCGTTTTCTTTTTTTTTTAACCATCTAGTTTAATTCTAAAAAGACTTTATTATATTGCTATATGTTAAGAAAAAAAAATATAAAACTAGAAAATAAACCAAGATTTTCTTAAAATATTCATTTTCATTTTGCTTATTTCTTTTTATTAATAGCTTGATGCTCTACTCCATAATTGCCCTATTTCTTTTTATTAGATATAAAGTGGTCAAACCAAAAACGAGTGAGATAGGCACTTGACTTCTTGGGTGGATATCACCATCCGGAGACCCTTAAAATCAACCATATGTTCTGATCTTCTGCCTGTTTCCTCTCTCTCTCTCTCTCTCTCTCTCTCTATATATATATATATATATATATATATATATATATATATATATATATATATATATAGGGATAGTAATATATCCCTTTCTTTCTTTTTTATTCATGCAAGAGCCTGTTAACAGGAGCATAGTTAGAATTTATCATTAGTTGGGGAAGCTACAGGAACAAGAGACTATGGGAACATGCACTTTCGGTGACCAACATAAAGAAATACATGCGGCTAATATATATGAAAATTGTTAATATAAAGAAGGATGGAAAAAAAAAAAAGTTAGGGCGCTTGTCAAAATTTTTAGGGTGCCTCGCCTCCGAGATAATGGATAGTTATAAAACAACAAATTTTACAGCAGTTCTTTACATTTCCATGTAATGTGAGACTTTATATATATATATATATATATATATATATATATATATATATATATATATATATATAATTGTATTGGATCTTATTTCATATCATTACAATTATAAATAGACCACATCTATTCTTTCGATCTTTGTTTTATCATACATCATGCTCATCCCACAATAATTTAATTATAAATAAAAGCTAAAAGAGTAATAAATCAAATCCAACGCACTTGTACTTTTTATTTCTCTTAAAGAAATTTAAAATAATGTTCAACATAAAACATGATTATACTATTGATGCACATCATGAAAAAAGTTGTGTAAAGATATACACCAACTTGCATAATACTACTAATAATAATAACAATAACAATAAAAAGTTACGAGAGCAGCGGATAAGTGTTAAATGAGCAACCTTAAAATATTCCTAAAGTTATTAATAATTCTACTGAAATTTTAACAAAGTTTTCTCTATACCTAGATGTACTAAGTTATCAATTGTTTTTTTTGTTTATCACAAGTCATTATCACAAATATGATCCAATTGTCTTGGATCTTATTTCATATCGTTACAATCAAGAGTAGACCACATCTATTCTTTCAGCCTTTATTTTATCATACATCATTCAATAATTACATCATGTTCACCCCACAATAATTTAATTATAAATAAAAGCTAAAAGAGTAATAAATCCAATCCCATGCACTTGTATTTTGAATTATAAAAAAGTACAATCTAACCACATGGTTTAAAATTTTCTTCCAATGCATATATATATATATATATATATATATATATATATATATATATATATATATATATATATATATAGTGCTTATCTTATTTATTCTTTATTTAATCCATTTGCTAACTTATGCGCACTTTTTATTTCTCTTAAAGAAATTTAAATTAATGTTCAACATAAAACATGATTATATTATTGATGCATGCCATGAAAAAAGTTGTGTAAAGATGTACGATAATATCCTACATATAGATTTCATACACAATTCCAAACGTAGATAGAAAATGTCACTAAAAAAGGAGATAGAGTAAGAGATGAGTTAGGTTTAAAAAATTATTTACATGTACAATAAAATTTCCAAATCTAAAGTCCGACTATAACGTAACTATTAGGTTCGCCGATACGAGAAGGTTCTGCAACAAAGAATTTATTAAACATAAGTTTGTATTGTAATATAATTAGTCTTCTAACCATGAATGAAAGTGAAAGCACCCATCCTTTTAATCCAACTCTATTAGAAAAAAATTATAAGCAATAATCATTAATTTCATAATAATAACACATCAAGATATTCATACTCGATATGAGTAGCCTTACTCTCAATTTTAAGTCAATTAGTGTACTTCGATTAATATAGTTATCAAATATTTTGTAACAACTTATTATTGACCTTTGTCTTGTTGAAAACAACTCAATTTACCATGGTTTTCAAATAACTTGCGGCAATAACACAACATTGGCTTTTGCATTTGCAAAAGCAACTAAAACATATTTGATCTTTGAACAATTTCGGAGACTCCACAACATTGGCTTTTGCCTAAGCAAAAACAACTCAATAACATTGGTTTCCAAACAACTTTAGAAATAATCACAATATTGGCTTTCACATTTACAAAAACAACCTGATTACATTGGTTTCTGAACAACTTCGGAAACAATCACAACATTGGTTTTCACTGTAGCGAAAACAACCCGATCACATTGGTTTCTGAACAACTTCAAAACAATCACAACAGTCTTTTTCCGTAGCAAAAGCAACCAAATCACATTAGTGTCCAAACAACTTCAGAAACAATTACAATATTGGCTTTCGCCTTAGCGAAAACAACCCAATCACATAGTCATTTCACATAACTATTTACAATTCATTTTAATTCATTTCATACATAACATTTATAGTTACAACCAAAAATTTAATTGCCATGGCAAAATTGTAGGTAAAACTTTGCTTACTGCTTCTCCAGTCGAGTGAGCTCCTCCGATTGAAGATCATGCCCCTGGTGTCTCCCTGAACTAGACAAAATACTTTTCGTTAATACATTATCTTCAAACCCATATACTCATTTTCTGTACAAGAAATACTTCTTTTAACTTCATACTTAGACTTACTATATTTAACAATTTATAACAAGGCACTAGAATATTGTTTAGTGTTTTGCTCCTCATCAAAGTTGCAGAACTCAGTTTTAAATAGGGTTTATTTCTTTAGCAAGATAAGACACAAATAAAAAACTTCGGTTAAGAAGTTTAAACCCAATTATGCTATTTGCACACCTAAACTCATCCAAATATAATGGAATATGAACTTGCCCTATAACATACAACTTGACCTTTCTCTAGTGTTTTATTTATATTTGGATTCTATAACTTTAAATGGAGTAAGGTTTGTTCCATACAGAATCTAACATCATTAACCACATTTTATATGAAGACATCCACCTCAAATATTATCATTTGCTAATCTATATTTCAGTTTAAAGTTTGATGATAATTGTGTTCATTAGCTTTCAGCCAGACATGTCTTCAGTTTTTTATTATATCTAGAGTTTTATAATTTTGATTTGGGAAAATTCAATCTTGTTTGAAAGTTAACACCCTTATCTACAACTTTCATAAAGAATGACATCCCAAATATTGTCCTTAACTAGCTTAATGTCAGGTCACAAATTAGCTTGTAACACTGTCCAAATTTTCAATTTATAGGTTTTATACACAACCAAATATTTTCATGCATTTCTTTCACTCCTTTTTTTCAATCATAATTTCATAAAAAACATGTCATTTCCACGACAATAATCATTCATAAGATTTCAAACACGTAATTAAATTCGCAAAAGCATGTACCATATGAATTTCTTTAGATATTTAGATTCCAGCGTACAATAATTTATTAATTGATCATAAACACGTGTCATTTTAACATGCACACAAATAATCAAATTGAAAAATATTTTCCTCTATTTTCTTGTTTGGCTAAAGGTTTTAAGGCCTTGGTACCCATCATTTTCTTTAAATATTTTTTAACACCATCATATCTCCTTTACTCTTTTTACACAATCTAACCTTAATTTCCATTTACCCCAAAATTCCCTCTAAGAACCTTAATATAAGAACTTAAATTTTTATATAAAACTTACCCAAAAATGTCAAAAAATGATCTAGAAATGTGTTAATTTGTTCCTAGCTATGTTTTTTTTTCCTTCCCAAAAGCTCCTTCTCCCTCAAACCTTTTGGTCTCCCCTCATTTTCCTTCTGTTGCCGCCAACTTCAGCCTTCACTCTCTCTTTAATTTTTTTTGGTGTTAAATACTCACTCAAGTCTCCTAACACTCTCAAGAATTGATTTGCATATGTTTCTCTCTACAATATCTTTGAAGGAAAGTGACAAGGAGAAAAAGTGACTCCCCTCCCTTTTGTTCTTCTTTTTTTCTACCATCAGCCCCCCTTTCCTTTCTAGGGCTGACAAGTTTTCTCTTCTTTTTTGTTTGTTTGTTTTGTCCCTCACTTATTTATGTCCTACTAATTTAGTCTTTAATTCTCTATGTTTATCACATTAAACCCTACTCTTATCGTTATAAACTTAGTCCTTTTTTTGTTTATGTTTACTGTCACACTTGAAGTTAAGAATTTTATGCCTCACTAATGACCCCTTCTTCAATTATTAACTAAATTCATTCATTCATTTTCTTCTTCTTTTTTGTTTTCGGTCTCTTCATTCTAGGGGCTTACACATTTGGCCTAATCGGGATCTTATTTTTTGAACAACATATACATATATAACACTACCAGAAAATTGATAAATACAAACGGAAATACCGAGGGAATATTTCCGTCGGTAAATTTCCGAGGGATTTTACTGACGGAAATATTCCCTCGGTAGGGAATTACCGTGGGAAAAAAATTAAAACAAAGCAAAAAAAAAATGATGACGTGTCATTTTTACCAACGGAATTACCGACGAAATTATCGACGGAAGAAATGCCGTCAGTAATTCCGTCGGTAAATTTGTTGGTAAAAATGTGAACATTGTTCATCATGTCAATTACAAAGGGAATCACCGACGGAATTGTCCGTCGGTATTTTCCAGAGAGCTTCAAAACTGTTCACTTTCCAATTGCACTGTTAATTGTTGTTCTTTATGGACAAAATCACCGACGGATTGAAAAGTCGTCGGTGTTATTTGGTGGTTTTCTGAAAAAATTCAATTAATTTAAAATTTTTATTTAAATATTACAGACGGAATCACCGACGGATTAAAAAATCATCGGTAATTTTTTGGCGGTTTCTATAAACTTTTTACGAAATTGAAAATTTAAATTAAATATTACCGATGGAATTACCGACGGAATAATTAAAAAATATTAATATTCAATTATCCGTCGGTAACGCGCCCCAATAAAAAGCCTGAATCCCCTTATTTCACAAGAGACAGACCTATTTCTTATTATTATTATTATTATTATTATTCTTCACTATATGTAAAAAAACATCATTAAGGTATGTCTTCTTCTTTCTTCTTCTTCACTATATGTAAAAAACATCATTTCTTATCTATTTCTTTCTCTTCTTTTCTCTCCTCATCTCCTTCTCTTTTCCTCCATGCTTGGGTATGTCTTCTTATTCTTTCTTCTTTTATCCTCTTAGTTTTTTTTTTTAATTAATATGCTTAACGAAATTTTTTTCTCTCTCCTTAGCTTCACTTGCAACTACAATTAAGGTAAGATTTTTCTTTCTTCTTATTTTTTCATGATTTTTTTCACTATATTTGTTTTTTATTTTATTTTTAATTGTTTTTGTTCTTAATAATTGTATAAATGTTGTTGTGAGATTTGTTTTTTCATATGAGATCAATTTTTAGTAGATTTATTTATAGGATTTTTAAATTTTTAGCAATTGCAACTTCATTTTTTTCATATGAATTTTTTTAGTTGAATTTATTTGTTGCAAATTTGTTTGAGTTGATTTTCTTATTCTTTTTTCCAAGCATTTTGAGTATATATTATACAGTGTTAATTTATGTTAATTTAATTATTTTTTAATTTTATAAAATGAATTTTTTTTAAAATGTTTTTAAATCATTACCAACGGAAATTCCATCGGTAATTCCGTCGGTAAATCCGTTGGTAATAAAAAATATTATTACCGAGGGATATACAGACGAAATGAAGCGGATAAATTTAATTTTTTATTACCAATGGATTTACCGACGGACAAAAAATTACCGACGAAAGATTCACCGACGGAGCATTTCCGTTGGTGATTCCGTCGGTAAATTAATTACCGAAGGAATATGTGTCTTACGCCGACGGAAAAATTCCGTTGGTAAAACTGTTAAATCTTGTAGTGTCATAGGAAGGGTTTTTTTTTATTGTGTAACTTAAAATTCAAAACAACTCTAAATAAATAAGAAAAAAATAGCATAAATGCATGTATTAAAAAAATTAATATCATATTTTGTACTAGTAATTCATTTATAAAAGACTACAATTAGAGTGTAACATGCAGTAGAGATTATAGTTATAAAACATGATTTGACCTGAAAAATTAATATGAAAAACGTAGGTTGCAGAGCTTGATATAAATCTAGTTACTAGTTGAAATGATTAAGATTTTAACCTAGCAAAATTCATTTGGTCTGATCAGGATTTTAGTATTCAGAGTGGCCTAGCCAAACTTGGTTCAAGCCTAATTAGGTGTAAGTTAATTTCTTTTTTCATTTAGTTATCTAAGAACTTAATGTATTTATTTAACCAAATTGTATTATCTAAAAACAAGGAAACTTGTGTTTTTCTAATTATGGATTATATTCGTTGTCATGTGAATATTTGAGACTTTAAATTTGATTTGTAATTTAGATATTTGAATTACATTTTTTAATTTAAACTTCTAAATCTTTAAATTGTTATTTATTTTTTGGATTAATTAAAAATTGAAATTAAGGTAAAAAATTGTGTTGTAATTAATTAGTTATGCTTAAGCTTTATTGCTAAATCATTTATATATATATATATATATATATATATATATATATATATATATATATAGCTGGTTCATCTAGTGATCCATGAGTTAATTCGATGACTCAATAATCTAGATATTTTCCGAGTAATTTTCCTGGCAGCGAGCAGAAATTTTCTGTATTATTAATGCAAGGTTTCACAACAGCCAATCACATATCAAAAATAAAATAATATATATTCCCTTTCTAGACAGTGACTGCGTATTACAATATGATATGACTTCATTCCACCATTTCTGCTCTTAATTTTTTATTTGGTATTTACAATTATTTAAATAGCTAATTAATGCTATAAAAAATGCCAGGTGGCATTTGTTTTTTTTTTTTTAAATGCAGAAATTAATGTGGGCCTTGACCTGGGAAGCATTTCCTTTAGATAATGTGTAGTACAGACAGGAAAATACATTCTGAATTATTGATAGTCCTTAAATTATGCACTTGTCAATGTTTTTAGCCAATTTATTGATCACAAGTGCAGGAAACCTCCATCAAAATCTTGGGTTTTTAAAATGAAAGAGATTAATTAACTAAAAATTATAAAAAAGACCACTAATCAATATTAATTAGAAAAAATCGATGGGCTTTAAAACTAAAAAATAGCCAATTTAACCATTTGACTTGTCAATTAAACATGTTTTTATTTATTCAGTAACAAAGATCATTTCAGACAATTTGTGTCTTAATAAGTGGTTGATTTCTCGCACCATTAAGGAGAAGCCAAGTCAACAAAAGATGGTGGCTGAAGCCGTTCACATCATAATTAATTACTGTGAAAAAGTGCTAGCATTAGCCATTTTAAACTTTATATCTAAATATAATTCTAATTAAATGGCTCTTGGGTCAATATCTCATTGAAATAAGATGAGCCACCAATTTCATGGTGTTGGGAGTTCGATATTGACCGGAGGTTCCATGTGTGATCTTGACAACCTCCACCAACAAGCACGACTCCACCTCTTTAGACCAACACAAGGGACCCTCATTGCATGAGACTAACTTTACACCTCCACACATTAAGTGCTAGGGCTTTTCAACATCTTGTAAAATCTTCCTTTTTTCTCTATTGTTGAGGAGAACACTTTTCACCAATCTTTGCGAAGATTGCCCACTTCGATTAAAAGATGGGATTAGTTTTTTTTTCAATGATGTTTTAGAATTCAAGTGATTATATTTTTTATTTTAATTTAAGGAATTTCAGGTTGATAATAGAAATTTCAATACCTGAAAAAAACAGTCTCAATCAAAAAATTTAAAGACACTCTGATAATAAAATCAATACATTTATAGGAAAGATATAAAATGACTGAAGACAATAAATGATTTAAAATAACCTTAAATTCAAGGAACAAATGTGTTTATTCTTGAGTTTTAAGTTGATTAATGTTTTGAAACCTATGTATCTTTTATCTTAAGAGATGAAAAGTTATGAACTTTTTAACTATATGGTTCAAGGGGTATTTATACCCGCTGAACCTTGTAGTTTTCAAAGAAGATAACGACTGGAAAGTTCTCTGCTTTCGACAACATTAAAGAAGACATATATATCTATTATATATAATTAATGAAATAGTAAGTATGGTAAGTCCCTTAGAAGACCTTGTATACACCTATAAGTATAGAAAAATTATTATCATAATATGAATGATTATTCTAGATGGAGAGGCATGACAGTTTATCACATCTTTAATATTTATATTGTAGAGAATCGTCCAGGATCATACATATAATCTTAAAACTTGGTAACGTCAAAGTTTTTTTGGATCTAGCAGGTTTACTAGACCCACATTATCTTGAGTTTGACTGACTGTCAAGTCCAATTTCTTTGGGTTTTGCATGTTTGCTAAATCCACGTTACTTTGAGCTTAGCTGACTGCCAAGTTCGAGTTATTTTGGTTTAGTATGGTTGTTAGACCCATATTATCTTGGAATTCGTTAACTACAAAGTTCAAGTTCTTTGGTTTTGACATGTTCGTCAAATCTATGTTACCTTAAAATTAATTGATTATAAAGTTCAAATATTTTAAATCTGATATATTTGATAGACTCATTTTATTTTAATTTTTTTTATAAATAAAAATCTTAACAAAAAAATATCTCATTAGTTATATATATATAACTCCTCCTAAAGCTGGTAATCATTACCAACAAGCATAAGAAATCAAACATGCCATGTCGTGTAAGGAATCTATATGTAATTAAAAAAGAAAAAAATAATGGTGAAGGTGGTTGGTTATGACAATTGCCACCTATTTGATTGCGCAATAGCGATATTACACAATTAATAGCTTGTCACATAGAATTGAGCTGTTATCATTAAAGTCCGAAGCTTGTATGGAAACAATGAAGAGTCATCATCAAAGTTATTTAACCCCGGCTTGTTACATGAACTAGGACTTGGGTTAGGTTATTACATGGACATGCTAACCATAATTGATCGTTGTCAATTTAAAATGCATTGTTTGTTTCTAGATTATTATTTTTTAAAATCAAAATGATGTTAATTTTTAAAAAATAAAAATTAAATCAAGTTTTTACAGAATTGATCAAATTATGAATCAGATCAATAGAGTTAACTTCCAATTAATTTAATTAAAAACACAATTTAAATTATATTTTAAATCAACGAGTTAATAAATTGATCGTTAGACCATTAATAACGCATTATTTTTAAAGTTAGGAATAACTTGGAAGTTGGTAGTAAATTATTTTCTAACTTTTCTTACACAAATGTGTTTATTATTGATAAAAAAAGAAAGAAAAAAAAGAAAGAGAACATGAAACAATTTGTCCCTCATCACTTGAGTGTCCTGAGAAGTCATAAGTGCGTGACATGTGCCCTTTTCCATAAGTCATATACGTGTACGTATTTACTATTATTGATGAAAAAAAATATCGAATATATATGTTCATAAAACTATATACTATCTTACACTAAAAAATCTATATACTATGCTTCCCTTCGTTAGTCCCTCGGACTTTTTTAATCAAAGAGGAGGCATACACTTGAAGAATTTTGTTGCTTTTAATTAAGATTCAACTCTAAATCCAGCCTCTACGTATAAGACTGAAGCCCCCGGCTGTGCTTTAGCAAAACTGAAAAGGATTTATTTTACTTAATAAATTAGGATTCAACAAAGAAAAAGACAGTGAATTTCGGATTAGAGGTAGGAATTGGTCTCAAGACCTCACAAAATGCTACTTCTCTACTAGGAGCTTGTTTAGCTCCTGCTATGTTGTGTTGCGTTGTACAGTAAAATTAAACATATTAAATTATTTGAAAATGAAATGGCATATTTTTTTATGATTCCAACAGCGTTTTTTTTTTTTTTTTTAGATTTTTTTGCTTAAAATTAATTTTTTTTTATTTTTTTAGATTATTTTAATGTGTTGATATAAAATATAGCTTTTAATAAAAAAAAACTATTTTTCATTTATTTTTGAGCAAAAAACACTTTGAAAAGCAACCGCTACCACACTCTCAAACAACTCCTAAAATAGAAACAAATCATTTAAAAAAGCAATGAAAAAAATGACTTAAGTCAACTCAGATTAACCTGTTAAGTCAGCGATCCGGAACATGACACCAAGATAACCTCATAGAGAGGAAAGTGAAAAACATCATAAAGTCCATTATCTAATCAATCTAATGTCGAATGATAAAATTAAAAAAATCAATTCTAAAAAGGACCGACAAAAAGACTAAAGTCAAATCATGCTAATTTTTCAAACCAATGACTCGGGTCATGAGGCGGGACTACATCATACAAGGCAAATCCAAAAAAATCACGAAAGCCAAATTCTCAATCAACTAAATGTTGAGGAATGAAATTGAAATAAAAATCAGTCAAAAAAAGATTCAAAATAAAACAAATAGCATTAAAAAATAAGGACCAAATTTAACATAAAAATAAAATAAAAAGTTGAGGGATGAAATTGAAATAAAAAACAATTCAATTAAGAAAAGGACCCCAAAACATAATAAATATTAACCAAATAAATGAGGACCAAATTTGATATAAAAATTAAATAAAATCAAGTGTTGATGGATGAAATTAAAAAAATCAATTTGAAAAAAAGATTTAAAACAAAACAGACAAAAAAAAAGGATCAAATTTAATAAAAAAATAAATAAAATGATAGAAAACCTTTCAACTATGGCAGACTAATGCTAATTCTGAGGAGATGAGAGAGAAAAAGGGGAGGAAAAGAAAAAAAAAAGTCATCGGAGACTCACTGTCACTCTTCCATGAACATGTGCTCTACCTCTGGATAAATCTCACCGAATGGATCTAATGCAATCATGGAAGGCGGCGTGGAGACACCGGAAAAGGCTGCACGCACTACTAGAGCACAACAACCTCTTTCCATATGCTAACATGTACGTTGCACGTGTTAACAAAGTTGTCTTGCTTGTCTTTTTAGTCTCTAGATTTTTTTTCTTTAAAAAATTAACCCCTCAAACCTTAATTATTTTAGATCAATATAATCGCATTTTATTCTACAAAAATGAGTATCAAATGTATGTCAGAATTTTTCCTCAACAATGTGGGATTCCCAAATTTAAGGAAAAATAATAATAAGGTCCAATCTAAAAAAACTTCAATATAAAATGATTAAATTGAAAAAAAAAATTGAGGAACCAAAAAAGAAAAAGGATTGAATCTCTCTCTTGACCGTGCAATTCAATTCCTGATATTTGCAAGAAAATGGAGCTCAATACTTGTCTAGTGTTTAAATTCGATTCCATAACTTCAATTGTTTTAATTCAATTTAATTTCATTTATTTTTTCCAAATTAAACATCAATGGAGAATTGGTTTCATTTCTTGACACCGCAAGCATCCAATACCAAGCTAACAGAAATAAATAACAAAACTCAATCTCAAAATTAGATAATAATCTAATATAAAAGGCTCAAATAAAAAAAATTAATCGTTGAAATAGGAAAAATAAACATAAAAAAAAACATGTGAATCCACGACATTCTCAATCACAAGCTACATTAATTTCCTAATCTCTTTTAGGTTTTTTTTTTTGTATAATATATCTTTTAATTTGTTACTATAAAAATTACACTTCTCTCTCAAAAGAGTAACTGATTTTTAAAATTCTTACTAAATATTTTTTTATACCTTTAATTACTTTGTTTGAAACCAAAAAAAAAAAGGTAGAAAAATAGAGAGCGAAACAAGCTTTAAATTTTAAAGAGGATTTCAAAAAATAAATTCACTCTACAGAAAATTTGCATCGAAAACATACTTTCTATAAATAATACGGTTAGGATGAGAAATCTTTTGGTTATCCAGACGCTTTAAGCGTCGCCTAAATCAGGAAAAGGAATCTTCTAATGACTTGAAGTAATTAAGTAACCACTTTTTTTGCAAGGTTGAGGGAGTGAATTATTTGTGTCACTAATAAGTGATGGCAAAGATGACGAAGATTCTAATCGTCATGGATTTACGCTGCGTCTTATGAAATGTAGCTGACACTTGCTATTCTCTTTCCAGCGACGCCAAATCCTGAATACTAAAAAAACTCCTGATAACCATAGTTTTTAAACCCGGCCCAGTCCAAGGCCCGCGTTCCGGGTTTCGACCGGGTCACCGGGTCAATCTCTATTTTAAAAAAAATTCAAAACGGCGTCGTTTTAGTAAAAAAAAACAAAAACAAAAGTCAACGGGTTGCAACCGGGTTTTGCCGGGTCAACCCGCCGGGTCGGCCGGGTCACGCCGGGTCATGGCTTATCCTATTTTTTAATCAACCCGGCCCGGTTCCAGCCCCGGATCGGCCGAGTTCCGGGTCAACCCGTCAGACCGGGCCGGGTTTCCAAACTATGCTGATAACCATAGTTTTAAAACCCGACCCGGTCATCGACCCGGTCCAGTGATCGGGTCACGGGTCAGATGGGTTGACCCGGGTCAACCCAAAAAAAAAAACACCTATATAAAACACCTAACTAGTTACAAATTTACAATGCAACACTTACATAAACCAAATTTAAATTTTAAACCAACAACATAGATTTAATTCAATATCCAAAATACAAACCAAATATAAATTCTAAAATATTTTAAACAAAACATCCAACAACATAAATTAAATTCTAAAATATTTTAAACAAAACATCCAACAACATAACATAAATTCTAAATCAACAACACATTCACTTTTGTTGAATGAACACATTAAGTTCTTCTGTGTCCATGGGAGTAAAATTTGGATCAAATATCGATGGAAATGAGCCAATCTCGTCAACACCTAATAAATCATCAGCATGCTCCTTTGAAACTTCATCATCACAATCATCTTCAATTTCATTAACATTTATGACATCTACATTTCAAACATAATTAACAAATAAATATTATGTGTTAAACAATACTTTATTTTAAATAATATTTATCACTAAATAATCAATCATTAATTACCATCATCTAAAGTATCTTGTATGGTCATAGTTGATAGAGCTTGGTGAAAACTCTCTACTTCTTCCGTTGTCAAGATTGATGGGTCATCTTCGACTACCTAATTTTCAATGTCAAAAATTGTCTCAACATTAATTGGATCATAATTTCTTCATTTCCAATAATTCCTATATATTAAAAGTGAAGGTAAACACAATATAAGTATTAATAATGCTACTAAACAAGATAAAATAATATTCAAGGAATTAGAGAAAAGAAAAATATTTTTGTTTCAATCTTAGATTGCAGTGGACGTAAACAAGGTCATTAAGCCTTTGGTGCTCCAATCTATTTCTCTTCTTGGAATGAATATGTTCAAACATACTCTAATTTCTCTCACATCCCGAAGAACTACAAGTTTGACTTAACACTCGTATAGCCAATTGTTGTAGATTTGGAGCGCTGGCTCCATATGTCATCCACCATTCATCTATACAAAAAAATAATAAGTAATGTAAAACTATGTCAATTGTGTAAGACTATGTCAAATAATATTTTTAAATATAAAAATTATGTACCTGGAGGCATAAGGGTGCGATTATTTATTGCGGACGCTCGGCCAAAGTCATGTTCAGCATTCCTAAAAAACTTCATCTCATTTGTAATCTTACTTTGCAATGGTAGATTTCCATGTGCATACTTCTCAAGAACATCTAGAAGTCCAGAAATGGTGCTCATATGTTTATCAATTATACTTGCATCATATTGAAATCGAGGATTCAACCAAAATGCCGCTGCAAAAAGATTTCTATAAAATTATCCATCCCACCGATTATTGATAATGTCTATGAAAGGTTTCACTCTAGGCTTTCTCTTTTGAAATCTCCTCATCATTTCTTCTTTTGCATGATGAATAGCATCATACAAGTATCCCATCGAAAGTCTATCATCACCATCAACCAATCATAGAACTCGAACTAAAGGTTCACTCATTCGCACAATTATTACACATTCTTCCCAAAACAAAGAGTCTAGCACACTCTCAACAAACTTTTTTCCTTTGATATCTTTAGCATAAGCAGATGAGACACATTCCCTAGATGTCACCATAGCTCTCAACTCATCTTTATGAGCTAAAATGCTTTGCAATGCAATGAAATTGGTGGCAAAACGAGTAGGAGCTGGACGAAGTATTTCTTTTCCTCCAGTGAACTTCCTCATCAAATACAATGGATAACAATGATTATAAATGTACTTTGTGATACCAGAAGCATGCTCAACAACACAACAAACTGACTGCAATTTACCAATGTCCTGGAGTATGAGGTTGATGCAATGAGCAGCACAAGGAGACCACAATATTGAAGGAAATTCTTCCATCAATAACCTGCCAGCAGCAACATAATTTGCAGCATTATCAGTCACCATATGCACAATGTTTTCTACCCCAACATATAAAACAACCTCTTTAAACAACTGATACAACAATCTAGCAGTCTTTGAGATATCTGATACATCTACGGTTTTCAAAAAAACTATTCCTTTAGGACAATATACTAAGAAGTTAATTAAAGTCCTCCTCTTCTGATATGTCCATCCATCAGCCATTAATGTGCAACCAGTCTTCTTCCAAATCTCTCGATAACTCTCAACATAAATCTTCACTTCATCAACCGCTTTTGTCAAGTAATAACCACGGATAGCATGCAAGTTTGGTCCTTTATAACCAGGACCCATGGCTGTTACAGCATCTATGGCATGCTGATAATACACAGAGTTAACAGCATTAAATGGCACACATGCATCAAACATCCACTTCGCTAAAGCAAGATCACACCGTTCAACTGCTTCTTTCCTTTGCCAACAATTCTGAAGAGACTTTTGAGCACCAGGAGTTGTTCTCGGCATGAAATATGTCCCTAATGTTGCAGATTTCTTCTACTTTTCATAACTTATAGTTGATTGTTTTACAGTGCTGGTGCTTTGAATCTTTTTCTTTTTTGCAACCTTCGGTGGTAACATATGTTTTTTAGTATTGACATCCTCATCATCCTCCTCCTCATCATCATCACCATCATCATCTTCTAATTGCCTAATCATCATCTCTTCATGCTCTCTTTGTTGTGCATTAAATGGATTGAAATCTGCTTGCATTTCTCTAACTCTTTTTTTTGTTTCAACATTTCTTTTAAGGTTCAAAAGCATTTGATGTCGAACATCAGGATGACATTTGCGACATTGTTCAACTTCTCCTTTAGCTCCAATTAAATGTTGCTTAAATCGATTAATGCCACCACCCGCAAATACTTTAGCACAATATAAACATACTAATTTAGTTTTTTTACATCCAACACTAAGTTCAGGAGCTTCTCTACAATGACCCCATGCCAAATCTGTTCTTCCTCTACTACCACTTGACATGGAAATTGAAGGTTGAGATGATTGGACCGTTGAAGGATCACTACTTGGAGTACTACCATCATGTGAAGACATTTTAAGGACCTGACATAATTTATAAGATATCATTGGAAAATTCTTTCAACCAGATTACTAATTACTACCATAATTAAAGTTTCAATTCATTTCTATAACAAAATTCTGATTTCATGCTACTGCACACAATACTTCATCCTGTCTTTTCTTAGAACTCAACAAGTTCAATAACTTCAGTTCACAGACACTTTCAGTTCAACAATAACTAATAACTAATTCTCACAAATTCAGTTAAACGGCCAACCCACCCAAATTCTCACAACTGCAGTTCAACAATAACTAATCCATTATATCAACATCACAGAAAACTGAAATGGCCAACACCATCCATAAAATTGATATATCAACATCACAGAAGCAGAAGCAGAAGCAAACGAACAGGGACAACCAATATCATCTTAAGCAGAAGTAAACGAACAGGGACAGCCAAAAATTAACAACAATATTCACAGCTACTTGCAGAATATTCACAGCTACAAAAATTAAAGAATGAAATATTCACATTTCACAGCAATATTCACAACAATACTCAAACCAAACGAACATGTATTTGACCATTTGAAATCGCAGAAAAATAAAAGAACAGAGAAAACGAGATACATACCTGTGGGAAGAATCGATGGGTCAATCGATGGGAAGAATTGATGGGTCAATAGAGGGAAGAATCGATGCCACTGTTATACTCTCCTGCAAGTTCAACAGAGGGAAGAAGATGAAACAGAGGATAGCGAAAGGCGAAAGAAGAAAGAAACCAGTAAAAACTCATCTAACCTTATGCTTAGAATTGAAACGGCGATCAAGGATTCAAGAGTCTTCTGCTCATCTACTCTTCTTCGCGACTGAGAGTGAAATGGGTTTGACAATTTCTTGAAATTAATTAGGTCTTCTTCTCACTTCTGCTGCTCTGCAATGCATTCGTCCCTCTGCTCTTGTTGTTTTGGTCTTTTAATTGTAAAAGGCCAAAACGACATCGTTTCGGGCATGAGGATATAAAAAAAAATAAACCCGGGTCTCAGCCGGGTTTGGCTGGGCAGGCCGGGTCCCGGGTCGACCCTCCGGGTCGACCGGGTCTGACCGGGCCAATTCCCAGCCTGTTTTTTGCTTAGACCCGGCCCGGCCACAGACCCGGGTCAACCCGCCGGGCCGGGCCGGGTCTTAAAACACTGCTGATAACCATATGTATAACTAGAAAGGAAATAGTAATTAAACCTCTTTGCCAATGTTCCCAAAATCTCAAATAAACATAAATTAAGAGAAAAAATATATATTTGAAAGCTGTAACTTCAACTTATTATTTTCTCTGAAATAAATCAATATTAAAGGTTAATTGGATTCGAAGTACATATGAACATTTTATTATCATATAGACTAAAAATAAAATTAAGTGAACAATGAACATCTTATCGTAATGCTCTGTTTTCAGCTGCTCGTCAAGTTTTCTTTTGTAGGATTATTGATCCAACAGGATTTTGGGCTGGACTGATAAATAGTGATCGATGGACAATAAATAGTGATAAACTAGTAAATTGGCACGTGCTCCCTGCTGGGTCGGAAGTATTTTTAAAATGTGAAAAAGAAAATTTAAGAGCATGATAAACTTAGTTTAATGGATAAATTTTGAAATTTCACAACATAACTCTTTATCTAACTCAAGTTTCAAACTAAATCATATAAAAATTGATCTAAATTAAATTGATTGATTTCATAGATAAAAATACAATTTTGATGACTAGTAAAAACATTGCTTACCTTTTAACAAAACTTCAAGATAATAATTGTTTTTCACAAAAATTATTGAGACCATAGTTATCAGACTCGGCCCGGAGGTTGACCTGGCCAAGGGGCCAAGTCCCGGGTTTCGTGGGTCAACCCGGATCAACCCAGAAAAATTTTAAAAAAAAAACATTTAAAATTTTAATATTTCATATGAAAAAATTATGAAAAAATCTATGTAAATATAGGCTATAAATGTTGTAAATAATAAAATTTAAAAGAATATTTTAAAAATATTTTTATCCCACATTGAAAAGATACCATGTTATACTTTTAAGTTGAAGTATTTAAACAAAAAAAGTTTTTTATCCCACATTGAAAAAATATAACTTTTTTCTTGTGAACATAGAGTATATATACTAAAAGGTTTCAAATCTCACATTGAAAAAATAAAATATTTTTCTAATATTTATATAGTGAACTTTAAAAGGTGTCAATAACCTAAAAAAATATGAAAAAAGAAGGGTATAGAAGAAAAATCACATTTAAAAAAAAAACACTGGGTCTCGCCCAGGTCGTGGGTCACTAAAAAGAGGGGTATAAGTTCAAGGGCCAAATTAAAAATTTTTAAAATTTTCATTATTGTAATCCACAATAAATTATGAGAGGGTGAATAGTGTTTTGTGAACAATAAAAAAACACCACACGTTTTAGCTTTATGTATAATGGACACAATACATGTCTACCACTTAAATTCACAATTATTAAGCCTAGTTAGACAGGTTAATTTGGCTGACTCGGCCCCTGACCCTGGCCGGTTTTAAAAAATATCAAATCAAAGTTGACTCAATATAATTTAATTTCCTCAAACAAAACTCATTTTGTTAGTTTTTAATTTTCCATCAAAACATCGTTTTAACTTTTTAAAAAATAAAATGAAATGATATTATTATACTTGAACTCGATTAACTAATCTAATTCTTAACCAGGATCTTGGACCGGGTCATGAACCAAACTATGTGTAACTTTGACCAAAGCAATTGCACTCCATACGGGCCTCAATTTCCTTACGAATAGTTCAATAACCTGTACTGGACTTAATTAACCCTAATGTGAAGCACCTTATACAATAGGCTCCAAAGAAAGCATAATATTAATATTTCAAGCATCCAAATATGCCTTAGTCGTGACAATTAAATAGCAAAAGGGAAACTTTTTATGAATATATCAATTCAAATATGGATATGAATGAGTTGTCTAACTTGAAAACACGGCAAACTATGGCAGATGTTTGGTGGTTGGCCTTGGCTGAGGCAGTGACAAATGATTACTATTTAGCACGCACAACACATCAAATATTATCACCATAATTACTTCTACCAAGAGTGAATCTCATGAATTGGTTTTTTTTCTATAATTATATAAATCATATCTGAAATTTTATTTAAGATGTGTTTGGCACCGTGTTCCTAAAAATTTTAATTTTTTTTTATATTTTTAAATTGTTTTGATGTGCTGATGTCAAAAATAATTTTTAAAAAATAAAAAAACTTTATTTTAATGCATTTTTAAACGAAAAACACTTTAAACCATCATCGCTACCACAAAAACATGCATTTAATTTCTGCAGATGCCATTGAAGCACTTATGTTGCCGGGAAGGAGGGAGGGATGGTTCTGGATGACAAGCTCCAAGGCATGCTTCACTGTCACTATTCTTTTTATTGGGCTTGAAACAATAGGTTAAAGTAGGATAAAAACATATTTGGTATAAATATTTTGTAATAACAAGGAAATTTTTGCTTGGTGGAAAAAATAGAGAGGCACATTTATGGAGTGAAATCGGAAAATAACAGATAAATGCAAAAATGTTAAATAATATTATTCGACTGGTAAATTTTCTAATTAGTCCTTCTAAGAAGACCCATCTTAATAGTCAATGACGAACATGTTAGGTCATATCTCTTAATTACTTGTAGAATCATTAATTTGCATCGCAAGATTTCATCAGTTGTAAATCATTATCCCCTGTCAATTTTAATTAAGAGGCTGCTGTAGTTGAATAACTGACTGTCTTTTAAATGTATATTTGGTATGAAAAAATATTAAATTAATATTAAAAAATTATTTTAATATATTTTTAAAAATCACTCGTAACCACGAATGCACATTAATTCTTTCACCATGCTCGCGGCAACCTCGGGGACTGAAAGCTACAAGCCTGAATTAAGAATTTCTCTAGCAAAGCTAGCTGGGATTTTTTTCTAGCTAAAATCCGGTTTTAATAAACCTAACCAATCAACGTCAGCAAATGTATTTAAAAAAAACACAAAACAAGTTTGTTTTGTTAATAAATGATTGACCCAATAATTTACGGTCGAACCCAACAATCTAATAATTCAAAAAACATTTCCGAGTCGTTTATGACAACCATAATCATATGTACTAACTTCTAGACAACGAAATTAGATAAGGTGTACCTAATACGGTGCCGAAGTCTGTATAGCAGTGATCGTGAACTTGGATTTTAGCTTTGCCCGAATGTGCCTTTCCTCGCGAGACTGCTCCTCGAGACATTCCCTTGCCTCCTCAACTTGTTCCATTATTTCCTAATTCGAGGAAAAATATAATCCATGTCAATAGGCAGACTCTATTTCATGGCTGTATTTAAGGATGAATATCAGTATATTAATGTTTCTATTCTGTCAAGTATTTATTAAATTTAATAATATTTATATCTTATTCAATACTTATCATGTAAAATTATTATAAAACAATCCTAACCTTTCAGGTCGGGTTAATAATATATCCATTTCCTATTATATAATAACCAAATTGAGAAGGGTATTTTGTTTTTTAAGAAGTAAATAAAGAGTTTGACTTACGTGGATGGGAGATTATTTGTAAATCATATTTAAAATTTGATTTCCATCATCAATGGGTGCAAATGTTTTCTAAATCAGGAAGATCATGCTTATATTACCCAAAAATAATAATATTAATAAGATCATGCCTATGACTTTTCGTCCCAGATTTAAAGGGTGTTTGAGTGTTTGAGATTGTTTTTCAAAGTATTTTTCGATCGAAAATACATTACAATAATATTTTTTATATTTTTAAAAAATTATTTTTGATATCAGCATATCAAAATGATTTGAAAACATAAAAAATATTAATTTAAAATTAAAAAAATAATTATTTTAAAAATAATTTTTGAAATATAAAAATAAACAGATGTTACTTTGCATAACATTTTCCTGGGGATTGAGAGGTATAAACAATATATATATATCCAGCCACTTAACCCACTACACCAAATGCTTAATATTTTACTCAGATCCTTAATTACCTGCACCAGGTAGATTTTTGAACCTGTCAACCTTCACTAAATAGTATATACGAATGTTAAAGTAGCTAGGTTCTTCTACTACTATATATGCTATTCTTTATATATTAATTTTATTGAAATTAACTGCACAATCCTTTATGCTAATTAAAAAGCTCTAGTGATTGCATCTTGTATTTTATTTTCTTATGATTAGAAAAATTTTAGAGTGCTCCAGGAATAGCTACCAATACTCAAAATCTAGAGATGCGAGAGAAAAAAAATAATAATTTTTTTAATACAAATAAAAATATTCTTTATCAATAGAATTCAATCTTTAAAAATAAAACAAAATAAATTAGAGGCTACCCTATTTGATTTAAAAGAAGAAATTTAATGGTAAAATCAACTTTCTCATAATACTCATTTACACATCTCTTTTATTGAGAGATCTTTAAAGAAATAAGATAACAATAATAGAATTAATATAAAAACATAAACATTTTCTAAATATTTGAATTTAACTTAATTATTTACTATTTTTTTTTTCAAAGTGGGTATTAGTATAAGTTGTTATTCTTGAGAATTTTTTGTCAAGTACAACTTTGAATCTGAGGTTGTGATTCATTTAGTATTGTGGTAACAACTGTTTTTTAAAGTGTTTTTCGTTTGAAAATTCATCAAAATAATATTTTTTTTACTTTTTAAATTTTATTTTTGACATCAACACATTAAAACGATCTAAAAACACTAAAACAAATAAATAAAAATTTAATTTTTTTCAAAAACACTTGTAAAATATAAAAACAAACATGTTATTAATAAAATCACAATTAGACCATTTAAGTTAGATTTAGATTAAATTTTAAATTGAATTTCATAATATATACACCTTATCCAAAATCTATTTTATAAAGTAATCATCAAAAATATCCTAACTATTCAGGTCGGGTTAATAATCTACCCATTTCCTATTATATATACGCCCACTACACCAAATCCTTAATATTTAACTCAGATCCTTAATTACCTGCACCAGGTAGATTTTTGAACCTGTCGACCTTCACCATGTACGAATGTTAAAGTATAGCTAGTTGATCCATAACTTCAAATAGAATTTAATTTTTAAAAATAATACAAAATAAATCAGAGACTAACCCAGCAACCCATTTGATTTAAGAGAAAAAAATTTAATGTTAAAATCAGTTTTTTTAAAATACTCATTTAAACATCTTTTTTTATTGAAAGATCTTTAAAGAAATAAGATGACGGTGATGAGAATAATATAAAAATAAAAAATAAATTGAATTTTATTTTTTCCAAACATCTTCTAAATATTTGAATGCAACTTAATTATTTACTATTATTATTTTTTCAAAGTGGGTATAAGTATAAGTTATTATTCTTGAGAATTTTCCATAAAGTGCAATTTTGAACCTGAGCTTGTAATATAGAGCTCATTTGATATTGTGATAACAATTGTTTTTTATTTTAAAATTTATTGAAATAATTTTTTTTTTATTTTTAAAATTTTATTTTTGACGTTAACACATCAAAACGATCTAAAAACACAAAAAAAAATCCAAACTTTCTCAAAAATACTTTTAAAATACAAAAATAATCATGTTGTTAATAAAGGGACAATTAGACCATTTAAGTAATATTCTTTCTCTCTCTTTTTTCTCCTTTGTCATCATTTATGTAACCCACTTAAATATTTTCCTGGCTGTCTCTTTCAAAACAATAAAAATATAAAAAGGATCTCTAAGATACCATTAATCAAAACTCAAGAGTCAAGATTAGATTACAAGAACAAGCATGATGCCAAAGATGCCATTCGTTTGCAAATAATGAAAACGTACATTATTTGATTTATACATAGAGAACATATATATGCTCTCATTTTTACAACATATTAATATTGTCTCTAGTATATGCTCCAGAAAAGCATCGAAATAGTAGAGACTTGTGAGGTAGAACTCACACCTGACCAAAGTCATAATCAGAGACATAATTAAGCATGCTGGATACTGATATTTAATTATTGTATAATTGACATTTTCAAGTACCAACCAATCCCCATATGGGGAGAAATGCAGTCATCAATGCCTTCCACCCAGATGGTTTTTTAGCTACGATGTCTGATCTCATTTCCGTCATTTGTGGTTGCAGCTGTTTCTTGCACAGCACAAAATTCCTTCCCTCTTGGGAACCTATTGGCTCCCGTGGATTCAACGCTACATGAAAAAAAAAAAAAAAAAACGAAAATGATTTTACCCGACCTACCAATTAGTTTATTTAACATAACTACTAAAGTATATATTAAAATCTTTGAAAAAAAAAAGCTCTTGGAATTGAACAAGTTAAACCCAATGAGATCTGATAGATTAAATCGAGAAATTTAGACTTGAAATCTAACTTAAATCGAGTTTGTTTTTAGTTTATACATGAAACTCTGTTGATCCTATATTACAATACAAATCCCAGTATTTTTTTTCTTATCAATCCTAATCGTAGATTAGTTTTCACAACTATAATTAAATTATTACCTCTGTCTTATAGATGAGAAGCAATGATCAATATCAATATCAAATAAAGAGAATAAGGAAAGAATTCAAGGCAAAAAATAAAAATAAAAATAAAAAACAATTGTGAAATTTTCAAGAAAGGGGAAGTGAAAATACCATCTGAAGGTGGATTAGCACAGTAGAGAAGGAATTTATTGACATCAAAGCCAAGAACTGGGAGCCGGCCTCCACGGGCATACGTCTTCAAAGCAGTGTCAATGACCCCAGAAACAAGATCATCCCCATTAACCACAAACCTTATAGGCCCTGCACTCCCAAGAAAATTGACACTTACCAAGAACCTATTCTTTTTGTCATCACCTTTCTTATTCTTTATCTGCTTTTTTAACATCATTTTCTCGCTCACATTTCTCTTCATCTTTTCCATTTTTGTAGCCTTTCTTTGATGAAAAAGCAAGATATATAGCTCAAAGTAAAAAGAAAAAAGAAGCTGAGGGTTTCAATTAAAAAACAAAAAAAAAAGAAGATAAAACAACTAATTAATCTTGTGAGGTTTTCTTTAGGGATCAAGGCCAAGGCAACGATAGCACCAGGCTTGCTTGCCAGAGCCAAAGTGGAAGATAAGCCCGTGAAGAGAACGAGCAAAACCTCTCTGAGAAGAAAGAGTAGAGAGAAAGTGCATCAAAAAGGTTATAGATCTTGTTTCAACCATCCAAAAAGGAATGAAAAATGAAGAAGACAGGGAGATATGCGTACTGAGGTTTTCGTTTAGAAGAAGAATATAAGCATAAGAAGTGTAGGGTTTATTTATATAGAGACGAGAGTTGTTTTATTTGCTCTTGCTGGTTTACGTGAATCTGTTTTTGTGGCCTTTAGCAGACTATATACATTTGGTTTCGGTGAGTGTTCTAAAATAAATAAATAAATAAAGAAACAAAAACATGAAATAAATCTTTCATGTTTTAGATAGTAATCAAACATTGCATTTCCTATGAAAGAAGTCGACCGATTTGTGCTCTTGTTTAGTTACCAGCACTACTATTTTTTGTGTTCTTAATTATTTCTCTTTCGTTCTTCTGACAATTTAGTTAATTCTTCCCTTGATAACTATTACAACACAAGTGGACATTTGGGATTTTCCTTTTAGTACAGATTGAGTTCATTTTTATATGTTTTCCTTGAGTCGTGCTAACTACAAGATGACAACAAGTTGTTCTAATTAATTGGGAATTATTAACAGTAACTAACTAGGAGAGAGGAGGGCAAATGTAAGCTATCCTAGGCCATTCATGCCATGTCCAGCAAGCTTTATTTAATTTGTGTGGCCATGGTGCCGCTTTGCAAGATTAATTAGTAACCTTGGCATCGATCCATCGGGAATATTACTTCTCACGCAAGACGTTGCATTTTTTTAATGTCATTATTATGAGATTGTAATTAAAAATGCAAAAAAGCATAGTTAATAGTAAGTGAAAGCTGAAAACTTGTATATTGAATAATTGTTTTAGTATTTTTCAGCAAGTAACTACACACTTTCTTATAAATTCTAGCTTGATTAATGGTTAACGAAGTGAATTTCAACTAGAAACCTTAGCTTGTACTGAGTTTTATTTTGAATTGAATTCTTTTTAAAAAACCTAAAAAGATAGGTATTTTTTGGAGACAATTGCCACCCTCCATCCACCAAGAGCATTCTTGTTGTTGCGAACTTAGTGAAAGAACCATCATACTCAGGAGATAAGTTCTCCCCTTCACTCCAACCATCGGAGGTGCCCATTTCTTGCACACTCTGAAAATAGATGAATCTTTATGAGAAGAGGCCTCCCCCAACAAATTCTTTTACATTACTCAAAATATTTTGAAATCGAAATTAGTCAGCAAAATGTCTAAGGAATATAAGGAGCTTTCTTGCATTCCTACTTCTCCCATGCCACACCAGAACGTACAAGGAAACCTCCTTGGATGGTGCGGTATCCACGTCCTTTGTTGTTCCTTCAATTTTTCTTGCAGAGCTTTACAGCAACACATATACCAGTAGAACTTTTGTAAGGAAAATGATGGAAAATCCTCAGTAAAACAATAGCATCAAAAGAAACACTAGAATGCAGGCAAAGCCACAAGCAAACCATAAAAAGGATTTTTCGATGCAAAACTGCATCAGGCTTTCATAAAGAACACGCCTAACTTTTCATGTATACAAACCCGTCGTTTGAGAAACCGGTTTCGCTGATCGGCTTCACTTAGTTTTTTTGAAAGTTTCTCTCTGAGAATCGAGCAGCAGTGCCTTCAACTGTCAAACATTATAGAACATCAGTCACGTTTCTTTTCAAAAGGATAGACGAACAGATATGGAAACCAAATAGTACAATGACGACCTCAGGGGGCACGTTCAGTTCACAGCATAAGAGAATTCAGCAATGGGGCTGATTTCCAACACATCCTGATGAAAACTCACTTCTAATTACAATGAAGCAGAGCTGTAAATTGGAGAAAATATTGGTCAAACACGAGACAGAGAAAACAAAATAATACTGTCACTTCTCAGGTCAAATATGCTATTATATTTTTGCCCAGCACATAAAAAAAAAAAGGGACATCAAATAGAAGCTACAGCTTCAACCAAAAAAAAAAAAAAAATTGAAGCTACTATGGCCTATCGGTCTCTTTACTAGTACATTGATGATTTAAAATATTTTTTATTTAGAAATATATTAAAATAATTTTTTTTATTTTTTAAAAATTATTTTTAAGATTAGCATATCAAAATATTCTAAACATATAAAAAATATTTATTTTAAATAAAAAAATTTAAAATTTTTAAGAACACAGTGTACCAAACACTCTACAGGAACATGATTAAAGGTAGCGTTCAGATTTTTTTTCCTATAAAAAAACATATATTTAATTAAATAAATAAAATGAAATGAAAAAAATATTATACAATAGTGTATATATTAAAAATATTATTTGAAAATAAATATTTTTTTAAATAAATTTTATTTATATAAAAGATATAAAAAGATATAGATAAAATATAAAATTTCTTCAAAAATTAAATTTACACAAAATAATTTTTTTAAAAAAATATTTATCCAAAAAAGATTAAATAAGCAAAAAAATAAATAATAGATGAGTGGTATTAATTAAAATATAAATTTAAAAATTATTTAAAAAAAACATCTTAAAAAATAGATATCAATTAAAAAAAAGAAGCAAAATAATAATAATAATAATAATAATAATAATAATAATAATAATAGCTGTGTGTTGTGGCTTAATTTGTCAAACCTATTATCCGAGTCATAGATTCAATTAGGTTAAATAATTTTTTTCTTTTAAATTTAAATTTAACCTATATATATATATATATAAACAAAAGAAAAAAAAAAAGCTTAGCCCCTGTGACCCATCGCGCCTTGACCATTGTAAAGGAAAAGCCCAAACGCATGGGCAGGCCTTCAAGATCGTGCGCCCTTGAACAACAACTTTTTTTTATGGTTAGAATCTAGCAGCTTTTTAAAATAATATAAATAATTTTTTTATCAAAAATAATTTTTTGAAATTTAAAAGAATCTAAATTATATATTTTACATTATTTGTAAGGATTGAGATCCAAGTGTATTTTTTATAAAATCTATGGCATGTCATCTATGTTTTAAGCTTTTTTCATTTCGATCTCTCTTCTTCTAATCTCACCCTTGCCTAAAAAATTAAAAGTAAATGGCCTTTAATTAGGATCAAATCACCTAAAATAAAACTTTAAACATCAAAATGAATTATTAAAAAATGGATGAGGATGTCAGTAAGTATGCACATGTTATTCTCTTATAAATCTGTCGCCTTTTCATTTAATTGTTGTATTCCTATGTACGTATTATGCAGTTAAAAGTCATTAAAGAACGGGTATCAGTCCTACCTTGGAAGTTCTTCTGTGGTTCACTATATTGATCATTAATTGAGTTCTAGTGGTATAGAAAGGGAAGGTCTCTGTTTGCTGTTACAGCAAAGAGAAAACTGTGTCTGAGATTATCAAATGTACCAAGAAGCCATGGAAATGTGAGCTCACCTCATCACCACTCAATGGTCGATGAAGAGGCTCTTCTGGTGAATATGCATTTTCTTCATCCACAGAATAACCTTCTGGCTGTGTTGACGAAGATTCCTCCAAACTAACAGGCACAGTGTAGGTTCTCCACAATACATTGCTCATCCAATTTTTCTGAGCAGAACCTCGATGATAATGTGCCAACCTTGGGTTGCCTGGCTTAATATTGCAGCCAGCCACATTATAAGTAAGCTTATGGATTCTTTCCGCTTCTAAGATTGGTGAATTCCATGAAAACCATGGCACTTGCTTGCCAGTAAAACGCTTAAGATTTGCAGGCTAACATTCATTTCTACGTTCTGTGGACAAGCACCTATCCTATCTGATGAAATTCCTCAAAAAATCTGTCGAACTCATCAAGATAAACACCAATTTCAAGTTATGAGCTTCCATGCTCTGGCACATTCATCTGATTCGTTCCTCACACTTGAATCCTCACGGCACTCTTCAAAGTCATTCTCACCTCATGCATTAAAAACAACTCATGTACACAGAGAAGCGAGAGAGAATTCAAGACTACAGTTATCCATCTTCCAAAACAGAAAAGGAACCAAAAAGAAAAAAACCTTTATCCAAAATCCAAGACAGGCTAAGTATTGCTAAACTACAGAAATACTAGAATGATCCTAACAACACTATTTACACATAGCTGCAACTTGCAAATTCATACAAAACACACAGAATGGAAATATCAAGCAGAACATAACAACAGAATCATAATATTTAGCATAAAGATTCTAACTTTAAACAGAAAAAAATATGTTTTTCTTGCATACACAAATAAATACATTACAGTGTGCTAATTAGAAAAAGAACCATCAAGAGACAAAAACAACATGCTACTTGTAACTTGCGAGGCACCTACCAACCAAAGCAATTTGGAGGATAGAAAACAGTACAATTTGAAGAGGAAGAAAGTAAAGGAAGGGTTTTTTTATTATTATTATTATTTAGGGTGGCAGAGAGAGAAATAGTTAATCATTACCATGACACGTGCCATGAAACCATTAGCCCACGTGTCAGCAAGGAAGAGGTTATAATTTCTTAATCATAAATCACTAGATGAGTGGGGCAAGCAAGTGATGCCCTTGTAGATTTTTTTTATGGGCTTTGGTCCAGTTCTCTTGAAACCAAATCCAACCTCAAAAGGTGAAGAAAATGTTTCCATGTTCTTGACAAATGCCTTGTAGAATACACTAGGCTGCCCTGCCCCGCGGATCTTTTTTTTTTATATATAAAAATAATGTTCAAGTGTGTTTAAAAAATAAAAGAAATTAAATTTAATAAGGTGATTTAATTTTAAATATATGACGGGAGAATATTGATCAATAACAAATGATGTTTTTTTATATATATATAAAAAAAAAAAGATGAAACAATGGGAAAAAATTCATGGATGTATTAAATTAGAAGAAAAAAGAGAGAGGACAAAAAGTCTTAGTGAACTCGAAGTAATGTGAAAAACATGTAATATAGGTAATAAGAGGCAAGTCAATCTATGATAACCCGTAAAACTCATGACTCATACTAGTTTATTTATGCACTATCATTGCTGCTTGGATTAAAAAAAATAAACATAAAAAAATAATATCTAAATTATAAAAAACTTTTTAGTATTATTGTTAAACTCGATATAATAGTTTAAACTTACAAAATCCTGAGCCAACTTTTTATTTAGTCTTGATTTTAAAGTAAATTGTGTAGAAATCTTCTTGACATGATCTTATTAACCGGATAAATCTAAAGAAAAAACTTAAAGGAAAAAAATAAACATACTAGGTGCATTTTAGTTAACTCGCCAAATCCTTGATCATAGTTATGGATCTGAATAGGTTGAAATAAATTTTTTTAATTTATTATATAATAAAAAAATCAAAAATTGATTTATAATAAATTTAATATTAAATGATTAAAAAAACTAAAAAAGTCCAAAAAATTCCTAAAGGTCAATAAAAAAGAAGTCAAGGCATGCCCGCGCAACTAGCGCCTTTGATATTCTACTTCGATGATGCCTTCTCATCTTTATTTATGCGTGTTGATGGAGGAAAAAAAGCAATTTACCATTGAAATATTAGTCTCTTAATTAAAAAGCAATTTTTTCTACTGGTGATAAATTTATAATTTTTTACATTTAACTGTAGCGTTACTGTAGGATGATAAAGTTGTGATTTTTGGTTTTTTTTTTTAAATTTTTTTTGATTTGTTTATCTTCCCTTTTTTTTTCCCTTATACTTTAAATATTTATCACATTATACTCAATCTATTTATAATTTTTTTTTCTTATCCTTCATTCTCTTGTAATTTATTTTTTGATTATTTTTTTAAATTTTTTCCTTTGTGAATGGGCAAACAATATATCATTTATTTTGTCCACTTTTTTATAAATGAACTAGACACACATACCTACCAAACCCAGTAGTACCTAGCCTTTTATATATATATATATATATATATATATATTTTGCATTAGAAATGTTTTTTACCTAACCTGTAATAGAGAGAGTCAAATAAAAACATTAATATTTTTTATAATTATTAACCTAAATAGTTTTTAATTTATTTAATTAAATACATGTATAAAATTTTTAATTTATTATTAAATTTATTTTTTTATAAAAAAAAACAAGTCGAGAAGACTAACATTTTATTTTTGGTGGAAAAAGAATACTCGATCGACGGCAAACCGTGGATGAAATGGAATAACAGATGAGAAATAATTGAAAGTGGAAAGGAATGAAAGGTCTTATCAAATGTAGAAAGAAGTCCAAATCAAATAATGAAAGCAAACACCGATGTCTTCCACTACATGAAAGAGAAAGGATTGGTCAGTTCCTCTGTGACATCAAAGGAAAGCGTATAAGATTTACCCGCCAATCATGCATGCCTTTGTTTCCTTCCTTCTACATGGATTCTTGACCTTTCCGAGAAGATTACGACGGAGGAGTGCAGTTTGAGTTGTTTTTAAAAGTATTTTTTATTTAGAAATATATTAAAATAATATTTTTTTATTTTTTAAAAATTATTTTTAATATAAACGCATTAAAATAATCTAAAAATACAAAAAAATATTAGTTTGAAGTAAAGAAAAAATTAAAAAAAATTAATTTTTTTTAAAAATATTTTTAAAATATAAAAACAAATAAAGTATGCAACACTTTAAAAGGAATAAGTGGTCGTCGTTTTATGAAAGGTGAAGATCAAAACGAGGATCTTTTCTAGAAAAGTGTAGACCAACGCCACATTGTAGAAGAGAAGCCACATGAGCTGCTTCCGTGAGTGAAATGTTTAAATGGATGTGTAACTCAGTTTTTAAATGTTTAATAAATAGTTTTATGAGACGTCAAGTTCAAAACTTTGCAACTCAGTTTTTCTCAAGGTGATAGCCTCATTGTTCAATGAATCATTCTTACGTCGAAGTCACCAGTCAGTGGTGAACATGATGATTACGAGTTCGTTGGAATTCTTGTACCAATCTCAATATAATAAGATTAAGTCGGTATTCGTATTTGTGATGGTGTTGTTTTCGTTTTAAATTAATTTGTTTTTAGATAATTTTAAATTATTTTAACATGAGATTAAAATAAAAAAAATATGTATTATTTTAATATATTTTAAAATAAAAATATTTTAAAATTCAATCACTAATAAAAAATGTTAAACCCTATCCATAAACTGAACAATGTGATGTGAAAAGATTGCAGTCGATTTCTTACTAACTCCAAAGCCCCGTTTGTTTGTTAGAAAATAGTTTTCTTTTGGAAAATGAATTCCGGAAAAATAAATTATTTTTTGATATTTGATAGTGTAATGAAAAATAAGTTGGCAAATATTTTCTAGTGTTTGGTTATGTCATGGAAAATAAGCTGGAAAATAACTTATTAATGTTTTATTTTTTTCAAGTTTATTAAAATAATGAGGAACAAATCTTACAAATTAAAAAGTTGAATGAGAATGAAATTGAAAAAAAAATATAATTTCATAATAGAGATCAAATAAAATAATAGATATCAAATCTAAAAACTAAAAAAATTGAAAGATCAAGAAATAAAAATAATAATAATTAACATTTCATAAATTATTTCAAATAAAATAAGTAACAATCAAAAGAATGAGAACCAAATTTGATAGATAAAAAATTTCAATTAAAAAATGATAAGAGAAAAGCAAATAATAATTATAAAAATAAGGACCAAAATTAATATAAAAATTAAATTTTAAGGGATGAAATTGAAAAACAAATATTCAAAACAAAATATATATAGCAATCAAAAGTTTGAGGACCAAATTTGATATAATCAGCAAATAATATGACATTTCTAAAATTTTCACAACTTCCGGAAAGTGTTTTCCGCCCAAAATAAAAGGAAAATACTTTCCTGAAAACCAAGCCAAATTTTTCTTTGACTGGAAAATGTTTTCCGTTTACCGGAAAGTGTTTTCCGTTGACCAACTTTTCTAATGGCAAACAAACACAGAAAAGTTGAAAAGTGGTTTTTTAGAAACCAGTTTCCCGGAAACAAACGTAACTTAATATTCGGGCAAAGCCTAGGTGAATGAACAAACAAGGATAGCCTAGGTGGTCAATATTGTCAAGGGAGAACTTCTTGGATTTTTTTTTTTAATCAAATTAGCACTATAAATTTAAAGATTTAAGAGAATGATACTATTTAAAAAAATTTAGTGAAATAATATAATTTGATCTAGTTGTGTTTTTGAAGCACGACATTTAGAAGCGCAACAACTTAAAATGTCATGCTTTACAAGCACAATACCAATTAAACTTTAAACAGATCAAACACCAACAACACATAGACGCTCCCCCCTCTCTCTAATAAAACCCACGGTCTCCCTCATGTGTCTCTTAAAAAACTCATTAATCACTTAGATTTTGCTCTTAAAACAACTAAATAGAATCCATCATAGTCTTTTAGCATCATTTGGTGTTTTTGTGTTGAAAACTCATTGTCTCCTTTGCTGCCATCACCACTGTCGCTGCTTCCCCAACCATTCTTGTTGTCCTATAAGCAAGGTAAACATACTACATAGTTATTAATTTGTATTTGGTTTGGTTTGGTTGAAATCAAATAATTGTTGAAGTTGAATTTAAGGTTTGTGGTGAATTTAAGGTTTGTTGAATCAATGATAAATTAGTTAAAAATATATTCAATTAGAGTTTATTTGATATAGTTGAACATGAAAATAAGTTGAATTAATTATGTGTTGCGTTTAATTTAGATTAAATTGGTGTATATTGTTGGAATAGGCTAATAATATAGTTAAATACGCATATACGTTCATGCAATAGAGCATAAATGCAGTTGAATTATGATGAATTACATGTTTCATTTAATTGTTGATAAGTTAAAGAATTTAGTATTTTCTTTGAATTAAATTAATTTGCTATAAATTTGTGTTTGATTTAATGCAATTGAGCATGAAAAATATCAATTGATAATGTATTATGAATGTTAAGTTTGCTTTAACTTTAAATTTTGAGAATTTGATTGAATTTGCTATGAATTTTGTCAATTATGATTAATGTAATGCAATTTAGTTAAAATTATGTTAAATTGACTAGAATCTGATTTTTTTTATAGAATGTTTAATAACATATTTATGTTATGTCATTACAGTAGTAATATTGTTTCTGAAGTGAACAGTAGTATCACATACAATGACGGGAGCAGTTTGTTATTAACTGGTAATTTAGGCATGTCGTATGTAGAAATGAAAGAAACTATTTTTCATGAACTTAGGGTGGAATTATAATGATATTGATGTTGAAATAACTTGGAGGTGTCAAATTGGTGAACAACAATATTATCTTGTATCGTTTTTGTATGATGGTAGTTTAAGACAATGATTGATTCTTTCATTCAAAATGGTTTGATCATGATGATTATGTAAGTAGTCAATCGAAATCTGTGTGTGTCCAAACTTCTGTTGGTCTTACAAATTCAGTTGGTAGAGGTAAAAATAGTTTATTGTCGGATAATTTGCTACAAATTATAGATGATAATATGTTTGACAATCCTTTTGCTAATTAATATAGATTTGACTATTATGAGCCCAGTGACAATGAAGATGATGTTGATGATGAAATTATTCCTCCTGCTTCTGAATTTGAAGATGCTTCTAGGTCTAGTTTTGTTGTTTACATGATTGGGCACTTTGTCATATAAGTATGGCAGGAGGGTCTAATTTAGAGGTTGGTCAAATATTTAATAGTAAAAATGAATTGGTTAATGTTGTTAAATGGTGGCACATTGCACACTCGATTGAGTACCGAGTTTAATGGTTGAACTCAACATTTGTTCAATTACAATGAGGGCAAGCATCATAATGTAAGTGATATTTGCATGAGGGATATCATAAAATATCAATTCATTTATCGTGATCACATGATATTTTCTAAGCTTTTAACAATACCTCTTACCATTATACATGTTGAGGTGTTGGCTACAATTCAGGACAAGGATTTCATGTGATACTCATCTCTTATGAAGAGTGACAAAAACATAAGAAACCCTAACAAGTTTTATCACTTTTATAGCGACCACAACCACACACTAAGAAATGTCATGCCTTGAAAGAAAAAAAATATAATAATTGATCTCCAGGGGATATCTCTAATAATTTATGAAGAAAAAGATGCAACATGAACAAATAAAATAAAATTCTTGTGATGCACTAACTGAAATCAGAAGCTTTTCAAAAATTATATCTCCATTATATTATGAAGTTTTGAATAAAAGAAGTAATGTTTCTCTAAATGTATATTCATATATTTAATGAAAAATCTTCACGATAAGATCTCATGTCCCTAACAAAAAAATATTTATAAATGAGATTTTCATGTCTCTGTGAAATCTTTATGTCTTCAAATGAGTTCTCTATGTCTCCAAACATATCTTTAATATCTCTAACAAAAATCTCCATGCAATATGGACATTGAAATCTCCACATCTTTATATAATAGCTCCTTACACAATGCTTTAACAATGTTTTTTTTATTGATCACAAAGCATTCTCTATTTTTAAGAAATAATACACTTTATTGTAAGAGGAATAAACAAATTGATCAAACACTTATCTCTCTTGCAAAAAACACTCATTTTCTTATACAGGTATGGTCACAAAAGGCTATATTCTCATGCAGACATTAAGTATTTTCTTTTCCTGTTTTTGCTGGTCAAAGTCTTTTAAACATGTCTGTTTAAAATACTTGGGGAAAAATCATAATATAATAAAAAGAAATCAATCAACTTGGTTGATCTGTCATTTGGTTAGGCTTTCACTCAACCAAACCGGTCACGGGCCTATGCTTAACCACCACCTTGACCCGAGTCACAACCTCGTCCAATCTTGTCTTGGCACACACCTTTATGTATTTTTTTGGGGTTTTAGAAGCCATGGACACATTTTTTGTCCAATACTTTTTCTATGCAAAACAATATTCATTTTCTATGTCAATTGCAACAAACAATATTCATTTTCTATGTCAATTGCAACTTTACTCTCCTGACCATCTCTATATGCTAACTTTTCTCTTGTCTTCTACATCAATTCTTCATGACTAAACAATATCTCCATCAATTGAACAAAAATGACATCACCAATATGAGCATATCACAATATCATATGATCTAACTTTCTATTTTTCTTTTCTATGAGATAAGCTCAAGGACTAGGTGTATAAATACACGCCATCACTAGTAAGCAAAGCTAGACCTATTCTTAGTTATTAAGAACAAGTCTTAAGTCTTAGACCCGTTTGTTTGCTGGAAAGTAATTTTCTTTTGAAAAGTGGATTCCTAGAAAGTGAATTATTTTTCGATGTTTGGTAGTGTCATGGAAAATAAATTGGAAAACACTTTCCAGTGTTTGGTTATGTTATGGATAATGACCTGGAAAATAACTTATTAATGTTTTTTAATTTTTAAATTTATTAAAATAATGAAGAACAAATCTTACAAATTAAAAAGTTAAATGAGAATGAAATTGAAAAAAAAAATCTAATTTCATAAATTATCTCAAATAAAATAAATAACAATCAAAATAATGGAGATCAAATCTAACAGAAAAAAAAATTGAAAGATGATGAAATTAAAATAATAATAATTATAATTTTATAAATTATTTCAAATAAAATAAGTAACAATCAAAAGAATGAGGACTAAATTTGATAGATAAAAAACTTCAATTAAAATAATAGTAAGAAAAAAATAAATAACAATCATAAAAATCAAAATCAAAATTAATATAAAAATTTGAGGACCAAAACCGTCATTGATTATGTTGAAAGTTTAAGTTTAAGTTAATATAAGAATAAGTACAAAGTTAATATAAAAGAATGGGGTATAGTAACTTCAAGAGAAGATTTAAGTTTTTTGTAATTATTCTATAAACTTAAAAATTAAAAAGTCGATGATTAATTCATTTATGAGCTCTCTTCGTTATAATTTGTACAAGTAGGCTATTTAACAATTTAAAAGAGACGCTAATGAGATATGATCATCTGTTACTAGCTAGACTGATTAATTTTTCTAAATATTTTATAGGCTGTTTTTTTAATTTGCTAATTTTATTTTTTAAAAAAAATACTCTATGAATCTTCAATTTAATTTGCCGTTTGCTGTACGTTATCCTGAGTCATCTTCAGCAATCCACAGATCATCATTACTCGTGGCAAATAGTGCATGCATCAAATCAATTCCAGGCATCGCCATAAATGACAATAATATCTGAAACTCTAAGCACAGTTGTTTTCCATAGAGATAATCATCGAGGTTCAATTTAATGGCGGTATTGGGAAATGCTCAAAGTCAAGTCGCGAGAAAATTTAAGAAATATAATAAAACATTTAAGTATTAACAAATAATATAATATATTTAATTTATTTATAATTTTAAAAAGTATTTTCAGTCTAAAAAAATACTTTTTTAAAAATCAAATCAAATTTTTTTTTAACTAAAAAGTATTTTTCATTAACTAGTTTTTTTAATAACAAATAAATATAAAAAAAATTTCAAAATAATTTTTAAAAAACTACTTTCCGTAAAACAAACGAGTCCATGCACGGCTATTAAAAATCTTGATCATCCAAGTTTCATATATAGACTACACATAGATACATGCTCTTAAGTATTCAAGTATCGAAAAGTCCTTCATTCTAATAAAGAATTGTTTTTTCAAGAACAACCCACGTAAGAGACAAAAGATCTAAATTTAAGTTCATCGCTCCGAGCGCATCACTCCATAAATCATAAGAAGTTTAATTTTTTCAAGACTTCATAAATATACTAAAACTAATCCAATTATGCTTTACATTACCGTTCAAAAGATAACAAGAGAAACTCGATTCTTTATTTACTAAATTCTAGGAAAGTTCCATGAATATAATCAATGGGGACCCAAATGTAGTTTTTGGGCATCCATTTTTCTTTTTCGAAGGGACCCTCTAATGTTTATTATATTGAAAGAGTAATCATCTGAAATTTCTGATTGATCTTTCAAAGGGCCACCACTAATCTTAACCCATGTTCAAGACATGGAATCTCTAAGCCTTCAATAATATCCCCGACAACTAAATTTCTGTCGGGGATATTATTGGGCCACCAATAATCTCCACCAATCATCTATTGTTTATTTCATAATATTTATGGAGTCCTCGGGGAGTGTTTGTTTACTAGGGTTGATTTGTTTTCCAAAATATTTTTTAAATTATTTTTTATTTTAAAAAATAGTGATGAGCAAAAAAATCAATAAACCGATTAAATTAAAAAAAATATAAAAAATAACTAAAAAAACTGAACCGAAAAAAAAATCTTTCATGGTGTCCCTCTCTCACCACTCTCCTTCTCTAATTCTCTCATTATTCTTTGATTCTCTGGTCGAGTTGTTACGTTTCTTGACAGTTAGTCTCCACCCCTAACCCCATTCCTTCTAGCTCAGGAATTTTTATTTTAAATCTGAGTTTCTACCTTTCCATGTTCATGTGTAAGCTATTCCATGCGATGTCTTTTACAAAGGTATAAAGATTTGATACTAGATAAAGCTGGTGAATCTTTTCTTTCCTCGTATCAGCTGCTACTCTCGTTGTCTTCGATCGGCTTCAAAGCTTCTTCACTTTTTACGCTTAGCACTTCCACCGAATAGTATCGGTTTTTCCAAATTTTTCCTCAATTAATTGAACCGAACCAACCCGAAAATGGTCGGTTTGAACCGGTTTCGGTTCTGAATTTTAAAAAAATCGGTTTGGTTGGTTTTTTAAGCAAAAACTGAACCGAACCGAAAATGTTTACCCCTATAAAAAAATACTAAAGTAATTTTTAGTTATTTTTATGAGCTAATATAAAAATTTTAAAAATATATTTTTATTTAAAAATATTTTTAACTATATTACCAAACACACAAGCCTATAATGACATCCCCAACAGTGCTGATTGTTACAAGCCTTACAATTTAACAGTATCGCCATTCATAGTACTTGTTAACTTGATAGCTTGGATGTTGACATGACATAACATAACAGGTTGATTTTTAATTTATTGACTTGTAATCTCAAGTGGTACATCACGTCTTTTATTATTATATTTTGTTTTATTACAGCCAAATTACCATATAGTGCAACTTTAGAGATTTGTTTTTTCATAATAACATCATTTGAATAAATTTTTTAGCAAAGTAAAATAATTTTATCTTATCATGCGCTTCAAAAGTATAATATTTAGGAAATATCATTATGTTTGAGCATAGTTATAGCTTGTAAGAATTACAGCAACTTAACAAGTCATGATTTTGAAACGTAGAATCTTAACATGTAGAAGTGTGATATATTATAAAATTTAAGTTTATTTCCAAATAAAAAAAATAGAGATAAACAGTATAACTCTTCTCTCTCTCTCTCTCTCTCTCTCTCTCTCTCTCTCTCTCTCTCTCTCTCTCTCTATATATATATATATATATATATATATATATATATATATATATATATATATATATATATGAAACTCATCAATCACTTGTTTTTCTATCCTTAAAACACCAAAAAAATCAAATGCATCTTAGTCTCATAGGATGTTTTCCTCTTCAAAACCCACCAATCACTTCCTAGTCATGCAATCAAGATAAACATACTACAGCACATACTATATTGCTATTAATTATATGGGTTTTATATTTAATTTGTATTTGATTTAGTTGAAATGAAATTAATGATTAAGGTTTAGGTTGAATTTAGGGTTTGGTGAATTAATAATAAATTAGCTATAAATGTTATTAAGTAGGGTTGATTTGATGTAGTTGAACATAAAAATAACATCAATAAAGAATTAAGACTTCCAATGAATTATGCATTGTATTAAATTTTGGATAAGTTATTGAATTAGAAAATTTGTGTGACTTGGTTGGAATAAGCTAATAATGTTAGAGTTGACGCTTGACGAGTTCATGCAACAAAGCATGAATGAGGTAGAATTTTGATGAATTATATGTTGTGTTAAATAGTGGATAAGTTGTTGAATTTGATATTTTCTTTGAATTGTTTGAATTTGCTATGAATTGACAATTGCTCTAGTTGTTTGCACTTGAGGTTGAACATATGGATATCAGTGGTTCCGTTGATATTTTTGAGATAGTTGAACTATATTTTCCAGATCGAGTAATGCGACAATTTAATTACAGATAACACATTCCAGTTAACATCGATATGAATGATGCGTTGCATGCCATAAATCATCAATGGGATACATAGAGAAATGATATATTTACATAGATGCATTCTATAATTAACTACGAAGGAGTATATGATTTGATACATGGGTATCACCCGTTGGGTCATTACATCTAATCCCGAGCGGGTTCCTCCACCTATAGACATGCAATATGAGCAATATAACGGATTCAAAATACCATAAGTAATCAAGCCTTTTTAGAATTAACATATGTTAAACAATTTATTTTATTTATGGATACTTTAATTTAACATTAATATTTTATTAATATTAGGTTAGCTTATTGCTACTGAAGGGTTAAGAGATTGCATCTAGTACGAGTGATGGTTTAATGTTTGTTGCAATGCTCTTGAGAATTTTGGGGATATGTTAACTCTTGATAAAGTAGTGGCAGAGAACGAGGTCACCCAGGTATGAGCAGGAGCATGATGCATTCGTGCTATTAATAAGCCCGAATCACCTAGGAGACGACGTAAACATAGATAGATAGATGTGTTATGTTGATATATTTTTGGGATTTCAATTGATAAAATATTGCATTGTTTAAGTATTTCATATTTCTCGTGTATTTTTATTTATTTGCATTTGTCTCAAGAAAACATTCTTATATATAATAGTACATAAATGTGATAGATGAAAATAATTGAGATTTGTGTTTTGAGTGAAAAGTTTAAAGCTACTTGTGATTATAAAACGTGAAAATCTTGTTGTGTTTGATTATTGTGGTTATTAAGAGGTATTTCTAAGTGAGATATAACTTTGGGTAGAGTTCTTAAATAGGAGAAACTCTATCAGAATTTTGTTAAAATTAAAGAATTTCTTACTCTCTAAAATCATTAACTAAATTAAATGTAAGATCAACAAACTAAATAATCATTCAAATTAGAGTTGTTATGCAATTCAATGATAAATCTTATAAGAACCTTTTTTGTTAGATACATGGGATTTTTGTTGCTAGATTTGCATGGGATGATTGGGGATGACTACTGGAATTTAATTAATGTCGCGGTTTTAAAACGTAATATTTAATTGTCACGTTTTTTAAACTCGGTATTTAATTGATGTTAGATTTCTCAATCATGACTTTTATTTATCATAACTCCTGAAATATGACATTAATTATATCTCGTGTTTTTAAAATGCAATATCAATTAAATATCACATTTCAGAATTATGATTTTTCCAAACTGTACTACTTCGCCCAGACTTTTTATTGTCATGTAAATTAACCAAATCATTTTATTTTTTATGTTAATAGCCCAGGATAGCCAACTGTAGATCTAAATATATTCATCATAGCCACATCGAGTTAGCCATTGGTCATTTGTTTGAAATATAAGCAGGGTGGGCTTGTGCATGAACCTAGCCATTTGCTCCCTGGGATTGAAATTGACGTTCCAACAGTCAACAATGGAGGACCAGATTCCTATAGGGTAGCCAGGATCTCAAGTTTGAACACAAAATTCCATAAAAGAAAACCTTTTGTACAACTTTCAAATGACAAAAACTTTCTTTCTTTCCGTTGCAGTCTAAACTCAAGACTTTCACGTTAAATTAACAAGATTTGGATAAGTATTTATTTGACCAATCTTTATATATTACTAGTTACATAACCCGCGCGATACTACGGGTTATTTTTTTTGTATAAAAAATATAAAAAAAAACTAAAATTTAAAAGTCTTGGGTTTTTCTGCAAAGCTATACCTAAGAGTCTTGAGTTTGACTGCAACGCCTGACCTAAGAGTAATATTTATAATATTAATAATAACATTAAACTTGCATGACCCAAGTTTAAGTGAGTCTAGCTGCAACACCGGACCCAAGAATATTGGATGTGGGTCTGGCTATAAGGTCGTGTCATAAAAGTATAATAATTAAATAAATTAATTAAAAAGAAAAAAACAAATAAAAAAAACCAACATGAAGAAAAAAACTAATGAAGAAAAATAAAAAAAAAATATTTGAATTAATTGGATTAACCCTTCAAACCAGGTTAACCCGTAAAACCTGGATTCGCATCATGAAAGTTTGATAACTAAATAGAAAAAAAAATTAACGGGTTTACCCAGAATTAACTGGGTTAACCCATCAAACCAAGTTAACCCGTCAAGCCCTGGATATGTGTCATGAAAGTCTGATAATTAAATAAATAAAAAATTAACATTAACAAACTAAACTAAACGAAAAAAATTAATTAAAAAGAAAAAAAATCCGGGTTAACTCGTCAAATCATGTTAACCCATCAAATCCGAAATCCGTATCATGAAAATTTAATAACTAAATAAAAAAAATTAATATTAACAAACTAAATCAAACAAAAAAACTTTTCTTTAAAAAAATCAGGAAAAAAAAACGACAGTTCTATAATATAATATAATATAATAATAATAATAATATATTAGATTAATAAGTGAAAGGCGTGGGGAAGCTACAGTACTTTCCCCACGCCTTTTAGAGTATTATTTAATTTTATAATATGACTGTTTTTTGTGTACATTAATAACCTGTTTGGCTGTGCGTTTCAAGCCCTGGATTTGTACTTTTTTGATCGTTTTGATGTGCTGATGTTAAAAATGATTTTTAAAAAATAAAAAAACATCATTGGCATGTATTTCAGTACAAAAAGCTATTTGAAAAGCAACCGCTACCACACTGTCAAACAAGCTCTAAATTTCCAAATTTTCCTGGCTTGGAAATTTGAGCTCAAACTTGAGATCTTGGCTACCTTAGTTATAAGAATCTGGTCCTCCATTGTTGACTGTTGGGACCTCAATTTCAATCCGAGGGAGCAAATGGCTAGGTTGAATGCACCAACCCGCCCTGATTTATTGATTTTTTTTATGCCAAGTAAATTTGATATTGATTTTTTTTTTATTTAATCTAAACCCATTCATTGTTACCAAGAATATCTATCAATTAATTGAAAAAAAAGTTATTTTAATGAATTTAAAATGAAAATTTAAAAGTATATATCATCATTTAAGGTTTTTTTTTTCTTGTCTTTGAAATCCTAGCAAAAGAGAGAGTATCTACCTTTTTAACACTACTTTTATAAATTAATTAACGATTCTTTGGAATTTTTTACTTCGATTTGATTTACAGTAAAAAAAAAAAAATAGTATTACAGTTGGAAATATAAGCAATATAACACTCGATCCAATAACTATCATTTTTTATTTTATTAGAGAATTTGTTTTGAGACAGTTAAGAATATTTTTTAATATTCTTCTAAAACATATAGATAGAAATATATTCTCTGTCTCTATTATTTAAGTCTTTTCTCTATTCAAAAATAGTAATCAAATATATATTACCTTAACTATAAATATATTTACATGTATTTTTCTGTTTCTATATATAGGTTTGCTCCCTGAATTTACAAAGGAGAATATCTTTTTGAAATTTGAATGAAATCTCATCCTCAATCTTGCCTTTGGATAATCTGTATTTGAGACTTTGAATAAGAATATTACTAATAATTAGTTGTTAAAATAATTTTGTTTTCTCAATATAATGATCATACTAAATATTATTTCCTAATTTGACTATCCAAAAATCCGGTGCATTAAATATATAATAAACCTCATAAATCCAATCTGTGGAAATCTTGCGATGAATTAGCATTATTCATTCGAAAAAATAATTCTAGATAAATATTATTGTGAGATGGATAGCATTTCAGTTTTAAAATTTTTTAAATATTAATTGATTTTATCCGCATGAACATCTTTTCCTTGTAGTTGTTTCTTCATCTGAGAGTTATACCAAATTTTATTACTTTATCTATTTTTAAATTGTATTCATATTTTTTTATCCAATTACATTTAATTTTAAAAAATAATATAATAAAAATAAATGAGTTGACATAATATTTAATATTTTTTAATTCATGTGAGAAGTCTAATAATTGTTTATATATATATATATATCCTTTCGAGAAGAAGGTAAATAAACCAAGAAGGTAAAAAAAATATTTGTAATTTCCTTTTCCTTTATTTTCTATAAGAAATACTGTTGTGTCGATGTGATTAACAAAAACAGCAAGATATGTTGTTCCGGAGTTTAAGAAAATTTGTCACTTTCCATGATTTCTTAAGTTTTAATTTTGTATTAAATATTAAAAAAGCTTATTCCTTTGAATATATTAAAATAATATAAAATAAAATCCCTTACGCCCTCAATTACAGAAGAAAAATTACTTAAATGACACGGGCAGCCACCAATATCCAACTCCCACATACTCCTTTTTTACCAAGTGAAGGCTCTCCATGGATGATGACCAATAAAGAACGTGGCATGATAAAAGCATTGATTTGAACGTATTAAATAAACATATTAAATAAACAACAACAACAATTAATTAATTAACAATATTTTAGTTGACTCATTGAATAATATTCATTTCAATAGTATTTTTTTAATTTTATATTTTATTTATTGAAGAATTAACTTCATAGTTTATTATGATTTGTTTTTTATGAAATTATCTCTATATCATGACTCGAGATTGTAGCTAATCCAATTGACTCGAGTTTTTTTTGTTTTTTTAATTGATATTTTTTTAATGTTATCCTTTAACGTTGAATTGATATTTCATGATTTATTTTGATTTGATTTTTATAATATTATCTTAATCTAATGACTTGAGTCATGTGTTTTGCGGGTTAACCCGGGTAGATTCAGATCATTTTATTATGTCCTATTTTTCAATTGATTTTTTTTTTCATTTTCATCAGTCAGTGATGAGTTTATTGGAAAATTTTGTTTCATAATTTATTTTGATTTTTTTCTATGAGGTTTATCACAGTCTTATGACCTTAGTTACGAGTTTGGCAAGTTAACCAAGATTGAATCGGGCTATTTTTCTGTTTATTTTCTATGAAGTTATCTCGATCTCATGACTCGATTTACAGATTTGGCAGGTTAACATAGGTTAATTTTTTAATTAATTTTTTTTTCAATTCCTTTCTTCAACACTGGGTTAATTGAGCATTAAAATTTATAATTTGTTTTGATTTGCTTTATATGAGGTTATCATGGTCTCATGATCTGAATTATGAATTTGACAGGTTAATTCGGATTGACCCAGATCGATTCAATATGTTGTTGTTTCAATATTTTTATATAAAAAAATATTGTCTTGAATTTTTATGAGTCAAAATTATATTTTAACTTATCGTCTGAGTTGTCTCTGGACCCATCAAATCGAGTCAACCTCTGCATGGTTTGAGGTTTCTTGTACTAGAAAAACATTAGCAATGCCTAAATTTTTTTTTTATATGTTCAAAAGAATTTTGATCGAATCCGCAGAGTAGCATGGATTAACAATCTAGTAATTATAAAACTTTGAACCTACTTAGATTTAATATTTTAAAATTTAACTTCAATCTAATAAGTTAACCTCAGAACAAACTAATTAAAATATGTTGAATTTTTCAAAGATTTTACAAAATAATATTATTTTTATTTATTATAAAATAAATAAAAAAATTAATCTAATTTCACTTGAGTCGGCCACGTAATTTGTGACCTCATACTTGCCCCAAATCAACTTTGATGTAGGATTTAAAAACTATGCTAATATCATGTTTTATTTTAAATTATTTTAATATTAATTTGTCCAAACTCGGATAATTTTTAGTTAATTAACTAGTAATACAATTGTTAATTGATCAGTGGCGGCTCAATTGCTTCAATCAAATCGAGCTGAAAACCAAACCGGACAAAAAATAATGAATTCATTTATTTATTTGAAAAATCAAACCACGTAATTTTAACCTTTTAGAGATAGAGATCCAATAACGTTTGACATCTTATTCACATTTTATACCTTGTGGTAAAAAGCTAACATGGCAACGACACCTTCCTAGAGTCAAGACATCAAGCTGTTTTTGGACATAAATACAAGAGCAACCATCATTCAGACCACCCACTTCAGATCTCCACTTGCAAGACACAAGAACCAGAGACAAAATCTCCCGTCTTAGCCTCAGTTTTCTTGCTGAAACGAATCATTACTTGCTCTCTTGTTTTGTTTGATCTTTTTCAGTAATGGAGAACTTGATGGGCTTGCTTAGAATTCATGTGATTAGAGGGGTCAACCTTGCTGTAAGAGATGTCTGTAGCAGTGACCCTTATGTTGTGGTCAAGATGGGCAAACAGGTATTACATATATTCTCTTGGACTGGTTCTTGTGTATCTTTGCTCATTTCTTGCATCATTTTGACTTCTGAATTCTGTTCTGTTGGGTTTTCTTGTTTTTTGATTGGTTTTTATGTTTGGTTGCTCTGATATTTGACGTTATGAGTTACTTGGGAGTAGCTGTACAAAGGGTTTTACCACTTTCTGTGGCGCTGGTGTTGATCATAGGTTTATTGAGTTATTAAGGTTAATTGGTATTTAAGACTCATGAACTGATCCTGTTGCTGTTGCGCTTGGATGACTGCTCTTGTTGTTATTATCATCTCTATTCAAATTCAAGGGGATCCGGGAAAAAGAATTTTCTTTTCCCGAATCCTAAAACTCAACCAGCAATGAACTTAAAAGTATTCTTGTCGTTGACTCTGGTTTTTGAGTCCTGTTTTTACCCTTCGAAGTTCCAGCTGATCTGTTGTTAACCTCGTCACTCTTATCAATTTCATAGATGAAGATCAGCAAGTTGACTTTTAAAATGAAAAGTTCTTGCACTATGCAGTCTAATGTTTCAAGAAGTTCAAGGTTGTACACCATAATCTTTTCAGATTTGTTAGAAATTCTTGATTTTCTATATTATGGTCAAGTTGCAGAGCCTTTTCCCAATTGAGATTTCCCCTCACTAAAAGTTTCTCTTGTTATTTAATTACTCATTTCCTTCAAGAAAAAAAGGCCGGTTTCAATAATTAAATTATGTTTCATCATCAAAATAGAAAGATAATTATAAACAAACAAAATGTATGGCTGCGTCTTTTTCGTTCTCAGTACTAGTTGTTAAAAAAAAATGGAAATAAAATATTTATGTTGGTCTCTTATAATTTGCAGTGGTTAGATTTTTGTCCTGTGCTTGTGGAACCTTGCTATAACACCAAGAATCTTGGATTTTTCTTCTTTTTTTCCCCTGAATTGATGTTTATAATACATTTTCTCTTGCAGAAACTGAAGACTCGCGTTATAAAGCAGAATATCAATCCTGAGTGGAACGATGATTTGACTCTTTCTATTGTGGATCCAAAACTTCCAGTCTTGATTGTGAGTATACTTGTTTTTTCGCTCGATACAATACGCTTGACTATATTGATAGGAAATGATGACACCTAGTTGGAAAGGAAGCAGTTGTAGCAAAGATGGAAGGACTGAAAGTTTGAAGTGGCTTTTCGGTGTGTTTGGCACTTAAAGAACTCAGGTGTCGTGGTTTAGCAGGCATCGAATATGCTTAGCTTTGACATTAAGATTGTAAATAAAATAGAATCATGAAGGTAACAGCATGAAGTTTCAAAAACATTTGACCACAAATCATTAAATTAAAGAGAATTTAGACAATAAATTCTTGTCGCAACAGTAACGCGCATTTAGAGCCGACATGCTTCAAGTTTCACTTGTTTTTCCTTGCCGTATCCTTCTGTGTTTTGACACAATAACTTATAGGTTACTTACTGTAGATGGATTGATTTAACAAGACAGAATTCCCTTTCTTGTTGCATTTGAGTGCAAAAGGTATTTAATTTGCCATCAGCATGCAACGGATTAGCAGTATGAAATGCATTACATTACTCTAAAAAGGGCAGATTTTGCAAGCTTTTGGTTGCCATGCGCTGTTGATTGATTTTTTTGTGATGAAATGCTTCTTTTGGTGCAACTGCAGAGAGTGTATGACAAAGACACATTCAGCTTAGATGATAAGATGGGAGATGCAGAATTTGACATCAGTCAATTCATAGAAGTCGTAAAGATGCGATTGGATAACCTCCCTAGTGGAACCATAATAAGAAAAATTCAACCAAGCAGGGAAAATTGCCTAGCTGAAGAGAGCTGCATTGTCTGGGCTACTGGCAAATTGGTTCAGAACCTGTTTCTTAGACTGAAGCATGTGGAGACTGGTGAAGTTGAACTCCAGCTAGAGTGGATTGATATCCCTGGTTCAAGGGGATTGTAGATTGCGCCTTCTGTGTTCTTAAGGTCTGCAATAATAGTGTACAGTTAGAACTCAGAACGGTCCGCCGGTCAGCCGTGGACAAGTTTGTTTGTGATGTTTATTGCTATGCGTGGAGATCAAATATGTAACTTGAATTTGAAGTGAGATTTTGCTATTTATATGTTTTGTATTTCCTAATCTGTTGCTATAAAAACTCCGCCGGAGACGGCTTCTTGTGCCATTGTGAGTTTTTCTAGCAAAACAAGGAAAATAAGGAATTTTTCTGGGCAGTGAACATTCTTGAATGGCTCCTGTTGTCGTATAATGCATAGTTATTAAACTCCGTAAACCTGATTTGGCTTGGCAGGTTGACCCAGAAACTTGTGACATGACATGAAATTCTAATTTATATAAATTTCTAATCTAGTTCATGTGTAAGAGCGTTCTCCATTAATCTTGGGTGGCTCGCCTTATCCGTTCCCTGTCCTTAGTTATACATATTTAAAAAGAGGGATTAGAAGCTCCTTCCTCTGGTGCGGTTTATGAAATGCTTTCTACAATCAAACCTTCAATGTTTGGAGCTCCTTCGGTATTTAGATATTCAGACGAGGTCTAAAATTCAAAAATAACACTATGGGTTACAAAATTTCAAAGTTATTAAACATTTCTCGACTTTGGCCGTAGGTTAGACTAGTTAATCATCCATATTATTATAAAAAACTTTCAGTAAATATTGATGAATATTGCAATAAAAGAAAAATTAAAATGAATACCAGATTTAACATGGTTCAACTATTCTCCTACATCTACGTGAATAAGGAGTTTTTTATTTTTTATTATATCGAAATAGAATTATATAATATGTATTTATAATAAATCTTAAATAAATTTTAATTATCCTAGAAGTATTAATAACTCTTTCTAATGCCCTTGTAGAAATGTTTCACCCGCACCTACTAACCTATTAATCATCTCTGATACCCACCACATTGATATCTACTTATAAGCCATAAACTAAACACATATAAATTTGTTTTATTTTTTAAATAACCAAAATGACGTGATTTATACTACACACGAATTTATTTTAAAGACAAACTTAATAACTTAGCAGATCCACTGAGAAAACTTACCATTGGATGTCACTGAGGCCACTGTAGTTTCCAACTGGGCCATTGTTGTTCATAGCATTGATTTAATGATCCGTCCTTTAGTTGGATTTCTACAAAACCTCACCATCAATCACATACCAAAGAATTGATGTTGCTATGGAATATTCCTGTTCCTTATCTATGTAAGAAGAAAATTTATTTCTTTTAAGTTCTCCATAAATCTTTTTTCTTAGTGAGTATTCCATAAATCTGAGGAGTAGAAGAGTGTTTTGTTTTGATGGAGGATTTCCTTTCTTTTATTCAAAGGTTAAGTGATAAAATGTATCGAGTGGTTTTGTTGGTCATGCTTACCCGACTGATTTTTATTAAATTATAGAAAAAATAAAAAATAAAAAATAATCGGTGTGGATATATCTGTTTATCCATATGTACACTTTTTTTTTGAAAAAAAAAGGGATGAATTAGGAACTGAAGATGACAAGTATGTCCTCACCAGTTTTCTTGTTGTGCTGAAAGAGTCAGGGATATCTGCTAACAAAACAATGTGGTGTTGCTCTACAGCACAGAAGATGACCAGTACTGTATATTATTTGCGAAGTCCTTCACTGTAAACTTTATGAAAGAAGTAGAAATTGCTTTAACCTTATCACACAAAATAAAAATAAAATTGTGAAATAACATTCTAGCAGAAAAGGGTTTAAAACGCGGCACCTCTGATCCTTCTGCTCTTGATTTCTTCACCTCCCTGCAAGACTGACATTTCACATGGGGAATCTGCAGTTTTACCTGGAAGTAGAAATATTGACATCTGCAGATTTACATTTCCCTTGTTTTTTTTTTTTTTTTGTACCGAAAGAAACTCGATGTGTTGTTTCATGATCAACTTTTCAGTGTTATGCTGAGAAACAAGCACTTGGAGAAGTAAGCCAGGAGCTGATGGACACTAAGCTGTTTGGGAGATTAGCGGACATATAGTGCTGAAGAGAAGGGAGGGTTTTTGAGGATGCCTCAGAAACATAAGCATGGAGACTTCTTTCTGAGGTTTCTCTACCAAGAAGGAGATTCCAAGAAGTGAAGGCTAATATATTGGAAGCAGCAGGTTTTCAGGAGGCAGCAGAGAGGGAAATAACAGAAATCATGAGGGAGAATCCATCTATGAGCAACCTTACCTCAAGATTGTATTGGCATTCATTGAAGGTTATTCATGGTTATTTATTAAAAACAAATACATTTTCTTCGTTACCTTGCAGCATCTGGTCCTTTTTTATGTGATTTGTGTTAGGGGTGAGAAAAAAACCGAAAAACCGATTAAACCGAAAAAAATAATCGAAAAAACCGAACCGAAAAAAAAACCGACTAAACCGATTAAAATTTTGAAAAAACCGGCCGGTTTGGTTCGGTTTCGGTTTTATAAGCAGAAAACTGAAAAAACTGAACCGAACCGAACCGAAAAAAAACCGAGCCAAACCGAGAAAACCGAGCCAAAACCGCCAAAACCAAGCCAAGCCGGTTTGAACCGGTTTTTTCCCTAAAAAAACCGAACCGAACCGAAACCGGTCGGTTTGACCCGGTTTCGGTTTGGTTTCGGTTTTTTTTTAAAAAAAAAAATCGATTTAGTTTTTTTTTTTTGATAAAAACCAAACCGAACCAAAAATAATCACCTCTAATTTGTGTTGCAGCGGTAGGTGAGAGCAGCTGTGTGTTAGCTGAAGAACGACTGCTGCAGAGAGATTAATCTGATTGTAACCCTTGCACTAGTTTTATCTAAGCTAAAATAAGGGGATTGCCATCTGTTGTAGTACACATGTATTTTGCAATGGTGCACCTATTTTAAGGGTTATCTACACGGGTCGACCCAACCAAGATGGATCTAGATAATTTATAAAGCAGGGTCAAAACTAATATAACAATAAATTTTTTTTTCTAATTTACTATACATGAATTGTAAACACAGAAAAATTACATGATTTAGTTTTGTCCAAATAACCTACTACAAAGTTACAAACATAGAAAGATCTTTGTACGGGGTAGAAGTCTAAGAGAAATATCAAATTGAATCAAAATTATGAAATTAATTTTATTTTTATAATGCATCCACTATTTTAATTTTGTTGGTTTTTATACTAGTTAAATATAAACGTGCAAAGTTTATAAGAAACATTAGTTAAAACGAAGCGTTATTTATGTTTTGCATTTTTTTTTAAATAAAGTGAAGTATAAAAAATTAATAATAAAAAAAGATTCTTACATATTTATTTTAATTGTGTTTGTCGTTCTTTCAATAATTAGAAATCATCGATTAGCATATCTATTGTGAATCTTTCAACAATTTCTTTTTTTATGTAGATAACCAAATAATTTGTAAGAAAATCATCTTCCATTTGATTGTGAAATCTTGTTTAAACAATCTTTATTGCCTAAAAAGCTTGTTCAATAGTTTGTTGAAACAAGAATAGTCAAAATAAGTCAAATCAATCTGTCAACTCGTGTGTAAATTGTTAATTTTCCCATTTTCTACCAATCCTTGGCATAGATCAACAATCGATGACAAGTTCTTTAATTCTAGATGATTGGGTTCGTCAAGCTCATAATATTGTAGCTGGAATCTCAAATGAATTTTTTTATTTATTGCAAACGACCTACTTAGGTAGCTCCTTTACTTGTTTCAATATTACTAATAGCAACTCAAATTTCAATTTTAGCTCGTTTGAAAAGCTTGCAATTCATCATTGCACTTGCAAGAAATACTAACAATGTTAACGATAAAAATCAAATTCTAAAAGAAAGTATATGCATCATATATTTCTTTAGCTACAACAATAAAAGCAAACTGTAATTGATGGTTAAGCAATGTACATAATATGAATAAGAGCAATATTTAGTGAATAAAGCTTGCAAACCATCTCATTCTCCATGCATATTACCAGCATTGTCATACACTTGACCTTTAATATTTTGAATATCAAGATTATAATGAGAGAAAATAGAGAAAATATCTTCCTTAAAAGTTAAAGCAGTTGTATTTTTGACGTGCACTAAATCAAAAAAATACTCTTGTATAATTCCACTTTTATTAACAAACTTAACAATAAAGGTCATTCAGTCTCTTTTGGATTCATCTTGGTTTTATCAACACTTAAGCAAAGTTTTGTATAACCAATCTCACAATGAATTGAAAACTGAACATTTCTAAAAAAACAAAATTTCTTTTTCAATTTGATGTGATGTATATTTAGTATTTTATGGAGCATTACACAAAACAAGAGCACCTACTTGTTAATTTATGATACTAAAAATTATACCATTTTAATTAAATTACCTTGGTTTTTTTATTCTAGTCGTTCGTCATGTTCTCTAAAAGCACATGCTTAAAATCTGAGCGAACAAATAAAAATCTATTAAAGCTTTAATACGTAAACAATTTTCTAGGATTTCTTGAGAAATTTGTCTCTCAACGACTTTCTTAATATCACATGATTGATTTTTCAAATTCTTCAAGAACTTGACAACAAATCTATGAGTTAAATTTAGATCTTTTTTCATATGAGTCAAAGAAACACATCATTCATCATCATTAACTTTATTCCAACAATTAAATCATTTAACAATAAATGTGTCTGGTCTTGTTTTCCAGCTGGTTTACTTGTAAATAGATGAAAAAAAATAAAATGTAATATTTTTCTTTAAATATTCAAGCGAGGAAAAACTTTGGAACCAATAAGATTAAAATCAACGAGGATGTTTTTACCAGTCAGCAGATATTTAGACATCAAAAATTGATATAGTCTCAGATTAATGTATGCTCTTCAAATTTCATCTTGTTAATTAACCATGTATTTCTAAATTAGAGAACGATTACTTGGATCTCGAATTAAATAAACAATGACAATATTTTTATGTTTAATTTTTACAATCTAAGTAAACAGTCACTCAATAATCAATGCAAAACATCATAAATTCTTAAGAGCAAAACTTGAGTTAAATGTCAATGAAAATTATATAATGAAAATTATATAATGAAAATTAATCTATTCATCAAATATAGTTAAAAAAAAATAATCTAGATGCAAAAATCTGCAATTTCTTGGAAGTAAATTTACAATTAATTTTTATCTTTCTAATAAATCCTAAAAACATCTTCATCTAGCACTTTCTCTTTCAATCAATAATATGTCATTTATTCCGTATAAGATCATAATGGTTGGCGAATTATAGAAGAAATGAAAACTTAGGCACAGAATCAAAATGAAAATGATGTTTTAGTCATGTACTTATAGTTAATTGAATCTGGAGCAAAATTGTTTTAATCTTTCCAACTTATATTTCTGGAACTGGCAGACTGTAGTGTCGGCTTTTAGAGTGCCTTCGTTAGAAAGGACTTGGGCAGTGAAGATAAATCTCAGCTTCTTTTTCTGTCAAGTCTACCTGTTTTGTCAACTATCAAAATCATCAGCTAATTTGCTCTATAATTCTCAATAGCAACATTAAACCAGAACCCTAAATTTTCAATAATATATCACTCAAATCAGTAGATTATAGATTAAAAAAAAAGAATATAGAGATGACATAGACTAAATAACACCAACTCATGCATATATTTACAATAAAACAAGTATTTAAGCCTTCAACAAAAATCTCTAAATATCTACTTGTAAAAACTGTGTTGAAACCTATGGAGAAACAAAAAAGGAAAAGGAAGAAGTTATCTTGCCTTAAATTGAACTTGAATCGAAGTTTTTTTGTTGTATCTTAGGAAGAAGCAGCTTCAATAGAAGGATTTAGGCCAAGGGAAAACAGGAGAAGAAGGGATTTTTATCTTTCCCTAGCTCTGTCTCTAGACCCAACTCAATACTTAGATCACTATTTAGGCAAGTGACCTGCAAGTCAGCAGTCCATCCAAGGTATGATTTTTTTTTTCAGATTTGATGTTGTTCTGATAAAAAATGAAAAAAAAAATATTCAAAGTAAAACCTAGTTTAGATACGCTCTGGATTGGCGAGTTATAGAGTTGTTTATAGTTTATAACTATAGTTTTTATAGGAGAATGACAGAATGTTTCCGTTATAAGATGTTTCATTCTTGTTTCTATATATTTTATAGTCTCTTAATTTAGGTTTCCAATTGAAGTTCTTGCATCTCATTCATCTCTGGGTCTATCTTATAATTGGTGTTGTAGAGGTGCCGACTCATCTTAAACTCGGACAGTCTCCGGAAGAAAATAGCTTCGCAAATACTGTGGTTCATGCTCCGGGCAAGATGGCAAACCCCTGTTGTTCCAAGTGGTCCTGTGCTTTGGTCTCATAAAACATCTACCAGTTTAGTTACTGCACTCTTGCCAATATCTACCTAAAATTCTTGATACGAATCTAAACATAAACTCTATATAAAAGGGCACTCAAATCCCTTTGAATATCCGCTGGGGAAGTGTGCCCTGAAAGACACCTGCTGCGGCACCACTCAGAGAAGCAAGAATCCCACCCCACAAAAACTGCCTCGAAGAAGTGCCGTAAAAGACACCTGCTGCATCACCCCTCAGAGAAGCAAGAATCCTACCCCACCACTCAAAGAAGCTAGAAAAATATCCCATGTTGCCTTACATATTTCGTGGGTTTGCAAGATGATCATTGAATCCAAAAATTAGTTCTAATACATACAAATTGACCCAAAAAATATCCTGCTAAACTAATCTAGTTCGCCGGGTTCTAAATTTATTCTCTATAAATTATAAATTCGAGTGTCACAAATCTCAGAATCACTAGAGGCTTACCTAGTCATTAACTTCAAGATATCAAGAAATTAATCTAGATACACATAAACTAAACTAACCCGATACCCACAATTATTAAAAAAAAAAACCCTCGAAGAGTGATGGTTCTGGAGCATTCTTGCATTTCTCTCCATCCAAAGAGACCTCAAGATAGCATTAGTGCCTATCCTACTAATCCAAGTGTCGCCCGACATTAGTGCTGGTAGCAAACGCTTCACACCCTCCAAGGGATAAGAGATTTCTTGCCGGCCTAGTCAAGGTAAGAATCTTTAAAATAAAGCTTAATTAACCTCTCAATTATACTTGTACTGAAGTCTGCTGAAGGCACAAGTTATGACTCGATCCCCACCAGCTATGCTCAAATTTTAAAGCTCCAAAAATATCTTATATTTTTTTTTTATATACTCTATTAAAGCTGGAAATTCAATTTCAATACCGGAAAACCTGTTTTCACCAACACGAGATATCATAAATCAAAAACCAACCAACTACATCATTATATTTGTTTGCATCAGCCAATCAAAACTACCAAATAATTAAGCAGCTGGAAAAAGGAAAAAAAAAATCCTCTGAAGATAAATTAACTAATAAGTAGTGGAGCCAAACCAATCACGCGTTGAGCTCAGCATTGCAATATGCAGCAACCATAAATAATATTTTTTCTTAATAAAAATTTTAGAAAAATCTTTTTAGTGGGATTTATGTAAGAATTATTGTGTGTTGATAAATAAATAATTATAAATCTATTGTTGGAGTAAAACATAGAATGCATACACAAAAAATAAAAAAAATAAAAATAAAAATAGTTCTCCTAATTTCCACCAATCCCATCGCAAAAGTTTCATGAAGAACTATAAAACTTAATCAACAAATAATATACCATAATTAATTTCCTGATAAATCTAAATTTAACAAGAGAATTCCAATTCTATTTGACTCCAAATTTGTCTATCCCTCCTTGGTAAATCTTATCTTGGCCTTAATCATGCTTATCGAAGAAACAGTTCTAACCTAGCTAGTAGAGATGAGATATTTTTAATTATCTAAAGCTCATGTCAAATCTAAAAAAAAAATATTAAAACCAATAATAAAATATATAAGCATCATAAGAAAATATCCAAATAAATAAATCAAAAGATTAAAAACTAAGGTTCCTAATTATCTCAAATCATGTGTTTCATCAAGAACAATTACCAGCAATAATCCAAATTAAAATTAAAATTAGCTACTAAATTCCACTATTATTTTTTCTGTTCTTGCAAATTCAACTTGCCTCAAAACAGAAAAAAGCAACGATGGAGTTGAAAATAAAATAAAATAAAACCCCAAACTAGCACCACTAATTACCCTAATTGTTTTAAAGACTACTCCTAAAACGTTGAACCAAGCCTAAGATAGAAAATAAAACATGGTAATTAATTAATTTACGCTAACCCTTTAGTCATCATCTTCTTAAACTCTTCAAAATTAACATTACCATCACCATCTTCATCAACTTCACGTATCATCTTACGACAATCACTCAAGCTACACTTCAACCCCAACATCTTCATTACGGAGTGCAACTCATCAACTGAAATCAGTCCATTCTTGTTCGTATCGTATAAATCAAAAGCATCCCTCAATTCTTTACTGTCATTGCCACCACTATCGCCATGTCCACCATTCTGGATGAAGCCGACAAACTCATCAAGATCAATGTAGCCATCACCATCTTTGTCGAATTCTTGCATTATCAACTCGACCTCCGCAGGTGATATCTTGGTACCCAGTTCGCTGAGGTTGTCTACAACTTCACTGCAAGAAATCTTTCCATCACCGTTTTTGTCGAACTTGTTGAATACCTTCCTTATGTCGTCCATGGAACCGAAGGCTGTTGGGTTTCTTGATTTTGCCATTGTACAAAAAGGAAAAGAGAAAAGAGAAAAGACAGAGACTTTGGTTTTGCAGCTGCTATAGGAGGAAAGGAGGAAAGGAGGAAAAGAGTGTTTTCTCTCTCTTGGTGTGTACTGAGCAGATCAAGAAGCGTTTTATATATGAATTTGTGGGGTTGTTTGACTTCAACGCGGTTTTCACGCGCTTTAGAAGCTTTTTCTTATTTATTTTTTTAATTTTGCAAGTGACCAAATATGTACTTTTTGCAGAGTGGTGGAGAATAATTGGTGTGGTTGATCTTTTGAAAGAAAGTTAGGAGTTAGGACACGTTTTTTTAAAAAATTTAAATTTTTTTAGTTTTAAATTATTTTTAAAAAATATTTTTAATAGGATGATATTAAAAATAAATTTTTTTAAAATAAAAAACAAAAACTACATTAAAAAAACACTATCCTTAATCTTAAGAAGCACTCCTAATTTCCACCACTCCCATCACAAAAGTTTCATGAAGAAAGTACCTACATACATCTAGGAATAATCATTCAAATGAAAACCAAAATGTATAAAATTTCATCAACAAATAATATACCATAATTAATTTCCTGGTAAATCTAAATTTAAGAAGAGAACTTACTCAGAAAGAATTGAATTATTAGATTATTAAATTAATCTATGAATTGTTGATTCTAAAATTATTAAAATAATAAATTATCTTGTAAAATCATATGATTTTACAAGTTAATATGTTTATCATATAAAATCATTTAAAAATTAAAAAATAATAAAATCATACTAAAATCAATAAAATCATGATTTTACTATTAACTTTAAGATTTTATAATAATTCTAAATTGTCAATTCTTATCTTTCTCATTATACTTACTAATGAGCCCCACGTGCACTTATATCCATGAATTCTTTCTTTAGTCAATAATATAAGATTGAAAAAAATATAATCTTGGTTAAATCAGTTCTAACAAATAAAAAATTATCTATTATAGGATAGAATTTTAAAAAAATTTATTCTATAAAAATTTTCTTACGAGCAAGAGTGACAGACCATACTTTAAAGTATGATCCACCATGTATTTAGACTTAAATATCATAGTCTTTTAAATAAATTTATAACAATATAATTTCTTTATAGAAATTCTCATAACTTTTTTGAGATATAATCTAATAAGGAGTCAGGCTTCAAGATTTAAAAACAAGGGTCCTACTTTGAATTGTTTGATTTATTCGTTTTAGTTCATACAAAGCCTATAATTTCTTATTGATCCACTTGTTGAGATTCATGGCACGTAACAAACAATATTTGAAACTTATGAAAGTATAACAATATTTAAAAGAAAGCATAACAATATCTAAAAATGATGTATTATTTATCAATGCAAAAGACATCAGATAATCTAAACCACTACATATGGTCATGTGTTTAAAAGAAGCATTGGAATTGTTGTTACCTAACAAGAGAGTATAGTTGTGGGGACATAGTTGTTTTCAATATTTTTTTTCTTGAATACAAGGTTTTACCAATCACTTCCAACTTTTTTTTGTAGGTCTTGAATAGTAGAATTTTATCATGCAATAACAAATACATCATATCTTTATTAATGGAATCACTTATTGTTTATATGAACCATGTATGAAAAAAATTATTTACTATTTATCATCTGTTTTTACAATTTAAGTTTATATTGTGTTTTAATTTCGTGTCATTTCAAAAAATATTTTAACAACTTTGATCGATTCTATTATTTTATTAAAATGGTGCTATTTTGTTTTCTTTTTAATTCTTGATATTTACCTGTTTGGATTTAATTAAATCACTCGAGTTGCTAAGAACCCGATCGAATTAACTAAATTCTATAAAGTCAAATCTTATCGGAACTCAAAACCGGATTTATATTGGTTTTGTATTACAAGTTTTTAAATCATCTTATTGGTTCGGTGAGGTTCAACAACCACGAAGTATTTGTCAAAAGTATTATTATGGACAATTAAGTCTTATATGTTGACAAATAATATTCATTAATTTTCATTAATTAGGACAACCATTAGGATCTTAATTTACGAAAAAAAAACTTTTGCTTTGCAAATGAGGCCATATATGTTCTCCTCTCTCAAGATATAGAATTATTATAAGGTTTCAATTTCAATTAAAAAATTGTTAAGGGGCTAATTATATTAAAAATTTTGTTTTGTGACTACTTGTTCCTTGGCAGGATGGAGAAGGAAACAATAAATAAATAAATAGTCGTTTAGACGAAATTTGGGGATTTCCTATGGGCATAATATTGTGTTACCTAAATTATTTTTTTTGTATTTCAATGAATTTGAGATTAAAGCATCTGATACCCTTCTTCTTTGAGAATTTTTTTTTTTTTTTTTATAGTAAATCTTTGATATGATTATAATATTGATGAATATTTAATGCTGTCCTTAGTAGGAAATTATTATTTTTTTTTTTTTATTAACGTGGGTATCCGGACTAACTTGCGCGCACCTCGACTAATCCCACGAGCCCTGAAGTTAACGACCATGTAAATCTCCGGTGACCATGACCATCATATTAGCAACTATAAAGCTATCATATTAGCCTCAAGTGGAGAAAATTATTTTTTCTTGTTTGCTAAATTTCTTATAATTCCACTTATTCTGTAAATTCTCATGGAAATATTTCATAAAGATTAACCATGTGATCATATTTGTGTTACAGATGCTCAAATCTGGGGTTGATAATGATGGAATAGAATTTGAAATGGAATGTTTTGATGTTTTGGGACAATCCCACCATAAATTCCTTACTTTAGGGACTAAAATGAAAAAAACACCTTTAACCTTTTTTTCTGAAGGAAGCGTGTGGTTGCTAAAGAAAACCATTCTGTATTTGATCAGAGGAATGCATCAATCATCATCGTGATTAGATTCACTTTTATACACACATAAATATCTGCGAACAAATCGTATGGTCTGGGGAGCATATGCTTTTTGGGAATCGGAGGCCGTGGTATCACTTTACAAATCCATGATATATCCCTACCTTCGATTTAGCTATGAATAGATTACACCCAACGAAATTAAAAATAAATAAATTATTTTCACAATTGTTATCATCCCATTTGACCATGTTTTTATATATTTTGAGAAAATAGAAAAAATATTCAAAAATATATCTTTTTAGCTAATTTTATTATTTTCTTCATTTTATTTAATTCTTGTGTGTAAAAAAATCTTGAAAATCATCAAAAAAATAACTGGGATTTGAAAGTGAACCCTAAAATTATAACCAAGGCATGGCATCTAGAATAGGAAGAACAGCCAGCCCACTACAAAACACTTGGCCACAATGAAGTCTTTTTGCAGTCAAAAGGCAAATGTCTTGGCCTTTGGAGGCTGCGAACAGACATGCTTCTGTTGAGTCATGTTCTCAGCTCTTCCGTTGATTTCCATCATCCAAATTCCTTGCTTTCTCCGAAGCATATATTTATCAAAGTCTCCTTAGGTTAACTTTTGCCTTATATTTTCTTGCTGTAATCAATGCTAAATGGCCAGAGATCTAGTTCATATGCTACAAAAATCGAAGAATGGCCTTTTAGAAAGGGGAAAGGGATTTTCCAACGAAATAAAAATACTATAATACATAACTAATAATTAAGGAATAATTGCTCAGCGCACGCGTAATCCTATTTGTTTATGTGCCTTAAGAGCGTGCAATCAATCATGTTGAAGCAAAGAAACGAAGCAAGTGAGAAGATAATCTTCTTACATGTAAGCCAAGTGTGGTCATCAATGAGGTCTCTTTTTTTTGTTTGCTGCCATGCCACTATGCTGAGGAGTTTTGGTCGTTATGGCAGTTTGAGTCAAGTTCTCAAAAGGAACTAAAAGCTAGCTTCTTGTATTCTAGAAAAAGTAAAGTCTGCTCGAGCGGGTGCTTGATTAACAAATCCAGGCGAAAGCTTATTAATTTTTGCCTCGATTATTTATTGTTGTATATATAATAGTTTTTGATGATGTTCACTGTGATATGTTGATGATGTTCACCGCCCTTCAGTTCATTAATAAGAGAGAAAAGATAAAAAGGTTCATCATCCTACAGTAAGAGGACCACCATGATAACGCGTCGTCCGAAAGCATTTAATTACCAGCTCAACTGGGTTGCCGCCGGCAACCAGCAGGTGCACTTTCTGAACAACCTAGATGAATTGACTGTATCCAGACTCAAAGCCAGGAGATAACAGAGTGGCGTCTCTAACTTTTTTGATATCAAAGCGCGTAAATCCTCGAAGCAAACTATGTGAAAAGGATGCCTGTCTGTTGCCCTCATAGAAAACAGACTGGTGACACCTTAGAGCCAGTCTGGGCAGGAACAAAAACAGAGAGAGATGTGATGGGCGTACGTTCTTTTGTGATAGTTTAATTTTGAGCAGCGGAGCGGTTGTTAAGGAGTTACTGGGGAGTGGGTAACAGTTATTTTTTTAAATATTTTTTATTTTAAAATATTTAAAATAATATTTTTTTAAAATTATTTTTTATATTAATATATCAAAATTGATATAAAAACATAAAAAATATATTAATTTAAAACAAATAAAAAAAATTCAAAAATACTTTTTAACCTTGGTGTCAAACACTGCTTTTAGAGTTAAAACAAAATATATTTATAGACTGGACAGTCATTATTACTTTTGGGATATTCTGAGATGAGTTGCTATTAATCCATCTGGTCTTTGTTCTCACACCCAGCACGTAGACGACCAAGGAAGGAAAAGAGGCAGGGTCATTGGTTTTCCGGGTTCACTTAAAAGTCCTCGAGTTATAAGTGATTTAAAAAAAAATAAATTTTATTTAAAAAATTAATAATTATAGTATTAAAAACAATTAAAAAAAATGATTTAACAAAGCAAACTAATTACTAAAATATTAAGTCAAACCACTTATAATTTTTTTAATATTCGGGGGATTGATAAAGATGTTGGACATTGTACTTGATTTTCAAATATAAATCAATTAATTGTTGAATTGATAATAAATTAATTTGTTTAATTTATTGAATACTATTTTATTTAGGATTATGATTTATATTTAGACTAACCTAATAAGTCACATACTTAAGAACTATTGATCGTAAATTAAAATTGGATAATTAATCAAGTGTAACTTGATTATAAATAAGTTTTAAAAATTAAAGGTTATAATGTAATTAATATAAGGAATTACAATTCAAGATCTAAAAAAAATCAAATAAGGACTCGATTGAATTAATTTCTAAAATTATCTTTGAATAATATATGTGATATTTTTTAAGAGAAAAATTGATATTTTATCATTTACATGGTTTTCATGTTTCCCTATAAATAGAATGTTATGTTTCTTATTTTACTACAATACAGAAACACCTAAATATAAAAGAAAAGAGTTAACACTTAAAGGTATAACAATTCTTCTCTCCTAAAAGGCTTTGAGATTTTTTATTGGTGGTTCGTGTGAATTATCGTTAGAAGTCGAACACTTGTATGACTTGTGGTTTGCAACAACTTAGCTTTAAAGTAATTAATTAAAGCTAAAAGAAACATATGATCTTTGTACAAATTATAAATAATTTTAGATCTGTCTAACTAGATCATTGGAACTCCTAAAAAAAAATTAAATTTATCATTTTTATTACATGTATACGTTCAGGAAACCAACAAATTATTCAACACTTATTAACAAAATCTAGCATGGCTAAATTAATATAGCCATATCTATAAAATAGTGTTCATTGGAACAATTTTTTGCTTTTAAAAAAAATAGTTATTTTTTTTTTAATTTTATCCTACAACAACTTAATCTTTTATTTATTTAGTTTTTTTTTTCAATTTTATTCTTAAATATTTTATTGTTTGAAAATTAGACTTTACAGTTTTTTTTTTAATTTTCTTTATATAGAATTGTTACGGTCTCATGGATTTAGTTTTTTTTCTTGATTTAAACTTTCAACATTGAATTTGTTGAAATTGGTTTTGTAATTTTTTTATTTGCTTTCTATAGAGTTATTTTGATTTTATGAAGTAAGTTGCAAGTTTGACAGGTTAACCCGGGTTGGCTCAGATTTTTTTTTTAATCTTTTTCTTAATTGATTTTTCTTAATTTCATTATTTAACATTGGATTGATTGAGAATGAGACTTTAATTTTTTTTTATTTGCTTTCTTTGGGGCTACCTAGGTCTTATGATCCGGGTTACATGTTTGGCTGGTTAACCCGAGTTCATTCAGGTCATTCTTTTTGTCGTTTTCTAATTGATTATTTTTTAATTCCATCCTCTTATATTAGGTTGATCATGAAATGAACTTCATAATTTTTTTTAATTTGCTTTTTATAAGGTTATCATAGTCTTATAATTCGGGTTATGGATTTGACAGGTTAACCTGTTAGATTGATATAATATGTTGTCGTATCAATATTATTTTAAAAAAAAATATACATCTAATATGTCACTATATTAATATTTAAAAAATATATTATTCAATATACATAAAATCTCCATCTCCCATGCATTTATCTGTGTTCTCATTTCATTGGTTGAATAAAAATCCTTTCTAAAAAAATATAAGTTGTTTCATATTTCTAGTCACTACCAAAAATCTTATTTCCTAAATGTAGGGTATGGTTCACTTTTATGGATATTTTCTTCTTCTTCTTTTTGCAGTAAATTATTCCCATAGATAGTCTCTAACTTTGATTATAAGTTTTATTTATGTAACTAATTAGAGGATATCAAACCCATTATCACGATGAAATGGATTGTAAAGATTAGGCCTTAGCAATTGAGAAATTATCTAAAAATAAATGAATAATGTGTAAGTTTCTTATATTTAATTTTTCCTTTTTATACATAAAATGAGTGCTATTATGCCTTTCAAAAAATAATAATAAAAAATACATAAACCACCTTAAAAAATAAGTTTTTTTTATTATTTAAATTATAATTATTAAATTTAACTTAGCAGGTTAAAATTGAAAACTCATAATCTAGCATTTAACTTGAATTGAATTTTAAGTTAAATTATAAAAAATATTTGCTTGATAAAAACCCGTTGATTTAATCAAATTCAATTAGATCGAAACCAATATTTTTTTAAATAATATTTTTTTAATAAAAATAATTAACTTGGTATCCAATTTGAATGATCCAATAAACTATAGTTTTTTTCGAAGTCAATCCTCGAACTTAAAACCATTTTACTTCAAGTATAACTCTCAAACAATGTATAATCTGAACATCTCTAATCGCAATATGACCATTCAACCTAAAAAAAGAAGAAGAAGCACACAACCTTTTATGTAAATCAATAATGAGTTTTTTCTAAACAAGAGCAATTCCATAAATTAGATGGATATAAAGTGGATTCACAATCACAGCTATATATTCCTGAAAAATATCTTAAGAAAACAAATTATAAATACAAAAAAATAATAAATTTAGGTAAATTTTAAATTTATATAGTTCACTTTGATTTTAAATTCATTTAATATTATGATAAAATGTTTTTTATTTAAAAATATATTAAAATAATATATTTTTTTATTTTTTTAAATTTATTTTTACTATCATCATATCAAAACTTTTTTAAAACAATTTTTTTTTAATAAAAAAACTTAAATTTTAATTTTAACCACAATGCCAATCAAACCCAAGGGACAACATAGTAAACCAAGAGTAACTGAAGTAGTCCTGTCCAAAAACCACAAACTGACAACACAGCAAACTACTTCACTCCCTTGCATCCTCCGCTCAAATCTCAAACACCATAGTTTTTATCCAACAACACTCCCTATACGCCTCGTAACACCTCCTATCTCTCTCTAACAACTAAGAACCAATACCCAGTCGGCTGATCAGATCAAAAAAGAAAAGCAACCAAATTTTGCTTAGAAGTTTTGATTTTGAGGTGCATGGCTGCTCTCCACTCTACTGCTTTTTGTTTCGGTGGTGTGGCTTTGTCTTCTCGTCAAGAACTTTGTTTCAGACGTGGGAATGTTAAAGCCTCAACTTTTTCCTGCCCCCCTTTGGTTTCCATTCCTCGATTGAGCTTCCAAAGTAAGAAATTTTGTTTCTTGGAATCATAGACTAGTTTACTTTATCTTGAGTTTTGATGCACGTCAATGTGTTTTTCTTTAATGGGTTCTTCACAATCAGTCTAAATCTCACGGGTTCTAGTTGGAAATGAGTGCCCATGTCTTGTGACTTGAAGTTTTGGATTCCATCGGTTTTAGTCTCATAATAGAAAATTGGACATCAAGGTGAATCTCAAGCTTTGATTTTTCTTTTTCTTTTTCTTTTTGGTAAGTGATCAATTCAAAAGAGTCCATAGACAATCTTTTTAGCTTTTAGGGACCTTATAAAGTCTCGGTCTTGTAGATGCCATATCATGAAGGGCTCAAGTTCTCTAATTGCTTTATTCTACCATTTTGTGAAATGAATTCTGCTGGAAGAACAAGAGGAAATAATTAATGTTTTGCCTTTATAGTGCAAATTCCCTAAGGCATCTGCTTCTTTTACCAAATTCATTTCATTTCTGCTTTTACTATCAATTTGGAAATATGAACCTTTTCTTTTTATGTTTCCAACTTGTTATAACTTGTTATGATACTCCTGGCTCTTTCTTTTGCTTCCTATTTTATGTAATCCAGGTAAAGCATTCGGAGGTGATGGGTCACCAGAAACGAAAGACTCCTCTCTTGTGGTTTGTTTTGGGGAAATGCTAATTGACTTTGTCCCAACCATTAGTGGACTTTCATTGTCTGATGCACCGGCATTTAAGAAGGCTCCAGGAGGTGCGCCTGCTAATGTTGCTGTTGGTATTGCTCGACTTGGTGGCTCGTCGGCATTTATAGGGAAGGTACCATTATAACAATAATGATCAATGTTTCTGGCAATGATTAGAAAATAAGAAAGCAAGGATGAAGTCGTTTTTCAGATGCCCATGTAGCCAATTTGTTGAGGAGTTGATAAAAAAAATCTGCCAACGGGTTTTTTGATTCTCTGGGGCTTGGTAATTTAGGATTGTAGTATTCAAGTTAGAATCCTATTATAGTGTCATTTATGTTTCCCTTCTCCTTCTTTAATCCTTTAATACACAGAACTCCTTTTCTTGTTACACAGACATTATTTATGTTTAATAGAAAGTTAAGTTGCAAAGCTGATTTCAGGAGTTTCCTGAGTTTATCTGACATAACAAGTTTATCTGGCATCCACTATCCACAAACATACGTCCTAGCCTCCTAGGCATTCATGTTATCTGAAGGTGAAAAGCTGTCATCCACCTCTCCGAGGTTGAATTAAAGTCCTTTGCATAGAGCTATGGATAGCTGGAGATAGAATCAATCTGTAAATGCAAGGAGCTGTCAAACAACAATTTTCCTCGTTAACAACTTAGTTCTATTGATCATTCTTTCAACCTAGTGCATTCTTGACAAAATATTACCTGTTCCCTCTTCGTTCTAAAATTTAACAGCGCGTCAGTTTTGTAGCATGCCATACCCTGCTTATATTATCTTATTGACATATATTTTTCACAAAAATTAACCATAGAAATTTTGTCTGTCATCGATCATCTCAGATCTTGAATCTTTTGTACGACATGCACAGGTTGGTGAAGATGAGTTTGGATACATGCTCGCGGAAATATTAAAGGAGAATAATGTGAACAATGAAGGGATGCGTTTCGATCCTGGTGCAAGGACTGCTTTAGCTTTTGTTACATTAAGAAGTGACGGGGAACGTGAATTCATGTTTTACCGTAATCCTAGTGCAGATATGTTACTTAAAGAAGCTGAACTTGATTTAGATTTGATTAGAAAGGTATGCAAGGGTTTATACTTGTAGTATTTATTTAAAACTTAAAAGCACAAAAAATCCTCTGTTACATAAAAAATCATTTTTCTCCTTTTTATGTACCTTGGCAGGCAAAAATATTTCATTATGGCTCCATAAGTCTTATAACAGAGCCATGCAAATCAGCCCACATTGCAGCAGCAAAAGTTGCTAAGGATGCAGGTGTTTTTTTGTCCTACGATCCTAACCTGAGGCTTCCACTATGGCCTTCTGCTGAGAGTGCCAGAGAAGGGATTCTGAGCATTTGGGACACTGCTGATATTATCAAGGTAACATGCCATCTTGAGTAGATTAATTACCTTATTGTTGTTGGCAATTTTTTTGCTTCCCCTAATTTAGAGGCATGGTGTAATGCAGATAGAAATATCACTCTGATGGTCACATCTTGTTTATGTCTTCCAGATAAGTGAAGAAGAGATATCTTTCTTGACTAAAGGAGAAGATCCATATGATGATGCTGTTGTTCAGAAGCTATTCCATCCAAATCTTAAATTGCTTCTTGTCACCGAGGGACCGGAGGGCTGCAGGTATTACACCAAAGTAAGTACCAGAAATCTAGTCTTTAAAAATTTACTTTTGAAACTTACAAGACCATTCCGTGTGCTCCTATCCCATGCATGTCAATGAGAAATAGTTGCTGTACTATTGCTTTGAGTTTGGATGATGACAGGAATTGAAATAAGAATGCACATCCAAAACTCCAATCACATGTTACTTACAGGAACTTAAAAGAATTGAAAAAAAGAGGAAAGGAGGCATGAGAGAGAGAGAGAATATTGATGCAGCATGCAAGATTGTAGACCAACAGGAATCAAGAAGCAATCTTGCAATATAGAGTGAATTGGAGAATTTTGAATATTGTGACGGACCTTTTTCTTATCAACTTTTCCATAAAACTGCAATTTGAGAAAACCTTATCTGCCTTTAAAAGTTTTCTTTGCTGATGGCAGCTCTAAAAGGCTGTCTTTCAAGAGGATTTGACTCATAAATTAAGTGAAAATGCACTGTGATTTTTAAAACTAATTGACCTAATATAGTGCTAATGCCTTGTGATATTTCCCTCCTATATTGGAGATAATGTTTTCTTTTAATATCTCTGTGACTAAATTTTCATTATCTTATATGTTTTCAGGAGTTCAGTGGGAGAGTGAAGGGTTTAAAGGTGGATGCTGTGGACACCACTGGTGCTGGGGATGCTTTTGTTGCTGGAATATTGTCACAACTAGCTATGGATCTCTCCTTGCTCCAGGTAATGCCATTAACAATTAGATTAAAGAAATGGTAGTATCTTCAGGTCAATGCTGCTGTGCGTGTGCAAGCACAAATTTACACATGCATTTGGTATCTTCGTCATGATGCAGTGTAGTCTGTTGATATGTGTTGCATAATCCTAGCTTTGTGTCAACTATATAACCATTTTAAAGTGCTTACTTCCATTGTATTGAAGAAACTTGATCTTCAGCTGTACTTGGAAGGTATAATATTTGATAGGGAGTTAGTTATAATCATGCAAGGAATTCATAGAGCTGGACAATGTCAAGAACTTCTCCAAATTGATAATTTCCCCCTTTCAGATCATCTGAAAAAAACCAGTTTTCTATTTATGCATGGTTTCCGGTCCGTCCAGGTTATTGTTGTGCAAACTAGTGCAAGTCATGCTTAGTTTTCACAGTTATGCTTTTAAACAACAGTGTACTTTATCTTTTAACTTTATAATGCACTTTCACACTGATCGACTTCTTTTAATCTTTAAGAATGAGGACCGATTGAGAGAAGCTCTCAAGTTTGCGAATGCCTGTGGTGCATTGACTGTGAAGGAGAGAGGTGCCATTCCAGCTTTGCCAACCAGAGAAGCTGTGAACAGTGCCATCATTCAGCTTGTTAGATAGAGTTTTTGTGATCTCTGTGATTAGGTAACAAGTTCCATGCCAATTCTTTAGATCGTTCGACAATTCTTGCAATGATGGATGGTGCTAGAGTAGGATCTATTTACTCCAATAACTTGCAACATAGCTACCCAGCTCAGTGTTGTAACATGCAAGTTTTACCACAATCTGTTGAGTGAAATCATTTCAGTCCTGGGGATCACATCAACCCCCCTGTATCGCACCATATTGTAAACATTCAGCTGTGAGGTACATCGCCAATAAATAAAATTTATGATTTTGTGATGTCTTGTCTTTCTCTGCAATTTATGTCTCTCCCTGCTAGTAAAGGCTTCTTGACGAGTAAGGCCTGCACAATTTTGATTAAAGTCTATCAGGCTGTCATCTTATAAACAGAAAAAAAAAACAAAAAATTCTGATAAGAACGGTTAAGTTTCATGATTCAAGTATAATCCTTATTTTTCTCCCAACTTGCTTCCTGTAAGAAATCCTCGCCTTGGTATGACTCCCATCAGCACAACTGTAAAGCCAATATTGTCAATTTGCTTAATACCGTGCATCATTATCAAACCTGACCCGGGGTTTTTCCGGCTAAGAGGTCGGGTTCCGGGTTTTATAGGTCAATCTGGAAAAATTTTAAAAAATATTTGAAGTTTTAATATTTTATATGAAAAAATTAAGAAAAATCCATGTGAATATATATTATACATGTTGTAAATAATGAAGTTTAAAAGAATATTTTAAAAAGTTTTTTATCCCACATTGAAAAGATACCATATTATCCTTTTAAGTTGAAGTATTAAACCAAAAACGTTTTTTATCCTACATTGAAAAAACACAATTTTTTTCTTGTGAACATAGAGTATATATACGATACGACTTCAAATTTCACGTTGAAAAAATAACTTTTTCTTGGGAACATAAAGAATATATACTAAAGGGTTTCAAATCTTACATTGAAAAAATAAAATATTTTCTAATATTTATATAGTGAATTTTAAAAAGTGTTAATAACTAACTAAAAAAAATAATATAAAAAAGGGTATAAGAGAAAAACCACATTTGAAAAAAAAAAGGTTTTGCCAGGTTATTGCCCGGGTCATGGGTCGACTTGTCGAGTCGACCGGGTTTTGCCTGGTTATTGCACCAGCCGGTCTTTTAACAAACCTGGACCGGTCTAGTCACCAGGTCGACAGGGTACTAGGTCGACCTGTCGGACAGGTCTAGGTTTAAGAACTGTGATTTGAACTCAAATATCTTATTTTTCTCCGGCACATTAAAAAAAAAACCTAAAAGAAGGCGGGTTATGCTATTTATTGGAATAATATTTTGTTTTTTTTCTTTGATTTTTATTCGATCAATGTTTTTTTTAATATTAAATTTTTTTTTATATTAAGTTATCATACTCTCATGATACGGATCATTAGTTTTGGGGGTTAATTTGGTTGACTAAGTTTTTTTTTTTAATTTTATCCTTTAATATTGGGTTGATTAAGAATTAGACTTTATGATTTTTTTTCTTTGTTTTCTATTATGTTATTTTGATCTCATGACCTGAGAATAATATTTGACAAGTAACCCAAGTTGAATTAGTTTTTTTTTGTGTTCATTTTTTTTATTTTTTTTCAATTTAATCATTCAACATTGAATCAGTTGGGAATTGAGTTTCATAATCTGTTTTAATCTGCTTTCTATAAGGATATCTTGATCTCATTATTAGGGCTGCAGGTTTTGGTATTTTAACTCCGGTTAAATCGAGTAGTTTTTTTAATTTTCTTTCTAATAGGTTATCTCGGTCACAAGACTTCGGTCACGGGTCCTTAACATTGGATTTTATTTTTATTGGGTTGTTCTTGTCTCATGATTCAGGTCACAAGTTTAATGGGTGAACTAGTTGACTCAATTGTTTTTTTTTAATTGACTTTTTTTTCTAGTTTTATCATTTAATATTGTGTGTCATTTGAAATTAAACTTTATGATTTATTTTAATTTATTTTTATTAAGTTATCTCAACCTCATGACCTGAAAATAATGCTTAACGAGTTAACCCGGATTGACTTAACTTATTTTTTATGTCATTTTTTTTATTAATTTTTTACAAATATCTTTGTTCAACATTGTGTCTAACATGGTCGATTGAAAATTGAGTTTTATAATTTTTTTGATTTATTTTTTATGGGGTTATCTTAGTCTCATGATCAAGGTTACAGATTTGGTAGGTTAACCCGAGTTAAATTAGGTCATTTTTTTTCTTTCTAAGAGGTTATCTCTGTTTCATGACTCAGGTCATGAGTTTAGCAGATTGACTTGAGTTATGTTTTTATGTTTTTTTAATTAATTTTTTTTAATCTCATATTTCAACATTGGGATGATTGAGAATTAGTGTAACAACCCGGCTCAACCTGCCATATATTATCCGCTTTGGGCCTTACCACCCTCATGGTTTTGTTCCTAGTGACGCAAGCCCACTTCTGAGCCTGACGCCCCAAAACACGTATGACAAGTCAACAACCATCACTCTTAATAAGGTCAGCTACCACTCCCTCATCCGCCAATATGGGATATTACAATCCACCCCCTTTAAGGAGTCCGACGACCACGTCGGCACAACCAGACAGCTAGTGAGGTCGGCTTTGATACCAACTATAACAGCCCGGCCCAACCTGCCATATATTGTCTACTTTGGGCCTTACCGTCCTCACGGTTTTGTTCCTGGTGACGCGAGCCCATTTCTGAGCCTGATGTCCCAAAACGCATATGACAAGTCAGCAACCAACACTTTTAATAAGGCCAGCTATCACTCCTTCACCCGCCGATGTAGGATATTACAATTAGATTTTGTAATTTGTTTTGATTTACTTTTTATAGGGTTATCTCGATCTTATGACCTGAATTGCAAGTTTGACAAGTTAACTCGGGTTGTTTTTTAGGTCCTTTTTTATTGATTTTTTTTCAATTTCATCATTTAACATTGAGGTGATTGAGAATTAGGCTTCATAATTTATTTTGATTTATTTTCTATGAGGTTATCATAGTATCATAACCTGGATTGCGGATTTGACATGTTAACCTGTGTTGACCCAAGTCAATATAATATGTTCTTATCTTAATATTAAAAAAAGATATCATATTGAATTTGTTTTAGTCAAACTATTTTTACAGGTCCTCTAAGTTGTTTTTGGATCTGTAAAGTCAATTGAATCATGGATCAACTCTCATACGATTTAGATTTTTTCCTCTAAAAAAAAAATATTAACAACATTTGAATATTATTTTATGTTCAATAAAAACTTGACATGACCCGCAACATAGCGCATATGAATTATCTAATCTTAAACTACAAAATGAAGCAACTTCTCCTATTCTTAAAAGATTTGAACCTAAGATCTCCGAGTGCAAACTATATTTGTGGTCCACACTCCGTCGCAGGTTGGTTAAATGTTTTTTCAAAAATGCTAAAAAAAAAACATATTTGAGATACGAGTCATTGAATTAATTGGTAATTTAAATAATATGAATAAAAAATGCAAACAAAAAATAAATTAACAAAAAACCAACAATGAAAAAAAAAAGTAAAAAGAACCTAACATGAGCTCATCTGAAGTATAGAAAAACCCAATATTAGAGGGAAAAATTAAAAAAAAGTAACAAAAAAATAGTTAAACCGAGTTAACTCACGAATTCCGTGACAATATACATAAGATTGGGATAACCTCATAAAAAAAAGCAGAAAAAAAACCACTTGAAAGGAAAGGAAAAAAAGCATGAAGATCAATTTTCAATATATCAAATATTGAATGATAAAATTAAAATAAATAAGTTTAAATAAATGATAAAAAAAAGAAATTCCACAGAAAGATCCGAGATAATCGAGTCATTTTCAAGACCAACAAGAAATTCCACAGAAAGCAAGCTAAAAAAAACTCAGTCTCCAATTGAATAAATACTGAATGATGAAATAAGAAAAACAAATAGCTTAGATAAAGGGAAAAAAACCAAGTGAACCAGGGAAAACATCCTAAACTTGGTCAAATTTTTAAAACCTACAAATTGTGAAACGCTGAATCTGGGTTCAATCAAGAAGTGTATTACAAACCAATTTAAAAATATCAATTTAAAAAACTTGCCAAAGCAAAAAAATGAACAATCAAAAGAATGAGGATCAAATCTGATAAAAAAAAAGGTGAAATAGTAAATAAAAGTAATTTAAAAAATGATTTTAAACAGAACAAATAGTAATAAAAATAAGAGGAACAAAATTTAAAAAATGAACAAATTAAAGAGGGATGAAATTGGAAAAGCAAACAAAATTTATAAATTATTCCAGATAAAAAAATTATAATAAAAAGAGATCAAATCTGAAAAATCAACAAATTAAAGGGTTATTCTGGAACTTTTAAGAATTTTTAAGGGATTGACATGAAAATTCAGGTAGAGAGATAAAGAAGAAGGGAAAACATTGTCGCTAACACCAAACCATCCAAAATTTTGAAACATGCGCCACCTATCAGGTTAGGATGCTGGGACCTTTCAAGCATCATTTCAAAAGGTGATATTTGATGTTTGAAAGGCATCGCACATGCCATCCGAATGGCTTTTGGGTTGTCCACATGATGGCACGTGCAACCTAACCTTCAAATCTACAATAAAATCAATGTAAAATAACAAAAAAAAATCTTTGTGAGAGAATTAAGTTGATTTTATTTTTAAGGGCATCAAAGTAATTATATTATTTTGAAAAAAAATAAAAAACAAAAACTCTCTGAGTAATAGGTATTATATATTTTTATTTTAGAATTTAATTAGTAATTTTATAAAAGAAAATGATCAAACTAACCCATACAATTTGTAAAAAACAATTAAAAGCAATGTCATCACTTTATTATTCAATAAATAGGGAAATGTCCACTACGATAACTTCTCATTCTCTTTTAGTTTTTTTTTTTAAAGTTTTTAATTTTAATTAATATCAAGTCTCTCGGTATTTGAACATTATTCTAACTTTGAGACCTCCAAGTGGAAATCTAAACTCAATCAAGTTGTGATGAAGTGCGTAATATTGTTGAGACAACAGAAGAATTTTCCCATTACTTCCTATCAAAATTGAGACATTTTCCTGTACACAAGTCCAAATGATAAAAAAAAAAAATTAAAAAAATCTACAGTAGTAATCACTATAATTATAACTCTGCATTATTTGACAAGCTGACTGTTTTAACCGATAACATATCCTATTTTTCACTGTGGGAGTTGTGTCCTGCCTTCTACTTCGTCAAGAAAACAACAAATAGTTAGTGATTGTGTCAAATGATTGACATCCAATGTTTTGTCCTGATTTTTCTGTCGTTTCTTTGAACAATTTCTATGTTTAGATTGGTCTAGTTCAACCCAAGGACATCTGTCGACAAATAGTTGAGACTTGAGAGTTTTCAGGTGAACCGTTCCTATTCCGAGTTCATTGGATGGCCTTAAAAGTTGAAGACGCTTATCATCCCTTTAAGAATCCAGCTCCTTTAACTCCCAGTCATCCTCGTTCAAAATTACAAGGCTAGGAACCAAAACACACTCACACCAACATGGCTGACGAAAGGCCTGAGCTGGAGCGCATTTTCAAGCGTTTCGACTTGAATGGTGATGGCCAAATCTCTGCAGCAGAGCTCGGCGATTGCGTGAAGACCCTCGGTTCAGTCACAGCAGAGGAGATCAAGCGCATGATGGCTGAGATTGATACTGATGGTGATGGATTCATATCATTCCAGGAGTTCTTAGATTTTGCCAAGGCTAACAGTGGCCTGATTAAAGATGTTGCTAAGATATTTTAATGTTACAACATATATCCTTTCCTTTTCTTTGCACTGTTATTTTTTACTCGGGATGTAATGTAATTCGTGATTGTGAAAGGCAGAGGCTAAGTCCATCTGAATTTTGATTGACACGGACTTGGTTTGGTAGTTACAACACAAACATCTTTATCACCTCATGTTTCTATATGAGCAATTTGGTATCTTGAGTATTCTGAAAGTGATAGCGCAACAGCTAAGCGGTTCTGTGGTAAAAAATAGACGTTGCCCCTTGCATGCTTTCTAATCCCTACTAAAATATGGCCCCTGTTTCAGAACATTTTAGATGCACAGAAAAAAATGACCATAGTACCGTTTTATGGGTCATAGGATGTTCAATTCCTTGGCTATTTACTACAGTGTGATCTTCCAGTTCTGCGGTGATGTGGGAAGATTCATTCAAAAACCATATGCTGGATTCAAGTTGTGGCCTCGAGAATTCAGAATTCACATTTCTTGATTCAAACTTGTCTTGTTCCACTTATTCAGGCCACAACACACACACACACAGGCACAAACGATAAATGCATACATTCAAGCTTTTCTGCAATCAACAAGTAAAGAAAACAAGTCAAATTGCATACTGTGTTTAAGAAAATATACAATAAGACGTCTAACCTTGAAATGAATCTATTACTCAGGATCTTTAAAATCAGAGAGGGAAGATAACTAGAAAATCAGCACATTGCTTCGAAGAATATAATATTAGAAGTCTAACCTTAAAATCATGTTTACCATCGAAGCTGAGGCAGCCAAATGGAAGCTATTTACACAATTCTCAGCAAATTCTTTTTTCCTATTTACAATTTCAACACTGTTTTTGATTCTGATTTCTAGGATTCTTTCTCGCCAAGCAAAAACACCAAAAAGAAAAATCAGAAAGTTGAATATACCATGTTTTTTTAACGACAATAAAGGTGGTCATCATCCTCAAATTCTGAAACTCCTAACATAGCCAAAGCTAAGTGACTATTCATCTCACTTTTTGTCTGCTGTAGTTGAGGGTAACAATCTATAATCCCGGAAAAATTGGATTTCTTCCTATTTGAGTAGATTGGTTGTTCTTCACCTCTCAATATGCCAATAATTTCGTCTATTCCTGGTCTTCGAGATTCTTCATTGCTTATGCAGGCAGTGGCAGCCTGGATCATGTGGGTTATTTGAGTTGTATTTCTCAAAGTGCATTTAAGTCGTGGATCAAGCAACTCCTCAATGGCTTCATTTCCCTTCTGCAACAGGGGTTTAGCCTGCAAAAAGATTGCAGAGTCCATGATGTCAATTTCACGTCCAATAATAAAGGCACAAATGTCATCATGTTGTGAACAAATGGCCGATATCTAAGATAGAGCTGTTTGCTACTTACTCATGTCAAAATGATTTTTCATAATGTAATCAAATCCTAATATGAGTGACCTTGTTGCCAAAGCAACAGCACATGATTTTATTAGAGATGAAGGCAAAAATCATAGTGAAGTTTAACATTGATAGAATTCTTCAAAATAGTAAACCATGAGACAGCAAAACAAACTCATCCTCCACATGATGCATCAGCTACAAGAAATTTGGTCAATTTGTGCATGATTCTGGGGTGAAAATTGCATAATAGTTCATGCTTTGGCTAAAGAAGTCGGATAGTTGAGGTTGAAAGTAAACTAGAAAGAATTGATAAAGTCAAGCGAAAGCCTAGAATCCTAGACGCCAGTATCATAGCAGTTTCACTGCCAATCCATTGCCCTAGGACCAGCAGAGAAAAAATGATGCATAAATCCCTGTTCATAGAACTAGAGGACAGAACAATTCCATCCTAACAAAGCAAGTTATATTGCTTAAAGTTTACAAAGAAACGCTCTTTGCTCAACATCTGATTCAAGTCTTGACCTAATCTAATAGTTATGCTCAGAATGTGGTTTGTAGATTATGGCATTGAGTAACAGAAAGCCCTATTTATCTATGGAAGCTTATAGCAGGGCCATTCACTCAAACATCACAAAGTCAAAGGGACTGATGGAAAGTTAAAAGGAAACTAATTCAGTAACCTACCCATAGGACCAAATTCTCTTCCCTCAGTGGCTTCCTTGCTTCAATTGGCTTCCTTCCAGAAATTAGTTCCAAAAGGACCACACCAAAAGCATACACATCGGTCTTATCGGATATTTTCCCATGCTGGAAATACTCAGGAGCCAAGTAGCTGCACATTTAAGATTTATATCAACAAATGAGGAAAAAAAAGAATAAATTTGTTGAACCATTAAAAAGAACATATATGGTTTCTTTTGTCATAAGTTTGTTGCAGTTCATACCCAAATGTTCCCTTGACAGTTTTACAAAGGAAAGGGACTGAAGGTGCAGAAGTCCAAGTAGCCAAACCAAAATCACACAACTGCAAGCATAATTGTCATTTTTTATCAATAAAAATAACATGCATAGCTTAAATTGATTCTGAATACCATAGAACCACTTAAATAAGAGATTGTAATCCATGAAACAAGCCCTTACCTTCGGAACTTTCTTGGAAGAAAGGAGTATATTTGAGGGTTTAATATCTCTATGAACAACACATCTTTCAGTTCCATTATGCAAATATGCAATTGCTTGTGCAATTCCAAGTGCAACCTTATATCTCACAGACCAGGGAAGGCCTGAAGAACCCTTAACTCCTCCCTTCCCTTTCTTCTTATCTACAAAAGGTAGTACTCCAAAAATTACTAAATTTCCAAAAATTCAATCAAATTTCAAAATCCCAAATTAAAGAACAAGAAAGTATACCGTGCAAATGGCGCTCTAAGCTGCCACCAGATACATATCTGTACACCAAGAACAAGCCCTCATCTGGATCAATACAGAACCCGACAAGAGGCACAATATTTGAGTGGTAAAGAGAACTAGCAATCATTAATTCTCTACAGAATGCCTTTGAAGCCTCTTTATCCTCCTTGTCTAATCTCTTAATTGCCACAGCAGTCCTCAAGAACCCAACTTTACCTCTAAAGACAAAGCTCAAAGCTCCCCTTCCCAAAACTCTACCTACCCATCACAACAAAAACAAATCAAAATCTCAAAAAAGAAACAAGCTTTAAGATTCAAAAAAAAAAAAAAACAGAAGTTACCCATTTCTTACCTTTTGAGAAATTATTAGTAGCAGCAAGAATTTCCCTATAACTGAATCTGACCAAAGAATTTGCAACTGGAGAGATACTTCTCTCAAGCGACTGAATTCTCCTCCATTTAAGCTCTTTAGCTCTAGTCTCATTCAATCCATTGTCCAAATTCACCATCAAAACAGTAGCTGAAGAATTCATGTTCATTGACTCAAGCTCAACTTGAGAGCATAAACTGAACCTGAAAGAAGAGTGAACTGATTGTGGATCAGCATTTGTTAACTCTGCACCACCACAGCCACCAGACTCTGCCAACAACCATGCCTTGTTGTGCTCTAAATCTGCGTTCTTCTTATTACTTCCCTTACTGGTTTCATCACTCTCATTTGGCACAAAACAGGCCAAACCAAATTGCCAAAACATTTTTGACAAAAAAGCTTTCATTTTTCGCTCATAATGATGCTCAAAGTATTGGTCTTTGGCTCTGAAAGTAGCAGTGGACAGAGCATCACTAGTAGAGCTATTTGGTGGCTCTTCTGTGTTTAAACAAGAACCTTCAAGGAACCCCATTTTGAAACAGATCTCAATGAATGCACGAACACCCAAAAACCAGAAAAGAGAGAGAGAGAATATAAAAAAGTTAAAGCTGATGCCTCCTTTGCTTCAAGGGTGGTGGAGAATTTGCCTAATTAATCTACATAGACTAGAGAGAGAGATGGGAAAGAAAGAGATCGAGTGATGGACTTTAATGGGTTATGGTCCTTGTGTACATGAATTAATGTAATGTAATGTATGTATGTATAGGTGAAGCCTTGACTAGATTAGATTAGAGGGAGAAGGTGGAAATGAAGGAGAGAGATGAATGTGTATTTTCCTTGAAGCTTAACCTATAAAAATGAAAAGGGTTTCATTGGGGTTTGGTATTAGTTGACACTTTACTAATAATTAAGAGAAAAGAAGTTGATTTTTGTAGGGAAAGAAGAGATTCTTCCTGCTGTTTTAGAAGCGGACAAACAGCACCCACAAGTACAAGCCTTGTGCATCATTGGATGGAGCTAAATAAAAAAATACCATTAAAAGAAGAGAGGGTACCAAGCAGGAAGATTGTGGGTTAATGAGTGTTTTTTCAGATTAGGTTGAGAATTAAGAATGATCAGTAGGCAATAGGAAAGAGATATGATGAATGGGGCAAAGGTGTATTATTGGGTTCTGTTAAAAGAGGGAAATAAGAGGTGAAAGCTTGTGACTTTTATGGGGTTATTTTTTTTGTACGGGAGAATGAAAATTCAGACAAGAAAAGAAATTGATTAGGACATAAATCATACCAAGGATTGCTTTGTAGTTTGGTGACCATCCAAATGTCTTGCCAACTCGTAACCACCTCTTTTTTTAAATTTATTAAAAAAACAAATACAGTTTATGCTGTCTTTTCAAATAATAATTGAAAAAACTATTATAATGTACAAAATATTATATTATATTTAATATTATGGTAGTTTTTTGTAAAAATAATTTTTAAAAAATATTTTAAGAAAACACTTTTAATTATGATTAAAAATATATATTTTAAAAAATAAAACTGATGTAAAATAATTTTTTACATGCAAAATATATAAAAAGCAGGTCTTAATGAATGAAAAATAAATTATTTTAAATTTTATAAAATTAAGATTTGAAATATAATTTTATATTCAATATAAAAAAGCAAAAGTTATTTGAATAACTAATTTTTTTTATATTTAAATAGAAAACAAAAACTACTATAATTATCAAAGTATATATATATAAAAAACTAAATATGGTGCAAGTGTTTCATGAGCCAATCTGCAGCTTGAAATGTCCATGGATTCAAGCTTTCGGTATCCAAGGTCTCTGCAAAGCAAGGGAGAGAAATAATTTAAGTTAGAGTTTCGAAAATCAAAGGGATTATAATAGAAAAGGGTATCATCTTAATCCTATAAATTATCATAATTCGCCTTACTTTATACTTTTAAAATTATTGGATATCAGGTGATATGTTTTTTTAATAAAAACAAAGAAAAAGATTATTTTACGATAGTAATTGTCTATTTATATGGGTTTTTTTTATATAGTATATGTTGATTTAGATTATAAATGAGATTGTTTTTTTTAGGGTTTTTTCTTATTGGTTCGGATTCAAATTGAAAATAAGATATGAAAAAAATTATAAATATACCAATATAAATATAAATGGCTGACCAACATGATACTATAAAAATTTGATATTGGTACGTGAAAATTGCTTAAGAAAGAAAAACTTTACATTTAAATCTCTTGCTCGCTTGCCTGGAGTAAGTTATAAATTAGTTTATCTAGTTTTACAAAATAAATTAAATAATCTCTCTAATTCTAAAAAGTAATTAGCTAGTATTTTTAAGATCATGTTCAATTTAATATTACTTTCTTCTAAAAATATTTTTTTCATTAATATTTTCATATTATCTATTTTGTTTTCTCTATTTCTTGAAAAAACAAGTAAATTGGAAAATAACATGAAATGGATGAAAATGGTTAGGTTACAAATATATTTAGAAATGAGTTAATTATAATTTACTCTCACAGTTGAGTTGACATCAAGTTTGTTTTTTCTACCTAATAAATCTGAAACTATTTTTTATTTGGAAAGATGAGCAGTTCGTAGTTTATCGTTGATTTGTTAGGTTGCGACACCATATCTCATGTTATTTGCTTTCGCTTTTTTAATTAACGGTCAAGAAATCTTAAAATAACAAAATAGCAATGTAGACAGAAAACTTCAAGGATGATGTGGATTTTTGGATTAACGGGTAAATGAATAGTCCTTGATGGCTGTTATGGTTCGAGATAATTGGAATACTTGTAAAATAAATTATTTTAACAAGGACAGACTCTTTAATGATTAAGTGTGTGTTACTTTTGCGTCTCTCAAAGTTTCAAGGAATGTTTTAGTAGTTGATACAAGATTCATTGTATTTAAGATATCAAGAGATTTTTATTGCAAAGTTCGACAAAGTAAATCAGTAATTCCCATTATTTTATGCATCAAATATAAGATGAATATAAATTCAAAAGATTTCATCACAATCAAATAACCACCAGCTTCTCCATGTATAGAATTAGAAGATCCTTCTTGAACCATACTTTCAAGCACAATAATAGTTGCACCATACATATCTATTAAGCTGCAAATAGAATCAAAATGAGCGCTCTAGCAAGTAGTTCCACTTCGATGTAATTTACCAATTTGATTAGCCCCTCTACTAGTCTCGCGTTCTCCAGTAGCTACCATATATGTGCAATTTCTATAGCTTGAGCATAATGTAACTCGGTATGACGTTTGGGAGAAACACAAATAAGGTTGATAATGATTGTCAATTTTGAGAAAAATAACCAAATAGAAATCTCATTTCCAGCTGCTGCAACTAATGTCAGTTGTAGTCGGTGAGCAAAGCCATGTACATAATATGCATAAGGACAATCTCTGAGAAATAGAGCTTGTAGTCCATTCCATGCGCCACGCATATTGCTAGCACCATTATACCCTTGACCTCGCATATTGAAAATATACAAGTTATAATGTAACTCGGTATGACGTTTGGGAGAAGCACAAATAAGGTTGATAATGATTGTCAATTTTGAGAAAAATAACCAAATAGAAATCTCATTTCCAGCTGCTGCAACTAATGCAAGTTGTAGTCGGTGAGCAAAGCAATATACATAATATGCATAAGGACAATCTCTGAGAAATAGAGCTTGTAGTCCATTCCATGCGCCACGCATATTGCTAGCACCATCATACCCTTGACCTCGCATATTGAAAATATGCAAGTTATATCGAGCGAGCACATCACAAATTTCTTTTTTAAATGTTGAAGAAGTAGTATCTGAAACATGCACAATACTAAAAAAACGCTCTCGTACAAAACCCTGAATGTCAACAAATCTAAAAACAATAGCCATTTGTTCTTTATTTGATGCATCTTTGGCTTCGTCAACCAAAATACAAAACTTTGCATCTCTAACTTCTTCACAAATCTTTTTCCTCACTTTGTTCGCAAGAATATGCAAAATCTCTTTTTGAATAGTTGGTGAGGTATACTTTGCATTTTTCGGAGCTTTTTCTAAGACAACATCATCAATGTCAACGTTCAGTCTCCCCATAAGTCTTATCATCTCCAAAAAATTACCTCGATTATTAGAAGCCGAAGATTCATTATGACCTCTAAATGCACATGTTTGTAAGCTAAGCTATCGAACACTTTCAATTGTTGTCATAAGTCTCAACCGATTTTTCTGAACTTCTTCAACAATTTGTGCATTCAACACTTTATCAATATGTCTACTTACTTTTATTAAATCTTCAGCAGATTTCACAGCATTATTATGTGGTGAAGTGGGACTTCCCACATGCATCAAAAGTGCACATCTAACCCCATCATTAACCCTATTCCAACTTCTAAAGCCTTCGGTGGTGAATGTGAGATGACGAGGCATTTTGTTTTCAAAGATAAAGCATGGAAAACAAAATATTGCATCCTTTGATGGAGAGTACTCTAGCCAAGGAAATTGATCAAATCAAGTGTATTGAAATCGACGATACTGTCTTCCTGATTCAGTCCTTGGATACTCTGCTAACTTAGGTTGATATGGACCCATTTTGATATAAGCTCTTCTAATTTCATCTTGTTGATTAATAGGATGTTTCCACACTGGAATTCGTAACCCAGGATCTCGTTCAAGAGTATTAACATCAATTTCAACTCTTTGAGATTTGAAAGGGGGTTGTTCACTATGATTTGACACATCAACATTGGAAGGAGAATGTCCTTTACTGGTTGATGTTTGTTCATTTGGTTTAAAGAATGAAAACATAGTTTTTCCTCTCTTGTTTCCTTGATTTTCCATTATAATTTATAACCTATTCAAGTAAAGGGATTAGGGAAGTCAGGTGCAAGATGAAAAGATACTAAGGCCACAATAGAATATTCATAAAATGCAGAATATACAAGGATAAACTAGTGATGCAAACTACTGGGAGATTTAGAGAACTTAACTTTGAAATAACCAGTAAATTATTAGTACTAGACTACTAGTGTGTTAGCATGCATCCATTTCTAGGGTACAGTCTACTGTTTACTCCACTAACAATCTACTGTAATGAATGTGAAATATTGAATTCAAAATGAAAAGTCATGGCTTGTAAATTCTTACCTGATGATTTTACACTCTTGCGGCTCTCTGTATAGATTCTTCTTCAAAATCCAAGCTAAAATTGTATATTGTTGAGAAGAAAAATAGCTAAAACCCCAAGTTATTTAGAAGACATGTGAACCAATTAATTATTTATATTTAGATAGATTTGTTGTAAAATATAACTAATTAATTAGTATTGCAAGGGAAGGTGGATGGCTAATTAATTAGTGTTGCTAAGGAAAGTAAAGTGGCGGCTAATGGCTAGTAATTAATTTGTATTGCAAGGAAAAGTAGGACACTAGGTTTGCTGTGTAAAAGATAAGAAAAGTGGGACATAGGTTTGCTGTGTAAAAATTAAAAAGGAAAGTGGGTCATTAATTGTTTTTTAACCTGGGCTACAGTCCTCCTTAGCCTTGTAAAAGGCTCCGCTCCTATATATATATATATATATATATATATGAGAATGGTACCTAAGAATGCTAATTAGGTAATTATAAATAAAAACATTGTACATAGTGAATTGATAGGAACTGGTTTTATGCGTAGAATGATCTTTTTACATGATCTATCTATTATTTTATATTTATTAAGGGGCAGCTTGATGTTTTTTTACTTTTTAAGCAAAATTTAATGACTTGCGACGCAATTGTCCTTAGAATCAAGATTCTCAAGGCATGGCTTCAAGGGTTTTTGTGTAATTTCATAAAGATTTTTTCATAATAATTATTTAATCCTAAGAGCAATGTGGTAATTTGATAAAAAATAAAAAAATTATTAACGTGTGTGTTGCACATGTCAGTTGTTCTGTCGCCTTTAGGTGGTGCGTGCGACTGACTCTAGCTGTTAAAAAACTTTCTTCCATTGTGTCATTGGATTCTCCGTGACGTCCTTTTTCTCAAGAGATAACACGTGTTGGTTGTTTCTCGTCGGATTGTCTCCGACAACATTTTTCTTTATGTATTCTTTTCTCTCTTCTCTCTTGAAATTTGTGCAGACCATTTAAGATTTCATGGTAGTTCTCTTAGTTACACGATTTGGGTGTTGGTCCTCATTCCTTTGATTTGTAATATTTGTCCTTAGTCTTTTTGTAGGTTTTTATTTTATTTTTTTCAGTTTTATCTTTCAATATAAATTTATTATTTTTTGTTTCTTCAATTTTGGTCTTGAATCTCTTTATTTTTTTATTTTTTCTTGCCCCTTTTGTAAAATTTCAATTGTTTTCAATTTCATCTTTTAATAAAAAAAATTATATTTGTTTTTTTTTAATTTATTCCTTATTTGTTTTGTGTGGTTTCTTCTTTTAATTATATTGTGAATTTAATTTTTCTTTTCAATTTAACTCTTTAATCCAAAATTATTCATCCTCTCATTTGTTTTTTGTTTTTTTTTAAATATGATCATCATTCTTTTAATTGTTATTTTTTTTCTCTTGGATCTTTTTTTTTTGTGTGTGTGTGTGTGTATTTTAATTTTATCATTTGATATTTGGTTTATTGAAAATTAGGCTTCATGGTTTTTTTTAGGTTTGGTGTTTCTGGTCAAATGGCTCGGGTCACAGGTTTTATAAACTAACACGGGTTGACATTGTTTTTTTACTTGTTTTTTTTTTTATCTCATTACTCGACATTGATTTTTTTAACAAAATAGGCTTTGTAGTTTTTTTTGTTTTTCTTTCTACCAGATTATCTTGATCTCATGACCTGATCCGTGAGTTTGGTAAGTTAACTCAGATAGGCTCACACCTATTTTTTGGCTTTTAACTACTCTTTCTTCTTTTGGATCCTTTTTGTGTTGTTAGATTTTTTTTAATTTCATCATTCAATATTTAGTTTGTTAAGAATTGAGCTTCGTGGTTTTTCTATATTTAGTGATTTCGGTCAAACGACTCGGGTCAAGATTTTCATAAGTTGACGATGGTTTTTTTTAAATTCGATTTCATGATTTTTTTTAATTTTCTTTCTATTAGGTTACCGATCTCATAACCTTATCTCTAGGTTTGGGGGGTTGAGCTTACAATTGCTAATTTTGTTTTATCCTTTTGTATGATTGATATTTTTTTTCAAATCACTTAACATTTGATTAGTTGAAAATTAGGCTTTGAGGTTTTTTAAATTTGGTGTTTCTAGTCAAATGACTTGGGTCACAAGTTTAATAGGTTAACACGTGTTGACATCGCTTTTTTTGGCTTATTTTTTGTTGGGAATTATGTTTCTTGATTGAGCTCGTGTTTGAGATTTCACAGGTTATAAATTTAGAAGATTAAATTAAGTTTACCTTTTTTTATGAATTGAGTTTCTTGATTGGACTTCTTTTAGTGTGTGTGTGTGTGTGTGTGTTATTGAGGTACCATTTTGGTTTGCATAAGAATGATTTAAACAAAATAAGATGAAGTCAAGCTTTTGCCTAACTTGTTGGTTGGATTATTAATGATCAAAGTGACCCAATTTGGCTCGTCACGAAGAGATTGGGATGTGATGCCATTTAGGACATAACTATTGGATTTGATAAGGTTGACTAGGATTATGGTGATACTTTTGATTGGTCCAAAATAAGGTTATCTAATTTGATAATTATGATTTTGATCGTGCAAGTGCAGACTTGGTACCTAATTAGAACCAACCAAAGATTAAGAGGTGATTTGGTAGTGTTTGAAATTGTGATAACAATTGTTTTTTTAAATATTTTTCTCTTAGAAATATATTAAAATAATATTTTTTTATTTTTTAAAATTCACTTTTGACATTAGTGCATCAAAATAATCCAAAAACATATAAAAAAATTAATTAGAAAAAAATCATTTTTTTTTCAAAAACACCTTTTAACCACAAAACAAACACCCTTTTGAAATTCTAATTACGATTGCAATTATTCTCTCTTTTTAATGCTAAGATGATATGCATGACACAATTTCAATGGTTAAGTATAGATTGGGTAAGAGATGTGCATACTTGCTTCTTCTTTTTTTAATAAAATCGAGAATATATATATATATATATATATATATATATATATATATATATATATATATAAAAGGGAAGCAGGAACAAAGAAAATAAAGCTTTAGCTACTTAGATTGTAGCCAAACCAAAGTCTAACGACATGGAAATAAATGAGAGCTTAATCCTCCTAATAGCACACCAACCAAAAATCCAACTAGAATCAGAACTTAAACAAACTAAGATGGGATGCATTCATGGTTTCTGTAAAGGTCAGCACTTGTATACCAGAATAAAACATTCAATTTTTTTATCCAACCTGCGGCAAAATAGAACAAATGCCATAGGATTTCCTCCCAAATAGGTTGCTTTCCCACAAATACCAAATTATTCATGGTATTCCACAAAGTCCAAACAATGCTAAACATAACCTCCCCAAACAGATCTTTCAAACTTACAATGATTATCCTATAGAAGAACTTACCATTGACATTAAAGATCATCGAAGGGATATGGCATTACCTAGTTCAAGCCTTTCTAAGCAACAATTTTATTCCAGAGTTTCCAAATCACAGGGCAATGCATGAGTATGTGAGAGATAGTTTTAGAATGGTGTTCACAAAAAGGGCAGTAGCCATCTTGGGGGCTCAAAATATATCTCCTAACTAGGAAGGCTCTAGTGCAAAGGTCTTCATTGAGAGCCAGCCATAATGTCATTTCTGTTTTTAGAGGGCAAAAAGATTTCCAAGCATCTATAGCATATGGTTTTGTTTCAACAAATATTCTCTTGTCAAGGGAAAACATACAAGAGTTTACAGTGTATTCACCTTCCTTCCCCCATTCCCAAATCAATTTATCTTCATTCGTTCGATAAATTACTACTAGATTTAGAACAAACATTAGCCTATGAAGCATCAGATTCTCTCTAGCTCGAAGGGGTCTTATCCAATTCAGATTCCAATGCCACACTTCCTCTAACCAATATCTCATCTAATAAACATGCCCTACTTTCAAGAAGGACAATAAAAAAAGAGTAGGATAAGAGTCAGCAAAACAGAAACTAGTCAGCCAAATATCTGACCAAAAGTTTACTTGGTTACCCTTTTTCCATTTTAAGTTTGCAGTTATCTCTTATCAGGGTGCTATCATGATCCTTATTAGTAATGGTAAAGTAGATACCTCTCAAAATCATTGAGATTTTTTTGCTAAATTGAGACAACCCATTGCTGAAGTTTGGTCTGTATTTCCCTAATATAGTCAGCCTAGTTAGCCTTGTCATTACATCACAGTTTTCAAATCCACTTGAAGAGGAGAGCTTTATTTTTTGCCAAGACAAACGCAATACCAAGCCTTCCCTTATCGTTTTCTTTCACCACTGTTTTTCAAGCCAACTTGTGGATTTTTCTATTGTCAATACCCCCTCCCTATAGAAATTGAGACTGCATTGTTGTGATCTTTTGAGCTACTGACTTTGGGATACAAAAAATAGACATGTCATTGTGCTTTGATTGTGACCACACATTGTCTTAATCAATGATAACAAACAAGCAAATATTGAGTATAACATAAACTATATGAAGGTATTTGAATAATCAAGAGATAATTCATCATCCTAGATGAATTAGGAAAAATATTTCATTTTTCCTCAAATAATATTAATTGTGAAATCTTTGGTCAATGTAGAATGAATTTTGAAAAGAGTTTCAAAATCTTATTCAAAGAATCAATAACTATAATATTAAGAATTAACATGATTTAACAAATAAAAGAATAATATCCAAATCAGAACATTCATGATGAAGGGATTATAATTACATTAAGAAATTGGTCACAAAAGGTTAAGTCAAACCACATATAACTTTCTTAATATTTAAGGGATCATGATAAGTTGTTAGGATTATGATTTATATTTGAGCCAACTTATTAGGAAATTTATTGGGTCACACATATAAGAATTATTAGTCAGAAATTAAAATGAGATGATTAATCAATTGTGATTTAATTGTAAATAAAATTTAAAAATTAAGGACTAAAATGTGATTAATACAAGGGATTACTAGACCTAGAAAAAATCAAGTAGGAACTTGATTGAATAAATTTTTAAAATTATTCTAAAATAATATATATGATTTTATTTAAGGGAAAAATTATATTTTTTTCATTCATAGGGTTTTTAGATTTCTTTATAAAAAGAATGTTATGCCTCTTATTTTCTAAAGTCAAAGAGTACAATACAAAAACATATATAAAAAAAAAACTAGCTCTCTAAGGTTTAACAGCCCCTCTCTACTCAAAGGGTTTATGAGATTTCTCACTGGTAGTTCTTGTGAATTATTGTTAGAGATCGAAAATTTGAATAACATATGGTTTGCGATAACCTAGTCTTGAAACAAATATCCAAAGCTGAAAAGAACATCTGATCTTCAAGTATCTTTGCATGAGCACTAACCAACTCTAGATTAGTCTAACGAGATTCTTAGAATTCCTAAAAAATTTAAATTTATTGTTTTTGCTGCGTGTATGTGTTTCAGAAACTTAACAATAAGATGGTTCCGATATAGACTATTACACTCTAAATATCATCTTTTGATATGTTATTGCATTCTGCAACACTTTTCTCAATAAATATAGTTATGTACCATTTTTTCCTTATGCCTCCTATTTTTGGAAGTAAGTTCTTTTTTTTCTTATCGAAACCAATCACAAATGACTCGTTGTTTTTATTTTCTCTGTTTTTTATTAAAAAAAAACAATGGCTTTCTCATAGCACGAGGGTTCGATTTTGAACCTAATTTGTAGTTTAGTATTTTTTTTATGCAACTTTCTGATCATATGGATAATTTGGTTAATTCTTTATGTATTGTATCCATGAGAATGTTATTTCTTTTAATAGTGTGGACAACATCAATATTAAATGAATCTTGGAAGATCAAATTGATCTATTCATAGAAATCAAATAAGAAAACTAGAGAGAGATCTAATTGGTGAACTATAAATTCTATGGTTGCATTGAAAAATATCCAAAATTTATACATATAATGAGAGGGAAAACTTGGAATCAAATCCTATATTGAGTTTATGTACGCAATTTTGTTTTTGTCCAATTTATAAGCTATAAATTGATTTGTCTACATCACGAAGACAACAACTATTTGCGACATTGATCACTTTATTTCGTTGATGTTTTTGACCACAATCATTATGCCATTGAAGCTTGGTAACAGTTTGTAGGCCCGCCTTGTAATTCAAGCGTTGAAAAGATAACGTTTAAGAGTCTTTGAAAGTATAATTCGGTTGTTTTTTAAATAATTTTTTATATTAAAATAGATTAAAATAATATTTTTTATATTTTTAAAAATTATTTTTATATCAGTATATTAAAATAATTAAAATACTAAAAACATATTAATTTAAAATAAATAAAAAAATAAAAAATTTTCAAACTTTTTAAAAATATTTTTAAAACATAAAAATACAAACATAATTAACCATGAATTATTCATGGAGTCCAGCTGGTCATACACTTATCTTTAAGGTACATTGAGCATGAAGGACGACATTACATGAGAGAAGACAGCATGTCCAATTATTAATTTGATCTCGAAGAGTAGGTGCCATAACTAGATTAAATTAAATTAGAAAAAAAAAAAAACCCTAAAGGGAGAAGGAAAGTTTGTATGTAAGAAACAAAATATTATCATTCTAATAGTAAAATGATAAAATTATTCCTGAAACAAGAAATTTTTGAATTAGATATTGAAAGCAAGATAATTTTTTTTATCATGATAATTATTTTTCACAAATATTATAAGGTTGGATTAATCATTGCAAAATAAAATTATTAATTTAATCCTAGAATAAAATAATACAATACTTATTACTCAAGGTGTTTTGATCTTTTAAGTTTTTTCAAAATAGTGTAATTTTTTAAATGTCTTTAAAGACAAAATCAACATACTCTCTCACAAGAGTTTTTTTTGTCATTCCACATTGGTATATTTGTAAATTTAAAGGTTACTCGGAAGTATTATTCTAATTGACATATATTAAATATTATTAAAAAAACATATTAGCGCGTGTGGACGACTTCACACTGTTTAAGTGGCGTGTGCAGGGTCTTCCAATCACCAAATGCAGCCTTCCGCATCGGCGTTGGAAAGGTATTGGTGCTCTTAATGTAATGAGATGACGCGTGCCCCTAACACGTCTCGGGTTTGATGTTGATGATAGTTTTTTTTCTCTCTCTCCACCTCGAATTCAGCGCCACCCTATTCAAAAATTTAGACCAGCCCTGTAATTTATTTCTTTTTTACATTTGGTCTTTGTTATTTTGATTATTATTATTTTTTTAATTTTGAACAATCTATAAAATTAAAAATGTTTATCAATTTCACACCCCTACTATTTTTTAATCTATAAATAATCTATCCAATTATAATTTTTTTTTCAATTTCACCTTCTATGATTTTTTTAATCTTTCAAACTGGATTTCTATTTTTTTTATTGCTATTTATTTTGTTTAAGATCATTTTCAAATTATAATATCTAATTTCAGCCTCATTGAGTTTTTTCTATCAATTTTTATCACCATTATATTTGTTCTTATATTTTTTGCTTTTGCGAGTTCTTTATTAATATTTTTTTTCATAATTTCATCATTTAAAATTAAATCAGTTGGGAATTAAGTTTCTTGATTGAAGCTAGGTCAAAGATTTCATTTCACGAGATACAAATTTTAGATATTAAACTAGGTTTAGAAGCTTTGTTCGAGTTTGCTTGAGTTTTTTTTCTTAAGCTGATAGTTTCTTAATTAAAGCTAGGTCAAAGATTTCATTTCACGAGATACAAATTTTAGAGATTAAACTAGGTTTAGAAGCTTTGTTCGAGTTTGCTTGAGTTTTTTTTCTTAAGCTGATAATTTCTTATTTTTATTTTTTTTTAAGTTTTGCCTCAGTTTGCCTTCTATAACAAGAATCACTAGTTTCAAAGGTTAACAAGAGTTGATTTTTTTTTTAAAATTGATTTATTTCAATTTATTTCTTTAAACTTTTTTTTTGTTTTTCTTTGTGTGAGATTATCTTAATTTTATATCTATGGCTACATAGTTTGCGAGTTCATCCTGTTTAACATGATTTTTTTGTTGTTTTTTTAATATTATTTTTTAACAGTTTCACCTTCTTTAATAATAATCTTGATGGATTCAAGTATTCTTTTTATTTTTTATTGTTATTATTATTATTATTATTATTATTATTTTATTTATATTATCTAAATTACCAACTGAACGAATAACTAATGTCTTGAATTTTCTTAACCTAGCATTCTTTTTTCACGTAGAAAAAAAAAAAAAAAACTGCCCGGTACTACGGTTCTAAATTGTGAGAACCTTCACAAGACAGTCTTACTTCTAACACATAATCATGTTAATTTTACAGTAACACACATACACATTCCTGGAAATAAAAATAATGGTTGTTGTAATGCTTACCTTATAAAGCATACAATATAAAAGTACCGTGTGATATATATATATATATATTCAAGTGCCAAAATTAAGCAATATCAATGGATTCTTAATTGTCTTGCACTGATAAATTTGTATCTAAATTAACATTTACGGGAAACAATTATCAATATAAAAAAGTGTCTTCAAAGAAAAACAACATGTTGTCTTTGTCAAAACTTCTTCAAGAAATACTCTTTTTGCCCACTTTTTTCTTTTTATAATTTTATCGGATTTAAGAACATCTCTATCTATTCTCGGAAAAAGAAAGATAGGACTCTTCTCTGAAAAAAGGAAAATTAGAGAGAGCCTACAGTACAGCAGCATCTCATCATCTCTTCTACTTCTTTTTTTCCTTTTTCGAGGGAGCGTATATAGCATAGCATCAGATTTTGATGAACGTTTAGATTTATCCAGGAAAAGATTGAACGAAATGCAAAAGAAAGGAGATTTCCCACGCAAAGAATAAGAAGCACAAGAACAAAAGGCTCACTAGATTCTGTTTAGACTGGCTAGAGGGCATGCTCTTTGAGCTGTGATGTCTCCTGTGACACAAACCCACAAACCAATTAATTGAAAACTATGATTATTATATCTATGTTCCATTGAGAGTCTTATGTGCGAAAAGTGTAGGCAATTGTGCTCCCCAACAATCCAACATGCTTTACAATGGCAGTTGTTACCGGCTTGCAATGAGACTTTCTGATAATTTATTGGTGTGGACTGATAAACTTATCATAACCATGTATAAAAAATAATATAAATTATATTTAAAATTTTATTTAAAAATTTAAATTATTAGGTTAAATTGATTATTTGATATGATATCATATCTTAATGTTCAAACAGTCATGAGTTCGAATCTCATCATCCTCATTTATGTGATAAAAATTAAGCACAAAATAATATGAGTTTAATCATATTTCAAGCCTAAAGAGCTTTTACTTGAGGAGTTATGTTAAAGAATAATATAAATTATATTTTAAAACCTAATCTAACAATTTAAGTTATTGAATTCAATTGGTTATTTGACAACCATTAATGACTTAAAAAACTCCAAAAATATGTAAAATTGTGGATTTTTTTTAAGTGGCAAGGAAGCCATTGGGCAAGTTTTCAGACGTATTCACTGAGTTCTTCGCTGATCGGAGTTTAAGCAGTCAATCCTCTCAATCATATTGATGTATTAATTCGAAGTTGTTTACATCTAAAAGAAATCCTTGTTAAGGACCAACATGTTGTCTAAGGAACAATAAGGACAAAATGCAATACTTCAAGGAATCCAAGGACGGAATCGGCACAAGCAAGACAATTGAATTGAGCAATATAGTCGGCAGTGAAGTTGTGAAAGCAAGGTAGATATTTTATATGCTGAGTTGTTTTTATTTAATAAGTATTATTCTATTGAGATTATATTATAATTAGCTTAGTTTAATCTTTGAGTTTGCCATCAAGCCTCATATTTCTCTACAAATAGAGAAAATTATTATTGCATTAATTCAATGGTTTGTTTCTAATATAAATTTATCTTTTTTCATGTATCTTAATTACGTTTTACATTTATCTTTATGCTTTATCCTTAAATTTATACCTTTTAATTTTGCTTTATTTTTCTTATAATTTTTTCTTTCCTTTTCCACATTGTATCTTGTATTCTACTTTCTATATTTTTCTCTTCTTGTAAATTCTTTCGACAGGGATATGCTAAGATATGAGATTACCACATCTTAATCTATGTGTATCTCAATCCAACACTTGAAAATTGATTATAGTCATAGTTTTCAAACCCGGCCTGATGGCCGGCCCGGTCCAAGGTCCGGGTTCCGGGTTCCGGGTTTTGACCGGGTTACCAGGTCGCCCGAGTCAATTCTTTTTTTAAAAAAAATCAAAATGATACCATTTTAGTAAAAAAACAAATGTCAATAAGTTACAATCAGGTTTTTGTCCTAGTCTTATCGGGTCAACCCGCCAGATAACCGGGTCACACCGGGTTTTTCCTTTCTTTATTTTTTCTTCAACCCGGTCTGGTTTCAGCTCCGAATCGGTCGGATCCCAAGTCGACCCGCCTGGCTGAGCTGAATTTCAAAACTATAATTATAATTGTTGGTTGCACGATCAAACCCAACAATATTCCAACAAAATGAGAAAACAAAATGGGTCCTCATTTTTTCTTAATGATGAAATGTCCCAATACTCTTGTTGCCTCGTAGGGCACCGGGTGGACCATGTGGGTTCAGCATTTGATGATTTTCAAACTCTTAAACAATCTTGACATAAAAATGTACAACAACGGAGCTGTATTTTCAAGGAAGTGCTTTGATTTCTTAAACCTGTCTTGCTGACTTCAATGCCCATGAACATAATACACTAATTAATGGCCTAATAATTGTAACTTTATTCAAAGTTAATCACAATTAGATTCCATAATCATTATTGCCATGTTAGAGCCCCTTTTTTCTTCGATGGATTTTGATTTCTTGGAGAGTTCGTCTCTTGGATTGAACCTTCGTATAAGATCATCAATGATTGTAAATTCAAGTTATCAGAAATCAATTTGGGCAGGGAAAAATCTTCGAGTCACATAAAGGAAAAAAAAATCAAATAATTACCCAAATTTACAATTCTTCGTAAAAATCATCCAAATACTCAAATAAATTATGTTTCTTAGGCTGCTATTGGGTGAAAAAATGAAAGAAAAATGTTAATAAAATAAAATTTATACAAATAAAACCCACACACCATATCGAAAGCATTAACACATCAATTTAACCAGATCCATTGCCCCTCGTGACCTTAACAGCAGAGGATGGCGCATGGCATGTGAAGTGATTCGTGCTTTGCCAATCGCCTACAACATTTAATCGCATCCTAGCTAGCTCATGTTCATGCATGCTCCTATTTAAATTAGTAAATCCTGTTTTTAATTCCTTTAATTATGGGACACCATGAGATACCCCAGTGAATTATGACTGATTTTATGGACTACCACGTGGGTGTAGCATGGATGAGAAAAATCTTATATATCCCATTTATTTCTTGTATTGTGCATTGAATTAAATGTCATTAATTAATGGAGGGTTTCTTTTTTCTTTTTTCTTTTTTGCTTAAAATGTTTTTAGAAGTTAAATAGGCCCATATATTTTTTTTCCTATTTTCGTTGATAAATAACAATATAAAATACAAATTAAAACAACTAAATGCATGTAACATGCACATGCAATGTCCCGACAAATATTAATTAGGCATGTGTACAAGTCCCGTCTTGACATTAAATCTCAATGCTCAAAGTTTATCTTATTGAGATGATCTCGAATATTTTATTCATTCACTCGATTTGCTTACAATACTTGCTTTCGGTGCTTGAAAGTTTGTCAACACATAATATTTACAATATTATTATCATGTATTACCATTAACATAACTCGTGGGCGTGCCGGAGTGGTTATCGGGCATGACTAGAAATCATGTGGGCTTTGCCCGCGCAGGTTCGAATCCTGCCGCTCACGGTTTTGGCTCTTAACATTTTGAAGGCTATATATGATTCTTTTGGACCTCTTCGTAGAAATCGAAAACTTTGCTACTTTTGAAGTCACAATTTCCTCGGAAGAATATATGATTCTGTGAAATATATTTTCTTTTGTGCAATGTACTTTTTATGGGCTCAAAAACGATATAATTAAAGGCCCGCAAGAAACAGGCAAAAAAAAAAAAAAGAGGCGAAAAGGAAAAATGAAAGCGCTAGAAGGAGGGCTTGAACCTCCGACCTTGTGGTTAACAGCCACACGCTCTAACCAACTGAGCTATTCCAGCTATTTGATCCACCACTTCAAATCCCATTATAAAAATAAACTGGCATAAAATTCACATCATAGATCAAACTCTTGACTTGGTTAACCTAAAAATGATATTATTTAATTTTTTAAAAATAAATTGAAATAATATTTTTTTAAAAAATTAAATTATAAATGTATAGAGTTTAACAGATAAGCTTCTAATTTGATTTGATGTGAAATTTTATTTGAGTTAGATTCTAAATTAGTAGGACATCGAATTAACTTGATGATCCAGGTTTTATTACAATGACACGTGTATTCTCAAGGGGAAAGAAAACACTACATAAGAAAATACATTTCCAAGGAGATTGAATTACTTGAATTGAGCCTCTCCTTAAAGTCAAGGTTTGGGGTATAAAGCGGAGAAGAACTAAGTTAGTATCATCAATCATGTTGCAAATCTAATCTGGGGGCTGTAATAGATAGCGAGCCACCGTGCCAATGTGACATTTATAGCACCAAAACCACTGCTAACAAACTACGACATCTTTTGCACGTGTACTCCATCCATGCATGAGATCACTTGGGGATTTATCCGAAGTCTTTAACTCTATACTCCTGAAAAGTCACCGTTTCATTTCCCATTTTCTTTTGTGTTCCCATACCGAATGAAGCATTAATTACATAGCATGCATTCAAGATGTTATGTGCTTCAGTGTATATTGCATAGCATGCTTTTGAAGTGTTATGTGTTCCATGAAAAACAGCTTAACAAAAGGCTTTGTTTTTTTTTTATTATTTACATGGGTGTCCGGGCCAGCTTGCGCGCACCATGACTAATCCCACGGCTCACTGAACATCCTGCAAACCCAGTGAGCATGTAAGGCACCGCGGGGATGACAGGCGTGCACAAGGAGATTCGAACCCGGGTGCAGAGGAAGGGAACAAGTCCCTTCCACCGCTAGGCCAATACCTCAAGTGCAAAGGCTTTGTTTAATCAAACACGTAGTGTGAATGTGTGCGTGGAGAATCAATAGATTAACAAAAACAAATAAGTGAAAAAAGGAAGGGCGGAAACAATGGAGACAATGGAGAGGAGTAAAGGTGTCATACAGACTTATAAACAGATAGTGTAAAAATCTAATGAACTCCTAATTAGGTTTTAAAATGGATATCATTCAATAACTAATGATGTCATTAGTTATAATTTAAATGCTAAAAAGTTTTTTTATTGAGGAATTTTATGATGTTCAAATTATAACTAGTGATTTTCTATTAGTTACTTAATAAAATATATTTTATAGAAATAAATAGATACAGGTAGAAGAGATAAATACTAAATGGACATATTTTTATCATTTTTTATGAGTCATAAATTTTATTTTGCCTCCCAATTGTGTTTGTTTTTTTTTTTTTTAGAGTTTGTTCCATTGAATAACTAATAAAATGCTATTAGTTACCGCTTTAGTGTTATAAGATTTTTCTTTTTCAAAGTAGGTCTTGTTAGGTAAATAATAGGATATCACTAACTACAACTTAAATATTATAAAATTTTTCTTATTAATATATACATGAGAAAAAAAACAATAGCTTAACTATTAAATATTTTCTTTCTTTCTTTTATTTAAATCATTAAATTCAAAATTATTAATGAAATCTAAGAATATGATGGTCATATTCTCTTCCAAACAAAAAATCATCTAAATCCAAACAAAACTATAATGTATTTTCTTGTCTAATACATAACTTGTTGAGAAAACTTATACTTAGCAGTATTTCTTGTGATTAAAAATGACAATTTAACTAAAATTTGATAGAGTAAAGTTTTTTTAGATAATTATTTTATTTAATGGGTAATGAATAGAATATGAATATTGCTGGAATTTTTTTTATAAAACATGATTAATGGGCATATTTGAGGTCAAATTAAAAGTGAGATCCTCTTATTTTTAGGGTTAAAACTTTATTGAAATTTAATTTTTAATATATAGTTTTTAATATAGAACATTAATATGATTTAAATAAATTATAAGTGAATGAGAAATTGATTTTAAAGAACTTTTTGTTGACATGTTTTGATAAAATCTAAAATCCTCTAAAAACTCTATCTTTTGTTGGAAAAAAACAAAACTTTCCTAGTATTTATATAATGAATAGTTGAAGAATTAAGATCGAGCTCAAAAGATAATAGGAGAGATTATCTAAACAAAATAGGTTTCGGACTTAATTCCAAACACATGCTTCGGTGATTTATGTTTTATATTAACACAATACACATATATGTATAAGATGTATAATTCTTTTTAATATGTATATTTATGAAAAATATATATATATATATTATTTTTTTATTTCATGTCAAATAATAAATAAGACTTAGGTAATAAATATCCACATAGTTATTCAAAATTTAATAAATAAAATACGAATATCTAAGTTTTTTTTTTCTTTTTCACGTGAGATATAAATATACTAAAAATCTAATCAGTGAATGCTTTACCATCCATGTTTGTGATGTTCCATAACAAAAGTGCCTAGGCATTAAGATATAACACTAATTGATTCAATTCTGGGTACAATCATAATTCCAATTCCCAAACACACTAAGCATATTATTTCCCACCTACCTAAACTTAAAATAATCATCACATGTATTAAAAGAATTTTATTGGTAAATACTAAATATATTATCTTTCTTTAATTAAAATTGTATGTGCCAAAAATAAAAGATTTATTCTATATAAGGAAACTAGTTATTTATTTGGAACATGATAATATAAAATATATGTTAATAATAATGTTAAAATTCAACTTTATATCTAATAAAAAAAGAGACTAAAACATTAATATAACTCCTAAAAACTAGGCTAATTCCACTTTTACAACACATGGCTATTTATACATCACATGAAACCTAAAATAATATAAACTAAGTTTTTTCAATTATTTTTAATTTATACAGTATTCTATTGACACTTTATTTTGACTCTCAAAAGTCTAAAATTGTTTCAATTAAAATAGCTGTATGTGATATATGATTATTATCGCGTGTTATTTCTAACTTATTTAAAATTAGTTAATTATTCCTTTTTGCAACGGCTGCCAATATTAAAAGAAGAATATTTAATTCTGAGGGGTGTAGCTCACTGGTCAGGCCCTAAGTTTACTTCTTAAAGATCACCAGTTCGAGTCTCACAAATCTCAAGGTCACTGGAGACTTACATGGTCATTAACTTCAAGGCCCGTAAGATTAGTCGAGGTACGCACAAGCTTACTCGGACACCCACGTTAATAAAAAAAAAATTAAATAAAGCGATTTATAATTGTTTTTAATGTCCATATCTTTAATTTCCGTCCACTCTACATATAATAAAAACTAAAAACTATATCAAAATTAAACAAATTATTCAATTGGATCTTGTTAATTTTTTAATGAATATTTGGTTATTATCTTTTATTATCTTTGACTACTTTGAATAAAAAAGACTAATAACTTTTGACAAGCTATATTAACATTAAAAAAGTACTCCTTAGTCAAAATATTGCCTCTATCTTTGATATTTTTGTCATATATAATCAAAATAAGCTCTTTAAAATAAAAGAATTCAGTAAAATCTATAATGTTAATATTACGAGGTTAAAAATTAATGAAATCTTGAATAAAATTTTTATTCACATGATAAATGTATTAGTGTTATATATAGATTTTATTTTAACATATGACTCTCTTAAAAAAATTAATTCATAAATATTGTCATAAAGTAGTAATTTGGCAGGAGAAGACATTTTAAGTTTGTAAATATTAAAATATAAATACTAATGTATGAGGTCCTATGTTTTATCAAACTTTATTTCCTTCAAAGATCTTTCAAGAGTTTTTAATCATAGATATTACTAAATATAAGTAACTAAAATAAACAATTAAAAGATGTTTAGATATTAAGATTTATCATATTTTGGCTTGATTATATTTATTTTTATCATATATAGTCAAACTAACTTCATTATAGCTTTTTTATAATTGAAATTATTATTTACGTTCAAGAAAATGATGTTTTTCTCTCTCTTTTTTTTTATTAAATAAAAAGATATGAAACTTTTTAATACAACATAATATCAGAAATATTGTTTTGATTTTTGTATATACATATAAGAAAGTTATACAAAATTTAAATCTTTTTATAATAAATATATACAAGCTTTATACTTGCTAACCATTAACTATTAAATCAATCCATAAAAAATATATAAAAATATATCATTAAATAATACATGTTTATGTTCAAACACTAGACAAAAATACAATCTAGCCTAACAATAATCCGTACTTCTAAATATTAAAAAAAGAAACCCGCACGCCCGCCTTTTGTCGGATTACAGGCATAGATTATGGAGGTTGTTTGTTTTTATGTTTTAAAAATTTATTTTTTAAAATTTAATTTTAAAATGTATTTAACACTCACAAATGCACTTCCTCTTCTTTTAACCATGGATAATTCGCCCCCACCCGAACCCTCTAACCCAGCTTCCCTTCCTCCTCCTCCTTCTCCTCCTCCTTTGACTCAATCTTATGATGTATCTCCTTGTAATACTCTTGGTTTGGTTGGGTTTGATTTGGTTCCAGCTCAAGGAATGGCTCCTGTTTTGACTCCACTCCCTGACCCGACCCCAAATCTAGCTCAAGTTCCTGACTCCATTCCATCTTCGGTTCCGGCTGCCTCTACTATTACCCGTAAGTCTTGCATTTCTTAAAATATTTGTCTTTCTCAAATACATTGGAGAAAAAAAGTGGATTTTTTGTTAATGGTTTTGCATTATGGTTTGAGACTGTTTTTGGGTGTTTTAAGTTTTTCATGTCTGGGATTTTTGAAATGGCCTTTTGTTCTGTAGGGCTTAGAAAGTTTGTATCTTGAAGGTTTATGTGTTTTTTTTTTTCGAAAGAGAAAGTTGAAAAGAAAAATATTTTTTGGTGCATTTTTTGGTTGTTTAGTTATATCTTACGTTTTATTAGGTTGATTAAATGTCAAAAAAAGAATAATCTTTTGTCTCCTAAAAAGAGAAATATAAAAGTAATCATTTTTTGTTTTTTTTTTGTTTCTAGGCTATAAAATGGCAAAGTAGTTTCTTTCCTTTGTGATGGAGGCGGTGTTTCCTTGTCGTATATAGGAATTATTATTTATTACTAATCCTTTATTTTGTTAGTTTCACTATTTGTAGAAATTGTGATAAATCAATAGAATTTGCTATTTGTAGAAATTGTAATAAAACAATAAGAAGGCATTTTGTTAGTGTAACAAATCTCTCTGCTTGGCTATGAAGAGAAATTATTTAATGTTACTAGAATAATTGTTGGAGTTGTGTATTTAGACTGATATTATTGAATAATTACTTGATTAAGGAATAAGCATTGATTGTTTGATGTAAGATTTGTTTATCTCGGTTTCGTAAAGAGGTCACTCTACTATTATTGACAATGTAAATTCAACTATTTGATTCTTGAAATCTAATTATTTTTTGTTTCAACAAAGTTATTGAATTTGTACGATCAAGCTAGCAGATGGTCTTGTTCATCTTGCTCAATGAACCTCAAGTGACATTAAGTTTTTTGCTTGCATCTTTCTGTATATAATTGTTTGAAGTTTGATTATATTTGATAATGCAGATGGGTTAAATTTTATCTGTGTGATTTTTTAAGGCCTTCTAGAGCGCTTGTTGTTCAAGAATCGTCTGCAAGAATACACGTGAAGATCATCCTTACAGCTCCTAGTACATCAAACTTTCAATGAAAGATCTTCACACACACCAAGGTTTAGATCAACTGTGTGGGTAGATGGAGCACAATATACCTCTCCAAACACTTTCTTTTGTCGAAAAGAAGTTGAACAAGATGTTGCGAAACTAGCACTTAAGAGTATTCTAAAAAGGGTAAAGGATGAAGGATGTCCGCTTCTACATGAGGTTTGTGAACAGATTGTAATTTTTACCTCTTCAAATGCTATTAATTCTTTTCTTCTTCATCCTTTTGTTGTTGTTCTTTAGGGGCTTTATGCATGTATTAGTTTTGTGTTTTAGGCTTGTGACATTCTTCGTTGTGACAACTTATATGGCTTCGCTCCATTTTCAAAGCAATATTAGTTTTTTTTTTGCAAATGAATTATCATTGGTTGTCTATATATTTAAATACCTGATTCACAAGTCATTCTACACTATCATTGATGTTTTGAAATCTCTTCTGATTGATCATACAAGTGAATAGAAAAATGCATTGATCTGAAGCATAATGTTTTTATACTAATTATATAGATTGTTTTGGTACGTTGGTGCCAATTTTGCTTAAAATGTTGCCTTGCTTCTTACCTTTCCACAAGCTTCTCTTTTTTATTGTCTGGTTATAATTTTCAAATCTGTCCTGTATGAATTTGAAGTCAAGGTGAATCTGGAATACCCCAGTTACAACACTGTGTAGCGACAATAATGTTTATTTTGCTTCTTACTTTTCTACATGTTCCTCTTTGTTCTTGTTTGGCTATATATACAGGACACGTTGTTTTGCAAATCCATTCTGAATGAATTTGCGGTGAAGGTGCATCTTGCAAAGCCTACTTACAACAATGTCCAGTCACCAGGGTTGCTGCCTGTTTTTGTGTCCACTTTAGTTTTCAATGGTGTAAGTTATACTGGTGATACTGGCAGAAACAAGAAAGAGGCTGAACAATTGGCAGCACGCATTGTGATACTCTCTCTTCCAGGTATCCTTACCTGCACGAGGAATTGAGAATTTGCTTCATATTACATATTATGTTTTTGCAGTTTGTTTGTTTCTTTTTTCACGGGTGGTTGACTAATTAAAGCTGGTGAAACAGGTGATTCTGGGTCATTGAAAATTCTTTATGAAATAATCAAGTCTAAAAAAAACTCTATAATAGGGTCAAGGATCCAAGCCATTCCCAACCCAACATTGTGCACGGGGGAGTAAAATTTGGATGTTCCGAGACCAAAATTAGTCAAGAGCAAGAGGTTAGAGCTGCTATTGTTAGGGATGCTATACCACAAAGTGCAATTTCACCTGCAGCTTCAGGAATGCGTCCACCCCACCATGAGTTCAACAGATTGAGACCAGATCCAACTCCTTTTCCAATTGCATTCACACACCTTGTTTCAGAACAGGGTTATTGATGCTGGTTCTAGTTCAGCCAAAAAGAAGAGGAAGAACAAGAAAAAGGCTAGCGAAAATGAGCAAGTTGATACCCAGTGTCACACCCGGACATCACGACGACCGATTAAAAAATTTCTAAGAAAAGAACAGATATCCGGCATCTTGTTTGTCGCACATGTGCGGCGTCGCGGCGAAATGCGTCCACTCTCTGTATATGTAAATTAAGAAATGGGGGAGACAAGAATTTCTTGTCTTTTATTAGTGGAAAGAGAGAATGAGAGTCGCCACAGAGTATTTTGATCACTAGGAACCTTAATTGGTCTTAGAGATCGGGCACGAAGATTAGTTGCGTAAAGGGAAGGTATTAGCACCCCAAATACGCCTTGAGGTAAGCTGCATTGTTTAATGTATGATAAAAGCTAATGTATTGTCCTGTTTCTATTTGTTGGTCTGTCTATAGTTTAAGAAAAGTCCTTCTCAGTAAGAAGATCCTTATCTTATCGGGTAAAAAAACCTAACTGTTCTAATGTCTATACATAAAATAACTATCTTTTTAATATCAGGAATATGTTTTACATATAAATTCGTAATTCCAGATACTAAAAGGAAACAAAATAATTTTTTTGGTATTTTTTGAAATATTGGTATAGTTCTCATGCTTTAATAAACTGGTTATTAAAGTGAAAATGCATGCTAATACATATTTTTTGAATTTTTGTTGTATGAAAATATATATGAAAATTTCTTATAAGCTTTCAGAGACTTGATCCTATGCATGAAGATAATATTTTTTTTGTTTTAGATTTTTTTTTGTTTCGTATAAAACCTGGTATTTTAATGTTATATTTGTATCTTTATAGTATAAAAATACAAACTAATATTAAACAAGATTGATAGAAAATTACATAGGAAAATCATAAAAAATTTTAATATCTAATATAATATTATATATTATTATAAATACATAATAAAATAATATTAGGTTGGGCCCAACCCAATTATAGGAGTTGAGCCCAACCTGTTAAGGCCAAGTTCAGCCCACAAGATTTTTTTTTGGACTGGGTCGGACCCAGCCCAACCATTTTGGTTTGGGCCAACATTGATCAGGCCCAACAAACATTGGAGAACTTTTCATTGCTCTGCGTGAACAGTGGAGAGTGAATTAATTCACTTTTCATTGTTCACATGCAACGTGAATAATGAAGAAGGGATGGATGCAGGAGGACGAGAAGAAGAAGAAGGAGAAGGCAGGGGAAGGCTGACCTATCGGTGGCACTGGCGGTGGCGCTGGTGGTTCTTCTTCCAAACAAGGTGGTCGTGCATTGGGGAGCTGCTTCATCGGTCGATGGTTCTTCTTCTTCTTCTCAATGTGCTTTTCCTTTGTTTCTTTTTCCTTTTTTTTCCTGTTTTCTGTCTTTGCTTCTGCTCCTCCTCATCTCTGTTTTCTTCCTTTTTCTTTTGTTTGTTTTTTTTTCTCAGTTCTCTCCTCCCTATTTATCTTTGTTTTTCTTTATTCTTTCCTTTCCATCTCTTTTTTTTTTCTTTATGTTTTTCACCTCCAAAACTCTCAAGTCCTCAATTGTAAATTTTGATTTTAAAAATCAATTAAATTGCATCCCTGCCAAATTCAATCATCGGCCTTGAAGGTGGCTGTCTTTTTCACTTTAGCCATTGGATTTGAATTTGTGTATTTTGACCCTCAATTGATCAATAAACTTTCAATTTCTTCAATTTAACTGCTCACTCAGTCAATCCCAGCCCCTCTATTTACGTGCCTTTTGTAGTTTGGTTCTTGGTTTTGGATTTTTCAATCAAGTCCCTAATTGGCCATCAAACTTCAATATTTATGCAATTAAGCCCTTGATATGACCAAATCAAACCTTACAAATTGTAATTTGACCTTTGAACTTTAATTTCTTCCAATTAAAGCTCAAATTGACTTAAAAATTAATTTTTCTTGTAATCAAACCCTCCATAAATTCAATTAAACCTTAATAAAATTTAATTGAGTCCATAAACATTTGATTTAGACTTTTATTTCTCAAATTGAATTTTCTTTGTCAACAAGGCTCTTATCAGTCAAAAATATACTGTCAAATTTTAATCTTTGTACTTTTGAACCTCCTTAACCAATTTTTAGTCATTTTCTGGGCGTTCCAACATCTTTTTCTCACTGCAATTATTTTTTTTGGTTTTCTGGTGAATATATTTTTTGATTTTCTTGTATTTTCTTCTTTTTTGTGTGGTGATCCAAAAATGGATAACAATAGATGCCTCCTCTTTACAATACTTGCGGAGCAAAGACTAGTTGAGTGCTTTGCATAGGAAGTTTTGTAAAGATAAACAAAACTGAACTTCTGAAACTGATCTTCTCAAAGCATGATTGATCTGAAACTCTGTCTTTATAGCAATCGCCTTTAACCAGAAACTAATGATCAAAACTATGTACAACCTAGTTATTCTGAGATCCTGATCTGGCGATCTTATAAATTGTGTCTTTGGTTGGGTTAACCTGAAATCCCATATGGCGATTCCCTTTAACCAAAACCTAAAAAATGTTCTTTCTTATGGCAAGGTTTAAACTTTCATCTCTTTTTTTTCTTGAGAATTTTCTAATGGTAGGGTTCTACTCACTTTTCTTTCACTGCTAAGATAATGTTGGTGGCTCGGTCAACCTGAGATCCCATCCGATGATCTTATTTAATCAGAACCAAAGTCTGTGTAGCTTGGTCAACCTAAAATTCCATTTTCCAACTCACTTTAACCAAAGCTAAAATCCATGTGTGGTTGGGCTAACCTGAGATTTCTTTTAGCGACCTCTTTTAACCAGAACTAAAATTCTGTGTGTAGCTCGGTCAACCTGAAATCCATCTAGTGACTCCTTTTAACCAAAGCTAAAAAATCCATGTGTGTGGTGGTTGAGTTAAACTGAGATCCCATCTAGTGATCCCCTTTAACCAGAATCAAATTCTATATGTGTGGTTTTATTGTAATGGGTGACCTAACTAGATGGAAAGAATGTGAAAAGTGGTCTCATTGTTATAAGTGACCTACCCAGATGGAAGGAATGTGAAAAGTGGTCTCATTATAATGAGTGACATACCTAGGTAAAAAAAAAAGAGTGGTCTCATTGTAATAGGTGACCTATCCAAGTAAAAAAAATGTGGATAATGGTCTCATTGTAATGAGCGACCTACCAAAAAAAGATAATGGTCTCATTGTAATGGGTGACCTATCCAAGTAGAAAAAAATATGGAAATGATCTCATTGTAATGGGTGACCTACCTAGATGGAGTGAGAAGTGAAAGTGGTCTCATTGTCATGGGTGACCTATCCAAGTGGAAAAAATATGGAAAATGGTCTCATTGTAATGGGTGACCAACCCAGATAAAAAAAATACGACAAATAAAAAGTGGTTTCATTGTTATGGGTGACCTATCCAGGTGCAAAATATGAAAAGTGTGAAGAATGTGACTTACTTGGCGAAGTCTTGAAGAGATGACAGGAGAAGGGCTGGAAACCTTGGTGCTTTCTGATTGCAAGGTTGACCTGATAATTCCTGATTGCAGGAACTCGGTGCTTCCTGATTGTAGGGTTGACCTGAAAACTCTTTCTGATGACAGAGTTAATCCTCTCATTTATTTGAGATTTTTCTAATGGTAGGGTTCATCTCATCTTCTTCCCGTTCTAGTGTTAAAACCGTGATTCTTTGTTATTATCCACTTAATGATTCTTTCTTTGTACATAATTTTGTTGGATTTCATTGAGGATTTTCCTGTAACAATTCAAAAAGTATTTTGATGCAATGTTTTAAGGTTAGATGACATGCATGCATCCTTACCTGGTTTGAAATATAAGCCCCCCTCTTTGATGTTTCATTGTCATGGGGTGCCTTTGTTTGATATCCAAAACCTTATTTGTTCTTTTATGCACTAACTTGTTCGTGTGCTAGCCTTCCTCTTAAATTTAAGTGCAATGCTCATCTTGGATTGTCCACAATGATTACTGCTTTCGTTGTTTATCAAGCATGACCATGCCTCCAAGTGCGGTGTTGCTTGATTCATAATGAAGGAGCATAACAAATCATTCATCCTTTGGATTCTCTCAAGCATTGTTCTTTGATTGGTTGTGTGCATCCTGCCAAAACTCATCAAGAGGTTTTCTAGTGTTGACCTCCTTTTAGATTGTCAATCAGCCACAAACTTGTCTCACAATAATCACCTACTTCTAGATGACATTCAATATTCATTTTCAGGAATCTTGACTGTACAAACATGTCGTACAGTTTCTTTATAGATACCTTGAACACCTTGCTTTTATTCCTAACTTCTATCATGCACACTTCGTTATTACCTGCAGCATAATTAGGAAATGAGTTTGAATTGATGTTGGGCATGTCTTCGAAAGACACCCACCCCATCTTGATAAGCTTTAACAACCACTTTTTAAAAGCGTAACAGGTTTCAATTTCATGCCTAGGGTTGTAAGCATGGTACTCGCAGGTCAACTCTAGCTTGTACCAGATGGGAAAATATGGTTGGAGTGGCGGTACATAGATAGGTGTTGTGTGTCCAATGCTCATCATTGAGTTTCATCAAAAGATTGCAAAAATACTGATCATGTGGGAGTTGAGGATTGAAGCTATAGAGGATAATCATGAAATAAGGTTGATGGAAGGTCAAGAAAGGTTGTCAGAAGTATATAGAGTCCAACCAACAACTAATAGGCCATCGAAGTTAATCTTGGTTAAACCTTATTGCACAAATAACGGAGATCACAATGCAATGCCTTACAATTACGGCTATACCTCCAACATTCGAGCCCCTCTTCCTTTGTTCCAAGCTGAGATCATTGGGCTGACTCGAAGTGGTAGGTGATTCACACCCGAAAAGTTGAGGAAAGCAAAAGGTAAAAAATGGTAGATCTTAACAAGGAACTAAAGGTTAATAAGCTAGTGACTGAAAAAGAGTAATGAATTTTTAAAGTTGATAAAGCACAATGAATACTGCATAGTAGATTAACTAAAAAAGACTCCAGCCGGGATCTCCCTTATATCCTTGATACTCAGCTCTAAGTCGCATTGAAACACCTTGCAAAAGGTATTGAATGAGGCTTATGTACCTCAAGATATTAAGCAGAAAACCATGGAGCATCTGGTGGGAAGGATACACACCACCAATTATCTGTACTTCACAGCAGATGAGCTTTATGCTAAAGGAACCGGACATAACAAACCCTTGTACATTACTGTTAGGTGCAAAGTTTGCCTCGTATGAAAGGTGCTCGTCGATAATGGCTCGGCTCTTAATGTGCTGCCAAAACACATGTAGAAAGAAATGTTGGTCGATGAATCTCACAAAAAGCCGAGTCCATGATGGCTCACCTTGATAGATAATTGAGACTTTGGAAGTGGAACTATATATGGGACCTTAAATGTTCCTGGTAACGCTTCAAGTTATAGATATCCAGCCTTCCTATAGAATGTTGTTGGGAAGGTCTTGGATTCATGCAGCTGGGGCAGTAATTTTGTCATTGCACCAATGCTTCAAGTATATCATGAATGGGATGCTGGTAATGTCAAAGCTAAAGAAACAATATCCATGATAAAGAATGTGCCCATACCTTTCATTGAGGCCGAAGATTGCAAGGACAAGAATGTTCATGCTTTTGAGATTATTTACACTGATTTGGTTCTTGATAACATGATAATGAGAAGGCCAAAGATCTTAGAAGCAATAAGGATGGCGGCTAAATACTTTTTAGAACGTGAGATTCCATTTTAATTTAACCCTATCACTGGAATACCAGAAAGGGTTAATCTCATAAAGATGAAGTGTGCTGATCAAAGATTTAGGCTTTGGTACAAGCCTAAAAAAGAGGATTATCGATGGGCTGCTGGTAGGAGGAGGGAAAAAAGAATGGTTGGGATTGAAGGAAGAGAGCCTGAAGCGGAAGAGCTGGAAATCTTTCCCCTTAGTTTTTCATTCTTAAAGGCTACATATGTAATGCAACCAGATAAAGGATTGGAAAGCCTTGATCAAGAACTGTCAACTATGAATATAAACACCTTGGAGGAGGGTAAGTTTGAAGGAGATGATAGGAATACAGTAGGTGAATAAGAAGATGAAGCGCGACTACAACTGATTGTCCACACTTTAAAAGAAATCTCAGCCAAAAACTTTGTACGAAAGCTGGTTAAGGGCGAGAAGTTTCAAAACTGGGTGACCCAAGAAGCTCCAGTAGTGTTTAAAATGTAAACCAACTTTGTTTGACTTAACATGTATTTGTCATTGCTTTTATTTTCTCTAGTTGACAATTAAGGCTCATAATGTCAGCTAGATTTTGTCTTTATCATTGAGCTCACATTTGATTTAAATAATGAGATCATATATTTTCCAAATTTTTTTTTTTTATACATTTACACCGAACACTTTCCACTTTCAGGAATCCTGAAAGCGGATCTTCCACAACATCACATGCACTTTGCATCAAAGAATGAATGACTTTACTTTAATGAACATATCATCATTATGGAAGAAAAAGAACGGGATGAAAGCGATATCACAGAATTCACAAAGCTAGTAGAGCAACATGAACAAACCTAGAAACCCGCTGCAGAAGAACTCGAAACCATAAACGTGGGTAACAATCAGTTTAAAAAAAAGAGTTGAAAAAAGGGACCTTAATCACTCCCAAACAAAGAGCGGAGATAATTGTCATACTATAAGAATATGCAGATGTTTATGCTTGGTCTTATTAGGATATGCCTGACTTGGATACAAATATCATAGTACACAAGATACAATTGGAAGAAGGTTGTAAACCAATCAAACAAAAGCTGAGGAGAGCCCACCCGGATATCTAGATCAAAGTCAAAGCAGAACTTGAGAAACAATGGAATGCAGGCTTTCTAGAAGTAGTTAGATATCAACAATGGGTATCCAACATTGTTGTCGTACCAAAGAAAGAGGGGAAGATTAGGGTTTGCATGGACTTTTAGAATTTGAACAGAGTTAACCCCAAATATGATTTTCCTCTACCATATATATAGATGTTTTGGTCAACAACGTTGCACATAGTTCCACATATTCCTTTATGGATGGTTTCTCGGGATACAAGGAGATAAAAATGGCTTTAGAAGATAAGGCAAAAACGACTTTTGTCACACCTTGGGGAACATATTGCTAGAAGATCATGCCATTAGGTCTGAAGAATGCAGGGGCCGCCTATCAGGGAGCCATTAGTGGAAAAACAATTCTAGCTGTTAAGGCACAAGCTGCCACCCTAAAACCATAAAAAAGCCCTAAACTTCATCTTCTCAAGACACAAGCCACCGCCCCTCTTTTTAGCTCCCAAAACCAGTTTCCTTCATCACCCACCCTCTTCCCCTCACATATCTCCATTTACTAACCCAACCCCCTAAATAGCCTCAATAATTGCACTTTCTCTTTTCCCCTCGCTCACTCTTCCTCTGTCTTCCCCAGCTTCTCCACCCGACAAACCTGAAACCAGCCTCGCCTGGTAGCAACACCAATAAACCACCACTCGACCTCTCTTCCCCCGATCTGTCTTCCTCTCTTCTTCCTGTCCCGACAAAACCCAAACCAGTTCTCTAAGAACCGAACCAACCTCTCCCCGCCGAACGAACCAGGTCTTCATCTTCACCTGCTATCGCTCAACACTCTATTTTCCTCCACACCAAAACCTTCAATCACCGGTAGATCCATCACCTTTCTTGTTCAATCGTGAGCTACATAATCGCCAGATCTACCACATGAGGAAGAAAGAAAATAGGAATGAGATAGATCTGAAAAAGGAGAAAGAACCAGATCTATGTTAGTGGATTCCTAGAGTCTTGCCATTGCAGAGTCTTTGCTAGTGGTTTCCTTCACACCTCTGATGGCGTCTTGTGGGGCGTGAGAGGAGGAACAAGAAAATGGATATTTGGCTGTGTTAAGAGGGTGCACCCCTTCGTTCTCCCTCTCTTCCTTACGCAGGTAGGTTCCTCTGTTTCCAGAGGAAGAAGGTGAAGAATAGGAAAGTTGAGAATAATAGAATGGCTTGAGTTATCTCTTAGCCAACCTTTTCTATTTATATGTATAAGGCAATACACGACAATAACTGCACAACATTGGAATAATCATATAGTAATTCCTATATATATATATATATATATATATATATATATATAACATTTTATAATATGCCCCCTCAAGCCGACGGTGAAAGATCGACCCGAAGCTTGTAACAAAAAGGCAGTAAATGAAACAGTAGAAAGTGGCTTAGTTAAGACATCTGCAAGTTGATCCTGAAAGGAGATAAAACGAATCTGAATCTCTTTCTTCGCAACCTGATCTCATACAAAATGGAAACCAACCTCAACATGTTTAGTACGAGCATGAAAGATAGGATTTACTAATAGATAAGTGGCTCCAAGATTATCACATCAAATGGTAGGAGTAGAGACAAAAGGAACCTACAGATCTATTAACAAATATTGAAGCCAGATAACCTTAGTAGTACCGTCTACTAAGGCTTTATACTCAGTCTCAGTAGAGGAGCGAGCAATTATGCGTTGCTTGTCTGATTTTCATGAAATCAGCATCTGACCAAAAAAGACAAGGTAACCACTCATAGATTTGGTCTGGATGCAACAGACTTGTTCCCTCTACTGCTGCCATGGTTGGGAAGACATCCTCCATGGAAACGACCTTGTTTCTTTCAAAATTTCCAAATAACTAGTGTTGAGAAACAAAGGCTGAAGGTGGTGTGTTAAGCGTGGGCAATAGAGGGGCATTGATGGCAGTAGACCCCATGGATGGAAGGGACGTCTTGTGAAAAAATTCATGCGTTGGAAGGTGACTATGAAGATCGGCATACGAGAGGGGTTCTGCCTTGGTCACAAGGCTTGTTAGTAGGTCCTTAAACTCTCACCGAATACCACGAAACACATACAAGTTAAAATCTTCCAGTGAAACAGGTCGGCCAACAGCGGCTAACTCATCAAATAATGCCTTAACTTTTTCATAAACTGAGTTACCGACTCATCACCTTGTCGAAGATCTTGAAGGGAGCCATGAAGTTGCATAATACGAGAATTAGATGTAGAAGCTAGAGCTTGCTCAAGTGTGCGCCAAACAGAACTCGAAGTTTGGCAGTCAGCAACAAGATGAAGAACCTCCATGGATAGCGTAAAAAAAAGGGCACTTAGAATGAGTTGGTCTTGTTGTTTCCAACGAAGAAAAGAATGATTTACCTTAAGAGAGGCACCATCGACAGTAAGTACATGTGGAGAAGGACAAGAATTTAAGCCATCAACAAACCCGAAAACTCTTTGGCTTAGGAGATATGACTTCATCTGCATTCGCCAATATAGATAATTGGTGTTTGTTAATTTGAGAGAGATGACTTGGTGAGTGTGGAAGAGGGAGACAATGATAGTAGTAACAGTAGTTTGATGCTGCAACAGAGGAGTGTTGTTTGGGTTGACAAGAGCTTGACCACCATTTGTTGGTTGTGGCCACAGCAGGACAAAAGCAGAGGAGGAGACTGGTGCTGCGGAAGAGGAGGAAACCAGCACCGGCGATGCTGTAAAGGGGGAGGCAGTGGGCAACTAGAAAGAAAAGTCCATTACAAAGGGGGAGAGAAAGTGTTTTAATTTATTTAGGGTTCTGATACTAAGTTGAGAATAATATAATGACTTGAGTTATCTCTTTGTTAACCTTTCCTATTTATATGTATGAGGTAGTACACGATAGTAACTGTAAGAATCACAACATTGGAATAATCCATATATATATATATATATATATATATAATAAGGAAACGTAAACCAGCGCCATATAGACTAAGGCGGCCTTTTTTTCATTTTGGTCACTGAAGTTTTGATATTTTTGCAATCAAGCCCCTAATCTTTTAAATTTCAAACTTTAACCCTTTTAAAATTAAATTAAAAGCAAATTGGTCAAAAATTGGGTAATGACACCAAGTAAATCATGATTTCTTTTTCTGCACTTGCTGTTGTGTTCTTTTGTTTACTTTTGCTTGTGGTGGATTATACTTCTTCTGAACCAAATCGTTTATATGAGCATGTGTTTTCTTGATGCTGTATGGGTTTGACAATGTGGTGAATACTTCCATGATTCATAATGCCTTAACATTATTAGGTATATGCTAGAACTCGTCTTTGTTGTAAAATGGGATGAGGCATGAGACACCGATGGTAGGAACTCTGCTTTTGTTAATGATGATTGGTCTTAATGCTTCTTTTATTACTGATATGATAGCTAACAACAATTCATGAGTACGTACCCTAACCACTTGCAATAGCTTGGTTACAGCAGGTTTGCCTTGAAACTACTTCCATGAACTTCATTCTTTTCCCAGCATTTCATGACATTTATGGGGCAAGAGAGTTCATGCTTCTGCTAAAAGCCCCAAAGTATTGTTGAGGAATTGTGTAGGTCCCTTTGGATGGTTTCGGCTTGTTGGGATTGGTTTGAGCTTCAATCCAGAGTAGATCCCTAGTTAGTGATCTTAAGGGCCCTCCAATTGGGGCCAGCATTCATTCATATTTTTGTTGGGTTGACTTCTCGAGCAAGACCTTGATGTGTTTCGAGTTCCCAAATGCACAGTGTGCTCTATGCTGTTACATGGCTGCCCAAACATAGGCGCAATATGACAAACGAGCGATGAAGGCCCTTTTTTCTTTTCTTTTCATTCCCTTTTTCAATGGTTTTTGAATAACATATGAAGGTATTTCATTCATAAATGATAACATAGGGCAAGTGAGCCAGGCAGTCAGTTCTCAGAATTGCTCGCTCTGTAATACCTAAACTCCATAGGTAACTGGAAGGATATCTTTATATAAATAATGGTACACAAAATTTAAGTAATGTGATGATTTAAAAAAATAAATTCAATATGAATGCTATCGCTAACTTTCAATTTCTGTTTATTTTTATTTTTTTCAGAATCGAAGAACTTTATTAATGGAGGGTTAGAAAAAAGAGGCCAGCCATCAAGAACAAATACATGAATGAAAAGACCAAAACACATACAAATCAGAGCCATGGCTTATCAGAGGTCGAGCCCATTCACTTAGCTGCAATGAAAGAGTTTGTCGCTATGATCGAATGAGCTTGTTGCGCGCAAAGGAGGAGATTCCCAAAGCTTGCTCCATAGCCAGCACCTCAGTTTCATTGGACTCCATATCTTTCGCAGGGCATGAAAAAAAGAAAATTTCGAATCTTATCTCTTAAAACAAGTATAGATATTAATGCTTATTTTTTCCCTTTCATATTGGGGAAGAATATTCTTAGTTTTTAATACCTGCTATTATCTCTTTGTAAATAGATAGAATCAGGGACCCTTTTGCAAAAGTTGAAAAAAATATTAAGTTAATATATATATATATATTGGAATATTAGGTGTTACTCTTTCTATTAATTCACCACTTATTCATAAGATAAAATCTTTGAAAGTGTGTCTTCTTTAACCTAAAGGCATCATGGAAGACCATGTACATGTCGTTCAAGTTAGTTTCGGAAAAGTGGAGGTTTTTTTAGATGGTGTGATCTTTGTACGCAATATGACTGCTTTTTATTGAGCTTTCAGTCTTGATATAGACGCAAGAGGTTTAAGCTCATTTCTTGTAAAAAAATAAAATAAAAAAATTCAACTTGGAAGCACGATGAAAGCTCCCTCCTTGTTAAAAAACAAGTTCACCCCATCTCCCATCTCCTCAAACTATGGATTCATGAAACGCCATACAGCCCAAGAGATCAATGAAAGGGCATGCAAGCATCTCGACCACTTTGATTTCTTTATTAAAAGAGTAAATAGGATGATAAGATTTAAGCTAAAAATCATGTGGTTAGAAATTATATCAAAGAACTAGTATATTTAAATAGTTTTTTTTGTTATTGGATAAAAAAATAAAATAAAAACAATTCAAATAAAAACTGATTGGTTGAAAAGATAAAGAAAGACAAAATAAACTTATCTTTAAAATAGTTTTGAAGTAATATTTTAAAACACGATATATAAGAGATATATGTTTTTTATATTCTCTCTATAGTCTTTTTTATTTTACCATTATCATTTCTTTTATTTTAAGACAGTAATTACATTATTTTAAAATTTTAATTTTATATAATTTTATAATGCTATTTAAATACTAACTTCTTGTCACGATATGGTAACCTATATGTCTTTCGATGCTGGAAAAGAAAAAAGAAAGAAAATAAAGTTAATGTAATAGAGGGAGATCGATCTAGGAATCTCTTGAGGAACAAATTAATTACAATAATCAATGTTAAACATCAATTAAAAATCAATTTGGACTAAGAACATTACAGATGGATTGAGTAAGTAGCCTTATTAAGGCGCAGTTAACAAGGATATATCCCAAGTTAATTATCAATGATTGATTTAAAGAGATAGGATGAATCGACATTAAAGAAACACAAGTGTGTTTATGATGTGTGTTGATCTGTACATGGTGATGAGGTTTACTAAATTCAATACAAAGAAACAACACATCTCCTTGAAACAAGGAATTGCTTTTATTTCAATGCCAGCTCTAATATTTCTGTGATTTTATCCATTACAGTTTTCTTACCAGACAAAGAAAACATGGATCATCATGATCTTCATCGGGTTCGCAAAAGATATAGTTAAAATACCTTTGATGAGGAGCCAAGAGTTTTAACTTCAATGTTAAATTAACTTGTCTAGTTATAATATAGGTGTAGTGATTTCTGGTTTGTACGGATGATTATATAATTTTCTTACCCTAAACTATATATTATATACTCCTCAAGGTCTTGCTTAATTTTCATTGATGATGAGCTTAATTATATGCTTAATGATGCCTAGTTAAATAGTTGAAGTTGTAGTGGTCCTTTGCGTCGTTATAGATCTAGCTAGGCATGTATAATCAAAGAAACATGTCCTCAAAATTGTCTAATTAATTAATGTATATAGTAAATCTTCTGATGATTGCTGTAACAAGTGTATACTAATGTGTGATTGACTTGATTTACAAGAATTAAGTTCATGTATAATGATTCCTCAAAAAGGATGTATATTGTGTTTAGATGTGACAGTGCTACATAATGTTGTACCAATCGAAAATGTGAGGCATATTTCTTCTTCTTCTTCTGCTTCTGCTTCTGCAAGGGAATTCTCTTTAATCCATCTGCCATTGCATACAGCAAAAAATTCTAATTCAGCAAGCATATATTCATGTTCTTGCTAAAGAGATTTACTAGTGCAAACTATTGGCTAATCCTGTATGAAGCTATTTGTGTCGGATTGTACTCAATAGTTTCTACCATAATTATAAGAATAGAATCGACTATTGGCTTGGTTCAAAGCTCGGATTGTGAAGTTAATTTGGGTCAACTTAACATTTGATTTTAAAAAAAGATAATCTAAAATAATGTTGTTTTAGTAAAACAAAAAACATGTTTTTTCGCTAACCTAACCTAAATTAGGTCATGATGGTGAATTATTGAATTAACCTTCCTGATAACTAGGGTTTCTACAAGAACCCAGGATGAGTGTTAACTACATACCAAGCTAACTAGGGTGTGCTAGTATTATAAGAAAAAAAAATTAAAATTCATGCATTTCAAGATGCATGGTCCTAACTCCGATAAGTCTTGAAATTCTTTTGTCTGTCGGGTCTCTATTTTGATCCTCACAATTAATAGACTTACCACAAAAAAACATGGTGGGGTTCAAAATTAGAAACACACACACACAACCATGCTAACATGCGAGAAATTTTGGAAACAAAATTAGTGAAGTGTTGAAAAGGGATTTTCAATGTCGTGGTAGTTGATGACTCATAATTATTATCTTGCCAATCAAGTGTTGATTGCAACAATTTTATAACCATAAAAGCTTCCTTTGCGAGTTTACACAGTAGCATGGAATGTAAGAAATTATAAATTAGGGCATGAATCCACGTGCCAAAGCAACAGGGAAAGATTGAAGGAAGCTGCACCCTATCTAAATTAATCTAAGTTCTTGAAACTGACAGTAACTATTGGGGAAGCTGAAAGACGTGGGATTGCCGATACATCCGCCGAAGCTTTTGCTGCTTTGCCCTAGTTACCGTCTCCTTTCTTCTTGCTTTTCTTCACCTTCTTCCAATTTTATTCACCAATCTGCCAGCTAACAATCCCAATAAAAAGATAAAATAAATTCTTTTTCTGCTTCATTGTTGAAATAAAGTAATTGTACTTGGACTTTTTGACCACCAATTATCACACTTGGCAATGAGAAAAAATTACATGCAAATTATATTGTTGTTGATATAATTATATATTATTTTTGAGACCCTACAAGTAGGGGACTAGAGGTTGTTGTTTTTCTTCATGTGCTTGCCTTAGCTTGAGCTAGACCAAAGTAACTTCAAACCCCACTTCATTTTTCGTCTCAATGGCACTTGCCAAGGACCGTATGGGATCGGTTCAAACTTGCCCCTATAATGGAAATGTGATGGGGGATTTTTCCTCCATGGGGTCTTACGGATTTGATGAATATCAGAAGGTAGCATTTTATGAAGAGGGAAATAGCACCTTTGAGAAAACCAGTGGGCTTATGATCAAGAATTTAGCTATGACCTCTTCTCCTTCTTCTCTTGGCAGTCCGAGCAGCGCGATTTCTGGTGAATTAGTGTTTCAGGCTACTGACCATCAAGCTGAGGAAGCTCATTCTTTGATCAGCTTCAAAGGTATCGGATTCGATAACATCATGCATAATAATGGATCTTTGCTTAGCTTTGAGCAAAGTAGTAGGGTTTCTCAAACTAGTAGCCAGAAAGATGACTACTCAGCCTGGGAGGGTAATTTGAGTTACAACTACCAGTGGAACGAAATGAATCCAAAATGTAACACAAGTCCTCGGTTGATGGAAGATTTTAATTGCTTTCAAAGAGCTGGCAACTTCATTTCCATGACTGGAAAGGAAAATCATGGTGATTGGTTATACGCTGAATCCACAATTGTTGCTGATAGCATTCAGGATTCTGCAACACCAGATGCCAGCAGCTTCCATAAGCGTCCTAATATGGTATTGTAAACATCCTCATGTTGTTCTTCATAATTTGTGCTAACCCTTTTCTTGAATTATAAACCAGTGGCAGAATTCATGGTCTTAACATTTGAAGCGATTTTGTTTGCAGGGAGAGAGTATGCAGGCTCTAAAGAAGCAATGCAACAATGCAACAAAAAAGCCAAAACCGAAGTCCGCAGCAGGTCCAGCTAAGGATCTACAGAGTATTGCTGCCAAGGTTTGCTTCAACATCTCAAGGCTAACCTGTTTTCGATATTAAAAATATTATTTTTTCTTTCAAAATTAAGAAAAATGATTTTTTTCTTCTCAGAATCGACGAGAGAGGATTAGCGAGAGGCTTAAGGTATTGCAGGATTTAGTCCCTAATGGCTCAAAGGTAGACTTCACTGCTAGAGACATTTTCCCCTGGCTTTTATAGAGATCATGAGCTTAATTTCCTCTAAAACTGAATCCAATTTATTGATTCTCTATTCTTAATGATGTCTCACACAGGTTGATTTGGTTACTATGCTAGAGAAAGCCATTAGTTATGTTAAGTTTCTTCAATTGCAAGTAAAGGTAATTACCTGGATAAATTTTATCTGCTTAACTTTTCCAATTATATGGAATTGAACCATGCATGTAAGTTGATCCATGGCATTTCTTCTTCTTTTTGCTCCCACAGGTGTTAGCCACTGATGAATTATGGCCAGTTCAAGGTGGTAAAGCTCCTGATATTTCTCAAGTAAAGGAAGCCATCGATGCCCTACTCTCATCTCAGACTAAAGACGGAAACTCAAGCTCAAGCCCAAAGTAAGGTGTCCATGAAAATTCAAGAAGAAGAAAGAAAATCACAAGTACTTATTTCCATGTTGAAGACAACTTTTCAGAAGCAAAGGAAAATCTTTGTTTTGGAAGTTTGTGATGTTGGATTTTGTAGCAAATACATAATAATATTTAGCTTTATTTTCATCTGGAGATCTTGTAGACTTGTAATGAAATCTATTTTCATCATGTAATGAAAGCTGTGACTGCAACCTTGTCCTAGTTTCTTTCCAAAAAAAAAAATCTATCCATTTTGTTTTTATCATTATGTTAATTAATTAGTTGAATATTCCTACAATTAGATCTATGATACTTTACAATTAACTAAGTATGAATTCTTTATCAATATTTCTCATTCATAACGCAAATAAAAAACAGTAGCCAGGGCACATTATAGTTTTTATTAATCATAAAATTGTTCAAACCTGTCGATTGTTTTGTAAGCAAAAGATAAAAGCATTGCTTGTTTATTTTTTTATTTCAAAAATGTTTTTGAAAAAATTTAAATTTTATTTTATTTTTTTCTTTCCTTTAAATTATTTTTTTTTAGTATTTTCATATCATTTTGATGTGCTGATATCAAAAATAATTTTAAAAACATAAAAAAAATCATTTTAATACATTTTCAAATGAAAAATTCTTTGAAAAGCAACCATAACCATACTCTCAAATATGCTCACGCAAACAATTACATCATAACACAAAAAGACCAAGCAAAAGAAAACATCAAGGACATTAGTGGTCGAGTACTAGTAAAGATACAACTTATATCCAATTCTATCTCATATTGATTACAAACACTCAACTCCTTTAAGCCATGAGCTTTATACTCTTCAGAAATTAATGAAATAAAAAATCTCAAAAGAAACTAGAAATCTAAAAATCTCCATGATAAAAAGCATATATAAACAACTTGAGAAAAATTTATCAAAACCAAACCACCAATCCATAATTTCTAGTAATACATCTTACAGAGGCATCTGCCATGCATACTATTACTATTCTTCAAAATACATGAATATTTTACAAGTGATCTTAAACCTGAAAAAATATAGATGCATGGATAAAAAGCACATTGAATTTTAACGGTCTATAAGACTCTTTAATCATTCAATTTATCACATTGAAACAATCCGACTCAATTATAATTCTCTTCCCTGTACGTACACTATGATTGTTCAATCCTGTCTTTGCCATGTGTCCAACATGTAATGGTGATAAGATATTATTAATATTGAGAGAAATTTACAAAGTTTGACATCAACAATTAATAATAAAATTTGAGTTGTTAAAATTCGAAAATTGTTCATAATTGCTACTAATTGGTTCCAAAAATAGATGTTGACGATTATTTTTTTTTGTTCTCCTTCGAACCCCACAAGCTTTTATATATATATATATATATATATATATATATATATATATATATATATATATATATATATATATTAGTAATGGATTATTTATTGGCCTATTTAGACCTTCACAATTAATCCTTTATGACTTGAGATTTAATAATCCATCATTTTTTTCCTTAAAATCTTGCATGGAGAGTCATTTTTTAATCTATTTTGCATGCGAGTATATTTCGGACAGTTGCTCTCTATCTCTAAATTCTGTAAATTGTTCAATTCATTTTTTTTTCTGATTTCCAATCCCCACCTCCCAAATGGTAAAATAAAGAATTCTGCTTAACAAACAATTAATTAACCTAAAGACATTTATTCTTCCTTGGGATTTACTCAAAGAAATAACAAAACAATAAGAATACTAACAATCCCTAGAGCTTTAGAATTCTAACCATAATTCTTAAAATTGTTTGAAGGGATCTATATATATAAAAGCTGAAGACAAAAATACTATGCTTATATACTCATTTTATTATTAGTTGCAATAGTAAAATGACATATTTGTCTTGTCTAAAAAACACCAATTGTCTTTGATTCAAGGTTATTTTAGTTTTTTTTTTTACTAGACACATTAATCATTAAAGATTTGTGCGGAGGTATAATTGTCATTTTAAATTTTTTTTAGCATAGTAGAATAACCTAATTATTCTCTAGCTTAGAAACTTTAAAACTAGCTAAAAGGGTTTTTTGGTCTTTTTTTAAATACAGTAAAATGATAAATTTGTCTTTGAAAAAAAAAAAGATTAAGACAACCATAGAGGGTGTTTTGATCTTTTCATATAGATTTTTTTTTCTATAAATTCCGTGATCATCGAGGGCACTTTCATCTTTTAAGTTTGTTGAATGAATTTTTTAATCTAAAAAGTTTTTGATGTGTGTGGTACATGATTTAGTGAGTGAGAGATGTTATTGCACTATAAACAGTGCGTGAGACATCTCTTAGTGATCAAAATTGCTCTTTTATAGAGTCATTGGATGCATCTCTAAGTTTTTTTTCTAGTGGTGCAGCGCGTGTCGTGGAGGTAGGATGTTTCTTTGCCGGTGAGCCAGCTTTTTTTTTCTCTCTCTTCTCTTCTAAAAAATATAAATTTGTCCTCTTTTGTTTAATTATTTCAACTTTAATCCTTATTCTTTTGATTTTTAATTTTTTTTGTCCTTTTATAAAAATTTTATTTATTTTTAATTTCATCATTCAATCCTAATTTATCATATATTATTTTTTCCAATTTTGTCCATGTTATTTTGATTTCTGATTTTTTTCCCTTTGTCCTTTTATAGAAATTTTATTAGTTTTCAATTCCATTATTCAATCTAAATTTATGGTATATTATTTTTTAAAATTTTATCTATTCTTTTGATTTTTTTTATCCTTTTGTGAATGTTATTATTCTTTTCAATTCAACCCTTAAATTAAAAATTTATTGTTGCTCTCTAATTTATTTTTTATTTTGATTTTAACCCTCTTTCTTTTAATTGCTATGCTTATTTTGTTTTTTTTTTTTTTTGTGCAATTTGTTTTTCTCATTTCTTCCCTTAACGTTTCATTTCTTGGGGATTAGGCTTTATGATTTTTTCATGGATGATGCTTCCAGTATGATAATCTAGGTCATGAGTTTGAAAAGTTAACAGTGATTAACATCCTTTTTGTGTGCTTATTTTGTTTTTCTGATATTGTCGCTCAACATTTTTTTAAAAAAAAATGACTGTGGTTTTCTTCAATTTCTTTTTCTATCGGGTTATTCAGACCTCACGATCTAGGATGCAGGTTTGATAGGTTAACTCGGATTAACCTGCCCCTTAATGCTCAAATTATATGTTTATCATGTTATCTTAGGTTGACTCACGCCGGTTTTTTTATCTATCCTTTACTCTATTTTATCATTCCATATTTAATTTGCTAAAAAATAAACAATATTGTTTTTTTCGTTCATAATAATATATTTCGTTCATAATCGGTAAGCATAAACTAATACTTGAAAGTATTTATTGTACGTGTGTCTGTCCACACACACACGTATATTTAATTTGATGTGAAAGGGAATTTAGAAGACAAATATGAAATGGGGTATGATATAATAAAAAATCAGAGTAGGAGCTGTCGAGCATGTAATTGCACATGACGATGCATATAGTTGACATGCACATGTATAATAAATTCCAGATTTTCCTACTTGCATTGATGATACATCTATGTACATGTAGTTGGGCCAGCAACACATAAGGTTGTCTTCATAATGAACTCGTACACGTGCAAAAGATCTCCACACGACAAAATTTGGAATCTATTGACTCTCCAATGTTGCTGATGAGCTGAGAGATATTCTTTTCGTATAGCCATATGACCTAATACTCTTGTTAAATTCTGTGCTTGCGTAGCTTTGGAATGTGGGAGACAAAATGGCATGGGAAACTATGAAGTACTATTCGCAGCATATACCTTTCAATGATACACTTCGACATGGGTGGCGAATCTTGAATTTGTATAGTGTATATATTATATGAAATACACATCAAACCTATAGTATTTTATAAAGAGAGTGTATACATACGTACGTGGAAATTATACATGAACACCTTAATTACAACTTGATGTGGATGTGATGTGTTGTATTATCTCATATGAATGATCTACAGAAATAACTGTATCAAGTATACTTGTGAGTTTTAATAAGAGGGGGACAATGCCTTCACTCTCAACGAGTTAATTACTTGGTGCGCGGTTTACCTGTGGGGAAGTAAGAGATTTACAGTGAATACATTTTTCTTTGAGCTCGTATTTGAGTTTTAAACGAGGGATCACATGGCTAATCACATGCATGAATCCCACATAAACCGGTATTCAAAGAATAAACTCCAAGTGAAATGAACCAACAGAGTGACAGCAACCAGCTTTTACTGAATCGCTAGTGTTTGTCTGGTTGAGTTGGCCACTACTATCACCGTCCGTACGTCGGACATTGCTATGAACCACCAAATCGCTGTCTATACGGAATTTAAATACATCTAGCTAGTGAGCAGAGAGAGAAGATAATCTTGGAGTTGAAACTTGAAAGTGAAAGTTTCCGGTGGCCGCCTGGATATGCAAAATAATAAATGATGTGGTTGCGCTATTAAATGGAAACTTAGATAAAGGGTGATTTCGAAAAGTTGAAAGTTTTAAAAATTCAGCAGACATATAATTTTCAGTTCTCATGTTTTTATTAACAATTGATGCTTAAAACTAGCTAAATAACTATTCTATATATTTTTGTTTATATAGTAATCGAGCGAGAATATTATTAAGATTTAGTTAATATTATTAAAAAAAATAGCTAAATAACTAAAAATAACTATTTTATTATGTTCTTAATGATATTTTGATGTTTCGGTAACAAATCAGATGACCTCTCACATTATCATTTAAGGGTTTCAATAAATCAGAGTGAGAAGATTGGTGTAAAAACCACATAATCTAAGTATTAAAACCCTAAAAGAAATTAGGTTTAGGGTGCAAGTAAAAGCATTTATTGCCGTGGAGATTTGTGTTTGAATTATTAATTAATATTGCTGCTATTGTTTTTCTTGGGGGGAGGGAAGGATGTGACTGTCTCTTCCGCACCCAAAAAGTTCCAAATGTAAATTCTATTGCTTCCTCGAATGGGGTAAGCATCATTTGTTTATTAATCAATGATTGCATGCTTGTCCTTTGACTCTTAACTAGATAAGAGCTTATTAATACTATATTGCCAGCCATGTATTAATTAATTTAGATGATCAAAACCCCTCACAATTATCAATATCTTTTTAATTCTATATTTATAATCATTATGTCTTGTTGATCAGTCAATTTATAGCCTGAATATATTCCAGTATTGCACAATTACCAAAGTTTTCTTTTTATTGTAATTAATTAAGAAATATATAAGCTCATATCTCAATTAATATTTGTGTCTGATTCTCTCTGTTTTTTAATGTATCGAGCTATAATATTAATTAGATTGATATTAGAGTTACAAGACTCCTTTTCTCTTCGATTTATAATTGTCGGGGGAAGATTAGTATTAGTTGACACATATCAAGATAAAATAGAGGAAAAAGATAAAGAAACACTGCAACCATCTAGTTGATCAGCGGTTTATCTGCTTTTGATTCAAAATGAGATTTAATTCAATGTTAATTCACACTTGTAATTAATTAAAATATGTGACTTTTAATTTATTTATTTTCTCTCTTTTCTGTTTTTTTAGGCAAAACATATCTTGTAAACTCTAATGTAGGTTAAAATTAAGAAGCTGCTGACAACCTCTTTTATTCTTTTTATATATATATATATATTGATGTGATTTTTTTTTATCTCTTTTTATTTATTTTTCAGATCGGATTTGTAAATATAATTATCTTTATTAATGAGATTTTTATATTCTTAGATCTAGGGGATTACATCCTATAAATAAAGATTTTGAGATTCTATTTTATTATTGGGAAATGATTAACATTAATTATTATTGGTAGTGATGAGAGGTTAAAACTTCCATCAAAAGAGTATGATATATAGTGTAACTCGTGCCCTCATTGATTAGAGAAGTTCAGAAAACTCTATTTATCATTCATGAAAGAAGGATTAGGTGTTGCTTAATTAAAAAGAATAATTTGTTTTGTATCAATTTGATATTAATAAAATAAATTAAAAGAAAACACTATTGCATGAAATCTTTTTTTATTAAAAATCATCCGAGGCTGCAACTGTTTTGGAAACTTACATATCAATGCTTTGTACTGGTCCTCATTAATTGTTTTGAATTGTTGTGATTAATGAAGATTGTATCTATACACATAAATCAAACAGTTATTTTTTTTATAAAAAAAAAAAAAAGCAATTTCATTATACTTAATAAAATTAATACAAATACATCATTATTTTCATACCACACCCGTACGTAATGGTTATAATTTATTTATTGTTTGAAAAATAAGTGACAATATCACTAATATATTATAGTTTTTTAGGCCATTGCTGATTTTTTAAATGATCTGGATAATAAAAATAATTTTTAAAATCTTGAAATCTGAATTATCTATGTAAGAACTGATTGCATCTCACACTTATAAATATATTTGAGATAAAATTATAAAGATTATATCTATATATACATAATATTAATATTTTGAAGTGTATTTAATAATCCCAATACTCTAAATGAGGCACCAAGAGGAGTTTCAGGAATCAATATAGAAGAAGATCACAGTCTAATAAGGAATTAAGACAAGCTGTGAAGCATTTGCCTTGCACATGAGCTACAGAGAGCTAGGTAGCCGTGATAGCTTAATGGCAGGTTGATTTTTTATATGATTTGATTTTATTACAAACCCATCTTGCATTAATGGATTATCTTAATTTATAATTATTTGTATTGTCTTCTTCTTTATTAATGTTTTGCATTGCCTAATTATGGCCATGTTTAGGATTGGGATTGAGATTATTTTTCAAAAAAAATTTACTTGAAATTACATCAAAATAATATTTTTTATTTTATTTTATAAAATTTATTTTAACATCAACGCATTGAAATAATATAAAAATACTAAAAAATTAATTTAAAATTAAAATTTAATTAAAAAAATCAGTTCAACTAGAGCTCTAAAACTTTGAGACTTGGGGGACAGATGCATTATTGCAAAATTCATATTAATCATGATTTAAAAAAAATTATGTTTTGTAAATCATGATAAAAATTTAAAAAGAAAGGATCTTCCGTAAAAAAAAATCTATGAATTATTTATGGGAAAATACAATATGGTCACGAAGGATCACGTCTAATCATGCAAATCAAATATTCAAGTAAGATAAATGATGCAGAAGTTATATATATATATATATATATATATATATTCGATAGTCATTCCAAATTAATACTGTATATATTATGGAAAATTAATCAAGGCTGTAATTGCAATTTGCAAATTAATTATGGTTACGTAAAAAGATCAATAATAGCAAAATTGTTATGCATGTCAGGGCAAGTGCAAGTTACAGAGAAAGAATTTCAATAAGATCATTGAAGGCAGCAATTACTGCTTTGGAATCTTGTTTATTAATGCGACTGAGTTGTTCTGAATTCCTGTAATTAATGAATATTGTAATAATATATATATATATATATATATATATATATATATATATATATAGAGAGAGAGAGAGAGAGAGAGAGAGAGAGAGACACACACACACACTACAAGAATCAATCTGTTTGCATTGAGTGGAGAAAGCAAGATTAATTAAATCATTGTATAGTTTAGCTCTGTAATCCTTATTTAAAACTCTAATCACACACCAGCTGTCTTCATTAGATTAATTAATTATCTTTCTTTCTCTTTTTTTCTTGAGACGTCGACTCTTATCACGTGATAAGCATATTGAAGGGAATTTCAGAACTCATAATTATGATTGGGAATTAAGGAAGCATCCAGGTGCCCATGGCTGGAACACATGTGACATGAGAAAATGGCAGGGTGGACTAATATTAATTGGGATAAACATATTTCTTCTCCATAAATTAAAAAAATAAATAAATAAAAATAAAGATAACCCCAATAGTTGGCCTTTTGTGTTGTGCTTTGTCACTGTTTTTCTCTTCAACTAAATATATTTCTATTTTTTCTATATTTTTTATTTTTATTTCAAGATGCTAATTAAACACACCATAAGATCCTAAATTCAACACTTTCCAAATATGGTTGGGATGCGAATTAGTTTGTTTTTTTTTAAATAAAATGCATTATATATACATGGTTGAATGTTTTATAAATGGTTTATCATTTCTGATCACAATTCGTTCAAACTTTTAGCAAAATCAATTTGTTTATTAAATTATTTTTCTATAAAATCATAAGTTTTAATTTATTTTTTACGGTTTGCTTTTCGTATATTATCATGAATTAACATTGGTCGAACTGAGGGAAGGAGTGGATAGCCACTAACTTACAAGCCCTTTACGTGTGTAGTCAAAGAAATGGTGCTAGAATAGACCGCCGACAACAAGAATTTGGCACTGATTTTTTTTTTTTTTTTTTTTTTTTTTTGTACAAGAGTCACACATATGCCAATGATCCAAAGCATCTATATATATATTGGAATTACATTTCATGTAAAAATAATTAAGCTAGTTATTTTTAATTATTCTCCATTTTCTATGTGAATTTTTTTTAATTGTTAGGTAATATTTTTGAATGAGTTTGTAGTGTATACTAAGAATCCCTTTGTTAGTGTAGTGCACCACACTTAAAACTTCAGTTTTATGCATTTTGTACAGTGCACCGCATGGAATACCACAAGAGTTTGAGTTCCAAATTTTCAAGTAGTTTAAAATCAATTTTTTATTATAATTGAATTTAATTATAGTGTTTGATTTGAATTTATATATTTAAAAAAGATAAAATTCAATTTATTTTGTTTTTTGTATTACCACCATCATCTTCATCTTATTTCTTCAAAAGTTTTTTTTTAAAAAGAACTAGATGAGTATTTTAAGAAAGTTAAGTTTAATATTAAATTTCTTTTTTTTTAAATTATAAATTAGAGGGGTTGATCTCTGATTTATTTTTGTAGCATTTTTAGATATTAAAATTTCTTTTGAAGTTCAATTCTTCACGTTCATGAGGATTCCAAAAATAAAATTTTATTAAAACCTTTGAATTGAATTTATATTCCAAACATATTGTTAAGGAATTCTTGAAACAACACATTCTTGCAAATTAAGACTTAATCTATAATTAATTTTTGCCTAACACGATTGCAAACATTTTAGCCCATTTACATGCTATTTTAGCCTAATAAGTAACTTTGATGTCGCGCTTCGCCGCAAAACCAAATTATTATTATTATGCAAAAAATGATATAGATGCTAAAATGAGGTAAAACAAATGACATAAAAAACTAGTCGTGACAAATCTGTAACTATAATAATCAGAATCGAGCCAACTATCCTACCAAAATGATGGCTCAAATCAAATTCAAAAAACTATGACTCGGGTTATTAAATTTGATGGAGAAGAAGAGGACAAAAAAAGCCCACCAACGCTAAACTGGACCACTAGTGAAGACACACGTCACACCAATAGAAAAAAAAACATTGCAGCGCTTCTAATGACACAATGAAAGGATATTTTTAGATGTCAGGTAACTCTATACGCCCTACTCGAAGGGCATAGACGCCTCTCACAAACCCCTGAGTGTCGTACATACGTGCCCACCTTTTTATAGTCAAATATAAAGTTGTCCCTGTGCTGACTTTGTATTTTTTATATTTATGAAAATATCAAAGTGTCTTCTAGCTTCAATTATAATAGTTAAAAAACCATTGTGAAAATAAAAAATACCTCTTAATGTCTTGTTTAATTTTTTTTTGCTCCAAGCGTATTTGGATTGTTTTATTGTGTAATCAAGATGGACAAATACTTATTTATCCCTACTCTATTTGTAATAAAAAATAAATAATGTGAAAATACCTCATCACCCTTGAAAATTTATTCTAAATCTTTTGAGTGGAGATGAAAAATATTATTATATTGGTTCAGTAAACAGTAATAATAGATCTGTAACTACAAAACTCTTACAAGGGTTTCAGTTCTTTTTAATTGTGTACATCCAAAGTTTTCTTGAAAAAAGTTCGAATTAAAATAATTCTAGTTTATTTAATTAGAGTTTAATGTGAGAGGGTTAGCTCTAAAAACAAGCCTTATTTTACAGCCCAATAAGGCCCATTTTACATCCACTCCATGCTGGTAGATTTGATATTTCAGAGTAGCAAAAGTAATATGGGCCAAACGGGGCCTAAGATCTTTTGGGTCGAGAATCTTAAAACTTCTGGTCCACTCATCTCAAATAATTTGCACCCATCCAATAATTACACATTAAATTTTTGAAAATTTTAATATTTTTAAAGATAATTATTATAAGAAATGATTTTGAAGATAATTTATGATCTGTGAAGAAATTAAGAACCACACACCTTATTTATCCCTCTATGTATCAAGACAATCTTATCCGTAATTTAAATTAGTGATTAAGTTATCGAGACAACAATTGATCCCTGGACCAATTGATTCGGAATAGATATAAATTATGAATAAGATAGAAATCCACTTTGATTAATACTCGTGCGCAACTGTTTCACGTTTAATTATAGATAGATGCTACCTATTATTCTGCCGTGTATTTTTAAAGTGTTTTTATATATAAAAATTATGCAAAGGCCATATATATATATATATATATATATATATATATATATATAAAATCAAATAAATCAAGAATTATATATTTTAATAAACAGGGAAAAAAGTTATTACCAATAGCAAAAAAATAAAATTAGAAAAATCAAGAAATAAGTATAGATTAAGATATTTACTAGATTATGCTTATTGAATTTATTTTTTAAAATTTATTTTTTATTCAATCAAACAACAATAGAAAAAGACGTATATATTAAATTGATTGAATAAAATAAAAGAAAAATATATTATGCAAGGTTTAACATATTAAAAATATTTTTTGAAAATAAATATTTTTTTATTTTCAAAAATAAAATTCATCTATATTAAAGATTAAAAAAAGTTATACACACACACACACACACACACATATAAGAAGGTTAAATAAGAAGAAAAAAAATTACATAGAAGAGATATTAATTGAAACATAAATTTAAAAACAAATTAATAATTTTTTTAAAAAAAAAGCAATATTAGAAAAGGAAGATAGCCCGAATATTGTGTCTTAACTCGTAAAACCTGTGCTCTGGCTGTAGACTCAACCGAGTTCAATAATTTTTTTTAAAAAAATTATATTTAACCTTTTAAAAAAAAAGGCTAGAAAACTGCTCAGTGCTCAGACTCTTGGATCCATAGCCCAGCACATTTTGGTTATTGCAAGAAAAAGCCAAGGCACGAGCGTCTGAGCTTGGTTTTATTTTTTTATCACAAACGACACTTTTTGAATGAAAAAAATACGCTGGAGATATGTTGCCTGCCAAGGCAGACGACGTGTCATCTGCGAATCTAGATTATGACCACCTAGTGGTCGTTGGAAAATCGGTCGAGGCAATGCCTTTTATGTTCAAAAAAATCTAATTTTTTTAGCTATTTCAACTCAAAAAAACCTCATCAGCACCCTTAAATACCCATAAATCAATTCATCAATTCAAAATACCCAAAAATAGTCCAAAAACACAAAATCAAACCGGGTTAGATTTATCTTTCTCGGGTTAGATCTATTTTTTCAGGCAACATTGAGGTTCTAAACAACCTCCATCAAGCCACTCTCATCTCATGGAAACCGTAGACATAAAAAAATCTAGTTTGGTGGTCGGAAATGTCTTGAATGGCGACCTTCTCTTTCATCGTCAGAATCTGGCAACTCATCTCTATAGCCAAGGACTGAAAAATACTATAGATAAACTTGTGTATCAAAATTGATTTTTGTGAAATCTAAATGAATCTAAATTGTATAATTTGAGTTATTTTTAAAGTTTGATAACCTAAGTTTATTTTAAGAAAAGCTTTTTGGCATGTCATCCATGTTTGTTGCTTTTTTCATTTCAGTCCCTCTATTTTCAATTCCACTATTGTCTAAGAAATCAAAAGCAATTGGTTTTCAATTAGGATTAAATCATCCAAAACGCAATTTTAAGGACTAAAACAAATTATTGAAAAATACACAGTATGTCCACAGTGTTTTATGTATATGTAAACAATGTCGGCTCAACAATATTTAGCCCACACAATTTAGTTTTTTAGTTAATAAGGAATCAACTTTGTTTAAATGATTGATCTAATTGTAAGAGTTACAATTGTTAGACTCATATATTTTTCATTTTAACTTGAAATTTGTAAAACTTGTGGTAGAAACTCCTTGTCCTCGTTTAATTAGTGCATACATTAATATATGTTAATGCCTTACACTTTATTTGTTTTAGAGTTTTCTGTTATATTAGTTGGAGAATATATGTTAAAAAGATACGTTCAAGAGATCGAATTTTATGTTAATTTCAAATATAAAAGATGAAAAAGATGAGATCATTAATATTCGATATGTTATCGAAATAACTAAGTGTAGATTTTGTTTTTTCATTTTTCTTAAAAAATCTCAAAGTGTACTTATAGTTAAATTCAGGTACAAAGTCTAAATAACTTGCTTGGGAGAAAACGAATTAAAATAATATTAATATTAATTATTTGGATTCCTTTCATCTCATTATTATTTAACTTTTAAGTAAATGATTTAATTTGTCGTGGGATGGTTATCAAGAAAGGCTTGCCGTAACGAAGTAACAAGTCTAGGATAAGTTATTGAAGCATCTTTTTATCAACAAATTTGACAACTACACCACTTGAAATCCACATGTTTAAGATCGTATAATCTAAATTTATAATTATTGAGATTATTAAAAAAAATTGTATCTAATAACTTAATCTTAAATTAAAAAATAAAATAAAGAAACAAGGTTTGTGGCCGATAAAATTGTTGCCGGTGACAACCCATAAAAAAATGTTATTTAGAGGTGGTTTATTAAGAGGAGAAATAGAGAAAAAGATTTTAGACTTAAGTTAATAAAAATTTAAAATATTTTAGTTCAATCAAATACTTTGATATACAATGCCTGTTTAGGGTTACGGTTTAACTTGCTTTTTACGAGAAATGATTTTTTTACTTTAATTATTTTAATATACTGATATAATAAATAAATAAATTTCTTTTAGTTTTGAGAGAAAATCTCTTATCATATATTTGTTATTGATATATTTTTTAACCAGATTAAAAATTGTGTTATAAGATTTATTAGAAAAAAGATTGTGCTAATAGCTATGGATTAAAATGTATATTGCGTATTTTTTAACAAGTATAGAAAAAAAAACAATGAAAATATATCAAATATCTTATCAACCAATCTAAAAATCTCTAAGTTGTTAAAGAAATTATTATAGTACATGAATTGAATTTAGCTCTTATTTATACCCTTATAATGTTTCAATTAAGTCCTTTATAGATAAAGTAAGTTAGGTGTTATTCTAATAATAGCTATATATGTTGCTAAGAAGATGATGATAGAAGTAGAAGGGACAATAGTCAAGTAGCCCATGACAATGTTGTCAATACCAATCTAATTTTGCTATGCATAAAATGCATAAAACAAATATGCATCCAAGAAAAATAAATTCTCATAATTTGAAGTTCTAAATGTTAGTTTTCTTTTATGTTATACATACGTGCATTGTAGCTTGGATCATCATTAGAGATGATAATAGATTGGGTTGGAGTTGAGAAATTAATATCTAAATTCATTCCTCGTTTCCGATTTTAATCTAATAAAATTATGTGGGGGTGAAGTATTTGCTCCACCCAACGAGTATCCCCTAGATAGTGGATCTAATCTAGATTTTTATTTTTTTAATCAATTTTAGAAAAATAAAACATAAACTTAAATATATATATATATATATATATATATATATATATATATATATATATATCCCTATCTATGAATAAAAAAATTATAAAATAGAATCTAAAATTTAAATCTATGTATAAAATCATAAAATAATTTGTGAATCATGAAATAAAAATCTGCATTATATTAAAAAATAAAATTACAACTCGATAAAATCAAATAAAAAGTTAGAAAATTATATCAGGGATGGGTCAAATGATGGTACGGGTGGACCCTTCATCCACTTCAACTGATTCTACCCAAACCAAATCAGATTTTATCCTCCTGTCATTTGACAATATTTAGAGGATATTTGAAAGTGTGGTAGTTATTGCTTTTTAAAATACTTTTTGCTTATAAAAACATTAAAATAATATTTTTTTTATTTTTTTTAAATTTATTTGTGATATCGACATATCAAAACGATTTAAAAATACTAAAAAATAATAATTTAAAACAGAGATATTTTTTCAAATTTTAACAAAAAACATATTAAAATTCACTTCCAAACACCCCGATTAATATCTCACATATTGTCCTTGGTACTAAAATCATAAAATGTGGCGAATTTTGACGGCAACATTTTCTTACATGTTGATGAGCAATGAATTGCATGAAGTTGATTCTTTCTCAAACGTCAATTGCATGAGATCATTACAAATCCCCTATTACAAGAGATTTGTATGCATAATTAAGTAGTGTTTCTCATCATTTTGAAAACCATAGGGGATATTGTAGCGTGTGCTGGTGTCCTCCACTACTCGAGTGAAGACAAAAACATAGAATGAGTTTGCTCATATTTTAATAGAAATGCTAGAAAATTTGAGATATTTATGTGTTTATTTGGCAAGGAATCCTCACTTTCTCATGTTTAATGTTATTACAGGAAACCGGTCGGTAATTTACTTCCGGTCAGAAAAACAAACTGGTGTTAGAACGGGGGATTGCCTTCCCATTTAAAGAAGGAGAAAACACCTCACTATAAATAGTATTTCTTTAAATGGGAATTGCTTTTCCAGTACTGTTGGTCATTGCTTCAACTATTTTTTTTTAAATCTTTGAGTGTTTTTAGTTTTAAATTTTTTTATTGTTTTAATGTATTGATATTAAAAATAAATATTAAAAAAATAAAAAATATATATTATTTTGATGTATTTCTAAGTAAAAAACACTTTGAAAAGTAATCTTTACTATACTCCCAAACATACACCAATAAGTATGTTTGTTTTTGCATTACAACCTGTTTTTCAAATTATTTTTTGTTTTGAAAACATCAAACTAATGCCTTTTAAAATATTATTTTGATATATTTTTAATTTAAAATTAATCTACATCACAATACCAAACAAATACTTAACGCAAAAAACATAATAATATAATTAACGCCGCACACCCACAATAACCATAATTATAAAGCCATTAAAATTATATTATTGTAAAAAACAATATAAAGCCAAAAATAAAATATTCTCCTATATATAAAATACTAAAAAATGTTATTTTTCATATATAATAAAAATCAATTCATTTTTCAAAAAATAAGAAAGGCCCAGATGCATAGAAAACGTAGATAGAACATTATCAGGGATATAACAATTCTCCTAGCAGTACTGTCAGCAAGAATGGACATGAGAAATAAATAAATAAAAAATGCTTGTGTGGTAGTATAAAATCCACGTGGCAAAGAAAAGAGAATATTCTCCACCCAAAGTCATGTCGCTAGAAAACGAACCAAACTATTTTTGAAAGATATGTGCCTCTGGGCGGCTAACAGTAGAGATAAGACAAAGTAGATTTACAAACAATCAACAGGTTTTGAACAGTCTTTTGTTACAGAAAAAAACAATATTAGCTGTTCATGTATTATCAGGCTGGTTGAAGAGACTCCCATGTTCTTCTTTTGATGTGAAGTTTTTTTTTTTGCAGTATTCTACGGGAAAACCTTTCCTTATTTTTGTATTTATTATGTCTTTTCTTGACGTGATTCTTCATTTCTGTGATGTTAATTTCTTTGGTGATAGAACAAGCCCTCCTTCTAACAATTCTTTTGCTCCATCTGAGGCACGAGAGCTAGTCCTGATACAAGAAGTGACTCAAGAATGGCTAGCCAAGAGTAACGGGAATCGAACCATGGCCCTATCCATCGACATGCTCCCCCTTGCTGCCATTGTGCAAATTATTAATTAAGTGGTATGAATGATTTCCATCTCATTAATTAATTATAAGGGTGGCTTTGGCTTGGTTGATTGCTTACATTATTATGCAGATTGTGCATAGCGACTTTTGGGGCTAGCTAGACAAGGATGGGCACAGTCGGGCCTTGAGAATCCCCTCCATCGAACGTAATTGTTTGCCCTCTTGAAAAGCAAGGACATGGCATTGGCAGGAGAAGAATCGTCGGCAGGGATTCTTGAACCGACACGATGAATTAATTCAAGATTTCACTAGTTTTAAAGTTAGCTGTGTATCTGGCGCGCCTTTCCCTTCTTTGGTCCTTTTCCAGTCAATTAATTATCCAAAATCAAATATTCTTAGAATCCCAGTTGTCAAAATTAAAAAGATAATGATAGAAAAGAAATTAACATGATTCCATCGTGCAACCGGTTGTTGTTTGGAATCAATTTATTATTGTAATTAAATTCAATTATAGTGTTTAATTTGAATTAAATTAATAAATAAATTGAATTCACGTGTCTAAAAAAAAATTCAATTAATTTTGTTTTCTATATTATTCTTATTATCTTCATTTTATTTCTTCAAATGTTTTTATTTTCTAAGAGATGGCTAGATGAATATTTTGAAAAGGTTAGTTTTAATATTTTTTTTTTTTGAAATTGTAAATTAGAGGGGTTGACTCCGATTCACTTTTGTAGCATTTATGGAGATTGAATTCCATCTTAAATTCAATTATTAACATTTAAAAGGATCCAAAACATAAAATTTAGATTCAATTCAATTTAAAATGTTACAAACATGTTGATAGTGGGTTGCATCATAGAATAAAAGTCACAAGATATTATATGTTATATTAGGTTAGAGAAATAAATCAAATATATTATTATATAATTACAAGTTCGAGTCCCCTTAGGATCAATGAATTCTTACATGGTTGTTAATTTCAGGGCCCGTGAGATTAGTCGAGATGAATGCAAGCTGGCCCGAATACTCATGTTAATAATATATATATATATATATATATATATATATATATATATAATCAATTTATCAGTTCCTTGAATTAATGTTCCAAAACATATCGTGATTTATTTCTAAATTGATCTTATAATTTTGAAAAATTAATATATTTCTTAGCAAATATCATTTAACAAAAAATTACAAAACATTCTCAATCACAAATCAAAATGTTTATACACATATCTAATTAATTAATTGATATTTGATCAAGAGATAATTAATATTAATATATTTGATCTCGTAACACGGGTCATGTACTTAGTTGTGTTTAATAACTATGTTTCTTGGAATATTATCTTCATTTAGTGAAACAACCATTTGTGCCAATAAAAGGTAAAAAAAAACTCACAATTCAATGTTGAACAATGAAACTGAAAAAAATATTAATTAAAAAAATGCTACTTGAAAAAATAGACATGGTTCAACCTATATAGACGCCCTAACCTCGCGACCATGGGCATGTAATTCGGATAACCTCATAATAAGGAAAGTGAAAAAAAACATGAAGACAAATTCCATAATAAAAATTAAATATTGAAAGATGAAATTGGAAAAACATTAAAATATTTAATCTCGCAGCATAAGCCATGTACTAAGTTGTATTTAATAATTATGTTTCTTAGAATATATTATTTATATAATCAAATGATTATTTGTGCAAATTATAGGTAAAAAGAAATCACAAACAAAAGCAAACTGATTTAAACTATGAAGTTCAACTATAAAACAACTTAATGTTTAGTGATGAGATTAAAAAATAATTAAAAAAGATTTGGGTCAACCCACATTACCCGTTAATTTCGTGACCATGAGCGCATGATTAAGAGAACCTTATAGAAGGAAAAGTAAAAAAAGAAAGCACGAAGATCAATTCTAAACAAATTAAATGTTTAAGGATAAAATTAAAAAATAAATAAATAAAAAGGGACCTAAAAAATATCAAAGTCAATCCATGTTAACCTTTGAAACTCATGACCGTGATTATGAGACTAGGACATGGCTTATGCTAACCCCTTGACCTTGGAAACAAAATTGTGATAACTCCATAAAAAAAAAGTTAAAAAAAAAAGAGCACAAAGACAAACTCTTCAAAAAATTAAATGTTGGATGATAAAATTAAAAAAAATAACTTTCTAAAAAATAACTTAAAAGAGATCAAAGTTAACTAGTGTTAACCTTTAAAACTCATGATCATAGTCATGAGACCGCGGAAGGCAAACCCAAAAAAACAATGAAGATGAATTCTTAATAAAATAATGCTGAGGCATGAAATTGAGAAAAAAATAATTAAAAAGTAACAAAAAAAAATCTGAATCAACCAAGGTTAACCCTATAGAAAGGAAAGCGAAAAAAAACAAGAAGATCATTTACATAAAAATCAAATATTGAAAGGTGAAATCGAAAAGAAAATGTTTTTTAAAAAATGATCTAAGAAACAACTTAAGTCAACTTGTGTTAACTTTCAAAACCTGTGGCTTAATAAAAAAAAATCAAGGGATGAAATCTAAAAAAAAAAAATGATCCAAAATAAAATAAACATCAGAACAAAAATGGGATCAAATTTAACATGAAAAAAATTAAAATCAAATCATAGGGATGAAATTAAGAAAAACTTTAATCGATGAAATGATTTAAAAAATCAAAAGCAAGAAGATCAAAATTAATATAAAAATCAATTAAAACTTAATGATTATATATGAAATTAAAAAAAAACTAATCATAAAAAATAAAAATAAATTACACTCAAAATAAAAAATACATCCCGTTTAGAAATAAAGTTGCGGTGCAACATTCGTTACAGTGTTTTAGTACAATAACAGCAAAACATTCTTCATGGGACCTGTCTCCCAGCACTACGTACCAAATAGCTTTATGCTTGTGATAGGGAAAAAAAAAAAAAAAACACGTTTAAAGAAAAATAAAACTAAGAAATGGGAGTGGTGGGGAGCTGGTCTTAAAGGGTTATCTTTTAGAGGAGTGATACTTGTTGAAAGATTCTTGGAAGCTAATTTTAAAAGAACAATTCCTTATTAGAAGTATGAAATCTTATTATAATGTTATTTGTTGATGTATACACAAAATATATATGGTATAATTTTTTTATTGTCAAGTTTGATATTTCCCTACCAGAAAATTGATAAATACAAACGGAAATACCGAGAGAATATTTCCATGGAAAAAAAAACTACCGACGAAAGATTCACCGACGGAGAATTTCCGTTGGTGATTCCGTCGGTAAATTAATTACCGACGGAATATGTATCTTACACCGATGGAAAAATTTCGTCAGTAAAACTATTAAATCTTGTAGTGTTTATTCTGTCTTTCATCCATTTTAAACTCTCGTTAAGTGTTAATTTTTACTAAAAATAAAATTTATTCAAATTAATTGGAATTATAAATATCACAAACTATTTATTTTTTGTCGTATCATTGAGATTTATCATTGTCTAATTTATATAAAATAACACTGTAGAACGCCATGATAGGAATATATATGTAAAAGGTACACTCAAGAACTCGGAGGAGGGCAAAAGTGCAGTGAGAAGGACCTCGAACAGATCATGACTTTCACCAATCAGGTGGTTTTCATGTTCAAAGCACAGAACGTTTGTCTAATTGGAGGTAATGATGGCCACTCCCCGATAGATGCATGCACGCCGGCCGTTGTATAAGCATGATGATGAACACAACTATTCAAGCAAAAACAAAGTAGTATTGTAGCTAGAAATAATTAACCTCCACTCAGAAGAAAAGGCGCTGTGGCTATTCAATATTTTGTCTCCGTTGCCAATTATGATTCACGCGAAGAAACTAAGGGGCTAGTTGGAGGATCATGCATGGCTCCGTTCAAAGAGAGAATTTAAGAACAGCATCACTGTGGAGACTTTCTAGCTACATTGATGGAGCTCCATGATTACATCTCATGGCTGATTTGGCACGTAGTTTTTTTTGCTATGTTTGTTTTTGTATTTTAAAAATATTTTTGAAATAATTATTATTTTTAATTTTTTTTATTAAATTAATATTTTTTTTATGTTTTCAGGTGATTTTGATGCGTTTATATTAAAAATGATTTTTAAAAAATTAAAAAAAATATTATTTTAATATATTTTTAAGTGAAAAATACTTTAAAAAATAACCGTAATCACACTTTCAAACACCTCTTAAAAAATTTAATGACAATAAGCGATTTCTCCCTTAAAATGTAGTATATGATTCTATATACTGTTAATTTTACACTTAACTATGGAATTTAATGTCAATATTGATAGAATGAGAAATATAGAGGGTAAAAGGATAACAAAGAAGCGGAAGTGAGAAAATTAACTGAAATTGTTTTCCCATTGTTTTTGATAGTTTTGGTTATTTGAATATTAAAAAAAATTGATTCAATTTTGTTTTAGTTTTAGATTTTAGAAATTGAAACTCCAAATCAAATTGAAACAACCTATTATAAATTAAAGGGTTAGATAAATCAAAATTGTTAAAAAAAAATCAGATAAAGATCTATTCATTTAAATTAGACTTATTCAATTTTAATAAATATAGAATTGACCTGACCGGTTCTTTTATTTGGTTTAATCTGGGTTTTTTTTCTTCGCTAAAACCACACTATTTAGCTTTTTAGAAGGTAAATTAACATATCATAAAACCCATTTTCATATTGGAATTGTCCCCTACATATTTAACAGATTGATGCCCCCTATTTTCTTGCACTTAAGCGCAAGTGGTTCTTGGAAATTCAATGAATGTAGGCCCCTTGGTTATTCAAAGGAGAAGGAAATTTCAATTAATTTGGCCAAATATGCAACCGGCCAAATTTTTTGTTTTGAGCGGAAAAAAAAACAAAAACAAATATATATATTACCGAATATAAACATGTTTCATATGTATCAATTTTTCTATTCTAAATATTGAGATTTATCCGCATTGAATAATACAACGATTTGATGGAGTTTTTCTTTAATTATAAAATGTTAGAGAATAATATAAATTATATCTTGAATCTTACTTAACAGCTTAAACTATTGGGTTGAAATGGTTACAAGTTTAAATCTCACCGTCCTTATTTATTTAATAATAATTAAGCACAAAGTAACGTGGATGTGTACAAGTTTCAAGTTTAGAATATAAATTATATTTTGAAATTTCATCTAACAGTTTAAATTATTAGATTGAAGTGATGTTAGGCATAATTCTACTCAGCCATTTAGAATTAAGATAATCAACGTATCAATTAACAAAATCTAAGAATAGATCATCAATTCCTTATTATCGTTTCTATAATTTTTTAAATAATAATTAAACAAAATCTATGGTATGGAACTTGATTGGAATCTTGTCACGCAGGGTCCAAGCTAGTAAGCAAGAATTAATTAATTAATTAATACTTCCATCTTCATTATTGCTTCGAAGACCCTACTTGACACGTACACAGGAAAGGGACTTTAAGGAAATTTCATGAACTGTCGACCTCTAATAAAATGTAAGTTATTGATCTGACATCCACTGGACTTTGAAATATTCACATGCTAAAGATTGTTTTTTTTAATTATTTTTATTTAAAAATATATTAAAATAATATATATTTTTTATTTTTTAAAATATATTTTTAAAATTAGCGACTTCAAAGGGGAAGCCTCTTCAATAAAAGAACTTGTTTTTCTAAATTCTCTGTTCTTCAACCTCTTTACATTTAAAAAACCTAGAGGACTTTGTTATCATTCAATAAGACATAACCCTAGCGAGTAGCTGTTGATGGAATGACTAAAGCAGGCAGATTTTGTGTGGCTGTCTTTAATTGTCTGACAGCGTGGGTCTGCTTTTCTGTCCAAGGGTCCGCATCTTTTTTGAGCATGAGTTGGAGGGGCCTGGTCATCTGTGCAACTCGAGGAATAAAATTTCTGAGATATTGGACAATGCCCAAAAATTGTTGGACTTGCTTTCTCGAGAGGGGGCCATCTGAAAACTTTTGAAGTTCTTCAGCGATATGGGTGCCAGGTGTATAAGCACCATCCGCAAAAACCATGCCAAGAAATTCAATTTCCTTTTGACAGATGAGCATCTTGCTTTCAGAAAGCATGATGCCATGTTGGTGGACAAGCTCGACAAATTGTTGTAGCAAAGTAGCATGATGCCATGTTGGTGGACAAGCTCGGCAAATTGTTGTAGCAAAGTAGCATGTGACTCCTCATCTTTTGAGAAAAGTAACACATCATCAATGTAGACTAAAGCTGAGGGAAGCATGGGTTCAAAGACTTTTATCATGGCCTTTTGAAATAATGAGGGTGCCACTTTGAGACCAAATGACATGACTCTCCATTGATAATGATGGTCTGGTATACAGAAACCTGTTTTGTAGCGGTCTTCAGGATGAATGTCAAGTTGCCAAAACCCAGCCTTAAGATCAAACTTGGAGAATACCTTGGCATTGTGAAGGCATGAGAATAAGGTCATTGTATTTGGCAAGGGAAACTTATCATCCTGTAGGAAATGATTCAGGGGCTGATAATTAATTACCAACCAGAGCTTGCCATGTTTCTGTTCAGACCGTTTATTAACATAAAAGGCTTCACAAGACCATGGGGAGTTTGTAGGTTCAATTAATCCTTGAGCCTGTAAGTGGGCACATTCCTCTTGAGCTAGCAGCTTGTGCTCAAGATTCATCCCGGAGTGACTGGCTTTCGTGGGATTGATGTCCTCATTAAGCTTGAAAGGAAGCTTAATAAAAAACTGTGGATTTTGCCATAATGGATGAGAACATTTAGCAAGAAATTCCTGATGAGAGTTTGAACATGAGTGTTGGATTATTTGGGCTTTGATGAGGGCTATATGGTCTGTGGAAGAGGATTGTATTTCATAAAGTGAAGGGGTAAGAGTATAGGGAAGGAAATGGGTTTTATACTGAATACCACGTGGAAGGATCTTGAACTTAGATTTGAAGTAAACGTCAAACCCAATAACCAAATCTTTGCCAGGTAAAGGAGAACCAAGGACATAGGTTTTGACTGAACATTGGGGCAGGATTTGTATGGTAATGGGCCTTTTGGTTTTATATTGGGTGCAAAAGACTTGGTTATCAGCGGCTCGGAAGTATTCTCTATGGGTAACCCAACAATGTGGTGGGAGAACTTTAGGGTTAAAGATGGTTCTGTGGGCTCCTGTGTCGAATAAGGCTATGGCTTTGATGGGCTTGGCATAGGTGGATGTAAAAATAGAAACAGGGGCTAAAGGTATGGGATGTGAAGGGGTGAGTGTAGGTTGGGCTTGGTAAAGTTCATAGATCTCGTCATCAGAACTTTCGTCTGCCACAGCGGCTATGGTATCGGGAGTAATCTCATCCGTGAGGGAGAATAAAAATTCCACTTCATCATCATCAGGATTGAACTTTGTGGTTTGGGCCAGGAAATCAATTAACTTCAAGGACTGGGCCTTCTTTTGGGGACACGCTTTGGCAAAGTGACCTTTGCGCTTACAGATGAAGCATCTGTTGGAGCTGGAAGTGAAGGGCTTGGGGCGTCTAGTACGACGACGTCTTAAGAACTTCCATTTCTTTGGGTGGCCATGAAAAGAAGAGCGGTGAATTTTCTTAAAATGCTCCTTCTTCTTTAGGGGGCAATTGCAATCAGCATGATCTGAGCATTTGATTAGCAAATCTGGTCTTTTGCAAGCACGGAGCATAGTTTTATCAGGCTGTAAGATCTTGGTGAAATATTTGTGTTGATCGCACATTTTGTTAAGGGCTTCTAACACCTGATGAAAGATAGTGCCGAGAGATTGGTTGTCAATAACTTCTTTTCTGGTTTTGAATAATCTGAAGGTTTCATCAGCCATATCTCTAGGTATGGATGCCAAAAAGGCATGCTTAAGGCTTGGATCATCAGGACCAGAGAGAATATGGTATCTTCGGCACATTTCTTTAAAATGTCGTTCAAGATCAGATCTCAAATAGGAACAACACTTCATTTTAAAGTACTCATACCGTGCTATTTCCTTATCGTTTAAAGCTTCGCCAAGGAATTCATAATGGAGCCAGCCCAAAGCTTCAGAAAGAGATGCGTTGTTTACAAATTGCATTTGCCGATAATCACCTAAGGCATGGAACTAATCCCATAAGGTACCAGAGAACTTCGCAGAAAACTGTTGTAAGACATCTTTGAGGGTTGCGCCATCCTTGAGCATATAGCTAGTGAGCCATGAATGAAATTCAAGGATTCTGTCTCGCCATTTGACTCGTGGTATGTCATCCAGAGTAAAATAACCACCAGTGCTTGAAGAATTGTTATGGGGTTGATAATGGCGAGGATTGAGAGGTACCTCATCATCACTGCTAACTGGTTCATCCACACTGACTCTTGTGGTAGAAGTTGGAGGAGGCTCGTGCTGAGTTCGTGAGGATTGAGGATCTGTAGGAGGATCAGCCATGAGTAACGGTGGTATGGGACAAGGGGCAGAAAAATTATTTTCAGTAAAAGATTCTTCAGAAGTAACAAGCGTTGCAGCATCAGAATCAGAAGTCGCTTCGTCAGAGGTATGGGGAAGAGGTTCATGAGTAAGGATCTTGGGAATGGTCTGTTAGGAATATGTGGTGAGAAAAGACTGAATAGGGTTGGAAGGTTGATTGGACTGAATCAAAAGTTGATAAGGGTCCTGGGAGTCTTGAAAGGGGTCATCTGGGTCATACTTTTTTGAGTCAAAAGAGTCAGAAGATGAGGAGATGAGAGGGGCTGGTGATCGAGGTTTTTTTGGAAATGGTTGGGACTGGGGTTTTCCCTTTATCTCTTTTAGGGAGAGGCTTGAAAAGTTTTTCGGTGTCTGGGTTTCCAAATAGTTGAGGTGTAGTGGGTGGAGGTTGTGGGTTGTAAGAAGGGGAATGTTTAGCCCAATAAGGGTATGGATAATAGGAGGTCATCCTACTTTGTGGAGGTTCAGGAAATGGTAAAGGCTTAGATTTGGATTTGGCCAATTCAGCCTGAAGAGACTTGAGCTGTATTTTGAGAGACTAAATCTCGTGTTCCTTCTGAGGGTCTACCTGTCTGCCATTAGAAGCTTGAAGGAGTAAATACTCATGGATGGTGGAGATCCTCTGTTGAATTTCAACACACAGTTGCTCGAGATGGAGAATTCTAGAATCAACAGAGACTGTCATCTTTTTTAGATTAGTCTACACCAGGTCAACCTTAGATTCAATTCTATGAAGAACAGAATTTTGAGCGATGGCATTTTGACTTTGCCAATTAAGAACTGCTTCGGCTTGTGTGACTTGTTTAGGGCGGCCATCAGCATCTACACCTTGAGGGTTGTGAACTTGGGGAAGAGTTCGAACTCGGTCTTTAACCTGTTCCTGCAGAGCAGGAAAATCATCATCATAAGATTTTGTAGGTTGATACATGGAGACTGTGGGGACTTGTTCTGGAGATCCCCAAGAGGGAGGAGTATAGTTGACAAGGTAGTCAAATTTGCCAGAGGGTTGCCCCAAAGTGTCAATTATGCGGTCTCCTTGATTGTATCTCACTTTCAGCTTTTGACCGGAGGATTTCCGTTTTTGCTTGGGGGAGTCAGGTTCCAAGTCCTCATTACAACAACGCTCATAATTACAGACGTCCCAAAAAACATGGCTGTCTTGAGAAAAAGAATAGACTGGGCGGCCGTCCTTGGAGAAGGACTCGACAGGTACGGGAAGAGGAGCTTGAGCGGGTTGCACCATTGAGATGGAGGAGGAAAAGATTCCTGGTGGAGAAGAGGAAGATTCTCCTTTCTTGAAGATGATTTCAACAGTACCATCAACTTTTTTGGTGAACTCAGGTTCTGTGGATTGTATAGGGATAGAGCTTTGATGCAGCTTTTTATAATTTGTAATCCAAGAAGAAGGGAGTAATTTTTGTAAGTCCTCTTTCGGGATTTGCCTCGGGACATGAGTACAGGTAGCTCGTTGATTGGTATCAACTGTGATAAGCAAAGCATCATTGGTAACAGGGAGTACCAAATCAAAGGCATGATTTTGGACCCGGTAAGCCATTTGATAATGAAGAGTGGCTTGATAGGTGTCTAAAACTTGATCAGCACCAGTGATCTGTAGTTGGACTTTTAAAAAATTATGGAGTTGAGGATCGTCTAATGCCATATTGAAGTTGGGATAGAAAGTAACAACTACCGTACCACAATTGAGGGTGGTTTCAAGAGATCCAATGCATGCATGTTGATACTCTAGATATCTGGTATCTAGAAGAGCTAATCGGGCTGCAACAGGTAAACCTTTACGGCCACGGTAAGATAAGGCTAGCCGAATAGCACCAAAATGAATATGCGTGTGGCGTTTTTGGTGAACTCAGGTTCTGTGGATTGTATAGGGACAGAGCTTTGATGCAGCTTTTTATAATTTGTAATCCAAGAAGAAGGGAGTAATTTTTGTAAGTCCTCTTTCGGGATTTGCCTCGGGACATGAGTACAGGTAGCTCGTTGATTGGTATCAACTGTGATAAGCAAAGCATCATTGGTAACAGGGAGTACCAAATCAAAGGCATGATTTTGGACCCGGTAAGCCATTTGATAATGAAGAATGGCTTGATAGGTGTCTAAAACTTGATCAGCACCAGTGATCTGTAGTTGGACTTTTAAAAAATTATGGAGTTGAGGATCGTCCAATGCCATATTGAAGTTGGGATAGAAAGCAACAACTATCGTACCACAATTGAGGGTGGTTTCAAGAGAACCAATGCATGCATGTTGATACTCTAGATATCTGGTATCTAGAAGAGCTAATCGGGCTGCAACAGGTAAACCTTTACGGCCATGGTAAGATAAGGCTAGCCGAATAGCACCAAAATGAATATGCGTGTAGCCTTGAGAAATCCATTGTCCTGGAAATTCAGTTGGAATTTCAAGAGTAACAAATTGTTCCCGAGAAGTAGCAGGAATTTTATGTTGATCAAAAAAGGAAGCTTGAACATATTCTTTGGCCACACAAGAAGGTTGTTTGATGAGAGTTTTAATATTACGGATAACAGATGGAGATTTTTTGGTAAAAGCATGATAAGGATTGACGAGAGGAAGATCTGTTTCAGAGATTTTTTGGGTATCATCTAAAAGGCTAACCTCATAGAGATAGTCAAGTTTAGTGGATGTAGACTGTCGAATGGAAGGAGAAGGAGGAAGATAAAAAGAGGAAATTAGCATATTAAAATATAAAAAATTTATTTTGAAGTTAAAAAAAATTCAAATAAAAAATATAACCATAATAGTAAATATACCATTAATAAGTTAGGCTAGTATTTTGGGAAGCAAGGATAATAATATGATAAAATTATCTCCTTCTCTCTCAATTTATTTTAAATATGAAATAATTTTGCTAATTACTTTTTATAATATTATAAATTTTGCTTGAGAATGAAAGAAATATCAATAATCTAAAAATAATCTCAATAATATTTATCATTTTATCATTACTGAACGTGAAGTACATTTGCTATCACACCTTTTTCGTAACCCACACACGTGCTCTTCATTTACTCGTTGAAGTTCACCAAGTCAGCTTTCCTCACCTGCCTTGCACCCTAGTCGCCACCCACCACCCGCCACCTACTGCTAATCTAGATAAATTTCACTACAATGAGATAAAGCCACGCGATAGTCGCGAATTCATTACTGAACGTGAAGTACAATTGCGAAACGTGAAGCAAGAATGTTTTAGATCACGTATCCATGGTATAAATAAATAAATAACAGCACAATTATACAAAAATACGACGACTTTTAACTCTCCTTCTTTTCCCTATCTTTTTAACAAACTATAATTAGAAATATTTATGTCACAAATAGCGATTTATTTTTATTTTAAACTTATCTTATTATAATAAAATTCCTATTTCTTCTTAAAAAAGTATGAAAAACTTTATATTTTGTATCGTAATTTGTGGAATCAAAATATGATTAAAATGGATTTTGAATTTAGATTTTCTCAATTTAATCTTATGAATTTAAAAATTTTAAAAACCGCTTGTATGTAAAAATTTAAAAATTTAATCCAATTAATTATTTTTATCAAAACAACAATTTCTTAACAAGTTATTGACCTAACCAAGATTGTATTAAATTAAAAAAAATCATTAAAAACTCAGTTAAGTTAACCTAACCAAGATTATATTACATTAAAAAAATAATTAAAAACTCAGTCAAGTTAAAAAGTTATATTAAATTAATATTTAAATTAATTTAAGTAAAAATGTTAATCAATCCAAGAAACGTTTAATAACTGTATAAAAAACTAGCTAAATATATGCATCGTAAAATATTTATTTTCCTTCGTCAATTGGCGAGCACGGGAAAAAAAAAAGAGGTTGCTTAACGCCACCCCAAGCCAAGACCCCCAAACTCTCCCACGCAACCAACGACGAAACAAACCTCCCACCACCATAAGTACAGACACCTCCATACAAGTTTTTCTCTCTCTAACGAACCCCTCACTTTCCGATTTTTTCTCTTTCTCTCTCCTACCCAAACTCCCACGCAGCTAAACCTCCCAACAGACAAAAACTAACTCCTCTTTATCTCACAATGAACTCCCCCCCCTCCTCCTGCTCCTCCGCACTCACTCACTCCACCTCTTCTTCCAACACCGACACGCCACCCTCCCCCTCCGCCGCAGTCTGCCGTGCGCTACTATTAATCCAATCTGATGATTTGAGTTTGAAAATAGAAGCGGCGAAGGAGATAAGAAGGTTAACCAAAACTTCTCAGAGGTGCAGGAGGCAGTTAGCTGATGCTGTTAAGCCACTGGTTTGTATGTTACGAGTTGGTGATGATGACTCCGTTGAGAACGAGTCGGCTCTCTTGGCTTTGCTTAATCTTGCTGTTAAAGATGAGAAGTATGTGATCCTTATCTTTCTCTATCTTTGTGTGTGATTTTTTGGGCAGTTTTGTAATGAAGTGGACTCTTAGTGATTTTTCTGTAAATTTCCTCTGTCATGTGGTTTCTGGATTTTTTTTTTTGATTGGATTGTGTGTGTTTTTTCAATTACTTTTAAGGTTTAGGTTTTTTTTGAAATTTCTGATTTTTTTTTATTTTTTATTTTATTTTTATCAAAATAAGTTTCTCGTTGTTTTTCTATTTTTTGTGGGTCTGTTTACTAATTAATTGGAATTACGGGGTTCGTTGCAATTTGTAGAAATAGGGATTTTTTTTTATACCTTGCAGTGGTTGAATTTACATTTTACAAGAGTCAAGGTGAAACTTGTTTAAAATTTTATGAATTTTTCTTTGAATTGTGAAAAATTGATGCTTTTTTCTAGAATTAATTCAATTATTAAGTCTGATGAGGGTTTAGCATTTAGATTCTGTTTTGTCTTTAATTTGGAATTATGAGGATTTTGTTGTGAAATTTGTAGCCTACAAATCTATGAGGGCTTAGGTGAAATAATTTTTTGTTTAGGTTATTGTTGTAGAATTATCAAAAAATTGATTGCTGTTTGTGGGGATTTTGATAAAGATTGGTTCTTTGCTTGAAGTTGAAGATGGGATGGTGACTCTGTTTCACTTTCTTTAACTTTTAAGATAAGATTTTCCTTGGATTCCTCAATTTTTGATGTCCAAAAATCTATGTAGGTACTGTAAGCATAAAGAATCTATTCTTTTTCTTTGGTTGCCTTTCTTCTCTCTTTTGCATTTGATTGGTTACTTTGGATTACTGGGACTACTTTGACATTTGGGATATTAGTTTATCCAATTCGAGGAAGTTAGTTTATTTTGCTTTACGGGATATTGTAGAAAAAGGACTTTAACATGTGGAAAGAAAAGGGCCAAATTAAAAAATGGTAATTTTTGTATAATAATATATTTTAAAAAATATATTATTTTCTGATTGTTGAATGGTATAATATGTTTGTAATAGTGCTTAGATATTTATTTGTTGGCGGGTTTAGAATTTGTTGGTGGAATTATTAATGAATGAAGGCTTTAGAAAGAATTTGATGCTTTTATGGTTGGAAATTAAAAGCTATTTGATTGGAGGGGGTGGTGGTTTTTGATTCACATGTTAATCTTTATCTTTTTTGCCTTTTCACTTTTTCTCTTATCTTCTTTATGAAGTTATCATATGATAATTATGGGTTCTTGGTTTGGTGGTGGGTGAGGGGGAGGTTGCATAACTTCTTAGAGAGGGAAACTTATGTTCTCTTTCTTTCTTTCTTTCTTTTTTCGAAGTGTTTCCTTTTCTGCATGTGCCAATCTTTATTAGTAAAGACTGCTGGCGTTACTCTTTTATAACCCTAATTGAGATTTATCTTCTCACTTTGAGGATATGTTGAATATATTGGCTTTGGTGTAATATGAGGAGGGAAAGGTGAATAAACTATCTGAATGAATTTAATTGTGGACTTAATTACCTCTTGGGAGTTGATGTGAGAAAAAAGGAGATAAGAGGATAAATTTCTCCAGGAGAGAGAGCTTGGTTCTTTTGCATGCTTTGTCCTTGTACTTTTCTAGTGTAGTCAGCCTTCTTAATGAGCCTGTATTCTGCAAGATTTTCTGCGATAGGATATTGATACCATTTGGTTCTTATGCATGCTTTGTCATTTTACTGGTTGTTTAGCACTTGGATTGGTAGATATCATTAGCAATTGGAGTTATGCTGCTGCCTTTTGAGTTTGAACAAGGAAACTCATACATTATGGCTACCATTTAACATGTTCCCCATCTTGTCTTGGGATCTAAAAGGTCTGTTTTGGTTGGCTCTGTGTTCATAGGGCTCTTATTCTGCTACACCTTGATTATGCTTGAAACAAACTCAAATTCATTTGGAGTCTTTGCAAATGAGATACATGCAAGTGATGGTATAGGAGTAAGGTTGTTTACACCTTGATTATGCTTGAAACAAACTCAAATTCATTTGGTTAAGGTACACTAGTTTACAACTACAATTTTAACCTTTTCCTGTTGCATTCTTTTTCTCCACATGAATGTTTTCATGGTTTTGCTTCGTGTTTTGTATGACGTACTTTGTGACAATGTCTTCAAGGTTGAAGCTATTTGTAATGTATGATTTTTATTTTGGTAACAGATTCGTTATTAATTCGGTGATTGATTGTTTACTTTCTATATTTCTCTGCCTTATCTTGCAGGAACAAAATCAGCATTGTGGAAGCTGGAGCTTTAGAATCCATAATTAGCTTCCTTCAGTCACAAAATTCAATCTTGCAGGAGTATGCAACTGCATCTCTTCTCACTCTATCTGCCTCTACCATTAACAAGCCAGTTATAAGTGCTTGTGGTGCCATTCCTCTCCTTGTTGAAATCCTCAGAAATGGCATCACACAAGCCAAAGTGGATGCTGTAATGGCTCTTTCAAATCTTTCAACACACTCCGATAATCTTGACATAATTCTCAAAACAAATCCAATCCCTTCCATAGTTAGTTTACTAAAAACCTGTAAAAAATCTTCAAAAACAGCAGAAAAATGCTGTGCTCTCATAGAATCTTTAGTTGGTTTTGACGAAGGTAGAATTGCATTAACATCTGAAGAAGGTGGAATCCTAGCTGTTATTGAAGTGCTTGAAAATGGCTCTCTCCAAAGTCGAGAGCATGCAGTTGGGGCATTGCTAACCTTGTGTCAGAGTGATCGTTGTAAATATAGAGAACCAATTCTCAGAGAAGGTGTGATCCCTGGACTACTTGAGCTTACTGTTCAAGGAACACCCAAGTCTCAGTCAAAAGCTCAAACACTGTTACGCTTGCTGAGAGACACTCCATACCCAAGATCTGAACTTCAACCAGACACATTAGAGAACATTGTGTGCAACATCATCTCCCAGATAGATGGAGATGAACAATCTGGTAAAGCAAAGAAGATGCTTGCTGAGATGGTGCAAGTTAGCATGGAACAGAGCTTGAGACATCTACAACAAAGGGCTTTGGTATGTACACCTACGCCAAATGACCTTCCTATCAGTAGTTGCACTTCTGAAGTATCTTCAAAATGATTGTTTTGGCCATCAGTTTTTTACTTCTTTACTTGTGGGGTTTGTGAGACAAGTTTTCCTCGTAGAAAAGAGGGGAAAAAAGTATAGTGAAGAATGCCAGTCCAGGCCGTTGTCTAGGTATCAGGTGACTGGTGAGCGTTAATAATCTGGAAGCTGTATGACGTTGAAAAATATAGTTTAGTTTCAAAATCAAAGAAACTTGGCTTGTATAGTTACTATTGTACCGAATGTTATACAATCAGTACAGTTTCCTCTCCCTTCTATTTTTGAGCTTTGTCCTGATTTTCTGATCTAATCCTCTGTATTAATGATTTGGGTAGACCTGAAATCAAACCATGTGTCTGACCAAGAATAGAATTCCTTGATGATGACATTGAAACTGGTAGCCGACTAGGGTGACTTATTATTCAAGATTCATGGACATGATGTCAACGTCAATCCAGTGCATGTTAAATTGATCTTTGCTTCTGTTTGTTCCAAAAATTTCTTGACTCGATTCCTCTGGCTTCTTGGTTTGTTCAAGGATTTTTGGAATCGTGGTAACATGATTTCTTGACAAGTTAGGTAAGATAGGGAAAGTAACCTGCTAGGAATCATGGAGGGGGAGAATCCTACTGAAAGCGTTGAATGGTTATTACCTGTCTATACCTAATAAAGCAGTCTTATCCCTTATAACAGCTCCTTTGTTTTCTTCGATTTTGGGTTGTTGGATGTAAGTTTGAATCAGAACCTGCCATTTTGTTAGCAAATTAACTAGCATCATAATTACGGCTTACTTCCATGGTTACATTTCTTATCAATAGGAATGCCAAAGGCAGTTTACCTTCGCAGTCTTACCTTGGACTTCCAGCTCTCTCCTAGTAACTCAAGTCTCAAGTCCAGTACACTGCCTTGTCGAGCTCTCCTTGGATTTTTTATGATAACAAAACCAGGAGGTACTGTTATCACTAACAAATTTGAGTGTGCAGGCCTTCTTTTGGACAGAATCAACAAATTCATTTGAGTTATGGACTGGAAGCAAGTGTGAGGCTGCCCTTTCAAGCGCACCCTCTTAGAAAGGGGGGGCAAATCCCAACAAATACCAAAGGCTATATGCCTATATTCACTAATCACTACTGTCAGTCATCTTGATTCTCTCCTTCAAGACCAGACCAAAACTTTAAACTTCAATTGAGATCAATTGAGCCATACTTTCAAACTTTACCCCAATTACTTGAAGTTATATTGTGAAAGAGAGATACTCTTTAAAAGGAAGAAATTTGTAGGAGCTTGAATACTTGTAACTGGTATACCACTATTGTGCCAAATACAAGGACCAGACTGCCTGAAGTGTATTTACCAGAAAATAAGTAAAACGATGTAAGAAAATTAGAGAGTAGTTTTATATCTGTTTCCATCTCTTGCTTATTATATAAAAAAAAGGAAAAAATTTAGTAAAACACCGGGACCCAAGACATATTTAATTGTTTATTGAAAGAGTAAAATGATATTTTTGTTATTATAAAAAAAACTAAGCAGTTGAGGGTAAATCTGTCTTTTTCTAGGAGATCCATGGGACATTGCAAAATTGACTGGGGACAAATTGTTTGGTGCAATTTTTTTAGCACATAGAAATGACTTTTTTGCCCTTAAAATATATATATACACACTTTCAGTTAGAGGTTTTTTTATCTTTTCAAATAATCTTGCATAGTAAAATTACACTATTACCCTTAAAAATAGGAAAAACACTTGCATAGAGGGGCTTTTCATCTTCTCGTTCTGCTTTTTTTTAGGTTTACTTAAAGGTTATTTGACAATTTTATAAATTAAATATTATTAAAAAAAAACTGCTGAAGCATACTTCAGCTTGTGACAGCCCTCACGCCCTTTGACGTAGTATGCAAGGCCGTTCGATTACCAAATGTTGCCATTTGTGGTGGCGTTCAAAGCAGTGTATCATCTTTTTTCCAATGGTATGGCGCGTCGTTACAGTAGAGGTGTGGTTGAACTCCAATTCCTCTCTCTTTTCTCTCTTATAGCATAGAAATTCATGCCGGCAATTCCAAAAAATAATTGTGTCCTCTAGTTTGTATTTCTATCAATTTTGATCCTTATTTTTTTTTATTCTTATTTGTTTTGCTTTTAATGCTTTTTAAAGTTTAGATTTTTTTTCAATTTCATCCTTAAAAATTTTATTTCATTTAATTTTTGTATCCAATTAGGTCCTCATTCTTTTGATTGCTCCGTTTTGATGTTTTATTATTTTCTTGATTTTTTTTAATTTTATCTCTTATTATTATATTGATTTTTTTGGAACTACTCTTTGTTGGTCTCATTGTTGATCACTATAGAGAGTATCAAACAATAAGCTATTGATCAAGCCAAAGACCAATCGATCAATGCTTAACTATTTGTCTATAATAAGGCTCTAAGTTACAATACCATCAAAGATAGCAATAATTGTAAGTGGGCAAGGAAATTCATTCATGATATAGCCTAGGAGCCCATAACCATGTAAAATGGGAACTACCTGGGCTTTTTATTCAAAATTAGTAGAATATCCTAAATAAAACAAACAAATAAAAATAATTTAAAGAATTTATCTCAAATAAAACAAATAGCAATCAAAAGAATGAGAGCTAAATTTAAAAAATAAAATAAAGAGGTATGAAATAGAAAAATAATTCTATCCTGATAAATTGTTTAAAAAAATCATTTCAAATATTGAAAGAAAGGATCGTTAAAAAATTAAAATTTAAGTTGAAAATTTCATTTTCTTTTGGCTTTGCGTTATAAATTTGTAAAGAAAATTAGACATGGAAAAAAACTTTTACTTCTTTCAAAAAATCTTGAAAACTTCGAAAGTAGCAAATTAACAGATGACTTTCATTGAGAAATAGTGAAATCTAAAAATTAGTCATTTGAAAGACGACCTACCTTGTTAATGAAAAATCCAAACATTTTTAAAAATGGTCTAATTGTTCTAGATGATCTGCCTGTTTGATGTGAAAAATTCAAAGGTTTTTCAAAAGTGATATAATTCTCATAGGCGACCTGTTCATTAGTGAAAAACTTGAAAGTTTTTCAATATTGGTCTCATTGTAATGAATGACCTATCCAATTAAAAAGTACAAAGAATTTTTAGCTGATCTAATTCTCATGGGCGACCTTTCTAGGTGAAAAAATACAAAACAATTTTGGTTGATCTAATTCTCATGGGCGACCTGTCCGTCTGTGAAACAAACTTGAAAGTTTTTCAACATTGGTCTCATTGTAATGGGTAACTTACCCAGTTGAAAAATATAAAGATTTTTTAGCTAGCCTAATTTTCATGGGTGACCTATCCAAGCGATAAAATATGAAGATTTTACAGTTGGTCTAATTCTCATAGGCGACCTGCCTGTTGGTGAAAAAAACTTGAAAGTTTTTCAACATTGGTTTCATTGTAATGAGTGACCTACACAATTGTAAAAAATACAAAGATTTTTTAGTTAGTCTAATTCTTATGGGCGACCTGCCCATTGGTGAAAAACTTGAAAGTTTTTTAACATTGGTCTCATTGTAATTGGTAACCTATCCAATTATAAAAAATACAAAGATTTTTCAAAAGAAAAAAGTTTTCAGAAGTATTTTCAATGTTGGTCATTTCGAGGTGGCATTTCTTTTGATGGATCCCATCGAGATTTTTTTTTTATGAATAATATGCAAGAACACATTGTTCAATGATTTTGTGTTAGATGATATGCATGCATCTTTACCTGATTTGAAATATATGTCTCCCCTTCTCTTCAATCTCTTTGTTGTTTGATTGGTGATGTCTGTTATTCCTGATCTTTTGACTTCTAGCCTACTCGAGTTAGCTTATATATGTTTTTTTCTAGAATGTTTGTAATTTTAGTTAGCTCAACGTTCCTGATGCCTAACACAATCCATTTACTTGCTGAAAATTCTATGTCTTGTTGATCATTTTGAGAGGATTATTCATTATTCCTTTTTTTTTTTTACTAACAACCTTTAGTGTTGCTAATTATCTAGAAATGATCAATCTGTTTTTTTTGTAAACAAAAATGCTCTATTGTCTCATTATAGGAAATGTTCCTTCCTTTTTTTTTTTATCGTTACCCTAAAAAAATCAAATCTTTTTCTAAGCACAATATTGCGCTCTTGTACTGATCATTATCTCTAAGGATGCTTTGTCAATGACTCAGATAAATAATGATTTTGAGTAACCCTTCTCTCATTTCTTTTTTTTTTAGTAAAGGAATCCTTATCCAAAAATAACTTTTGAAATCTTGAATTTGCATTTTGAAAGTAAAAATTGTTTCCGTGTTAATTTAAAACGTTTTACTTTTGAAATCTTGCATTTTCTTGGTAATATTTTTGGAAATGGGATGATTTGTTCTTATGTAAGGAAGATAGCAATTGATGAAGGTATATAATGAGGTGACATTCTGTTTTTTATGGGTTTCAAAACGAGAGGTTCGAGTAAAAACTAGAGATTTTGTTTAAGAAAATTTTGTTTTTTTTAATATTTATTTTATCAGCATAAAAAATAATACTATCTTATAGGTTGCTGTTTTAATACTAAAAAAAATTGATCTTAATTATTTTTTTAAGTTATATTTTTATCGATTATATAAATTATTTTTTAATTTATTATGTCAACTAAATTAGATTAAAATAACTTGGTATAGTTTAATTTAAAACAATAACAAAATAAAAAATAAGGTAAAAAAGTTATGAGATCATCTTACATAACATTGCCGAGAATTTTTCCAAAAAAAAAAAAAACATTGCCAAGAAATTCCGACAATTGTTTAACATTCAAATTCTTTTGGTCCAGTAAACTAGTCTTATAATTAAAGTAAAATAAAGAAAGAAATGTTCAAGTCAAGTAAAAAAACCGGTGCTTGACCTACCTGCTCTGTAATGACTTAAAACGCTCGAGTCAACTATAGCGACTTCGAAGTTCGAGCTTTCTTTCTTTCTTTCAAACCTTAAAACGAAAGCCAACGATCGAGTGATCATATGGGGTTCCAAAACGACATGCCGTTCCTACCAGAGAAGGAAGCATTTGCCGATGATTGGGCTGAAACCGTCAACAAGGTTGTCCCTGCGGTGGTGGTTTTGCAAACAACGACATGTCGTGCGTTTGATACTGAGCTTCCTTCCTCTGGCTCTGCCACTGGGTTCGTCGTTGACAAGCAACGCGGTATTATCCTGACTAACCGACATGTTGTCAATCCTGGTATGTTGTTTAACTATTTCTGTTTTTGCTGTTGTTGTAAATTGTGATTATGATTTTTTCTTCTAAATTATTATTATTTTTTTTTCAATGATTTATTTATTTTTGAAATTATTATCAACTGTTTGGTTTGGTTGATAACTGAATAGGGAAAGCGGGAAAATGTCAACCAAATAGTTTTCCATACCCAAATCAGAATATCTTGTGTTCTTATTTTACTTTTCTACCCTTTTGTTTTTTTTTTTTGTTTTTGAAAAAAAAAAACAGTTCGTATAATATATATTAAGTGATCAGGACCATTAACCATGTTAATTCTATCTCTCTTTTTTTTTTAAAGAAAAAAAAACATTTCTTTTGTATTGATTTACGTTGTATAGATGCTGAGTTAATAATTTGAATATATTAAATGATCTATATTAATTTATGTAATTAATTACTAATGATAGAAGGGTAATGCTTAAAGACATGATCCCGTAATATATATGAATATATATATATATATATATATATATATATATATATATATATATATATATATATATCTAAGTAGTAGTCATATTTTTTGCCATGTAAACATTAGTAAAATAAAAATAAAAATAAAAATTTACCTATAGAATTATCGATTTGAAAGATTTATTTAACGAATGTGGTTTTTAAGGCCCCGTCAATGCCCAAGCTATATTTGTAAGCAACGAAGAAACTCCACTGCGTCCAATATATAGAGATCCGGTGAGTTTTATTTTTATTTATTTTTGTTATTATTATTAATTTTAATTTAAGGTCTCAGTTGCATAATCTTAATCATAAAATTTGGTTCATTATGCTTCTATAATCACACTTTCTCCGTCACAAAATAATAGTTTGGTACGTAGGATGATAAAAATCATAGTCTATTAAAAGTGTTTTATACTTCTATTGTAGAATTTTTTATTTTCCGCAAGTCGGCAATGGAATTGTAGTTCTTAAAACTTGGTAAATAAATTAAAGTTTTTGACTTTGCATACCAATCAACCATCACCCTGGAGTCACTCATTCTGCTGCTAAATGAATTATGATTAATTATTTTTATTAAAACAATATTATTTTTATTTTTTATTTTTTTAATGTTGATCCAACCAAGTTTAAATTGGATTTTTTCAGGTTAACCGAGTTTTGTCTTGTTAATATTTTTCGATTCAATTTAAAATTTAATTCAAGTATAAGTCTAAATCGTGGTTTCCAAGTCAACCTGTAGGCTTAGTAACTAAGTGTTTGTTTAGTAATGTGATTCTTGATACTTTTTAATTAAAAATATATTAAAATAATATTTTTTATTTTTATTTATTTTTAATATTAGCATATTAAAACTATAAAAATATACCTAAAAAATATATATGTTTTTCATATAAAAATAATTTTAAAAGTAGAAGCTGGGAATTGGGCATTAACCATGCACATGCATGAGACAAGGAATACGAGGGAGGACTACTTTTATTATTTGGCCCAAGATCCATTGGGACTCAATGATGAAATATATAATGTAGTAATTTCTTTTGCACTCATGTTTTCTCCTATCAGGTCCATGATTTTGGATTCTTTTCTTATGATCCTGGTGCGATACAATTTTTGAACTATGAGGAGATTCCTCTTGCCCCTGAGGCTGCTTCTGTTGGACTGGAAATCAGAGTTATTGGAAATGATAGTTCTGAGAAGGTATATATTTACCCCTTCACGTTTGAAGTTACTGTTGTGTTTATATTGCTTTGTTACTTGGAAGCAAAATTTGAAAGGGAATATGCATTTTCAATGGCTATTTTGGTTGGAACTTGGCACATATTTTGTCCTTGAGACAACAGATTGTTGGTTTCTTCTTGGTGAGCAAATCACTTCCTGTTACTACTTTATTATGGTGATAAAGTCTTCTGTTTACAGGTTTCCATTTTGTCTGGTATCCTTGCTCGTCTGGATCGAAATGCTCCTGCTTATGAAAAGTATGGTAAATTTATTCTCTTCAATACTCTTCTTGGATGATAGGCATTAGGATTATATATACATAAATGGCTTCATCCCAGTTATCGAGTTTGCTCATTTTATCAAGTTACGATTTTGAGCCAATATGTATCTCCCAAAAGTTGTCATTTTTCTGCAGAGTAGGGCTTGCTCCCGCTCCCTAACATTGTAACTCTTTTTCTCTGTAATCTTGGGGTTAACTTTTCTTGACTATGCTATAGATTCAATACTCCCAATCTACAAATGCACTGTCCGCATATTTATGGAAGAGGGTCATATTCAAACACATTTATAGCTGCGAATTTGAACGAAACAGATGATTTGGGCTATGGTTTCATGTAATGATTTTAAAATTTGATAAACATGGATATGGTGCATTAGGTTTACTGTGGCTGTTACTTGGCCCTCTAGAGTTTTGAACTATAGAGAGCAATGAATTAGTAATCACAGTAGTGTTGTTAGTCAATGATAATATGGAAGATTTTTCTTGGCTGTTCTTCAGCACTTCATACACTTTCTTTTAATGGTGACTGTTATTTGGTGCAGAGATGGTTATAATGACTTCAATACCTTCTACCTGCAAGTAAGTAGTTTATTCATTAATGCTACCAATTGAAGGCCAAATTATTTGTGTTACTCGAATTGTTATTGAATTCATAATGAGGGATGTTAGACAATAATATAAATCATATCTTAGGACTTCATCTAACAGTTTAAGTTATTGAGTTGAGATGGTTTTTGACATGGTATTAGAGCATTGATGATCAGGTGATCACGAGTTCGAATCTCACCATCTCCATTTATTTGATAAAAATTAAGCACAAGGTAGTGTGAATTTGTGCAAGTTTAAAGCCCACTTGATAAGGTATCTTAGAAAATAATATAAATTGTATCTTGGAACCTCACCTAATAGTTTAAGCTATTAGGTTAAGATGGTTCTTTGACAATGGACCTAAGCCCACAATCTTATGAATGTGAGATTCTATATTGTCAATTGCTTCTTAGTTTCTAGTAGGAATTTGTGACTATAAATAACTCCGGCTTCGTGGTTATTTAATAGACTGCTCTTCATGTTCGGTATCATTCAATTTCAGGCAGCATCTGGAACTAAGCCTGGTTCCAGTGGTTCCCCTGTAATTGATAAGCAAGGTAGGGCAGTGGCCTTGAATGCTGGGAGCAGTTCATCAAGTTCATCAGCCTTCTATTTACCTTTAGAGAGAGTGAGTATTCTATTACTTAAGGGCCTATTTATTATTTTGTGGTTAAGGAGCTATCTAAAATGCACTGCAACTCTTGCAGCAAGATATGAATTTAATGGAGATGACTCTCGAGAATTTAGTAAATAAAACAGCAAGCTCCGTGTTTTTTTTTTTGTTTGTTCTTTTTTCAAGTCACCTATAAACACAAATTAAAGTGCATAATTTTTCCGAATAATATCCTCTTGGGAAATATAAAGTTGAATAATGTAGAGTCTCACTCAAGAACAAAACTCTTATGTGAATTCAACTCTGAAATCTTAGGCTCTTAATTATTCATGTGTTTGGTTTTCAACATATAAGCTTTTGAACAAAATTCTACATTTCTTGGGAACTGATATATATGTTTGCTTAATTTCAGGTTGTTAGGGCATTGAGACTTCTTCAGAAGTGCAAAGATGCTCGTGCCAATAAATGGGAGACAGTATCCATACCTCGTGGTACACTTCAGGTCTGTTGTTTATATTACTTCCAAAATTATTGTGATTGGTGGTCCTTGGGAAATTGGGAGATATATGTTTTCTGCATATTTTTAACCAGGAGAATCACAAAATTAATAGTGAACTTTTAAGTTTAAATGTTCAAGTACTCAACTTATTTTTGTTTTTCAATGTTCTGTCTCAACTCTTTAAAGTCGACAAGATGCTAATATGGTCAAGTTTTGCTAACAAATGTTGATACGCAAGCGTGCGTGCTAAATAATCTTAAAAGTAGTTTTCCATTATGGCTTCCTCAAAATAATATTCTCCATTGAGATGGATCAATCCCATATTCTTGTTCTTAAGAATATTGATGTTTTGCTTGTCTTATTTTCATATATGATTACACTATCTAAGGCTCTTTTTTTTTCCTTTCGATTCAACATAATTTAGTGATTTATGATACAGGTAACATTTTGCCATAAGGGATTTGATGAGACACGCCGACTTGGTCTTCGAAGTGAAACAGAGCAGGTATTTCTTTCTCATGAGTAATTGCTTGGAATATCCGTAGGTTTCTCATTCTGCTATTAACTTTTTAGATGGTACGAAATGCGTCTCTACTAGGTGAAACCGGAATGCTTGTTGTTGACTCTGTGGTGAGCATACTTTGTGCTTTCAGATTCCAAATTGTCAATGAAGAATTTCTTTAGCAACACTTGCTTACTTTTATTGCTTCTATGATCATGGACTTCTATAGGTGCCAGGTGGTCCAGCTTATGGGCAACTAGAGCCAGGGGATATGCTTGTTTCCGTGGATGGGGAGGTAAGTTATTCCTTTATTCACACAACTTTCTTGAGTCTTGGTTAACTGCAATGAGCAATCTTAACCCATGAATGTGAATTCTAGCTTGCTGTTGCAAATAGAAGGACCAGTTTCAAATGATCCTCTCTCTCTCTCTCTCTCTCTCTCTCTCTCTCTTTTCATGACGTCCTCTTGCCTTATATATACATTGTGGCTCTAGTTTTGGGGCTCCTTTTTCTTTGTCTGTTTCGTACTGGACCTGATTGTGCATGTGTATCAGAGCTCTCTCCCCTAAAGACCTCGTTAACAGTACAATGCTGCATTTGTTATAGTGGGGGCTATAGTAAATAGTAGTCTCAAGACAATGGTAAAAAAATGTATTTGTTCTCATTAGTTTCACAGTGAAAGTTCTCTCTAAAGAACCTGCTGTGAAGATTAAAGTATATGAGATGTTAGGCACTTCAAATTGCCTTTCTGTTTTTGTTCTCATTACTTCCAGAGTGAATTAATTTGTAAGATTTTAAAGGTACATCATCCGATTTTTCTATGTTACATGTGTCAAAATTTGGAATTCTATGGAAAATATAGAAGACGTTTCATTTCAAACCAACAATCTTCTGATTATTTTCATATTGCATAGAGTTTGAATACACTGTTTGATGAATTTCTCTGTGTAGTTAACTACTCGGTTTTTGAAATTGGAGACATTACTAGATGACAATGTTGATCAAAAGATTGGGTTACAGATTGAAAGGGGTGGCATATCATTGACTGTTAATTTAACGGTAAGTTTAACACTAACTTAATAATTATCTAAACTTATTTGGTGTTTCTAATTTCATGAGAGAAAATTCTTTAAATAGCTTGTTTTAGTATGACTTTCATATTATCTTGATTGGACAGGGTTTCAAGTGTCAAACAACATGCTTTCATGTTTATGTGTTTCTGTTGTTTGGTCATTAGTGCCATATCTTGTATTTGTATCCTGCTTCATGGTTTCATATCTTAGGGTGTTTATGAGTGTGGTAGCAATTGTTTTTCGCTCAGAAATGCATTAAAATAAAGTTTTTTTATTTTTTAAAAAATAATTTTTGACATCAACACATCAAAATGATCCAAAAACTTTAAAAAATAATTTTAAGCAAAAACAAAATCAA